>NC_132908.1:75275300-76701550 GCF_047675955.1 Chlorocebus sabaeus
TCCTAAGCAAGACCAAGAAGCTTAGTCTCAATTTCAGAGAGTTATTTTGGCAATGTGTTTGGGAAAATGATAAGTTGGACGCTGCATTAGCCAGCCTCTGCATGATTTTTTACGCAGAACAAACAGCTCCAAATATCAGTGCTTTCAGCAACTCATATGTATTTCTCATATTGATGCATGTTGCCTGATGGTTGGCTGCTGCTCTGACCTCACTCCAGTATCAACTTCAGTCAAGGAACATGTTGTTGTCAAGGAAAAGAAAAAGAACAGTGGTCAGATCAAAGGATCTTAAAGTTTCTATTTTGGAAGGGGCGTGGCATTGCTTCTCTCATTCCATTGGCTGAAGCAAATCATGTATACAAGCCAGAAGCCAATGGGCTATAGGAAGGGTAGCAAATAACAGAAGAGCAATATAGCCTAGCCTACAGATGGGGTCAAGAAGATTCAATGTGCGTTGGCTGAAGACTTAGACTTCTCAAGCAAGTTGGATTCTGGTGTGCACCTGGCATATTCCTTAGGATTCTTTAGTGTTGGTAGATAGGAGATGGAAGTGAGGAAGCTTGTATCACCTACTCCTTTTGGGCCAGACTTTGCTT
Organism: Chlorocebus sabaeus; assembly: GCF_047675955.1. Classification (NCBI taxonomy): domain Eukaryota; kingdom Metazoa; phylum Chordata; class Mammalia; order Primates; family Cercopithecidae; genus Chlorocebus; species Chlorocebus sabaeus. The sequence continues at coordinate 75,275,897 of NC_132908.1, forward strand.
ACAGCACAGTGAGGACGTATTCTTTGGAGAGCACTGTTTCCCAAGAGTAATTCTGACAAAGAGGTGTAAATGGACAAGAATGAAAAGCAATTGCAAGGGCCCTTGAAGGTTTGTGAAGGATGGCAAATTGACTTGGATGATGATTTCTAAAGGAGATAAAACTTGAAGTTAGACAAGCTCTTTGTATACAAACATTTGATCTGTCATCCTATGAGGGAGAGCCCATCTCTCTTATGGTAGGCAGCATGGTGTAGGCCTCAGAATCAGGCATCTGGGGCCCAGCCTTTTCTCTGCAAACACGGGCAGCTCTTGGCATATAATGTAGGTTTTTGTTTTGTTTTTTACACAGAGTCTCAGCCTTCTTCCTAGGCCGGAGTGCAGTGTACAGTCATAGTCCACTGCAGCCTGGAACTCCTGGACTCAAGCATTCCTCCCACATCAGCCTCCCAACTAGGACTGCAGTTGTACACTACCACACCTGACTATTTTTAATTTTAGTTTTTGTAGAGACGGAGACTTGCTGTGTTGCCCAGGCTGATCTCAAACTCCTGGCCTCTCAAGCCATCCTCCAGCCTCAGCCTCCCAAAGTTCTGGGATCACAGTCATGAGCCACCCCACCCAGCCCGTGTTAATTTTTTCACCTACAAAATGAAGGCTACAATATTTACTTTGCAGGATTGCTATAAGGATTAGAACCACCATCTCTAAGGCATTCTGCATAGTCCTCTTAGGATAACATGAGTGCTCAAGAAATAGTAAATATTAGTATGTGTCATTTTTTCCCACATACTCTGGGGTCACTACCAACCTTGGCTTTCACCCACCTGTGGATCTATGACCTTGTCCTTCTCAGAACACCACCTGGTAATTCTGGGTTCCCCAAGAGGTGCCTCTTGAGAGTTCATAGAGAGACTGTGCTTTAGTAACTCATGATTTTTGCCCTCAACTTCTCTCACATGAGACCTTCCCACTTGTTCCTCTGCTCACCATGACATGTGAGGGCTTCCCTCCATGCCTGCTGCTGCTGGCGCCTATCACTCCTGACCACATTAACGTCTGTGCCCAGGGCCCATTTCCTACCATTCCCAACACTACTGCCTTCTCCGAGCCTAGGGCAGGGATCACTGTTTCAGAAACATGAGCATATGGAAGCCCCAGTGTGTTCCTTGAACTCCTGATGAGTGAGCTGTCCTCATGTGGTGTCATACTTGGTCATCTGGACCCTGGGGCTGCCTGAGTGTCCCTGTCATAAGGCTCCTCTTGAAACCAGATTGGTGTCTATGAGGGTCATCTGGGAAACCTAGCTCTGGCAGAATCGCTGTCCTGCCAGTTTCCTTCCCCAGCTCACAAGGGGCATTTATGCTTTCTCCCTCTACAAAACCTGCATGCAAATCATCTGATGGAATTGATCCATAGTGGGTGTTCTCCACTGGTTCATCACGCCTGAATTCCGGACTCAAGTTGCAGTCACCACTACTGTTGTTGTTTAAGTATTGCTTGAGATGGCTGCATAATGCCTGGGAAAGCTAGCTAAGCGCTGATTGGAAGAAGACCCCGGCTCTTTGTAAAGAACTTTCCAGCCAAGAATGCTTTCAAAAATGGGAACAAGACCTCAACCCCTTATCGGAAACTTTGGAGGCCAGATGTGTTTCAGAATTCAAAAGTTTTCAAATTGTAAGAAGAGAATACACGGCATATTCTGTGTATTAGAGGGGTCAGCAAATTCACAGCCCATAGGCCACATCTGGCCTGTTTTTGTAAATAAAGTTTTATTGCTATACAGCTATACCCATTGGTTTACATACTGCCCATGGCTGCTTTCAGCTACAGTAGCAGAGCTGAGTAGTCACCACAGTAGCCGTATGCCCACAAAGCCTAAAATATTTACTATCTGGCTCTTTGCAGAAAATGCACTGAACCTTGCGTGTTGTGTCACCCCTGGCGGCAGCACCTTGTAATTAAGCACGTGAATATCTCACATCAAAATGAATGAATATTCACACTCAGTGGGATAAGTAACTTCTGTCAGCTGTGGATAGATTTTGCCATCAAATGGTTATTGAAATAACTGTGTTGGCGGGCTTTTGGGTTTCATAGAGTCCTTTCCAGCTTGGGCATGTAGAGAAATAGATGCACAAAGCAGAGGAAGTCAAGTAGAATGACATGGTTTATTTATGTGTGTACTGTTTTGTTTTTGGTAAAATCATGCTTGTCGTATCTTCAATGCATCATTTATTCTGAGTCCAGATTACCGCCTTTGGGCCAGGGCCCGGAGGTATCTCCTGTACTCTGGCTGGGGGTGATGGCGGCAGGTCCTCTGGGGCAGCCCAGATCCACCCTGTTCACGGTGTCTGTCCTGCTGGCCTCACTTCCGTGTCATTCCAGAAGCTGACCCTGAGGAGCAGATTCAACACCTGTTGGTGTCAATCTCTTAATTTCAGGAAAATATGTGGGTCTTTGAGCTAGAGGGACATAGGTGTATGACAGATGAGGGACCACCCCCTCCACCTTAGTCCAGTTCCAGGGACTCCCCTTTTTGATACTAAGGCTACCTGAAGGGGTCAGGGGGCCAACAGCATACTCGGCCTTGACGTATTTTATGTATACTCTGGAAATATTGAAAGAGTTTTCTTTGTATTTGTTTTTTTTTTTTAAATTTTTTAAAAATTGTACTTTAAGTTCTGAAATACATGCGCAGAGCATGCAGGCTTGTTGCATAGGTGTACATGTGCCATGGTGGTTCGCTGCACCCATCAACCCGTCTTTTAAATGCATTCTTAGATTTTCCTTCTCCATAGCCCTTTGTGATGCTTGGTTTAATCAGTCGACACATATTTAATAATCTTTTGCTCTGGGCTGTGTTATATATAGCTCCCTCCCTAATCTTGCTAGAAGGTAGGGCCAATGCATTGTCAGTTCAGAAATAGGGGATGGTCCTGAGTCTGGGGACTCTCTGGTGAAATTCTATGTGTAAAATCATTTGTACAATTTATATTTTTAGCTAAATTAAAATGATCATATATCTGCCTTTTTTTTTGGAGATTGTAAGCTAAGTAATAACGTTATAGAAACTCTGCATTATTTGATAGGGCATCATGACTGTTGAAGGTGCTAATGGGAGATCCTAAGTTTCAGGCTCTGCTACAGACATCAGGTCCCCTAGGACATGGGCTGCCTTCGCTTCTTCTTCATGACTGGGTACCTGGTATATAGCTGGGTAAAAAGAAGTTGTTGGGGCTGGGCGCCACACCTCACATCTGTAATTTCAACACATAGGGAGGCTGAGGCAGGAGGATCTCCTGAGGCCCAGAATTCAAGACCAGGCTGGGCATGACCCATCTGTACTATAAATTTAAAAATCAGTTGGGTGTGGTGGTGCACAACTCTAGTCCCAGCTACCTGGGGCTACTGGAAAGGCGAGGCAAGAGAATCCCCTGAGCCCAAAAGTTGGAGGCTGCTGTAGCTATATTTGCACCACTGCATTCCAGCCTGGGCAACAGAGCAAGACCCCATTCCCAAAAAATAAATGAAATAAGTATATAATAAATAAACAAAAAGTAGTTGTTGAAAGAAAAGGAGGGAAGAAATGCTGTCTTAGGAAATCAATAGGATATTTTTATTTTTATTTTTTTTTGAGAAGGAGTCTTGCTCTGTTACCCAGGCTGGAGTGCAGCGGGGCAATCTCAGCTCACTGCAAGCTCCGCCTCCCGGGTTCACGCCATTCTCCTGCCTCAGCCTCCTGAGTAGCTGGGACTATAGGTGCCTGCCACCATGCCCGGCTAACTTTTTGTATTTTTAGTAGAGACAGAGTTTCACTGTGTTAGCCAGGATGGTCTCTATCTTCTGACCTTGTAATCCACCCACCTCGGCTTCCCAAAGTGCTGGGATTACAGGCGTGAGCTCCTGCGCCCGGCCAGGATAATCTTTAAGAAGATAACATTAGCTATTCTTACTTCCCAAGTAGAATTTCCTACTCTATGTCTTTGGCCTGGAAAGGGTATTGGTAACAATTGTCTTTGGCTGTCCCCACCATGTGTGCATTCCCATGGGCACACAAGCACACATGCACTTTTGTTTTTTAATTATATGAGCAAGTAGGATGTTTGTCTTAGTTTTTATGGGCTGCTATAACAAAATGCCATGGACTGAATAATATATAAACAACGGAAATGTATTTCTCACAGTTCCAGAGGCTGAGAACTCCAAGATGAAGGCACTGGCAGATTCAGTGTCTGCTGAGGATCTGCTTTTGATCTCATAGGTGTCCATCATCTTGCTATTTCCTTACCTGGTAGAAGGGTTGAGGCAACTCTCTGGGATCTCTTTTAAAAAGGCACTAATGGCCGGACGCCGTGGCTCACGCCTGTAATCTCAGCACTTTGAGAGGCCGAGGCAGATGGATCACTTGAAGTCAAGAGTTCGAGACCAGCCTGGCCAACGTGGTGAACCCCCATCTCTACTAAAAATAAAAAATTAGCCAGGCTTGGTGGCTTGCACTTGTAATTCCCAGCTACTCGGAAGGCTGAGGCAGAATTGCTTGAACTGGGAGGCAGTGGTTGCACTGAGCTGAGATGGTGCCACTGTGCTCCAGTCTGGGAGACAGAGGAAGGAGACTCTATCAAGAATAATAATAGTGATAAAGTAAAAGGGCACTAACCCCACTCAGGAAGCCGTCACTCTTATGACCTAATTACCTCCCAAAGTCCCCACTTCCTAGTATCACCACTGTGGGGGTTAGAATTTCAACATATAAATTTTGGGGGGACACATTCAAACCACAATAATGTTTTATAATGTTCATTTTGCTTTAAGAAGAGACACATTTAAGATAGTAGACATGATCTGAGAAGAAACAAAACCCAGCCTGGTGATTCTGGCAGCCTTGCCACGCATCTTTAACATGCACACGGCCATATAAATAGCCTGGACATTCTGTTCAACCCTCCACATCAACTGGTCAATTTAGTCTTTAAAAGGTGATAGGCCGGGTGTGGTGGCTCATGCCTGTAATCCCAGCACTTTGGGAGGCCGAGGCAGGTGGATTGCTTGAGCCCAGGAGTTCAACACCAGCCTGGGCAACATGGTGAAACTCACCTCCACTAAGAATACAAAATATTAGTTGGGTGTGGTGGCGTGCACCTGTCACCCCAGCCACTCAAGAGGCTGAGGTGGAAGGATCACTTGAGCCCAGGAGGCAGAGGTTGCAGTGAGCCGAGATCTCACCACTGCACTCCTGCCTGAGCCACAAAGAGAGACCCTGTATCCAAAAAACAAAGACCATACTGTGGCTTTGCTGCTTTGCTCACGCATTCCATGAAATTGATCATTCATTCACAATGCTCAGTGCAGTGACTTTGCTGAGCTCAGGTGGCGGATTTAAGCAGCCACCTAAAGAAGCACCCATGGCTTTCTCTGAGGATGTGCTTGTGTGTTTTCTGAGGAAAGCAGGTGAAAATCCCTGAGGGGTATCCCCCAACCCCATGGTAGAAGTGAGTCCCCCTGCTCCACAAGCTTGCATGGCACTCAGGTAGTCCAGTGGGTACCACCCCATTCTTCCCAGTCCCAGGAAATCTTCATGCACGGCCGTCTTTTCTGTGCTATCTCGGGCTTCTCACACCTTGGCGCCATCGGCACAGTGCCTCCAACATCCCAGGAGCTCTGTTAATGTTTATTTGGATGATGGAATAAAGCTGTCTTGCTATATTTTGACATTTCTGTCAATCAAAATACTAATCTACCTTTGCCTAGCACCTTAAATGTGCACACTGCCTATCTTTATAACAAACTGTGAGTAGAAAGGACTTTTAATCTTCATTATATTATCATTCGTATGAATAACATTAACAATTAGTGTTTATTGAGCCCCTACTATGAGCCAGATGTAGTGTTCAGTGCTGTTCATGTGTTTTCAAATTATATTTTCATGACAAGCCTAAGAGGCCATGACTCTCCACATTCTGCCTCTGAGAGACACAAGGCTGGGAGGCAGGAAATGACTTGCTGAAGACCACAGGGCAAATTGGGGACTTGAGTCCCGATCTCTCTGACTGTGAAGTCCTTGCTCTCAAACCTCTGTCCATCTCAAATGGAAAAGCACTGAGGCAGTTCTCACTCTGGACCTTGTATTATTTTGCCTGGGCTGCTGTAGAAATACCACAGGTCAGGTGACTTAAACAACAGCAATGTAGTTCCTCACACTTCTGGAGGTTGGGAGTGCAAGATCAAGGTGTCAGTAGGGTTGGTTTCTCTCTGGGCCGTCCCCCCTGGCTTGTAGTTGACCATCTTCTCTATCTTCTCATGGAAGACCACGAGAAGATACGTATATGCGTTTGCATACTTATGGCCTCTTCTTGTAAGGGCACTGGTCATATTGGATTAGGGTCTACCGTAGTGACTTTATTTTACCTGAACTATCTCTTTGAAGCCTCTGTCTCCAAATACAGTCACATTATGAGGTATTGGGGGTTCGGGCTTCAGCATATAAAGTTTGGGACACAGTACGGCTCATAAGAGACCTCTTCTCAACAGCATCCGTGTTTGATCTGGGAGAACAAAGCTAGAATTGCCTTCCTCTTTAATATGTATAATGACTCGAGAGAATTCCCTCCCATTTTCGCCACCTGAGACCTAAGAGGAAGAGAAGGAAGCTTGAAGTCTTAGCCCTGTGGCCTGTATCGGTCAATGACCAAACAGTCAGACCCAGTTGACAGGCTGTATGTGGGCACCTTGGATGTGCCCAGCATGGATCTTCTCCAGGTAAGAGGCCTTGGAGTCAGAGAAAGGCACAACTCCCACTGTTGCTGCAAGAACAAAGACTTTAACTAAGATACTGAAATTGCTGAGCAAAGTTTCCTCAACTCTTTATTTAAGTGTTAGGTCAGGTGTGGTGGCTCATATCTGTAATTCCAGCACTTTGGGAGTCTGAGCTGTGAGGATCACTGGAGGTCAGGAGTTTGAAACCAGCCTGGCCAATGGCCTATGTGTGTGTGTGTGTGTGTGTGTGTGCGCGTGTGTGTGTATGTGTTTGTGTATGTGTGTGTGTGTGTGTATATATATGTATGTATATATATAGCCAGGCGTGGTGGCGTGCCCCTGTAGTCCTAGCTACTTGGGAGGCTGAGACATGAGAATCGCTTGAATCTGGGAGGTGGAGGTTGCAGTAAGGCAAGATCGCCACTGCACTCCAGGCTGTGCAACAGAGCAAGACACCATCTCAAAAACAAAAAAAACAAACAAAAAAAACCAGGTGTAATGCAAGCAGGAAAGGGCACACATTCCAGGTGTATATCTCAAGAAATGTGCACACACTGCCTGCACATGGGTGACCAGCACCCACATGTTATACACAGGATGATTACAGGACCCTGCCAACCTCCTCTTGTCTCCTTTCAGCTCCTGCTGTGATGCCACTTCTAATCTCAATTTTATTATACAATTTGTTAAATATAGAAGTAAATGGAGGCAATAGTGATGGTAAAAAGAACTATGTGAGCTGGGCGTGGTGGCTCATGTATGTAAAGCCAGCACTTCAGGAGTCCAAGTTGGGAGGGTCACTTGAGGCCAGAGTTGGAGACCAACCTGGGCAACATCATGAGACCCCCATCTCTAGCCAAATAAAACAAACAAAAAAATGAGGCATTGTGGCACATGTCTGTGGTCCCAGCTTCTCAGGAGGCTGAGGCAGGAGAATCACTTGAGCTAGGGAGGTTGAACCATGATTGCACCATCGCGCTCCATCTAGCCTGGGCAACAGAGTGAGACCCTATCTCCAAAAAAAAAAAAAAAAAAAAAATTATTTAAAAAAGTAAAAGTAACAGAACCATAGACCTTATCTTTATCTGAGTTCTTGTAGCCTGTGCACTACTCCTGATTAACCACGTAACACAGAAAATGAGACTAATCAGCTTCCTCTTCTGCCAGATGGAAGATCACCTCTAATTAATAATGAATTAGAATACCTAGGACAGTATTCAGGACACAGTTGATGAGGATGGTGTAGTTAGTAGCTAATGGTGGGAAGGATGAATACTACTACTATACCTTTTTTTTTTTTTTTGAGGCAGAGTCTCGCTCTGTGGCCCAGGCTGGAGTGCAGTGGCCAGATCTCAGCTCACTGCAAGCTCCGCCTCCCGGATTTACGCCATTCTCCTGCCTCAGCCTCCCGAGTAGCTGGGACTACAGGCGCCCGCCACCTCGCCCAGCTAGTTTTTTGTATTTTTTAGTAGAGACGGGGTTTCACTGTGTTAGCCAGGATGGTCTCGATCTCCTGACCTCGTGATCCGCCCGTCTCGGCCTCCCAAAGTGCTGGGATTACAGGCTTGAGCCACCGCGCCCGGCCTACTATACCTTTTGGTTTCTGAAATGAGAGATATAAGGAACTGGCCTAACCAAGAAGCAGCAAACTATTTTAATTGTGCTGTTAGGAGGGCTATTTGTGAAGGTACTGAAGAGGATTGACCCATGGTTTTCTGCTAAGAACCTGCTGATTATCAGTGTAGAATCCCTGGATGGTACCTCCTGTCAATCAGGTGCTTAGATTAACTGGGGAAAACCATGGTGCTTGGGACATTCAAGGCCAAAGCTTGGTCCCTGGATGGGAGAAGATAGCTGTATCACTGGCAGAGGTGCCTCTGTCATGTACCCTATCCAGACTAGACACTAGACAGTGGGCAGTGTGTGACAGTTTCATGTCCTCTGCCACTTTATCTGGGACTCTTGTCCCTGAGAAGTTTGAAAATTTGGCACATTTTTATATTTATCAGTATACTTCCTGCTTCTTGATGTACTTGTACTATGCAAGAATTGATTTTCAAGAACTATGTTTGTGGTTTTTTTTTTTTCCTTTTTGCACACTGATGGGTTAGCGAAACGCATGTTTGCATAGAAATAATCTTTAGTAAGCTCTGCTGGCAAGTGTGTCAAATTTATAAATATGACTACTATAAAGACATACTTTTAGATGTGGATTTCCTCCTCAGTTTCTTTCTTTCAGTTTTCATGTCCAGGTCACTACGCATTGCATATATTTGGTTGGGATTTTGTTTCTGAGCAATTGATTTACCCAGATTGTGTTTCTGGAGATTAAAGCATCTCACTGTATTTTTATACACTGCAATTTCAAAATCATCCAACTCAAAGTCTGTTGAAAGGCTCCTTCTGTCGAAGGTAAAGCCTGTGGCAGCCTTTAACTTCCTTTCTCTTCTCCTGCTGCCACCTTGGTCCACAATTTATCTTTGAAGATGCTGGGTTTTAATGGGCAGGGTATAGTGTAGAAACCAGATGGTTTTAACTCACACCTGTGAAAATGCCGGGGATCTGTGAAACATTAAAGTTAATGGCCAGAATAAGGCTGCCAAGCTCGGTGGAATTGTACTTAACTGGCATATCATTCTGGTTAACTGAACTTTCCATTAACTCATGGTTCTATCTTTTCATGCCCCCTGCTAGCCCCCTACTCACCACCCACCCAGTTCCTCCTAGTGGGCAGTTTGCTGCTGCTGTCTTACCTCCTCATCCTCACCCCTTTCATCTCTCCCCTGGTAACTGATTTATTTTTCCCTCTTAGAGTTGGTTATTATTTTCTTCTTCCGGTTGCATCTCTACCTCCACCCAGATACATTTCCATTTTACTTGTATTTGGTGGCCTCCGAACTTGGCTTTTATTGGCCGACATATTCAGTGATTCACTTGCACCTTTAAGCTTGTGTTGTTCTAATTTTTTTTTTTTTTAAGACACAGTCTTGCTCTGTTGCCTGGGCTAGAGTAGTACAGTGGTGCAATCTCAGCTCACTGCGAGCTCCGCCTCCCGGGTTCACGCTGTTCTCCTGCCTCACTCTCCTGAGTAGCTGGGACTACAGGCACCCGCCACTACGCCCAGCTAATTTTTTGTATGTTTTAGTAGAGACAGAGTTTCACTGTGTTAGCCAGTATGGTCTCAATCTTCTGACCTTGTGATCCACCCTCCTCAGCCTCCCAAATTGCTGGGATTACAGGCATGAGCCACCGTGCCCAGCCATGTTGTTCTGATCTTTTAGACAACTGGATGCAGGTTTGTCTTTGAACTTGTCCTGTTTTAGTGCTCCTGGATGTCTAATGTCATCCTGTGCTAGTTGAAGAAAAGTTTTGGCTACCCAGTTGTCAGTTGCTGAAGTTTAACTGTGCATTCTAAACACATCTGTATTTTATGACATCATACCTGGGCAGCATGTAATTCTAGGAAAACCTTGAAAAAATATGAGTATTTGGACGAAATTTAGGATTCTATCCTTTTTCTTTCCATTCTTCTCTCCTCCTGCACCAAGTTTCTAAGCTCATGCTTAAATAAATTCTGACCCTACTCTGGTAAAAGTGAACCCTTGTGGCTGGGTGCAGTGGCTTAAGCTTGTAATCCCAGCACTTTGGGATGCCAAGGTGGGCAGATCACCTGAGGTCAGGAGTTTCAGACCAGCCTGGTCAACATGGTAAAACCCCACCTCTACTAAAAATAGAAAATTAGTCAGGCTTGGTGGTATACACCTGTAATCCCAGCTACACAGGAGACGGAGACATAAGAATTGCTTGAACCCAGGAGGCGGAGGTTGCAGTAAGCCGAGATCAGGCCACTACACTCCAGCCTAGGTGACAAGAGCGAAACTCTGTCTTTTTAAAAAAAAAAAAAAAAATGTGAACACTTGTAGTTTCTTCCTCTGTTTGGCAGATGGACCCTAAGATGACCCCAGTGATACCCCACCTCCTGGTATCCAAGGCCTGATGTGATCACCCCTCCCCAACCTTGAATGTAGGTGGGACATGGGACTCATTTCTAACCAACAGAATATGAAAAAGATAATAGGATGTAAGTTTTTAGATTAGGTTACACTGTGTGGCAAAGCAAGGGGATTTTGGAAATACCATTAAGGTCTTAAGTGAGACAGATTTTGAGTTACTGAGAAGGGGGATCATCCTGGGTGGGCCTGACTTAGGGGAAAATCCCTTAAAGAGGAGCTAAAATAAGAGAGACTGTCTCTCCATTGCTGGCTTTGAGAAAGTAAGCTGTCTTGCAGTAAGGAACTGCAGTTGGCTTCCAGGAGCTGAGAGTGCCCTAAAGAAGCCAGCAAGAAAATGAGGACATTAGTCCTATAACCACAAGGAAATGAGTTTTGCTAGCAACCTAAGGGTGCTTGAAGGTGATTGACCATCCCCAGTCAAGCTTCTGATGAGACCACTGCCCCACCAGACAACTAGATTTCCACCTGGGAAGACCCTGGATGGAGAATCCAGCTCAGCTGTGCCCAGACTCCTGACCTATGCAAGTTTTAAGATAATAAATGTATGTGGCTTTAAGCTATTAAGCTTTTGGTAATTTGTTACATGGCAATAGAAAATGAATACACCCTGAATAGTAGACAGAGACTGAACATTTGGCTGCGCAGCAAGTTCTAAGTTACTCACCAGGTTTCAGAGGAGAGACAGGAATTTGATGATCTTATAAGAAACCTTTACTCTTTGGCCTGACATGGTGGCTCATGCCTGTCATTCAAGCACTTTAGGAGACCAAGTCAGGCAGATCACCTGAGGTCAGGAGTTCGAGACCAGCCTGGGCAACATGCCAAAAACCCACCGTTACTAAAAATACAAAAATTAGTCAGGCATGGTGGCACGTGCTTTTAATCCCAGCGACTTGAGAGGCTGAGGCATGAGAATCACTTGAACCCGAGAGGCAGGGGTTGCAGTGAGTGCCTTGGCAGCTGGGACATTAATGAAGTTGTGAAAGGGACCTTGATGTTATTAGCTGAGTCACGTCACTGCACCTCCAGCCTGGGCAACAGAACGAGACTCTGTCTCAAAAAAAAAAAAAGAGAGGAATGTGTGCTTTTTAAGGAAAGTCCTATTTTTCATGATTTTCCACTCTGAAGAAGAAAATAATATACAGTACTGGGATTCATATGGACATTATTTAAACACACTTCCACCTACAGAGTCACATATTGTATAGCATAAAATATCGTCAGGAGCAGGTCATGTGACCAGAATGTGGCAAGGCCTTTGCTCTACAGGTCAAGCTGGGACTTACTGAGGAGAAATGAGGGGATTTCAAAGTCCAGGTTGCACCATCCACTTTATAGATGAGGGAAGTAAGAACCCACAGCATCTTGCACATAGAATTCAATACATGCCCTTCTTGTTGAATCCCATTGACCTAACAGGTCATATGATTTCCATTAGTTTGCAGAGCAACTCAAGGGCAAAAGTGAAATTGGAATTTTGCTTTTGAATTTCTGAAACCTTGTTTTATTTATTTATTTTTTTATCCTTTTTTTTTTTTGTCATAGAGTCATGTTCCCCTCCGAAAACTCCCTGGGTGCCCCAGCATTATATAGTAAAAGACATGTATTTCCAACTGGCAGGGGCTCTGCAAAGTTTCTCTGCCTCCTCTGCTCACCTAACCCTAAATAATTGTCTGGATGTTCCTTTTATTGTCACCTCTGAAACAAGATGAAGAATCGGACGGTTTGCTTTAGAACGCATTAACTTCTTTATCACATTAATACTGACTCATATCTTATTTCCCACTTGCAGTAAGAAAACCATTCAAATCTTGCCCTCACAGGACAATATCTTTAATAGCTTCTGTGTGTTTCTTATTTTTGGCTGTTTCTGTATAAACAGACTAATCTAATAGCATACTGAACCCATCTAACTTGGCAGAAATTCAGAAAATCACTCATTTCTATGGCAAGCTCAGATGCCAAGAAGGGGGAAAAAACTCTCACTTTTATTGCAGAAAGATTCTTCTCAAAGTTACCTTTCATGAACATAATATGTCTATCATTTGGAATTCTCCAGCACCCTGGCTGGAAATTATTTATTGCAGAAAGACACAATGGTGAACGAGAAGGTATTATTCCCTGTACGATTTCTGACTTGAATTTGTTTGCCTAAAGGAGCGCAGGTATCGTATGAATGTGATTTTGAATGCTGGCATGGTGATGAAAGGTGATGTTCACCTGGAGTGCATACACACAAAGCCCTGTTCAGTTTACCTAAAAGGTAAGAACATCATGGCCCCCTTCACAGCCTGGTTAATGTCCCAGCTGACCCTGAGTTCTACCTCCATCACTGGAACAAGAACGTGTCTTTGGGAAGAGGTGTCCTCCCTGGCACTCTGTTTGATTTGTAGTCACTTCCACACATGGCAGGTCTCAAGCTGTCTGAAGTCTTGGCTGCCATTCCTAAGCTACTAAAACTTTTCTGGAGAACATCACCAATCATGCTGAGGGATCATCTAACAACTCAGCTTTATGAGGACAGCTGCAGTTCTGCCTTTAGGCTGGGGTCACCGGGGTCGCTGCCCCAGCCCCACTCTTTAGCCTCAATCCCTCTATGGCTCCCCTGACTGAGCTCCTTACTAAAGGAGAAGACTCCCTGGAGCCTCCCCATCCAAGGCCAGCATGTTCCATTTGAGGGTAACTGGAACCCTGAAATTCCTCCCCAAACAATCAACCTACTACTAGGATGCCATATGCTTTTCTATGCGCTGTTGTTTAATTTCAGTTGCTACATGTTTCATTTTTTGAAACAGACTTTATTTGTTAGAACAGTTTTAGATTTAAAGAAAAATCAAGATTCTAGTATCAAGTTCCCATGTATGTAACATCCAGTTTAATCCTATTATTTTAATATCTTATGTTATTAGGTACATTTATTAAGATTAAATTTTTGATACTGATATATTAGATTGGTGCAAAAGCAATTGCAGTTTTTGCCATGAAAAGTAATACTTAATAATAATACTAGGTTGCTGCAAAAGTAATTGTGGTTTTTGCCATTAAAGGTAATGTGGTTTTACTTTTGCAGTTTTTGCCATTTGCCAATTACTTTTGCAGTTTTTGCCATTACTTAAAAGTAATTACTTAAAAGTAATGGCAAAAACTGCAGTTACTTTTACATCAATCTAATACTGTTATTAACTAAAGTCCATCATTTATACATACTGCTTTAAGTTTTTAAAATTTTTTTTTACCTAATGACTTTTTTGTGTTCCAGGACCCTATCCAGGATACCACTTTTTTTTTTTTTTTTTTTTTTTTTTGAGATGGAGTTTGGCTCTTTTGCCCAGGATGGAGTGCAGTGGTACAATCTTGGCTCACTGCAACCTCCACCTCGCAGGTTCAAGTGATTCTCCTGCCTCAGCCTCCCGAGCTGCTGGGACCCCAGGCATGCACCACCACGCTCAGCTAATTTTTGCACGATACCACACTTTATGTAATTGTCAGATCTCCTTAGCCTCTTCTTGGCTGTGACAGTTTCTCAGAATTGTCTTTGTGATGACCTTGACAGCTTTGAGGAGTGCTTGTCGGGTATTCTGTAGGATGCCCCTGTGTTGGGATTTGTAGGATGTTTTTCTTATGAGTATACTGGAGTTAATGAATTTCAGGGAGGAAGACCCCAGAGGTCAGTTGTCATCACATCATATCAAGCAGTCCACCTTCATCATGACTCTTCACTGTTGATGGGGACTTTGATTCACCTGGTCAAGGTAGTGTTCATCGTATTTCTCCACTGCACACTTATTCTTTCCCTCTACTTTCCACACTCCTCTTTGGAGGAATGTTGCTGTGCCCAGCTCACACTTGTGGAGTGGAGGTTTAATCTTCTCACTCTTCGAGGGTAGAGTATCTGCATAAACTACTTGGAATTCTGCATGGAATATTTGTCTCTTCTCTCCCATTTATTTATTTAATCATTTATTTATATCAAGACAGACTCGTGGACTTTTATTTTATGTTATAATCCTATACTACTTTATTTATTTTGTTGCTTACATTTTTCCAGATGGAACAATTTGGCCTTCAAAAGTTGCTGCTGTTGGCTCCTGTGTTCTTTTTTGCTTTTTGTGCCTCCTCTTCCCTCCTCCCCACCCCTCATACAGGCACAAAGGGCCACATGCTACTATTATTTCTGGAATCTCACCCATATTCTTCTTCTTCTTCTTTTTTTTAAATAAAAATCACGGTAGAGCAGTAGGCAGTGTGGGTGAGTTCTCCCACTTTACATTTTACTTAGCATAATTTAGGCCCCTTTCAGGTCACTTTCCCCCAGAGCCCCAGGTGTGTTTGCTACCATACCTCCCCAGGGGATAGCCCTCCAAACCTGCTTGGCCACATAGTCAGGTCTTTAAGTACCAAAGGGAGGCCATCACAAACTACTCAGCACAGAGAAGACCCAAATCCTAATCTTGGCTCAACCCCAAACTCGGATAATTCATTTTTACCTGTGTCCTCTCTACACCGTGGTTTCTTCACTTTATGACAAGGGGTTTGCCATGGCTGGTCTCCAAGGCCCCTTCCAACCTTGACATTCTATGATTCTGTAAGTCTTTGAATAATGGCCCGTGATGCCAACAAGAAGTTACCAATGAGACTTTGGGTGTTCTGTTGGAAATCTTGGTAAAATCACAGAGAGAAGGAGATGAAAAAGAAGAAAGAGGAAAAACTGGACTTATAAATAGGAAGACAAAGAATGAATGTGAACTGGGGAGAGAAGACTCATTGACAGGGACAAGAAATAAATAACTTTGATGCTAATCCTGGGAAAATTCTGGAACAACATGGAGACACCTCTGTTAACTCCATTTCATTTTGGAAAAGTCTACGAGACAAAAGGTGCAAAGCAGAGTATGCAGTGATTTCAGGTGTGTTGGACTCTGACAAGATGATGCCAACTTGGAC
Organism: Chlorocebus sabaeus; assembly: GCF_047675955.1. Taxonomy (NCBI): domain Eukaryota; kingdom Metazoa; phylum Chordata; class Mammalia; order Primates; family Cercopithecidae; genus Chlorocebus; species Chlorocebus sabaeus. The sequence continues at coordinate 75,291,607 of NC_132908.1, forward strand.
AACGTCAGTCAACATCAAATGTCTGGATGAAGAGAGGCAAGAATCCCGTGGATTTGGCATTGGCCAGAACTTGTCTGGAATCTTGTTTTCTGCCTTGAGTGTCACCTGTTGAGAGCTCTGTTGACAAACTGGCATTTATCCTTGGGAGAGTAGCCTCAGGACCAGGGGTGAAGAGGAGTTCAGTAAACTGTGTTTAACCCAAAGAAAGACACACGACGTGTCAGATTTTGTAAGGATTTTCAAGGGGCAGTAGATGGTGGCCCTACAGTGCAATGAACCTTCACACCAAGGATCTGCTTCCTTTGTTGGAGATGTAAAAGCAAAGTCTGGATGCTTGGAATTGTCATGGCTGCTGCCTAAGCAATGCTACCTTGAGTAGAGGGTTTGGCCAACTATGGACTAAGGCCTCTCCCTCATGTCACATTGAATGGTGCTAATGTTTCCTGAAGTTTCCCTTTCTTTTCAGTTCAGTGTTTTCAGAATCTCAGCCTTCCAGCAGAATCCCCTTTGTTTGCGCTAAATATACATTCCCAAGCCCTGTGTGGCCATTCTGATATACTAGGTCTGGGGTTGGGGAGTTGTGAGTGCCGAGAATTAGTCTTTCTGTCAAGCTCCTGAGGTGACCTGATACATACATGGAGCTGAGAAGTACCCTCCTAACAGGATTGCCAGCTTCTTAAGGATAAGAACCGTATTTTCTTCCTTTTTTTGTATGCCTCCCCATATAAGGATAATTACACAGAATAAGCACTGAGATGCCTGTTGATGGATTTATTCCAGCAAATTTTTTTTTTTAGCTCTCTTTGTCTGGAACTTTGCAAAATAAACACCATGGTCACCCTATGCTTTGTGAGTGGCGTGCTAGAATGGAATTTCACTGTTTTAAATTCGGGTTTAATTTCTTGCTTTCAAATGAATTATGAAAGGAAGAGGAGAGACCTTTGGAAAAGTCTGAATGTTGATGTCGACGACTACCCAGGCACTTCCCTTCCAGCTGGTTTTGTGAGGGATTAAGAGGCCACTGTTGTGAATCTCCCATTAGTGATGGTCCCAGGCCCCCTCCTCATTGTGCATTTATCTTACAAGGGGCATATTTAGGAGATGTTTCCATTCTATTTTATCTGCAGAATTACTTTCCATTCTCAAGTCTTTTATATAAGTATTCCCTTGAACCCGTTCCAAAAAGTGGATTTTTAACCCAGTAGACCATAACTGCAGTGTTTTATCGTGCATACATATTTCAAAATGTGAATGTAAGTAGATTTAGCAAAGTTAAAATAAAATTAAAACTTTTCAGAGGGCACCGCTGCTCGCTTTCCCATGTTGAACTTTTCCCTTTGGGGTTCTCATGCCATTTAAAACACTCTAAAAACAGGAAGACTTTTCTCTTGGGTATTTTTTTTTTCCTCCACAAGGGATGGGGTTCAGAAGATACTGGTGAGGTTAGGAGCCTTTGTCTCCGAGGAGCATACTTGATAGCAATGTAGGATGAATTGCAAATCTGTGAGTTAGTGCCATATATAGCAGTGTTGTCGGTAAGATTTCTCACTGGCATCTCTGCTTCCCCTGTTGACTCTCTTGAAATCCCTTCCTCAGGCAGAAGCTGGAGTCATTTCTCTAAAATAGAAATCTGATCTTGTCACCACCCTACTTGCCACTCCCTGCTTAATCCCTTCACTGGCTCACCATATCTCTTAGGATAAAATAACAAGATCCTTTCCAGGGCCTACAAGACCCCTGCCAACCTCTGCAACTTACTTTGTACCACTTGCTCCAGGAACCTGTTACCCACCCTGCTCCTTGCCACAGGGCCTTTGCACTGGCTATTGTCTTTTGCTAGAGTAGTCTTCCTATCCTGCTTTAGCTAGTCAACTCTTTCTCATCATTTAGGGTGCAAATGGATCATCACTTTCTCTGGGGTGCAGGGGTCTTTTATGTAAGTATTCCTTTGAACTCATTCCAAAAAAGTGGTTTTTTAGAAATAGGAAAAAAAATTAGAAATAGAAAGTTAACTGAGTTCCAGTTTTTAGATAATTATCAAAGAAGTAGATTTTTAGAAATAGAAAATTAACTTAGATCACAGAAAATTATCCAGACTCAGTTAATTTTCCCTTTTCCAACACCTATATTGGTCCTCCCCACTTCTCTTCCCTGGCTTCTATTTTCTCCTTAGCACTTACTATGTCTCACTCATGTAGACTTGAAGCTCCACATGGGCAGGGATTTTAGTCTATTTCATTGAAAATCTGCCACCAGTCACTGGCCCATAGAGAGTCCTCAAAAACAGTTGTTGAATGAGTGAATGATGTTGGCATGAAGATGGTGTATTCCTCACCTGGCTGTAAGTTTCACGAGGCCAGGCACCAGGGTCCTATTTTGCTCACTGTTGCTGCGTGGGAAAGTTAGTACAGCAGCCTGTTGCAAGCTTGGCTCTTGGCTGCATCTGGGAACTTGGATTTTAGGAGGGCTGTCGCCATTCCCAGATCAGGTAACGATCGCTCACTGTGTCTAGACTGCTTGTACCAAAAATAGGGCTCATGTGGAATACCTGCTTTCCTTTGTGGAGGCTGGAATTTTGGTACATGCTCCAGAGAGGGTGCCTACATGACCTGCTTCCAGTAAAAACTGTGGACACTGAGTCCCTAATATGTTTCCCTGGTAGACAATACTTCATACATATTTTCATAGCTCATTTCTGGGGGAGTAATTAAATGCCTCCTGTGTGACTTGACTGGTAGAGGACAGATGGAATCTTGTACCGGGTTTTCTCCAGACTTCGCCTCATTCCCCTTTTCCCTGTGCTCATTTTGCCTTGCATCATTTTGCTGTGATAAATCTCAGCCATGAGTGTGACTGTATGCTGAGTCCTATGAGTCCTCCTTGTAAACCACCAAACCTGAGTTGGAGTTTCAGTGCCTGGCACAGTTGTATTCCTAAGACATAGTTGGGCCAGACCTCAAGAAAATAGCCAACAAATACTGGCTGAATGAATGAAAGAGGCCATATGCAGTCAGCCCTCCCTCTCTCTGGGTTCTACATCCGTGGATTTAACTAATGACAGATTAAAAATATTCAAACAAATACACGGAGGGTGGTATCTGTACTGAACACATACAAACTGCTTTTTTTTTTGTCTTTATTCCTTAAACAATCCAACATAACCACTGTTTATATCATGTTTGTATTGTACTAGGTATTATAAGTAATCTAGAGATGATTTAAAGTATACGGGAGGATTGCATACATTATATGCATATACTATACAATTTTATATCAGGGACTTGAGCATTTGCGGATTTTGGTGTTTGGTGGGAGGGTTCCTTGAACCAGTCCCCATTGGATACTGAGGGACAACTATACAGATCACATTTAGGAGTGGACGCAGGTCAGTCGTGCCATCTCATCCACCCCTTCCTCACTCAAGATTCTTCATGGCTTGTGTCAAATCCTCACCACATCAAAATATTTCTGCCCATGGTTGCTGAGGCAGAGCTGGACAGGTCCAGCATCCACTCCCCAGAAGAGAACTCCAATTGACGCTCATCAAGATATTCCCACTATGGCAAACTGTGGAAAAATTAGGACAGATGTATGACTTGTTTCATATAAAGCTAAATGAGTTTTATTTATGTGATTGCCCTTTATTCTGAGATTATGTTCAACAGATATTCTCAGTGTTAAAATATTCTTTTTTTATTATTTTTTATTTTTGAGATAGGTTCTGGCTGTGTCACCCAAGGTCTAGCACAGCGGCATGATTTCGGCTCACTGCAGCTTCCTCCTCTCAGGCTCAAGAGATCTTCTTGCCTTAGCCCTCCAGGTACGGCTACATGTGTGTGCCACCATGCCTGGCTATTTTTTGTAGGAACAGGGTTTCACCATGTTGTCAAGGCTAGTCTCTAACTCCTGGGCTCAAGCAATTTGCTCACCTGGGTCTTCCAAGGTGCTGGGATTACAGGTGTGAGCCACCACACCCAGCCAAAATACTCTTTTCAAAGTGATTAGAAGTAGAAGAAGCTTGCTCTCTTTTTATTGGCACTTCTGCCTTATATGCACTTTCGGATTTCAGTTATTCCGTCTTTTATGAAATGACAGTGTTTGGAGGTGGTAGATGTTTTTTAAGTCTCCTTACTTGGAAAAATAAAATAAAGTTGACAACCTGATTTCGGACCTCCCAATTCTTTCTAAAAAAAGAGTCTTCTTGGTCCATGAAATCCAGAGGAGGTCAAACTAGCAAATTTGCAAGTAGTTGCTTAATAGCTAAACAGTTAAGATCAAGAGTCAGAAATATCTGGGTTGAATTCCAGTTCTCTCATATTAAGTGACAGGTTGCAGAACGACCCCATCTTTCTGAGCTGTGTTTTTATCTCTGTACATTGGGGTTAATACTACTAGTATTTGCTTCCAGGGATTGTTTTGGAGGGGAGTGAGGAATAAATGATATAATTAACTAAAACATGTAGAATAGTATTTGACACAGAGTAGGGCGTGCCCTAAGTATCAGTCATTATTGAGTTATTCCGCTACCTCTGCATTTGAGTCCTTTCTTTTGGACTTTCCTACTTACGTTGCAGATGTTATTTTTTTGAAGAGGATGTAGGCCAAGAAAGGGGTGGGAGAAATGAGGAAGGGGTTGATATAACCCCTTAGTGTCCTCCTCATTACCACAGACCCTCTCTTCCTACACTTACTTACTTGGCCAATTTTATTTTATTTTATTTTATTTTATTTTATTTTATTTTATTTTATTTTATTTTATTTTATTTATTTATTTAGGTGGAGTCTCGTTCTGTCTCCCAGGCTGGAGTGCAATGGTACTTTCTCAGCTCACTGCAACCTCTGCTTCACAGATTCAAGCGATTCTCCTGCCTCAGCCTCTCGAGTAGCTGGGATTACAGACACATGCCACCACGCCCAGCTAATTTTGTATTTTTAGTGGAGTTGGGATTTCTCCATGTTGGTCAGACTGGTCTCGAACTCCTGTCCTCAGGTCATTCGCCTGCCTTAGCCTCCCAAAGTGCTGGGATTATAGGCGTGAGCCCCCGCGCCTGGCCTACTTGGGCAAATTCTTACCTGATTACCTCTCCACCCCTGCTACATGTAAAAGAAAGGTAGGTCCATGTTGGGGAGGGATCCAACATTTATTAGCCTCATTTTACAGATGAAGAAGTTAAGGTGGCCAGATATGGTGGCTCACGCCTGTAATCCTAGCACTTTGGGAGGCCGAGGTGGGGGATCACTTGAGGTCAGGAGTTCAAGAGCAATCTGGCTAACATGGTAAAACCCCATCTCTACTACAAATACAAAATTAGCTGGGCGTGGTGGCGTGTGCCTATAATCCCAGTTACTCGGGAAGCTGAAGCAGGAGAATCGCTTGAGCCTGGGATGCAGAGGTTACATTGAGCCGAGATTGTGCCCCTGCACTCCAGCCTGAGTGACAGAGCAAGATTCCATCTCAAAACAAAACAAAACAGAACAAAAAAACAAAGAAGAAGTTAAGGATTGGAGAGCATAAGTGTCTTCTGTGGGGGTACCCAGCTAGGCAGGGACAGGGCAGGGATTTGAACCTAGGAGCTCTTGGATTGTGATTTTTTTTATTCACCCCTCCCTCTCCATCCTTCCTGTCTTCAAGCCTTAGCAGGTGCAACTGCATTTTGTACCACATGACTTTAAAACAGAACCGCAAGTTCAGAACTTTGGTTAGGTCCTGCCTGTGTTCTCTAGCTAACGCACAGCAACACTGGTTTCCAACCTTTCATTGTGCGGGTTTCTGATGAGTACGCTGGCAGGCCTCTGGCTTCAGAGATGCCACTACAAAGGTCTCCTCCTTTTCATAAACAGATTGCTGCAAGGCCCGCTTCTCAAGAAAGCAACTTGTACTACCTCCTGCGTGCTTTTATGCTTCACTGTGAAGTAAAAAGTTGGGCTGGCAGGCCTGGCTTTCTTCTCCGCTTTATGTATGATTCATCAAGAGGACTCCAGGCTGTGGTATGCCGTGCAACCCAGGCTGTGTTCCCAAGTGCATCAAACAGGGATTGGGACCTGTTTTCCTTCCCACTCACATGTAGGTCACCTATGGGAGCAGGGGAGGAACCATCTGAGGTTTTTTTTTTTTTTTTTTTTTTTAGATTTTTCATTGCTGAGAACAGTTCCAGCTCTGCTGACCAAAGGGCTGAGCGTCCTTTTATTAGTCTGACCCTGTAGAGAGCCCAAAGAGGCAACCCTCCGGACAACTGACAGCCAGCTGTGGGGTTGGACACCCTGTTTTTCACACCAGTGAGCACTCTTGAACCCAGAGAAGGTGCAGGTTAGAGATGCAGCTATGTGCCTGTGTCCCAGAGAGAGACCTTTGTGTACGTTTGGAATAAAAATTTTTAGCATTAGTGATTCAGTTTTTTGTGTCTAAATACAAATGTCCAGGAGAATAGGAACACCATAGTGGTCAGCTAAGAGCAAGCCGTTAGTTTAGTGTATGACAAGTATCTCATTATAAATGGATGCTGAAATGCCCAAGTGTGGAAATGATATGCTTCTGCTTTTATTTTTAAGTCATCCTTATAATATCTCTTTCCCTTATTCCCTCATTCAGGCACAAAAATGCTGTTTGATTGGGAGAACAAGTGGAGCTGTTAAAAGTTCTAGGGACGGCCGGGCATGGTGGCTCATGTCTGTAATCCCAGCACTTTGGGAGGCTGAGGCAGGTGGATCACAAGGTCAGGAGTTTGAGACTAGCCTGGCCAACATGGTGAAACCCCGTCGCTACTAAAAATACAAAAATTAGCTGGGCATGGTGGCGGGTACCTGTAATCCCAGCTACTCGGGAAGTTGAGGCAGGAGAATCATTTGAACCCAGAGGTTGCAGTGAGCCAAGATTGCGCCACTGCACTCCAGCCTGGGTGACAGAGCGAGACTCTGTCTCCGAAAAAAAAAAAAAAATTCGAAACCAGTGGATCCTGCCGATAAACATCATCTGGACAGAATGAAGCTGAGCGCCAATGGTTTAGAGACTCAGCACCAGACTGGAGAGAGAGAGAGAGAGAGAGTGTGTGTGTGTGTGTGTGTGTGTGTGTGTGTGTGTGTGTATGTGTGTATATGTGTGTGTCTGTGTGTGCGCGCGGGCGCATTGGTGTGTAGGTGGGCTTGAGAAAAGTGCTGACTCTGTGAACAAGGAGGAGGGAAAAGGGCCCAGAGCAGTAAAGAGCCTGTAAATAAATTCATCCCAGCCTCAGCCCCATGCGTTCACTTGAGATTCCTCATCCAACCCTGACGGCTTCCCTGCAGGACATATTCTACCCCCTCACAGATAGGAAACCTTGCCCGATGTGATTACATCAGGAAGTAAGATTTCAAATCTCAATGTGCCTAATGCCAAAACTTTACCTCTTGCCACTCAACATCTGCAGTCAAACGCTCCCTGACTCAGGATTTGCTGGGGTCTGGCTCTGGGCTATTGGAATTAGATGCATGAGACCCTTTCCATCTAAACTTAAGTATTTTGCCTGTTGGACAGATGCCTGGTTGTCCCTTTAATCCATTGTCCAAAAAGCCTGAGGAAGGATGGCAGGTGAACTTGGATCTTGGCCAGCACCTTAGATCCTGATCAGGGGAGCTCTGCGACTGCTCATCTGGGAGGAACTCCAGGAGCACTAATGTGTTGTCCTTGACTGGGCAAGAAGGGAAGGAGAATTGTGAAACACGCAGAATTAGAAGTCATGCACCTGGGTTCGTATCCTGGCTGTGCCACTTATTTTCTGGTGGGTGGGGAGGACAGACAAGTTGCTCCTCCTCTCTACGCCTCAGTTTCTTCATGTGCAAAATGAAGATGTTAGTTGTTTCTTTATTCAAGGGTTGTTGAGAGGACGAAGTGCTAAAAATGCTTGAACAGCATTTGCACAGGCAGTAACACAGGAAGTGCTCACTACTTAGCGTGGACAACATCATCTCCGTCCACATCAGTGTTATTATCATCGTCCTCATGAAAAGCCCCATCATTTTGCCTTTGACCTGGATGTCCATGTTGGAAAAACAGCTAGTGGAAGGCATGCCCAAATCTCAGAAGTTGGCCTTTCCATACAGATGTCATTGGTGGCCATTGTAGGGGAAAAAGATGCTTTGGAAACCGGGACACAGAGAAAAGTACCTCGTATTACAGAGAGTCAAGAGAGGTCACTGTGGAAGTACAGAAGAAGCCTTGGCCTAATTGCACGGATAATACAATTCCGTAACTCATCCTGCCAACACGAAGGTAGATGGACGATCCCTATCCTCGCTGTGGAACATTGCCCGTGTTTTCCTAGGAGAGACATCTGCACTCCAGTAGTGATTAAAATGCCTTCGACAGGCTCTTGCTATTAAGAGTTTCTGGCTCCAGTTTAATAAAAGGTAGTATATTATAATGGAAACCAGGTTATTATTGATAAGGACTAGACATGTTATAAACCAGGTTAAAGCTTTGATAATCCCACATGCAAGGGGAGGGAGCTAAGGGTTATTGCAAACCTACTATGTGTCAATTGCTCTAGTAGACACCTCAGAGACATTACAGCCAAAGACTCCCACCTTTGGATAAACCCAGTTTGGCCTCTCTGATATATTAATATATTTAATCATCAGACTTTCAGTGTTAAAGGAGATTACAGTAGAGGCGTCCAGTTGATTGGGGAATAGTTGCTGCGAATGATAAGCTCTTTTGAATAAACCGATACTGACTTAATGAGGTTCTACTGTGTATTATCTTTTTTTCCTAATAGAAAATAGAGTGGCTACCCTCCCCATCCGCCGTTTGCTTCCTGGTAATGACCCTCTTTTCTCTCCCTCCATGGGAACTTTTAAAATTGATAAGTAATGGATTTTTAGCCTCAAGTTTCTGGAATTCTAAGAGGGCCTGAAAGGTAAGTGCTCACTTACCGAGATGTGTGAACAAAAACAGGCAGCCTAGCTCAGCAGGTAAGAATGGAGTGGCATCTTCCCGCCTCCTCTGGAGTCGTGCGTTTGCTTCTGGAAGGGCATCAAGAGGCATTCAACCTCTTGTTAATTTGGTTGCTTCTTCAGATACCCTCTTCATGGTGCAGCCCTGAGCTGGAACATTTAAAGATCAGTTGTTAAGGACCAATCTGAGAGCCTGTGCGTTGGTTAAAACTCCTTATCTGGCCATAGAGGGTGGTGTGGTTTGGACGCGTTCCCCTTGTCTGTCCAATTCCCAACAGAGGCAAGTGCACATCTGAGACAGGTTGAGGGTTCAAGCTGTCCAATCCCTGCTCATCTGCAGCACACCAAGGAACGTGGACTAATGAAAAATAAATGGCATGCCTGACATGCCCATCACGCTGCCCGCATTTTCTAATCGTCACAATAACTCTGTGATGAGAAATATTTTTGCCTGTAATCCCGGCACTTTGGGAGGCTGAAGCGGGCGGATCACCGGAGGTCAGGAGTTCAAGACCAGCCTGGCCAACATGGTGAACTCCCCGCCACCAACGCCCCTCCCCATCATCTCTACTAAAAATACAAAAATTAGCTGGGCATGGTGGAGGGTACTTATAATCCCAGCTACTTGGGAGGCTGAAGCAGGAGAATCTCTTGAACCCAGGAGGCGGAGGTTGCCGTGAGCCGAGACAGCGCCACTGTGTTGCAGCCTGGGCAACGAGAGTGAAACTCTGTCTCAAAAAAAAAAAAAAAAAAAAAAAAAAGTTCCTGCTCCCACGTTACAGATGAGGCTTTTAAAGATACCCAGCCACTGGTCCACGGTGATGTGACTCATCAGTGGTCCACCTGACATAGGAAATTTGGTTGCTTTGGAAATTTCGGTTCTACCACATCACCTTTCCTTACTCCCTGACATCATTCCCAGATCAAAGAAAGGTAAAAGAAGGAAGGACTGGAGACATTGTTTTCCTGTATGCTCCTTGATAAAGGGCTCAGAGCTAAGCACAGAGTAGGTGCTTAAGCCCTTCTGTTTGAAAGGAACTTTAAACACCTTTGTCAGCAGCTAAGAGTGTCAAAATAGAGTGATGTGTAGGGGACCTAGGGTCTGGTAACATTGTCCCGGCCCAGGGCCTACTGTGGTGTGTGTGTGTCTCTATCTTCCAGTCTTTAGGAACGCGGAGAGGGGACCTCTGTAATTGGTACCAGCATCCATGAGCATGGAGGACTTTGCTTCCTTGCAGGGTCAGTCCTTCCTCTGAGTAGGGGGCAGGGGTCTCCATGCCGTCTTCCACCAGGTAGGCCCAGAATCACTTTCAACTTGGTCACCTGTCTGTGCGGTGTTTTGAGTTCTTCCCTGGGAAACTTGCTCACATCATCCACTTCTCTCTGGGTTCTCCGTACGGCTTTCCCGACTCCAAGCTAAGCTCTTCTGTTAGTTATTCTAGTAACTGTCCAATATCAGGCACTACCCTCAACACTGTTTCCCATGGCAATTATTTTACATGACAGTTTAAAAAACAGGAACGTTCTGTTTGTATTCGCGTTTTGCCCACAAGCCAATGAAGGCTTGGAGGGGTTGAATGGCCCAAGGTTTGTAAGTGGCCAGGGGCAGAGTCAGGAGCTGAACCCAAGACATAGGCCGAGGAGTCTGTGTTTGTTCTTTAAACCCCTCGATTCAGTCTCCCAGCTCTTTTCATTCCCTGTCCTTTCCCCCCTCTGGCTGGGTCTGTCTTTCCTATCCCTACCACTTTCCACCACCATTTTTTGTTTGTTTCCTCTGCAAGCAGCATCTGAAAGGCTCAGACCCAGCCTGTTGGCCTTGGACTCTGATAAGATCTGTCTGTGCTCCTTTTGTCTGGGCTCTACCTGCCTTTTCTGGATGACCCTGTTAATTGCAATTGACTCTCCTAGAATGTGGATAGCAGTGCCACTTGACACCAGACTAATGCTTCTGACTTTTCCACGGTGCCCCAGCAGCAGGCTTGAGGGAAGGGCGGGGGTGGTCAGAGGAGAGATAGAGCACTTCAGATTCCAATCAAATACTTCAGAGCATGAGAGCTTTTCTCTTTGTCAGGGCACTGTCTCTCTCCAGGTTGGGAGGAGATGTGGCATTTGTAGGAATTCACAGTAAAATCAGAAATAATTAGGAGATTTCACAGTTGTCGCTCCTGTGAAAATTGAGGAATTTTTTTTTTTCTCCTATTTCCAAGCTTTAGTCCTAGGCATGGAAAAAATAACTTTAAAGAAAACCTGAGAGATACGAGTAAAAAACAGCTTCTCTGGGGAGGTGGTAGTTGCGGCTTAATTTCCTAAAGGCTTCCTGGGTATCAGGGCTGCTTTCCTTTATAATCTTTTACCAGTCCTGTGGGGGAGGAGCAGAAACCCACTTTAGGGGTAGAAAAGCTGGGGTCGAAGGGTCAGCCTGCTGTCCAATACTGGGACGTTATATTGTTCTTTTTGGGCAGGGTGGAAACTTGGAACCAAGAGCCTGTTCACTTTGGAAGACTCGACTCCCAGGATGTACAAAGTACTTCTGCATGTGCGCAAAGCCCTGTGGGCCCAGGCGTCAGTGACGAGCACAGGGAAGTAACCCAAGCTGGGTCATTCCTTACGCGGAGCCTGGCACCTGGGCTCACACCTTGCCGTATATGACTTCATGGGAACCTCACAACAGACCTGTGGGCTCAGAATTATTCTCTCACTTTGCAGACAAGAAAAGGGAAGTGTACAGAAGGAAAATAAGAGTGTTTGAGGTCCCATAGCGGATTCATTACTGTACGGAGAGTAAACCCAGAGTTGCCTCTGGAGAACCTGGTGGTGGGTGGGATGGAGAGAGAGGCCTCCCCCGCCCCCCAGACTCCAGGGGCACAGATTGGCTTTTTTTTAATTTTATTTTTATTATTTTATGTATGTATGTATGTATTTATTTATTTATTTTCCAGACAGAGTTTCACTCTTGTTGCCCAGGCTGGGGTGTGAATCTTTGCTCACTGCAACATCTGCCTCCCGGGTTCAAGTGATTCTCCTGCCTCAGCCTCTGGAGTAGCTGGGATTACGGGTGCCCGCCACCATGCCCAGCTAATTATTTGTCTTTTTTAGTAGAGACAGGGTTTCACCATGTTGGCCAGGCTGGCCTCCTGACATCAGGTGATCCACCCACCCCAGCCTCCTAAAGTGCTGGGATGACAGGTGTGAGCCACCAGGCTAGGCCCAGCGTGGCTTCTGTGTGAGGATGAGGACTACTAGGAAGATAGAGTGGTGATCTCGTGTCAACTGTGGAGGGAGTAGGAGGCAGGCGTTTGGGGAATCACAGCTAGTTTCCTTTTTAAATCCCACACAGTGCTGGCACATTTTCATAGCCTGTGACCACTCAGATAGGAAAGTGACACAGCAACGCCAGGCGGATTCATTTTCCTTTAGATGAGGGGTTCAAAATAGAAACACAAAGCATTGAGTATTGAGAAGAAATGGATCTTCAGGATTGGAGGGAGGCCGATAGAGAGTCTCTGGTGTTGCCAGCGTCCTCTCTTTGGGTCATGTGTGTGTGTTTATGTGTGTGTGTGTGTGTGTGTGTGTGTGTGTGTGCGCGCGCGCGTGCCTGTGGTGATTTTTAGCAAACGAATGGATACTATTGGAGGAATGTTTCACTTCAAAATCCTGATCTCTGACTTCCCTTGAAGGTTTGGAGTGCCACTCAAGTTGGCCGCTCTGGGCTAGAATCCTGGTGTTCAGAATTGGCAGGAAGGGCACAGGGGCGAGGTATAGGCTCAGTCTCCACACTCTGCACCTTGCCGGCTCCGGCCATTGATGTGACCTGATTCCTGTACTGCAGTGAAGCAGGGGTTTGCATCAGAAAGAACCACCAGTGCTTAATACTTAGGTGGTAGGTTGATCTGTGCAGCAAACCACTATGGCACACGTTTACCTACGTAACAAACGTGCACATAAAACCCATGGTTCCCTGGAACTTAAAAGTTGGTGAAAGAAAAAAGGAAAGAAAGAAGGGGCTGGGCGCGGTGGTTCATGCCTGTAATCCTAGCATTTTGGGAGTCCGAGGCAGGCAGATTGCCTGAGCTCAGGAGTTGAAGACCAGCCTGGGCAACATGGTAAAGCCCCGTCTCTACTAAAATACAAAAAATTAGCTGGGCATGGCAGTGTGCACCTGTAATCCCAGCTACGTGGAAGGGTGAGGCAGGAGAATTGCTTGAACCTGGGAAGCAGAGGTTGCAGTGAGCCGAGATCATGCCACTCCACTGCAGCCTGGGTGACAGAGTGAGATTCTCTCCAAAAAAAAAAAAAAAGAAAGAAAGAAAGGGCAGATGGAAGGAAGGAAAAGGGAAGGGAAAGGAAAGGAACCAGCTGCGAAACTGTCCTAACTGAGCATTACTGTAACAGAACAGCTGAAACACTCCTTGAAGCTGAGAGAAGGGTTTGGGAGGGAAGCAGGCTGTGGTTGTGAACAGGTGCCTCCTCCAAAAAAATTCTCTTCCTTGGATTTCAGAATGACCCCCGTTGAGAACAAAGCCTTTCACGCTGTGTTTATTTTTTTTCAGGTCTAAGTTTCCCCCAGGAGATTTTTTTTTCTAAAGGAAAAGACAGAGAAGCCCCCAAACTAGAGCCACAATCGAATGCAAATATGACAATAGGACCCATCCTGGAGAGAAAAAGACTCCTTTTTAATTAGAAGCCTGGAAGGGCATACCCTTTAATTGCTGCAGTTGTAGTGTCAGGGCTATCAATATCCGTGGCTCTTTCATTAATAAACTGGCAAGTCAGAAAGCAGCAGGAGTGGGAACCCCTCCCCACCCAATCCCCTCTCCCACCCCAAGCTCTATTTAATCAACTGCAGACTCAATCAAATGGGGAAAAGAACATGTAAATCAGCCACATTCATTCTGCCAGCCCTAAATAGGTAGAAGGAAGGGAAACATGAAAGGGAGCCTTCATCCGTTTCCCTGCAGATGCCCGGCTCGTGGTTAACCCAAGCAAGAGGTAGTTAAACGGCCCCGCAGATTGCGAGCGACTCCGGGAATGCCTAGGTTTATGTATGGATTAACACAGTGATAGACCCTGAGTAGCAAAAGACGAAGACTAATTACCTGACAGAGCTCCCCTCCACTTGCCTGGGTCATTGAAATTAATTTCTGCTTTCAAGCTTGGCAGAAAGCAGCTGCAGAATTTCAGTTCAATACTCAAATTAACGGGGAGCCGAAATTATTTCTCTGCACAGGCGGTATTAGAGGAGTGGGTTACCAAATAGATCTTGATCACAGACACGGAAAAAAGGATTATTCCTCCCTTTTCATCAAGAGCCGTAAGTCCTTGGAAAATGCAAAGAGGGAAGAAAAGAAGAAAAACAACAACCAATTTATTGGAGAGTTAACACTTAAATACTCTAGTATATTGAATGTGACATGCCTGTGTAGGAGACTATCTGTCCTGCACATAATTGACAATTTCTCTCCATTTAACAGGAAAATATATGGCATTTTTATATATACTCGAATTGGAATTCCTAAGCCAGAGATAATTTGTGAATATCCATTCTATAGCATCCTGTGTTGTCAAGAAGGTGTTGACTTGTTTCATGGTTAAGGAAATGGGTGGGGAATGCAGGGAGGAGGTGGAGGATAGAGGATTGGACTAGGAGTCAGAGTTGGGATTTGAACCCAGGGCTTCTGTCTCCAGATTCCTCGTTCTGTCCCTTTATGTTGACTTTCCTTTTTTGCTGAAAGTCTCTGTCCTTGCTTCTTTCTCTTTGGGCTCCCCGCTTTTGTTTCAGCCTTGATGGAATCTGTCGACTTTACTGAGCTCCATATATGTGCACCAGGTCAAATTCAATGCTGCCCAGGCCTGCAGTCCTCACTTATTTGTTCCTGTGATTTTCACGCCACCAGGAGCTGCTTGATGGATGAGATTTCCGGGCAAGTTGAGTCTCCATGTTCTTGCCGTGGGCTGCTGCCAGCTGAGACATGGATGAAGACTCCTTTTCGTGTTTCCCTTTCTTGGTGTCCATGGCAGTTCCCACCTCGACCGCTATGGTATTTCTTTTTGCTTCTGCTGAGGCTGTGTGTGGGTGCACATCAGCATACCTCAGTGGGGAATGCTGGGCGTGAGGCACACTCATGACAAATGCAGGAAAAACATCTCTTTTCTAACTGTCCAGCCCTTTAGGATTAGGAAATACTTGAATAGTCCATCAAATTCTGGAATCCTACTGCTGAATTATGGCACTCATCCTACTCGGTGTAAAATCCTGGGGTGATGGCTTGTAATAGCAATAATAGGACCTGCTTCCTGGTGATCCTGTAAGGATTAAATCAGTTATTGGAGATGAAATACTTAAACTGTGCCTGGCACAAAGTAAATGTTAGTGCTCCTGTTATCCCTGCTCCTGTTAACCCCAACTAGATAAGCCAAGATAAGGTCCTCTCCATTGTTTACCTGAAGAGGCAGAAAAGCTCTGCGCAGCTATCCAGAACCAAGAGGATCTGACAGCTCTGGAGCTTGTAATATTTGCAGCACCTCTTGCCCTCTTAATGCCTAAGAAGTCAAAAGAAGACAAGTATGCCTAGAAAACACGAAGGATTATCATTTATCAAATATTTACCGTGTGCCAAGCATACTCATATTTAGCTAACAACAACAACAAAATCAACCCTGACAAGGTTTTGTAAGTCATGAAACTGAGGCTTCCCGATGATCTGTGACTATTGCAGATTTCCAGTGGCTAGTTCAGGGACAGTGCTGGGACTCGAACGCTTGTCTCTGTGTCTCCCAGCTCATAAGGTGTGCTGCCAAGTCACCCATGAGTAGCAATTAGGCCCCTTCTAACATGTCCAGCTTGAAACCTGTGACCTCAAGGCCAATGACTTGCACATCTCATTACCACTCCCCAGAGCCGTCCAGCCCCTAGCAGGAGAGGGAGGTTAATCAGCCACGCACTGAATCTGCTTATAAGGCTGTTTCATGTATGATTTTTATATCTTGGCTCCTAATAATGGCCCCGTTATAAATGATTGTCTCACTATGATATACTGGTTCCTTGCCTTTTAGGAACTGATTTAAAAGGAAGCCCTAGACTTCTTGTGCCTGTAGAGTTTATTCATATCGCTCTTTGCTTGCTCAGCAGTTGAAATGGGATGGAGGACAGCCCCCCCACTCCAAAAAAAAAAAAAAAAAAACTTTCTTCCCAGCCTGAAACAGTTGCCATAATTAGTAACCTCCAGCTCCCTTGATATCTTGATGATACTTTATAAAAACAAAACAAAACAAAAAACACGGCTGGATACAGCGGCTCACACCTGTCATCCCAGCAGTTTGGGAGGCCAAGACGGCGAATCACCTGAGGTCGGGAGTTGGAGACCAGCCTGACCAACATGGAGAAAACCTGTCTGTACTAAAAATACAAAATTAGCCAGGCATGGTGGTGCATGCCTGTAATCCCAGCTACTCAGGAGGCGGAGGCAGGAGAATCACTTGAACCCGGGAGGTGGAGATTGCGGTGAGCCGAGATCACGCCATTGTACTCCAGCCTGGGCAACAAGAGCGAAACTCCATCTCAAAAATAAATAAATACATACATAAAATGAAAAAAAAAATACTACTCCTCCCTCTCCTCCCCACCCTAAACATCTAATCAGACAGGTAGTGCTGTTGGACCGACGCCTACCCCATGTGTCACCTCCCTCCTCTATGTAAACAAAAATTTTTATTATTTCTAGGATGACTTAGGAGAGCAAGTCATGGGGGATAAATAGCATCAGGGAGTGTCTTTTCAAACCAAAAACCTGGGCACTTTTTTTTTTTTTTGAGACAGAGTTTCGCTCTTGTTGCCCCGGCTGCAGTACAGTGGGGCAACTCACTGCTACCTCCGCCTCCCAGGTTCAAATGATTTTCCTGCCTCAGCCTCCCAAGTAGCTGGGATTACAGGAGCCTGTCACCATGCCTGGCTAATTTTTTGTATTTTTAGTAGAGACGGGGTTTCACCATGTTGACCACGCTGGTCTTGAACTCCCAAACTCAACTGATCCTCCTGTCTTTGCCTCCCAAAGAGTTGGGATTACAGGCGTGAGCCACTGCGCCTGGCCAAACCTCAGCACTTTTATCCAACAAATATTTATTTCATGACGATTATGAGTCTGGCTTAAGAATATACTAGTAGGTACAGCGAGAGAGCATATAGGAGAAGAGGACATAATAGAAAATCTGCAAGGCATGTTAGGAATATAGATAGGAATTACTAAGGAAAATTGTACTTTTGTGGAATTCTTTGTACTAGTAACTTAATAAATGGTGAGTTTTGGTTCTACTCTTCAATGAGTTTAAGATGAAGGAAATCATTAAATAGTGCTTTGTTTTCTTTAAAAGTTGGGTTGCATTGAATAAAGTTCTTTAAATTCTTCTCTAAATCCCAAGGCTAGTCAATAGACAATGTAGTTACAATGGTCTGCTTGCTGTTATCAGAATCTTTCAAGCTCTTTTGTATCTAAGGGTTTTTTCCATGTACTGGTTTCTCTCCCCGATGGTCGTCTTCTCCCCTTGGTGTGGGTACCACCTCCTCATTCCTTAGCTGTCAGTGTAAATGCTCCTTCCTCAGAGAGGCCCTTCGTGACCATCTGTGTTAGTTTCCTGTCAATGCTGTTACGAATGACCACACATGAGTGGCTTACATACCATGAATGTCTTCTCTTACCATTCTGGAGGCCAAAAGTCCAAAATGGGTCTGTCTTAGTCCTTTTGTGTTGCTATAAAGGAATGCCTGAGCTGGGTCATTTACAAGGAAAAGAAGTTTATTTGGCTCATGTTTCTGCAGGCTGTCCAGGAAGCATGGCGCCAATGTATTTTGGATGAGGGCTTCAGGCAGCTTCTACTCATGGTGGAAAGTGAAGGGGAGCCAGCAGGTTCAGAGAACATATGGGGAGAAAGGGAGCAAGAGAGGAGAGGGGAAGTGCCAGCGCCTTTAAAAGAACCAACTCTCTGGGAACAAATAGAGGGAGAACATTAATCTATTCATGAGGCATCCACCCCTCTGACCTACACTATTGTCATCAGCCCCGGCCTCCAACATTGGAGATCAAATTTCAACGTGAGATTTGGAAGTAACAGACATCCACACTATAGCAGGGTCTCACTGGGCCAAAATCAAGGTGTTAGGGCTGGACTCTGGGGGCCTCAGGGGATAATTTATTCTGACTTTTTCAGTTTCTAGAGGTCACCTGTGTTCCTTGGCTGGTGGCCACATCTTCCATCTTTAAAACCAGGAGTGCAGGATCTTCAATTCTCTCTCTGACTCTGCCCCTTCTCTCCCACTTTGTCATCTTTTTAGGTTTATTTGTGACCCTTTAGGTCCTTTGTCACTGCATTGGTCTCACCTGGGTAACTCATCGTACTCTCCTCAACTCAAGAACTTACTTCCCTCTGCAAAGTCTCCTCTGCCATGCCAAGTAACACATTTGCAGGTTTCAGGGTAGAGCATGGATGCCTTTTGATTTTGATTTTGTTGTTTTTGGTAGAGATGATGTCTTGCTCTATTGCCAGGCTGATCTTGGACTCCTGGGCTCCATCAATCCTCTAGCCTCCCAAAGTGCTGGGATTACAGGTGTGAGCCACTACACTTGGCCTTCTGGCACCATTATTCTGCCTGCCATCCTGTCCTAACTAAAGAAAGTAAGGTCCATCTATCCTCCATCTTAGCCCTTCTTTCCTTAGCCTCCTAGCACTCATCGCAATTTGTATATTTTAGTTTCTTTTTTTTGAGACAAAGTCTCACTCTGTCACCCAGGCTGGGGTGCAGTGGTGTGATCTTGGCTCACTGCAACCTCTGCCTCCCGGATTCAAGCAATTCTTCAGCCTCAGCCTCTCGAGTAACTGGGATTACAGGTATGTACTACCACTCCCGGCTCATTTTTGTATTTTTAATAGAGACTAGGTTTCACCATGTTGGTCAAGCTGGTCTCAAACTCCTGACCTCAAGTGATCTGCCCTCCTGGGCCTCCCAAAGTGAGAGGATTACAGGCCATCGTGCCTGGTGTACATATTTTAAATTTTATTTTTCAGTTTACTTGGTTTTGCGTCCTCCTAGAACAAGAACATAAGTTCACTGAAGTTAGGGATCATGCGTAGAATCGCCTTCCTTTTATCTCCCGTCAGCCAAAACTAACTCTGCTGTGTCGGGCTGTGTTGGTTGTGAGTAAGAGAAGTCTCACTGAACTAACTGAAGCTGGGTAGGTTGGAGAGGGGGATGCCTTGTGGAAGTGACAACTCTAGGCATGTAACTGGCTCAGACTCTGCTGGGGCCAGATATACAGATGTCATCAAGAGTCTTTCTCTTCCCTTTGGGCCCAGCTTTCCCTTTGTGACCCAGGAACTTCCTTCCCCGATGATGGCCAAGCCTTGAGGATGTGAAACTCCCCATTGCCCCAATCTGGAATCGACCATCCTGGGTCTAGCTGGGGGCATCCTTGAATCAGCCTCTGGGAATCACTGAACCAACATGAGTCACTTGCTACTGTGAGATCTCAAAACACATGGATTAGGACAGCGGGAAGGGCTGATTCCCAAAGGAAATTCGAGTACTTTACAGGAAAGGGAATGGATGCTGGCCAGACCCCGGGGAGGATGAGGAGTAACTGAGCTGCAGACTCTTGCTTATCCCTCCTTCCACCTGGGAGACTGGCTGCTGGTTCTCATTGCTCATGTGGGTCTCCAGGTTTCCATCATTACACGGATTAGTGCATGGTTACATGATAATGGGCCCTTTTCAGTACACAATGAAATCATGTACAAAGCACTTTGGGGTCTGTTAGAGAAGGGAATGGATGTCTGAGGTATGCTAAGCCTGATCTCCATCTTCTCAAACCTTCACTGCCACTGTCCTGTAAGAGCGGGCAGATTCCTCCCCATTCTATAAAATAACAGCTACCATTTTCCTGAGGGCGTACTGAGTGCTGGGCAGCACATCAACATCAGACCATCACCTTCTAATAACTCAAAATAGCCTGCGGGATGACTCAGAGTCTACTGGCTGGTAAGTGCCAGATTCAGAGATGAAACCCAGATCTAACTGGACTCAAGACAGAGATTTCTAGAACAGAAGCTACAAATGTGTTAACTAAGGCTGGTTATGTCAAGTGGAATATTTCTGCCTTTGGGGGATCCCAGCTCTTTTTTTTTTCCTCTCTCACTCTGAGGATCTAGAGGCTGTTACTGCTGTTTTTCTAAAAGACAACATTAGTAATCACTTTGCCAGGAATTTCATATGAACAGTGGGCTTTTCTTTTTCATTTGCTTTCCCTAAGTATTTTCCGGTATTCATTTGGCTTCTTGAACCCTCCCTATCTGTACCCCACACTTATTCTTATTCACCCAGAACAGGTGTGCACCACCTTGGAGAAGATGAAGCCAGAGAGAAAATGAGTCAGACAGGAATTATGTTGAAAGGTGACTGAATACATTACCACCTCCCAGGAATTGTATGAAAAACGGCTATTTCTTTAGGACGTCAAAGCACCTTTTTCCTCTCTAATTCATGCATATCCCTATACAAAGACCCATGGTGGCGAGGGACTGGTTTTTAGATTGCGTGGGCGCCCTCTGAGAATGAGAGGCCCTTGTTGTAAGGAAACTCTGGTGCGTGCTCACTCCTTCATCTGCAGCCAGCGAGCTCCTCTGCACTCGCTGCTTTGCTGCTTTGGGGAAGAGTTTTTGTCATGATCCTTTTTGCAGATAGCTGTAAGGTAAACAGTCACTGGTCCCTAGGATGTCTTGCTAATGAGACACCAAATATACACATGGACAATGGCCAGACCATATTTGGTCATGGAACGCTGACCCACAGGCTCTGGAGCAGTCAACTCAGAATGGTCAGGACTTGGTCAGTAATGCCCAGTTTTGCTAATTTTTGCCCCCACTTCCAACG
Organism: Chlorocebus sabaeus; assembly: GCF_047675955.1. NCBI lineage: Eukaryota > Metazoa > Chordata > Mammalia > Primates > Cercopithecidae > Chlorocebus > Chlorocebus sabaeus. The sequence goes on from NC_132908.1 coordinate 75,312,452, forward strand.
CAGGACCAACCAGAGAGAGCCAAATATGCTCCCCAAACCAATCATACAGGATGCCTTGGTCTAGTGAGCCCACCTCTGGCTTCCCCATGTCCACAGCCTCCAATCGGAGCATACTGGAAGGCATCCACTTTCTTTTTTGTTTAACCATAAAACTTTCTTTCTCCCTACCTCCTTTGAGTCTCTGCCAAACACAACTGATGGTGGCTGACTGCCTGGCTGCAGGAAGTTCTGAATAAATGACCTCCATTTGTTATTATTTGGGTTCCCTCTGTTTATTTCTACACTAGCTTTGCACTAGGTTAATTTTTTCCCACATGGCTTTTCCTGTTTGTTTCTTTCATGGTTTTTAATTAGTAATTAGTTTACTTACTTATTTATTTTTTGAGAGGGAGTCTCGCTCTGTCGCCCAGGCTGGAGTGTGGCAGTGCGATCTTGGCTCCCTGCAAACTCTACCTCCCGGGTTCAAGGAATTCTCCTTCCTCAGCTTCCCAAGTAGCTGAGATTATAGGCGCCCACCACCACGCCCAGCTAATTTTTTTATTTTTTTATTTTTTTTGTATTTTAGTAGAGACGGGATTTCCCCATGTTGGCCAGGCTGGTCTCAAACTCTGGACCTCAAATGATCCAACCACCTTGGCCTTCCAAAGTGCTGGGATTACAGGCATGAGTCACCATGACTGGCCTGTTTTTAATTTTTTTTAGAGACAGGATTTCAACCTGTTGCCCAGATTGGTGTGTGGTGGCGTGATCCTAGCTTTCTGCACCCTGTTAAGTCCTAGGCTCAAGTGATCCTCCTGTCTCTGCCTCTTGAGTAGCTAGGACTACAGGTGAGCACCACCACATCCAGCTATTTAAAAAAAAAAAAAAAAAAAAAAAAAAAAGGAAAAAAAAAGCTGGAGTCTTACTCTTTTGCCCAGGCTGGTCTCAAACTCCTGGCCTCAAGCGATCCTCCTGCCTCGGCCTCCCAAACTGCTGGGATTACAGGCGTGAGCTACTGCACCAGGCTCTTCCCCCATTTGTTGGTACATACCATAGACCTTGTCCTTTCCCACCTCTTAGGTTTTGGTTACTTTCCCTTCTGTCCTTTACTTATGACTCTGCCCACTTTTGACCTCTGTTAAAATTATTTTTTGCTGTTGTTATGTTATTATTTTATGTGTTGAGTCTACAGTGTACAGCTTGGGTTTACTTATCTCATTTAACCCTTAGGAAAACCTCACACTTACATACTCAAAGCCTTGATTTTACAGGTCTGGTTGATGGGCATACAGAGGAATTAAATGACCTTATCTTCCACATATGGTAAGCTATAGTAGTGGAAGCAGGATTCAGATGTGTGTCTGTGTTTGGATCAAAAGCCCTGGCCACCATCTTGATTCACCTCTCTTATCTGTCATTCTATGGCGAGAGGTTCTATTGTATATTTTTTCTTTCAATTAGAGTATTTGTAGATTGGAAGCCTATTGTACTTTATCTGTGTAACTATCATAGCAGCTAGAGGCCAGTAGGACTGGCTGAAATGTCTCAGGAAGGAGGGAAGAAGAAGGAGAAAAGCAGGACAAATGAACCCAGATAAAGGAAAATAAAAAAGAGTGTTTGGCTAACTTACATAAAAAGGATCTCATTTTTCTTTTTAACAGATTACTACATACAGTGACCATAGTGTTTCTCTAATTTCTTCAGGACGTACTTTGAAGATGAAGAAGTATGTGTATCCGCTTTTTGGCTTTCAGAAGAACATATTCCTGTCTGTAAATATAACAGATAATTTCCCTCTTAAATTCCATAAGCTGGAGATACTGCCCCTGTTACAAATGAACACAGATTCATTTTGTCACCTGTGTGAAATTGGTGTCCTTATGCCTTGCTTCTCAGGCTTGTCCACTATGACATCAGACTGCCCATGCCGTGCTTGAGATTTGCCCTGTGACTCAACCCAAATCTAAAGCCCGAGTCGTATGAATCCAGGACACCAGCGTGCAAATGCATTTTTCATGTATAGGTTGTTCACTCTGGTCTTTGAGATTGTGTAATTAGCATATGTTGTCATAGTGATGTATTTATTATAATGGAGGTGTTCTCAGGAAACCAGATTTAATAGTTTTAAATCAGAGGCCAACATGGACTTTTAGGAATTCCATTCACAGTAAATTTTATGCATGGTGAAAGGTTATGGAATGGGTTTCCATGCCACGTCTCCCCCTGTCCCACAAATCTCAGCTGGCCTACAAAGGTTCCACTGTGGATTTTTGCCAGCCAGACATCCTGATGTAGATAGAACATTTCAGATTTATATTATCACTTACTTGGCACATCTTCCTTTGGAAATGGAATAGGGAAAAGGTGGCTTGGCTGTTTGGTTTATGTCCTAAAACCTCATCGTAATGTGATTCTCCTTAACAGAGGGACTCGTGAGCTTAGGACTGATGGAAACTTGGCTTTTCTCCTCTTAGATTGATAGCTCCTTGACTGCTGAAGCCATTGCCCATCTGTTCAACTGTTGTATTCACGAGGAGGTTAGACCCCCGACCCAAGGCCCAGGTACCTGATTTTCCTCAGTTAGGATCAGAAACCCACAAAGTTTTCTTATATTTTAAGCACCAAAGTAGCACCACTGTACAGCATCTTTACTTAATCCACCCTGTTTCATGTGTGTACATCCCTGGCATGCTTAAACAAGAAAGGCAAATGAGAGAGAGAGAGCGCCCCGAGGTGCCGGAAGGCTGTGGTTCCTTTGTGTCTAGAGAGAAGATATAATGATTGAATTAGACTCTTAAATATCTGTGGATGTCAGGTTGAATACAAGCAGCTATTCATTGTTTTACTCTGGCAGGAAAACAAGTCCCCTGGAGGTGGGAAGCCATGCAGGTCCCTGGAAGTGTGAGCAGATTGTTAAAATGATATCAAAGATGGGCCGGCGTGAGGCCAGACTCTATCCTTGATGCTCACCTGAGGTCTAGGGCTAAACTCTTGACTTTACCTGTTCCATGCTTAGCCATTCCTGCTTTTTGCTGAGAACCTCAGTGCTCTTGCTTACGGAGACCCATCTCATGTCTCCAGACCATGACCTCTGACTCCTGTGCAGGTGGTAAGCATCAGTACATAACTGAGGAGTGCAGGGGCAGCAGCCCAAACCTCTGATGAGGAACCTCTTTGGGATCAGCTTATGCTTTGGAACGAGACACTGTTGGGTGGGAATCTGGCTTCTCACAAACTATGTGGTTGGACTCATGCCTTATTCTTTTGGAGCCTTAGTTTTGTCATCTGTAGAATGGGAAGTATTGCTAGCTATTCCCATATGAAGTGATAGAGACTGTAAGTAAGATGGAATGGCAGGCACAGGGATGGTTGCCATTATCAATTACATTATGATGATGATGATTTTCCACCTAGATCAGGTATAAGGCGAATGTATTATTAGCATTCCTGGGACTTTTTTTAAAGGAAGTACCTATGAGGCCTCATGATAAGCCAGATGTCCAGAAGGCAGCTTGAGACCAGGGCTCCTGGTAACTTAAAAGATGTTTGGGGCTGGGCACAGGGGCTCACGCTTGTAATCCCAGCACTTTGGGAGGCTGAGGTGGGCAGATCACGAGGTCAAGAGATCGAGACCATCCTGGCCAACATGGTGAAACCCCGTCTCTACTAAAAATCCAAAAATTAGCTGGGTGTGGTGGCGAATGCCTGTAATCCCAGATACTCGGGAGACTGAGGCAGGAGAATCGCTTGAACCCGGGAGGTGAAGGGGGCAGTGAGCCAAGGTCGCACCACTGCTCTCCAGCCTGGGTGTCAGAGCGAGACTCCGTCTCAAAAAAAAAAAAAAAAAAGGGAAGCCATGACCCATGAATTCCCAAGACAATTGTGGACTCTATAAAGGACTTTAAAGAAAGTCGTAATAGATCATGCAGACCCCTCAGCAGTTTACTCACGTGTCTAGTGCTCCAGGTATTTCTCAGCCTGTTTGGGGTCTCCCTGTGTTACCTGGACAGCTGCTGCCATCAGCACCCAGCCAGGACTCCTCGACCTTCCTGGACTCGGGATTTGTCATCCCCAAGAATTGGGGACTGTGGAAAAGATGCCAAATTTGTTCTTTTCAGATTCAGATTCTTCTGTGATAAAAATAGAGTTGGTAGACAAGCAGATATTTCTTTTATACGTGTGTGTATTTTTATTAGACTGTGAATTTATTCATCTTCCTTAAATAATGACCTTAAGTAAAGTATATGATTGGACCCAAGCATAGAACCTGATTTGACTCCCCCTTGGCCATCACAGTTCTGGAGTTCACACATCATTTGTTACTTTGTAAAACGAACTTTTGTTATTTGATTATGGTAATAAATAATATGCTTGGTAGAAGGAGGAGAAGAAAACGAAGAAAAATGTAGAAACTTGGACAGAGGAGAATGAAAATGCTCTATTAATTTCACTAGCATGAGATGATCACTCAATATTTAGTTGTATGTTCTTTTCTTTCTTAGTGATAGCATTCTTTTCAACAAATTGGGCTTATAATATATAGGCATATATATATAATTTTTTTAAAAAACAAGAATTTCTCATGTCATTAAACATTACTTGAAAAAATATTTTTAATAATTTCCTAAGGTTACACCATGTAAATGAATTGTATTCCATGTAACCATTCCCTAGTGTTGGCCAGCTAGGCCATTTATAGTTTGGACACTATTTTTAAAAAGAACTCAGGCTGATTTTACTATTTATTTTTGCCTTGCACTTTTTGTAAAAGTAATCAGAGCAGTAATAATGGATGACTCCCCCAAATCCTTTTGCCTCCAGTGATTAGTCCAAGCCCATAATACTGTATTCCTTGCCAATGATTGGTTTAGAAATAGGCATGTGAGATTAGTCCAAGCCCATAATACTGTATTCCTTGCCAGTGATTGGTTTAGAAATAGGCATGTGACCCAGTTCTGACCAGTGGATATGAGGGGTGATTGTGGGGAAGGTTTCCTACTCATTTTTTTTTTTTTTTTTTGAGACGGAGTCTGGCTCTGTCTCCCAGACTGGAGTGCAGTGGTGCGATCTCAGCTCACTACAAGCTCCGCCTCCTGGGTTCACGCCATTCTCCTGCCTCAGCCTCCCGAGTAGCTGGGACTACAGGTGCCCGCCAGCACGCCCGACTAATTTTTTGAATTTTCAGTAGAGACACGGTTTCACTGTGTTAGCCAGGATGGTCTCGAACTCCTGACCTCAGGTGATCCACCCGCTTTGGCCTCCCAAAGTGCTGGGATTACAGGCGTAAGCCACCGCGCCCGGCCTCCTACTCCTAAAACAGATACACAAGGATGAGAGACTTTCTGCTTCCTGTGGACGTCGGGACAGCCTGGACTAGCAGCGGCCAGTTTGGATTCGGACCACCTCCGGCCTCAGTTGAAAATGACCCTGTGTAGGACAGAGGGGCAAGTAGAAAGAACCTGGGTTCACTGTGGCACTTTAGAGCCGCTGATTCAGCTGTCCTGTGGGCCTCCTACCCTGAACCTCCATTGGTTATAAAATACGCTGTTAGTTTGGTGCAAAAGTAATTGCAGTTTGTGCCATTGAAAGTGATGGCCAAAACTACAGTAACTTGTAGCACCAACCTAATATTTTGAGTTGGGTTTGAATCACGTTGTCTGTTACGTGCGGCAGGACACATCTCTAATCACACAAGAGGTCTGAGCAAACATCTTCACATGTCACACTGCAAATAATCTTACAAACAGCAAAGCAGAAATCCAGAGAAACTAAGATTTGCTCGAAGTCACATCCAGCTTTGGGAACCCACACTATTGCAGAAACTTCTGAAGTCATCATATTGCTATGTAAAGCAAAATGCCTTCTCCTAAATCCAGGTAGAGAGAAACTCTCAAAGGCCAAGGTGGTGACGCAGGCTGAGCGCAGGATTTAGAATCGGAAAGTGTGAGTTGAGATTGGCTTCAGCTCTTCACCTGGGTGGGTGATTTGGACAGAGCTCACAACTCTGAACACCCTGGTTTTCAGACTCTTTATTGGTAAATGAAGTTAGCATACTGATATGGGAATTATGAGATGTAAATCCCTTTGTAAAAATATAAAATTATCATACAGTCATCATTCTCATCACGTTCTTTCGCACACACCAGCGGTATTTATCAACTACCTACTATGTGCTACGCTCTGTTTTAAATGTTAGCAATACAGTAATGAACAAAACAGATGGTATCTTCGCCCTCATGGTTTTTATATTCTAATGAAAGTGGCAGAAAAGAAATAGGTAGAACAGTCAACTGAACTCTTTGGGGGAAGAGGCCTGCGTTCTTTTCAGATTCTGATTTCTCCATGATAGAAATAGTTTTTTAGGTGATCAGTGGTTTTTAATGTACCTACCTATCTATACCCTTCTCTCTCTATGTGTATGTGTGTATATGTAATTACATATCCAATATAAAACCTAAAAATAAGATTTGGGAGCCTGTGCATTGTTTTAACCTTTCTTAACCCACATCCTAATTATTTGGTTTGACATTGTCGTAGAACATACTGTTGTCTTGACTTTTGGAAATAGACCAGTGATTCTTCAGTTGGGTCCTAAGGTCCCCTCAATGTAGCAGTCATATTTTTTCTTAGGGAGGGGGGTGCATATGTGTATATGTGTGCACGATAATCTTGATAATTTAGAAAGATTAATTAAGCATTGATCATCTGCGTGACCAGATTTAAAATGAGCACCACCACATCAAAATGTCTAGGTTTACATTTTGTGTCGCTACTTGCTTTGGCTAACTCTGTTGCTTTCCCCAAGTCTTCTGCGACCTTCTCACCTGGACTGCATCCTGGTCCTGATCAACCTTATTTTGCAGTTAAGGAAACTCGACTCAGACTAGCTTCAGGAACTCACTGTGGCCACAGGCTGCAGCCTGAGAATGAAACTGAGGCCTCACTCCCTTCAGAGTCCGCTCTCCGTCTCTGCCTCATCAGGCTTCTCAGGGTGGTGGGGCGTGGTCACTAATTTGGTTTGATCACTGAGAGAAAACAGCCTACAAAGTGCTACCGAGCGGTGCCTATCCTTTCTGAGAACGTGATATAATAACATTGGCCTGATCTCCTCAGCTTGTATCTTGAGGGAACAAGTAAATTAAACAAGTAATTATATCCATAATGTTTCTAGAAGTTAGAAGATTTAAATATATGAATCTCATCTGAGTTTGCAGCCTTTTGTCTGCTGTGTTTCCTGCCAAAAGATCTCTTGACAGGAAATAAACATTAAAATAATCTTTAATCCCTTGTTTGGTCTATTACCATTAACAATTGATGCACTTTAATTTTGTGGGGTTTTAACTACAAAATGGAACGGCTAAGTAGTGATAATTGGGTTTGGAATTATACGGTCATTTATATCAACAGAGATGCAAGAGGCTGGGAGGGAGGGTGATTAATTATTTACTATTTCCTGGCTGTGGTTCCTATTATAGAATTTTCTGATATGTTCTGCTGTGAACAATTATCACCAAATGAAAGTAAACAAATCTGTGATTTGAAGCCTTATTTAGAAGTTAGTCTATATTTAGGTGATGTGGGCTTGATTTTCACAGACCCTTTGGGCTGTCTGTGTGTGTTCCTTTCCTCAGGGTTCCAGCTCTGTATTCAAGCGTGGTTATCTTTGTGCATCTTAAAATCCGCAATGCACAGCCTGAGGGGAAGCCTTGGTTTTGCCAAGGGAAAAAAAAAAATTGAGTGAGATCTAGGTTGAGTGCCAAGGTCTGTTTGGAAATAGGGGTGTGGATTATTCTTCCCTCTTTCTGATTTGCTTCTGTGTAGTATGGGATGGGGAAGGATCAAAATTATTACGTCAACATGAGGATGAAAGTTATGCTCTGTTGTTTCCCATAACGTGTGTGTGTGTGTGTGTGTGAAAGGATCACCATTGTGTGCCTCAGTCTCCCTATCATCCTTCAGTGGCAGATCAATACTATCTGATGAGGCCTTTTTGGGATCACCCACTCCAAAATGCACGTCCTTTCTCTGTCCCCTCTTGGTGCCTGTATTAGTCCGTTCTGACACTGACGTAAAGAACTACCTGAGGCTGGCTAATTTATAAAGAAAAGAGGCTTATTTGGCTCATGGTTTCTGCAGGCTGTACAGGAAGCACAGCTAGGGGGACCTCAGGAAAATTATAATCATGGCAGAAGATGAAAGGGAAGAGGTTCCTTCCAACCCGAGCACTGCAATCCTTAGGCAAATTGCTCTGACACAGAAGATTGATGAGTTCTAGATGTGACGTGTTTCATAGGAAACAGGAAAACATTTAGGGGAGGCTGTAGATACACAGCTGCTCTGACCATCATGGCGTCTGGTCCATGCTCAGATTCTGGACTGTTAGGGTCTTGGGGCACATGGTGGATGAGCATTTTGCTTCACGTACTCATTTATTTCTGAAAATAATGCAGCCCCCTTGTAGGGCTTTCTGGCTAATTGAGTGGTGCCATCATTCATGCAATTGCACAATTCACACACCAGACTGCCACTATGGCCCCTGTGTCGCCCTCACCACCACCCAATATGTCCTGCTGATCACTGAGGTTTGTCATTTTTTACTCTCTTTGAGTCTGTCCGTTGTCATCATCTCCACCGTCACCCCTTCTGTTCTCGCTGCCATCCTTGCCTGGATCAGTGAAGACGCTCCTCTCTGGCATCCACCCTTCCAACTGCCCTTAACCCACAGATGGGAAGAAAATGAGGAGGGGGAAAGGGGATTTTCCATCTTCCTCATAGTTCTCCCCCATCCTCTAAAGGAGCCTGTGCTTCCTGACGCCCAGGGCCCTGCAGCGTGTCAAGAACAATATTGGACAAGCTTGTCAGTGAGAGTCCAGGTGGATTCCTGCCCCTGTGATGCACGCTGGGGTCACTAAGAGGAGACAGAAGAATCAGCAGACCCAGAGTCTAACCCCTCCTCTAGTTAAAGATGTGACCCTGGCTGGGACTGAAGCCAGAGGCCCACAGCCCACTGGACCTTTGTCTCTTGCAGTCAGGTTCTGATGACAGATTTTAGGCCCCTCTCGAATTTCCTTGGATGTGATGGAAATGATTCCCAGTGGACAAGAGGTCACATTGCCTTTTCTAGCATGGAAGATGGCGCAAATAACTGCTTGAGGCTCCCTCTCACGGGCCAACCTTGACTCTGGTTTTTCGTTGTTGTTGTCATTTTTTATTAACACAGGTTTTTTTTTTTTTTAGAGGGGAGCGGGGCAGAGGGGCTGGAGTAGTGTGCAGAGCCTAGTGCTGATCTCATTAGAAAGTATAGTGTAATAATAAATTACTTTTGTTCTCACCTTGCAAAGTGGACTCACAGGCCAAGTGACTGTGATTTTTCACTTTATCCTGGAGTTTCTCAACCTCGGCACTATTAACATTTTAGGCCAGGAGAGTCTTTGTTGAGGGGGATTTCCTGTGCGTTGCAGGATGTTTAGCAACATCGCTGGCCTCTACCCGCTAGACCCCAGTAGCATCTTCTCCTTCCTCGAGACTTGCAATACCAAAAGCATCTGCAGATACTGCCAGATACCCCTGGGGAACAAAATCACTCCCGGATGAGAACCCCAGCCTTACCCTCTTTTCTGTAGTTTTGGTTCTTTCCATGAGAAGGTATTTTTAATAGCAAAGTAATGAAACAAAGTATTAATAAGACCCAAATAATAATATAAGCTACTACTTAAGTCATGGGCATCATGTGCCATGTCCTACTCTAAATACTTGCCGTGTAGTCACTAATTTAATCCTCACAAGAATTCTGTAATGCAGTATAAGTTTCCCAGGGCTGCCTTGAAAATGTGCCACAGACTAGATAGCTGAAAACAACAGAGATTTATTCTCTCACAGTTTTGGAGGCCAGACGCCGGACATCGAGTTCTTGGCAGAGTTGGTTCCTCCTGGGGCTCTGAGTGAAAGCCTGCTCCGTGCCTTTCCTCCAGCCTCTGGTGGCTGCCATTAATCCTTGACACTGGTTGGCTTGTGGCATCAGAACCCCAGTGTCTGCCACCATCTTCACATGGCTGTCTTCACCTGTGTCTTTGCTCCCTTTTCCTATAAGGACTCCAGTCATTGGATTTAGGGCTCCATGGAATGCGGGATGACCTCATTTTACCTTAACAAGTGGCATCTGTGAAGATTTCATTTCCAAATAAGATCACTTATTAGGGCTGGGCACGGTGGTTCACGCCTGTAATCCCAGCATTTTGGGAGGCTGAGGCGGGTAGATCAAGAGGTCAGGAGTTCAAGACCAGTCTGGCCAATATGGCAAAACCCCTTCTCTACTAAAAATAGAAAAATTAGCTGGGTGTGGTGATGTGCGCCTGTAGTCCCAGCTACTTGGGAGGCTGAGGTAGAAGAATCCCTTGAACTTGGGAAGCACAGGTTGCAGTGAGCCGAGATTGCGCCACTGCACTCCAGCCTGGGCAACAGAGCGAGAATCCATCTAAAAAAAAAAAGAAAAGAAAAGAAAAGAAAATCAATCAAATCACATGCTGGCGTAGACATAAATTTGGGGGGAATCCTATTTAACCCAGTATGAGCAGGTGGTACTCTTATCCTCATTTTACAGATGAGGAAACTGAGGCACAAATAGATTCAGTGACTATGTGACAGAGATAACAGTGTAGCAGAATCAGGAATTCAGCCAAGTTTTTTCAGTTGTGCAGCCTGAGCTTCTAACCATTGTGCCTGTGGTTCTCAAAGTCTCGTCCCCAACCAACAACATCAGGATCACCTGAGAGCGTGTTAGACGCGCCGGCACTCAGGCCCCACCCCAGACTTCCTGAACTAGAAACTCTGGGAGTAGGGTTTAGCAATCTAGTTTTAACCCTCCAGGGGATTCTATGGTGCCTAAAGTTTGAGAACTTCTGATCAAAAATGCAAGATAAGAAAAAAACAAACAAAAAAACCCTTTCAAGACCTAATTTGAATCAATTATCAAATGTTTCCAAAGTGCACTTGCTTTACAAAGCAGTGTACTACTCATCTCTGCCTCCATCGGCTGGGGTCAGGAGAGTTACGTTTGTTTTTCTACAGGAGCCTTTTCCTTTCCATTTTACCAGTGCCCCAAAGTCTTGGAAAAATGACAGTGTTGGTATATTTGCCCACATGAAGATAGAAAGTGTCATGTCAAAGATAAAGGGAGAAAAGTGTTGTCTTTTTTTAACGAGTCATTCTTACTTAGATACACAGCATGACTCTTCTTACACGTTTATTTCAGAAGAGCAAAGCCCGGTCCCCAGGCTCAACTATCAGCCGCCTTCTCATCCCAAGGGCTGTCACCACCAGAAATTTAACATGCTGTTAGTGCGTGCAGAAAAGCCCGGTAATTGTAGGCTCATCAGTACATTGTTAATTGATCCTCATTTCCTATTATTTCACCTCAAAGCAAACACATCATTCACCATAGTGACACCAGAGTTGTTTATCTTCTCTCTGCAAGTGTGTGCTCTTTTTAGCAAGCTTTCCGTATCCTCTATTTCAGAGGGCCTTTCCCATCTGTTTACTATTGTGGACTGTGCTGCTTTTTTTGTTTTTAATTATAGGTTATATAAAATATTATCAGCAGGAGGGAGGTTATTATTACCTTAATAAGTGGTAGATGTGGACTGACCACTGTGAGCCCATCACTAAAATGCACTTCCGCACACAGAAGGTCCGCTTCCCTGGCAGACAATGGTTCATTTTATTTGAGGAGGTGTGTTGTGGGCTTGGGGAAACAAAAGGAAATTGGAGACGTTGATATTCTTCCTGAGAGGTGGTAGGAGCCACTTAATGCAGCGTTCATTTTTCAGCTGCCAATGGGAGAGGAGCTGGGCTGGGCATATCGTGAGTAGCATTCAAAGTTCCTTCTGTCTTTTTGCAGAGAATTCACAAAACAACTCAGGACCTCCTGTTCCTACAAAAGTTTTCACTGTTTCTTTGTGTTGTTTCTGCTTGTTGTTTCGCTTGCCACCAGCTCCCTACTCACTTGGGGAAAAGAATCCATCAAAGGAATAGAAGCTCAGGATAAGCGTTTCAGACCTTTCAATACGATAGTAAAATTTCCCTCATTCCCAAACCTCTCTCAAAAAGAAGCAGCCATCATTAAAAGTTTGTTATGGATTCCTCCAGAAACGTTATATGCGTTTAGCATCAGATGCAGATATGGGTAGCGTTTTAAAAAATGCACGCAACTGAGACTACTGGATACATTTTGTTTATTATGTACTCTTTCCATTTAATAGTGCCTTGGAGATTATTTGGTACCAGCACATGTAGCTCAACCTCCTAATACTCCATGACGGATAGTATGCCATCACATGGTGTCATTTAATTAACATATTCATTCCTATTTATAGATGTTGAAGTTAGATCCATGTCTTACTATTACACATGACTTAGTATCGAATGTTCCTGCATGTATATTTAGTCTAATTGAGCAAGGATGTTGGGAGGGAGGGTTTCCAGCAGCAGAAGTGGAGGAACAAAGGCACTGTGTACATCTTTGAAACAACTAACTTCACCAAAATTACCAAATTGTCCTCTAGAATAGTTAAACCAATTTCCTCTCTACCGTTCACACATGAGAATGCCTGTGTCCCTCCACCGCCCCCCCCCAGAAATTATCTCCAGCAGCAGCAACAGAGAGGACTGGAATGCATTGACAGGTTCCACAAGTCAGCTATCAGCACGCCATTTTTTAAAATTTATGTTGCTCTTGTATTGTAAGGTTCTTCTGAAGCGACCACTTCATAACACTGTGTAGTCCAATCCCCAAGCTGGGCAATTTTTTTTTTCCCCTTTCAATACATCACATTGATTTTCTGTATGACTTTATCTGCTTAATACAAAGTGGGATTGAACAGTTATTTGTCTGGATTTGATCATTCCTTATCAAACATTTATGATTTAGCTTTCACCATGGCATCTTCTTGTAAGGTGTTTCTTATCTTTATCTTTTTCCGTAAAGGTAGGACTGTGTCGACAGCCCTGTAATAAATCTCTCTTGGAAGAGATGTGTTGCTGAGGGGTGGGGAGGAGGTGGGGGCTCTGTGCATGGGATGTTTTGGGGAGAGCTTCAAGGAAGGGCAGTGCAAATTGTTTCTGGACTGATGCCATCTTTTAATAATAGTAGTTAATAGGCCAGGTACAATGGCTCACGCCTGTAATCCCAGCACTTTGAGAGGCTGAGGCGGGTGTATCACTTGAGTCTAGGAGTTAGAGACCAGCCTGGATAAACAGCCTGAGGCAATACCTTATCTCTACAAAAAATACAAAAAAATCAGCTGGGCGTGGTGATACGTATCTGTGGTCTCAGCTACTCAGGAAACTAAGGTGGATGGATCGTTTGAGCCCAGGAGATGGAGGTTGCAGTGAGCCAAGATGGTGCCACTGCACTCCAGCGTGGGTGACAGAGTGAAACCATGTCTCAAAATAATAATAATAATTGTAGTAGTGGTAGTAGTAGTAGTAGTAGTGAATGCTCTGACTTTGGGGTTTGCAGTAAGTGAGGATTAAGTGCTTTATAGGGAGGCATGGTGGAGAGCTACTCTGAGGATGAATTGCCTAGTAAATAAGTGAGGTTGGTACAACCTAGGCCAGATCTTAGGACCGTCTGCTATCCGTACTTAGAAGAATGTTGCTGTCAGGGGCAAGGCAAGGTCACCAGGATTCACTGAGAGTCTTGGTCAGCATTTCGTCTACATATAAGGGATTGGAAACCATGAGAGCATAATGAGACATCTCGTTTTTTTCTGTCTTTCATTTGTTCTGTTTCTCATTGAGAGAATTTTCTAGCTTTATGTGGAGAAAACAGTATTAGAAATTATTACTCAGTTCTAGAAAACCTCACTGAGCACCTGCCATGTAGGTGCTCATCCTGATACCACTATCAGGCCCCTGGGACCCGTTCCGAGAATACAGGATGAGGAAGGCAATGTGAGAAAGCAGAAGGAGCACCGGGCAGTCATGGGCTTGATTTTTATTCTATTATTTTTTTTAAAACATAAAACAACATACATTCATCGTCTCGCTTTCTTTGGATGAAGCGTTGAGCCTGGTTCGGCACCTCTTGCGGGCTGTAATCGAGGGTGGTCATTGACTGGGGCTGGATTCGGGAAGGATCCACTTCCAAACTGCACAGTTGTTGGCAAGGTGCGGTTTTTTGGTGGTTCCTGGACTCTGGGACTCAGCTTTTTGGCTGTTGGTTGTTGGCTGTTGCCACATGGGCCTCTGCAAAGGGCAGCCTGTAACGTGGTGGCTGGCTTTTGTCCACATGAGAAAGTGAGAGTGTAGGAACTGCTGAGAGAGACTGCAGCCAGGGTGTTTCTGAACTTAATCTTGGAAGTCACATCCTATCGCTTTGGTTTTTTGACTGAGATTATTCAGTACTGCAATAGTCTCCCTTTAAAGTGGACAGTTCATTGGCTTATAGTGTAGTCACACAGTTGTGCCGACATCACGACTATCTAATTTCAGAACATTTTTATCACCCCTAAAAGAAACCCTGTACCCCTTAGCCGGCATCCCCATTCCATACCCCCAATCTCTGATAACTACTCATTGACTTTATTTCTATGAATTTGCCTATTTGGGATAATTCATATAAATGGAATCATACAATATGTGGCCAAGTAACTTCTTTCACTTAATGTTTTTAAGATTCGTGTTATTTCATGTATTAGTATTAGGTTGGTGCAATCACTTTTGAACCAATCTAATGCTTCTTCCCATTGTACGGCCAAATAATATTCTGTCAATCCATTACACGTCATTCATCCACTCACAGTTCGTGTCATTTCCACTTTCTGGCTATTATGAATAATACTGCGATACGAACATTTGGTTATTTCTGACTATGATGGGTAACCCTTCTATAAACATTTCCAAAGGTTGCTTCTAATTTATTTCTATTATGAGTAATGCTGCTATGAACATCCATATACAAGTGTTAGGGCAAAGTTATATTTTCATTCCAATATCTTTTTATGGCATGTCTTGGCAGTGATGTCTATGACATCCAGGATATGCCTTGACATGTCTTACATCATTTAAATAAAAATAAAGTAGGGGAAGAAGATAGTGATTGTGTGTGTGATCAGAGGTGGCTTTTGGAGAGGTGACATTTGAACTACACCCTGAATGAAGAGAGTCATGCAAAGATCTCAGCAAAGAAAATTCCAAGCACAGGTGTGGTAAGTGCAAAGGCCCTGGGGTGTAAACACACTTGATGTGTTCAAGGGAGAGAAAGTGGCCGGTGGGCTTGGAGCCAGGAGGGATGATAGGTGATGCCATCAAGAGGGGGGCCAACCACACATTTGCAGCCACTGTATGACGTCTGGATTTTACTTGAGTTATGGTGATCACTACTGGGAGGTGGGAACCAAACAGGTGACATAATTTGAATCACACTTTTAAAAGATGCCATGGTTGCAATGAGGAGGGCAATGTGTAGGAGGCAGGAGTGAAAGCTGAAGGATATGCTGGGAGGTGACCCAGGAGTTGAAGAGAGCCATTAAGGTGACCAGGTGATAATAATGGAGATAGAAAAAACAGGGTGGATTCGGGAAACATGACCATACTAAGCATGTTCAAATGTAATGGTCAGTTTTCTTGTCTCTCTCCCACTGGTCAAGCCCCTAACTCTTCGTGTACACACCCTGACTTCCATTGTGGGCTGGCCACCCAGGAGGCGTCCACTGTATGTGTGCTGCGTGAGTGCTGTGGAATAATCGCCCACGGAGGAAGTGGCAGGTTGCAGAAAGAGCAGTCATAGCTCCTGGCTGCTGTGGATGCTTTAAGCTTCTTCCTCGATCAGGCTAGGTCATTCCCAGCCTGTACCCTGGAAGGATGTCCTTAGTCCTGTCCCCTCTCACTAGCAGGGATTCCAAGCTTATAAATAATGTTTCCCTCTTAAAATGTGAGCAGAGTGAAGAACCGGCAGTGTCAAAACTCTGTGCCCAAATGTTTTACGATTTTCCCTTTTACAGATGCGCCCAGTGTATCCATATCAGTGTGTCTAGGAAGACCAAGCATACTGTACGGCCAGCAGAATAGAAACTCAGTGTGGCCATCCATTATGTTCTCCCTGAATTAGGCTCCTTGAGACTCAATTATTAAAGTGGGATTTTTCTTAATTATTAACAGTTAAAAATAGGAAAATAGATTTCAAGGGGAAAAAATTTGCAGTTAACAAGAGTCCAATTCTAAATGTATGCATGTGCGTAAAACGGAATTTGCCAAACATGAATAGGCACTTACAATGTGACTAGAATTGGCTCTGTCATGTGTCAGCCTAATAGCCTCAACCCTGGTTCAATACAATGAACTTGGGAAGGTTTGCTTAATGAAAGAACTGACGTTTTCTGTGCAGCGGCTGCATTCATCAGCCTGCAGCCTGTTCATTACACTACAAAGGGCTGCCAATGGGAATTGGTAGGATCATCTATTAGGTAAACGCGATGGGGACAAAAGATAGCAGAGGCCTGGGCTTTGTGGAATTTTCTGTGGTGGTCCGGGTTCCTGGAGTAGGGAGATCTGATGATGGACAACAGATTTCCAAGTTGGCACGCCGGCTTCTGGAATCACGGGCTGAATTCTGGCACTGCCACATCTTGTCACGCACATCCTAAGGGAGCCTAGAAAAGAATTTTCACTTATGCATGACATTGCCTTACCCATCATGGATTCAGAAGGGATATTCACAACTGTGAATTGGAATATAACTATTAATTGAATTATTATGATTATTATTATTGAGTTACTGAGTGTAACTCATAACTATTGAGTTTTCCCTCTCCATCTGGGCACATGGGAAGGCCGTGCTTTCCTGACATGTGACTTGCTGTGGCCAGTGGAGTCTGGGAGGAAGTGACGTGTGTCTCCTTGAGGCAGAAACTTAAAGAGCCTCCAGCTCTCCTCCACCACGCAGACTGGTAATATTCCAGATTCCGTTTGCCCTGTCAGGGTGGGTCCTAGAGGTAGGACAAAAGCAAGAATTCCAAACTGACCCAAGACAGACGTGGAAAAATTGTGCTTCTCTGATGTGGCTTTAAGATACTCGCTCTGTTGCCCAGGCTGTAGTGTAGTGGTGCCATCTCGTCTCACTGCATCCTCCGCCTCCTGGGTTCAAGTGATTCTCCTACCTCAGCCTCTCA
Organism: Chlorocebus sabaeus; assembly: GCF_047675955.1. Classification (NCBI taxonomy): domain Eukaryota; kingdom Metazoa; phylum Chordata; class Mammalia; order Primates; family Cercopithecidae; genus Chlorocebus; species Chlorocebus sabaeus. The sequence continues at coordinate 75,329,599 of NC_132908.1, forward strand.
AGTAGCTGGGATTACAGGCATGCACCACCATGCTTGGCTAATTTTTGTATTTTTAGTAGAGATGGAGTTTCACCATATTGGCCAGGCTGGTCTTAAACTCCTGACTTCAAGTGATCCTCCCACCTTGGCCTCCCAAAGTGCTGTGATTACAAATGTGAACCACTGCACCCGGCCAAGATAATGAGATTTGGAGGCTGGGCACAGTGGCTCACACCTGTAATCCCAACACTTTGGGAGGCTAAGGCTGGAGGATTGCTTGAAGCCAGGAGTTTGAGAACAGCCTGGGCACCATAGTGAGACCCCGTTTTACAAAAAAATTTAAAAATTAGCTGAGTGTGGTGGTATGCCATAGTAGTCCCAGGTACTGAGGAGACTAAGGCAGGACGATTGCTTGAGCCCAGGAGGTCAAGGCTGTATAGTGAGCCATGATCCCCCCACCGCACTCTAGCCTGGGTGGCAGAGCAAGACCCTTTTTAAAAAAACAAAAACAAACAAAGAAAAAAATGTACACACAAAAAGACACTGAGATTTTGGGGTTTCTTGTAACTGTCATAACGTGGCTCCTTACTGCCGTCACCATGCCTAGAGGGATCCCAGTTTTACACATCACCACAACCCAAGCCCCAGTGTGTCACGCCATTACATACTTAGAGCCTGTTTTTACAAAGTTTGAATATTGTAATTTGCCTTTAAAAAATTGTTTTAAAGATCTGCCTAGGTCAGCAAATTTTATTTAGCCTCTAGAACCATTTGACTGGGGTACTGCCTTGAGAAATAAAGCAGATTCCTTCAGCTGCATGTGGGCCTGGAGTCACTGGAAAATGCAGACAAAACAAGATCTGCTGATTGGCAAGGTCATCTTGGGAAGGGCCATCGTGCAGTAAAGAGCAGGTCCATTAATTCAGGGGGGGCGGTTTACATCAGTTCCATCTGCCTCTTACCTAATGGGACTGTTTGGTTGTGTTCTTTCCTGGAGAGATTAGTGATTGAAAGGAGGAGATCTAGAAAGGAAAGATAAAAGTTTACATTTAATTCTCATGCCATGCAGCCTTCTAAGAAGGCTTCCTAAAGAGGCTGCATACTAAATTCAGATGTAAGTCAGAAGGCAGCTTCTCCCAAGACAGTGTGGATGTCCAGGGGTTAACAATTCCATCACAAAAGGGCTTTAAAGGGGTTTGGGGGAAATTCATTTGTCTTCCTGTTATCTCTAACCCTAAAACCCAACTGCTGGCTGAATTAAAAGTCTCCTACATAATGATGAGAGGAGTTTTGAGTATCGGATCTTTGTGTACTTGTTTTTTAAATTCAGTCAGGTCTGAAATAATACTTTTCCGTCTCCTCCTCCTCCACTTTATGTGTTTGCTAGCAGCTTCCATGAAACTCTGTGGGTAAACACGTCTGCAACTCTTTGGCATTTAAATTTTAGGTTTCTGCCCCTCATAGCAGACTATCTTTCTAGAGGCAGAGCTGGAAGTCTCTTTTAACACCATTTTTAAGCTTGGACAGGCTGACATTTTTATGTAATGGGTTATCTCAATATACATATACTTTTTTGCATCCTACTTTTTTAGAAAATTAAAAATGATATGCCGGGTGCCTGTGGCTCACGCCTGTAATCCCAGCACTTTGGGAGGCTGAGGCGGACGGATCACAAGGTCAGGAGTTTGAGACCATCCTGGATGACATGGTGAAACCCCGTCTCTACTAAAAAATACAAAAAATTAGCTGGACGTGGTGGCGGGCGCCTGTAGTCCCAGCTACTCGGGAGGCTGAGGCAGGAGAATGGCGTCAACCCAGAAAGCAGAGCTTGCAGTGAGCCGAGATCATCCCACTGTACTCCAGCCTAGGAGACAGAGCGAGACTCTGTCTCAAAAAAAAAAAAAAAAAAGATAGTGATGAAAATAATAGAATATTGATGAGAACACCCATTACTATGCTCATTGTTCAAATGAATTCGTTTAAGCACCGTCTCCTTTGTTTCTTTCTCTCCCTCGCATCAGCTTGCATCTGTTTTCCTTTGCTATAAGGCATCAGTGGTTACCAAGCAGTGTTGCATGATTTCCATCCCACACCTCCGTGTGTGTTCCTCGTCTGACTCTAGGATGTGCCCTCTGCCCCATCACATTGCACTCTGTGCTGCTCTCAGCCAAAGCTCTTCTTAAGTACACTAGCCATCAAAACCTTACAACTTGGCTGGGTGTGGTGGCTCACGCCTATAATCCCAACATTTTGGGAGGCCGAGGTGGGTGGATCACTTGAGGTCAGGAGTTCAGGACCAGCCTGGCCAACATGGTGAAAGCTTGTCTCTACTAAAAATACAAAAAATTAGCCAGGCATGGTGGCACACACCTGTAATCCCAGCTACTCGGGAGGCTGAGACAGGAGCATCACTGGAACCTGGGAAGCGGAGGTTACAGTCAGCCGAGATCTATGCCATTGTAGTCCAGCCTGTGCGACAGAGGGAGACTTTGTCTCAAACAAACTAACCAAAAAACGTACAACTTAATTCTCATGCCCCCACACGTATCTTTTCTCCTGTTTGTCTTGACTCCTCTTGGGAATTCCCTAAGTACTTTGAGGGTGAGGACCACCAGATAAATGTTGTGAGGCAACCAGGAATGACATTCCAAGATTCCATTGTTTCCTTTGTGTATCCATTCATCATTCATGATATTCTTTTTGTGAGCTAGGCACTGGGAACCTAATGAATTAGGATCTTTCAGTTTAGTAAGAACAAGCAGAAATAAACAATGAGAACATTTAGTGTGGCAAGGGGAGTGACAAAGTTACCAAGAGAGGTAGGTGAGAGATAGGAGTAGTTGTCTGCTGGGAACAGGTGAAGGAGTGACGGCAGGGGGTGAGGATAAAGAGGAGGAAGCTTTACCCCTGAGAAGAGCAGGCATCAGATGGGCTTTGGAATCTACATGGGTGTTTGTAGGTGGACCACCCTGGAAGTTGAGTGGTAGGGAAGGAAGGGAAGAAAGTACATTCTGAACAAGGAAAGAGCAGGTGCAGCAGCTCAGACAGGGGCACCTTCAGAGCGTGTCTGAGTCTTCCTGATGAGACACACGGTATTCACTTGATAACTCCCTGGCAGGTGTTCTTCCTCGGGCCTCCATGTAGGATATACGAACCTCTTTATGTTTTTAAAAGGGAGAGATTTAATAAAGGCAATTTGGCACTTACAGAATTGTTAGAAGAGCTAAGAGTAGTTTTGAGGTTGACCTTCAGAACAGCTTCCTGAATAATACAGAAGTGACCCTCCTGGAAGGTCCTTCCACTGAAGCTACAACTGGAGCTAAGCAGATGGATAAGCCAAAGCTGTGTCCATTGCTGTGGCCCCATCTCCACCACAAGGAAGCTGGAGAAGGGACCCCGGAACCGGAAGACAGAAAACTTCCTTTGCACACTCCCTTGCTAAGAGGAGAAGCCCCAAAGAAGCTAGATATGGCCCTTCCCTCACATTTGCTGTCCCAAGTGTCCCATGGCAACGCCTAAGCAATTGGTGGGATGGATTTGTGTCTGTAAACAAAGTCGCAAGGGAGTCTGGAAAGGGAGTTTTAACTCCAACTTTTTCAACTAGAATGGTAGGATCGAGGGGCAGCGTTGCTCCCCAGGGGACATTTTACAATGTCTGGGACATTTTTTAGTTGTCACAACTGGAAGGAGGAAGAAGTGCTACTGTCATCTAGTGGGTGAAGGCCAGGGATGCTGCTAAATATCCTACAATCCATGGGACAGTCCCTACTACAAAGAATTACCCAGCCCCAAATGTCAAAGTGTCCTGGTTGAGAAACCCTGACCTAGCTGAAAAGTGAACAGGAACTAAATGAGTCGGTTTCCGATATCCAACACAAATATGTCACTTGTTTCTATTCCAAAAGCATTAGAATTTTTGTTTGAGCTAAAAACTAGCCACAATTTATTGGATAATTGCTTTTCATCCCTTCAATGCGTGTTCCCTTGAAATTTGCATCCATACATCCCACATGGTACCCATATTGATTATTTCAATGACTCAGAAGACTTCTTTATTCAAAATAATCTCTAATAAGATGTATAGGGAGAAGGAAAAATCAAGTTTCTCTCCATGTTACGTTTCTTTCTTGCACATGTACTGCTTTTTCATAAGCAGAATCTTACTAATAGAACAAGTCCTCTTAAAATGGTTGCCTTTTCTCCCTTCATCCTCCCCCACCAATAACGTAGAGCTGTTATTTGGCTTGTTTTGCTTTTTCCTCCAGAGGCAGGAAGAGGGAATGAATGGTGGCCAAGAATTTTAAATTCCTGTTTCCGGCTGCCCCCGGAAGCTCCATCTTTGTTGTGAGGGCTTCGCTGCGTCAGTAGGGACCAGCTGAGCTCTTGTTCACCTCTTATTCTTTGGTTCCCTTTCACCAGCAGGTCTAGCTCTAACCACAGCTGGAGTTTAGGAAGGCCAGGCAGCGTGTGTTGAATGCCAGCCACTGTTCTACCCAGGGTCATATCCTTGGATGTTTTTCTGTGCATCTGTCTTTTCCGACCCTCCCATGATTCTGGAAGGAAACACCTTTCCAAGCTCCCCAGTGACCTTGGTTCATCCACGAAATATGCAGGAAAAGCATTATGAGCGTTGCGATGCCACATGCTGCATTGGTATGTTACGTTATGAGAACTATTGGGGCTGATGTCTGAGAAACTTACGAGAGGTGTGCGATTGGAAGTCACTTCACCCCCTGAATGTGGATTATGGGATAATGTCTAGGTATACACGCTTCAGAGTCCAGCCAGCCACAGGTTTGGATTCCAGATGGATACTTGGAAACCATACTGGATGAATAATGTCCCCCCAAATTCATGTCTATCTGGAACCTCAGAATGTGACCTCATTTGGAAATAAGGCCTTTTTAATTAAAAAATACATTTTTATTAAAAAAAAAATAGAGATAGGGTCTTGCCGTCTTGCCCAGGCTAGTCTCAAACCATTGGACTCAAACCGTTAGACAGGTCCTGCTTTGACCTCCCAAAGTGCTGGGATTATATGCATGAGCCACTCCACCCACCCGGTAATAAGATGTTTATTGATGTAACTGATGTAAAGATAGAGACGTGGGTGTGATCATACTGGTTTAGGGTGGGCCCTTCATCCAATAAGAATGTCCTTAGGAGAGACAGAACAGAGACACCGAGAGAGGAAGGTGATGTCAAGGCAGAAGTGAAGATTGGAATGACACCATCTATAAGCCAAGGAATGCCAAGACTGTGGCTACACCAGAAGCTGGAACAGAGCCTGCAGTGGTTTCTCCTGCAGAACCCCCAGAAGGGACTCATCCTGCATACACTGAGATTTCAAACTTCTGGCTTCCTGAACTGTGAAAGAATAAATTTCTGTTGGGCCAGGCACAGTGGCTCACGCCTGTCCCAGCACTTTGGGAGGCTGAGGCAGGTGGATCGCTTCAACCCAGGAGTTCAAGATCAGCCTGGGCAACACCGCAAGACCCCGTCTCTACAAAGAATACAAAAAAAAATGAGCTAGGTGTGGTGGGGCATACCTGTAGTCCCAGCCACTTGGAAGGCTGAGATCAAAGGATCATTTGAGCCTGGGAGGTGGAGGTTCCAGTCAACTGAGATTGCGCCGCTGCACTCCAGCCTGGATGACAGCATGAGACTGTGTCTCAAAAATTTAAAAATATAAATAAATTTCTGTGGTTTTAACACAATGTGCCTGTGGCCCAAGGAAACCAGTATAGATACTTTTGATGGTTTAGATTATTTAGTACAACAACCCTGCCCCTTCTAGTTTGTATGATAACCTGATTAATTGCTGGTGCTCTCAGAGCCCTGGTTTCCTTATCTATAAAGTGGAGATTCTCTACCTCATTTGGAGGTGATTTTAAGGCCGAAATGAGACAGTGTATGTAAAGCATTTGGTGTGATGCCTGATACAGAGTAAGTGACCAATAAATAGCTACCCTTATTATTTAGAATGCTATTATTTAGAATGTAAATATATTTAGGAAAGCACCATCGATATTCAATTTGTCTTGCTAATAAAAAGGAATAAAGGTATGGATTGCAAAGTAGAAAAATACATGTAAATTAAATGGCTTTACATCTTAAAAAGTGGTGAGGTAGACACACAGGCACTAGTTGCGTCATTCCTTCTCATCCCAACCCATTAAGATTTGGCCTTCAACTGGGTAGTGGAAGAAATATGGTCTGTGGCCATCTACTCCCCAAAAGCAGGAACATCCTCTGTTTTGGGGTAGTTAAGAGTTAAGTATCACTTTCAGCTACAGGATCATGATTAAAAAGCATTCTGTTATCCTATTTCACAACTCCCCACTTTTGTAAAAGTTTAGGACACCGGCAGGGCAGCAAATACCTTTAAATGATTTTATTTAAATGTCAGATTTAATTAAATCCATGACCAGAAGACAAACCCCAAGGAAATTTTCAGGGAGATTTAGAATTTTCCTTTTCCATGTTCAAGGGGATAACCGTAGCATGAAGCCTTCCCATACACATGCAAATGCAAGCAGGGGCATTTATCATGAAAATACAGCTCTCAAGGCTGAAGTGCTTGTTAACATTGCGCTCTATAGCCAAGTGTGATGATCAGAAAATATATATATATCGAAGAGACCACAAAATAGAGTAGAGATTGGTGATTTTGACTAAGACTGGAATGTGTGTGTATGCACTCCTCATGTTCAGGTGTCTGTGATCATTCAGGCATGCACAGGTATTCTGATGGGTAGCCAGGTCATTAGGCCCAGAGCGGGCAGTGTAGCATGGCAAGAGAAGTCATTCTGTCTCCAAACTGTGCCTAAATTGCCTGTAACGGGTTCTTTCCCACTTGCAGAACCAGATCTTATCATTTGTAAGGAGAACAGCTGAAAAGATACTTAAATAAAAGTGATCGGATGAAATTTTAAAAACGAGAATGACCAAAAGGATTCCCAGGGAACCATGACTGGTCCAGAGCCCCCCATTTTAGGGTCTGGCATTTGTACTGATTATGGCCTGACAGCTCTTGAGTTTCCAATGATAACAGCCATCTGACTTGATCGGAGTTCAATGGATTTTCACTAAAATAGAATCATCGCCTTGGTGATGGATAGAAAAAGTAAAGCAATACATCCTGATAAATGCTGTGCCTGCCTCCTTCCTCTCCCCGGCGGTGACCTTGCACAATCCATAAGAGGGCAAGGCTGAGAGCCCCGGCCACCGCCGCAGCGCGTCAGGACTTGGAAATTTAAGTAGCTTTGAAACCCATCAATGGGGTGAAGGGGGAATGGCCTGAGAAAGCAATGGATCATGCTTAGAGGGCTCAGAGGGAAATAGGGTACACTGAAGGTCAACGTGCAGACATGTCCTGAAGGAACAGCTCAAGTCCTCATTCTCATTCACGGGAGGCTGTGGCCCTGTGAGGTGAGATCAGTAGAAGAGAACAATAAAACCGGAATTTTCAGAGCATATAATTTCTTCTTGGAAGTGAAAGGCACTGGGGAGTGGTGCAGGATAAGCACTAGCCTGGAGAGAGGATGCCCTGCCCCAGTCTCTTTCTCTGAGTAGCAGAGAGCTGGCTGTACAAGGAAGCCCATCGCTTCTCTAACACCATATTTGTTCTCCAGTCCGATTATCTTAGCCAACTATGAACATTTTGAACAGTGTTGATCATCAGTAACGACACGAGCACCATAACACGAAATCCCACTAAAACACGGCTTCCAGGAAACTCACAGACTAGTTACATCCCCAAGCCCTGCATACTTGATCGGAAAGAGAAGCTTCTGGATGGTTGAAGGGGAAAGGAGTTAGACATTGGCAGGCACCCATTAGTGTTGGTTACGACTTGCTAAAAGAAAATATTAAAATAAAAATTAGATCATAAATTTGGAGCCACCGTTACCAAGCCTAAAGTGCAAATTGCCAAACAAGTCAAGAGACTCATTAGCATTTTATGTAAATCAGTTATTACTGTTCTCCACTTCCTTAATTATCCATGTTATTTCAATACAACCCTTTCTTTGATGTCCCAATTCTATATTTAAATAGTGCAAGATTTCTATCGTATCCTCCCGCAGAGGTTTGTGCCATGCAAAAAACATGCCAAGAGCAGCTATTTTAGAGACTACAGGGAAATGTTTAATTGGTTCATCCCATTTGAGTTATGAGGGTGTATTACTGAGCACATAAAATCAGAAACATGGAAAGTACTAGCTTGGAGAAGTTTACTAAAACCTGCAAGAGACTGCTTGAAATTTTGCCCCCAAGACTTTTTGGATTCTCGATGGGAACTGATTCAAAGAGAAATTTTGCAAACTTCATGGAATTTTGCTAAATGATTGATTTATAATTGAAATATTTGGAAATAAAATCCAACAACTCTCTTTCCTTTGGCTTTGAGACTTACTGTTTTGGTTGGATGAAGAGAACACTTGTGACAGAGAGAGGGAGGAATGTGGGGTGCATAGGAGAGATGTGGGGAAGCACTCCTCATCCAACTCTTTCCAACCAGTTCAATTTTTTTTTTTTTTTGGAGATGGAGTTTTGCTCTTTCACCCAGGCTGGAGTGCAGTGGCACGATTTTGGCCCACTGCAACCTCTGCCTCCCAAGTTCAAGCAATTCTTCTGCTTCAGCCTCCTGAGTAGCTGGAACTACAGGTGTCCACCACCATGCCCAGCTAATTTTTTTTTTTTTTTTTTTTTTTTTTGAGACGGAGTCTCCAGTCTCGCTTTGTTGCCCAGGCTATAGTGCAGTGGTGCGATCTTGGCTCACTGCAACCTCCGCCTCCCGGGTTCATGCCACTCTCCTGCCTCAGCCTCCAAGTAGCTGGGACTACAGGCGCGCACCACCACGCCCAGCTAATGTTTTGTATTTTTAGTAGAGATGGGGCTTTACCTTGTTAGCCAGGATGGTCTCGATCTCCTGACCTCGTGATCTGCCCACCTCAGCCTCCCAAAGTGCTGGGATTGCAGGAGTGAGCCACCGCACCCGGTGTAATTTTTGTATTTTTAGTAGAGATGGGGTTTCACCATGTTGGCCAGGCTGTTCTCAAACTCCTGATCCGCCCGTCTCGGCCTCCCAAAGTGCTGGGATTACAGGGGTGAGCCACCGCAGCCAGCTAGAACTTCATAGTTAACTCTTACTATTTTCTCCTAAGCACTAGATTCCACACTTCTGGCCACTTGCCTTTATCTCCTGCCTGCCTCCTGCCCCATAACGTAACTTGTTTTTAAATACATGTTCAACAAAAATAAACAAGAACAAATGGAGAATCTATGACCATGACTGCAGTTGAAAAGAGAAGTAGTGGAAGGACATGTAGTCTTCCCATATGTTTTTAAACAGTGAGGTATCTGATTTTTAATTTTTTTTTTTTCCCCGGAAGAAAGAACAGATCTGGATAAAGTCAGTATACAGTGTGGGCTTTGGTGACCCAAGTTCAAGACCAAGGTGTAAGCATGGGTTTCTTTAAGTTGTTTACCCTTATTATCCCCTCAGTGAAACGTGATTAACCATGCTTACCTTGAAGAGTTATCTTAAATATTTGTGTTAATATTATATATGTACGACGTTGATTACACAGTAAGGGCTCAGTAAATGGTACATGTGAGCCTCTGCTCTAGGCAAGGCACTGTGCTGAATGTTTACATAGATGATTGGATGATCATACTGAATCCTCAAAACGTTTGTCAAAATAAGTAGGATTATTTTTATGTATATTTAACCAGTGAGGAAAATGGGGTTTCTGGAGGTAAGTGACTCACTCAAGATCACGTGGAATCAAGTGGGGAAGCTGGAGTTTTAATTCAGAAGTTCTCCAAGCTACAGCTGTAATTCAGACAAGAACTATACACTGTAGGAAGATTAATGTAAAGATTAAAAAAACAGTTTTCATATCCTTCATCTACATAAATAAATAATATTTACAGAAACTCATCTCTGCGGACTAAAGTACTTTAAATATTTAATCTAATTTATTGGTTATTTATTTAACAAATACTTTTATGGGCCTTGCCATGTTCCAGGCACGGTTCTAAGCACTTACAACTAGTAACTCATTTAACCATTTCACAAATATTTATTCTGAGAGCAAGCACGGGGGTTTATATGATGGTTCCACAAAGCAGTGAAAAGCACCCGCCCTGGTGCTCGCAACCTCAGATGTCCCCGGGCACTAGTCCGTCTAGATGGCTTTAAAAAATACAAATTAAATTTTTAAATACATGATTTTTCTGGCCAGGTATAGTGGCTCATGCCTATAACCCTGCACTTAGGGAGGGCAAGACAAAGGATCGCTTGAGCCCAGGAGTTTGAGACCAGCCTAGGCAACATAGCGAGACTTTGTCTCTACTAAAAATAAAAGTTATTAAAAAAAATAATTTTTTTTTAAAAAAACATGACTTTTCTGGTCATACCTGTGGCATACTCATTATAGAAAATTTGGAAAATATAAGAAGTCATAAAGAAGAGGGAAAAAAATTTAAATCCTTCACTGTCCCATCACATACCTATCTTTAAATCAATCCAAGGTTTTAATGGAAAGGGAAAGCATATGATCTACTACAAAGAAGTTTTTTCAGCTTCTTCTCCACTGCTTGTTTAAGAATCTCAGAGTAATCCAGACGTTACTACTCCATAAGCAAATCTGGGACAGTAATCAGACAACCAGACAACCAGACTGAGAGCCCCCAAGGGTTCAAATTCCTGAGCCCTGTGTCTTCTCTATAGCTTGCTGTCTTGTTCCATTTGAATATAAAGCCACCATCAAGCGTAAGAAGTGGGATGCTCTCTACAGAGTCCAAAAAAAAAAAAAAAAAAAACTCAGAAAATTAACATGCTGCCGTCCCCTAAAGAAGCAAGGGTCTCAGACTTCTGCCCCTTTTGTTCCTGTATTGCCTTCCATTCAGATCTTGTCACTTAGGCCTTGGTAGCATGAGCTATTAACAGCCCTCCATATTTACTCTCTCTATATATATTTTTTTCACACTGGGACTTCCTGTTGCAGAAATTGGATCACTTCTCTAAAAAGCTCCCCACCCCCACCTCGGGCGACCGGTGGGTTGCAACACCAGGAAAGCACATTGTTCCAACTCTAAAAGTCTACAGTCTAAAATCATCATCATGTATTTTCATCAGGATGAAATATCAGGCGCTCTGCTCAGTGCAAGGTTTTATTAATGATGTGCTGTCAGGGGCTGGATGTTCTGCATATTTGCATATTAAACAGCTGAGTGAAGAAACATTCCTTTTATTGCTGCAGGGAATAAATCAGTTTAAAGCAAGTTCTCATCATTTATACTCCTTTCAGCTAAGTCTTCTTTTATTGAAATAAATTGTTGAAGTGCTTTGCTCATTCTTTGAATACTGATGAAATTTACCTTGATAGGACCTCAGGAAAAATAATATTTTCTTAAAGGTGCAGTATTGTTCCATTTTTGAGTATTACTTTAATACATTATTGATAAGTTAATTTAGAAATAACAAGTGAAAGGGGAAGAAAAACAGTTTTGAATAAAAACGGTGTTTCCTCTGGACTACTTTGCCAAATGCATTTTTATTGGTAGAACGTAAGCAAATTTTAAAAAAAGCAACAAAAACACTTTTTATTAATACCTAGTGTACTTTTTTTTTTTTTTTAAATGAACCATGAGCTGTTTTTGCTTTCAAATCTCTGCAAGCATTATATTGCATCTACACATAAACATGTAGTGTTTACAGACCCCAAAGCTTGCTGTCCCCTGGGCAGGCGCATGAGGGGGTCCCAGGCAATCAGGCTCTTTTCAAACATGAACTATACCTGGCCTCAGGGTTTAGGGGTCAGGCAGCTGTTTGATAGGATTCTTGCAAATGTTTTCGGTTCCTCTGTCTACTGGTTACCTACTCTCTATGCCAGAGGTTGAAAACTCAATGTTCGGATCACATACATCCTGAAAACACTTTTTAAATAAAATTTTGGCCTGCATCCTGTGTTTGAAAACTTATAATGGCTTGCCAACGTTTTCAAGTTGGGAAGTTTCACAGAAAAATTCGGATTTCCAGCTTCTCTCAAAAACACAGGTCACACATCCTGAGCCTGTTCTGTGGTCAGTTACTCATTAGCAGCCATCTGCTCTAGGAGGGTTAGGGATGGATCCTTTTAGAGGTGCAACCCCCAACACTCCCGGTTGTTTACAGTGTGGGACACCTGACTTTCGTCTTTTATGATGCCTGCCTGGGGCATGCACGTGGTGACTTTTTCCATTTCTGGTGTCTATCTTATCTCTTGGAGTGAACTCAGTTCTGTGAAGCATCTGGGCACGGCCTGGCACATAGGACATGTCCAGAAAACATTAGCTGGTATTAGAACAGAGGAAACATGGGAACTGAGGGTAGTCAGTGATGTCACGTTTTATTTCCTTTATGTTCTCCTTCTGAGTACAGAACCAAACATTTCTTAGGCATATAATTTCCTGCCACCAAATTCATGTTATTTCTAAACAGTAGCCCGTTCCGCTTCTACAAATCTTTGCCCAAATATCTCCTTTTCAGGGATGACATCCTTAGCCACTATTTAAAATGGCCAATTTCTTTACAAACTCTGCCGTCCCTGAAACTGTATCCTGCTTTAGTTTTCTCCTTAGCAGACATCATTTCTCTGTTTTATCTGTCTACTTGCTAATTGTCTCACTGCCCTCCCCCTCCCCACTGGAAAGTGAATGAAGCCTCAAGGTTTTGTCTGCCTTGGTCTCTCCTGGGTCCTGAGTACCAATGGCCTTCCCTGGCACTTGGTAGAGTATATGCTTAATGAATAGTGAGTGAATGGGCTAGGCGTGGTGGCTCACACCTGTAATCCTAGCTACTCAGGAGGCTGAGACAGGAGGATCACTTGAGCCCAGGAGGTCGAGGCTGCAATAAGCTATGAGCGGGCCACTGTACTTCACCCTGGGCAATACAGCAAGACCCTCTGTCTGAAAACATATATCTATATTGAGTGAATGAATGAATGAATTGATTTATTTTAGTTTGGCCTCAATCTTTATAGAAGTTCATTTCAACAAATATTTAAGCACCTGTTTGTGCAGGGCCACGTGTTGGTTGCAACCTGGAAGGAAACCTGGGCAAGGCAGAGATCCAGTGCTCAGGAAGCTGAGTCCATGCCAAAATGTGGTAATTGTATAAATAACTACAATAGGCATAGGTACAGATCTGTAAAATATGAAAACAGGAAAACACATGGAGTCTCGGAGGGTGGGGAAGTCTTGGTGAGTCAGATTGGGTCTGAGATAAACCTAAAAGAGGGTCAGGATTTTGACTGAGGGCTGGAAGGGAGGAGCGATAGGAAACTCACCTTTTTTCAGATCTCTTCTTGTGCGTGGCCTGGGGTTAGGTGCTCTACATGCATCCCCTCATTGACTCCTCAGAGCAGCCCCTTGAAGAGTCCATGTGCTTCCCAGTTTACTCTGGAGATGACTGAGGCTCAGAGAGGTTAAGCCACCTACCCAGGGTGGCACTGCACACTTTGTTCAGAGTGGACCCGGCATGTGGCATCAGTTCACCCTGGCCGTAGACCCTTTTCCTCCCATAACCGTATTGCCTCCCGTCCTTGGTAGAGAAACAGGAGAGCACGGAAGGGGGCATTGCCAAGCCTGTTTCTAGAATCTCAAGGATGCCATTTGGTGAAGCTGAGACTGGTGCAGTTACTCTGTGGAGGCACCAGTGTCTTGGACCAAGGAATGGATTCAGGGAGGATCGTTTCCCCCGCTGACCTGCTGCGTGAAAGGTACAGAATGATTACAGGTGTCCAAGATCCTGGAACCCATTTCTTACCATGATGGTGATGGGGTAGGGATAGAAAGATAAGTGAAGTGGCTGGGTACGGTGGCTCATGCCTGTAATCCCAGCACTTTGGGAGGCCGAGGCGGGTGAATCACCTTAGATCAGGAGTTCGAGACCAGCCTGGACAACATAGTAAAACCCCATTCTGCTAAAAACACAAAAATTACCAAGGCCTGGTGGTGTGGGCCTGTAATACCAGCTACTCAGAAGGCTGAGGCAGGAGAATCACTTGAACCCAGCAGGCAGAGGTTGCAGTGAGCCAAAATTGTGCCACTGCATTCCAGCCTGGGAGACAGAGCAAGACTCCGTCTCAAAAAAAAAAAAAAAAAAAAAAAAGTCAATAAATAAAAATAAATAAATATAATACAGACACAGGCTTCCCCTCCCCCCCACCTCTTTTAAGTCTTGAAAGAAACAGTAAAAACTCCTATTCCTGTTTCCTTTCCAGGAGAAGTATTGTTTCCATATAAATCATTTGTGACAGAAGCTCCTTATTTTTAAGTGGAAAATGCACATTTAGTAACATGAGAATAATGTCCAAACATCTTCTCATTGATGGCTGCCAAGAGTACAGCAGCCGTCTTGCTGCCTGGAGAAAGAGATACTCAGAGGCAACTGTTTTAGGGGCCATGCTGTCCTTGCTGCCGCCTTTGCTTAGGTGAGCTCTGAGCAGCAGCTTCCCAGAGGCTCCCTAACCAGTGGCAGCTGAGTGCTTTTGTGCCTTGCAAATCCTCTAGTCAGAGCAGACCTGGCTTAGGACCCCAGCCCTACCACTCACTGACTCCATGGGCTCCTATCGGTTCTTTATTTTACCTCTGCAAGCCTCAGTTTTCTCATCTGTAAAGTAGGGATAACATTAGCTTCAGTCTTCATAGGCTTAGAGTGAAGTTTAAATAAGAAAAGGCATCTAGGTTGGGCGTGGTGGCTCACGCCTGTAATCCCAGCACTGAGGGAGGCTGAGGGAGGTGGATAGCTTGCGCCCAGAAGTTCAAGACCTGCCTGGGTAGTATAACAAGACCCATCTCTGCAGAAAATACAAAAATTAGCCAGGTGTGGTGGCATGCATCTGTAGTCCCGGCTACTCAGGAAGCTGAGATGGGAGGACTGCTTGAGCCCGGAAGTTCAAGACCAGCCTGGATGACGTAAAAAGACCTATCTCTACAAAGATTAGCTGGGCATGGTGGCAAGTGCCTGTGGTCCTAGCTACTCAGGAGGCTGAGGTGGGAGGATCGCTTGAGCCCCGGGAGGCCGAGGCATGATCATAGCACTGCACTGCAGCCTGAGCAACAGGGACTCTGTCTCAAAGAAAAGAAAAAAAAAAAGAAAGCCACGTAGAGCTGGGCTATCCAATACTTTAAGGTAGCCATTGGCCACATGGGGCCATTTCAAGCTAAATTAAATTTTAAATAAAATTTAAAATTAAGTCTCTCAGTCACATATTGCAAGTACTAAACATCCAGACATGTCTAGTGGCTCCCACGTTGGGTAGCACAGATACAGAAAGAACGTTTCCGTGACAGTAAAATGTCGCATTGCACAGCTCTGGTATGGAGCACTTAGCCCAGTGTTGGGCACAGTACACGCTGTGTTGGTTAAAGCTTAGTTTTATTGGCCAGGCATGGTGGCTCATGCCTGTAATCTTAGCACTTTGGGAGGCTGAAGTGGGAGGATGGTTTGAGCCTAGGAGTTTGAGACCAGCCTGGGTAACACAGTGAGACCCTCTCTCTCCAAAAAACTCAAAAAATTTAGGCCAGGGGTAGTGGCTCACGCCTGTAATCCCAGCACTTTGGGAGGCCGAGGTGGGCACATTGCCTGAGGTCAGGAGTTCGAGACCAGCCTGGCTAACATGGTGAAACCCCATCTCTACTAAAAATACAAAAAATTAGTGAGCGTGGTGATACATGCCTGTGGTCCCAGCTACTTGGGAGGCTGAGGCAGGAGAATCACTTGAACCTGGGAGGCGGAGGTTGCAGTGAGCCGAGATCACGCCACAGCCTGGATGACAGAGCAAGACTGTCTCAAAAATAAATAAATAAATGAGCTGGACATGGTGGCATGTGCCTGTGGTCCCAGATAATGGGGAGGCTGAGGTGGGAGGATGGCTTGAGCCCAGAGGTTGAGGCTGCAGTGAGCTATGATCTTGCCACTACATGTCAGTCTGGGTGACAGAGAGAGACCCTGTCTCAAAAAAGCGAAACAAAACTCAATTTTTTCACATTCATCTATAAAACAATAAAGGAAACATCCTAGATACTTGAATCAGAGCCCTTTTAATTATACGTCAAAAAACGGGGCTGGTGCTGCGCAAGATTTCCTCTATATACGAAAAAAAAAGAGGGCGGGGGAGGAAGAAGCAAAGAGCCAGTACAGGACTCTGCCCTTTAGAGTCTCTAGGGACAGACTGAGGTTTGAGGGTTCCCGCTCCTAATCTCAGGGAATCCTGAGTTACAGGTGTTAATGTAATTAGCCCCAGCCTGGCTCCTCGTTAATTACCTGAAGTGGATGGGACAGTTTCCAATACTCAGCACAAACGCGTGCGCAGTGACTCTGTGGCTTACTATCTATTTGGCCTTGGAAAGTTAAGTCTTTAAGTCAGGGCTTCTTTTCTTCAACTTTGGTGTGAGACTCCCTGGAGAGCTGGTTAAAACACAAGTCTCACGCCCCACCCCCAGAGCCCCTCATTTTCTAGTTCTGGGTTGCGGCCCAGAAGTCTGCTTTTCTAGCAAGTGCCCAGATGTCCCTGATGCTTACAGCTCTCAGACCACATTTGGAGCAGTGATTTTTAAAAGCCTTTTCATTTAGAAAGCGTTGTTCTCCACGCCTCAAATGACTGTCACAATTGAGAAAATGAATATATGTAAAGTCCGCAGCCAGTGACATTGTAGACACTCAGCGAATGGTCTCTGCTGTTACTATTATTTTATTTTTGCTAATTATTATTTTTTACACCTACAAATCAGGATCTGCTAGAATCGCTTGATATTTGAAAATTGGGCCTAACTCACTGTGCCACTCTTCTATCATGAAATAACAACCCTCTATTTAAACGATTAAACTTAGTAGTTGTTTAACTTAGTAGTTGCTTAACTACTAAGTTTAATCGTTTAAATAGAGCCACTTAAAGGTGGCTCACACCTTTCAGCTCAGTTGTTTTGCACCAGTGAGGATGAATGTTTCTGCATGTGTGTAGTTGGCACCACTCTTTAATAAAGTATTTTTCCTTTAGCCATGTGTGGTGGCATTTGCCTGTAATCCCAGCTACACAGAAGGCTGAGGCAGGCAGATCCCATGAGCCCTGGAGTTGGAGGCTGCAGTAAGTTACGATCATGCCATTGTATTCTAGCCCAGGTGATACAGTGAGACCCTGTCTCTGAAGAAACAGAAAGGCCACGTGTGGTGGTTCCCCCTTGTAACCCCAGCAGTTTGTGAGGCTGAGGCAGGAGGATTGCCTGAGGAGTTTGAGATTGGCCTGGACAATATAGCAAGATCGCATCTCTATTTAAAAATTAAAAATGAAAATAAAATTTTACAGAAAGGTATTTCTCCCCTTCAGGGTAGTTTGGAGCCAATACTTCTTGCACCATTCATTTGTCCAGAGCATGGGACAAAGGATAATGCCTTAATGCCCACTGCAAGGAGAACAGTTGTACTTAACAACTTTGGATAATGCACAGTAGGTGTTTTGCAAAGACATGCTTTCATGACTAAACATCATAAACTCCAAGTGAATGATTTCCCTGAGTGAATGAATGATTCTGTGAGGATAGCACTTCTGTTTTAAGATGAGAAATTTCAATAAATGAGTCTGTAGGCTGCTGTAACAGATTCCCTTGGTGGGGTAGGAAGGATCATCATTTAAAACTTAGGATCTGACTCCAGATGACATGTTTTGTTCTATGCCAGAAATATTCCTAAATTCGATTTCCAGTTTCCAAAAGAGCAGGTAAGGAAAACACAGAGTGTTACTTGGTCTTTAAAAACGTTTTTTAAAATTTATTTATTTATTTATTTATTTTGAGAAGGAATCTCGCTCTGTCGCCCAGGCTGGAGTACAGTGGCCGGATCTCAGCTCACTGCAAGCTCCGCCTCCCTAGTTTACGCCATTCTCCTGCCTCAGCCTCCCGAGTAGCTGGGACTACAGGCGCCCGCCACCACACCCGGCTCGTTTTTTGTATTTTTTAGTAGAGACAGGGTTTCACCGTGTTAGCCAGGATGGTCTCGATCTCCTGACCTCTTGATCCGCCCGTCTCGGCCTCCCAAAGTGCTGGGATTACAGACTTGAGGCACTGCACCCGGCCTAAAATTTATTTTTATTTTTAAAAAATAGAGAAAGGAGGCAGGCGCAGTGGCTCACACTTGTAATTTTAACACTTTGGGAGGCCGAGACGGGTGGATTGACTGAGCTCAGGAGGGCAGGCGGATTGCCTGAGCTCAGGAGTTGGAGACCAGCCTGGGCAACATGGCGAAACCTCGTGCTTACTAAAAACATAAAAAAATTAGGCGTGGTGGTATGCACCTGTAATCCCAGCTACTCTGGAGACTGAGGCATGAGAATCACTTGAACTGGGGAGGTAGAGGTTGCAGTGAGCTGAGGTCGTGCCACTGCACTCCAGCCTGGGTGACAGAGGGAGACTCTGTCTCAAAAATAATAATAATAAAAATAATTTAAAAAGTTAAATGAAAAGTAGAGACAAGATCTCACTTTGTTGCCCAGGCTGGTTTTGAACTCCTGGGTTCAAGTGATCCCCTGCCTAGGCTTCCCAAAGTGCTGGGATTACAGGCATGAGCTGCCGCGCCTCACCTCTTGTTTTCAGTATCATTGATAAGCCGTGGTCTTCAGGGACTTGTGGGCGTTCTCATGTTAAATATCCAACAGTCGTGGTTTGGGGCAGGAAGAGCTCATCATGATGTGTAATTCAGATTTTCTGAGTGTTTAATTCGACTTCTTTGGTCACAAGGAACAGAGTTTTACTTGTGCCGCCTCTTCTAAGAAAAAGGTTTTCTGTAAGAGATAATGTTGGCAAGCTGAGGAAAGGAGGCAATTTTGGGTAACTGTCTCTTGTGATTCCCTCCTGCACAACTGTGGCGTTCTCTTTCTCTGACTAGTTTCTTCCACTGCTGCTCAATTTATTCATTCTCCTCCCTCACAATTTTGGCTCACACATGCTTCTTTTTTGCTCACGACCGTGCAACTCAACTCAACCTCATGGCATCATTTCATCAGCTGTCCCTGCTGCAACAGGCTCAGAGTTGGTTTCCCAATTCCTTAGTGCAGAAATCCACTGGTATGAGTCATGTTTGCCATTGGTAGGTTGCAAAGCATAACTTCTCGACAGATTTGCCCTTGACTCATGTATGGTTGGACCTGCGGTCTGTCCAGGTGTACTCAGAGTGGGAAAGGGGAGCGGTGACAGGTAATACAAAACCCACCTAAGTAGGAGGGCCCGTGAACTATGAGGGTTTTCCTTAGCAGGGGGTACGGGTGGGTAGGGATGACTGGTTTTGCAGTTTAGGGCCAATTGAATTGGAATGACAGCTGTGGCGTGTTGAGTCAGATCAGGTCCAGAATTCCTCTCCACCCCACCCATTTGCAGTTCCCTCAGATTTATTATGGGACCTGGATGTGATGCAAGCATGCCCGCTGGCTCAGGCTGTGCATCACAGCTGCAACATCCCTGAGGTGAAGAAGCCATGTGGGGCCTCACAGAACCCTCCTCCCTCCCTGCTAACAGCTGAGAAAGGGCTCTGCCCTCATGGATGGGGTTGGGGGACCAGTTATCTTCTTCCAGGTTAATCTCGGTTTCAGCTGCTTTGAACTATAATTATAATGGGCCGCATCATACTGAACTGTGGAGGCACCATCGTTGTCACCTAACTGAGCTTTTCTTTGTTCTCATATGTTTTAGTGAGACAGTTACAGCTTCAGAAAAGAGGGAGCCAGGAAATATACTTGTAATTTACTCCTCTTACAGTCAGAGCATAGGAGTGCTCATAGTACGTATCAGAAACTAGGGAACACATACTGTTTGACAGCCCTGTCTTGCAAAATTGCATCGTGGGCCGCACCTGGGAGTGTTCTCAATGTGATTTTTATTCTGGGGTGTCCTTTGGCCACAATCCTTAGGGTTTTTTTTGTTTTTGTTTTTTTTGTCTTTACTGTTCACTGTAACATGGTCCACCCCCTGAGATATTGCTGTTCAGTCTGCTGGTATCTCCACTTCTGCCTGCAGCGTGATGTCTAGTCAGAGTTTCCATTCTGTTTTTATGACCCTGGGAGGACTGGGAGAGATCTGTGAGGTCATCTTGTCCACCCTCAGCCAGGGCAGGAGTGTTCCCTAATGGCAGAGTCGAGTGTTTGGTTTGGTCTTGTTTCTAATGACTCAAGTGATGAGGTCTGGGGACATCCCTTGGGAAGCTATTCTGCAGCCTAATAACTTTCACTCTGTGATATTTTTTTTGCATGTGTCTAATATTCAGAGTCTGACACAAGAAGGCCATAAAGAGCTAAGTCTGTCTACGGTAGATCCTCACCTAGGAATGTTCTCATAGTGGTCGCTTTTGTTATAAATCTTCATCTAGCAAAGGAGTTAAGTGCATGTTAAAACTAGACCTAGGGACTGTGTATCCTAAAATGCAAGAATAGCCCCCAAAATGAAAATTAATGTTGAAAATCTAGTCAGTCTGCCAGCAGTATGTATATAACTGTTCTGTGTATATTTCACACGGCCATATATGTTTTGCTTATGTGGTGCTAAATGCAAAGGCAGAGAAGCTTCTGCTATATTGAATGCTTAGCAGAGAACTCCTGTCCTCCCTCTTTGAAATCATTCCGACAATTACCCCTCATTCTGCTTGCCAAGGAGTAAGATCTTGGCTTGTGTGTTTCTCCCATGTGGCGTGTATGTGTAATCTTGGTCACTGTTGAGAGCCTGATGGCAGGCTGATTAATGTTGAGGGAGAGATCTGAGGGCAGGACCAAGAAAGGGAGAGAGAGAGAGAGAGAGAGAGAGAGAGAGAGAGAGAGAGAGAGAGAGGGAGAGTTGGGTAGGGAGGGAGGAGGGACATGGACCCACGGGGAATGGGAAGAGAAATAGGGAATTTGAAATGGAAATAAAACAAAAGGAGGAGAGGAAAGATGGGGTAAGAAAGGAAGAAATAAAGAGAACGAGATAAAAGAAAAGAAAGTGCAAGTTGATTTGGGATCTGTAGATTGGGGAAAGACATTCATATAGTCAGGACCAGATGTTCACTGGAAGTTTTTTCCTTCTGGATCCTTCTTTTGCTATAGGAATCTGGTTCTCAAAGTGTGGCTCCCAGGCCAGCAACACCAGCATCACTCAGAAATCTGTTAGAAATACATATTCTCTGGTTTCACCCCAGAAATCCTGAATAAGAAACACTAAAGGGGAGTGGGCCCAACTCTTTGTGTTTTGGGAAGTCCTCCAGTTTGAGAACCAATGATAAGGACATTTTTCCAGGAATCCAATTGTTTTAGGAAAGGCTCAGAAGGCATTTATGTTTATAAGCAACCGCACCCTGCGCTCCATATGCCTTCTGTAGCTATCTGTCTGACAGAGACAGAGTTGACTTGCAGAAACTGTTATCTCTGGCCAGGAGACAGGCTTCATTTCTGAAACTCACCGAGGAAGGCAGGGTTCTTTTCATAAGGCATTTTTCTGTTGACTGCGCGTGAAGCCACATGGTAATAAACAGTTTCCATATCCAAACAGCGAAGGCCTGTGCCATGCAAGTAATAAACAGTTTCCATATCCAAACAGCGAAGGCCTGTGCCATGCAAGTTAAGTGGAACACGAGGATCTATATCTCAGTTTTCCTTATGTTTCCCCAGTTGGCACATCATGGCCAACAAGAGAGTAGGGATCATTAAGGAGTTTATTTTCATCTTTATTTTATCATTTAAAACGCATTTTTTTTTCCAATGAGGGTACTGATGACATAAAAGGTTATACATTGAATAACCACCCAAATTAGCAGTTTCATTTTTACACTGTTCACACAGTTCTCTTGTCTCTGTTCATGATATAACATTAAATCGAAGTTGCTTTAAGTAGATATCGGAAATAACCCAGTAAGTTCTTAACGTTTCTGTGTCGTAATTATAATTTAAAATCAAAATCTCATCAAATGACATTTTAGATTAAAGGATTGTATTTATTGAAGGAGGAGAATCGAAAATGCGAAAGTCCTTCATTTTCAGTGTGGCCTGAGTTTGTTGAAGGATTTGTTCTATTGCATGCTGATAAATATTTATCACGGTTAAGTGAACAATCATTTGGAGACAGACACCATTTTATGATGCAACTTCTCAGGGCGTCCTAATTGTGACTCTGCCTTGCCGTTTTATGTTTTATCGGAATACGCAGACATATACTTTATGAGGTTGGGTAATGAAGAGAGAGAGACCCCAATGAACATATTTTCTAAGAGTAATGGTTATCTATAGCTCAGCAACCCTTGGTTAGCACAGCCTCTATTACACAATACAAGGCAAGCAGTTCATAGCTCAATTAGATCTAACTTGCTTCATTTTTAGGCATTATGTTATTCTAAATTAACACTATATTTCATATTCTCCAGGTCTGACTATTAACCGGATTTTGGAACCTTTAGGGCTTATTATTTAGTAATCCCTGAAGCCCTCAAGTAGGCATTTTTAAATTCATGCATTAGAACAGATTAAAAATTAGCTAGAAAGGCATGTTAAATGGCCCACTCCCTTTCTTTTGCTAATTGTGCTAGAAATGAAAGAGAAAATGCAAGTGAGGTCAGATCTACTATGGTACAAATGAAATGCTACTTGGTTTGCTGCTAACTGTTGCTGAAACAGGAGTTATTTAAAGTAGTAAATAATTTTTGAAATCTTTGTAGAATGTCACAGAGCCACAGTTCAAATTCACAGACCAGGAATGGTTATTTTTTCTTTATATCTTAAAGTTTTCTGCAATAGAAATGCATTTCAAACATAAGCTAGAAAAAAAAAAAATGTGAGGCGCCGCTGTGTAGATAAAAGTGACAAGATGTGCAAATGTTTTGAAACATGGTGATTTATTTAAATCATAGAAAGCTTGGTTTCATTTCTTGTTGCGTCATCTTTATCCTTAGTTCTTCATCAGAAATAGGAAAATTTTCTGAGAGAAAATTCAGAGATCATTCATGATGAGTCATTATATCAGTTACTTTAAAAAAAAAAAAAAGAAAAAGATCCTGACAAATCCTACTTTTTCTGGTCCTGATGCACTAACTCCCATTCACCTCTTTCTATTTTTCCTCTCTCTATTGCATATTAACCCACCATATTTAGAGAATAGAGGCTTTTACCTTCATTATATCAACTTAACACCCCAGCACAGGTGCCCTCCTCAGCGGAGGCAACTGTCCTCCCCGTCCTGCTGGAGTTTTGCATCTATCCTTCCAGCCACTGCTTCTCTGCCAGGGGCAGCTTTTCCCCCAAGGGATATTTGGTAATGTCTGGAGGCATTTTTCATTGTCAGAACTTGGGGAAGGGGCAGGGGATTGAGGGAGGGTGCTCCTGGCATCTGGTGGGTAGAGGTTAGTGATATGGTTTGGCTGTGTCCCCACCCAAATCTTATCTTGAATTGTAGTTCCCATAATCCCCACATGTCGTGGGAGGAACCCAGTGGGAGGTGATTGAAACATGTGTGCAGTTACCCCCATGTTGTTTTCATGATAGGGAATGAGTTCTCACGAGATTTGATGATTTTATAAGGGGCTTTTCCCCCTTTGCTTGGCACCTCTCCTTCCTGCTGCCATTTGAAGAAGGACATGTTTGCTTCCCCTTCCGCCATGAGTGTAAGTTTCCTGAGACCTCTGCAACCATGCTAAATTGTGAGTCAGTTAAATCTCTTTGCTTTATAAATTACCGAGGCTCTCATATGTCTTTATTAGCAGCATGAGAACAGACTAATGCAGTCAGGGATGCTGCAGAACATCCCACAACACACAGGAGTCCCACCCTCTCCCTCCGCCCCACCCACAAAGAATCATTCAGCCCAAAAAGGCAGTAGTGACCTTGTTGAGAAACGCTGTTCAAGCTACATATCGCCATTGGAAGGTTGCCAAACTGTGCTTTGCACATGCATGCTGTCTGCATGCCTTGTATTTTTCTCTTTGCTTACTCCTGCTCATGCTCCCTGAACACCTCAGACATCATATCTCTTTAAGAAACTCTGACTGAGTCCCATAATGTTCTGGGGCAACTTCTGTCCGCCGCTTTCCCTCTGGCAAAGACTCCTTGACCAAACTTTAGCTCAGCTCCTCAGAGCCCACTTCTCAAGTAGGCCTTGGCCTTGCTCCTCTGTCCTTGCTGGATCTTCTTAGTCCAATCTTTGCAAGAGTCATTCTAAGTCAGTTTAGAGAGGATCCCTTCACCCTTCGTGTCTGATCACCTTTGCCTGCCTTCAACAAGAATCCTGCTAAGTTGATTAGGTTGGAATACTCCTATCCTTGTGGTTCCTTGTAGTAATTTTTTATCCATTGACCCTCCCACCCCCCTGCCATTCTGTTCCTTGGCTATAACGCCCCAGCTGTCTTTATTATATTTGGAGTTGAGCCTTATCTCTCTCCCGTATTGCAGTAGTCTTGACCCCTGTTGAAATAATCCTGCATAAAGTCTTCCTTACCATTTTAACAAATGTCAGGATAACTTTCTTTTTTTTTTTTTTGGAGACAGGGTCTCACTCTGTTGCCCAGGCTAGAGTGCAATGATTCTGTCTTGGCTCACTGCGACCTCTGCCTCCCAGGCTCAAATGATTCTCCTATCTCAGCCTCCTGAGTAGCTGGGATTACAGGTGCACGCCACTATGCCCAGCCAATTTTTGTATTTTCAGTAGAGATGGGGTTTCACCATGTTGACCAGGCTGGTCTCGATCTCCTGACCTCAAATGATCCATCCATTTTGGGCTCCCAAAGTGTTGGGATTACAGGTGTGAGCCACTGAGCCCAGCCAGGATAACTTTTTAACAACCCACCCTCCACACTGCCAACTTTTTGAGGGTCAGAACCATGTGTTGTCTAGGGCCAGATATAGTGCACATGGTGAACACATAAATAATGTTTGTTAGCCAGGTGTGGTGGCTCACGCCTGTAACTCCAGCACTCTGGAAGGCAGAGTCAGAAGGATTGCTTGAACTGAATTTTTCAAGACCAGCCTGGGCAACAGAGTGAGATCCCATCTCTACAAAAAATGAACAAACTTAGCTGGGTATGGAGGCATTCACCTGTAGTCCTAGCTACTCGGGAAGCTGAGATGGGAGGATTGCTTGAGCCCCGGAGGTCAAGGCGGCAGTGAGCCATGATTGTGCCGCTGTACTCCAGCCTGGGCAACAGAATGAGTCCCTGTCTGAAAATTAAAAAAAAAAAAGAAGAAATGTTTGTTGAATGAAGATATGAAAGCATTTGGTGGAAGGAGGGCACATACATGAATATATTCATAGTTGCAAACTCAAAAGGATACTCCCAACCTGGTTCTTTGTCTTGTCCCTCCATCTGGGCACTTTCTAGTCACATCCTGGAAGCATGTATGAATAAACTACTACGATTAAGTCCCTGAATTATTTAAGCATTGCCAGTGATTCTGTATAAAGCATATAGTAAAATGAATTGCATATGCGTATGTTTCAAGAGCTCCAGCAGCCTACCCAGGATGGCTTGATGTTGTCTCTTAGTGCTGCATCAATACCTGGGGATTTTCAAATATTGCAGGTGGCCGAAGCCTTTGTGTTCAGGTTTCTGTAGTCTTTATCCATTTGTGAAACCAGGCCGCAATCTATATGTCCAATGCCATTCTAGACCCCCTTTGATAATCTCCACTAAGCAGACATACTCGATACATCTTCACTAATGGGTTCTGACTTCATAAAATGTATTAATGACTTCTTTTTGAAAGTAAGAGTGCTTTGAATACAAGTCATTATTGCTTTAGAAGTTCATAAAAGCAAAAGCACAGTATTTCCCCCGGTGTTTGTGCAATAGGAGAATAGATGTACGCCCAGGGCCTAGAATTTTAGCTTTGCTGCCTTTGTTTGTGATTGCATGTTTCAGACTGCCTGGTAGAAGGAGGTCACTTCTGATTCTAACTTCCATCTGTCTGACTTTGTTGAATTCTTACCTTGCAAAAGGTTTACAATTATTTCATTTTCATCATAGTTTTATCTTATGACAAAGGTGACAGAAAGGAAAACTCGTAAGTCGGCCTACAAGGTGCTTTAGAAAACATCATCTGGCTGGGCATAGTGGTTCACACCAGTGATCTCCACACTTTGAGAGGCCGAAGTAGGCTGAAGTGGGAGGATGGTTTGAGCCTAGGAGTTCGAGACCAGTCTGGGCAACAAAGTGAGATCCTGTCTCTACAAAAAAAATTTAAAAATTTTCTGGGTGTAGTGGTGTGCACCTGAAGTCCCAGCTAATTGGGAGTCTGAGGCAGGGAAATTGCTTGAGCCTAGGAGGTTGAGAGTGCAGTGAACCGTGTTGCTGCCACTGTACTCCAGTCTGGGCAACAGGGCAAGACCCTGTCTCCAAAAGGAAAAATATAGAAAAGCATCGTCTCCCTCTACCCTTGTAGTATCCCTGTGGGAAAGAGTTACTATTAGCTCCCAGTTTATAGGTGAGTGATATGGCTTGACTGTGTCCTCACCCAAATCTCAAATTGAATTGTGTCTCCCAGAATTCCCACATGTTGTGGGAGGCACCCAGGGAGAGGCAACTGAACCATGGGGCCCAGCCTTTGCCATGCTATTCTCATGATAGTGAATAAGTCTCATGAGATCTGTTGGGTGTAACAGGAGTTTCTGCTTTTGCTTCTTCCTCATTTTCTCTTGCCACCGCCATGTAAGAAGTGCCTTTTGCCTGCCACCATGTTTCTGAGGCCCCCCCCAGCCATGTGGAACTGTAAGTCCAGTTAAACCTCTTTTTCTTTGCAGTCTCAGGTATGTCTTTATCAGCAGTGTGAAAACGGACTAATACAGTGAGGAAAGCCATGTGCTAGGAAGAGAGTGTGGTTGTACTTCAACCCGGGACTGTCTGACTCCTAAGGTTTTGTTAATATATGGTCCATTTCTCTCCATCTAATAGTAAAGGGAAGAGAAGCAACAACTTTCATTTTCCAATTCCTTTTGAATATTTGAAAGATTTTTTGAAAGGACTTAAAGAAACCAAAACCATAGCTTCCTTACCAGTTCCCAAAGCTTCAGTCCTCACCTAAGTGTACATTGCCTTTAAGGAGATGTGTTTCCATCAACCCCTCCCCTTTACAAGGAATTACGGAAGAGCAATGCCCGCTTCAAAGTGGCTCACACCTGGCTGACATCTGTTCATTAAGAGTGCCTGCCTTTGGGTTCTAAGATGTCTGAGGAACTCTTATGGGTAACACCTGTAGATTTATAGCTTTTCCTCTCTGACTGTAAGGGCCATATGCCTGAATCTCTCACCCCCATGTTTATAAAAGTTAATAATTATGGAAGCAATGAGTTGAAGGACTAGGGTCACCAGTGGAGTCCCATAAATATGTTGTTTATGATCCCTGTGAAACAAGAAGATCCTCTTAATTTCATGCTTCTTAAACTGGGGTATGAGTGGCCCCAGGTTTCCCTGTTGGGGGTACTGATACCAGAGTTCATTTGAAGTCATAGGAAACCAGGGCATATTTTCTTAAAGAGACAATTGTTTTTGCTGAATAGATCATGTTGTTTATAGTAAAAACAAACGTGAATATTGTGTAATAGAAGATATCCTTTGCATGGTGTTTTAAAGCTAAAACTGGAGTCATTAAACACCCTTCTCTCCCTGAGGATGCCTTATGCTATGGGGGTTGTGTCCGCGAAAGAGTTTGAAAGCCCAACCATATGGACATCATATTATTCATTTTTATTTGCGATCCAGAACTTGCCAGCAACCTTTTAGATCTGTCTCCTTGGAAGGTTCAGCAAGATGCTTGTAAATGTATGTTGCTTTGTTGCAGACAACGTATATTTAAAAAGCAATTATTTGCCCATCTCTTGTTCAACTCAGATAGTGACTGCCTTTCTGTATTTGTGGCTGGGCATTGTTTATCTCTATCTCATGGTTTTTACTATGGTTCTGGAGATCCAGCCTACAAAGAGTATGCTTCCCATCCCCACCGCTATCCACAGGACCCTCTGCATATCTCAGAGGAATTCCTCTGTGTTCCAGTTAATTTTCTCTCTGTTTCCTTTATTACTTCCAAGTTCCATTGCAAAAATATGCTGCCTGCTCTGTCAGCCACCCTATATGCCTATTTAGTCCCAATTTTCCAGCTTCTATTTTTTTCCAAATAATCCCTAACTGTGATCATACAAACATAACAGAAATAATTATGTTTGTTTAAAATATGCACGGAAGCAAATAATCATAGAGTAGTATTTCAGGTGTGGGGCCCTCCTCTAGGGCAGTGGAGACAGTGTCACTTGTCAGGGGACATTTGGCAATGTCTGGAGACCTTGTTGGTTGTGGTGTGGTGACACAGCTATTGGCATCAAGTGGATGGAGGGCAGGGGTGCTACTCATCGCCCTCCATTGCACAGGGTGGCCTTTACCACAGGGAACTCTGCAGCTCTAAATATGAGCAGCACCAAGGCTGAGAATTGTTGATCTAGGGGAAGATGTGATTTCATTCTTCATCCTTGTAAATTATTATTTAAGCTGTGAAAACCATCTCTTTTCACACTGAAGTAGTGGTTGTAAGATTCTCAGAGGTGACCAGACTCATCAACATTAAAAAAAAAAAAAAATCAAGATGTAAAAAGGATTTAGAAGTCTAGGCGTGGTGGCTCACGCCTCTAATCCCAGCACTTTAGGAGGTGGAGGCAGGTGGATCGCTTGAGGTCAGATGTTCAAGACCAGCCTGGTCAACATGGTGACACCATCTCTACTAAAAATATAAAAATTACCTAGGCGTGGTGGTGTGTGCTTATAATCCCAGCTACTCTGTAGGCTGAGGCAGGAGAATCGCTTGAACCCAGGAGGCAGAGGTTGCGATGAGCTGAGATCGTGCTACTGCACTCCAGCCTGGGCAACAGAGAGAGACTCTGTCTCAAAATAAATAAAAATAAAATAAAATAAAATGGATTTGAAAATGGTACAGTCAGAGGTTAGGGGTGGTGTCAAAGGGGTTCCCCCAGAGACCTGTGGGAAGGGTGATTCTGTCCACAAGTTGAGACCATGGTCTGTACTGCTTCTACAAATACTGAACAAAAAGGACCACACTCTTAGCTGGACTTTTCCTCCCTTTCCTGAAACAATGCCCTTCCCATTGTCAAGGCAGAAGCAGCCTCCACTGAGAAGCATCAGACACCACGTCAGTCTTGCTTTCCATTGCTTTGCTCCAGTATCCATTTGAAATTCAGTGCAAACCTATAAATTCCGCTTTGCCTCTGGTAGCAGCCTGCATGGTGTGTATATTGAACATTAGAAACACAGTAAATCCAGCCCATTTATTCACATTAGCCAGCAAAGGCATTCTGCATGCCCATGTAAATACTGGAAATTACTGACATGGCCTTCTAGACCATGAAAAGACAGAAGCACATGGCAGAATTCATATGTGAACAGATTGCTTTTCCTCGTCAGAACGCTTTATTAGAATATCAACTATTACAGCTTTTTGAAGTTACTCTTCCTGCTCTTGATTTAAGCCCTGAATCACCCTACTACTCTTTTTTTTTTTCCACTGCATTCTGCTATGTATCTTTACACTTACTTCCTGCACTTTCTAAATGGCCTACTTAAACCTTGAGGTAGGTCCTTCAGTTTTCCATAAATTAATAACACATCTATGAATATTTCCCAGCCAGTCTTAGAAGCCCCAGTCTGTTCCAATACCAGGATCGTAAACATGGGGAATAGATAAAGCAAGCCGCTTCTTTCAAATGCTCTTCCGATATGAAGCAAAATATTATTAATCTAGACTGCCTGCTACTTTCATTTACCATGTTACTGCTCGTGGGATTACAAGCACAAAGGTTTCATAAATTTCAAATGAAATATGAACATTTGTTGTCAAAGTACTGTTCAGGTATGAAAACCCTGCTAGTATTAGTTCCATTTTGTCATTATTCTGTTATTATTATTGTATTTACATCCACAGGCAATCACATATTTTAGGTTCTGGGGAGCAAAGCAGCTTCCCCTCATTTTTCCTCCCACTCCTTTTTAATCCTCCCTTATGTCCCTTCCTCGTTTTCTAAGCAGGAAACAATGAATGAGGTTTTGCTCCTCTTGCCCTATCTGCTGTGTCTCTTTTCTATGATTCAGGGGCACATTGATGCCCTTCTTTTGGAGCAGAGAAGCTTGTCTTTCATGAGAGAGGTAGGTCGTGGGGGGACAGTTAGCTGACTTCATCAGATAGTAGCATGCAGATCCCACCTGTGAGGCTATGGTCTGCCAAGGAGAGTTCAGCGGGCTGGATCAGAGAGAGCAGAGCCATGCTGGCAAGTCGGAGTCTTTGTGGAAAGCAGCCAAGGTCACAGCTGGAAAGAAAACTGTGTATTCCAAATCAGAGGGGCAATGCAGGAATGGATCAAAGGAATGGGGGATCAAGTTGTCAGCCAAGAGAACCAAGAGCCGGACACAGGAAACCTGTGACAAAAATGAAAACCAATACAAACATCTATTGGGCATTGACCAGGTACCAAACATTTTAATGTCGCATGGGTGTGCATCAGGTACGCTGTGGAAGGATGGATGTCATTCCTTAAAGGGGCTGCACTGAGTTAGAGCAGGGGTTCTGAAAGTGGGGTCCCTGGACCGGCAGCATCAACATCACCTGGAAACTTGTTAGAGATACAGATCTTGGGCCCTGCCCCAGACCTCCTGAATCACAGTTTGTGGTGGGGAGGGAGAGGAAGAGGGAGCCTGTGGTCTGCAGTCTGTGTTAAGCTCTCTGGGTGATTCTGATACACAGTCAGGTTTGAGATGCAGCAGGAGAGGCAGGGAACGTAGGAGAGAAACCACTAGGGGTGGGAATCAGAAATACGGTCTCCCTGCCTACCTAGGGGCTACATTCCTCTGGGCAAGTCTTTTTAACTCTCTATTCCTGGCAACTTCCTTAACAACGGGTGATACTAATACCTGTTTCCTGTCTTTCTGACATCACAGGATTTTCTAAACTGATACTGGTTACAATGATAGCAGGTGAGATTCATGCTGCACCTCAGTACCAGGCAGGGTCCTAAGTGGCTTCAGACTCTATAGACAGTCCCTGACTTAAAATGGTTTGACTTAGAATTTTTCAACTTTGGGATGCTAGGAAAACCACACACATTCAGTAGAAACCGAAGTTTAAATTGTGGGTTTTGATTTTTTTCCCTGGGCTAGTAATATGTGGTAGGATACTCTCTCACAATGCTAGGCCACAGCAGCAAGCTGCAGCTCCCAGTGATCACAAGGGCAAAGAATCGATATTCTACTGTGCACAGTGTTGCCTGATGACCTTGCCCAACTGTAGGCTAATGTAAGTATTCTTTTATTTATTTATTTATTTTTAAATTTCCACCTGCTTTCGGGAGAACAGGTGGTATTTGGTTACATGAGTAAGTTTTTTTCCGGTGATTTGTGAGATTTTGGTGCACCCATCACCCGAGCAGTAAACACTGAATCCAGTTTGTAGTCTTTTATCCTTCACCTTTTTCCCACTCTTTCCCTCCCAGTCCCCAAAGTCGACTGTATCATTCTTATGCCTTTACATCCTCATAGCTTAGCTCCCACTTATAAGTGAGAACATACAGTGCTTGGTTTTCGATTCCTGAGTTACTTCACTTAGAATGATGGTCTCCAATCCCATCCAGGTTGCTGAAAATTCCATTAATTCATTCCTTTTTATGGCTGAGTAGTATTCCATTGTGTATTTATACCACAGTTTCTTTATCCACTTGTTGATAGATGGCCATTTGGGCTAGTTGCACGTTTTTGCAATTACGAATTGTGCTGCTCTAAACGTGCATATGCAAGTATCTTCTTCATATAAGGATTTCTTTTCCTCTGGGTAGATACCCAGTAGTGGGATTGCTGGATCAAATGGTAGTTCTACTTTTAGTTCTTCATATACTTTCCACACTGTTTTCCATAGTGGTTGTACTAGATTACATTCCCACCAGCAGTGGAGAAGTGTTCCCTTTTCACCGCATTCATGCCAGTATCTATTATTTATTGATTTTTTGATAGTGCCCATTCTTGCAGGAGTAAGGCGGTATCGCACATGCAACAGAAACAAAGATAAATAGGTAGGACTTAATTAAACGAATCAGTTTTTGCACAGCAAAAGGAACAGTCAGCAGAGTAAACAGACAACCCACAGAGTGGGAGAAAATCTAAACAATCTATTACATCTATACAAGGACTAATATCCAGAATCTACAAGGAACTCAAATTAGCAAGAAAAAAAAGCAAACAGTCCCATCAAAAAGTGGGCTAAGGACATGAACAGACAATTCTCAAAAGAAGACACACAAATGACTAACAAACATGAAGAAATGCTCAACATCACTCATGATGAGGGAAAGCCTAATTTAAGTGTTCTGAACACATTAAGGTAGGCGAGGCTAAGCTATAATGTTGAGTAGGTTAGGTGTGTTAAATGCATTTTCAACTTACAGTACTTTCAACTCAGTATAGGGTTTAATCCAATCCTAAGTTGTGGAGAATCTGTATCTGTTTTGGTCCTGACAATACCCCATGAAGGAGGGGTAATTACCCCTGGCTTAGGGTTGAGGAAACTGAGAGGTTTAGTAATGTGCTTAAGGCCTTGCTACCTATAAGCAAGAATCACTCCAGGTTTTTCTCATTTCAAAATTCATGTTAACAACTGAGTTGCTGTACTGGTTTACTAGATCAAGATACACTATGTGTTTCAAAGGGCTTATAAATTATAAATGCTACATAAAATGACATAAAGTGATATTGTTATCATCATGTATAGATTTTTAACTCTCATTGGCATCTTTCTTTGAGGTTTCTCTTCTATGAAATTCTTAGCCCTAGGATGGTCCCATTTGTCAAAGGGAGTCACATTCTGAACTGGGTCAAACAACACAGATGGAGTCTGGATTCAGGCACTGGTGACAGTGAAGACTCAGATGAGGTTCTTGAGTACTTTCAGTTAGGTTTACCACTGACCCCCTGAGATGTAGACGAACGTAGATGAGTGATACAGATTGTTAATGGGAAGTTTGGGATCTCTTCTAGCCTTTGTGAGCACAGAGGTTTCGCTACATTTTGAAAATTAAAATTCATTTCATTCACATTACAGATTTTAAATCCTCGCTCCTCTTTAAGCTTTTAATTCCAACTTGCAGTTCTTATTATTCTGTTTACAATCCAGACAAATTTTAGCAGTCGTTTTGAGGAGATCTAGAATAATGTTTCATCTCACTTTTGAATTTAAGTACAGACCTTAAAAATATTAAGCTACGTTTCTAATATTAATATTTTGCTTTCTTATTGAGCTAGTTTTCCTGACAAACTTCCCAAGAATGTAATTTTGTTATATCCATATGATAAACCTTAAGTACTCTTAAGCCAGATGCAGTGGAACACACCTGTAGTCGCATCTACTAAGGAGGCTGAGGCAGGAGGGTTGCTTGAGGCCTGGAGATCAAGGCTGATATGAGCTATGTCTATACCTGTGACTAGCTACTGCACTCCAGCTGGGCACCACAGTGAGACCCTGTCTCTAAAAACAAACAAACCTTAAGTTTTCTTAATGTTCTGACACTTTTATAAATGTAGTATTTCAACTTAAAGTCACCATTCTGTAATGATTACCATTTATACATTTAAAATAGAAACTGTTAGGCTAATGTGTTATTCTAGAACAAGACTTGACAAACTTCTTTTTAAATAAAATGCCAGATAGTATTTCTAGCTTTGCAGTTCAGATGGTGTATGTCACAACTGTTCAGCTCTAACTTTGTATGAAAGTAGCCATAGGCAATACACAAATCAATGCACCATCTGTGTTCCAATAAAACTTTATTTATAAAGACAAGTCATGAGCCACATTTGGCCCATCATTCATAGTTTGCCAACCTCTGCTTTAGAAGGCCCAACTCAGTTAAACATTACAAGTTCATGTGGCAGGGTGTGGTGGCTCATGCCTGTGATCCTAGCACTTTGGGAGGCTGATGTGGGCGGATCGCTTGAGCTCAGGAGTTTGAGACTGGCCTGGGCAACGTGTTGAAACCCTGTTTCTACAAAAAATACAGAAAAAAAAAAAAAAAAAAAAGAAAATTAGCCAGGCGCAGTAGCTTGTGACTGTACTCTTAGCTACTTGGGATGCTGAAGACGGAAGATATCCTGAGTCCAGGAGGCAGAGGTTGCAGTAAGCTGAGATCATGCCACTGTACTCCAGCGTGGGTGACAGAGTGAGACCCTGTCTCAAAAAACCAATAAAACAAAAGAAAAACAAGTTCATGATATACCACGTATGTGAATATATGCTAACACAGCAGCATTATTTTTTGGTTAATCAGTGATTACCATTGCTTCTGTGGTTTTAAAAAGGATAGTCAGCTGTTCTCTCCTCTGCCCACTGACATCTACATCCTCTACCAGATGGTACCTCACTTAATCAAGGTTTGCCTTTTTCCAGGCTCTCATAGTGATCTTCTGGTCAACTCTAAATCACCTTTAAACCTGTTGGAATTTATGCATTCTTGTTAATTTATATCCATTTAATATCACGGTCTCTCTCTTTGTAGCTGCATCTTCTAAGACAATGGTTTTTCATGGAGACTGGCATTGTCCCGTCCCTATGAGGGGGACATTTGGGAACGACATTTTTAGTAATCACAAGGTAACCGGGGCACTCTTGGTCTTGGGGAAGGGAGATGGCTGGGAGACAAGACGCAGAGGGTCCTGCAGTGGGTGGATCCATACAACATAGAAATGTCATAGCTTTTGATGCTGGCTACACCCTCAGTAAGAGACACTGTCCTAGGGTCATTTTTTTCAACCCACACTGGTTATGTGGACTGTCTTAGTCCATACTGCTAAAACAGAATACCATTGTCTGGGTGGCTTAAATATTTTTTTTTTATTTTCTCCCAGTTCTAGAGGCTAGAAGCCAGAGATCAGGGCACCAGCATGGTTAGTGTCTGGTGAGGGCTCTCTTCTGTGTTTGTGGACAGCTGTCTTCTTGCTATGTCCTCACTTAGTAGAGAGAGAGATAGACCATCTCTGTTGTTTGTCTTTCATTCATGAGAACTCCACCTTTGTAAACCTTACTACTTCTGAGAGGCCCTACCTCCAAATACCATCTTACTGGGTATTTCAAGTTTAACACATGCTTTTGGAAGGGAGATGAACATATTCAGTCCATAGCATGAACTATCCACGTGCACAGAGGTGTGCTCCAATTTACAGTCAGTGCAACCTTCACAGGCAAGAAACCTACTAGGTCCAAGGAAGGGACATTCAACTGTTACCTCCTGTCATAGGACCATTCCTCACTGTGCCTTCATGTTATACTTCTGTATCGTATGTCTTATGGCATTCCTGAGCCTGCAGTGAGCCTGTGGCCACCTCATAGTCATGTTGGCCACAGCCTCTAGAACCAGGGTTTGGAGGAACAGCCATCACTAGCATGGTGCTTGGCACAGAGTGGGTGCTTAGTGAATATTTATTGAATGATTTCCAGCTAATGGAAGAAAGCTGAATAGCGCAACACCCGGAGGATTGAAGTTTATTGAAAACCAACCCAAAGGCCTATGGTGAAAATCATCTCAAAAGGCAGAGGGCAAGAAATTGGTGTTTATTGAAGGTTGTCAGTGGATGCTGTAGGGGGAAGGAAGTACAATGTCCTGGAGCCAGGCTGCCTAGGTTTGAATCCAGGGTCTGCCACATGTAGATGTGTGACCTTGGGCACATCTTCCAACCTCTCTGTGCTTAATCTTCTCCTCTTTAAAGGTGGGATAGTGATAGTAATCTCACAAGGTAGCTATGAGAATAAAATAATGATACATAAAGCACTTATAACAGGGCCTGGCATGCAGTGAGTATCGGTGGGTATTTGCTGTGATTATTTAGTTACCTACTTTACATGTACATGTAAAGAACTAGGGATGTATGTATTAAGACAGGGTCTTGCTATGTTTCCTGGGCTGATCTCAAACTCCTAAGGTTAAGTGATCATCTTGCCTTGGCCTCCCCAAGTGCCGGAATTTCAGGCTTGAGTCACTGTGCCTGGCCTAGTTACCTTCTTTTTAATCTTCTGAAGTCACCCCCTCCATCTGACAGGTAAGGAGGTTGAAGGTCCGATGGCCACATAGGTGGCAGTGCTGGAATTTGAACCCAGGCCTTTATCCCTTACCTCTCTCTACCTCTATCTCCTCTCTCTACCTGTCTCCACTCCCTCTCCCTACTTTTCTCTTTCCCCACAGCATACTCAACATACACCTCCCTCTCCCTCCACCCACCTCCCTCCGCCACCCTCCTTCTTTCCCTCTCATCTGCAGGGAGAACTTGGGAACCAAGAGTCCGTGAGCCTGAAGGGAGCATGCAAAGGTGCCAGGCAGGCCCTTAAAGCTGGGAAGCTGCAGTAGGTGTTCTTTGAGACCTGATGAAGCAGTTGGCCATTGCTCTGAGATGCAGTCTTCTGAGCTACCATTTGGGGACACATCTTGAGTTTCTCTCCATGATGGCGCAGCTCTCAGTGTAAAGCGGTCTATGGAGTGAGAAGGGAAAAGGCCCCAGTAATAAAAGGCAAAGGAAGCCTGGTGAAGTGACTCACACCTGTAATCCCAGAACAGTGGGAAGCCGAGGTAGGAGGAGCATTTGAGCCAAGAAGTTGGAGACTAACCTGGGCTACATAGGAAGACCCCATGTCTACCATAAAAATTATATAGATATAATATAATATATATATATCATAATGCAATAATTATATATATACACACACACACATATATATAGTTTTTTTTCCCCAAGACATAGTGGCATGCACCTGTGGTGTCAGCTACTCGGGAGGCCAAGGCAGGAGAATCACTTGAGACTGGGAGCTCGAGGCAGCAGTAAGCAGTGATCACTCCACTATACTCCTGCCTGGGTGACAGAGTGAGACTTTGTCTCAGAAATAAAATAAAATAAAATAAAATAAAATAAAATAAAATAAAATAAAATAAAAAGCAAAGGAAGCAATAGCCAATAGTACTTTCTTGTAGATAGAGAAGCTGGTGAAATGATGTAACCAGGCTGGGCGTGGTAGCTAACACCTGTAATTCCCAGTACTTTGTGAGGCTGAGGTGGGCGGATCTCACGAGGTCAGGAGTTCGAGACCAGCCTGGCCAACATGATAAAACCCGATCTCTGTTAAAAATACAAAAATTAGCGAGGCATAGTGGCTCACATCTGTAATCCCATATGCTCGCTCGGGAGGCTGAGGCAGGAGAATCACTTGAACCCGAGAGGCGGAGGTTGCAGTGAGCTGAGATTGTACCACTGCCCTTCAGCCTGGGCAACGAGCAAGACTCTGTCTCAAAAAAAAAAAAAAAAAAAAAAAAAAAGGGGAAATGATGTAACTGGTAGGGAGAAAGCCAAAGGTAAGAAAGGTAAAATGAATTGAGTATGGAAAGCTCAAAGAGGAATCAGATTTTTCTGCACACCTCTTGCATGTGTATTTGGAGACGCTCTGTCTGCTGTGGGTCAAGGGAAACACATACCTAGAGCAACTGTCCTTTTCCCCCATTGTTAAATCCTGCCTTGCTCACTGCAGGAGAGCACAGAGGAGCTTCTGGAAACAGACGCCTTGGGAGCTCTCCTCCTTTTCCAGAACACCCACACTTTCTCTTGTAGACCATCATAGGGGAACTCTCCGCTCCCTTTCCTAAGAGAATTGACTTCAAAAGGAATTATGGAATCCTATAGTGCTTGCTGGGATCCCAGAAGGCTCCTGCAATGATGGGATGTTATGCAGAGAGGGCTGAAGGGACCTTGCTTTTGGTCAGGAGGAAAAGCAAGAACCAGGAGAGGGAGGAGTGGTCGTGAATTTTTCTGATGTTCCTTCTCTTCTCCTCTCCTTCCTAACCAAAGTCTGTCTCTTCTCTCTGTGTGTCATAACTACCCACATTCACCCCAGCAGCCCACCTACCTTGTTTCTCCCTTAAGGCAGCTTCTCTCCCATCTTTCCTGTGCAAATTTCTAACAAAACCGGAGTTAAGGCCAGGCGTGGTGGCTCATGCATGTCATTCCAGCATTTTGGGAGGCTGAGGTGGGAGGATTGCATGAGCTCAGGAGTTCAAGACCAGCGTAGGCAACATAGAGACCCTGTCCCTACAATTTTTTTTTTTTTTTAATTAGCTGGGGATGGTGGCTTGTGCCTGCAGCCCCAGCTACTCAGAGGGAGGCTGAAGCAGGAGGATCCCTTGAGTCCAGGAGTTTGAGGCTGTAGTGAACCCTGGTGTCACCAGTACACTTCATCCTGGGCAACAGAGTGAGATGCTGGTGGTTTGTTTTGTTTTGTTTTGTTTTGTTTTAGCAGGGGCGGAAAGAAAGAATCACCATAAAAAAGACTGGTAACTCAGAAATTTCAAATGCTTGAATTTCTTGGGATGGGAAGACCATGTCAAAATGTGTTTCCAACTACCCCACGGATTTTGACTTCATGGGGGGAATATTTTGATTTTTATGCTCTGAGTTTCTGGCACTGCTGTGGGCACAGAGTTGCGTATGACAGGATATTCTTCTGAACTGTGACACTGGTCTTCTCAATCTCTGTGGGAAAGAGTTTTGGAACTTATTATTTTTAAAAATTGTGGTAAAAGATTTATACCATTATATTTATCATTTTAAACATTTCTCGGTGCACAATTCAGTGGCATAAAAGGGCGTTCCTGTTGTGCAGCCATCACCCCTATCCATCTCCAAGTGAACTTGCTTCTTAAATCTCCCAGCCATCTGTTTCAATTCACTAGATGCGATTCCACCCAGCGTGTCATGGTGGAAAGGGGCAGGCTGAGATTTTTTTTTTTTTTTTAACCACCAGCAGCTGTGTTCCCCGTGGCAACTATCTAATCTCTCTGAGCCTCAACATCTGTCTATAAAATGGAAACAGTGCAACCTACCTTAGCATCTGATGATCTAAACTTGGATCACATAGTGGGTATCTCCAAAATTTCCTCATCTTTACTACGTTCTGGTGAAACTTAAGATGTCAGCACGTGACCTACCTCCCTTCCCTTCTCATTCATCTGCATTTTCACAATGCTAGGTTTTATCTTTTTTATGTATAATGCACAATACAGGTAGTGCCAAGAAGAATTCTAGTTTCTGTAAGTACTGTGTGATTGCCCACGTACCTTCAGTAACTCATTAGGCATTGACGGGTTGACATGAGGAGCCACGAGACTTAGTATCTGTCGTGGCTCTCCATACAGTTTACGAAACTCTAATCCATAAAAACCCGTTTGAAATTTCCATTAGGAGATTTGCACAAGTGGTTAAAATTAGTCATGCATTCTTGGTCTAAACTGCAGGAAGGGTATCTTTACTGTGAAAATGATTATGACATGTTAAAACTGTGTAATAGTAAGCAGACAGTTTTCCAAGCTGCTGGGTGAGTTCTGGAAATGCTCTATTCATTTTCTCCCTATTGACTCCTTTCTTTCAGGCAAGACTGCCAGTGCGTTGACTTGGAAAACAACTGAGGCTGAGCAGTTTCAGAGCACTGACATTACGTGACTTCCTTTGTGGTCCACCCCAACTCTTCTATTTTTTAAATTGCTGCTGCTTCCTCTAACATACAACATGCATTTTTTTTTTTCTTTTTAAGAGGAGGAAGCCTTAAAAAACAGCAACGGTGTTGGTTTTCTTAACCTGTCCGCCATTTAACGTTTCTAGAAGTGCAACATTGCTTCTAAGGTGAGGGCAATGACAATGACTTTTGCCTGCTGAAAGTAAGCTGCCTGGTTTATTTAGTTACTTATTCCTTTTTAGTGCTGCAGTGTTTTCAGTGTTAGAGAAAAGGATGTGATTTTCTTTGATATTAAAAAGCCAACCACTTATATTTTCCAAAGCCATTTGCATTCAGTCTGACGGCTGCTAAAAATGTATGTGGATTTTTCATCTGAGAGGTTTTCTCTATGCGTATTGTTTACATTTATCAAATGTTGTCCTGCCCAGTACTTTATATTCATTGTTGCTTCCGGACCTAGCTGACAACATGGTCTATATGAAAAACAAAACAAAACAAAGCATAAGAGAGTCAAAGGGACTTCTTTGGGGAGAATATAAAAACAAGCCAAGGCGAAAGTGGCTGTAAAAATGCGTTGCGTTCCCAAGTGGAGCCTCCGTCTTTGTTCTGTCATCAGTTTGTCAGTTGTCAATCAAACCTCCCTTCCCCTCACAGGTTTGCTAATGTGAGAAGTGCTGGCTCTGCTCTTAGCCTGCAGTGGTGCAGCTTAAAAATTCTGGGAGGGTTTCATGCTGTAAATACTTAAAATAACAGAAAAGGACTGGGGAAAAGCTGATGTAGCTGTAGGATCACCCATGTAAAACTGTTTAATATATATATATTCTTTTTGCTTTTTACTTCCTTTTCTTTGCCTTTGGTGACTTTGTGTAATACCGTATATACCATCAGAGCACGTACTGCTTTTGTGCACACATACATTGAAAACAAAACGAAAAAACAAGAATAAAACAAAAACCCTATTCCTATTCCTACAATTCTGGTACTTTGCCACAAGGTGGTGGTGGTGTATCTTGAGTAAGGAATATGACCTGCTTGATAAAAGCATCCATTTATTTACACACTAAAGAATGTTTGCGTGTGGAACATGGTTTAGATGCTGTGCATACAGCGGTGAGTCAGATAGGTTTGTATTCTCAAGAAGCTTCCATTCTAATGACACATATTTTGTCTCCAGTCAGAGTTATGGCAGGGTTGTGTTTTTTTTTTTTGACTAAATTCACCCATATTTGATGGCAAGTGTGATCACGGCATGTTTATAAAAATCGTTCTTAATTAAGGCATTTCTGTCTTATCAAGCTCCCTATGTAATAAGGATATCAAAAAAGAAAACAGTTTTGATGCATAGGCGTACCTTTTTTGATTAATGTTTTCCTTATTTGACCTGTATAAACTTTGTCTCTCTGTGTCTGTCAATCTGACACACATCCTTGAACACATTTCTTATTTCTTTCCAGAGCCAGGCTAAAGCGCCCTTGCCATCGTCTCTCTGCTGTTAAATTAGATGCCTTCTGCAGGAATCTCCACTTTGGGGGCATCCTGAGCCTTCCTGATTCCGTCTCACATTTTTTTCTCTCTGTAATCAGGAGCTCCATCTCTCTATCGCTTTCCTGGGGCTCTCCCTCTCCTCTTTTTGAAGCTTTTCATTTCCCTTTCTATTTTTTTCATTTGTCAACTACAAAGAAGCTGCAGGCAGGAACAAGAGAGCTCAGCACCCTTAGTGCAGTCTCTCTGGCTTGGTAATTGGTCCCAAGAAATGGTTTTTTTCCAATTATGGCAACATTGAAAACTTATCCAAGAGAGGAAAGGCTCTTTCAGGTGCTCTTTCTCAGTCCCTGCAGTTTCCCTTTTGACCTGTGGGTACACACGGTACTGATGCGGTCGCCACCTTAGATGGTTCTCCCTGACAGCTACCCTTGCAACTGACTCAGGATGCAAACTATCTTTTTTTTTTTTTTTTTTTTTTTTTTCCTTTTTTGAGACAGATCTGACTTTATTGCCCAGTCTGGAGTGTAATTGACACAATCCTACAACCTAGACCTTCTGGGCCCAAGCAATGCTCCCGCCTCAGCCTCCTAAAGAATTGGGATTACAGGCCTGAGCCGTCATGCCTGGCACAAACTGCCTTTGGAAGTGAATCAGTCAGTTGCCTCGTAGGCCTAAGAAGACCGTGATGCATGTAAACCATTGAATATTTTAAACAGAAAAGAATGTATTCCCCTTCAAGGACAAATTGCTTGCCTAATTGACATCCAGGTTGTCACAAAGCCTTCCTATAGTGTTGATTCTGATTACTCAAATAATCTTAGTGTTAAAGGGTTTATTTTTATTTTTCTACCCTCTTTTACCACCCCTTACTCCCATCAGAACACCATCAGTCTTTTGGTAACAAAGTAGTTCCTCAGATATATTAAGGAACAAAATAGTTCCTCAGATATATTCCTCAGATATATATATTAAAAAGCTGTAGTAGCAGAAGTTAACGTACGTGCAGAAATCTCTACTTTTCTCAACAATTGTGTGACCACTAAATATAGGGAAAGAAGTGTGCAGTGTATAAGACATTGGCCATGCGTCCTTGTCTGTGTCACCTCACCAGGAGCATTGCTCCTTTTTATGCACAAGCACCCGAGGTTCTGGACGTATTCTTGGGCTACTTGGTGTAGCTTCCTTCTCAGCTCATTCTGGAAGGTTTGCTTTGGAAAAATCTGTGCATCTGAACCCTCTCTTGCCATATCAGGAAGCCAAGTTAGAAGTAAAGGCTACAGATGCTCCGAATCAGCAGTATTCAATCTTTTTAAGGGCCAGCATGGTGGCTCATGCCTGTAATCGCAGGGCTTTGGGAGACCAAGGCAGGTGGATCACTTGGATGGAAGACTAGCCTGACCAACATGGTGAAACCCCATCTCTACTAAAAATACAAACATTAGCCGGGTGTGTTGGTGCACACCTGTAGCCCCAGCTAGTTGGGAGACTGAGGCAGGAGAACTGCACTCCAGCCTGTGCAAGAGAGCGAGACTCCGTCTCAAAAATAAATAAATAAATAGATAGATAGATAGATAGATAGATAGATAGATAGATAGATAGATAAAGTAGGTAAGTAAGTATCTGTCCCCAAGTCACAATGCTCTTAGGTTGGTGCAAAAGCAATTGCGGTTTTTGCCATTACTTTTAGTAGAATAGTAAATAACACTTGGGCTTCGGTCTTCTGACCCGAAATCCCATGGCTAGGATTGTCAGAGAGAATATATAGGACACCTAGCCCGCTACAGTGGCTCACACTTATAATCCCAGTACCTTGGGAGGCAGAGGCAGGAAGATCACTTGAGCCCAGGAATTTGAGGCTGCAGTGAGCTGTGATTGCACCATTGCATTCCAGCCAGAGTGACAGAGCAAGACCCTGTATCTTAAAACAAAAACAAAAACAGGACACCTGGTTAAATATGAATTTCAGGTAAATAACCTACTTTAAATAATGTTTCCCATGCAATATTTGGAGCATATACTCTAAACATTTTCTTTGGGATCTACTTCTAAGAAATGATTTGTTATTTATGTAAAACTCAAATTTTACTCAGCAGCCTGTGTTTTTATTTGCTAGATATAGCACCTACCTGTGACATATTTTTGTTTCTGCCTTGCTATGTCACAGCATCTTGGTATATTTCCTCTTATGATTCAGTCACTATCTTGGGAAATGACTCTATATCAAGGATTTACCATCTGCCGAAAGCTTTGCATACTCTATTGCTTGTCACGATAACTGCCCTGAAAGGTGGGTATAATTGTTACCCCTTTCCAGATTAAAAGTCTAGAGGTCAGAGAGGTTAAGTAATTTTCTGAAGACCTCACAGTGAATCGAGGTGGACCACTGAGGTTAGAACCCAGTGAGTTCTGTGTCTGTGCCTCCAAGTGCATTTATTATTGTCTGCACTCCAAAATGGCTTTAAAAAATTAAAAAGGAAAATGATGTTGAAATCAGTGACAGAGGTATAAGGCTCCTTGAGGGAAGACACCAGGTGCTGGCCATAAAAAAATTATTTTTCATAGCACCCAGCAAAGGGCTTGTATGCAAAGGACCCTCAGTGTATACCTGGTTGCTGACTGATGTGTTTCAAGAGTAAGTCAGAAAAATAAAAAGAAGAGGAGGAAAGAGTTGAAAACTCAGTGTCACTTGTACGTCCATTTTGCCCTAGAAGTGTTTTAAATTCTGTCAGGATCATAAACCGTGTTTTGAAACATGAAGATAAATTGGCCCCCTGACCCCTTATGAAGTGACATAATTCATCTGAAAGGTTTATCGCCCTGCGTGTCATTTTGAAGTTCCCTACTCCCCTTCCCGTTCTCTAACTCCATGAAAAAAATAGAAATGGGGAGGAAGAACTGGAGAGAGGGGCTCTGTGTGGGTGGAATGTGGTTCTGAAAAGCCCCCAGCCCTCCTGTTAACACAATACTTTTATCCCGTAATCTCTGCCTGCGGGAGACAAAATAACAATTCATCTGGAAAACGAGATTAACTCATTTAAGTTAAGCAGTGATCACAGAGAGAAGCTTGTTGGAGTTGTCTGGCTGAAGGAAAGCCCACAGATGCTCGGCCATTCCGGTTCAGAGGACCTCGGTAGCGGGCCCAGCCTGTTGCAAGTAATCGGGCTGTGTCAGAGCAGCCTTGGTGAGATAGGGATATTACCGGGGAATTCTGTTAATCTTTGACATAGCCCCTCTCAATGTG
The DNA here is from genome assembly GCF_047675955.1 of Chlorocebus sabaeus. NCBI lineage: Eukaryota > Metazoa > Chordata > Mammalia > Primates > Cercopithecidae > Chlorocebus > Chlorocebus sabaeus. The sequence goes on from NC_132908.1 coordinate 75,373,867, forward strand.
ATAAAGACGGTCTGCCTCTTCTCTTCATTAGAACATCTTTCTAAACATTTACCTGTCTGCACTGCCCCGCTAAGGGGTTCTCAGGAGAGCGTGCTGTGGGCACCTTCACATTTCAGACCTCTTAAGGAATAAAAACCGGCTGCCCTGTGACTCCCAGCCTGTTGATGCATATGGAATTGACTTCGTGTTGAGGCCTCTTGTTGCAAAGCAACAGTTTGCTGATTTTTTTTTTTTCCTTTCTTTCTTTCTTTCCTTTTTTTTTTGAGACAGAGTCTCACTCTGTCGCCCAGGCTGGAGTGCAGTGGCTTGATCTTGGCTCGCTGCAACCTCTGTCTTCCGGGTTCAAGCGATTCTCCTGCCTCAGCCTCCCGAGTAGCTGGGACTATAGGCACCTGCCACCCCAGGCCTAGCTAATTTTTGAATTTTTTTTTTTTTTTTTTTTGAGACGGAGTCTCGCTGTGTGGCCCAGGCTGGAGTGCAGTGGCCTGATCTCGGCTCACTGCAAGCTCCACCTCCCGGTTTCACGCCATTCTCCTGCCTCAGCCTCCGAGTAGCTGGGACTACAGGCTCCCGCCACCACGCTCGGCTAGTTTTTTTTTTTTTTTTTTTTTTTGTATTTTTAGTAGAGACGGAGTTTCACTATGTTGGCCAGGATGCTCTCGAACCCCCGATCTCAGGTGATCCACCCCGCTTGACCTCCCACAGTGTTGGGATTACAGGTGTCAGCCACCACCCCTGGCCGACAGTTTGCTTTCTTACCAGCCTGGGCCAGGAGTGGTTGTTTATTTTCTGCTCTTTCATGTGTTTCTTTTTGCTGGCAGTGACTTACTCCTACAGGAACCTCTGCCTTATGCTGACCTGCTTGTGTTTACTGCCCAGAGGCCTGAGAACAGGCTTTCCCCATTCGAGTCACCCAGTGGCCTATGCACTTGGGGCCGCTGGGGACTGGTTTCCTGAATGGCATTGAGAGTCATCACTTGACACACACGATTAACTGCAGGAAGATTTGTCTCTGGAAGTAGAGTCTTCAAGAAATGGGGCAGCTGCTTGTAGCCCTTCCATCCTTCCTTTTCCCAGTGCATGCTAACCCTCCAGAGCCTTCCGCATCTGCTGTGCAGCATTGGCCACACCAGTGGGAGGCAAGAATGTATCCCTTCTGTTGATGCAATTAAAGCTAATGGACCTCATATTCATATATATATATATATATATATAAACATATAAATATATATGAATATATATAAATATATAAAAATTTTATATATATATATATTTTTGTTGTTGTTGTTGTTGAAACAGGGTCTTGCTCTGTTACCCAGGCTGAAGTGCAGTGGCATGATCATGACTCACTGTAGCCTCAGCCTCCTGGGCTCAACTGATTCTCTCATCTTAGCCTCCTGAGTGGCTGGGACCACAGATGCATGCCACCATGCCCAGCTAATTGTTTAACTTTTTGTAGAGATAGGGGCTCTCCCTATGTGGCCCAGGCTGGTCTCAAACTCCTGAGCTCAAGCGATCCTACCCCCTGGTCCTCCCAAAGTGCTGGGATTACAGGTGTGAGCCTCCATGCCAAAGCCTTAGGGACCTTAGAATTTATTTCTCCTTTCTTTTCACATTTTGTTTTGTGCTTGTTTATTTATTGTCATCTTGACCACAAATAACTTACAGGCCAGATTTCAGGACCTAATGAACACCCAACAGGCATCTTAGAAAGTGGAGGGTGTAAGTTATAAAGAGAGATTACTTAAAAGGCATTTCTTTAAAACCAGCTGGCTAAATTAGGTGAGTCCTTCTGTGTGTCCTCTCTGTTCTTGCTAGTCTGGCCTTTGTATAATAGGGAAGCAGATATATCTGGAAGCCTCTAATTGTGCATCATGGAAGTTGTTTGAAATGTTCAAAGTGATGTGGATGTGTATATATATATGTTTAAAAAAAATCACTTTCCCTTTTGAAGACATTGACCATTTCTGTGGTTTATTCAGAAACAGCCTGGCTGAATAATTCTTCAAAAAATAGGAACATGATGCTCCTATCTGGCCACTGTATATGCTTTAGAGGGAATTTGAAGACTAGATGGCTGCAGCCACTCAGAGCCTTGTTGAATATTTAACATTTTTTTTGGTGAATCCATCAACTAATAAGACTATCAATTTTAGAGCCTACAGCTGTTCTAGAATAATCGTTTGCAAGACCAGCCCCAAAGATCCTGGTGATTAAAGTGTGAACAGATGACGGAATGATAAACCTTAACACTTAAAAATGTGTTTTTATAGTGCCATTCCTATACAACATCGTCTGATAAATGTATTTGAGACAAACAGACCAAATGAAAGAACCTTCCATAAGGGGACGCAGCACAGTTTGAATATAAATGTTCCCTCCAATTCCCATGTTAGTGTTTGACTATGAGTATTGATCAGCATTAAAGAGTGAGCACACGGGAGCCTTCTCAGAGTCTCCTGCACACACTCTCCCACTGTCAACGCACGAGTATTGATCACAATTATTCCGTAAACACATCTTACAAATTCCCTCAGTGCACGCGCCATCTAAATTAATCCAAATTCAGAGCAAAGCTCTCTTGTAAAAGGAAAGAGCACCTCTTTCTGCAGCTTCCGTCTTGGACTTTAAATCGTCCATAATCTGTGTTAGCTCGGCAAAGAAGTCCGAACATCCTCCCAGTGATAGGGCGCCTGAGCTCTTGTGCTCCTATATCTGATATCCATTATCGATGTCTTATATCCATTCCTATATCCTTTGTGATGTCTTGAGTGAGAAAATGCTCTGAGCAGTAAGCCAGTGTTCAGTTGAATTCAAAATGTTATATGGGATAGGCTCATTCATGGTGGCATGGCTGTTGACAAAATGTTATATGCGTCAACTGGGTGTGGTGGCTCACACCTGTAGTCCCAGCACTTTGGGAGGCCAAGGCGGGCGGATCATGAGGTCAAGAGATCGAGACCATCCTGGCCAACCTGGTGAAACCCTGTCTGTACTAAAAATACAAAAATTAGCCAGGCATAGTGGTGCGTGCCTGTAGGCGTAGTTGCTTAGGAGGCTGAAACAGGAGAATTGCTTGAACCCGGGAGGTGGAGGTTGCAGTGAGCCGAGAATGCGCCACTGCACTCCAACCTGGCAACAGAGCGAGACTCCATCTCAACAACAACAACAAAAAGTTATTTTGATTAAAAGAGACTTGAGACACTTAGTACCAAATGGATTGTATGACGCTCATTTTGATTTGGATTTAAAGGAACCTACTATCAAAGACATTTTTCCTAGACAAACAGGGAAGTTTTAATATGGAATATGTAATAGATAGTATTAAGAAAGTAGCCTTCATTTTTTAAAGCATGATCTTTTTAACTGAGTTTATGTTAGAGATCGATATCGAAAAATCTACAAGATGATATGATGACTAAGACTTGCTTTCGAATAATATGGAAAAAAACTGTCGAAGTAGTAGAGTAAATAATACAAGATTGAAAAATGTTGATATTAAATTATTGTTGACTGACTATGGGTTCATTTAATTAGGTTTAATGTTTTGGCATATGTTGAAAATTTTTCGTAATAAAATATTACTTGGAGGTCTCAAGAGGCAGGCTGCCAAGAATGGCAGTTAGTAATTGCTAGTATCAGGCCTAGTGTGGTGGCTCATGCCTGTAAACCCAGCACTTTGGGAGGCCGAGGCAGAAGAATTGCTTGAGCCCAGGAGTTCAAGACCAGCCAGGATAACATAGGGAGACCCTCATCTCTACACCAAATTTAAAAATTTAGGTGAGCATGCCAGGGATGAACAGGGACACCTTAAAGGTTAGAAGCAAGATGGTGTCAGTTAGGTCTGATCTCTTGCACTGTCGTAATTTCCTCAGTCATCATTTTTGCAAAGACAGTTTCACCAGGGCATATAATAAATTCAATAATGTCTTGGCAGAGTTGGCAGCTGTGATTTTCCCCTTCCGTTCCCTACTGTCCTGGCATTGTAGGATCCCCTTAGATTGGTTGGACTAACTCCCCAGAAGGTGTTTAGAAAGTAATTCTCATTAAGTCAATGATGGTAGAACCACAGGACATGTTTTATGCAGACATTGGGAAGGCTGCTCAAAAGTATTTGAATGTTAAAAAAAAAAAATTTAGGTGGGCATGGTGGTGCCTGCCTGTGGTCCCAGCTGCTTGGGAAGTTGAGGCAGGAGGATTGCCTGAGCCTGTTAGAGGTGGAGGCTGCAGTGATCTGTGATTGTGCCACTGCACGTTAGCCTGGGTGACAAAGTGAGACCCTGTCTCAAAAAAGAAAACAACCGGCACGGTGGCTCACGCCTGTAATCCCAGAACTTTAGGAGGCCGAGACCATCCTATCTAACACTGTGAAACCCCATCTCTACTACAAACACACACACACACAAAAAATTGCCGGGTGCGGTGGCGGGCGCCTGTAGTCTCAGCTACACGGGAGGCTGAGGCAGGAGAATGGCTTGAGCCTGGGAGGCATAGCTTGCAGTGAGTGGAGATCGTGCCGCTGCACTCCAGCCTGGGCGACAGAGCGAGACTTCGTCTCAAAAAACAAAAAAAAAAAACATAGCTGGTAGCACACCCCAAAACTTCTAGACAGGGCATGGTATGAGCTGGAATAGACAAGTAGTTCCTGGTAACTGGACCAGCAAAGCTCTGTCTTGAGGCTGTTATTATTTGGTATCTGTTAGGAGCTGAATTATGTGTCCCCAAAATTCATGTGATGAAGCCGTAATCCACAGTACCTCATACTGTTACTCTATTTGGAGATACAACCTTTTAAAGGGTGGTTAAGTTAAAATGAGGCTGCTCGGATAGTCCCTAATTCAGTTTAATTTGGATGTTTATAAGAAGAGGAAATTTGGACGCACAAAGTGACGCCAGGAATGCATATGCATGGAGGAAAGACCACAGTGACAAAAGCCACAGTGAGGAGGTGGCTGTCTGCAAGCCGAGGCAAGGGGCCTCCAGAGAAACCAAACCTGCTGACACCTAGGCCTTGGACGTGCAGCCTCCAGAACTGTGAGAAAATCAATTTCCGTTGTTTAAGCCACCTAGTCTGCTGCGTTTTCTTACGGCAACCCCCACAGATAATACAGTCTCATTCTCTGGGGAAACACATACTTCAGCTAGGGTCCTGATCTGAATATGAGTTGGGGTGATAAAACAGAAACACCCGAGGCCTGGCGTTGGGGAACAGAAAACCTTCTGTGGTCCTGGCTCTGTCTCCAACTATGAGGGCTTGTGCATACTCTAGTTCTGTTTCCGTGAGACTGTATTTCGGGGGAAGGAAAGGGAACTGCGGAAAAGAAGACAAAATGATGACTTTAAGAGACTGATGAACCCAAAGCTCTCTTGTGAAGCCCCTTCTAGAATGAGTCCGTCTCACATTACAGTGCTCAGGAAGTGTTAGATGTACTATCATTTCTTCAACATATATGTCCTGTATTAGTCTGTTGTCACACTGCTAATAAAGACATACCTGAGATCAGGTAATTTATAAAGGAAAGAAGTTTAATGGACTCACAGTCGCACATGGCTAGGGAGGGCACACAATCATGGCTGAAGGCAAAGGAAGAAGAAAGGGGCATCTTACATGGTGGCAGGCAAGAGAGCTTTTGCAGGGGAACTGCCCTTTATAAAACCATCAGATCTTGTGAGACTTATTCACTATCAAAAACAGTGTGGAAAAGACCTGCCCTCATGATTCAGTTACCTCTCACTGGATCCCTCCCATGATACGTGGGGATGATGGGAGCCACAGTTCAGGATGAGATTTGGGTGGGGACACAGACACACCATATCATGTCCTGACAGCCCTCTATATTCAAGACACTATTCTAGGTATGACATAAAGGATGACAAAAAGTCAGTTACTCAAAGGTGTGGAAGCGGAGTGTCCCAGGCAGAGGAAACGGTCATTGAGACCTCTGGTAGTAAGAAGCAGCGTGGCATGTTTGAGACGCTAAAGTCCAATGGAACTTGGACAGAGTAAATGAAGGGAAGATTCAAGGTGAAGACTGAGAGGTGTGCATGGGTCCAATCACACAGAGCCTTGTAAACCATGATGAGGACTTGAGATTTTATTCTAGCTGCAGTGAGGAACCACTGGGTGGTTTTAGGCGAGAGAGAGATTGATATGATATGGAATGATGTGATGTGATACATGAAATGACATACATTCGAAATGATAGATGGCGTGATTGTGATATAATAAGATACGGCTCAGGACAACACCATAACTGCTGGGTAGAGAATGGGTTGCCATGGCCTGGGTGTGGTGGCTCATGCCTATAATCCCAGCACTTTGAGAGGTCAAGGTGGGATGATTGCTTGAGCCCAGAAATTTGAGACCAACCGGGGCAACATAGTGAGACCCCACGTCTATTAAGGAAAAAAAAAGGAAAAAAACAGAATGGATTGTGATGAATTAGGATTGGAAACACAGAGATCAGTTAGAAGATTTATCAGTGAGAAAGGAGTTCAGTTGCAGGTTAAAGAAAACACAAGTAAAACTAACTTTAACAGACAGAGCTTTGTCTTTTCTTGCTTAATAAGAAGCTGAGAGGGAGGCAGTTGCTGTCACTGGTCCAGCCGGCTCAACAGCTGCACATTTGTCAAAGTTGTGCATCCACAGCTTTGTGATTCTCTAGGTCATTCATTCTTCTGGGGTCTTGGATGGCCACCACACCACCGTACATCCCACTCAGGTTCAGTGTGGAAAGAGGGGAAGGAATTATTACCAGCTGGGTCTGACCCACCCCCCCTGCTCCGCCCCCACTGGCCGTTTTTTGTTTTTCTTTTTTTTTTTTTTTTTTTTTTTTTTTTGAGATGGAGTCTCGCTCTGTCGCCCAAGCTGGAGTGCAGTGGCCGGATCTCAGCTCAGTGCAAGCTCCACCTCCCGGGTTCACGCCATTCTCCTGCCTCAGCCTCCCGAGTAGCTGGGACTACAGTAGATAAAGCCCCACTCTGTCATCTAGGCTGGAGTGCAGTGGTGTGATTTCGACTCATTGCAACCTCCACCTCCTGGGTTCAAGCGATTCTCCTACCTCAACCGAGTAGCTGGGATTACAGGCACATGCCTGTAATCAAAACACACACATACAAAAAAAATACAAAAAAATACCCAGTTTTTTGTATTTTTAATAGAGAAAAGGTTTCACTATGTTGGCCAGGCTGGTCTCGAACTCCTGACTTAGGTGATCCACTCACCTTGGCCTCCCAAAGTGCTGGGATTATAGGCATGAGGCACCGTGCCCAGCCAGATCTGACTGTTTTATCGGGAAAAGCAAAAGCTTTTCTAGAATCTATCAACTCACTTCTGCGTATGTCTATTTGGCATGGGCTGTGTCACGTGACCCCTGAGTGGCAAGGAATGCTGGGATATGATGGAAGCCTGCCACAGGTAGAGCCCTGGGAAGGGCTGATAGGGGCTCCAAGCAAAATGTCCACCACCAGAGGTATTACAGAGGTTTGAGAAAAAAATTATGATGGTCTCAGGGATGATGCATTCTGATAATCATTATCATGGAGAGGAATGTTTAAAGGAAAGGAAAAGAAAAAAAAAATCGGACAGTGACATTGAAATGAGGTCCTTAAGACAGGCCCTAATCCAATATGCCCATAAAGGGGAACTTTGGGCACAGGGAGAGAGAGAGACAGAGCAATAGAGGGAAGATGATGTGAAGCAAAGCAGAGCACCGTGTAGAGGCAGAGGCAGACACTGGAATTGTGCTGTCATGAACGGAGGAATGTCTAGGGCTACCAGAATCTCATGAAGGCAGGAAGCATCCTCCCCTCGAGTCTTTGGTAGGAGTGTGGCCCTGCTGACACCTTGATTTCAGACTTCTGGCCTCCACAACTGCGAAACAGTACATTGCTGTTCTAAGCCACCCAGTGTGCAGTAGCTTTCTGCAGCAGCCCTAGGGATGAATGCTCCTGCTAACTCCTGCCTGCCCTTCAAGATGAGTGTTGCTTGGCAGAGGAAGCTGATGCACTGCTTATGTTAGGGGAGGCCCCCACTGTTGGGTGCCCATGTCACCTGTGCGTACTCCATGCCAATGTCTTCCCAGCTCCTGCCAGCAAGTGCATGTGGTTCTGTGATGACCCTCATCTCTATAAGTTCTGGATAACCCTCCTCTCTCTGTGCTGCTCCTTGGGTAACACCACACCCAAGGAGAATCATGGGACCACCTCTAGAGAGATTTTCTTAGAGGTGTGGAACAGAAAAAAGAGCGTGTCTCTTCAAATTGCAGGACTTTCCTTACAGTCCCGGGGAAATGTGGCCCAGCATCGTCTTGGTCCATAGCCTGAGCTTACACTCCCAGTACAACCACGGCTGTGTGCAGCTTCAGACAGTCAGGTTTGCTTTACCTGATCTCACTGGCCTCATGTTTATTCTGTTACTTTCAGTTTCAAAAGGATTTATCTTGCCCCTTTTCCCAAGATCAGGGGATAAGGAATGCCTTGATGTTCTCAGTTGTAAAATGGGGCTAATAACACCTCCTATGGTTTTCCGTGAGGACCACAGAAAGTAATATCTTCTCTGAAAAGTGTAAAAGGGTAAATGACTTCGTCACATGATGTTAACAGTGATTATTCCCAGAGATGGCTGTAAGCTCCCTGAGGACAGAGGTGCTCTATGTAAATCTAGTCTGTCTCCCGAGGCTTAGTGGTCGACATAGACTATACCAAGAGTAAATGTGTTTTTTAAATTAAATTTAAATCAATTCATTAAGCATTGCTAAATTGGAAAACCTTGTGAATATACAGATCCAGTACTTAAGAGTCTACTGGGAGAGACGGCGTTATAATTACAATAAGTGCGGAACTTGAAATAATGTAATTGAAATAATGTAATACAATCCTCCTTAATATTACACTGTATGTATTCATTGACTTATAGACTGAGCTCTTTATCTGGTTCATCACTGTGGCTTTAGCACCTTTTGAACGGTGGTGCTTGGCTTTTGGTAGATGGTCAACAAATGTGTATTAAGTATATGAATTGATAGAAGGGTCTGCTGTGAAGAGTGTGATTTGCTCTCTTTGATGGTGGACAAGGAAAGTTTCCCGGTGGAAGAGATAACTTGAGTTGGGTTTTGATGAATGAATAGGAGTTTCCCCAGACACACGGAGGAGGCAGAATGAAAGGGAAGAGGGGTTTTCCAGGAAGAGGCACCGAAGGGCAAGACCTCATTGCTTCTTTGATACTCCAATGCCGGCTTCTTTTGGGTTGGACTCTGATGGATCTAACTGAGGATTAGGATGGATGGTAGGTGGGAACATATTTAGAAGGATCCCCTCTGGTTTTTCTCCTTCCTCCTATTTATATTTCCCTCTGTCTTTCCCACCTCTTTGTTGATGAGGAAGGAGCTGTGTCCTGGTTTGAACCCTATTCACAACACAGTGGACCTACCACAAGTGTCTTATTGTAAATGGATTCACTTTTACTGCAGTTACTTTAATGGCGCCTAAATGATAAATGTTAATAAAAAAGCATTTTTGCTTGGGAAAGCACAATGGTGTTAGCCTGCCAGACTGCAAACGTTATTTGCTTTATGGAAGGGGATTTCAAATAAGGGGTTTTGGTGGTTGTATTTTTGCCTCAACGGTTATTTATAGAGAAAGTATGGGCCATTGCATGTTTATAGTATCTCTTTTTTATGGATGCCCAAGTTATTATTTTTTATTGGTTTGGGTACTTATTTTGCACATTTGTAAACAATTATGTAGTTACACAGCTGTTGTACCACAGAGGCCATATGCATTTCCATGTTAAGAGAAAATTCCATGAGGGATTCTCACTGGATACCATCATAAAAGAATTATTGTGGTGCCAAAAAAATTTCAAAAAACGACTAGCTCAGAAGTTATCTTTGGGTTTTTACAGTATTTGGAGTTAAATGAATTTAATGCTTTTTTGCTCACTTCAGAGTTGGGGCCAAGCTTTACCACTGAATAGGAGGGTTCTGTTTCCCACATGTAAGTAGAAAACATGATGTTTAACAAAAATGAATTTGCCAGTCAGAAAAATGTATCTTTTAAAAAATTAATACGCTGAGTCAAGCACGGGTGGTCCATGCCTGTAATCCCAGGTACTCTGGAGGCTGACGTGGGAGGATCCCTTGAGCCCAGGATTTTGAGGCTGCACTGAGCTATGATCATACCACAGCACTACAGCCTGGGTAACATAGTGAGACACTATATAGCTAGCTTAGGAGACTTCCAGTGTTTCTGAAGGATTGTTTTTTAAAGGAAGTATTCATTTAGGTGACACATGTTTATTGAGACACTAATATATACCAGGAATTATTCTGTTGGTTCCTATGAAGGAGACATGAAGAAAGGCATGGATATGACTAAGAAGGTAAAGGTGAAGAATGGGGGAGGAGTGGATGGAGCCGACTCATGACCTAAAGAAAATGGCATCTGGGGCTCTTGAAATAATCTGCACTAATCACTCATTCACATTTTTTTGAGTCTGTAAGATACTAGGCACTCTGGGTAGCAGGAGGGTTAGGTGAGTGAACGGACAAGCAGAACTTATTTCCAGTGGAGCTAAAGGGTATTGGTGAAGACTATGAGCCTCCCATGACGTACACCTGGTTTCAAATCTAAGCCCATCATGTATCATCTGTGTGATTGTGGTGATCACTTTCCTCCCAAAGCCCGTCTTCTTGCCTCAACCTGATCACACAGATAGTCAGTGCAGGTGATGTGTTTAGCACACATCCTGGCACACGGCCTTCCACACAAAATGGGTTCTTCTGGGGAGACTTCCCTGTGAAAGCCCCATTAACCATCCCTGCTGGTTCCTCCTATGAGACCACCATTTGCTAAATCTTCTATCGGGTGATACGGGATCCAAGAAGGAACAAAAATCAAAAGTTTGCCTTAAAGGAATGCACAGTGTCAGGTGGACAGTCGCATGTGCACTGAAAAAGTCATGAAACAGTATGACGGCCCTCGAAGGAGGAGTGTCTACATGAAATGCCAATAAATGGGAGATGTGTGTATTGTTAATTAAGAAGAAGGGGGATTTTAAGATTATTTTAAAAAGAAAGAGACCCCTCAGTGCTTTGGACAAGCATTCTGAATAAGTTAGGCAAGTTAGATTGCTCTATCTTATACTGGTTTAAGAATTTTAATATATACTTAGTTCCTCTGAAGTATATTAGTTACATTTGTAATTTACCAAATGGAAAATATCACTTAGCTTTAAGCTGCATTAAGTTAAGAATGAATTTGTAACCGGGGGTATTATCTTTTCTCTTATTATAAGAAACACCAGTCAAAAACAAAACAAACAAATAAATGAAGGGAAAGAAAGAAAAGCCGGCATTTATTGGCAGTATTTTTCTGCAGAATATTTTTTGTTTCCCTTTTCAGTTTTATTCATTTTAAGCACGTTTTCAGCAGTGTTCTACTCTAAGCTAGTCTCAATTCAATTTAAAGTGAAAGGTTTTTTTCAGTTTAGATAATTTACATATAAAAGCATTACTGTACATTTTGTAAAATGACTGTGTTCAGAAAACAACGATTTCAATTTAATCGTATTGTTATTCTGCAAGTTGAAATGCCTCACTCTTGCTTCTTGGTCTTCCTGACAATATTCCTTCTTGTCCTAATTTTAAATGGTTAGTGTTTGAAAATTGATGTGCTTCTTTCAGACTCCACCAGTAAGACTTAAGGCCCACTGTGATTTCTCTGTTAGACTTGAAGATTATGTGTGTGTGTGTGAAACAAGGGAATCTTAATCATCTGAACATGACAGGTATATAGATCTTTCTAAATTATTTTTCTTCCTTCTCACAAGAAATTTTGTTTGCCGATGGTCATATCTGTTAACACGAAATCTGAAAACTTACACATCATTTTGTATTTTGAAATTTGCAATTTGCAATGTTATATTTTTTCTTTCTTCTTTTTTTTTTTAAATTTTCTTCTGGAGAAATTTCTTTCTTTCCACTTTTAATTTTCTTTCTTTCCACTTTTCTTCTGGAAAAATCCTTAGGAACCAGTTACTGTCTCTCTGGATTTTATATTATAATGTGTCTTTGGGAGATAGATCCAGATGTTTAGGATTTCACACCACCATATTTGTCCTAGGAAACCTGCCAGTGTTTCAAATTCTTGACCCTTGAATTGAATATGAGGTTCTGACTATATAACAGAAAACACCCAAGTTTTATGGTTCTGAAAGCTTGGTTTACACTATAAATTTCCACAAGTCTCTGCTTGTCTCTTATAGAATTTAGGGTTATTCTCAAACTCTGTTATACAAGCAGTGCCCAAGTGGCTTCCTCCAAAAGCACATTAGATAATTTCCTGGGGCGAGAATAAGCAGCTGTTTAAACAGGAGCCACAAAGATGGATTAAAAATAATTTGGTCCTAACCAAAAGTTCCTCCCCCATCCTCAAGACGAAACCAAGAGCTCTTCTCCATCAGCAGGAGAGCCAAGGTGACGCTAATCAGGACAGTGCCCGGAGAATTGCCTTTCAGCTGGTGAATTTACTATTGCCAACTCCTGCATCTTATTAGTCTGTGAGATTGAGATCGTTTATTGGTGATCACTTGTAGACATGTATTTATACAAATATCTTAGCCCAGAAGCTCCATAAAGTGTTTTTTCATGATTTGGGTACCACGTGGGATATGTCCCACAATTGGCAAGTGCCGTAAATATATTATAGGCCATTATGATTTCTAATCTTTAATTTATATGCCCCATGTCTAAGAAAAAAAGTAGTTTTTCATGATGACGGTGATGAACAATTTATTTCCATTATTCTATTTCCCCCCTTTTCTTCTTCAGGCTTTAAAGATATCATAATATCATTTACATTTACTGTTTAATTTTTAGGTCTGTGTTTCAAAATCTGTGTAGTGACAACAGTTATTATTATTGTATGAAGATATTGCCGGCTGGAGAGTATTCAGCTGTCAGACAAACTGTTCTCTAAAGTGTTCAGCCATCAGACAGAAACTCTATTGGTGGTGGCAGGGCGGGGGCTGGGAGGAACCAGAGTATTTTCTCTTCTTTAGAAGTCACCAGTGGTAAGTCTAGGGCAGCCTGAACCACTTGTGTTAGAAATATTTTTTATAAAGTAGGACATGTGCTTTGAAATCTGATTCCTCCGTCACTGGCTGTGTGACCTTAGAGAAATAAATTGACCTCCCTGAGCCTCTGGAAAATATTGAGTGACCAATAGATCCTCACAGAGTTTCTCTGGGGATCGAATGAAATGAGAGATTCTATACACAGGGCTAGGCACACAGCAGGTGCTCCAAAGACACCCCCCAACTTCCTTTCCTACAAATAAAGAGGCCCAACGTTTTGTCCAAATGAATAGGCAGGTAGAGCAAAGGCACACATGCGTAGGAGCTGGAATTGTTGATAACATCACAGTCTCAGGAAACCCAACTGTGTAAATGTGACTTTCCTTTGCTTCTTTTTGCCCATTAAGGAGCCTTGTATGTAAAGTATTAAATTAGCATCCAGGCACTTTCTTTTTCCCTGGAAGGTGGCATTTGAATATTAATACTTTTTTTAAATCAAAAAGCTAAGACTTTGACTGTATTATGTTTTGCTTTACATGCCTTGATTAAGGTCATGATTATGACGTTCCAGTCCCAAAGGAGACCAAGGAAATGACCAGCACATGACTCAGTCCCTGTCTATCCAGTAGAGGATACCAAGGCACAATGACCACAGCTCCTGTAGTAGTTATGGCCACTGACTCCGGGGTCAGATGGACTTGGGGTTCAGTCCTAGCTCTGGCACGTAGTAGTTGTCTGATGTGACTCTGGGCAACTTTACTCAAGGCTCTTGGTCTCAGTTTTCTCATCTGTAAAATGGAGATTGTGGTATCTAACTCATGGGAGTGTTTGAAGATTAAATGATGGAGAAAATAGCTGAAAAGTGACTGTATGAACTAAACAGCAGTTGTCAAGTACTTGGCATAGTTCCTGTCACATAGGAAGCATCCAGTAAGTAGTGGCATCTGTTGTGATAATGATTGTATTTTATTTCGTGGACTTCAGTAAGAGTACAAAGCGAGGAGTTTTTCTGCCTCTCCAGTAGCTGTAGTGTATGTCTGATGACTATGTGGTCTTATCCCCTGGTAGGTATATTGGAAAGACTAACAAGAATAGAAGAGGGATGTAACTGGAGCATGATTTAAAGGAACTATAGTTTGATTGCTTTGTTTTTTCCCTCTAAATAAAGGAATAGAAGATCATGTGAAGTGCTGGGTGTGGTGGCTCATGCCTGTAATCTCAGCACTTTAGGAGGCCAGGGCAGGAGGACTGCTGGAGCCCAGGATTTTGAGATCAGCCTAGGCAACATAGTGAAAACCTTATCTCTGCAAAAAGTATAAAAATTGGCCAGGTGCGGTGGCTCACGCCTGTAGTCCCACCTATTCGGGAGGCTGAGGCAGGAAGGTTGCTCGAGCCCAGGAATTTGAGGCTGCAGTGAGCCGTTGTCACACTGAGGCACTCCAACCTGGGTGGCAGAGCAAGATTCTGTCTCAAAAAAGAAAATGATGCGAGGAAGCCAGGAATGATGAGTACCGGGATTAAACTACGTTAAGGCTTGTTCAGTAAAATTGAAAGACCATCCAGTCGACTGCTGGCCTACCACTGGTGTTCGCTAATAGAATATTTCCCTCTGATTGTCAGACTTTCTTAGCAGCTACAGAACATTTATTTTCTTCTTTATATTGTAAGTTTATGCCACTGCAACATATTAGAATCAACTGGGAAGCTTTTGAAAAGTCCCAGCATGATGAAGCATGGTCACTTGCCTTTGGAGTCAGTGTTTGTCAACGTGGCTTTTGCTAAAGAGCCTTCCCCTATGAGAAGTGAGGCAGGAGAAGGCGAAGTGACCACAAGATGCCCTGATGGTGCCAGGCTATTATTATAAGTGAACCGAAGCCACCATAGAAGTCTGCTTCCTTGTTCTTATCTGCATGTTTCCTTCCAGCCTCATCTTCTTTTCATGCTTCCCCACCCCCCAACCCCCACACTACTTCTACCTTGATTCCCAGCCTTCTTTCTACCTTTCAGGGATTTTGAGAACATCCTGTAATGTCAGAAACCTTTCTGCTAATTCGGCCATTGGAGACTCTCTGGGTTCACTCCTGACAATTGTGTATTGCATTCCCACCTCTGTCAAGGTCACAAATGGAACTTGCTTCTAGTTCTTGTATCACTCAGACTAAGCAGTTGATGTAACAGATAACCCCCAAATTTCAGTGATTTCATATTTAATCTGTAAAAAATGAGGCTTTGTTTATAGCCCCAAAGACAGTCTAGTTTGGGTTCTTTCAGGACCTAGACTTCACCTGCCCAGTGGTTTCACCACCCATCCCCCTGTGGCCTCCAAGGTACCCTCTGATTCAGGCTCAGCAGGAGAGGATGCAGAGGGAGAGGATACATGTAGTACATGTTTTCTGGGCCAGGACTGGAAGCAGCATACCTCAGATCCAGCCTCTTTCCCTTGGCAAAAATTCAGGATGTGCAGGATAAGGAGGAAAATGGGAGTAGTGACTGTTTAGCCAGTCTTTGGCACATGCTGGTTCAGATCTCACCCCTTCATTTATAACCTGTAATTAAATCTTTAGTGAGTACCTGTCACTGGTTGAGCAGTCTTCTGGGGCCTCTGGTTACCAGCAATGAAAAAGTCCCATTTGGTAAAATGTAGTAGTTGGATTCATTATCTCTGAGATTAACTTGCGTAAAAAAGAGAGAGTTTTCATTGATGTAACTTTTAGCAACAACTCCTAAAATAATTTTTTTCCTTCATTCATGCTTTTCCTTATTCCAGAAGAAGAGAAGGTAAATGGTTTTTAGCACATTGCACCCCTGGCTGTAAGCATATTGCATCATCATTATAATAAATGTTTACAGTTACTGATAATATTATAGTTCTTTATCGACATTATTACAGTCCATCATTTATAGTCCTTACATTATTTAGGAGCGGAATTTGGGGACATGGACCCAGCTATGTGAAGTCCTCTAGTGCATTGACAAAAATCCACAGAGCTGGGAAAGCATTTCCATTCACTTCTCTCTCAGTTTACATCAAAATCATCTCATCACTCGTGAGATTGAAGCTCACACTCTGTAAGCTCTGAATAAATATTAACCACCTCCTGAACTCTCAAGGAGACATTTTCTGGGGAGCAGTGATTTGATGATTTGATGAAGTTTTTTTTGTGTGTGGAGTTTTTCAGACATAGCTCCATCTGATTCTTATCTCTAAGAGTTCCTCGAGGGTAATTGTATTGCTTTGTTTTTCCTTGCATCTCTGGAGGCTGAGCACCTAGTTGCGATTCCAGGCACATAGTAGGTATTTTTACAGGTGCTTGTTGCATTAATGCACTTTATTGGTGATATGTTTTGTCTCTGTCCCCACCCAAATCTTATCTTGAATTGTAGCTCCCATAATTCCCATACGTTGTGGGAGGGACTGGGTGGGAGAATATTGAATCATGGGGGCAGTTTCCCCCATACTGTTCTTGTAGTAGTGAATGAGTCTCATGAGATCTGATGGTTTTATAAGGAGGAAACCCCTTTCACTTGGCTCTCATTTTCTCTTGCCTACTGCCATGTAGGACATGCCTTTCCCTTTCCACTATGATTGTGAGGCCTCCCCAGCCACGTGAAATTGTGAGTCCATTCAACTTCTTTTTCTTTGTAAATTACCCGGTCTCAGGTATGTCTTTTTTTTCCTTTTTTCTTTTCTTTTTTTTTTCTTTTTTTTTGAGACGGAATTTCACTCTTATTGTCTAGGCTGGAGTGCAGTGGCACAATCTCAGCTCGCTGCAACCTCCACCTCCCGAATTTAAGCAATTCTCCTACCTCAGCCTCCCAAGTAGCTGGGATTACAGGCATGTGCCACCACGCCCAGCTAATTTTGTATTTTTAGTATAAATAGAGTTTCACCCTGTTGGGCAGGCTGGTCTCAAACTCCTGACCTCAGGTGATCTGTCCGCCTCGGCCTCCCATAGTTGGGTATGTCTTTATCAGCAGCGTGAAAGCGAACTAATAAAATTGGTTTCTTAGGGGTGATGGCTTAAAACAACAGAAATGTATGATCTCACAGTTCTGAAAGCGAGAAGTCCAAAATCAAGGTTTCGGCAGAGCCATGCTCTGTCTGAAGGCTCCAGGATGATCTGATCTGTGCCTTTGTCTCAGCTTCTGGCATTGCAAGCAGTGCTTGGTGTTCCTTGGCTTGTAGGTGCTGCGCTCTAGTCTGCCTTTGTCACTGCATGTCATTCACACTGTGTCTCTCTGTCTCTACTCCTTTTCTTTTCTTTTTTCTCCTTTCCTTTTCTTTTCTCCTTTCCTTTTCTTTTTTCTTCCCTTCTTTTCTTTCTTCTTCTCTTCCTCCTTCTCCTCCTCCTCCTCCTTCTCCTTCTTCTTCTTCTTCTCCTTCTCCTTCTTTAATCTTTCTTAGTTTTACTGCTCCTCCCTCCCCCCCCACTCTCTCTTGCTCTCTCTCTTTCTCTCTTTCTTTCTCTCTCTCTGTGTTTCTTTCTTTCTCTCTCTCTGTCTTCTTTTTTTAGAGACACAGTCTTGCTCTGTCACCCAGGCTGGAGTGCAGTGGCACGATCATGGTTCACTGCAGGCTTAACCTCCTGGGGTCAAGTGATCCTCCCACCTCAGCCTCCCAGGTAGCTGGGAACACAGGTATGCACTACCACACCTGGCTAGTTTTTAAATTATTTGTGGAGATGGGGCAGGGGGTGTCTCCCTGTGTTGGCCAAGCTGGTTTCAAACTCCTCACCTCAAGGGATTCTCCTACCTCAGCCTCCCAAAATGTTAAGATTACAGGCA
Source organism: Chlorocebus sabaeus (assembly GCF_047675955.1). Lineage (NCBI taxonomy): Eukaryota > Metazoa > Chordata > Mammalia > Primates > Cercopithecidae > Chlorocebus > Chlorocebus sabaeus. The sequence goes on from NC_132908.1 coordinate 75,391,727, forward strand.
TGAACCACTGCACCCAGCCTATCTTAATTCAACACACAGTAGTGCTTTTTGTTCCCCCATGGGATGGTAGGTAAATTAATGGAGGAAGGGAGCTGGCTAAACAATTTATTTGAGCAAATAAAGCCCTAGGTCGTATTTTTTGCCAGGGGATGTTGTAGTTGAATTTCCGTCTGGTGGGAGTGGCATGGGGCAGTGAGGAAGTAGAGTCCAGAATAGCTCTGTGGAAATAGTGGACTCTCAGTTTGTTCATCTGTAGAGTGAGAGTTGGGGGAAGGTTGGTCGGGAGTTGAAATGGCCACTGGGTATCATTTTCGTGGCTGGCTCTGACCGGTTAGGGCTGTCTGCACACAGTGCTGAGCTTTTGTGTTTTTGGTCATCCCGGTGTGCTTTTCCCTTCTCCTAAGAGCGGCCCTCTACATCTTCCATAGTGTAAGTTGCTTTACTCCAGCACGTGGCATCGCCAGTCCCAGTGCCACTGGCAGACCATGCAGAATGCATCTATGGAATATAAAAAATGAGGCTCGGTGGGGCGCGGTGGCTCACACCTATAATCCCAGCACTTTGGGAGGCCAAGGTGGGCAGATCACTTGAGGTCAGGAGTTTGAGACCAGCCTGGCCAACATGGTAAAATCCCGTCTCTATTAGAAATACAAAAATTAGCTGGGTTTGGTGACACATGCATGTAATCCCAGCGGCTCAGGAGGCTAAGCAGGAGAATCACTTCAACCCGGGAGGCAGAGGTTGCAGTGAGCTGAGATCCAGCCTGGGCGGCAGAGTAAGACTCCATGTCAAACAAAACAAGCCAAGGGAGGCTCCCCATCAGCATGCCTTTGCCACTGTACTCTGGTCTTGGTGATGTGAAGACGTCACCCCAGAACCGCCAGGGTACATGTTGCCCAGGCCACAACGAGTCCCAGTGAAAGCAGAGATGAGAGAGAAAGGAGGGACGCTGGGTCTGGGTCCTGAGTTCCAGTCTCTGGGAGCCCTGGCGCTGCTGCTCTAGTTCATGAAACATTCCCTTCGATTCTGTGAACTCTTTCATACCTTTCCCTAAAATTCTTCTTTTTGACTTAAGTCAAGCTCCTTTCAATAACAACAGAAAGGTTAATAGTAGTGCTGTGTGGGGAGGACTTTGGACTTGGGACTGGACTCCATGGGAAAGGTCAGCCCCTTGTCTCCCTGGTGGTGAGACAGGGAATGGGAGGGTGTGTCCTACCTGTGTGCCCGCCTTGCTCTACATCAGTGCTTCTTGGATATTTTGGTATCAGGACGCTAAACTCTTAGTAATTATCCAGGACCCAGAAGAGCATTTGTTTATCTGGGTCATTTTTACTGATATTTATCATACTAGAAATTAAAATAGAAATAATCAAATTCTTTATTAATTCATTTAAAAATAAGAAACCTATTACATGTTAACATAGATAACTCCCTCCCTCCTTCCTTTTTTTTTCTTTTTTTTTGTTTGAGAAAGGGTCTCACTCTGTCACCCAAGCTGGAGTGCAGTGGCCCAGTCACAGCTCACTGCAGCCTCAGCCTCCTGGGTTCAAGTGATTCTCCTGCCTCAGTCTCCTGAGTAACTGGGACTACAGACACATGCCACTACACCTAGTTGATTTTTGTATTTTGTGTAGAGATGGGGTCCCACTGTGTTGCCCAGGGTGGTCTCAAACTGAACTCCTGAGCTCAAGTGATGCTCCCTGCTTGGCCTCCCAAAGTGCTAGGATGATAGGTATGAGCCACCACGCCTGGCCATGGATAACATTTTTATAAAATTTAACCATACTTTCAAACAAAGACAAAAGTGGCGTTGTGCTACATTTCTGTTCCAATGCTTGGCCTCCTAGAAGACAGCCCGATTCTCACTTCTGTTCCTGCATTCAGTCTCTTGTGATATCACACGTCATGTGGCCTCTGAAAAACTCCACTGTCTTGTTGTAAAAGAATACAAGAAAGAAGTCAAGTGACACCTTAGCATTTTGAAGAAAAGAGCTTTGACCTCACAGAGCTTCTGGAAGGGTCTCAGAGACAGCCCTGAGGGTCCCTTGACTGCACTTTGACAACCACAGGTCTACACGGTCGGTACAGCCTTTTCCAGTTTTCACATCCTATGATTCCAAGGGGGAAAACAATCTTCTTTGTAAAGATAGTTTAAGTGTCACTGTGTCCTTGTCTACACTCAGCTGCTAATACGCTGTGGGACCTTAGGTATGTCACTTAAACCTTGTATTCCAGTTTCCTCCTTGTTACATGGAGGTCACAAGAATAACAAACTGTGCATAGATCACCTAATTTAGTCATTCCAACTGTGTGGAGAGGTAGAGGATCATGATGGACTCTATTTCCTAAGTGAGAAGCATTGGCTTTAGCCAGAGTGTAGCGGGTTATAGGGTCGTCCACCTAAAGATATCCCACCTCACCAAAGAGATCCCTAAAGGCATCCTGCTGGGTGCAGTGGCTCATGCCTGCAATCCCAGCACTTTGAGAGGGTGAGACAGGTGGATTGCTTGAGCTCAGGAATTCGAGACCAGCCTGGCCAACATGGTGAAACTCTGTCCCTACAGAAAATAAAAAATTAGCCAGATATGGTGGTGCATGCCTATTGTCCCAGCTACTTAGGAGGCTGAGGTGGAAGGATTGCTTAAGCCTGGGAGGTTGAGGCTGTAGTGAGCTGTGATTGCACCACTGCATTCTAGCCTGGGTGGCAGAGCAAGACCCTGCCTCAAAAAAAAAAAAAAAAAAAAAAAAAAAAAAAAAATATATATATATATATATATTTATGTATATGCATATCCTAATTCCTGTAACTTATGGATATGCCCTTCCTTGGAAAAAGTACGTTTGTAGAACTCAAGCATCCTTATGGGAGAAGGTCAGAGGGAGATTTGAGAAAGACAGAGGAGGAGGAGGCCATGCAAAGATAAAGGCAGAGGGTGAAGTCATGCAGCCACAAGCTCAGATATGCCTGGAGCCATCAGGTGCTGGAAGAGATACAGGAAGATCTCTTCCAGGGCCTCTGGAGGAAACACAGTACTGCTAACTCCTTAATTTGGGACTTCGGCTTCCAGAACTGGAAAAGAACAAGCTTCTGTTGTGTGTCGCCACCCAGTTTGTAGTAATTTGTTACAGCAGACATAGCAAACACGCAAATGGGCTTTGCTCTAAGTCCACCAGCTGCTAGGGGTCAGAAACAGGATTTGAACCTACAGTTTAGATGCCTGAGTCTGCTATGCAATGCTTCCTCCCTGATGGTGAAACCAATGTGGTCCCAAACCCAGAGGAATCTATTTAGGTTTAAACAAGACCATGTATGTCAACAGACACAGTGCAATGCCAGATCCAGAGCAATCCAAGCTCATAGTTTCCTCATCCCTCCAACCTGCCACCTTGCGACATCATCCTTGTGTTACTTCCAGTTGTTTCATATGATAAATAACATAGTGTCTTTGATATATCCGTTTTTTAGTTGTCTACATGGCGGTGGTGGCATTTTACTCCTTACTATAAATGCTTAAGGATTCCTTAGCTTTAGGGAATGAAACTACTTGGGCAAGAATATAAAGTTTTGTTCTATTTTATTTTAAAGCTCTGGTTACCTATGGTCAAGTTGCTTTCCAAAAAGTGTCTATGTCAGGATGATCTTATGAACAAGTTTAGTACCTCAATTTTATCCTCCCATTCTTTTTTCCTCCTTCCTTCCCTCCTTCCTTCCCTCCTTCCATCTCTGCCTCCTTCCTTTTCTTTCCCTTTCCTTCCTTCCAGCATTTTGTTATAAGTCACGTGCTGGGATGTACCAGGCACACCAGCTCTGTAACTAAGATGTTTCCTAGGACTCATCATTCACGTGAGTCCGGGAGAAATACATCTTTTGTTTGTCTGTTTGTTTGTTTTTTTGAGACAGAGTCTTGTTCACGCTGGAGTGCAAGGGCACCATCTCGGCTCACTGCAGCCTCAACCCCCGGGGCTCAAATGATCCACCCATCCCAGCCTCCTAAGTAGCTGAGGACCACAGACACATGCCACCATGCCCGGCATTTTTTTTTTTTTTTTTCAGTAGAGACAAGGTCTTGCCATGTTGCCCAGGCTGTTCTCGAACTCCTGGGATCAAGTGATCCTCCCACAGTGCTGGGATTACAGGTGTAAACCACCAACCCAACATCAGGAGAAATAAATCTTTTAGGAAAAAAAAGTGACGTAATTTTCTCTTGTGGTTTATCACTTGGAATGTAGAGAGTCATTTCCATTAGGGAACCACCAGGAATCTTGGCAACTTAGCAGCCACAGGAGATGCAGAAACTGAGTAGTGATTTTAAAATTCAGATCACGTTCTTTGTTCCCCCAGAATAACAAATTATTATCATTCACAAAGTAACTCAACTTGCAGTGTCAAATCAGCTGCAGAGCAGTTGACATTGGTGTTACCATACTACCCAACACATTATGTTTGGTGTTAATTTAAGAAAATGTTGACTTTATTTGGTGTCATGGGTGGGAAATTGCTTGCTTTTGTTTTTTGAGTGAATCTGGTTTAACTGGGCTGTGTAAGCCATGGGAGTCCTGACTCTTTTTGGGCAGCTGAGACCGCGGCTAACATTTGATTATCTGTATTAATTAAAGATAGGGCCTGACACTTGACGTGGAAGTGTGATGTGTCCAAGGTTGGACCTGAGGTAAGAATGTAGTGCACAGAGGCAGGCTCACATGAAGCTGCCAATTCCTCTGCTTTTTCAGGTGGAGGCTCAATGATTTCTGTACCTTTTTATAGATTGCATGACTTCAAAGATGCACACTAATACTACAACTCCTTGGGAAATCTTTCTAGCACTGATCCCTTTGAATCTTCAGTGTTTCAACATAGACTTGTTACAAAGAAAAGGAATATAAGCCTCTGTTCTTTCGTTTTTCCCTTTGTTAATTCCTTTTTCCTTTCATTCCTTCTTATCTATCCCTTTCTTACCTTCCTCCTCGTTTATTTGGACTTTTTTGGTTGTGAAGATCAGTACCTTGAAATTCAGAATAGATGGCATGAAGCACTTCAGCTTTGCATTCAGGAACTCATGTATATGATCAAGCACCGCCATGATCATTATCGACTGGAAAGGCCGTCAGAAGAGGGAGATGAGGCCAGGGCGCAGACCGGGCCGTAGTTCCCTGCCATGAATCCACTCTGCAGTTGTTTTATAACATGCAACAAAAACTAAAGTCTAATATCACTCCCTAGTGCCTATTTTTTATTTTTTATTTTGTTGGAGACAGGGTCTTGCTTTATAGCCCAAGCTGGAGTGCAGTGGTGCCTTCATAGCTCATTGCAGCCTTGAACTCCTGGGCCCAATTGATCCTCCTGCCTCAGCCATCTGAGTAGTTGGGACAACAGGTGTGTACCACCATGCCCAGCGAATTTTAAAATAAAACTACTAATAATAAACTTTTTGTAGAGAAAGGGTCTTGCTATGTTGGTGAGGCTAGTCTCAATCTCATGCCCTCAAATGATCCTTCTACTGTGGCCTCCAAAAGTGCTGGGATTACAGGTGTGAACCTGCAACCCCAAAAGTTGAATTTGGGCCTCCCTTACTGTCTTACTTAAAACTAATTAGAATATGGTACAAGTGACGCTGCAGACTCCTGAAGTTAGGTCATAAAAGATGATGCGGCTTCCATCTGGTTGTGTCTCTCACTCGTGGGATGCTGCCCTCGGAATCTGGCCACCATGCTGTGAGGACGCTCAATCTAGCATAGGTAGGAAGACCTGAGAGGCCCAAATGGAGAGGAATTGAGGCTACCAGCCATAGTCAGCTTCAGTCATCAGACAGGAAGTGAACAGCTGAGCCCTCAGATGATTCCAGCTTCTAAACGCTGTGAAGCAGAGGCTGACTGTGCCCTCGGTGCCATATTCAAATTCCTGACCCACAGAATTCATGAACAGCACAAGTGGTAGATTTATACTTCAAAGTCTTTGGGTGATTTGATAAAGATATAGTAACTGGACTATGCTCTAATCAATAATCTTAGCTAAGATTTATCAGAAGTGAAACCTGTAGACTTAACTAACCACCTCTGTAGGTGCGAGCATATATGAATTCAACGAAATTTGACCCAACTCCCTGAGTTGATTTAAATAAAATAAAAGTAAATAAGTGGAAATTGTGTACTCCCGTCTGCACTGTTTTCTTACGGTTTTGGAATCTCTGGCAGGTAGAAGTTTTTATTTCTGTAACTCTTAGGCAGGGCTTAGAAATTATCTCCCTTACGTTTGACTTCTTTCTTTCTTGAGAATGAGCACTGTGTTTTGTAAGAGTAAAGAAGTGGCATTTATTCTATCATCACGGCATTACTGAGCTTAAGTGGATGGCTCTTTATTTTCTTCTCATCTTTTCTTTTCTAGTCTTTGTCAGGACCTATTCCTTTACCCCTCTTTTCTTTTACAGTTTTCACATTTTAATAATGTAAAATCATATTTCCCAAACTTTCATGTTTTTTGTCCCATTTGCTCTGCTGTTATATCATTCATTTTTAATTATGTTCGAATTTACTTATCTTTTTATGTACAGCTATTTATAAAGAAGGTTCTGTAATACTAGAGTATATAGAAGAGCAATATCATTTGCCATACATACAAAGTATCCATGAAAAGAAATATAATGCCAGCCTGGGCAACATAGTGAGATCACTGTTTCTACAAAAAATAATAAATTAGCTGGGTGCAATGGTGTGTGTCTGTAGTCTCAACTTCTCAGAAGGCCAAGGCGGGAGGATCCCTTGAGCCCAGGAGGTTGAGGCTGCAGTGAGCTATAGTCATACCACTGCACTCCAGCCCAGGCAACAGAGTGAGACCCTGCCTCAAAAAATCACTGACTGGGCATGGTGGCTCATGCCTGTAATCCCAGCACTTTGGGAGGACATGGTGGGTGGATCACAAGGTCAGGAGATCGAGACCAGCCTGGCCAACATGGTGAAACCCCATCTCTACTAAAAATACAAAAAAAATTAGCTGAGTATGGTGGTGTGTGCCTGTAGTGCCAGCTACTCGGTAGCCTGAGGCTGGAGAATGGCTTGAACCCGGGAGGTAGAGGTTGCAGTGAGCTGAGGTCACGCCACTGCACTCCAGCCTGGGCGACAGAGTGAGGCTCCATCTCAGAAAATAAATAAGTAAATAAAATAACCAACTAGGCTAGGCACAGTGGATCACGCCTGCCGTCCCAGCGCTTTGGGAGGCCAAAGCAGGAAGATCACTTGAGCCCAGGAGTTGGAGACCAACCTGGACAACGTACAGAGACCTCATCTCACAAAAAATAAAACAGCTTGGCATAGAGGCACACCTGTGGCCCCAGGTACTTGGGAGGCTGAGGTGGGAGGATCCTATGCACCCAGGTAGCCAAGGCTCCAGTGAGTCGTGATCATGCCACTGCGCTCTGGCCTGGGTGTTGAAGTAAGATCCCATCTAAAAAAAAAGAAAACCTAAACAAATCATCCATCCATCCATCTATTCATACACACATACGTAAAATGAAAACTAAAGCAAAAGAGTAGTATTAAATTCTAGTTAGATACTTCTGATTTGCAGTGACTGAAATTGGAGTGTTAGGTGTTAAATACAGGCATCAAAATGAGACTCTTGTTTTTTTTTTTTTTTTATAAGTACAAGGATTTCAAGATACCTGAAAAGGGAATATTTTTCCCCCATGGGCATCTCAGGAGGGTCGCCTCAGGTATAAGCTTAGGAGTCCTGAATTTGTCATCAATGTTTATATGATTGTTTGGCCCCTAACACCTTGCTCATGATAACCCTAATTGGAATATTATAAATGTTTGTTGCATCCATCAACCTATTTAACCTGTGCGTCCTTAAATCTTAAGGTCTGTGGGTTGACATTTCGAGTGAAGGGAGCCATTTCTTTACCTATCTGGGACCTCAGACTTCGGACCTCACTGAACTTCAGGGCAGAGCTGGTTTATGTGTAACTGAACCTGATGGTTAGTTTCCTGTTTCAACTTGATTAGGTCACAGGGTGCCCACAGGTTTGGTCAGACATCACTCTGGTGTCGGAAAGGGTGTTTCTGGATGAGGTGAGCATTTGAATCAGTCGACTGAGTAAAGCAGACTGTTCTCCTTAAGTGCCTGAGCCTCATCTCATCAGCTGAAGGTCTGAATAGAACAAATAGACTGACGCTACTTCAAAGAGAACTCCTTCTGCCTGATGACTCAGGTGGGGACTTCGGTCTTTTTTTTTTTTTTTTTTTTTTGGAGATAGAGTCTGGCTCTTTTGCCCAGGCTGGAGTGCAGTGACACAATCTCGGCTCACTGCAACCTTCGCCTCCCAGGTTCAAGCGACTCTTGTGCCTCAGCCTTCCCGAGTAGCTGGGATTACAGGCGCCCACCATCATGCCCAGCTAAGTTTTGTGTTTTTAGTAGAGATGGGGTTTCACCATGTTGACCAGGCTGGTCTTGAACTCCTGACCTCAGGTGATCCACCTGCCTTGGCCTTCCAAAGTGCTGGGATTACAGGCATGAGCCACCACGCCCGGCCTGACATCAGTCTTTTCCTGCCTTCAGACTTGAACTGAAACATCAGGTCTTCTTGGGTTTTGATCTTGCTGGAGTTGGACTGAAACTACACATCAGTTTTCCTGGCTCTGTACCTTGCTTACAGCAGATCTTGAGACTTTTTCTTATTTTATCTATCAATCCATTGTTCATCAGGGTTCTCCAGAGAATCAAAACCAATAAGAGATGACATACACACAAAAACACAAACACACACATACATACACACACACACACAGAGACACACACACAAAATAATATGGTTCTGATTCTCCGGAGAACCCTGACTAATACAAAGGCAAGATCCTGTTTTGACATGCTTCAACTCTAGGACTTATGCTGATGTTAACTCTGAGTGTTCCAGTTTTATTCTCAGCCATACAGATGCTCAGAGCATACCTGCACAAGTCACCTTTTTGTGTCTACAGGCATGGGTCCCCTGTACATGAGGAGAGAGCAGACAGTTCCTTTCCCTGGTACTGGCCTCTTCATCTTCTCCTGGAGTCGCCATGGCCACCGTGATGCCTGGCTCCAGTACTGGTTCTATGTCATGATGGCACCAATGGTCTCTAACTTTAGAATGTTGTTGACCGAAGGCCCCTGCCCCCTCCCTTGCTTTAGGTGCAGGATCTGGTCAAGGCCCTTTGAATCGCAGGATGCTCCATATCTTTCTGCTCTCTGGATACAAGCTATGCAAATGACTGTCCTGCAACTGGGCCAGGGATCTGAGTCCCTTGTTGTCTACCCAGAAACCCTATACCCAGTGTTCTCTTTCTCTCACCTCCGAATAGAGGGGCCTCCCCAGCTTGCCTGTGAGAAAACTAGTGTAGCACCTCAAGCGATTCTGGCATCTGTTGACTGTCTGAACTCTGTGTTTTGTTGAGTGGTCCAGACTAGAGACAGAGACAGGGATTTGACTTTGCTTGCTTTATCAAGGGAATGTTCTTGGGACAAACGTGTGACAGGTGAGGAAAACAACATAGGAAAGGAGACAGAAATCAAGAGAAGATGTGGTCTCAAGTGAAGTCTGGCTTCAGCTTTATCCTTGGGGGGCTCTGGAATAAAAATCACACCTCAAACTTGCCCCACTTGAGGCCAGAAGGCCAGGCTCTGGTACCTTCATGTCGGGCAGTCATAGGCTATCCTCACGGGGGCTGTATCTTGCCAGATGTCTTGGGCAAGGTGGACAAGGATGCCAGCAAAGGGAAATTTTCCAGGGAAAGTCACAAAAGCTAGGAAATGGCACAGCAGCTGCTAAAAGGGGATCTGACCAGGCCACCGACAACTTCTGGTGCTTCCCAGAGTCACCTTTGCTCTCTCCTGACCACCGTTGGTGTCTCATAGTCTCACATGTGACAACAAACGTATCATCAAATTCATGAGTATCCATAGCACATAATGTTTTCTTTTCTTTTCTTTGTTTTATTGAGATAGGATCTGTCTCTTTCACCCAGGCTGCAGGGCAATGGCATGATATTAGCTCATTGCAGCCTCAAACTCCTGGGCTGAAGAGATCCTTCCACCTCAGCCTTCTGAGTAGAGAGGGGCTACAGGCGCGTGCCTCCACAACTGACAATTTTTAAAATTTTTTGGCCAGGTGCAGTGGCTCACACCTGTAATCCCAGCACTTTGGGAGGCTGAGGCAGGCGGATCACGAGGTCAGGAGATTGAGACCATCCTGGCTAACATGGTGAAACCCCGTCTCTACTGAAAATACAAAAAAAAAAAAAAAAAAAAAAAAATTAGCTGGGTGTGGTGGCAGGCACCTGTAGTCCCAGCAACTTGGGAAGCTGAGGTAGGAGAATGGTGTGAACCTGGGCGGTGGAGCTTGCAGTGAGTGGAGATCCAGCCACTGCATTCCAGCCTGGGTGACAGAGTGAAACTCCATCTAAAAAAAAAAAAAAATTATTTTTTGTAGTCACTGGGTCTCACCATCTTGCCCTGGCTAGTCTCAAACTCCTGGGCTCATACAATTACCATTTCTGAGCCTCCCAAGTGCTGGGATTATAGGCATGAGCCACTGTGCCCGACCCTCAGTGGTTTTCGTATAGCTACTGTGCATTGCATTATTGCCTTAGTTACAGAAGCCTGTGAAAAACAGATTCCAACGAAGAGACTAGCTTTGCAGAGTGATGAGTGGTGCCCTTGAAGTAATTACATTTAGTAGGTTATATGTATATTTTTTTGGTCCTTCCATGCTCATCTGTCTTTATGTTTATTATTTATTTATTTATTTATTTATTTATTTATTTATTTATTTATTTATTTGAGACAGAGTCTCACTCTGTCACCCAGGCTGGAGTGCAGTGGCACTATCTTGGCTCACTGCAACCTCCACCTGCCATATTCAAGCTATTTTCCTGCCTCAGCCTCCTGAGTAGCTGGAATTACAAGCGCCTGTCACCACACTCGGCTAATTTTTGTTTTTAGTAATTTTTTTTTTTTAGTAGAGAAGGGGTTTCACCATGTTGATCAGGCTGGTCTCGAACTTCTGATCTCAGATGATCTGCCTGCCTCAGACTACCAAAGTGCTGGGATTACAGGTGTGAGCCACCATGCCTGACCTAATATATATATATATATATGTGGTTTGGGGGGAACAGGTGATGTTTGGTTACATGAATAAGTTCTTTAGTGATGAGTTCTGAGATTTTGATGTACCCATCTGCCGGGCAGTGCACACTGCAGCCAGTGTGTAGTCTTTTATTCCTCACCCCACTCCTACCCTTTTCCCTGTGTTCCCAAAGTCCATTCTACCATTCTTATGCCTTTGTGCCCGCATAGTTTAGCTCCCAGGTTACAGGGTTATATTAAAAGAAGAAAAGGAGTATAAGAGTCTAGGTATAGATGATATCCTGGTCCTTGGCTGAGTCCCATTTTTTCTTCCTCACCTGATTTTCCTCTGGCAGAAACTTTCACGGAGTGTTTGCAGAAGAGAAGCCTGTAAACTCTGGAGTGCATCCTGGGTGGTTTATCCCTGGGCCACTCTGTTCCCTCACCAATCCCTTCCAAAGGCCGTGAGTTCACAGTCCATCATTTCCCTGTATCAGTATTTATTGTTTTAATCAATTTTCCCCATTCCAAGAGAAAGGAGTCCATGCGTTTTAAACATAACAGGGGCTTCGCTGTCAGAGCCCGGCTGGCTTCTGTGGCCTGAAGCAACTCAAGGTGGGCTTCTAAGTGGCAGCTGCCAACTTCAGAAGGTTAGAGGTTCTAGTTACGTCTTCCTGAAAAACAGTTCTATTAGGTACAAGTGACATTTTTTAAGCCCTTGTGTGTGTCTGACTCATAAAAGTTCAGCAGGTTGTTACTGAGAGGAGACTGCAGTTATTTTAAGATTTCAGGAGCTGCTGGAGTTGAGTAGATCATTTTTCCCCTTTCTAATATTATGTATTAGGTGTGCTCTTGTCTCTGGGTGAAACAGAGTCATCATGATGATTGCTTTTTCAATATGGTAATAATTAGACATAAAATCAGTATTTATGTGTGATATGCCATTTGAAGATTCTCCCTGTGTATGACGCTGGGTTTTACAAATGAAAATCTGGAATCAGTTGGCCAATGAAGTGTCATGATATAAAAAGAGAATTTTGAAATAATGAGACTTCCACTGCTTTGGGACTATTGGCATATATTAAAATACAAATATATCTGTATTTTTCTCACTTTTATTAGATGAGTGCATGCTTGCTCAAAACAACTGCTGGATTGTCTAGTCCCTGAACAGCCATTCATATTTTTGTTATGCTTGTGGTTTTTAAATCATCCTCACTTCCTTGATTGCATTTGCTTCTCCTGGCTGGAATGTGTAGGAGGTGGGTCAGGGGAGACTCTGCCCATTTGACAGATGTGAATGTGGACAGAGTCTGCAACTGGTTAGACCAGGGCTGTGCAACCCTAGAGCCAGTGCCCCGACCACAAAGCCAAACTCTCCTAGTTCTAATATTAAGAGGTAGGAGGTGGATAAAGATTGTCCCTTAAGCCATGTTCCATTCATCATATTTTTGTACCCACTGGAGTAGTGATGATTCTTTGCCCTCATTGCTGGGGTCCCCTAAATGCATCCTCTCATGCTGCCAATTTAGTCCTGGCCCTAGGAAGATATAGGTGATGGGATAGAATTCAACAAGTAGAAGACATGGTTTCCTGGTTGGATACACTTCTTCTGCCACCGTAATGAAGTACAGGGTTCCTTACTGTGCCCCAGGAACCTGCAAAGTCACAGGAAGTTTGCAGCAGGCCAGTGATAAACTGTGAGTGACTTCTGAGTCACACTGTGACCTCCCCAGAGCCAGGACCATGAGTTGTCCTCTGGATTCTTAAGTACCTGACTGAAATTGTGTTTCCCAAATGGAAGTGCGATCCTGAAGGCCATGTTCTTGGTGGTTCATGGGAGGATGCTTGTTCAGCTTGGTCAAAGCAAGATGGTCATACTAGGTTTTGGTGCCCACACCTTCCTAACACTTGCAGCAGAGGGCCTTAGGATTATGTTTAGCCAACAATTTTTGAGGCACCCAACGGAGATTGGATGTCATGTGCTTTCAGAAGGCACACTACCTATCTTTGGTTCCTCCCAGTTCTAGGAAAGGGATTGTGGAATTGGGTTGGGTGACAATAGGCCGGGGAGAGGAGGGCTGGGCTGAGTGTAAAGAAATTCCTGGGCTGTGCATGGTGGCTCATGCCTGCAATCCAGGACTTTGGGAGGTCGAGGCAGGTAAATCACCTGAGGTCAGGACTTCGAGACCAGCCAGGCCAACAGGGAGAAACCCCATATCTACTAAAAATAAAAAAATTAGCTGGGCTTCATGTTGCATGCCTGTAATCCCAGCTACTCCGGAGGCTGAGGCAGGAGAATTGCTTGAACCTGGGAGGGGGAGGTTGCAGTGAGCCGAGATCGTACCATTGTACTCCAGCCTGGGCAACAGGGAGAGATTCCATCTCAAAAAACAAACAAACAAAAAATCCACAAAACAGATATTCCTTATTATGAAAGAAAAAGCAGGAAATATGTTTTTGAATAATATGGGTCGGAGAATTGTGCATTTATTATTCTTAGGATGCATACAGGTGTAGAACTCAGTCAACTTACTCTCTCCAAATTATCTCAGCCATGGAGACATTGCCTCAGGAGTCAAGCCTCATGGTGTGCCTCCTGCTGTCACCACATATGACCACCTCACCCCACTGTGGCCACCTTTGTCACCTGCCCTGCTTTGGTCCCTTCTCTGCATTCACCCCCATGCCATCTAGCACTGCTGAGTTTGAAAATAATTGCATCTCCTGAAAACTCCACTTCTTAGAAAGCAAGTCCCAACACCATCAGCCTAAAGTTGAAGAAATGGGGCTTAGGAAGGGCTGGAGTCTTCAGGCGTGCTTACAACGCTGACGTGACTCAGATGGCTGGCTGCACTGTCCTCTGTGCTTCTAAGTGAAATTACCCATCGGGGGACTCCTGAAAGTTAAATCAAGCAGCCTTTCTTGAAGCAGAGCAAATGCCGATGTGATTTGTGAAGATGGCTCTGCTAATAGCGTTGGCAGCGTCCTTTGGCTTGGACCTTTGTACCCCAGCTGGCTGCAGAAGGGAGCGAAGAGACAGCCTTAGAAAACCAATTTCCATTGCCCTCTGACCCTGAGAAGATCCCTGTTTAGGAACCAGAATTCAGAGTTCCAGGTGCAGAGGGGGATTCCACAGTGTGTGGTGTGCAGAGAGCACTTGCCTTTCAGGCATAGGGGTGCCGTTTAATTTCTCTTAGTGCTGGAAGGGGACTTGGTGAAATTGATTTGGCAAAAAGGTTAATGTGTTGTTATGGCTGCCAGTTGGCCGATTGAAGCGCTAGTAATTGGGGCAAGGGAAGCATTCAATTTGACACACCAAATGCAGGTCCACCCTGGTGGATATCTTGGTTGCAGCACTCTGTGTGTGTGTGTGTGCATGCACGTGTGTGTCTCAGAGATGTTTTTGCTCCTTTTATTACTCCTGTGATGAAAAGAGTTGCCATTATCATCCTTTGTCTACTCACCAGCCCCCACCTGCAACCCTCATAGAAAAAACAAGAGTTTATTTTTTCACTATGTCACATTGTTGGAGAATTGTGCAAATACAAGCCCTTCTCTTACAGGCCACAGGTCTCCTAAGTGGAGTGCACCATGATGATCCACTAGGGCAGTGGCCAGCAAAGTCCCTGTCCAGCCAGCCACTTGTTTTTATAAATAAAGTTTTACTGAAACACAGTCGTGTCTGTTAGTTTAGGAACTGCTTAGTGCTGCTTCACACTGCAGTGGGAGAGTGAGTAGTTGCAACAGAGACCATTTATCTCACAAAGCCTAGAATCTTTATTATAATCCTGTAACAAAAAGCATTTACTGACTCCTTAGCATTGCCCTGTTTAGCAAATAAAAATGCAAGATACTGGCCAGGCATGGTGGCTCACGCCTGTAATTCCATCATTTTGGGAGGCTGAGGCGGGCTGATTGCTTGAGGTCAGGAGTTCAAGATCAGCCATGCCAACCTGGTGAGATGCCGTCTCTACTAATAATACAAAAATTGGCTGGCATGGTGGCGCATGCCTGTAATTCTAGTTACTCAGGAGGCTGAGGCAGAAGAATCACTTGAACCTGGGAGGCACAGGTTGAAGTGAGCCAGGATCGCCACTGCACCCCAGCCTGGGCAACAGAGTGAGACTCCGTCTCAAAAACGAACAAAAATTCTGGCTGGACACAGTGGCTCATGCCTGTAATCCCAGCACTTTGGGAGGCTGAGGCGGGTGGATCCCTTGAGGTCAGGAGTTGAAGACCAGCCTGGCCAACATGGCAAAACCCTGTCTCTACTAAAAATACAAAAATCAGTGGGGCATGGTGGCAGGTGTCTGTAGTCTCAGCTACTCAGAAGGCTAAGGCAGGAGAATTGCTTGAATCCAGGAGACGGAGATTGCAGTGAGTTGAGACTGTGCCACTGCACTCCAGCCTGGGTGGCAGAGTGAGACTCTGTCTTAAATAAATAAATAAATACATACACACATACTTACATACATAAAGTAAGATGCTCATGTAAATTTTAATTTTAGATAAATAATGGATAATTTTTTAGCAAAAGAATGTTCCACGTTTAACTGGACATTCTCTCTGTCTCTCTCCCTCCTTCCCTCCCTCCCGTTCCCTCTCCCCACCCCCTACAATGTCTATATATAATTTTAACCTGGCAACCCTATGACCCCAGCACTAGGATATGGATAGAAAACATAGTAGCCCCTATTTACATTTATCTTTTATCTCAAGCCATTTAAATGTCTGTTCCTTGGAATGTTTTATAATATTACATGTAGTAGATGGTACATCCTGTAGATAAATCAGTGTACAAATAATAGGGGTGAAAAATGCTCAAAACTTATTTTTACTGATAAAGGTCCATGATCAAGGCAGTTTGGAGACCACTCAGGACAGGGAAAAGGCAGACTCTTATGACCCATCAGGGCTTCAGGGTGCCTTCTGGTGAAGCGTAGCAGCAGGGCAGAGCCCCACTTCTAGCTCTGGCTCAGGTTAAGTGCTTAAACGCCCTGACTTCTGTGTCTTCATGTGCAAATGGAGATAATAGTCAGTACCTATGCAGGTTACTGTGAAAACAGGTCGGAAATGCTTATCTACAGCGTGGACCAGAGCCTCTGATATGTACTAGGCGCCCTATAAATGTTCTTTCCTTTGACTCAAATGACAATCCGTTTCTAGGGAAAGGAGCGCTCAGCGATCCCCAGCACACCACGAGCAAGCTCTCTGCAGCATTGCCCTGGCTGCGCTGGTGACTCACTCCGGGCTAAGACTGTTTATGTCTGTGGAGTCAGAGTATTCTGCCCTGTGGTTTCGGTTCACATGAGGTTGGGCGACACAGTTTTGTTTTCACTTTGGTTTATCGTGTGAGTTTCCATCCATCAACTCTTTTGTATCTGATGTGCTTGCGAAACTTTGCGGGAATTCACTTGAAACTGTCCAGTGAACAGCCATGGCGACTCTCATGGTCAGAGCCGGGGGCTTCGCGGTGTGGGGTCCGGTCAAGGAAATGACCACTTCCTGGGCCTCCCAAAAAGAGGAAGGAGAAGGCCCTGGCTTGTGGGAGAGTAAGAGGGGCCTTGTAAATGGCTCCCAAGCACGGTACCCCCACCTCCCCACATACAGTCCAAACCCTCACTGCAGCCGGGAGGTAGGTGTCTGCTGTGCTCGTGAACAGGAAGTGAACCCTGTCAGCCCCCGAAAGAAACATCCGTCTCTCTCCTTGGAGGAGACACTTGAGTGTCTTTCTCTGTGTGCTGCAGCCCTTTGAAAGGCAGACAAGTCACTGGCTGATCGATATCACTTCCCAAGGCAAGGTTCAGGCTGGCAGAGGAGGCCACTCTTTCTGCACTGGAGAGCAAAAGCCATCTTATCTCTCTGGATGCGAGGTGACACTGAGGAGATGAGAAGAGCTACAGTGGCCCTGTGTGCCCCTCAGAGGCCGATATTCCCTTATTTGCCAATCTGGAAAGAAGACAGTGTGTGCTGTCATTTGTTTCTTAACTCATTGATTCACAAACAAAATCTTCCCAGGTATCTGCTTCATGCTATATGTTGTACTATGGCCTGAGATGATGAAGATTTGGTGTCTAACCTCAAGAAGCATCATTTAGAGAAGAAATTAGAAAAGTAAGTGAGGCAGGAGAGTGGGGTCTGGAGGCAGGGAACCTAAGGCTGATTCATGCTGACTTTCTAAAACTAAATCAAAAAGAAAACCCCAACTTTCCACACCTAAGTTATAAAAGGACCAGAGGCTACTCTCTCTGCAACCCCTCCCCACTTTTCTGAGTGGCAGATGGAAAATTCAAAATACCCCTGATTGGTTGCTTTTCACGACCAATCAGATATTTGCATAGGAGCCTAACTTTGTAACTTCGCTTCAACCTCTGATTGGTTGCTTTCCACAACCAATCAGATGTTTGCATAGAAGTGTAACTTATTTCCACCACCAATACGACTGATTGTGGGCCATTACTTCATTTGCATGAGGTTACACCAAGCGGCCAATGGGAAACCTCTAGAGGATATTTAAACCACAGAAAATTCTGTAACCAGGCTCTTGAGCCTCTATGCTTGGGCTTCTCCCACCGTTTGGAGTGTGCTTTCATTTTCAATAAATCTCTACTTTTGTTGCTTCATTCTTTCCTTGCTTTGTTTGTGCGTTTTGTCCAATTGCTTATTCAAAACGCCAAGAACCTGGACACCCTCCGCCGGTAACATAAGGAATGTCTAGATGTGGTGTGAAGAATATTAGGGTACACCACAGCAGCGTGTGCTGTCAGAACCCAGTAAACAGGCATTCAACACAGATCAGAAAGTCCGTGAAGGTGATATTTGAACTAAGTTTTGAGGGCTGAATAAGAGTTTGTGAAAAGGCGGGGCTTAAGGAAAGATGTATAGTAAGCTGAAGGCACAGGACTTTGAAAACACATAGGCTGTAACTGCAAGGTATGTCTCTTTAGAGTAACTGCATGATCATTATATGCAGAAGACGCTTGAAGGGGCCAGATTAGGAAGGGCCTATGGTCCACACTGCTTTTTTTTTTTTTTTTTTTTTTTTTTTTTTTTTTTTTTTTTTTTTTTTTTTTGAGATGGAGTCTCGCTCTGTCACCCAGGCTGGAATTCAGTGACACCATCTTGGCTCATTGCAACATCCGCCTCCCGGGTACAAGTGATTCTCCTGCCTCCGCCTCCCGAGTAGCTAGGATTACAGGCACCTGCCACTATGCCTGGCTAATTTTTGTATTTTTAGTAGAGATGGGGTTTCACCATGTTGGTCAGCCTAGTCTCGAACTCTTGACCTTAAGTGATCCACCTGCCTCAGCCTCCCAAAGTGCTGGTATTACAGGAGTGAACCACTGTGTATTTCTATTACCGGCCCGCACTGCATTTCTATTACCTCAAAATGTGGAAAATATTAATGACAAAGGAGATTCAAAAGTAAAAGTGGTTTCTTGGCCTGAAGACCCACATGGTGACTTCGCTAAAGTCATTGGTTAAGCAAAGAAGAGTAAAACTCCAGTTTTCCTCAAAGCTTCAACTTTGTCTGTTTCCTGTTACATCAAGTCTTAATTTCCTTACCTGATTCAGGCTGCCCATAACCTGACTTCCTCCCGACTCCTGGCTTCCCCAGTCCCTGCTCCCCAGCACATACCATTTATTCAGTGTGGGCCAGTGATGCCTGCCGTTGCATTTTATTGATGAAGAAACAGAGATCCCAAGAGGTTAAAAAACTGACTGTAGGAGCCAACACTAGTTTAGAGTGGAGTTTGAATTTGAACATGCCTCTCTCTCTGAAAGCCAGGGTCCCTTCAGCCAGGATCTTTCCTGGAAGAACTCAGTATTAAGGCACTTGATTAGTTCTTCCTGTTGGTGAGCTGACTGATTACAGTTGGATCTTTTAGCAAGCTTTTGGCTGAGCTGGGCATCTTCCCCGCTTCCCTCCACCTCTCCCTTCAAAAGCCTGAGTTTCCAAGGCTTTCTGCCATGGGTACTTAGCTTTGAAAAACTGAGCATATTTTTCATTCTTGTTGCCGGCCTCTCCCTGTGTCATGGCTATTATTCCCTTCTCCCTCACCATTGACCTAGGTCAACACACAATGTGGAAGGACCCTATTTTAATGGTTAGCATTTGGGGGTCACTCCATAGAGAGGGGTTTGTGGAAATCCTTTTTTTTTCTTCTTCTTCTTTCTTTGGGTCTGTTTGGAAATGTAACATTTTAAAGCCCTTCTTGGCTAGAGGATTTTTTATGGTAAACATAAAACGTTCATTGAAACATTAAACATTTTACAGCTGTTTTTCAGCACATAAATTTTCATAGACATCCACCCCCTCACTGCCACACCCCCTCATAGATTTCTTCTCCTTTTCCTCCTCCTTCTCCTCCTCCCTCTTCTTCCTCTTTTTTTCATCTCCCTCAAATCGTTCCAAGACCAGAGTTGAGGGTGGGTGGGTAGAGGGCTAGTTTACAAATAAAATATAATGGTTGGTGTAGATCATCTAGTTTGGAAAAAGCACATTGTATTTTAATATCAGGAACTTGTGCATGCCAGAAATCTGCCAAGGAAAACACTCCCGCTTCTCCTTCCAGCCCTGACTCTAACTGCTGTGAACTGGAACCCTGCACCAAGTCTCAGAAGGCTACTGCGGAGGCCCATAATCTGTCTCCATCCACAAGGGGAGGTGGAGGGGGACTAGTCTGAGAAGGCCAAAATGCTCAGGAAAGCCAGAGCTAAGATGGTGCAAACCAGCATATGATTTGTCCAAGGACATCTTTTTGATATGATGACCCATGGGTGGTTTGGGTACTTGTCAAAACAGGGTCTGCTGATGTACTTGGGTCTAAAGTACAGCAGGGCTGAGCATGATGGCTCACACCTGTAATCCTAGTGCATTGGGAGGCCAAGGCAGGAGGATTGCTTGAGGCCAGGAGTTCAAGACCAGCCTTGGCAATATAGCAAGACATTGCCTGTACAAAAAAAATTTAAAAATTAGCTGGAAATGATGGTGCATGCCTGTAGTCTCAGCTACTTGGGAGACTGAGGCAGGAGGATCACCTGAGCCCAGGAGCTTAAGGCTGCAGTGAGCCATGATCATGCCACTACATTCCAGTATACTCCAGCAAGGCTAAAGTCCTTTATAGTAATACTTGCTATCAGCACCCTTGCCATAGTCTCATGAGCACTGAAATGAACTTTCTTGCTCCTAGATTTTTGGCTCTTGGCCACGTAATTTTTTTTTCCTCATGGGATATTGTCAACATGATGTCAGCCGAGTCTTGGGATGTGCTTGCACGACTGGGTTTGTACTCTTGTATTTTTCCCATTGCCGATGCCTCTTCTTCAGCTTAGGCTCCAGAATGAGATAGATGAAACAGACCTGAATCTGACTTACACTTTGGAGCCATGTTCAGCAAACCTAGTCAATATCAGACCAATCTCAGCCAATCCATAGACTAGTGAGTGAGGAAAATAAATATTTGATCTTGTGAACCACTGAAATTTTGAGGTTGTTTGTTATGTGGCAGTATTTTGGCAGTAGCTGATGAATACACCACCTCCCATCCCTAGTGGCTTCCTATTCCATTTAGAGTAAAAATCCACACTCTTTTCCAGGGTCTACATGTCATGAAGACCTGAACTCTTGCCTGCCTCTCCGAGTTTATTTCCTACCACAAGTAGCTTTGCCCAATGTCCTCCCAATATCCTGCAACTGCTCTAGTCTTCTTTCTTTTCGTGGGATACACAGAGCCTCTATCTGCTTCAAGGCCTTTGCACATGTTGTTTCTTTTGCCTGGGAAGAGTGGTGGCTGGCGCTTTCTTACCCTCTTTTTTTTTTTCTTTTTTTTTGCGATGGAGTCTCGCTCTTGTCATCCAGGCTGGAGTGCAGTGGCACAATCTCGGCTCATTGCAACCTCCGCCTCCCACGTTCAAACGATTCTCTAGCCTTAGTCTCCCAAGTAGCTGGGACTACAGGCATCCACCACCACTTGTATCTAATTTCTTATCCTTCTAACACAGTTTAAATATCACTTTATCAGAGGCCTACGCTGACCACCCTACCTAAGTAACAATAATAAAATAAAAATAACCATCATTTTTGAAGTGCTCATTATGTGCCAGTGTTCTTTGCATCTCCCAACAACCCTAGGAGACAGGTGTTACAATCAGCCTTAGTACTGTTCAGATGAGGAAACTGACGGTAAGAGAGCCTTGGCAAGCTGAGTTAGTTAGCTAGCAAATGGTGGAATTGAATTCAAACCTTCCCTCTCCTCATCCACTATGTTTCTTTTCTTTTGAGGACTTACCACTCTCTGAGTATGTATACATTTCTTTCCTTGGTTATTGTCTGCCTCTTCCCTATAGCGTCAGCCCATGAGCTTGTCCAGCCTACTGAGGAGATGCTGCAGTCTGGCAGAGCATCGATTGCTCAAACATACCAGAGTTTAGTCCTACCTCTGTCTCCAAGCTGCTCCATGATCAAGGATAAACTACAATCCTTCTCTCTGCCTCAGTTTTTCCACCTGTCAAAGGAGGGGCATGCTCTTGAATGCCTGAGTTTTTCTAAGACTCAGCATCCTGCAGCCGAAATAACCATGCTGCATAGTGGTCCTGTTGCGTAGCAGCCTGAGAAACTACAAGTCCATCTGCGCCAAGGAGTATTGAACTTGGCCAGAGCACTTGGGATCTGCAGAAGTGTCCCGTGTCTATTAGTTTTTCCACAGACTCTGCTATTTCTCCCCCAGACCTGACCGTCCACTCTTGTATCTAACACTTATCCATTGCACCCCGTGTAATTGCTGAATTCCTGAGCTACAAAGGTGCACAGGCACCAAAGCTAGGGCAGTGTCCACTCAATACATACCTGGTGAAAGAATGAATGAATGAACCTTGTCTATTACAAGTAGCTCCCACAAATATCCATTTTAATCTACTATAAAATAGCTGAAAAGACTGTATGCAAATAATTACTGTTGCCCGGTGGTGGAGGTGCTTCACTCTTTCTGGAAAGTCTTTCAATCATTTCTGTATGCAGCATTTACTGGGCATTTTTCCACGCCAAGCCCCAGGGATACAGAGTTAAATAAAATAGAAGCTTAATCCAGCCATGCTGGCTGTCAAGTTCACCTTTCGGGTCCTTTCTGCCACTCTCTTTAGGGTCTTGCCCCATCTTGGCAGCAAGCCTGCTTTACCATTGGAGACCTCAGCTCTGATTACAGTACGTCCGCGATCAACATGCCCTAACTGGTTAGCGGATGGCAGCTGCATGAAGTCACTGGGCGCAGATAGGAATCAACAAGGGAGATTAGGTAAAGTGCTTATTTGAGGTGCTGTCAGGACCCGTGGCAAAGGGTTCCCTCATTCCCTCTGCAGTTATTTTTCATGCACACTCGGATTACACTGCTCGGTGATATTACATCTGCATGCGTCTTGCCCTCTGACACGGCAAACACAGATGCTGCCCAAATCCTTGTAAAGCCGTATATCTTAAGTAGGAAGGAGCATCTTTGCGGGGGAGGTGAATTGATTTGCAAAGCAGCCTGACACATGGTCTCTTATTTCTCTTTGCAATCAAATAATTCATCTTTTTGCCCCTAGGGCCATAGTGAAATTCGAACCTGAACAAAACCAACGACTGCAAGGTTTATTTGTAGCAGTGGGATCAGAGAAATTAGCCAAGTGTATTCTAAAATTATCAATTGCTGATCACATGGTCTGGATGTGTTTTACTCCTTAGGGGTGGGTGGACCGAGGCTACGGTGGCATAGCCTTCTGTGACCAAGGGCTGTCTGCATGGGTACGCAGATATAACATACACTTACGTGGGTTGACCTGTGTGCCATACGTCACATGCAGACTACTGTTTAACCACCTACCTCATAGGTAGATCCCGCATTTTACAAATGGGGAAGCAGGGCACAAGAGAAGTTCAATCCTCTGCCCTATGGAGAGGAAAGGGGGAAAAAATGGACTTTTAAGACAGCTGAAATTCAAAACAAAACAATGTTTAAAAATTCAATACAGCCTTTTGCATTGAAATTACCATTTTAATAATAATTTAAAAGAGAGAAAGAAACCCAAAATACTCAAACTCAGGTTTTAGGTTCTGGTGACAGAATATTAAATCATAATGAAGCATTTAATGTTTTGTTGTTGTTACGGTTGTTGTTTTGCACTAGGGGTATGCAAACTAGTTTAAGGATGTGTTAATTTTAGTGGGGAAAATAAAGGTGGAGGATGTACATTTGGAGGGTAAGGGAGCATGAATTAGGCTGGAGGAAGTGTTTTCTGGTCTAGCTAAGGAGGAAAAATTATAGACCTTAAAATAGGTGTCATTTATTATATATCTGTGAAAATGGGCCAAATAGATTGCGTCCGTTAAAGCCGTATTGGATGTTCAAATCTCGAGTTACCTGAAATGCAACTGTACTTCCTATATTTAACCAGGCTTTTTATAAACTGTTCCTCTTAACACCTCAAGCTGACAGCCACATCCTGGGTGGTTATTTAATACTGAGTTTGACTTTCTTCAGTTTGAGGGTCCTCAAAATAGAAGGCCAGAGAGAAGACTTTTAAAAATCTTACACTGTTTACAAGTTGGATGCTTTTTGGCAGAGTGACTGTGAGCTCCCCCTAACAATCCCTTTTTGTCATTCAATAGTAGATAGACTCTATCAGGGAAAAAGAGGAGAAATAAAATAAGACAGCATTCGGAGGACATTACTGAAAGTCTTTTTCACACCTTAAAAAGAAGGAAGAAGACGAATGAAAACAACAAAGTGAGCAACACCTCTGCGAAAGTAGAAGTGTTTGTAGCGTTCAGCTGCTGCCTTATTCAAAAACAGGAAGAAAAGCCCAGACTGCCCAGGTCAGCTGGTGGGTGATCTCCATTTAACTCCTTTTCAGAGCCTCAGTTTCTCTGCAGGACAGAAATGAGAGGCACAAAATTTCATAGCCGTCCTGCCCCTCCTGTGGTCTGTAAGAACAGGACCAGGACTCCTAGTTGTGAACCCGAAAAGATTCCCATTAAGATCAGGAATCACTCTTTTTAGTAGAGTGATTTATTTTCCTTTGAATGTATACCCACTAATAAGATTGCTAGGTCAAATGGTAATTCTATTTTTAGGCCTTTGAGAAATCTCCAATTTATTTTTCATAGGGACAAGGTTGCAGAGAAAAGAGAAGAGTGGCGTTTCAAACGTTGAAACCATACCTACTTCCAAAAAGAATTTGACTCAAAAGGGAATAGTACAGTACATATAAAAGACAGATGGATTTGTTTTATGTTTTGAATGACATATCAGAAATTAATTAGAATAAAATATGAGATAAATATACCAGGAACCTTTATGAATTATTTCTTACATCTGGCATTACATTTAGCTGAGTTTCCTGGGAGTCAAAAGCAAAGAGTTTTCAACCAAAGAAAGAAACAGAGATGTATAGTAACACACCTCTGTCTTGTAACATAGTCCTAAGAATTTATCAGATTTTATATATATATGTGCATATGTTTGTATATAAATATACGTGTAAAGACCCAAAACTCATATAAAAGACAAGGTGATATGATATTTTAAAATAGAGTTTACTAAAAATAACAAAACATTCTTCTATCAGTCATGAATATATTATATTTCTGTAGATACAAAAATAGGGTTTGATATTAAACAGTACTTTAAGAAAGCCATTTCTGCAGAGTTAAAAAATATGTAGGTCCGGTTCCTTGCCAACATGTAGACATGTTGAGATGAAAGAAGGAAAGAAGGAAGGAAGGAGGAAGGAAGGAAGGAGGGAGGGAGGGAAAGAGAGAGAAAGAAAAGAAAGAGAAAGAAAGAAAATTCTAGAAAAAGGAAGGAGGGAAGGAAGGTAAGAGATTAATTCCCCTTTTAGAGTAAGACTGGAGGCAGAGTGGTCACCCAGATGAAAATGACTTGCTTCTGGTCCCTCCCTGTGGAAGTGGGCTGCCACAGTACTCCTAAACAGAACTGGCATTTTCGTTTAAAAAAGAAGGAAGAGGATGAGGAGAGGGAGGACACAAAATTCACTCACAGAAGTGAACATAAATTCTAACCTTGATTATTTAAAACAAAGACCAAGTTTTAACAATCAGTTGTCTCAATCCGTAAAAGAAATATCTCTTGTACAATGCCTGCTTTTGAGTGATTCACTTGGACATATACTGAAAATATGCCTTTAAGTAGTTGAGTGACTTAAAATATCGGTAAATGTTCTTTAATATTTTGTCTGTCAGTGTTAGAGACTAGACTATCAAGTTAAAACAAGGATATTCTTTCTTTCCTTTTTTTTTTTTTTCTTTTTTTGATGGAGACTCACACTCTGTCGCCCAGGCTAGAGTACAGTGGTGTGATCTCAGCTCACTGCAACCTCTGCCTTCCGGGTTCAAGTGATTCTCCTGCCTCAGCCTCCCAAGTAGCTGGAATTACAGGCACACGCCACCATACCCGGCTAATTTTTGTATCTTTTGTAGACATGGCATTTCGCTCTGTTGGTCAGGCTTGTCTCTAACTCCTGACCTCAGGCTTCCCAAAGTGCTGGGATTACAGGCATGAGCCGCCACGCCTGGCCAAGAATATTCTTTCTAATATGATTTAGCTAACAGGTTCAGCAGATTTTTAAACTCACTTTCAAATCATGATAAAATTCTATAAGATAAACATTTGTCTTCTGTTTTCCCATGATAATGGTTTAGCATTTATGGAGCCCTGCTTTGTGCTAATGAGTTTATATGCCCTATCTTCTTTAATCTTCACCACAACTTTATGAAATAAGTGGTATCCAATAAATTTAATCACATAATTACTTAAATGGCCTGGCGAGCCACACTACCTAGCTGGCCAGGAATTCCAAGAGTCAGGCTTCCTGATCCAAATCTGTCCTGGTCCCATCTTGGCTTGGTGCCACCAGTAGCAACCGCACACTCCAGCTTAAATATCAGTGGGGGTAATTCTAGGCCCTTTGTCTGGCTGGTTCTTCCAGGATAGAGGCAGTGATTTCAGGAATCTCTTAGGGCTGGGCGTGGTGACTCATGCCTATAATCCCAGCACTTTGGGAGGCCGAGGCAGGTGGATCACTTGAGGTCAGGAGATCGAGACCATCCTGGCTAACATGGTGAAACCCTGTCTCTACTAAAAATACAGAAACAAAATTAGCTGGGCGTGGTGGCAGGCGCCTGTAATCCCAGCTACTCGGGAGGCTGAGGCAGGATAATGGCGTGAACCCAGGAGGCGGAGCTTGCAGCGAGCCAAGATCACACCACTGCCCTCCAACCTGGGCAACAGACTCCAGCCTGAGTGAGAGAGTGAGACTCCGTCTCAAAAAAAGAAAAGAAAAGAGAAAGAAAGAATCTCTTAGGCAACTCTCATTTCCTCGTCTAGGTACAAAGACAACGAGCAAGAAGAGTATTGGGGTTGGGAGGACCGGTCACCCCTCTGTCTTAAGATACTTCTCAGTTGTCTTTATTGCAGTAAGTATTACTGCAGAGTTTTACTGCTTTGTAGCCTTCTTAAATAAAACTTGCCCAGGTGCAGTGGCTCATGCCTGTAATGCCATCACATTGGGAGGCCAAGGCAGGTGGATTGCTTGAGCCCAGGAGTTTGAGACCAGCCTGGCTAACATCGTGAAACCCCATCTTTATAAAACATAAACAGAAATTAGCTGGGCGTTGTGGTATGTACCTGTAGTCCCCGCTACTCAGGAGGCTGAGGCGGGAGGATTGCTTGAGCCTGGGAGGTCAAGGCTGCAGTGAGCCAAGATCACACTACTGCACTCAAGCCTGAGTGACAGAGCAAGACCCTATCTCAAAAAAAAAAAAAAAAAGATAAAACTTAAGGAAGCATAGAATTGAAGAGACTATTCCAAGGTCGCATGGCTTTTAAGTGGCAGAAACAGGGGAGTTCTGTCTAACACAATCCAATTTATCCATCTCAAGAAGAGAGATATGCCAGAGAGAGTGATTATTAAATTATCATTAATGTGAACTCTTGTAATTACTCTCATAATTTTCTTTAGGCTTATCCCATTGGGCATTGCTAAGTATTATTAGATTGTGACTATAAGTGGATTTGGCCAGGCGTTTCTCTTTTGCTGTGTAGCAGCTCTTTCTCTAGAGAACTTGGTCCCTGGGGATGCCATCTTCTCTTTCTTCACTGGCTGGGGATGGACTTTAGGAAGGATCAGTTCTCTTCCTGACATTCTTGCTTCCTTCTTCAGTAAAGGCCACTGATGAGTATTGGATGAGTTTCAGGAAGAAGGCATTCAGGCTGACTTCTGTCAGCCTATAGGTCAATGTGCAAGTTAGTAAGTACCTGTATCTTATTATTGAGCTGGTGAATGAATGAATGACTAGGTCATTATGAATTTGTAGATCGGAGTTTTGAAGAGGTTGGCACCGGATTTGAAAGCCAATGTTCTCTTAGAAGCTACCACTTTCTTTTCTTTTCCTTGCCTTCCTGGATTTCCTGCTCTTAAGGTTTTTTTTTTTCTCTCTCTCTCTCTCTTCAAACAAATGGTACTTATTAAAGAAAAATTCATTTTCTTATAGATCAACCAGTTACAGCCTTTGGATGTTTTAATTATATAAAAAAGCATGGAACCCAGGCATTTTAATTAGCAAGTCCAGCCTTGACACAAATAAATGCACTGCTTTGGTTATGCAGTGCTTTTATTTGGTTTTCTTGAAGAAAAAAGACATCTTCTCCTTCATCACCAGAAATGCTGAGTTTGACAATGTGGATGAGATGACCTCTGAGGCGTCTACTTATAAATCTGAACGGTTGAGCCTGGGAGCTGTACTAACTCAGCCGGTGGGTGATTACTGACTCACAGTCTGTGCTGTGTCCTGCACCCGTTGCAGGGGTGGTACTGCCGTGCCCAGGGAAGAGAATGCTGTCCACAAAGAGCCAGCCATTTATACTATTAAAGAATACACTGGAGTTGAACACTGAGAACACATGGACACCGGGAGGGGAACATCAGACACGGGGAGGGGAACATCACACACCGGGACCTGTCTGGGGCTAGGGGGAAAGAGGAGGAAGATCATTAGGACAAACACCTAATGCTTAAGACGTTGTTGACAGGTTTATGGGTGCAGGAAGCCAGCATGGCACATGTCCACGTATGTAACAAGCCTGCATGTTCTACACATGGATCCCAGAACTCAAAGTGAAAGGAAAAAAAAAAAAAAGAGAATACACCAGAAAAAGGAGACCCCCTCCTTGAAGGATTTAATTCCAGGAATTGGAGAAAGTCTTACACATTTGGAGAAGGCAATATAGAAAATGCAGTGGGAGGCCCAGGACTCCTGGTCTGGGTAAAGCAGGCCTTGTTGCTATTCCCTTGGACCGTGATCTTACATGTTGGGATGATGGGGTCTTGTGATACTGATTAATTTAAGACTGCATGATGATGGGGGAAGAGCAAAGATGTTCTTGAGTCAGTACCTGCCAGAGTGGCTGTATCCTGGTGTTGTAATATCAAATAATTCTACATCATTTAGTAAATAGCCCTGCCTGAAGCCTCTCAGTGCCACACAGCCACTGGGATTCCTGGGAGATTCATCACCTGGAGGAATACCACCTGTCTTGGTTGGGGAGAGGAAGCCTCAGGACCCTGCACCAGGGCCATGTGACAAATACCCATTCCGATTGTTCAGTGCCCGCTATTAAATATGCTGAATATTATTCCTGAAAAGGGGCATGGGGATAATTACCAAAACATACCTGGTTCCAGCCCCACTTTCACCATTTAATAGCTTTGGGTCTACAAGTGACCACCCCAGATTTTTCTCCTCCTCTATGCACCGGTCATATCAATAATTATTGTAACTTCATAGGATTTTTTTCAGGACTAAGTGATGAGAAGAACACATGCCAAGGAAACAGTTTTCTGGCAAATCAGAGGCCTGTAAGAAGTGGTGGCTTTTTAATTGTATGACCAAGTCTCTTGGAGAGAAGTCCTCATGTATGAACTCTGAAGCATGAGAAGGCTCAGAACTCACCCCATCTCCGGCCTTTTATTTGAAAAAGGGAAGAATGATGGAAGGGGGAGGAGAGAGTATATAAAATACAAACGGGGATCCCAGAGACTTGAATTTGTAGTATGCACTGCCTCTGGCTAATAGGGATCTTTGACACATACGCTTTTTCTCCCTTTCCAGCTGGCTCTGTTGCTTAAAGTGGCAAAAGTAGATGTCATGTTGGCAGACAGTTTTGTTCACTGTCAAAACTGGGTTTATGTAGTGTGGATTTGAAACCAAAAAAAATCAATAAAATGAACAGCTTTGGGAGCCAGAGTGAAGGCAGTTGAGAAAGGACAGAACTCCAGAGGACTCTTAAACATTATTCAGGCAGCTCTGAAGCTCCCTCAGTCTGGGATTCTAAAAAAATATTTGTGAGGCAATAGTTTACCTTAGACCATGAGGAGATGGACTTTAGCCAGAACACACTGAAAAACACAAGAGGAAAGTTGGAAGAAGGAATTATTTTTAGTGTTCTGAGAGTGCTTTATTAATATTCCTATGAGCATTTCATTGGTTACTGACCCTGTGTCCTTCTGAGAGTGCTTTATTAATATTCCTATGAGCATTTCATTGGTTACTGACCCTGTGTCCTGATTGAGTAAATTCTAGCATTTTTACAGTCCTTAGTTTCACCCTGCTTGTTCATTCATTCTTCCATTAAACTACAATGAAGCAACTACCATATCTAACTTTAAGGTGGTGGACAAAGAATCAAACGTTAAGTTGGGGAATGTGGCTTCCGGTGATTCTCAGTTCAGTTCTTGGTAGCCATGTCTCAGCGTAGTCTTCTTGGACACCAAATACTACTGACCTGTGTAATTGACAGGATATTGCAGACATCAGAGTATGTGACTTATGAGGCTAGACCATAAAAATATTGAGGCTTCTGACTTCCCGGTGTGGATCACTCACTCTAGGAAAAGCCAGCTGCCATGTTAGGAGGATACTCAAGCATTCCCATGTAGAAGAACTGAGCCTCCTGCCAACAGCCATGTGAGTGAGTCACCTTTGAAGTTGATTCTGCAGACCTAGCTAAGCCTTGAGGTGACTGCAGCCTTCGCTGCAATCTTGACTGGAACCTTATTTGAGCCCCTATCCAGAACCACCAAGCTAAGCTGCTCCCAAATTTCTGACCCACAGAAATTCTTGTGCGAGATAATAAAAGTTTATTATTGTTTCAGCCCACTTAGTTTTGGCATAATTTGTTACACAACAATGGATAACTGCCCATTCAGAGTCTAAACCATTGACTATTCAGCATTAGGTAAGAAAACGAGTTAATTGTTGCTTTCTTACCACCTACCCCAGCACCCCAGCACGACCACCATTTAGAGGGAGGTGCGCTTTGGCAAATGTACGTAAGACACTGTCTGTTGCTTCTCTACCTCTTGCCTCATCAGTTTGTGGCGTGATGTGTTTGCTGACAAATACCACCTAGGACCCTGGCTGCATGAGCTTGCTGAGACAGCTAAATTTTACACGTAGTGGGGTTTAACCATTTAACCCAGTTAATTCTTCTAAAAGTCCCATATTAAAGCAGGTGGTGTATGTTGAAAGATATATCTGAATACATTTTTATTTATTTATATAAATAGGTACATTTTCCTATCAGTAATCTTTCTGGTTGACAGATAGCCACCTTCCTGCTATGTCCTTCCACGACAGAGAAGGAGATCCTCTTTCTTAAGCCTCTTCTGACAAGGCCACCAGTCTCATTCATGAGGGTTCCACTCTCTTTGACTTAAGTAGCTCCTAAAGGCCCCACCTCCTAATAATATCACCTTGGAGATTAGGGTCTCAAAATAAGAGTTTGGGGAGACACGTTGATTTCACAACACTGACCTTCTATCAGCTCAGTCAGGATGCTCTTTAACAACCTTCTGTCAATCTTTCCCCGCCTTCACAGTGTGCCCCTAGTATTATGAATATTTAAAACATTGAAGATCTAATTAATGTGGAAATTTTTCTTTACATCAATTCATAGATTCGTTAACTTTGTTTTAAAAGGAAATGTTCTGTTTCCGTCATAAAGGGAGGATCAATGTGATTTGTCAAATATAGATGAAGACAAACCCATATACAAAGAAAATAGAACTATATTAATTCCAAGTAGCCATTATTACCAGAGAATACTCTAAGCCCAATGCTTGTGTTCCCCTTGGGCAAATGGAAGGTTAGCCACTTGTAGAGAGGTTTTTAAAAACAAAAGCAAGATCTTTTCCAATTAGATTAATTGGGCAAGGCAAAAGGAATAATAACTATGTCACCAAAATTATTTAATACAGGGTCTAGGAGCCACCTTAATCATTCATAAATTGGTTAGGCATGTTTATTACTACAGATTGGAAGTAGGCTTCCCCCAGGTGTGTTTCCCTTTGTAATGCCACTGTTGTAATGCCACTATCTATGCTTGTCAACACAATTCCAAGCACTGCCTCTGCATGGCAGAAAACATCAACCGTGGATGGTTTCCTTTTAGCTTGTCCTTCCCATTCTACAGCATGGAGGTTAAGAATTCGGGCTTTGGTTCCCATCCTGTCCCCTTTCCTCCCTGCGTGATTCTTGATTGACTTCTCTGAGCCCTTTGATAAATGGAGATAAAAATGTATACTCATTAGGTTGGAGAGAAGGTCAAGGGCAATGATGTATATAAGACATTAGCGTTTGCTATAAAGAGGCTATACCTCAGTTGCCATATTTGTATCAGTATTTGAAGATTCTTTGTTCAAGATTTGGAAGAGAATCTTCTTCCCAAGCCAGCATTTTATTTTGCATTAAAAACAAACAAACATTAAAAAACCCTTCGCAGACAAAATCCAGGGCATATTTTAGGTGTGTTTAATTCCAAACTCCTGATGTGTAGCAGGAACCTGGAACTTCCCTTTCTAATTTATGGGTCAATATATTCCCACTTTTGATTTAAGATAGTGCAAGTTGTATATAGTTGCCAACTGGGGATTCCTGGCTGATCTGTGCAGTTTTTCAATGACGTTATATGTGATGCATAGTGATGACTAAGGGAAGATTATAGGCAGAAGTGTTAGAACAGGGTGATCAACTGGGAACCCATTTCCAGTGAATGCCAAGATGTTTTGAAGGTGGGCATGGCAGGGAAATAACAGGATGCTGTGCTTGGTGAGAAATGAATTCCTAAATGTGCACTGCCATAAAGAGCCAGGCAAGGCACAGAAAAGTATTCTCCTGTTTCTTTTTCTGTTCTACTCTCTCTCTGCTTTTTCTTGTCTCACTGCTGCTGAAGGTGGAGCCTTGTTGTGTTAAAATAAGCCAATGAAGATTTTGGTGGTGTTTGTCCTTCAAGCCTCTTGACATACAGTGTCATCAAGGAGCAGTGGGTGAGCCTGCGAATGTCTCGGGCACAAACCTAGGTTCTCATTGAATCCTTACAACTGACTCTCTAAAGAATTCTCATTCTGTGGACGAGAAATGGGAACACAGGGATGTTAAGCTGTGTGCCTACAGTCATCCGTTTGGAAGAAGCAGGGCTGGAATTTGAACGTGAGACTGTATGCTCCCTGTTGTAGCTTCCTATGGCTGCTGTAACAAGTTAGCACAAACGCAGAGGCTTAAGACAGCACAAATGTCTTCTCTTACAGTTCTGAAGGTTTCACTCCAGAGTGAGTTTTATGGAGCGAAAATCAAAATGTCGGCAGGCCTTTCTTCTGCAGGCTTTAGGGAAGAGTCCATTCCTTTCATCTTCCAGTCTCTAGAGGCTTCTGGCATTTTTCAGCTCATGGCCGTAGCACTCCAGTCTCTGCTTTCACTATTGCTTCTTTTTTCTGCGACTCTGACCTTCTTGCTTCCCTCTTACAATTTTCCTTTTAATTGCATTAGGCCCACCAGGCTCATCCAGGACGTGTTTGTCCGTTTTCACACTGGTGATAAAGACATACCCAAGACTGGGTAATGTATGAAGAAAAAGAGATTTAACGGACTCACAGTTCCACGTGGCTAGGGAGGGTGCTCAATCATGGCGGAAGGCAAAAGGCAAATCTCACATGGCAGCAGACAACAGATAGTGAGAGCCAAGTGAAGGAGTTTCCCCTTATACAAACATTAGATCTCATGAGACTTATTCACTACCATGAGAACAATATGGGATAAATCGATCCTGTGAGTCAATGATCTCCCACCAGGGTCCCTCCCACAACATGTGGGAATTATGGGAGCTACAGTTCAAGATGAGATTTGGGTGGGGACACAGCCAAACCATGTCACAGGATAGATCCCCATGTCAAAATCCTTAACTTTATCACACTTGCAGTTGGTTTTATTATGCAAGCTAATATATTCACAGGTGGGATTAGGACTTAGACACCTTCATCAAGAAGCATTATTCAGCCCAACATATTCCTCAAACCTAAGCTTATTCCCAATCACACAGTCAAGAGAGGATGCCCACAATGCACTTGGCGTTTTGTGTCTGTGTCTCCCCTCCAAGAACAGGCACTTGCCCTTGTCTCTGAAGCTCACAGCCAAGTCTCTACAGTCAGCATCAGATGGCTCGTCTCTAGTTTCCAGGAACAAAGCTGCTATGGGACATGAGACTCTTTGAGGCAGGAGTCCCCTCATGCCTGGAGAGCATTACAGGCTGCATTTGTCTGTTTTCACGCTGCTGATAAAGACATACCCAAGACTGTGCAATTTACTAAAAGAAAGAGGTTTAATGAACTCACATTTCCACATGTCTGGGGAGGCCTCGCAATCATAATGGAAGGGGAAAGGCACATCTCACGTGGTGGCAGAGAACAGAAGAGAGCTTGTGCAGGGAAACTCCCCTTTATAAAACCATCAGATCTCATGAGACTTATTCGCTATCATGAGCATAGCACAGGAAAGACCCTCCCCCATGATTCAGTTATCTCCTAGCAGGCCCCTCCTGCAACACGTAAGAATGTGGGAGCTACAATTCAAGATGCGATTTGGGTGGGGACCTAGCCAAACCATCTCACAGGCTAATGACAGAGCGGGGCTGTTTCTTGTTTTGTTCTCAGAAGATCTATTGCATTTTCTTTTTCTTCCAAGTATAGTTAATGGCTTCATCTTTTCTGTACCGGGTTTGTACTAGACCACAAGCAAAACAGTTCAGAAAGCGCAGCCTCCAAGAAGTCAGATGTGCTTGTCTTTATCAATCTGTTTGGATTTTCTTGGCCCATTTACCCACAAATTTAAAAGACACAGTGAGTTTTCAGGGAGAACTCTTTAGCATTTACATTTTCATTTAGTTTTGTTTACTTCTTCGGTGCTCTCTTGGCTCCCAGACTAGCAAACACACCATTGTCACCGGGGAGAAATTTGTGTTGGCTGAAATCTGTGGTTGGTCTGTCGCTTTTCTTTATCTGCTCAGCTACCCTGATAGTTTCCCTGTGGTTTGTGGTAGGCTCACAGTTCTTGACCTCAGGACTCTCGCTGGTCTACAGGAGACTGGTTTGTGGGGGCGTCTGACATGGTTGGGTTCTTTGTGACATCTGGGCCACCCGGTTGAGTCTGACAAAAAACGCTTATTACCTCCTTGGCTTTGAAGCCCTCGTTTGTGGCACTACAAGGTCATCTTCGAAATCCCACATTCTTTTTTGGATTTAGGTATTAACCCCTCGGTGTGAAGAGAAAGATAATTGTCAACACATTTAGGAGAGAAATCATGCAATAAAGCCGACCCGACATGGTCTAACTTAAAACTAACTAGTTCATTAGTGCTAACTTAGTTCATTAGTGCTTTATCTGTGTGTGTGTGTGTGTATATGTGTGTGTGTGTGTGTGTAAGGGGATCAATTATATACATAAGACACAGGCCACCTAGGAAATGTTTCAGACACTGTACAACGAGGATGAATCAACAAGTAAATACCATGAAAATTTCTTAGATTGAAGAAATATTACTCCTATTTGCTGTCAACTCTGTGCTGGCCTTTTCACTGAAGTTCTCTGATTCAACTGCTCACAGTAATCCTGTAAGATATGGCTAATGGTTCCGTTTTATGGATTAGGAAACCAAGGCCAAAAGTGGTGAATTAATTTGACCAAAATCACAGACCCAGGAACTTCCTCAGCCAAGAGTCTGCAGCAGCTCTGTCTTAAGACTGTACCCTTTCATCCACCCCCTTGCTACTCAAAGCCTGGTCCATGAAGCAGCAGCTTCAGCATCTGCTGGGAGCTTGCTAGAGATACAGAATCTGAGGCCTGACTGACCCCAGGCCTGCTGTGTCCGAATTTTAACCAGGGTCTCTTGGTGACTTGTATGCACTTTAGAAGGGGAACTGCTCACCGCCCCCACCTCTCAGTGAGTTGAATAGACATTAAGTGAGCCTTCCTTATGTGCTTAGCCTGTGGTGAGGCTGCAGAGACAATACGACCCAGCCCCTGTAATGCAAAACTCAGAGCATGAGGCAGCACACCACTGCCGTGAGTTGAGGTAACGCAGTACTAACAGTGGGCACAGGGGGCTCAGGGGGCACAGAGGAGGGGTGCTTCCCAGGGAGACTGCCTGTTGGAGGTTACTCCTAAGCTAAGTGGGAGGCAGGAATCCGTTATGGCTGAGAACAGCAGATCTCAATTTGCACTGTCTGGTTTCAAGTCCAAATTCTACTGCATCCCAGCTGTGTATTGCGAGGCAAGTTACTTAACCTCTCGGGCCTCAGTTTCTGTATCTGTAATATGGGGAATCATTAAAGCACGTACTTTTTATGCATATTAAATGCAGTGATACTTTGAAGGACTCACAGTAGTTAACACGCAGCTCGATAAATGTTCTTATGGAAGGCTGAGAACAGAACAGCAGACAACAATCCAAACAAAACGCCGAGAAAGGTTTTCCTGGCAGGCGGGACCAGATGAGCAATACCCCTCCAAATGCAGAGGGGTAACTGAGTACGACTCTGGGACTTACACTGGAACATCCATACTGCAATAAAGCAGATTTTTCCTGAGCACCTACCCTGTGCCAAAGCACTATTCTAGGCTATGGAGATAGGAAGCTGAAGTATTGAAAGCATTACAGTCAAGAGCCAGAAAACCATTGTTCAAGCAATTGGCGTATGGCATGATTTGTGTTTATTACAAGCAATACTTTTCCTTCTAAGTACTGCTTTACCTGCATCCTGCCAATTTTGGTATGTTGTGTTTTCATTCTCATTAATTCAAAATATGGTCCAATTTCCCATGTGATTTCCTCTTCGACCCTCACAAGCTTATGATACCATTTACTTGTTTCTGTTCATCCAGTACTCGTTGTATACTTGCTATGTACCTGGCAGTGGCCTGGTCACATCTTCTGACCTCAAGGAGTTTATAGTCCTAAGAGGCATTGGCTCTTTGGGGGAGAGATACTTTTGGGGAGGGAAACATGAATGCAACTTTTTAAATGAAGTTTGAAACTCTTCCAAATGTCTCAAACTCAGGTTCTTTGACTCCTAAGCTATTTTTCACTGCCAAGTTGCTGTTACTGAAGCAAAATCTGTCCTGGTCACCATTGTATGCCCAGCACCTATCACAAGGCCCTGAACATATTAGGTACTCATTAAATACTTGTTCCACAAAGTGGTTCTTTGATATTCATGCATTTTATCTCAATTCATTTTGATTCCTCTTTTCACCCATCTGATGTTGACTTGATTTCTCCAACATTCAGTTAAGACCTAGCCGAAGCATAATTGTCAGCATAGTGGAACTGGCTCTCCTCTTTCTAATTGCCCTGCAGAGTTTTTGGGGAGTCTGTATGCAATTGTGTATAGCCCAACACCCCAAAACCCTCTTCTATTTCCTTTACCGCCCTTGGGCTGAAGAAGCCCCACTCTCCCTCTGCCTCCCATCCATTGTGGGCTGGGATACATGTTGGGTCTCTGCCCAGATCATGCTTGGAGTGGCACCAGCTGGGTAGGATATGTGAAATATTTGCTCCAAGAGATCCAGAAGTGTTGATCTGAGTAGGATCAGCTGGTGCTCCAGGATAAAAATCGTGTCACCACTTTTGCTGAAAAGTCACTGTGTTTCTCCCGTACTCAGCAGTTTACAGGGTGCCATATTGTTTTCAGACTTCCGGTTCTACCCTGTTCTGAAATGTGGCTGGGTGTTGTTAAATGGCTCCGCCTTCCTGCCAGAATTTCTCCATGGGGAGGAGCTGCCACTCAGTCCAGAGAGCGTTGCCTTTTGGTCAGCATTGCAGAACCTGGCAAGTCCTAATTCCCTGTGAGCTTGACACAGGAGGCCTCCTCCTCCGGGCCCACGTGGAGGCATTCTGTCCTCTTGTTGGAGGGAAAATCAGTATGATAGGGAGGTGCTTCTTTTGGGAGTGAGTTTGTAAGATCAAGACTATTTTCATCCAAACCAGTTACCTGTTTGTCTAGAACCTGTGTTCTCTGCTTTCTGCCTCTCGTGTTGACATTTCTCCTTTGGCATTCATCTGTGACTCGCTCACACGTGCAGTGCCCCAGGTGGGTTTGGAAGCCATGCTGCTAAGTTTTGATTCCTGGCTTTCCAACATTACCTTTGATAACCTTGGACAAGTTGCTGGTGGCTGTCTAAGCCTCAGTTTCCTCATCTACAAAATTGGTGCAATTCCAGTACCTCCTTCCTAAGGCTGTGAGGATTCAATGAGGTAATGCCTGTAAACTTTCTAGCACAGTGTCTGGAACATGGTAAACAGCTTACCTAGGTCTGATCTCATTTGATATTGCTGCTCACAGCAAAGGTTTGTTGAGTTTACTAGGATATAACAGTTGTTCTTTTTTAAAATAACTTTAAAAAATGCAAGTGTTGAATTATCTGCATTGTGCCTTTAGGGCATACACATCTGCTTACAATAGTCTTTGAGCTCTCAGAAAACTTCAGATTGAGGGATGCAGTTGAGGGATGCAAGAAGGAACAGGAGAAGAACCCAAATCCCCGCCCCACAGGACAGTGGAAGGGAAGTCTCAGAATCTCAGAAATGAGTGCCTGGAGAGGATAGGTGGCGGCTGTGCGGGGAAGTGGTGGCGCGATGGACCTTGAAGGATGCTGCACATCACAGTCCCAGGCGGGCTTTGGGGAGGGACATGTGGGAACAAAGCCATCCCTGGGCGGGCTTTGGGGAGGGACATGTGGGAACAAAGGCATCCCTGGATGGGCTTTGGGGAGGGACATGTGGGAACAAAGGCATCCCTGGACGGGCTTTGGGGAGGGACATGTGGGAACAAAGGCATCCCTGGCAGAGGATTCAGCACAAGCAAAGGCAGAAAGTCTAGAAAGTGTCAGGAATGAGAAGAGCCCAGTAAAGCATGGACATAGGGACGGCGATGAGACCTTCTGGCAGAGGCTTTGAATACCTTGGTGAGGGCTTCGCTCTGACTTCAGGAAGCAGGCGAGAGGCCCTGAAATTTCTACATAAAACTTGGGGCTGGGCATGGTGACTCACGCCTATAATCCCAGCACTTTGGGAGGCCGAGGTGGGCGGATCACCTGAGGTCAGAAGTTCAAGACCAGCCTGGCCAACATGGTGAAACCCCGTCTCTACTAAAAATACAAAAATTAGCTGAGTGTGGTGGTGGGCACCTGTAGTCCCAGCTACTCGGGAGGCTGAGGCAGGAGAATTGCTTGACCCTGGGAGGCAGAGGTTGCAGTGAGATGAGATTGTGCCACTGCCCTCCAGCCTGGGTGACACAGTGAGACTCTATCTCAAAAAAAGAAAAGAAAAGAGTTGGATCATAGCAAAGGTGAGCCTTAATTAGTTCACTCTGGCAGTTGTGCCAAGGAGGGACTGGCATGGAGAGAAAACAGAGGCAAAAATCACAACCTCTGTCAGAGAACTCATTGCACTATTTCTGTCCTGCCCTGGGATGGTGGAGCTGAAGGGAACAGAGGACAGTGAGTGGCAGAGGCATTGCGGAAGTAGAAATTTACCTGGCTTGCATGCCCATTGGTGTGAGGCGTGAAGGATGATCAGGGGTCCCAGTGACTTGGAAGTATGACAAAAGCATGACTAGATCCAGGAAATCCAGCTGGAGAGACCCACGTCTGTACAGAAAAGGTTCACGGAGCCCAGGCACACAGATGCCATGAGCAGTTCCAAAGGAGTGGGACAGGGGATGAGTGCTTTGTGGTCAGAGGTGTGGTCGCACGTACCGTCACCTTATAGATTGCAGGATGGATGCCACTGGGTCAGGTTCCATGTGCCGGGGGCAGGAGATTAGACATACTACATGCCTTGGCTTTTTCTGGGCTACTGAAAAAAAGATTCCAGCAGGCACACTTGAGTCACCCAGCACTGGCGGAAAGCCCAGCTCTTCTTCATCTCTCCCATGTATGGCTAACCTTTTGAAAATGTGCGGAAGAGGCCGGGCACGGTGGCACCCTTGTAATCCCAGCACTTGGGGAGGCTGAGGTGGGAGAATTGCTTGAGACCAGGGCTTCAAAACCAGCCTGGGCAACACAGCAGGACCCCATCTCTTAAAAAAATTTAGCCGGGTGTGGTGTCTCGTGAGTGTAGTCCCAGCTATTCAGGAGGCTGAGGTGGGAGGATTGCTTGAGCCCAGGAGGTGGAGGCTGAAGTGAGCTGTGATTGTGCTGCTGCACTCCAGCCGGGGCGACAAAGGGAGAGCTTGTCTCCTTGTCTCTACAAAAGAAAAAAATGTGCAGAGGCCTTGAGAGTTAGTGGTCTCCACATTTTTTAAGACAAGGAATTCAGTTAATCAAGTTTGTAAGACGTGTTTGAAAAAAGGGCCTGAACAGGCCCAGAGCAAGGGCTAATCAAGCCCTTCTACAGATTTTAACGCTCAGGTTTTGTGACCTTTGCTTTCTTTATTTTGGCAAAATGTACACACCTTAGTATTTATCATTTTAATTTATAAGTGTAAAATTCATAGTCATTAAGTATAGTCACAATGTTGTATAACCATCACCATTACCTACATCTAAAACATTTTCATCATATCCATTAAAAAATAACTGCCCCTTCCTCACTTCCCCTAGCTTGTGGTCCCTGGTAACCCCTACTTTATTTTCTACATCTATGAAATTGTTTTCATCATGAATCCATATTGTAGCATGTATCAAAATTTCTTTCTTCCTCGCCCTTCCTCTCCTTCCGTCTATCCTTCCCTCCTTCCCTCTCTCCCTTCTTCCCTTCCTTCCTTCTTTCCTTCCTTCCTTCCATTTTTGACAGGGCCTCCCTCTGTTGCCCAGACTGGAGTGCAGTGGCACAGTCATGACTCACTGTAGCCTTGACTTCCTGGGCTTCAGTGATCCTCCCACTTCAGCCTCCCAAGTAGCTAGAGGTGCATGCTACCATGCCTGGCTTTTTCTTTTTCTTTTTTTTTTTTTTTTTTTTGAATTTTTAGTAGAGACAGGTTTTTGCCATGTTGTCCAGGCTGATCTTGAACTCCTGTGCTCCAGTGATCCACCCGCCTGGGTTTCTCAAAGTGCTGAGATGACTCCACCACCACACCTGCCACAAAGTTTCTTTCTTGTGGCTGAATAATGCTTCTGTGTGAGGGGTGTGTGTGTGTGTGTGTATGTGTGTGTGTGAATAGTACTCCTGTGAACATTGTACAAAATCTATTCAGATCTCTGCTTTAGATTCTTTTTTAAAAATTTTTATTTATTTATTTATTTATTTATTTATTTATTTATTTATTTATTTTTGAGACGGGGTCTCGCTCTGTCGCCCAGGCTGGAGTGCAGTGGCGCGATCTCGGCTCACTACAGGCTCTGCCTCCCGGGTTCACGCCATTCTCCTGCCTCGGCCGCCCAAGTAGCTGGGACTACAGGCGCCCGCCACCACGCCCGGCTAGTGTTTTGTGTTTTTTTACTAGAGACAGGATTTCACCATGTTAGCCAGGATGGTCTTGGTCTCCTGACCTCGTGATCCGCCTGCCTCGGCCTCCCAAAGTGCTGGGATTACAGGCGTGAGCCACTGCGCCCGGCCTCTGTTTTCGATTCTTTTGGATATATACCTAGGAGTGAGGTTGCTGGGTTATTTGGTAGCTCTGTGCTTAACCTTTTGAGAAACTGCCAAGCTGTCTTCAACAGCAGCTGCATCATTTTCCCTTCCCACCAGCAGTGCATCAGGATTCTAGTTTCTCCATATCTACCCAATACGTATTTTACTTTAAAAAAAAAAAAAAAAAAAAAAATAGCCATCTGAGTGAAGTGTTACCTCCCTGTAATGTTGATTTTCATTTCCCTAATGATGTTAAGCATCCTTTCACGTGCCTACGGGCCATTTGTGTATCTTCTTTGGAGAAAGTTAACATCCATTTTTGATACTCAAGATACCTTTTTGATTCTATTTTTGCTTGCTTTTGGCTAATGATTACCTTCCAGCACCATGAGTTTTGACTGTGCTAATGTCTTCTAGTACTGTTTAGAATTTGAGGTAAAAAGAAAACAGTGATTGAAAGAGACAGTTGTTACTTACATTGGGGAGATTGCTATTGCGTCCCCTGTACTCTTTCATTAGCTGTATTATGTTCTTATTATGTGTTTCACTGTGTAATTGTAATTCTTGACTTTGGGATTTTGTCCCTTTTTGGGGGTTGGGGAGGTTGGGGGAGGTTATTTTATAAGCCAAGAAGTACAGCCAGTATGAGTCTGAAGCAACTAGGGCGCAGTAGAAAATAGATGAAGGAGAGTGAAATCTCTAGCAAGTCAAAAAGTGATAGATGAGTCAAAAAAAAAAAAAAAAAAGAAAAAAAAAAAATCCTGGCTGGGCACAGTGGCTCACATCTGTAATCCCAGCACTTTGGGAGGCCGAGGTGGGTAGATCATCTGAGGTCTGGAGTTTGAGACCAGACTGGCCAACATGGTGGAACCCGTTCTCTACTAAAAATACAAAAATTAGCCAGGTGTGGTGATGCACACCCGTAATCTCAGCTACTTACGAGGCTGAGACAGGAAAATCACTTGAACTTGGGAAGCGAAGGTTGCAGTGAGTGGAGATTGTGCCACTGCACTCCACAGTCAGACTTCATCTCAAGAAGAAGAAAAAAAAGCCTTTAGAGCTTCCTAATTTCTAAATAATTTTCCTTTATAATTTTCAGAGGTTGTGAAATTAACTCGGTAGATTGGAGTGTAGTTTGTCACTCTAATTGCTGAGCGTTTTAATTATCAGGCGTGTTTTATGCTTTTGTGAAATGCTCATTTCACAGCTTGCTGGTGGGTCTTTTTGTAGAATGAGAAAGTGAATATTCACACCAGAAATGAGGTACTGACCCTGAAGGGCTTTCCAATCAAAGAGAAAGGAGAGCGTAACTCGACACTGCCGTTGTTTGTAAGCAGGAAACTGTTGCTCTGCCATGGTTTAGGGGAGGAGGATGGTTTCCATTCTGTTTCGATCATCAGAATAAAAACAAGCACCAGAAGTTTTGGTTCAAAGATGCTTTCCTTTTTCAGTGTCTGGTCATTTTGTTGTTACTTTTCTTCAAGAGAGTTGGAAGGGATAGGGAGGCACAGGGGCCACAGGGCCGTCTTTGTAAGGCTCTGGCATTTGATAATGAGGTGTTTTGGTATTCCAAATAATTGGTGGAAGGATGGAAAGGTTAAATGGAAATTATATAAGGACTGCAAAGAGATTCATATATGACTATTTCATGAGTGCTGACTATATACTAGGTGCTGTTACAGCCTGTGTAATGCCACCGAGGAGTTGGGGGGAGTCACCATCGTCTGTTCGTCTGTCCGTCCATCCATCCATCCATGCATCCATCCTGCTTCCCTCCATCCTTTCTCTTTTCCACAATGTCTCTTCCTCCGCCCCCTCCCTTCCCCTCCTTCCTTCCTATCCTGTGCTTATAACATGTCAAGCATATGTTGTAGCCATTGGGGACATCGTGGTAAACAAAGCAAAGTCCTTGCTTGCATTCTGTGACAGATGGAGATAAAATGGGTAATTAACAAATATAACCCTTTCCACCCACCCCCCACATTATTTATTTATTTATTTATTTATTACCATATCTGTTATTCCATCAGGCAGGATCCAGTTAGGAGACAGAAACTATATAATAATTTTAACAGAGAAGATTTAGTATTAAGAATTATTAGCTACAACAGGGTTTTGGCTACTAAAGGGTAAAGAATCAGGCCGAGCACAGTGGCTCATGCCTGTCTGTAGTCCCAGCACTTTGGGAGGCCAACGTGGAAGGATCGCTTGCGTCCAGGAGTTCGAGATCAGCCTGGACAACATAGGGAGGCCCTGTCTCTACAAAAATAAATACATAAATAAAAATAAATAATAAAAAGTAGCTGGGTGGGTGTGGTGGTGCATGTGGGGGTCCCATCTACTTGGCAGGCTGAAGCAGGAGGATCATTTGGGCTCAAGAGGTTGAGGCTGCGGTGAGCTATGATCTCGCCTCTGTACTACAGCCTGTGTAACAGAGCGAGACCCTGTCTTTAAGTAATAAAATAAAAAAAGAGTAAGTCGGGCATGGTGGCTCATGCATGTAATCCCAGCACTTTGGGAGTACGAGGTGGGCCAATCACTT
The DNA here is from genome assembly GCF_047675955.1 of Chlorocebus sabaeus. Taxonomy (NCBI): domain Eukaryota; kingdom Metazoa; phylum Chordata; class Mammalia; order Primates; family Cercopithecidae; genus Chlorocebus; species Chlorocebus sabaeus. The sequence goes on from NC_132908.1 coordinate 75,435,324, forward strand.
GGGGTCAGGAGTTCGAGACCAGCCTGGCCAACGTGGTGAAACCCCGTCTCTACTAAAAATACAAAGGTTAGCCAGACTTGGTGACGTGCTCCTGTAGTTCCAGCTACTTGGGAGGCTGAGGCAGGAGAATCACGTGAACCTGGGAGAAGGAGGTTGCAGTGAGCTGAGACTGCGTCACTGTACTCCAGCCTGGGCAACAGAGTGAGACCCTGCCTCAAATAAAGGTAAAGAACTCTAAAGAATCCAGGAATACAGATTTGGGAGCAGCCAGTACCGTGAGGGCTGGGGCAGTACACCCAAGGAAGGAGAAAATCTAGGGTCCCCAGGGGCCAGGACTGGGATCTTGACCAGGCCGTGGCCCATTGGATGGCAGAAAGGTTCTTGCTGAAACCCCCATAAAGGTGGGACTCACTGAGAAACCCCTCTCTGTGGTGCCAGGGAAGGATGTCTATGGGAGGTGCCTACCATGGAAGTCTCTGGAAATCAGCCTGCGGGGGTAGAGTGCCAGGAAACTGCCCCCCCGGGGTCTGGAGTGAGCCGCCCACAGGGAGATGCACCTGCGGGAGCGTCACACCAGAACCTATCTGCGCCTGTGTCCCTGCAGCGCCCTCTACTGGCGAAGCTGGACTTGGCGGCCACTGGCAAAGGGGAAACTTCTTCCTTCGTCCCAAGGGGAGCAATGCTAACTGGGCTTGGTACTGAAACGTCATCTGTGGACGGTTGACGCTGATGCTAACCAGTGCTATAGGAAAATAAGCAGAGTGAGGAGCCTAAGAAGTATCATGTGTGCTGTTTGGTAGAGACTCTATAAGGAAGACCTCTCTAAAAAGGTGACATTTGGAGCAGAGACATGAAGGAAGGGGTTGCTGGAGGCAGAACATTCTAGGCAGACGGAAGTGCACGTGCAAAGGTCCTGAGGTCAGAGCCGGCATGGCATGTAAGGAAGCCAGCTGCAACACAGTAGGTGTGGATGAAGGGAAGAGAATTACCATTTGGCCAGAGCACGCATGCTAAGAGATAGAGATCCTTTTGGATAGTCTTGAACACAGAACTGACCGGAACTGACTTATACTTTGAAAAGATCACTCTGGCTGCTCTGTTGAGTAGATTGGCAAGGGACAGGTGGTGAAGACTGAAGCAGGGTATCCAATTAGGAAGTTACTGCAGTGATCCAACCCCCAACTTCTGCTGAGGTTGAAGAACATGCATGTCCAACCTAAATATATGTTCAAAGGTGGTTATTATTGTTTGAGGTGATGAAAGAGTTTTGGAGATAGAAGTGATGGTTATACAACATCATGAGTGTAATTAATGCCACAGAACTGTATCTTAAAAATGCTTAAAATGAGCCGGGTGCGGTGACTAACGCCTGTAATCCCAGCACTTTGGGAGGCCGAGGCAGGTGGATCACTCGAGGACAGGAGTTTGAGATCAGCTTGGCCAGCATAGTGAAACCACGTCTCTGCTAGAAATACAAAAATTGGCTGGGTGTTGTGGCAGGTGCCTGTAATGCCAGCTACTTGGAAGGCTGAAGTAGGAGAATTGCTCAAGCCCAGGAGGCAGAGGTCGCAGTGAGCCGAGATTATGCCACTGCACTCCAGCTTGGGCAACAGAGTAAGACTCTGTCTCACAAAAAATAAAATAAAATAAATAAATAAATAAATAAATAAATAAGAGTTGGATTGCAGCAAAGGTGAACTTTAACAAGTTCACTCTGACTCTGTCTCAAAAAAAAGGTTAAAATGACAAATTTTATGTTATATACATTTTACTGCAATAAAAATCATTTTTAAAAAAGGATAGTACAAAAGTGATACTTCCCTCTCAGTGCATTTTACCAAGGAATCATTAGTGTACATGTGTGTTCTTACTGGAAATGTTAATCGAATGTTAATTCCTTTTTTTAACTTTTATTTTGGGTTAAGGGGTACATGTGCAGGTTTGCGATATAGGTAACCTCATGTCACAAGGGTTTGTTGGATAGATTATTTCATCACCCAGGTAATAAGCCTAGTACTCAATAGTTATTTTTCTGATACTCTTTGTCCTCTCCCCTCCACCCTCAGGTAGGCCCCAGTGTCTGTTGTTCTTTATTTGTGTCCTTGAGTTTTCATCATTTAGCTTCCACTCGTAAGCGAGAACATGCAGTATTTGATTTTCTCTTCCTGCCTTAGTTTGCTGAGGATAATGGCTTCCAGCCCCATCCATGTTCTCGAAAAAGAGACGATCACATTCTTTTATATGGCTGTGTAGCACTCCTTGGTGTATATTTACCACTTTTTTAAAAATCCAATCTGTCATTGGTGGACATTTAGGTTGATTCCAGTAGACATGTAATTCTTACTGGAAATGTTAATCTTGATCATTTGGTTAATGTGACGTCTTCTGGTTTTTCCTTTTGTAGATAACAAATACTTTGGAAGAGATTAAACAGACAAACAAAAAAGTGGTATTGTTATCACCAGCATGGCTACTACTAGGTAATTCTAGGCTTCAAGCCACTGGGACATAGGCATATTTTCAGCTTATTCCACAGGAGGGGAACAGAGGCTCAAAGAAACTAGATAACTTGGCCAGGCGCAGTGGCTCACACCTGTAATCTCAGCACTTTGGGGGGCTTAGGCAGGAGGATTGCTTGAGCTCAGGAGTTTGAGACCAGCCTGGGCAACATCGCGTGACCTTGTCTCTACTTAAAATGAAAATCTAAAAAATAACGAGGTGCAGTGATACATGCCTGTAGTCCCAATTACTCAGGAGGTGGAGGCGGGAGGATCGCTTGGGCCCAGGAGGTTGAGCCTGCAGAGAGCTATCATCATGCCACTGTGCTCCAGCCTGCGCATCAGAGAAAGACGTTGTCTCAAAGAAAAAAAAAAAAAAAAAAAAAGAAAAGAAAAAGAAAGAACAAAAGAAAAATTATGTAACTTGCTCCCTTGCTAGTGAGTGGCTAGATTGTAAACTTCATGAGGGCAGGGGCCTTTGATGATTTTGTTAGTATCCTAAGCACCTAGAACAGTACCTAAACATTTGTTAGACACTTAATATGTGTTTGTTCTATTAATAAGTGGAGCCTGAGTGTGTTTTTTGATTCCACACCCCATGTTCCTTCCACTACAACTTCTGGCTCTGGCTCCTGGACTGTCAGTCATTAGCACTCCCTATCCCTAAGATTTCAGGAATGTTCAGCTGTTTCCTAGCATGGAACGGACCATCCCCTGGCCCTACCCATGGCTAAGTCATTGGCTGCAGACAGCAGACATTTGGCTCCCCTGGAAACATTTCTCCCTCATTTAAAACAGTGGGGCAGCAGGGTACTTTGTCCCTCGTGTTAGCTGAAGTTGGATGATGCTGTGTTGATGGGAAAACGCTGTTACTATTTTTAGACTAGTGGAGCTCTCAGTTATTCATAGCTCCGCACTCGTGGGTGGAATGAGAAGTTATAATAGAATGCAGGTGCCTCTCATTGTTTTCCGCTACTCACTGGATAGTGTTTATTAAAAATGAAATCACAGTGGTGTGTCTGGAGTTGAAGTCTGAACAAATAACCCAAAATGAGGAGTCCCTGGAAGGTGGGCAGGAGGCGACAAACAAAGAGAAGCAAAAACAAGTTTGAGCTAATTGGGATCAGACAGTACTTTGCATGTGAATTCTGAACAGGGGGCTTGGCTGCAAAACGATTATTGTATTCAACCTTTGTTGGCATCATTCGCTTACTTTCATGGGAGATCCAGAATTGGAATTTAACACAGTTTTCCCGGGTCCTTCATAGAATCTGAAAATATGACTGTGAAGGCATGTGGCTGAAATGAGACTCTTTTCACAGTATTTAAAGATGCACATGGATATGTTGGTGTCTACACAACATCAACTTGGTATTTTCCTGTTCCTTGAAAGAAGCCTTTCTAGGTCCTTCTGAAAGAAGGGCTGGAGGTTTTAATTAAAAACTAGTACTGGGCTGGGTGCAGTGGCTCACGCCTGCAATCCCAACACTTTGGGAGGCCGAGGCGGGCGCATCGTGAGGTCAGGAGATGGAGACCATCCTGGACAACATGGTGAAACCCTGATTCTACTCAAAATACAAAAATTAGCTGGGCATGGTGGCAGGCACCTGTAATCCCAGCTACTCAGGAGGCTGAGGCAGGAGACTCGCTTGAACCAGGGAGTCGGAGGTTACAGTGAGCCGAGATCGCACCACTGCACTCCAGCCTGGTGACAGAGCGAGACAGTATCTCAAAAAAAAAAAGAGTTCTGAATGATGATAGGTGTTGGAATCCACGTTGGTGTGTCTCATGTCGGGTTTTCGGACAGTTCATTGAAAGACCCATTTTGTGTGTGTGCACGTGTGCACCTGTACATGTCTCCCCCACACACACACACATACACGTGGACATACGATAGCATAAGGCAGTTCCTGGTACATGGCGTTGTTCTGAGTTGTGAGATAATCCCAGACTTCGGGCAGTTCCTTGAAAGACCCATTGTGTGTGTGTGTGTGCGCGTGCGCCTGTACATGCCTCCCCCCCCACCGCCGACACACACATATGCACATATAGCATAAGGCAATTCCTGGCACATGACGTTGTTCTCAACTGTGAGGTGCTCCCAGGAGACCCCGTGCTTCTTATCACATGCACATTCTGCAAATCCGTCCCCTTATTGAGCAGATGTTTATCGCCGAGCACTAAGACAAATGAAACGTCACCCTTGCCGGTAGCACTCGTGGACAGCCTTCGGTCCCCTGTAGCGGATATATGTGGTATGTGCTTGGAGAGGGGCTGCAGGTAGGACTAGAAAGGTAGGGAAGTTGGGCAGATAGTGAGAGACATCACAGCACTCACTCCTAAGGGTGGGGAGCCATCTCAGGCCCAAGAGAGGAGGAGTGACACAGTCACCAACTCACTCCATCAAATGTGGCTGTATTTTTAGAAGTGTCTGGTTCCTGAAATACCTCAATTCCTTTTGCCTCCCTGACTCCTCTCCACTCTTCTGCCTGTTCATCGAACTGAAAGATTATCAGCACTATATTCAGCCTGGCCAGTAATATCACAAAACAAAAATATCTTGTGGGTTTGAAATTTATGAGTGTTTTGACTGTTCACAGCAACGCCTTTGAGAATCACAGTGTGTAATCCCCTCTCCACCCCCGCCCCCCGCCCCCCACCCCCACCATGTAGTTTTTGGGCAGCTTTTCGATGAGTAAAACAGGGCCTGACTTTTACCCCAAAGTAATGTTCTTTTGTGGCTTGTCTACTCCAAGAACTGAGATACCCAGACTCATTCCTCATCTCTTGTTGAAACAGAGAAGTCACTGTAGCACCCTCCGGGGGGGTGGGATGTCAAGAGAGAGTATGGGCTTTGAAATTGCTCAGCCCGTCTGCAACCTTGAAGGGCATGGTGTTTCACTCCTCCACGTCTCCCCGCAACTCCACCCTGCTCCAGTGAGGATGAAAATGTGTTTCTTAGAGATGGGACAGGAGCCTTAGTAATATGGTGCGAGCAATGGCTCACCTAGGGGGCAGGTATTCATTCAGTGGTGGGTATTATTGTAATAATCATTAGCATCATTACTAGTGATTTTATTTTTCCTTTAGCCAATGGAGCAGTGGCTTTTGGTCCACTACTTTCTACTGAATCCATGAGTGGATGTGATCTTCCCTTTTAACCCTGTCTTATTGGACGTTGGTAAATAGTATATCATGAGCCCCTGCAAGAGCTTGAATCCTTCAAAGACAAGGTCAATCAGTGGCCATCACTACTGTAAATGTAAGACACTGTGATGACTGACACTTACTAGTTTCCTCATTTATTTATTTTTCTCTGCAGGACACAACTGTGTGTTCCAAAGATGGTCTTAAACCTATAGGAGTGTAACACCATGGCTAGTTCAGAAAACCTTAATCCAACTTCCAGACTTAGAAGATACTGGGAAGTAAAAGGGAGAGAAGGAATACACAGGTTAGGTTAGAGAAATGATTCCATACTCTGAGAAGGATGTTTTCCAGTCCTCCTTCTAGAAACAACTTTTGTGTCTAAGGATTGTGGGTGAACAGCAGCAGCACAGGCTACATTGGCTTGGCTCTTAGTGGATAGTAAGCACAGTGGTTGGGATGACTTGGCTTTTACTGGGCAGTAAGCACAGTGGTTGGGATGGGACCTTGGCATCTCGGGCAAAGCCCCTCTGCCTTGAGTCCTGCCTCTGACACTTGCTTACTATGTGACCTGGGTCAAGTCATACCTACTCTTCCTCAGTTTTCTCATCTGTAAAATGGGGATTCCAGTGGTTTTTATGAGAATTAAACATGATGATACATAAATAGCACCGGGAAAATAGTGTTTAGGAAAGCTTGACATGATGACCGGTTTAGCAGCAGTAGTGTGTGCCATGCTTATCTCTGTGGAATGAACAGATTTGGAGTCAGGGTGGATGTTTAGCTCACTGTATTAGTCTGGTCTCACACTGCTATAAAAAACTGCCTGAGATTGGGAAATTTACAAAGAAAAGAGGTTTAATTGACTCACAGTTCTGCATGGTCGGGGAGGCCTCAGCAAACTTACAGTCATGGCGGAAGGGAAGCAACTGCACCTTACATGGCAGCAGGCAAGAGCGGGAGGGAGGGAGAGAGAGAGGGAGGGAGGAAACCAACACATATAAAACCATCAGATCTCATGAGAACTCACTATCACAAGAATAGAATGGGGGAAACCACCCCCATCATCCATTCACCTCCTACCAGTTCTCTCCCCGGACATGTGGGGATTGCAGTTTGTATTACAGTTTCAGATGAGATTTGGGTGGGGACACAGCCAAACCATATCACTCACCAAATCTCATTTTTACAGAGTATGTGTGTTTTCACATTTTGTGTGAAATTTTAGAATGAATGTGATAAAAATGAGGAAAATTGGAAATGAAGTTTAGGTCAGGAAGATTTCAGTGATTATTTTTTCAGAATCATTATTTCTTGGTTTCTAGGGTCCATGATGCCATTGTTCAAATGAGGCTGTATTTTTTTTTCCCTCTCATCCTTCCTACTTAGAAGACAGTTACATTGACTCTGTGCCTTTCATGTGTCAATGCCATCTCACAGGACTTTGTGCAAAGAAACGGAGGACTCTCTGGAGACGTTGTGCAGGGCAGTGGCCCTGTGTAACTACTAAGCACTTAAAATGTGACTACTATGACCAAGGGGCTGGATTTTTACTTTAATTTTTTGTAATTTAAATAATTTAAGTAGCTGATGTGTCTGGTGGCTGTCATATTGGACAGCACAGAGTAGACGTTGCAAATACAGACGTAGAAAGACACCATGCCTGCTGCTAAGAGGCCCCTGGTCCTACTGAGTGGTCAGCTGTTTACATTGACAATCCCAGCATGGTATAATAAGCATTAACAAAGAGACATGTACAGGGTGCTGAGAAAGCTAATTTTTGCAATAGTCAAAAAAGACCTCAGGGCAGACTCCCCAGCACAGAGTGCCAAGCCTTTACCTAAGAAGAGAATCATTTTATAAGTACCTTTTACGTGCCAGATACTAGGATAGGCACTTTGCATAGAAACTCACATTTCAGCTGGGCACGGTCGTTCACGCCTGTAATCCCAGCACTTTGGGAGGCTGAGGCGGGCAAATCACGAGGTCAAGAGATCAAGACCATCCTGGCCAGTGTGGTGAAACCCTGTCTCTACAAAAAAATATAAAAATGAGCTGGACGTGATGGCACATGCCTGTAGTTCCAACTACTCAGGAGGCTGAGGTAGGATAATCATTTGAACCCGGGAGGCGGAGGTTACAGTGAGCCGAGCTCGCGCCACTGCACTCCATCCTGGGCAACAGACTTGGAGACACTGTCTCAAAAAAAAAAAAAAAAAGAAAAGAAAAGAAAAGAAACTCACATTTTATCTTTAGTGTAGCTGTGGTTACCAATCCCAAGGATGGTAAGTCTGAAGTTCAAACTGGTGATGATTCCCCCCAAGTCACACAGGTTTATAGTTAAATCAGGGCATGCCTGATTTTCAAGCCATATCAGACAGCCTATTTCTTGAATAACCTCCCATCCCCTCTGTCTCCTTTGTGGGGCTCTTGGCAGTACTCTGGTGATTGGTAACCACTGATACGCCCCCAGCCGTCCACACTCGGCTGGAAGGCAGGTTTCACGTAACCGATTTACCACTTGGTAAAGGAACGAGGTGACAGCAAGACCACAAACTAATAAATACGCCAGTATTGACATAATGTCGGACCTCAGTATGATTGATGCATGTGTTGTTGACTGGGGATGTCACATGTTCAGGCTCTAATCCTGGTCTCAGTATGACTGTGAGGACGGGGCCAAGTCATTTCACAATTTGGGTGAGTGTTCCAAGCTTCTCAGAAGAGCGACGCAATAGAAATTCAAGGTATGAAATTCAAGGTGTGGTCTCAGAGTCATTTTATCTAACAGCTTCTCTGCTATGTTTTCTTAGTATGTGAAATGGGAACATCACTTACCATCTATTCACCTCCTGTTTGAGTTCAAGGGAAGGTTTGCAGATTGGCCTGAAGGAAGACTTCTCTTGAAAAACTCATATGAAAGAGCACATTGCCGTCCCCAACCCTGAGCCATTTCTGTCCTTTTCAGGGAAAGGGAACTGTGTTTACCGGCTCGTAAAGCCCCAGCATCTCCTGCTAGAAGAAGCACCCACATTGACCCAGCAGTGTGCATGTTCCCATAAGGTGGTGCTGGGCAGGAATAGCATTTCACCCCTTGGTCACCCCTTGGCAATAATCTGTTTGATTCACTCCAAATCCTACTTCAGATCTCCATCTGTTTCAGGGGATGACCGATCTGAATAAAACCAGTGAGCTTAATCTACTTGTGTGGAATGTTATCGCTGGAAGGGATGCATAGAGATCACTCTATCGCCTCAAATGATCTCTTCTGCATATCTCACCATTGGAAAACACAAATGTGGCTCCTACTTGTCTTTTTTATTTGTTTGTTTTTGAGACAGGGTCTTGCTCTGTTGCCCAGGCTGCAGTGCAGTGGCATGATCTTGGCTCAGTACAACCTCTGCCTCGCTGGCTCAAGGGATCCTCCCACCTCAGCCTCCTGAGTAGCTGGGACTGCAGGTGCATGCCACCACACCTGGCTAACTTTTGTTTGTTTTTAGTAGAGAAGGGGTTTTGCTATGTTGCCCAGACTGGTCTTGAACTCCTGAGCTCAAGAAATCCTTCCACCTAGCTTGGGATTACAGGCACGAGACACCATGCCCGGCCCCCTTTCTCCTTTTTTAAAGTCAGATATTAAGGCTCAGAAAGGGGCGTTTCTGCCACTGCAGAGGATGGCTGACATTATTAGTTGTGCGCTCTGTCCAAGGCATTGTGCTAAGCACTTTGTACAGGTTGTTTAACCCTCACAAGTCTATGAATGGAGTATATTACCCACTTCGTTTTAAGTAGGAAATTGAAGCTCAGGGAATTGTAGCAGAGGGCCGCAGTTCACACTGCTCATCAGCGATGTGACTGGGATCACCACAGCCTGTCTAGTTCAGAAGCTTGTTCTCCTAACCACGATGTGGGAGACATTCTTGTCCCAGGCAGCACGCTGGTCGCAGAGGTGGGATCTAGACCGAGGCTCTCATTCTGTACTATCTCTGGCCCCGAGGAAGGAAAGGGGAAGGAGAAGGGCCTTTGGAACTGGGCGAACCTAACAATTTCTGCCAACTCTACTCTTCCTGCTGTGGATTAAAACAGAAGCTCTGAATTGCAGGCACAAAGCAGTAATGAAAAGCCACCACAACAAGCCCTTTCTTGTTTAATGGTGTCTCTTCCATGTCATCTTTGGAACACAGTCAGTGGCAGTACCCAGCAGAAGCCATATGCATACTTTTTCTCAAGTGTTGAAATAAATTAATGGTGTGGCCAGGGTTCTGGTACTTCAGATCCCTGTCAGTCTCTAGGGTCCTCCACAAGTTGGGGTGATGCTATGGTCACCTGCATCCCCCCCTCTCCAGCCCTCACCTGGTTTTCTTTTCCCCTTCCAAGACAAGACACCCACACCATTCTCATTATCTCTGGAAGCTGGGGGTCAGGAGAGGGGAACCCATAAAGGTCCTGTCTTCCCCAACTCAAGAAGCTTAAGGCTACATTCACTCACTCATGAATTGATTGATTTATTCATTCACTGGTTGGTTCATTCATTCATTCCTTGAGCTGTCATCCTTTGGATGTCATGCAGAGCTGAGTGCTGAAATAAAATGATAAGTCAAAAACCAAAAGGCCTCTGACTTAACAGGACTTCCATGATTCGGGGGAAGAAGACAATAGGCAAGTAAGCAAGTAAGTATACAAGATAAATAGAAACTATGATGAGAGCATTAAACTAGGCCTTGTGGAAGCAACTGCAGGGGAAGAGGAAAGTCAGGGAAGACCATTTTAAGGAGATGATGTTTGAACTCAAGAATCAAAAATAGTGCCAGGGCTGCATGGGGGAGAATGGTCTGGGCAAGGTGAACAGAAGTGCAGAGTCCCTGAGGCAGAAAATAGCTCAGTCTCTTTGTGAGCTAGAACAAGAAAGGGGCCCGTTTGGCTGGCATAGCATGGGATAGAGGATCATGGTGGATACCAGCTAGGATTTCACTGTGAAAGAATAAAGGAAGCCACTGAAGGGCTTCACGCAGGGCAGTGATGTTGTATAAAGATCTGTCTGGCTGCCTTGGTGAGCATGGGTTCAGAGAGCAGCAGCAGCAGTGTGCGGGATGACTAGGACCATCACCTTAGGGCCAGCCTGCAGACAGGTCTGGCCAAAGGAGTGCCGCGACTGCTCAGGGGCCCCTCCACATTTGGAAGATACTTTGGTAGCTGCAACCTCCTGAAAACAGAAGGCTCCAAATTACGAGGTAGCATTCTAGAGCCAAACAAATGCTGTTGTTTCTGACAGGTGCATCAAGACAGGGAAATGATGACACATTCACCACAACTGAGGTGTTGATGGGGTGTGTTGCGATCCTTGGCTTGTTCCAAAGCCTATGTGGGTGGGACTTCTTTAATGTCTGCCTGTAACTGGGCACTCAGCTATAAATAGAGCTATTTTGGAAATTCTGCATCTCAATTTCAAAAAAGTTGGAAGGACAGGAAAGGGGAGCTGTGTTTGAGATCTCAGAAATCTGCGCCCCACCTTGCTATCCACCAGTGGTATTCTGTCAGTCTTACTACACCCTCCCACCTCTAGCCCACCCTCTACCATCCTCACCAGGAAGGAGGCGGCATTCATTTCAAGAACTGCTTTTCTTTTATCAGCTGGCATTACTAGGTATAGACGTTCTGCCCCTCTAAGGGGCGATAGGTGAATACCTGTTGCTTTTGTGTGCTTCCTATTTAAAACATGTTTATCTACTCGCCCACCCCCCAACTTTATCCAAAAGTTATTTGGTGTTTTAGAAAGACATGAATATTGGGCCGGGCTCGGTGGTTCATGCCTCTAATCCCAGGTGAGGCAAGAGAATCGCCTGAACTTGGGAGGTGGAGGATGCAATGAGCTGAGATGGCACCACTGCACTCCAGTCTGGGCAACAGAGCGAGACTCCATCTCAAATAAAATTAGTCAAAGACATGAATATTGTCTTCTAAGTAAAAGTAATGATGATGACAGTGGTGGCAATGATATTATGAGCAGGTGACATGCATTGAGCACTTATTTGCTCCATGCAGTGTTCACAGGTCTTTACATGTAAAAACAACCCTGTAAAATAAATAACATTCTCTTCATTCTACAAGTAAACTGAGGCAGAGGATTCCAGCACAAGCAATTTGGTTCCAAAACCTGCCCTTTTAACCTCTAGCAGATATTGGTGAACTCTCTGTTTGTCTTTGGAAGGGTAGGTGGAGGCTGCTGGGAAAAATAGATGAAGCTGTTACATTTGGCAGCAAATGTGAATCACCACCTTCCCTCGCTTTAATTCCCCCCTCCAACCTTCTCGAGCCTTGCCATCACCTTCACCCTGTCCTTCCTCTTCAGGCCACCCACCCCTTCCGATTGACCCCACTGGACTTCTCTGCTCCTGCCTTCTGTCTTCCCTCCAGTGACCACTGTTTTGACCTTCACCTGCACAAGTTTTCTCAATAACTCTTCTTGCTCCCTCTCCATCCTCTCCATTTTGCTTCTTATCTTTGGATGCTGTTTTTGCCACAGCTTTGAGGATTTCTGTTTCCTGCAATCTAGGAGAAAGGTAGAGCTCTCTTTCCCTGGGGCAATGCTTCCAATATTGGTATTCCACAGCACTCCAAGGATTCTAAATACTCTGCCAGAGTAGGGAGGAAAATCATCCAAACTGCTTGGTAATTGAATTCAAGAGTGATGGACCAAAAATTATTAATGCATTCCCTTCCCTCCACCAGCCAAAGAGGATTCCGTCTTTCTTCTCCTCCCAAATACAGGCTCCATTAACCTTTGACGTTTATTTCTTTCCAGTCTTTCTTTTGTGTATCCTGTTTTATTTTGTTTTGCATTTTTCCAATTGTGATCATACTACTTGTGCAATTTGAGGTATTTTGGACAACATTATTATGTTACTACAAAAGCCTCATATGCTGTGTTTTATAAATATGTGAGGCAATCATTCAATGATAAGATGTACTGTTATTTTATGTTTCACCAAGAGTGGGAAGAACATTGTTAATTATATAATGATCCAAAAATGTCTTCTCTCTCAGAATGTATTATTTTATATCTATTACAAAGGCTCTTTTGACTTAGGCATAGATTTATCATACATCAGGCCATGTCTATGCCTTCCTGTGAACACAATGATTTTGAGTTACAATATTGAATCATAGTGTGATCTTTCTGAAGTCATTTTAGTTGTCACTTAAATTCAATATGGAAAGCATCAGCAATGCACCTATATCCACAAAAATGGGCAGCTAAGATCAAGTTACCAGGAAAAACCAAACCAAAACAAAAGCACATCTCCATATGGATAAGAGATGGCTCATCATTTATAATGGCTGCCTGATAATTGGAGATATATGCACCAGACTTGACTTAGCCGTTCTCTTAGTCATCAGACGTTTAGATTTCAACAGGCTCCTGTTAAGCTCTCCTTACAGTGTGTGTGGCACCGTGCAGTTGAACGAACCATGCCATGGCCAGTGGAGACAGGCTTGGGCTGATGGAGAGGGCCTACGGGGCCACACCTTGAAGGGGAGGGAAATTGTTAGCTACACGACCAAGAGAGGGAAGAGAGGAAGGAGTTTGTATCCACAACCCAGCTGTATTTTGCGTAAGTTCTTTCTGCGAAGGGAATGTAGCTCTGTCTACCAAAGCAAGCACCTCTGACTGAGAGCTGGGAGAGGCCAGAATGGGCCTGTAAGAGGTTGATGTGTATGAGACCTGAAGCCCTAGGCCTTTGGGAAGGAGAGGAAGGACTAATATTCGTGGGGTACCAAGGATGTGCCTGGCATACCCCATATCTTTTACAGAGACATAAATGTCTTCTGAAAGAAAGTTTGATGATGATGATCATGGACGAAGATGAAGATGAGGGTGATGATGTTAATGTTGGTGATGATGGTGATGGTGATGATGGTGATGGTGGTAGTATGATAATCGTGATGGTGATGAAGATGCGGGTAATGACGTTGATGGTGATGGTGATATGATGGTGGTGGTGATGATGATGGTGATATGACAGTGATGATGGTGATGTTGATGGTGATGATGATGGTGGTGATGATGATGATGGTAATGATGATGATGTAATGATGATGGTGGTGATGATGATGTTGACAATGGTGGTGATGATGTTGATAATCATGGTGATGATGATGGTGATGGTGATGCTGGTGATGATAATGATGGTGGTGATAATGATGACGGTGGTGATGGTGGGATGATGTTGATGTTGATGATAATGATAATAGTGATGATGATTTCAACAGATACCATGTATTGAGCACTTACTTTGTACCATGCAGTGCTTATGGCTTTCTAAATGCAATTACACCAAATCTTTACAGCAACCCTGTAAGTCAGTGCCATTGCTTTTCCCATGTTACATGCACATCATTCCATCACTCAACTCTTGTCGTAGGTAGATACTATTATCCTCCTTTTATAGATGAGAAAACTGAGGCTTAGAAGGGATAAGCTCAAGTTTACAGGCAGAAAAGAGACAGCAAGTCAAGTCTTGACTCCTTTTGTGACCCTGATGAGATCACAGGTCTTCAGTCTCCTCATTGTATCTGAAGAGTGAAGAATCAGTAATCTGTGACTGTAGCTACTTAGTTTTTCTCCATCCAGGAACCCTCAGGCAGCTGGTGAGTGAAGTTCTTACCCATTTAGGGATTATTAATATAGTAGATAAGAGTACAGTCTCTGGAGCTAGGCTGCCAGGCATGTGACTTTGAGCAAATTATTTATCTCTCTGAGCTCAGTCTCCTCAACTGCAAAGGGGGAATTGATAATAGGAACTGTTGCAAAAAACTGTTTTAAGGATTAAATGAGATAATAAAGTACTTAGAAGAGAGTTTGGCATTTGGTAGACTCTCAGTCAGTGTCAGTGGTTCCCGTTGCTACTGTTTTAGCTGCCCCCAGTCAGGTGGTTGATGAGGCAGGAAGCCTGGAGGGCAGTCCGGAAGAGCATGGTGACTGCAAGGTCAGCTCCTGACCTTCATAATAAGGACTCACATCTGTCGGTCCCAAGAATCGCCAAGGGATACTCATGGTTGAAGGTGTCTGTGTGTTCTCCTTGGTGTCCAGCAAATCCCTCTTGACAACCTGGGGTCATACTCACAACCTATGACCACATATGAGGAAGCGTGGTGTCCCTTTTGCAGCTGTTCTGAAGGTCCCATGGGCAGGAGTAGCCAGAGGAACATGAAACCAGCTCCTAGGTGGCACGTGTGGCAGCAGCGATTATAGCCAAGGAGAAGTTAAATTCTAAAGACTTGGGCTGTCTCCAAGGAATACACTAATTGAGAAATAACACCCATAAAAATAATTCAATAGTAGTGTGTAAAACTAAAAACAATAACCAAGTGTGACTGGCTGTCTAAGAATTAAGCAAAGTAAGATGAAGTGTCTTTTGCCAGCAGGCACTCTAAGCAAAGGAGATAAGGCTGCAGTAATTCTCTCTCTTCCCATCTTCAGTGGGCAGGTGCAACCTTTGGCTGCAGAAATTCTCACTTCCCAGCAGCAGGGTTGAGCACCCTGCTCTGGATGTTTCTTTGGGCAGCAGTGGCTAGGGGAGAATCTCAGTTAAGGCTGTTTAAGGACCCAAGGTGGTCTCACTCTGGAGCCCACAGTTCAGCAGCCGGTGGTCTGCTGGTAAATTGTTAACAACTGGCCGGGCGCGGTGGCTCACGCCTGTAACCCCAGCACTTTGGGAGGCCGAGACGGGTGGATCACAAGGTCAGGAGATCGAGACCATCCTGACTAACACGGTAAAACGCCGTCTCTACTAAAAATACAAAAATTAGCCGGGTGCGGTGGCGGGTGCCTGTAGTCTCAGCTACACGGGAGGCTGAGGCAGGAGAATTGCGTGAACCTGGGAGGCAGAGCTTGCAGTGAGTGGAGATCGCACCACTGCACTCCAGCCTGGGCGACAGAGCGAGACTCGGTCTCAAAAAAAAAAAAAAAAAAAAAAAAAAAAAAATGGTTCACAACTGGCTCTCTGAAAAACAAACTGTTCACCTATACATATACACACACAGATTATTTATTATTGCTCTGAAATATGCGTAGCATTTACAAATAAGAAGAACAGTATACGCAGTACTGTTTCTTATAAAGTTGAGATAGTCAATTTTTACCTAATGCTTCTGCTGATTTTTGCTGCACTATTATATCCATTACAAAACCATTGTTGCAGTATAAAATTGTAGTATGTAGCTGCAACATGAATATTGGTTATTTTCATTTTTATTAAGAAGTAAGGCGAAAATGAAACAACTAAGACATGTCAAAACTTCACTTATCCTTCTTTGCTGAATTCGATAATGGTTTTAAAATACTAAAAAATATTTCTTCAATTTTTTTCTGCTATTCGTAATGTAGCATCTGTAGAGCGACACACTTTTGAATTTGAATTAATGTTTCTTTTTTATTTTATTTTATTTTTTGAGATAGAGTCTCATTGTGTTGTCCAGGCTGGGCTGCAGTGGTGGGTTCTCTGCTCACTACAACCTCCACCTCCTGGGTTCAAGCGATTCTCCTGCCTCAGCCTCCTGAGTAGCAGGGATTACAAGCACCCACCACCACGCCTGGCTAATTTTTTTTTTTATTTTTATTTTTAGTAGAGGCAGGATATCCCTGTGTTGGCCAGGCGCGTTTTGAATTCCTGACCTCAGGTGATCTGTCCGTCTCTACCTCCCAAAGTGCTGGGATTACAGGCATAGGTAACAGTAAAATGTAGTAAAACAATTTAGAAGTCATGAGTTTTGAGTACTTAATATGTTTTAGTATAATTTATTTAACAGTAACCTTATATAATTTAAATTTTTTCTTTTAATAGTTTTATTGAGATATAATTCATACACTTTGCAGTAAACTCATTTGAAGTATAACATTCAGTGTTTTTTTAGTATCTTCACATGGGTATGTAATTTTCATCAAAATCTAATTTTAGAATATCTTTGTCCCCCTAAAAGTAACTCTGTGCCCATAGTTGTCAATTTGTCACATCACTCCATCACTATTTCCTTTAAAGTGCTTGTCATTAAAGACAGCAGGCACTTATACATCTCCTACATAACAAGAACTTTTCTAATACACGCTTTCTGGATTTTTTAATTGCGGTAAGATTTACATAACGTAAAATTTACCACTTTGGGGCCAGACATGGTGGCTCATGCTGGTAATCCCGGCACTTTGGGAGGCTGAGGTGGGCAGATCACTTGAGGTCAAGAGTTCGAGACGAGCCTAGGCAACATGGTGAAACCCATCTCTACTAAAAATGCAAAAATTAGCCAGGCATGGTGGTGGGCGCCTGTAATCCCAGCTACTTGGGAGGCTGAGGCAGGAGAATCACTTGAGCCTGGGAGGCGGAGGTTGCAGTGAGCCAATATCGCACCCCTGCACTCCAGCCTCAGTGACAGAGGAAGACTGTGTTTCAAAAAAAAAAAAAAAAAAAAAAGTTCACCACTTTGACCATTTTAAAGTGTAAAATTCAAAGACTTTTAATACATTCACAATATTGTGCCACAATCAGCACTCCTTTCACAATATTTTTACCATTCTCCCAAAAGAAACACCATATCCATTAAGAGGTCATTCCCCATTTCCTCCTTCCCCCAGTCCCTGATAACCACACCTACTTTGTGTTTCTATAGGTTTTACTATTCTGGATGTTTCATATAAATGGAATCACATAATATGTGGCCTTTTGTGTCTGGCTTCTTGCTGTTAGCATGCTTTAAAGGTTCATCCATGTTGTAGAATGTATCAGTACTTCATTCTTCTTGTGGTTGAGTGATTGTCAGTCCTCTGAGCCCAAGCTAAGCCATCATATCCCCTGTGACCTGCGCGTATACATCTAGATGACCTGAAGCAACTGAAGATCCATAAAAGAAGTGAAAATAGCCTTAGCTGATGACATTCTACCATTGTGATTTGCTTGCCCCACCCTTAAGAAGGTTCTTTGTAGTTCTCCCCACCCTTGAGAATGTACTTTGTGAGATCCACCCCCTGCCCGCAAAACATTGCTCCTAACTCTACCGCATATCCCAAAACCTGTAAAAACTCATGATAATCCACCACCCCTTGCTGACTCTCTTTTCTAACTCAGCCCACCTGCACCCAGGTGAAATAAACAGCCTTGTTGCTCACACAAAGGCTGTTGGGTGGTGTCTTCACAAAGATGCGTGACATAGTGATATTCTATTACATGGATATACTACATTTTGTTTATCCATTTGCCAGTGAATGATCATTGAGTTGTTTCTACTTTTTGGCTATTACAAATTATGCTGCTATGATCATGCATGTACTGTCTTTTGTTTTCTGCAAACTCCTGTTTTCTGTTCTTCGGCATATTTGGGGAGTGGAATTGCTGGGTCATATGGTAATTTTATATTTAACTTTCAGAGGAGCCACCAAATTGTTTTCCACAGAGGCTGCACCATTTTACATTTCCACCCGCAATATATGAAGGTTCCAGTTTCTCCACATCCTTGCGAACACTTGTATTTTCTGTTTTTTTTTTTTTTTAGATTATAGCTATCCTAGGAGGTATGAAATTGTATCATTGTGGTTTTCATTTGCATTTCCCTAATGATTAATGATGTTGAATATTTTTATGTGGTTATTTGTTATTTGTATTTTTATTTTTAAATAGAAATGTTGATTCAAGTCCTTTGCCCACTTTTTAATTGGGTCATCTGTCTTTTGTTGTTGAGTTGTAAAAGTTGTTTATATATTTTGGATACTAGACCCTTATCATATAAATGATTTGCAAACATTTTCTCTCAATCTGTGGGTAGTCTTTTTACTCCTTTGATAGTGTCTTTTGATGAACAAATATTTTAAATTTTGGTGAAGTCCACTTTATCTATTTTGGTTGTTGTTGCTTGTGTTTTTGGTGTTGTATCTAAAAATCCATTGCCAAATTCAAGGTGATAAACATTTATTCCTGTGGTGTTATGAGATACATATAGGGTTCCTGCCTCATAACTCTCATAGCCCTTATTGCGGTCTTTTGTCACAATGTTGGGTGTATTAGGCATCAGGAAACAGAATCTCTCCGTCTCCTGTCCTTCTGGAGTCTCTGACTTGCTATTGGTGTCTGGGCTTATGGGGAACAGTCTTGGGAACTAAGCCTCCAACCTCCGACTAACTCCAGGTAGACAATGTCACAATCGAATTGGAGGACACCCAGCTGCTGTCCACTGCTTGGTATGTGGGTAAAGTGGAGTTGTAAAAGTTGTTTATATATTTTGGATACTAGACCCTTATGTAAATGATTTGCAAACATTTTCTCTCATTCTGTGGGTAGTCTTTTTATTCTTTTGATAGTGTCTTGTGATGAACAAAAGTTTTAAATTTTGATGAAGTCCAATTTATCTACTTTTTGTTGTTGTTTTGGGTGTTGTAGCTAAGAATCCGTTGTCTAATCCAAGGTCATAAACATTTACTCCTGTGATATTACCCCTCGTCTTGCATTTGGTGAGAGGAGTCTTCTGTGTTGATTGTCATGGTGGTGTGAGAGCAGAAGGGAACATGGTTTCAGAAAAGAGTATTTCCCTGGAATGAACCCTCTATTTTCTTCTGAGACTTTTATAGTTTTAGCACTTATGTTAAGACTGTTGATCCATTTTATGTTAATTTTTCTATATAGTTTAAGGTAGGCATTCAACTTTGTTCTTTTGAATATGAATATCCATTTGTTCCAGAAGCATTGATTTGAAAAGATAATTCTTTCTGCATTAAATGGTCTCTGTACCTTTATCAGAGATCAGTTGTTCATAAATGTAAGTATTTCTTTCTGGACTCTGAATTATATCCCGTTGATCTATATGCCTATCCTTATGCCATTGCCACACTGTTTTGATTACCGTAACTCTGTGTAAGTTTTGAAATTTGGAATTGTGAATTCTCCAACTTTGTTCTTTATTTTCAAGATTGTTTTGGGTATTCTGGGTACCTTGTATTTCCATTTGAATTTTAAGATCAATATAATTTAAATTTTAATCATGGCAGTGTTTAATAACTGGCTTGCATATTTTTTGAAAAGTCATCAGCTCTTGTGAGCCAGGGTTGGCCAGCTCCCAAACACCATGACATAAAACTTGCAGGAAAGGCTCTGTTTCCAGTTTTTTTCCCTCTGGCTTTAGGGGACGTATTTTTGTTAATTTCTCTGACCAGATGGCAGCATGGTTAGAATCTTGGGCTCCCAAATCAGACAGTTGTGAACTTAAATTCCAATTCTGCCACTTAGCCATGTGACTTTGGACAAGTTACTCCACCTCTCCAACCCTCCGTTTCCCTGACTACAAAATGCTAAAAATAGTTGTTCTTACCTTATTGGACACTCAAGAGAATTAAAGATTATTCATGTAAGGCTCTTAGCATAATACCTCACACATAGGAAGCATTAATACATAAAATCAAATATTGTTATTGTTTCAGGATTATTATTATTTTTTAAATTTATTTTATTTTTTTGAGACAGGGTCTCGCTCTGTTGCCCGGGCTGGAGTGCAGTGGTGTGATCTCAGCTCACTGCAACCTCTGCTTCCTCAGGTCAGGTGATTGTCCTGCCTCAGCCTCCCGAGTAGCTGGGATTACAGGTGCATGCCACCACACCTGACTAATTTTTGTATTTTTAGTAGAGATGGGTTTTCATCATGTTGGTCAGGCTGCTCTCAAACTCCTGACATCAAGTGATTCGCTTCCCCCAACCTCCCAAGGTGCTGAGATTACAGGTGTGAGCCACTGTGCCTAGCTCAGGATTATTATTTTTAGTCTACACACAGTGAATTTAAATCTCCTCTAGAAAAGTCAGAAGGTCTATGTACAACTTTAAGAATTCATCCAAAAGAGACCGGTATCCACTACCATGGACAACCCTATTGAACATGAAAGAGATAAGCAGAAACAGAAAAGAGGATCCTGTTTTCTCTCTGGCAGATTAATTTTGTTTCTTTCTTCACCCATGCCTTGGACATGAAACCCAAGTACAAAGGTTCTGAGAAAATCAAAACAAGACTATGTTGTACAGATAAGTAGTATCTCGTTGGCTGGGCACAGTGGCTCATGCCTGCAACCCTAGCACTTTGGGAGGCCGAAGTGGGAGGATCACTTAAGCCCAGGAGTTCAAGACCAGCCTGGGCAACATGGTGAAATTTCATCTCTACAAAAAATACAAAAATTAGCCAGGTGTGTTGGTGTGTGTCTGTGGTCCCAGCTACTCAGCAGGCTGAGGTGGAAGGATCACCTGATCCCAGGAGATGGAGGTTGCAGTGAGCCAAGATTACACCACTTTGCACTCCAGCCTGGGGTGACATATCCAGACCCTGTCTCAAAAAAAAAAAAAAAGGTGAAAAAAAGGAAAATCTTTGTTGTTCATCAGAAGCTTTCACACAGGGCCCCTAAAGGAAGGGCAGGGAAGGAGGGGGTTGGAGGTCAGTGGGAGGAGTACCTCTCTGAGTCAGTGCTGTCCTGACTACCACCTGGATGTGGGCTGCATCTGCGTAAGGTGCCGGGACGGGGTGGCCTCATGAACTCATGGGAAGCAAACACACACCTTCCCTCCCATCCACCAGGCACTTGGGTTTCCTGTGTGTCTGTTGATGTGGTGGGTGTTGTGGACTTGGACTGAAGGGCAGTCTCAGGCGTATGTATTAGGAAGCATTGAGCAGGCAGGAGCAGCCGATCTGAGACTGGCATGGGCAGTGGAGATATCATTCATCTCCTGAAACATATAGTCTGGAGGAGATGGTTCCAGGGCTGGCTGAGTGACTCCTTAATGTCAGCATTTTGCCCTGCCGTGGTCTTGGCCCTTCCCTTGTGTTCCCCAGATGGGTTCCACTGCTCTAAGAATCACACCTTCACAGGCCATCTCCAGTTAGTGAATCTGAGGCAAACAGAAAGGCTGGGCACGGTGGCTCATACCTGTAATCCCAGCACTTTGGGATGATGAAATGGGTGGATCACCTGAGGTCAGGAGTTCGAGACGACCCTGGCCAACATGATGAAACCCTGTCTCTACTAAAAATACAAAAAATTAGCTGGATGTGGTGACACCCGCCTATAATCGCAGCTACTTGGAAGGCTGAGGCAGGAGAATCACTTGAACCGGGGAGGCAGAGGTTGCAGTGAGCCGAGATCGCACCACTGCTCTCCAGCCTGGGTGACAGTGAAACTCTGTCTCAAAAACAACAACATCATCAATAACAAACAAACAAACAAGAAACAAAAAAAACATAAAAGAGGCCTTCTCTTCACAAGTTTTTGTTACTGTTGTTTTTTTTAGGGGGGAAATGTCTTTCAGAAGCCAGTGGTGAGCTTTCCCTTATTTCACCTTGAGCTACGTCCTAGTCAGCTTAGACCTGTCCGTGATGCGAGGGAGCGGGACTGTTGCCTATATCCCTTAGCCATTGCCGCAGGCTTGCTGCATCACTAACCACCATTAGACCTCAGTGGCCCGCAGCAATAAACATTCTGTTCTCGCCATCTCTGGGCTTGAACTGACCTTTGCTAAGCTCCCCTGCATTGCTCTGCTCACCTTTCTCATGAGTCTGGCAGTGGCCTGGGAATGGGCTGATCTAGGCTGGATTTGGCTGGAGTAACCCAGCCCCACCTTGGATCTCTCTCCTCTGCTTCCCACATGGATCCTTTTCATGGTTAAAGGTAGAAACAGAAAAAATAGGCAGAAACATAAAAAACTCAGAGATGGCTTCCTGTCACTTCTTCATTCTGGGCCAGAGCAAATCATGTGGTCATACTCCAGGGTGAGGAATTATGTCCCACTTAGAGACTGAAAAGGTGCTGCAAGTCTGCATGGCAGAGGGCATGGATAAGGGGTTCATAAAAACTTCAGGCCATTTAATACAAATTTGTCTCGTTACCCTGGCTTAGACTGATTTTGATTCATTGCTCTGTCGCCCAAACAGAATCACAATTATTTTAGTAAGGAAGGAGGAAGGATATCTTTGGGGTAGGCAATGGATAGAGCTTACCATACAAGTCTATGGGGGCATCTTACGTGTAGAAATCTTAAGATGAGGGTTAGCCAAAGCACAGAGTGGTTCGGGATGGAAAAGCCCAGGAAGGCCAGAATCCTCACCAAGATTGCCAGCAGGGAGCTCTGATTGTCCACAGCTCTGCTCTCTGCTCACCCCCGGGGTTTAGCAGTAACAGAATCCACACTGGAAGGACAGAGTGCTGTGCAGACAGAAGGAAAGACCCAAACCTTGATAACCATGGCAGTGCAACAGGAAATCTCTTTATTTGGTTGGTGATCAAGTGATACTATTAAGTCCCTTAAGATGCAGAATTTCCTTCCTTTCCTTTCCTTTTCCTTTTCCTTTTCTTTCTTACCTAATCTATCTTATCTATCTATCTATCTATATCTGTATCTATATCTATATCTATTTTTGAGACAGGATCTCATTCTGATGCCCAGGCTGGGGTGAAGTGATGCAATCTCAGCTCACTGCAACTCTGCCTCCTGGGCTCAAGCGATTGTCATACCTCAGCCTCCCAAGTAACTGGGACCTCCATGCCCAGCTAATTTTTGTATTTTTTGTAGAGATGGGGTTTTGCCATGTTATACTGGCTGGTCTGGAACTCCTGGGCTCAGGAGATCTGCCTGCCTCAGCCTCCCAGAGTGCTGGGATTCCAGGCGTCAGTCACCATGCCATGCCCCTGCTTCTGTTTAAATGCTCAAACTTGGTGTGGAACTGCACAGACTATATGGCCGCTCTCCATTCAAGAATACAAACTGAACATTGACTTTCCCCATTTTTTATCCAATTTTGCTTTCCAGAGACCCAGATATGACTTCATTTTTTAAATGAAATTTTGCAGGTCATTAGCTCATAATGATTAAATGATTCTGGTTATTAGCATAAAACACAGCTATAGTACATAAAAGGTAACCTTTATTGTTTAAATATTATCCAGTGTGCCCACATAGCACACAGCAAAAAAAAAAATTTTTTTCAGACTCTTCAGGCATTACGGAAATAACTTATGATTTCATTCAGAAACGTTGCAAATGCAATTCATCCTTGCACTGGGGTAAACATTGCCTAGAAGGGTTTGAAGAGGAATCCAGGTTAGAAACAATGAAAATTTTTGGCTGGGCAAGGTGGCTTATGTCTGTAATCCCAGCATGTTGGGAGGCTGAGGCAGGAGAATCATTTGACGGCAGGAGTTCAACACCTCCTCATCTCAACAAAAAATAAAACATTTGAAAAACAAAAAGTGAAATTTTTGATATGGAAGAGGACGTAGAGCAGCTAGGGCTCAGAAAGACCCATCCCATATAGCAAAGT
The DNA here is from genome assembly GCF_047675955.1 of Chlorocebus sabaeus. NCBI lineage: Eukaryota > Metazoa > Chordata > Mammalia > Primates > Cercopithecidae > Chlorocebus > Chlorocebus sabaeus. Next base: position 75,459,293 of record NC_132908.1, read on the forward strand.
TCTTAGTAACACAGGCTTTGAGTTACAACAGGCTAGATTCAAATCCCGCTGTGGTCCGAATGTCTGTATCACCCCAGCATTCATTTGTTAGGAGATGGGGACTTTTGGGAGATGATTTGGACATGAGGACAAAGCCTACATAATTGGATGAGTGCCCTTATAAAAGTGGCCCCAGAGAGCTGCCTTACTTCTTCCTCCATGTGAGAACCAGCAAGAAGACTGTCCATGAATCTATGAGGAGGCGGGAATCTGGCCAGACATTGAATTTGCTGCTTCCTTGATCTTGGACTTCCCAGCCTCCAGAGCCATGAGAAATATTTTTTTTTCTTTCAAAGCTCCCCAGGAGTCTCTCTGAGCCTGTTCTGGCTCAGGAAGCTGCCTTATTTACAAAAAAAAAACCAAATAAACAAAAAACAAAATAAATAAAAGCTACCCAGCTTATGTTATTTTGTTATAAAAGCCCCAAAAGACTATGACAAATCCTTCTATCTATGTCTCCTTAGGCAAAATACCCAAACTCTCTGAATACCAATTTACTCATCTAAAAAAATGGGTGAATAATACCTAAGAGGTAACAACCCTAATACCTCTTAGTGTTGCTGTGAGAAATTAAGTAAAATACCATCTTCATGTGGTCAGCACAATGGCTGACCCATAGCAAGACCTTGGTAAGTTATAGCTGTTGCTATCATTCCTGCAGCTGCTATCTGTCATTACGCTTACTGTTATTATTAGCTCTGCTATCAGAGTGATGCTCCAGCCGGAGAAGATGGAGACCCATGTCTTCAGACTGCGAGCATAGGCAGACCCTGTCTAATGCAGAAGGTGCAGACACAGGGCACAGAACTGCCAACTGTGGCTGCTGGAACCTGTCTGCCCTTGAGTGGGTTAGTGACAAAGAAATGACTTTCCTTTTGTATGTTAGCCCTGTGCCTGGTATACTGCAAATATCTGTGGTTGATAAATTAATCTTATCATCACATAAGCATCTTGGGAAGTCTGTAAGTAATGGGAGTTGGAGGCTTCACACTGATCTTTGAGCTGGCAATTTTTCCAGTCAACTCATTTTGGACGTTGGTGCTTAAGCATATCCTGTTTTGGAGGGTGGTTCTGTTAGTGGAGGAGGTGATGGTGATGATATTGATAATGACAGCAAGAATGTCTTACATTTATTGAGTGTTCAAAAGGTGCCACATAATGTGCTAAGTGCTTTGCGGGCATTATGTTATTCACACTTCACAGATACTGTCTTTCTACATGTAAGGGAAAAAAGACATAAATACTTTACATAATTGACCCAAGTTTTTAAGTAGAGGGTACATTTTAAGTCCAGGCAGTCCAACTGCCTGAAAGCTGGCTCTTTAACACAATATTCTTCTGTCTTCCTGGCTGTTTTGTGAATGAGTAGGATGGAAAGGGGATTCTTGAATTGGGAAGGTCCCCCATGGACCACAACAAGTAATTGTCTTCAACCTCCATCTAGATGGAGTGCTCACAAGATCCTCTACATCATACCTGGGGCCTTAGTCCACTGCTGAGTCTTCCCAATTCTGAAAAAAGGATTCAGGGTATAATTTCTCACACAGATTTCTGGGACAGTGCTTTCTGGGAGCACCACGCCTCACTTACCAGTTGGACACTCGTGTATAATTCTGGCTTTTGAATTTTTATTTTTTTAATTAACAGATACACAATCGGCATTGGGTGTGGCTCTGGAGATTCAATCTACTGGGCAAGTCTCATATTTCTTAACCTCAGTTTTTTCATCTGTAAATGGGGACAATAATGACATCTACCTATTATCCTTGAGGATGGAATGAGATATTGAATATGAAGTACCTAGTAGAGTGGCTAGCATGTAGTGAGTACCCAATACATACAATAAATGTTGGTTGTTATTACTATCAAGTGGAAACAAAAGTATAAGGTTTAAGTAAGTGAACAAAATGGAAGATAATTGAGGGAGAAAATCAGATGATGTCTAAGATAAGGCAAAGAACATTTTGTGAATGTTTAAATGTCCTAAGACCCACTGGGGCAGTTTGTAGCAACATTTGCTCAAGGACAGTGTATATAATAAATATTTTAGGCTGGCTAAGAGAATGGCTCTGAATGTCTACCTAGCTATCACATGTAGAAACGCTCCTTGCCTTCCTTCCACGACTTTCTTCCTTTAATCAGGATCGACTTAGATGTTAAACAACTCCTAGAACTGTGGTTGATTACTTGCTGAAGTAACAATCAGTATGGACATTCAGCAACTGGCCTTCCATACTGTGATTCAGGGACCCAGACTTTGACTTCTGGGGCCCAGCTATACCCTGGAGCCTGCGAATTCTCTGCTGGATCCTTTAAGTCCAGTCATCTGACAGGGGAAGAAAAAGTACAAGATTCCAAGGAGATCACTTCCACCTGCTTCCCATTGGCCAGAATTCAGTCACATGATCACAACCAACTGCAAGGGAGTCTGGGAAATGTAGTCTAGTGATGCCTTCAGGAGGCAAGAGAAATGTTTTCAGTGAACACATTGCCTTCTCAGCCTTGCTTTCTATTATAGATTGTTTACAATATTGCTTTTAAATTGCATGGTCTTGTACAAATGATACGAGTTTTATTTTGCCTTTTGGAAGGAGTTACTGTCCATATTTGTTACAGATATATCTGTTTATCAGCATCATTGCAAAGTATTAGAAAGGGCCCTTGCCTGGGCTAGCAGCCAGGACCATTCTTCAGTTCCCAGCAGCCATCCAGCCCCTCATTGCTATGTGAGCTGGGGCTGGTCACTAAGAACCTTTGATCGCATGTTTATCTTTTTTTTTTTTTTTTTCAGACAGAGTCTTACTCTGTTGCCCAGGCTGGAGTGCAGTGGCGCAATCTCGGCTCACTGCAAGTTCTGCCTCCCGAGATCAACTGATTCTCCTGCCTCAGACTTCCAAGTAGCTGGGATTACAGGCATGGGCCACCATGCCTGGCTAATTTTTGTATTTTCAGTAGAGATGGGGTTTCACCATGTTGGCCAGTCTGGTCTCAAACACCTGATCTCAAGTGATCCACCTCAGCCTCCCAAAGTGTTGGGGTTGCAGGCATGAGCCACTGTGCCGGGCCCCAACTTTCTTTATCAATAGAATTGGGGAAATTGTACCCGCCTTGCCTGCCTCATTGGGTGTGGAAGAAATGACATAATCTATGAGTGTGCCTTCTGAATGAAGAGTACCTGCTAAAGGGAAAAGCTAATGTCAAGTCAGCTACCTCTGACCCAAATAAGAACACAAAATTACAAGCCTGTATTGTATAATCATGCATGACACAAGGTATGCAATTTTAAGGATCAAAGTGGTTAAAAAAAAAAATTGAAACATCAGATATAAAAAGGCAGCCCCAGCAGGTAGGAGCTTGCAGTCACTTCCCCACATGCCTAAAGTAGACCCATTCCCATTGCTCTCATTTGTAGAGATGGTCTCAAGGCAGCCTGGAGTCAATACAATAGTGCCAGGCATGATTAAGGCACTGTTCCAGTTCCAGTCTGGCTGCTTTTTCAACCTGGGGCTTTAGTCATGTCAATATTCCTGAGCTTCCATTTGCTTATTTGAAAAATAGGAAGATTCGTCCAGTCTCACGGAACTGTGATAAGTAACAATCTCCCAGAAAAATCTCCAGCCAAAAATCCACGGGAGGCCAGATGCATTAGTGCATGCCTGTAATCCCAGCACTTTGGGAGGTCGAGGCAGGAGGATCTCTTGAGGCTAGGAGCTCGAGACCAGTCTGGGCAACATAGCAAGTCTCTGTCTCTACAAAAAATACAAAAATTAGCTGTGCATGGTGGCGCGTGCCTGTGGTCCTAGCTACTCAAGAGGCTGAGGTGGGAGGATTCTGTGAGCCCAGGAGGTCAAGACTGCAGTGAGTCATGATCACACCACTGCCCTGTACCCTGGGTGACAGGGTGAGACCCCGTCTCTAAAAACAAAAACAAAAAACAAAATCTACTAAAAACTCACTGGAACTATGAGAAATCTTAGCCCATGGAAACCAGTCTTCTCCTTTTGTTTCTGGGGAAACTGAGGTTCTGAGAGATGGAGCTTGTTCATGTTATATAGGGAGCAAAGGACAGAGCTTGTACCAGAGCGCAGAGGTCATGATACCAAATCCAAGGCACCTTCGACACAACATAAGCAGGAAAGGAGAGTCTTGCTATTTTGAATCCAAACTGAAGTTATGCTCTGGGCTTCCAGAATCTGGGTCAAAAAGAGTAGAAGTCAGGCTCAGATTGACTGCTTTTCAAGGGAGAGAGGAAAAAAAAACAATCTTGCCTTTCCCTCACTAGAGGTCAGATGTCAAAAAAGCTAATAACAGAACCCAAGGATGTCATCGACAAATGAAAAAAACGGGTGCAATACGGGAACAAAAGCTATCTTATCATTAATATGCCGCTTTTTTGTTATGTACTCATGCCCCAGAAATTATTGTACAGCCTGTACTTGAGTCCTTAGGCAGAAAACATCTTATCATTCACAAGCTTAGCTATGCAGTATATTCCCCCCTCCCCACAAGGGAGTTGTTGGGATTTTTTTTTTTTTTTTTAAGAGATTTACAGTGATCTTTCCCTTTAGGTTTTTCTCGAAACATATATATTTTTAATTTCTCACCATCTCAGGGGTAAATAAATATATTAAAATAAGCTATGGGATGTATAGCAGAGTATAACAATGATAAATGATGTTGTGTGTAATTTTTCTACTATTAACATAAAGTAATATAAACTGAAGGACACTAGTCTATTGAGAGACTTAGAAGCTAATGTTCCATATCAGATGCGGCCAATGTCAGGACTGAATACAGATTAGGCAGTGTCCTTTTCTCCCCAGGGGAATTAAAGTTTGAGGCACCACTCGCTGCCAGTGGTTTTACGGCATTTTGTTGGGGCCGGTGGTGCCTTTCTTGGTCTATTAATTCAGGAGCCGTAAATGACAATGTGAGCAAAATGCTTTTCCGGTGGGATGCATTTCATTTATATGTGCTTGTATCGTCTATACCTTGTCAATCCATTTTGTCACAATAAGTGTTTTTAAATTGTGTAGATTACCTCCACTTCATTATGGTTCCTGGCATTTGTGTCTTACGCAAGGCTATTATGTGAAGTTAGGAAATATTTAAAACTCTGCCTTTCTAAAGAAACGGGGACACGGTGCAGAAAAGTTCATCCGGAGTTAGTCTTCTCTCTTGCTGTCTCTTTAGCGGAGAGTTCATGGGCAGGGTACACCCTGCGAGAAGGAATGAAAACCCCAGGGTAGATGCTTAAAAAAATCACTTTCAAAAAAATTGATGGTGTCCGTCTGGGTTAACAAACACACGCTCGCACATCTGTGCTTGCTGGATTTTTAAGAACTTACCGGCATTTAAGATTTTCTTAGGAAAATGATTTTCTCACCAGGGATAGAGTCTCAAAGTTGGAGGTATTTTATTTTGTTTTAAATAATGTCATCATCACACGTCATTTTAGACCTCAAAAGTCCGCTTCAAACCTCTCCTTATGGAGCTGAGGAGGGGCGAGGCTGTCAGAGGCAGAGGGACTTGGCCAAGGTCACATGGCCTCGGACGCCCCCCCTGAATCTTGAAGCTCAGGTTGTGTGGCACTTTGTGTACTGACCTTTCTGCTATTTTATGCTGCCTGCTCTGTAATGTCATCCAAAAACATTCTCTAGAGAAAGTACACAAAAGGAGAAAGGGGGAATTGGGTGTGCCATTGGGAGAACAAATCTATTTAGATATCTTTGGCTGTGTTGACAGAAGCTGCCCAATTATACCCACTTACAAATTTTAAATGCATGTTAGTCAAAGTTCCAGTTAGGTAGCTTTAGAAAAATGTCTGTGTGAATGACGACTTTTGCCTGAAATGCGTCCTCAATCTCAGGCACTGGTCAGGAACCTCCCCCGCTTCTGGCATTCCAGGTCTGAGGTTCCGATGAACTCTTCTTCTCTCCCTCCCCATTAAAATGGGCAGAAGGGAAGGAACACTTGGGTCTCACCAAGCATGTTGTTATCCTTCGGGTTGGCTCGGAGATGATACGTTTGTCACGGTTCATAAATTTTATCTTTGCACTAAAAACAGGGTTAGAATATCTTCAATGCAATTATAAAAATGTATTAAAACTGAGAAGGAGAAAAAATATGGTGGTAGATGCGATTTTAATGATTGTATAAATGTTCACTGTTCCGTGGCAAAAAAGAAAAAAGTCGGGCTTTTCAGCCACAGTATTTCAGAGGAATGCCCGGGCCTGGTTTTCTGTAAATGTGTACCATGTGCTTTTATCACAAAGACAAATATGTTGCTCTAATATTCTGCTTGGAGCAGAGTGACCAGCTGACGTTATATGATATCCGCAGGCTTTGATTGTGTAGGTGCCTGTAGTCACTGGCTATGAAAATGGCCCCAAATAAAGTGATATCCACACTTCTTCTTTCTCCTACAAATTGGGAGGTCTAGGAGCGGGGGTAAGCCTGTGTAGTCAGAATTAGCCTGCAACACAAATTGCTATGCAGAGTCTGTCCCCACTGTGATAGAATTTGCCATTCGCTTCCTTTGCTAAATGGCTTGCGGTGGCAGCTGACGGCCAAAGGGGAAGCTGAGAACAGCAACGATTCAACTGCAAACATTTTAGGGGGTTCCTGACTTCAGGCCTCTTTTCAGAATGAGGGAATTGTCTAAAATCTCAAATGCATTCTTGGCGAGGGTCAGGCATGTAGCAGCCACAGCAAACTTCTCTGGAGATAGCATCTCCTCCCCAGCACTCGCTTGACAGATTGTGCTCTGTCAACAGACAGTCTGATAGTTTAGCAAGTTTTTGCAAGGCATTCCCCAGCATAACCATTAAGCATCAAACTCTCAAATGGAAGTTTCGTAAAACAGAAAAAAAAAAAAAAGTGAGCATAAATGCAAACTATCACCCCATGTAATAGTTTATTTATTTCATGCTACACTTTTCTGGGCAGTGTTATTGTCATTCTCTCTCTACCTCTTTTTTTTTTTTTTCTTAGACAGAGTCTCACTCTGTTGCCCGGGCTGGAGTGCAGTGGTGCAATCTTGGCTGACTGCAGCCTCCGCCTCCGCCTCCGCCTCCGCCTCCCAGGTTCCAGTGACACTCATCTCAAGTGGTTTCTACCTCATTAAAAAAAACAAAACAAACAAACAAAAAAAACACTCACCATTTTCGGACTGGGCGTGCTGGCTCACGCCTGTAATCCCAGTACTTTGGGAGGCCAAGGCAAGTAGATCACCTGAGGTCGGGAGTTTGAGACCACCCTGGCCAACATGGTGAAATCCCATCTCTACTAAAAATGCAAAAATTAGCTGGGTGTCGTGGCAAGTGCCTGTAATCCCAGCTACTCAGGAGGCTGAGGCAGGGGAATCACTTGAACCCGGGAGGTAGAGGTTGCAGTAAGCTGATATGTCACTGCACTCCAGCCTGTGTGACAAGGCTAGACCCTATCTCAAAAATAAACAAACGTTTGCCATTTTAGCTGCCAATGAGGATCTCTATCCTCTTGGCATTTGAATGCATCCAAAGTCCTTACTGGGGAAATTTTTGAGCTCTCACCCCACACTAACAATTTCTCTCCTTTGTTGCTGAATGAAGTTATCCACAGAGTTTTAAAGTGAGTGGTGAGTTATGGATACCTCTTCTGAGCAGGTGCAGCCCCATCCTGCCATTGTCCCTCTCCTTAGTGTATATGGATTGACAACATTTCACTTTCAGACAGAGGGATATTTCAGTTTTTTTAGGAGATTAAAGCTGTGTAAGATGTACGATTTAAACTGAGTACTGATATTTTATAGATTGTTGAGTCCGATTCCCCTGATCTAAAATGAACTGGTTTTGTTATTTGATGTAAATCGCATAATCTCTTTCAACGTTTTTGCAGCAAAATGGGATAAGAACAGGACCTGCCTTGCAGGGAATTAACTGAGATGATACGTGGAAAGGGCCTATCCCAGAGGCTGCTGCACCGTGGTGGCTTTTGCCGGCTGGTGTGCCGTGGTGGCTTTTGCCGGTGCTGCTGGTTGTTGTTATTAGCATTCTTGTCTTTGTGAAAGTGACAAGGAATGTGCCTGTGCGTGAATCTCACTCTTAGATCAGACATGCTTTTGAAATATCCAGATATATTCAACACAAAGAGCAAAGTTTTTTTGTATTTTGTTTGTTTGGGTGTTGTTGTTGTTGTTGTTGTTTGTTGCTGGTGTTTACTGAATGTGCTCAAGGCTGAGGAAACAAGTGTATTTAAATAAATAAGGAGTGTATTTAAATAAACAGTGGTTTATGGAAGGCTTTGGAAATCCACTATATTAATCTGGAATTTTATGAAATTTTACCAGAACCTAAATTATTAATAGTTGAGGACAAAGACCAACCATTTTCCCCAAAACTTAGTCAATAGTTTTGTCCTTAACAACTAATTAATAAATATTTGTGAATATAGTGAGTGACTAAAGCAATGCATTAATGGTTGAATGGCTGGCCACCGTGCCTCGTGCCTGTAATCCCAGGACTTTGAGAGGCCGAGGCAGGCAGATTACTTGAGGTCAGAAGTTCAAGATCAGCCTGGGCAACATGGTGAAACTCCGTCTCTACTAAAAATACAAAAATTAGCCAGGTGTGGTGGTGGGTGCCTATAATCCCAGCTACTTGGGAGGCTGAAGCAGGAGAATTGCTTGAACCCAGGAGGGAGAGGTTGCAGTGAGACAAGATAATGCCATTGCACTCCAGCCTGGGTCACAGAGCAAGACTCGATGTCAAAAAAAAAAAAAAAAAAAAAAGAAAAGAAAAGAAAAAGAAAAAGAGGAATGAATGAGTGGCAAGAAAGATGAATTGACTTTTATCACCAGGCCTGCCATGGAATTCATGGCCCCTTGCACTGTGGCCAGTAGGTGCAAGAGTATCTAGTAGGTGCTCTATTTTTAAAAAATGTCTTGGAATCAATCATAATTTAATATCAATTATATAAAAATTAGTCTTGCAGGATCCAACAATTCTGATTCATTCCACTCACAGGACAAATCAGTTCTTAACCCATAGGTTCTTCCTTAAATAAAAAGGTGTGGCTATGAAGAAATAAGACTTTTTTTTTCCCCCAATTCAAACCACCACTTGCTCATGTACGTTATTGTAGTGGCTTTGCAGAGTATTTCTTTGGCCAGAAAGTCTATTGTCAAATTGATCTTCATGCTTAAGTGTAGGATTTATTTCTCCAGCTCATGCAGAATTCTGTTTTATATGGAGATTTTAAATTTGTGCAGAAAAGTATTAGGTGGGTTTCAAAGGTACTCTTTTTTCTTTTTTGAGACAGGGTCTCGCTGTGTTGCCCGGGCTGGACTGCAATGGTGCGATCACAGCTTCCTGCAGCATTGACCTTGTGGGCTCAAGCAATCCGCCTGCCTCAGCCTCCCAAGTAGCTTAGAACCACAGGCATATGCCACCATACCTGGACATGTTTTTAAGTTTAATTTTTGTGTTTGTAGAGATGAGGTCTCCGTATGTTGCCCGTGTTGGTCTCAAACTCCTAGGCTCAAACATTCTTCCCACCCCGGCCTCCCAAAGTGCAGGGATTGTAGGCATGACCCCTCTTGCCCAGCCTGAAGAGCGTTCTTGGAAGTAAACCACAGGGGATCTGTTGGAAGTGGAAAGGCGGAGGAATTTTTAAACAATTGAACAAATAAAGTAGTCAGAAGCAGTCAGAACTCAAAAATTGAATACTGCTTCGTTTCTCCCAAATCACCATCACCAGACAAACAGGTGTGTGTGTAGATGGGGGAGGTGGGCAGGTGGTACTTCATGGTCTTGCAGGAAGGAAGGTGCTCCTCCTTCTTAGCTGATTGATGATGAGATAGATAGAAACAGCGACATCACTGTGAGATGGAAGCCCTTCTTGCCTTCAGCTGACTTCCCTCTCCTTCATTCCCAACCAGGTTTGACCCCGCCAGAGTGGAGGTTGTGGCAGATGGGTCAGATAGCACGTGTCCTGTCGCTGTCACCACTTTTTAATGAGGGCTGGGGCTCCTCTTGAAGAGCCCAGGAACTGCAGTCCCTCCTCTGTGCCTTCCCCTGAACACAATGCGCCCTCACTAATAAATTCTGAGGGCTGACACTGCCTGAGCCGGCTGGTCTTTGCCCTCAATTTCATTGAGATGGGCCATTGAAAACTCATTACAAGCTGTTTAGACTCTGACTTTGACTTTTGCTCGGCAGCGAACAAAATTAACAGCTCTTGGAGGTAGCAAAAAAGGCACTCAGCCAAATTAAAAAAAAAAAAAGAGAGAGAGAAAGAAAGAAAGAATTGAAATGATGAGAAAAGACTTTTAATATTAACTCCATTAGTCATGCAAACAAGCGCATGTCGGAAGCGCATATGTTCTGCGTGTGGCTCTCATTTGGAGTCTGGTGTGAATTGTGGCTTCTCCCACTGGAGGGAAATTCATACCCAGGTCTTACACGCAGCTCAAAATTTTTTACATGTCAAGCAATGAGCCTTTGAGTGTAGCAGAATTGCTTCATAAATTTAACTATCACTTTCAAATTTCTGTTTTTTTCTAATTTAGTGCTTGATAGTTTTTTATGTGATAATTTTAAAATGCTGTTTATAGCAAAAGTTACCTTGATAGTACAGGTGTGCAGAGAAAATTCACAGCCATCAATAAAAAGGAAAAAAAAAAATCCTGTTTATACCTTAGGCATTCCGTGATCCTGAGGATGTAACCATGGCAGTATTACAGGTTTTAAAAGCAACCCAATGAATCTAAATTTCTTCCAAACTAACAGCTACTGAAACATTTAAATATTGCTACCAATATCTACGGATGGTTTCCATTGATATTTGGGAAGTTTTCATTTGTATTTGGGAAGCTTTGCGTGAGCAAAATGCCCCTTTCTCCTGATATTTGCAACTCATCTTAAAAGTAAAAGTGCTTTTGTGCATGTGGTCTTGTACATGAAATTAAGACTATCACTACCAAAATATCAACATTTAAGAATTAGATTGTGAAATGTTTAAGGTAGGCAAAGAATGTTTAACCAAGAGAGGAAAAGTGTATTTGAGAGAGACCTGATGAGTTCACCACCAACTCTGGAGAATCAAACCCAAAACAGCATAGATTTTTTTTGTTTGTTTTTTTGAGTCAGAGTCTCATGCTTTCGCCCAGGCTCAAGTGCGGTGGTGTGATCTCAGGATCTCGGCTCACTGCAAGCTCTGCCTCCTGGGTTCACACCGTTCTCCTGCCTCAGCCTCCTGAGTAGCTGGGACTACAGGCGCCCACCACCACACCTGGCTAATTTTTTTTTTTTTTTTTTTTTTTTTTTTTTTTGTATTTTTAGTAGGGTTTCATGATGTTAGCCAGGATGGTGTCAATCTTCTGACGTTGTGATCCGCCCGCCTCAGCCTCCCAAAGTTCTGGGATTACAGGCGTGAGCTACCACGCCAGGCCAACAGCATAGATTTGAGGCATCTTGAAGGTAGATGCAAAAGAGTGGGGTCCACTTTGGATTTTTAGGTTATTCACTGTTAAGACCTAAACAGCTTCTCATTTGGGTGAAACATGGGAGTGTCAAAAATAAGTCACTGTCACTCTTTGCCAACTTCCTTTAACTCTTTGTATGGCTGTATCTCCATAGATATCCATTTTTTTCTTTTTTTTTTTTTTCAATTCCTCTCCAAACTGTCATTGACAGTGCCAAGATCTGTGAATATGGAAAGATTAAGACTTTTTTCCTGCCTGTTTGGGTCCTCTTTCTAGCATGCCAGGAACATTTTTCTCATCTTTTGAACATTAGGGAATAACACCCAGTGCCACCCTCTAACCTCAAGAGACAGAAATGGAGGATCCTCTTAAGAAATCTTTCAAAGCCAAACTAATGAATTAGTCCAAAGCCGGTTGAGGCTCTAGACAGATCTTAGCAGTCAAAGCAATAAATGTATAATCCCATAAATCTAAACTTTGTGGTATATTCATTAGGCTCTCTGTTTTCTTTTCCTTCACATGTTTCACTGAATTTCCTGATATAATAAGCCTTCCAAATTCTTGGTGTTTTTCTACAACCAAGACCTTGATCTTTTTCCTCTCAGGATTTCTTTCATGAGAACCCATCTTCTGGCCATTTGGATCACTGATGAGGGAATTGAAGCACTTCCCTATTCTGTAGAGTTTCATTAAAGTTTGACGATATTCCAGTAACTCTTGTTGCATAACAAACCACCCCCAAATTTAGTGGCTTAAAACAACAACATTTATTTTGTTCAGGACTCTATAGTTTCAGCAGGGCTCTCAGGAACAGCTTGTCTCTGCTCCAGTTAGCATCAGCTGAAGCTGCTTGAAAGCCTGGGTCTGAGATCACCTGAAGGTTGTTCAGTCATGAGTCTGAGGATTGATGCTGACTGGTGGGTGGGACTCTTGCTGGAGGGGCTATTGGCTGGAACACCTACACATTGTCTCCATGTGCCCTGGGCTTCCTCACAATATGGTGGCTGGGTTTCAAGGGTGAGCGTCCCAAGAGAAAGAAGCAAGCAGATGCTGCATTGCGTTTTATGGCCTTCCATAGAAGTTACATAGCCCTGGTTTTCCTGCATTCTGTTTTTTAGGCTGTCAGACCCACCCCAATCAGATTTATAGTGAGAGAAAATAGACCCCAGCTCTTCTGGAAGAGAATGTGGGACTGGACATACTGCTATGGCCACTTTTGAGAGATTCAGTCTGCCACATAAGCGAACAGTTCATGTCCTACAGTGGGATATTGGGAAAAGAAGTGGTATTTGGGAGGCGGTCAGGAAACCTGGTTTTGAATCCTACCTCTACCCCTTACTAGCCACATGGCTGGGTCTTAGCATGCTCATCTATGAAATGGGGGACACTAATGCTGACCCCACATTTGTGCTGAGGATTATACAAATAAAATCCGTAATTTGTGCAAGTGTCCACCAACTGCCTGGTGCAGACTGGATGCTCAATAACTCTTTGGTGAGTCAGTTTATTGAATTGGAATCTGCACATTATGGCCATTATTTAGGTTTATTGTGTCCTAATCTATGTCACTGAGTACATCCTTGCTGTTTTTCATGAGTTTTCCACTGAGTCGCAACATGCCACTGGCCAATGAAGGTCAGGGAGGAAACAGATTAACAACATCTCATACCACAATGTCAAAATACTTAAAAGTGTTTACAGAGCCCGGTGACACCCAGTGAATTTAAAACGAGAGGACCGGAGCAGAAGTAAAACTATTCCTGTTCTTGTAAGCTTGAACACAGGCCTTGATGTTTTATGATTGTTTTAAGGTCCATTAATCGTTGAATCATGAGGCCATGTAAAAAAATGACAGCTTTAACATCGAGAGCCCGGGTTTATTTTAAATGTTTTTGCTTCTACATGGATTCTAATTAATGACAGTGGCTAAAACCTGATTCAAATGTGGCAAACGTGGAGTGCCATGGGATGAAGCCAATCAGTTTCATCTAGGAGCATTTAATGGCTTATGAAAAGAAATATTGCCTTAGATTGAAGGGTGCCAGCATTTAATGGGCATTAGCTGATTCTCAGAAAGAGGAAACAATGTACTGTTATATAATTGGGGTTTCTTCAAAGTGGCCTGACCAAACTGTAGTGCTGCTTCTTTGTCTGACATGGTAGCCACTAGCCACATGTGGCTATTTAAACTTAAATGAATTAAAGTTATATGACATTTGTAAAAATCACTTCTTCAGTTTCATTAACTAGCCCCATTTCAAGTGCTCAGTAGCTATGTGTCCCTAACACACTGGACAGCACAGTGACAGAACATTTTCATTTCATCGGACAGTTTAACTGCTTTGGAGACTGGTTCTCCTTTTGCTTTTTCCATGTTCACTCCAGAATTAAAGTCAACCAGCTCAAATGTCCCCTCTTTCCCCACAGACCTTTGTCCTGAAAGACATCCCTTTCCCCATTTGGAGAATCTTCTAGGGCCTAGGCTCAAGCAGCCAGGACTCCCTGTAGTAAACCCCACTCCTCAATTTTTAGCACCCATGGTATTCCGCCTGAAGGTCAAGGCGTCTTTCAACCCCTCTAAATATCCTCCTTCTCTGATACCAAAGGGACCTTGAACCTGTAGTCCTCAAGAGCAGTCATTCACCCCTCTGGACTATGGATCCCTTTGCAACCCAGGAGCAACTACTGTATGACCTCTTCAAACCTGTATATGCTGCAAGTATTGTATTCTAGGTAGGATAAATAACAGGTCTTATAGGTACAAATAATTTTCAAATATGGGTAAATGATATTGGGATGTGTAAAGTAGAAATCCATTTTACAGTGTTACTGAATCCATAGTAACATGATCATTACCTACTTACTAATTGATGATTACTAAAAACATGGACCTTTGTGAATTTCCGATGTCACAGAAGGGTGTTCTTAACTAGAAAAGTCAGTGGCCAACATTCTGGGAAGTAGAGGCCTCTTCCTTGATGCTTCATTGGTTTAAACATGAACTCCAACAGAAAAACATGCCATCATCTTTTAATTTCCTGCATCAGCCAAACATTTATTTCATGTGATCCTCACGCTAGATTGAGTGGTTCCATATGAATATCCTACGTCAAAGATGGGTAAATTGAGATGCGAAGGTTCTAATTTGCCCAGTGTCCTGGGTGTGTGATCGTGACCACTAGCCTAAACTGCTATTTTATGTCCACCCATCAACCTCCACGGCTGCCCCGCATTTGAACACACATAACGTAGTTGTGTGGCTTGGTGGAGCCATCTAAATTCCGTTAGGCCATTAGCCAATGCCGCTATTAGGGGCGAAATGTCATGCACTTGATCTAAATGTACTTAGGAGAATTCTCAGGACCTGATGAATTATGATTGGGAATTTTATGGCCTCATAGGTTGCAGGCGTCATACCAACTGCGGCTAATGAGCTATGGGCCCTGAGAAGCACTGAGGACACACGGCGTTCTGCACACAGAATGGGCTGTTTCTGTCTGTTCTCCCCCTGCACCCTTCTCAGATGCAATCTCAAGTCACATGAGAACATGTGCAAATGTTTCTCCTGGATGGTTTCCTTTAGAGCATGTGTCCTATGACTTGAAATGGATGTCTGAGCAGAATGTTTTCAGAAGTTAGACTTTTTTTAAGGGGGGAAACAGAAACCAAAGCAAAGCCAATAGAGATCTAAACAAAACAAAACAAAAAATCCACCGTGGTATTCAAGGAAGGAAAAACCATTTTTCAAATGAAAACTTTTTATTATATATGATATGTTCTGCTTCCCTTCCCTAGTATGTATGAATGAGATGAAAGCACTTCTTCATTTTCAGGTTAATATTATAATTGAAGCCCATCCCTGTACCCTAAGGACTCTGCTAGCCTCTGGCAGTATTCCTTTCCAACTTCCGCTTGCCCCAGATAGGTAGAAGTTAGCCTTTATTTTTGGTGTCATCTTTTCTTTCCCTCCTTCCATCAGTTTTTCAGAAAAGCCAGAAATTTAACCTAGCATGTAGGGGCCACCCCTGTTTCCAGATGCCTTCTAGAAAGAGGACTGAGAGTGTGAATGAGGCCATGTGGGCTTCCTCTGCCCCTGCGGTTGTCATGCAAATTTCTCAGAGCTTACCTGGGACAGGAAGAAGGAAGGAGAGGATAGCAGCGTGTTCAGTGTGTGAACTCCTAGAAACTCTTGGGTCACTGTTCCCAAGGGATGACAACCCACTGTGGTAGATCAGTTGCATGTGCATTTGAGCTTTGCCTCCTGCCCTGGGTCAGCATTCCACACTCACCTTCTCAAAGCGAAGTCTCCTGTGGGGGACCTTTGGTGTCCTGTTCATCTAGCAAATCTCACAGCACCAATAGAAACACCAAGAGCATGGATTCATCAAAGGAAAAATGTTGAAGTTTCAATTTTTGTGCTTCCTGGTAATCTTTCAGCCCTTGATGGAAATTTCCAGACCTAAACCAGTGAATTAAGAGTATGGGGAAGGGGAGCCCTCATACAGTTTCATTAAGTGATCCTTTAATACTCTTCTTCAGAGTGACGGGTGCCCAGTGCCTATACATTTTCAAAACGACACTGAAATTTTCAAAACATTTCTATCAGAACATAGTCTTATTCTCAGCTGATTTGCAATTTCCACCTGCATCTGTTAAATGGCAGCTTACCTATGAAATATCAGGTTCTGCCCAATCACCTACCCTGCCTCGTATGAGCAGCCCGTATATTTATGTGGACACATGCAGCCACGCTTGTTTTTAACATTTGAGAATGACAGCATATTGGCAGTTCGTATAAGCTATCAAATATGACACGTCAACTCAGAAAACATCCCTAGGAAGTATTATGGGAACCCATGTATCACTTGAGATTCTTGGATCCATATTTGCTGTTAACAAAATAAATTAATAGTCAACAGCTGATTGAAACATTTCCCTGCTACCATGATTGCCTTGACAAATTCTGCACTGCAGAAGAATTTCACCTCCCACTATTTCTTCTGAGTGACTCTTGCCTGCTGAATAGGGCGTTTGGTTCTAATTGTTAAGCCTGCCTAATCCTGATTGAAGCGGGCCATAATATCAAGTGTGGAAGAAGGTGGGAGTATAAACTAGATTTGCTCCCTTCTGTAGGAATAACTCTATTAAGACTTTCTTTTTGGAAACAAATCATCTTATGCAGGGGGAAAAAAAATTCCATAAAAAAGACAAATGACAGCGCAAGATCCAAAAAGGCAAGTGTTCAGTCATTTTGTCATAATGCCAGAAGAGACAGGAATGCTGTGTGGACTATGCATTCAGACACTTAGAAAATACTGCAGGCAGAGCTGGGGCTTCCGTGGCCAGAAGCATATTGGTGAAGCGAGGATGCATCAAAGGCCTTCTCTGGTCTTTGGTAACTTGCACTGTCTTTCAGAGGTTTATAAAGGGAAGAGACAGGAAAGCAGTGTGCCAGTAAGATGACTCCTCTTCTCGTGTGAAGTTTAGAGGAATGCAGTGAACAAATGATGAAAAAGTCTGAAGGGACTTTGGTAATTCAGCATCTGGAAAAATATCAGTGTTTTGTGACATTCTTAGTTGCGATCTACCTTATGTTGTATACACATGGTCACTCGAATACATAGGTATGCTATTCTGCAATTGCTGATTAATTGATGATCCTTCATCCTCTCTGTGATTCATAGGCTCTCTGGGTTGGATAAATCACTTTTGGGAATTATATCTACTAGTACATTTATGTCACTGGAATTCCATTTAGAAGCTGTCATTGTGTACATTCACTGTATCTATTAACTTTCTTCGTCTCTCTCTTCCTCTCCCTCTTCCTCCCTTTCTTCCTTTCCTTTCCCTTTCCCTTATCCTCTCCTCTCCTTTCTCCCTCCCTCTCTCCCTGTCGCTTTCTTTTCTTTTCTTTTTTCTTTTTATCTCTCTCTCTCTTTCCCCGTTTTTGTATTTCTAGCAGAGACAGGGTTTCGCATTGTTGGCCAGGCTGGTCTCAAGCTCCTGACCTCAGGTGATCCACCTGCATCAGTGTCCCAAAGTGCTGGAATTACAGGCAGGAGCTATCATGCCCAGCCCCCTTGTCCTCTTCTTATAAGGCTACTAATCTCCTCATGAGGGGCCTCATCCTCCAGACTTCATCTAAACCTAACTACCTCCCTAAGGTCCCATATCCAGATACCATCACACTGACGGTCAGGGCTTTGACATATAAATGAGGGGTAGAGGAACACAAACATCCAGTCCCTAACGCTTGGTCAAGTTACTTAAGCTTGGTAAGCCTCTCTCTTCTTGCTGACTCATGAGGATAGTAAAATTTACCTGTTAGGGTTCTTTTGAGGAATGAATGGAATTTTTAAAGAATTGTTTCTGACATGTGATAATTACTTGATAAACTATAGCTATGATAACACCCTCAAAGCTGTGGTTCTTACCCTCATCATTGTTTATGCTATCACACAATAAGATCTTTGCAAAAAGGATCAGGTTTCATTCTCTTGATCCCCAAAGTCCCCAGCCAGCACAGAGACCAAATACCAATGCATGGCAGTGTATAGGACCTAGGTGTCCTAACTTGGCAATGTGTCTGCCAATTTTTTTAAAAGACAAGATGATGTCGAAAAGATTGGGGCATATTTAGGATAATGCCCCATTATAGAAGACATCAGCAACCAGCCACAGACCATCTCTTGGTGCCACTGGGTTTAGAGACACTGGGTTTAAAAGGTGACACCGATTTAGCATGGCAGGTCTTATGTTCTTGTGTAATCTCAAACAACTTCTTGAAAATAATTTGTCAAGAAAAGTAATATGGCTGGGCACAGTGGCTCATGCCTGTCATCCTGACACTTTGAGGGGCCGAGGTGGACAGATCACCTGAGGTCAGGAGTTCGAGACCAGCCTAGCCAACATGGCGAAACTCCTTCTCTACTAAAAATAAACAACTTAGCCAAGAGTAGTGGCAGGCACCTGTAATCCCAGCTGCTTGGGAGGCTGAGGCACGAGAATCATGTGAACCCAGGAGGCAGAGGTTTCAGTGAGCCAAGATCCTGCCACTGCACTATAGCCTGGGTGACAGAGTGAGACTCCACCCCCGCCACAAAAACTCTATCCAAAGGCCCTGACTAACGCAGAATCAGCACTAATTAACAAGCCCCATAAACTAAAGGCCCCATGTATGTGTTATAAGTTTTAACGTTTTTTTAATAGAAAAGACAGGGGAAAATACTATCATTCCACATCTTCTTAAACACATCTATTTTTAAAAGAGATTTTGACTCACTGGTGAATTTGTCTTAAAATGGAAAAATAAAATCAAATATAAGAATTTTGTTATGAATCTTTGTGGAAACACAATTAGGGAATCTACCAAACCCATGTAATTTCTTATTTCCGTCTAGTTATAGGAAAATACTGAGATACTTGTGAGGTGTGTGTGTTTTTTTTTTTTTTCCAACTTGTATACACATTGTTCTATAAGCAGTTGATTGTTTTTTAGGAAAAAAAATATTCAGCATCTCAAATGTACCTTTAATATTGCTTCTGATTTTTGTTGTTTTGCTATCATAGCGTTATCTACCTCACCGAGATATTTTAGGTCCTAAGTATTTTTCATTTGATATTTTCCCCTTAATTTCCTTTTTTCACCCTCCTAAGCTATAAATATACAGCCTTTAGAAAAAAAAAAAACACTCAGACATTTAAGTCCAAGAATCCTGCTTTTCTTCATGTGTTAGATTAATAACTTTTGTAAGGTGATGAGCAGAATGGAGTATACTTGAGCTGAGTTTTGCCAGAGTCCAAGATAATCTATTCTAATTTCTGGGGACGCACATTTTGTCCTGGTTAGAGAGAGATATAACGATGCCCATCTAATTCTGTGGCAGTCTGGCTTTGATGTATGTATATGTGGGCAGGAATGTGTGTGTGTGTGTGTGTGTGTGTGTGTGCGCGCGCGCCTGTGTGTGTGTTCCTCAAGTTTCCACTGTGACTCCAAGGTCTTAACAACAACAAAGGGCCTCTTTGAGATCAATCACATTCATTTGATGTTTGTTTTCTACTACCTGCTACTTGTTGCTTTCTCTTTGTCGCCGTTAATTTTGTTTGTCATATGTCAGACCAGGATGAGTGAGGCACATTCAGATTCAGCTCATTTTATTTATTTTTTTCTCCCTTCCTTAGTCCCCATCTTTCCTAATTTCAGGCGGTCAGCACATTTAGCAAGCGTGTAGCTGCTTGCCTGAGCAAGCCATTAATCTATATTAGAAAATGTAGAGGCCCCAGTGCTAACCTTCCTGAAGCTTGCCTCCCCACCCCCAATTCTATAGGTTCTATTACATCTCCCCTGGTTTAAGTCACCTGCTGTTACTTTTAGGAGTTTTCTTTTCTTTCCTTGCTGAATATCTGCATTTATTAATACTGCCCAGGCACAAGGGCTGTGGCTCAAGTTTTCAGCGCAGGACAGTGTGTCATCTCAAGAGAAGATGGAACCCGGCCAGATCCTCCCCCTGCCGGCAAGCGGAGTCAGTTACTGGGAAGCCATAATAATTCTTTCTTCTAGAGAATTTTGGCAAAAATGTGCCTTCTTCTTATGTCAACAATTTTTCATCTTTCTGGAATTCTTATTTCCCCTTCCCCTCTTCTTCCTTTTTATCCTCCTGGTGAAGTATCTCTTTTTCCCTAAAAAACTGGAAAAAATGCACTTTTCTATGTCAATTCAAATGATATTTTAAAAATACTGTATGTTAAAAAAATTAAGTTTCTGTAATCCTTATATCCCCTACATACCACTAATCAAACTACCAAGAAGCCTCTTTTGGAAAAAAAAAAAAAAAAAAAAAAAAAAAAAAAAAAAAAAACTAAATGAACCTCTACTTGAGAATGTTGGCTTTTCATATATGTACAGAACAAAAGAGGTTGCTGTGATGGCTTGGATAAAGGCATGTGTGTTCTTTTCCAACCTATCCAGTTTCAAGATGTATCCTTTGTGGATTACATCGGTTTTTTCTATGGAATCATGCACCTTAGACCTGGGAGAAATGAGGGTGACATCCAGGGTCAAGGTTTTCCAATCAGGTATTTTGGGGAAAAATTCCTCCTTCAAATAACAACTAATGTGACATGGCAGTATGTTAGACATTACAGCCAAGGCCTTGGGGAACTGTGGGCATTGTCCCCACTAGGCCTGTCATTTGCCCTTGAAAAACCACCCCTGGGCTCTGTCAGGTGTGGTCTGTGCACCAGCTACCTTTGTGCTCCCCAGATTCTTCCACCTGGCCCAGAAGCTGACAGTAGTTGGCTCTCTTGCCCTTTCTTCTTCTGGCTGAATTTAGCAATTTACTTTTCAGGCTTCCTCCCTGCAGGGTGTCAGTTTACCACTTTCCGCTGCAGAAGGTTTCATCCAGGCCGGGCGCGGTGGCTCACATCTGTAATCTCAGCACTTTGGGAGGCCAAGGTGGGTGGATTACCTGAGGTCAGGAGTTCGAGACCAGCCTGGCCAACATGGTGAAACCCTGTCTCTACTAAAAATACAAAAATTAGCCAGGCATGGTGGCACACACCTGTAATCCCAGCTACTTAGGAGGTTGAGGCAGGAGAATTCCTTGAGCCTGGGAGACGGAGGTTGCAGTGAGCCAAGATTGTGCTGCTGTATTCCAGCCTGGCCGAGAGAGTGAGACACTGTCTCAAAAAAAAAAAAAAAAAGGAGGTTTCATCCATTTTCATCCATTTGGCTGATAAGGGCAGGAGCTGTTCCTGCTGTTACTAACTCTAGTACATTGCATGAAACCTTGCTATTTCCTTAAACTCTGCACCGACCTTTACAAACAGTGCCTTTACTAAACATTTCTTACATTACCCGTTTTGAGTGTACCATCTGCTTCTTGCCAGGACCCTGACCAAGAGTTTGAAATCTCAGACCATGATGACCTCCTTGCCCAATGCATAAGCTTTCCTCCAAAACACACATTTATGGGGGCAGAGGGAGTCTCTGGAAGGAAACTTCAGCTGAGCTATGGCTCCTTTTGCTTCCCCTGGGTCTTAATCCTTCCTTCCCTTCCTGTTCTTTTAAGGAAATCTGAAAAGGAGCAAAAGAGCTTTAGAACTGCACTGCATCTGTCTGAGGCCAAGGGCAGTTGCAAGCAGACCTCTCTGCCCGTGTTTCAATGACCCTCGTGTTGCTGCTTGGCTGCCTATGAGTCCGTGCTCACATCTGGCTCTGTCTGCCCAAATAGAAACTTGAGAGTGACTTCCAAGATACACACGGGGCTCAGAGGTTCTTTCCCCGTCCCACTCGCTGGCCCTGCTCTCTCTCGATGTTCCCAAGTCCCCTGGGTGACCTTGTGTGTCCTTCCTGGGATGTTGCTCAATCACCCTAAAACTGTAAGGCCAAGTGGTCGTAAGCAGAACGTGCCAGACATATTCATGCTTCTGTTCTGCTTTCCTAGCGTGGAATCCCCTGTGCCTTAATGTGAATAAATACTCCCCAAAATGAAGGCAGAATCCAGTATCTGTTGTTTTAACTAAATCCCTGACTTGGCCCCCTCTGATAAACCCTCTGATAAAGAATGGATGTAAAATTTGGGACAGTGGATAGGACCAGAAGGCGAGAGAAAGAGGGCACCCTTTTCTTTCCTAGCATTTGGGTTCCCAAAGAAGTAAAACTCTGTGAATGTTCACTTCATTTTTTCCTGATATATTGAGGACTCCAGATGTAAGCTCATTGACAGTCTTGGTGTGTTCTTCAGTATTTGTGCTTTTAATAGATATTGCAAGTGTGTTTAATGTGAAAATAGAAACGGAGGGCTTTTAAAAGAGCTTACTCAAAATCCTGCCAATTACTGAAATCTACCAGACAAGAAGGAGCCACTTTTTTTTTTTTTTTTTTTTTTTTTTTTTTTTTTTTTGATACAAGGAGGGGAAATGTTTCCACAAACGCCTGGCCCTTTGTCTTTAAAATTTTTCATCTCTTGGGTACTGAGTTGTAATAGTAAATACAGATGTAGCTGTGTCACATTGAAAGCATGACCAAATTGCTGTACAATGTTCAGGATACCTTTATGTCACTTTAAAATGTAGAGTGTCATCTAAAAATGAGCAATCGCTGTGAAGAAACTGGGGCTGGCTCTGATTTTGTGGCTCCATTTTTTTTTTTTTTGTTTCTTGAGAAGATCATCTTTAAGTCACAAGTTATGCAATGCCAAGTACTCATCTGTGTAATCTAGTTCAGCTTCCAAAATTTTTCATCACCTGGTTACAAACATCTGAGGGCAAGAAATAGCCAAGATTCCATTGCAAGTCCCAGAGTAAGTTATTATTAGACAGAAACAAACAAGTAAATACCTTGGGCCTGAGCTATTGCCCAAACCAGTCCTGACTTGGCGTGGGGTCTGACCAACTATTTTTGATCCCACAATCTAAAGTACGTTTGTGGAAATACAAAGGTCAAAACTTCCCCTAACCTTTTATAGCCCCTGGTGGAACTAAGGAATGAAGAGTTGCTTAAACGTTTTCCTGTTGCCAGTTTTTCTTAAACATTAGCTCTATTCTTCTCTTCTTTTTTTTTTTTTTTTTTTTTTTTCCAACCCTGACTCTGATTCACAAAGAATACGGAAGCTTAGCCAACTGCAATTTCAAAGTATTGCTTCTTAAGCCCAGGCCAAGTGTGTAGACTTGATAGAATTCTGATTAATGCATCTTATTACATTAATTTTAGAAGAAACCCGAAGGCATTTCTCCTATTCCTAGTGCAGGCCAGCCTGCCAGAAGCATTTGTCTCCTTAAAGAGCTAATATCTTCAGCTACCAACAGCCATAAAACTGAAAAATCTATCGGAAGAGTTGGCTTCTCTGGATGTGCGTAAGGCACACTACAAAATAGATGTAGAGCTTGGCTGAACTTTGCTTCAAATTTGCCAATCAAAATTCACGCACCCACGCCAAGTTGGCTACAAAACCTCTTGCTTGGAGCCAGCACTAATTATGTCAACAAGTAGTTGAAGTTTAGCCCCTGTTAAGTCCTGCACTCCTGGGTATCGGGGATGAGTCTTCGTGTGGAGGCAAACGGGCCTTGTCTTCGCTTGGCGACCTCCTAAAATTCCCAGGACCTCTTCAGGTCCCAGCCCTTTCTGTTTCCCTGGGGTGTGCCTCCTCGCTCTCTGTCTTGGATGGAAAGAGTTCCAAGGCAGTCCAGTCGCCCCAGTGAAAAGTTTTCTGATGAGGTCAAGCCTTCTTATTGTCATAGGTCATTTTCTTTAGAAATGAGAAACCATCTCCCTGGGCTTTCCAGGAGGTAGAGTCTGAGTGCAGGTGTGTTGCGGAGAACGCATGCCTTGGAATTAACACCTATGGAAGGGAGGAAAATGAAGATGGAGTGGGCAGAGGGAGAAGTTGAGCTGAGATGCAGTCCAGCAAGGGTCTCAGTCAACCTCATGGAACTAAGAGGACCCATCAGAGCTAATCCCTATTGCGCTAATGTGGTCAGGCTTTTATAAACCTGCCTTGACTTGTGATTGGGTGGGCTGCCCCAGGAAGGATGTGCCCTTGCATAAGGTAGCTCTCTATGTTCAGGTACTCCCTGGAAAGGCTGATGGCTGAAGGCTACAGGTTACCCCGGAAGGGAGACCTGGGCTGCACATCAGAGCCCATCTCCTTCCCAGCGTGGACATGTTCCAGCTCCTGCCCCAGCCCTGCCACAGCATCACCCTCTCCAGCACACACAGCCCTTCTCTGTTGATTAGGATTGGTTGAGCTTTTCTACAGCTTTCGTTGACTCGGGCCTTGAAGTACAATAGAAAGCCCTAGGACAAGGCAGGCCCACTTCTGAGGCTGGGCACAGAGGCTCGTGCCTATAGTCCCAGCACTTCAGGAGACCAAGGCAAGAGGATCAGTTGAAGCCAGGAGTTTGAGATCAGTCTGGCCAACACAGCGAGACCCAATCTCTACAAAAATTTAAAACTTGACTGGACGTAGTGGTACATGCCTGTAGTCCTAGCTACTCAGGAGACTGAGGCAGGAGATCACTTAAGCCCAGCAGGTCGAGGCTGCAGTGAACTAAGATGCCACAGCACTCTAGCCTGGGCAGTTTTGAGTGCTTCCTCTACCATGTAACTAGCTTGCCAGACAACTCATTAACTATTCGGGACCTTAGTTTCATCTTTCCTGAATTGGAGCCAATATACGTAATTCCAAAGGTTGCTTTTAAGTGTAAGTGAGAATATTGGCAGAAATTCGTTAGCACTGAGAGAGGGAATATAAAGTGGAGGTTAAGTGTACGGCTTAAGAGCAGAGTTGGGAAACCTAGACTTGCATCCTGATTTTTGAATCGAATGTTCCAAGGTAAGCCACTTAATCTCTCTAATCCTCATTGTGCTTAGCTCTAGAATGGAGGCTTGTTGAGAAAATTAAATGGAAATGATAACGGCGAAGCACTTAACACAGGAGTAGGCCCATAGTACTCAGGTGTTCATTCCACAGCAAAGCGTTCACTCTTCTGCACTCTTTCCCAGTCAGTTGGCCACTACTGTTAAGTTCACTTCTTTTGAATCTTCTCAGCCCCATCAGGTTACCAGGTGAAATGAGCCCAGCTCAGCAGGCCAGTTGATTGAGCACTCCAGTCAGCCATCAGTTAATTCTGTCATTCAATGTCTTCAGTGACCCCTCAGTGAGGCAGGAGGTGGTACTTGACTATGGAGGCAAGACTTAACTCCATAGACAGGGTGACACATCAGACCAAATGGAGGACTAGCTAAAACAGGGATAGGGCGGGCGCACCTTTCCAGAAGACGTGTCCACCAGTGTGTCATGTCACTTTACCATATCCATGGCAACACCTAGAAGTTACTGCCCCTTTCCATGGCAGTGACTCAACAACCTGGAAGTTACCACCCTTTTTCTAGAAATTTCTGCATAATCCACCACTTAATTTGCATATAATTAAAAATGGGTGTAAATGTGATGGCAGAATTGCCTCGGAATTGTCACTCTGGGCACTCTGCCTGTGGGGTAGCCCTGCTTTGCAAGGAGCAGCACTTCTGCTGCTGTTGTACACTGTCCCTTCAATAAAAGTTGCTACCACCACCAGCTTGCCCTTGAATTCTTTCCTGGGCAAAGACAAGAACCCTTCTGGGCTAAGCCCCAATTCTGGGGCTCACCTGACCTGCATCACCAGCACAGTTGAAGGCCACAAACTCCCAGCATTTTCATCCATAAACAAGGCTTAGCAATATCTTTGATGTTGGGTAAGAGCTTAGGTGTTTGCACCAGCGAGATTTGCACTCAGCCTTTTTTGAGTGAGACTTGAACTTGATTCTGAGTCTGCTCCCTCCTAGATAGACTCATTATTTACTTATTTATGTATTCACTCATCCATTTATTAATTTATACTCTTAGTTTCATATCAACACCTGTAAAATGGGGGTGGTAATGTGGTGATATGGAGGAAAATAAAATAACTCAATTATTGTTCTTACTGTTTACCTCTGTATTGTAATCATTATCATTCCTTTGATAACCATGAGCACCTGTCATGGACCTGGCACTCTAATAGGCTCTCAGGATGCACAGTGACCCAGTCCCTGCTTGCTGGAGACATAAGAGAAGCCCCCATCCACTGACATCTGGGTGCTGTAATAAATCAAGAATAGTCATGGATACTGCTAAGTTTTGATGCCAAAGAGCCAAATTTGCAGTACCAGAATGTCCTTTACATATGTGACCCAAAGTTTTGGCTACTGAAGAGGTTACATGCCCTACAATAGTGGAAGTGGTGCCCTGAATATGCCAGAAATAATGGTGGAGTCAACTAAGACCTGGAAGTATTGTTTGGAGACATCTCAGTATTCCTAAATCATTTTCCCATCCTTAAATAAAAATCTTCCTTGCTAATGATCTGAGAACTTCCAGTCAGCCTCATTTCCATTAGTACAGTTGGCCATTGCCTGCTAAGAAACTTCAGGTGGTTTTTCTTGGGATCAGTGGACAGACTTAGGATTAGTGTGTCCCCTCCTTGAGATATAATAACAACCTTGGTGAAAGTAAGACCACAGGGCCTCTCTTCAGGCAAGTGCCTTGCATTTTAATACCAACCATGCCACATGTGTGTGTTTCCTGGGCTTGCAATAACAAATTACCGCAAACTGGGTGGACTGAGAATTATTCATTGTCTTATGGTTTTGGAGGCCAGAAGTCCAAAATCAAGGCTTTGGTGGGGTTGGTTCCTTCTGGAAGCTACAAGGGAAAAACCATGCCATGCCTGTTTCCTGGTTTCTGGTGACTGCTGGCAATTCTTGGTGTCCCTTGTCTTGGAAACACCACATTCCAACCTCTACTTCCATCCTTACATCACCCTCTCCTCTGACTTTGTGTCCTTTCCATCTCTTATAAGGACACCAGTCATTGGACTTAGGACCCACCTAATTGAGTAAGATCTCATCTCAGTCCTTATCTTAATTACATCTGCAAAGACCCTGTTTCCAAATAAAGTCATATGCGTTGGTTCTGAGTGAACATGTTTCTGGGTGGACCCTATTTAACCCACTGCACTGCATCAAATGTATGGGTGTGCTTTCTCTTGGCCTTTCTCCTATTTGCCTTCTCTGTGTTGGGAATTGTGGCTTTACACCCATCCAGTTATCCCTGCATGTTAAGCATCATCTCTTACCTGATAAGCAGAAGGATGATAAAAGTGAGGAAACTGAGGCACAGGCTTGCCCCAGGTTATACAGCTAGTAATGACGGAGGATGGATTGAAAGCCAAGCTTCTCCCATCCTCCACTCCACAACAGCTGTGTCTGGCCTCTGGTCTATCCTTCTTCTCCCCCGCCCACCACATGGCTTCTCATTTTGAAAACCCAATGGCTAATAAAGTGGATGAGTTTCAGGATTGCAAAATATTGTGGTCCTGGCCTTTGCCCGTTGTGTAATCTTCACAGTGACCAGAGTGTTTGCAGTTCCTAGGAAGTTCACCTATTCCCAACAGTGTCCCAGGGTCAAGCTCAGGTGACCTGTGGTATTTTTATACCCATATATGTATCAATGTTTATAACTTTTAAAGTTGTTGTCAGGAAGCACCGAGGCATGTGGTCGTTCACAGATGACAAAGACAGAGACTCAGGGAACTCAGTTGCTTGCTGAGCTTTAAACCCAAGTCTGTTTCTAAGGCTGCACTGAGTCTTTGAGAAAATGCAGAGTAATCTAGCACAGTGTCAGACACAAAATAGTCAGCAAATGCCCTCATAGATCCAGGCTTCTGAGTCCAAAGCAAAAAATTCTCATCTCCAATTCCCATCTTCAAATATTAACATAAACTTTTTTTTTTTTTTTTTTTGAGGACGGAGTCTTGCTGGGTCGCCCAGGCTGGAGTGCAGTGGCGTGATCTTGGCTCACTGCAAGCTCTGTCTCCTGGGTTCACACCATTCTCCTGCCTCAGCCTCCTGAGTAGCTGGGACTACAGACGCCCGCCACCACGCCCGGCTAATTTTTTGTATTTTTAGTGGAGACGGGGTTTCAATGTGTCAGCCAGGATGGTCTCAATCTCCATGATCCACCCACCTCGTCCTCCCAAAGTGCTGGGATTACAGGCGTGAGCCACTGTGCCTTGGCCAAAATAAACTCTTTTTTTTTTAAGAGACAGAATCTCACTGTGTTGCTCAGACTAGAGTGTTGTGGCATCTTAGCTCACAGCATTGTCGACCTACCAGGCTCAAGCGATCCTCCTGCCACAGTCTCCTGAGTAACTAGGACTATAGGTGTGTACCACCATGCCCAGCTATTTTTAAAATTTCCTGTAGAGATGGGGTCTCACTGCATTGGCGAGAGTGACCTAAACTCCTGGCTACAAGTGATCCTTTTGCCTTGGCCTCCCAAAGTGTTGGGATTATAGTTGTGAGCCACCATGCCCAGCCTAAAATAAACTCTTTAGTGTCAAAAAATCTACTTGAGGCCAGGTGTGGTGGCTCACCCCTGTAATCCCAGCACTTTAGGAGGCCAAGGTAGGTGGGTCACCTGAGGTCAGAAGTTCAAGACCAGCCTGGGCAACATGACGAAACTCCGTCTCTACTAAAAACACAAAAATTAGCCAGGTGTGGTGGCATGTACCTGTAATCCTAGCTACTCGAGAGACTGAGGCAGGAGAATGTTTTGAACCCAGGAGGCAGAGGTTGCAGTCAGCTGAGATCGTGCCCCTATACTCCTGCCTGAGAGACAGAGTGAGACTCTGTCTCAAAAAACAAAACAAAAAAAGCAAAAATCTACTTGAACCAACTAAAATTCCCGTCCCCACCTAGAGTTCTAAATATTTTATGAATAAAGCCTTCAGAGCCTAAGCATTCACTAAAACCAAGTGGCTCCGCGTTCCTAATGGGTGGAATATTAATTTGTATCTTTCCATCACCTTTTCTTAATGAGAGTTACATTGCTGGGTGGAAGCTTTTTATGCAACCCCATCGTTGTTGAACAAACAGATGCTTAGCGTATTTAGGTTGGAATGCAAGAGAACTAAAGGTGTGGGAGAGTCTTAAGGAAGCCTGCTTTCTCTTCAAGAATGCTATCGAATTGAAAGGTAATTCCTAAAGAACAGGCTTTTGTAAATTAGGGAGGAAGAACTAAAAAAGATTCCTAGCAAGAAACATCATAAAAGGGCTGGATAAAGCCAAAAAACTAAAAGAAAAAAAAAAAAAAAGGAATTAGAGAAAAGAGGCTTCATGTTGTTTGTAAATTTGTAAATAAATCTGTTAAAGAAATACTGGATTCATATTCAACCTGGAAAACAGGGAAAGGTCTTTTATTGCATGCTTAGAAGTTTGAATACACTTTCAGTAGCTCTTCGTTATCTCAAATTAAATCTTAAATTGAGCTTGTGGTTCTGTGAATTAATACTCCGGCCTTTCAGCCCTGCTGCTGAGGTCATTCAAATCTAATGGTGGAAATGGTCACAGGGTCAGGCCTTGGTTGGTGCTGTATAGAAATGCCTTAATGATGCCGGCAGATGTTTGCATTCTGCAGCTGGGGCAGCCAGCTAGTGGGGGGCTGCAGGAAGCGGGGAGTTGATGATCACATTATTGTATCAGCCGCCTGTGTGAACAAGGAAGGATAGACGCCCACCCCATCCCACCATTCCAGGTTCAAAGAGGCAGGTGCTTCCTAAAGCAGAAAAATGTAAGGGAAGTCATCATCGCTTATCACTACCTGAATGTTCACCATGGTGACCACATCTCAGGATGCTGCAAAACGAGAGAGGTCACCTGTCTGTGTAATCGCATATAGCATTCTAAAGATGTTCCATTCATTCAACACATGTTTAATAAAGGCTTCATCTGAAGTTTAATGGACACATTGTTTGATAAAACAGACCCGGTCACTGGTGTCAGGGAGTTTATATAGAGGTATGCACATATCTGTGCAAATGTGTGCATTTAAGGCCCGCCGAGCCTCAGCTGATATGCATGTTCTAACTTTGCGGTTTCTCTAAGGGAATGGAAGGATTGGCTACCCTGAGCTTCCTAGACTTTTTTTTTTTTTTTTTTTTTTTGACAGACTCTTGTTCTGTCTCCTAGCTAGAGTACAATGGTATGATCATAGCTCACCATAACCTCCAATGCCTGGGTTTAAGTGATCCTCCCGCCACAGCCTCCCAAGTAGCTAGAACTACAGGCGAGAGCTACCATACTGGTCTCATTTTTGTTTTTTATAGAGATGGGGTCTTGCTATGTTGCCAAGGCTGGTCTCAAACTTCCGGCCTCATAGGAGTCCTCCTGCCTTGATAGATGTCTTCATTGTAGGTTTCTAGCCTCTGAATCCAAATTTTATTTTCTAGTACTTTATTTTATTTTACTTTTTATTGATTGAAACCTTGAAATAAAAGTTTTTAAAAATTCATTTGATTTTAAACAACCTTTAGAAATATATAAAGGTTAAAAATAACTGTCATTTTGGTTTTTATAAACAGTCCACTCTTACACATAGAGACATTCTTATGCTCCATTTTGCCTATAGAAAGTTTTTCTAATAATGACCAATGATGGTGAAATTGTTATTGATTCAAATGTGTGATTGGTTGATTTACTGGATTCAGTCCAAGCTCCTCCCAAAGGTTAGCCCTTTGACTCTAGAACTCTGTTTTCCTCATTCATTCATTCATTCATTCATTCCTCTAATCAGTATGTATAGTGCACTTGCTACATGTCAGATACTTTCCTAGGTGCTGGGGAGAAACAAGCCAAGCACTTCAGGGCCTGTATTAGTCTGTTTTCACGCTGCTGATAAAGACATACCCGAGACTGGGAAGAGTAAGATGTTTAATTGGACTTACAGTTCCACTTGGCTGGGGAGGCCTCAGAATCATGGCAGGAGGTGAAAGGCACTTCTTACATGGCAGCGTCAAGGGACAATGAGGACAAAGGGAAAGTGAAAACCCCTGATAAGCCCATCAGATCTTGTGAGACTTATTCACTATCACGAGGATAGCGCAGGAAGGACCGGCCCCCATGATTGAGTTACCTCCCCCTGGCTCCCTCCCACAACATGTGGGAATTCTGGGAGATACAATTCAAGTTGAGATTTGGGTGGAGACACACCCAAGCCATATCAGGGTATCGGGGTCCTAGGCAACTTTGTGTGGAAACAGAACAGAGAGGAAGCGGCACACCTTTCCTTTGGAGGCAATTTTTGGGTTGCTTTTGTTTTTATTTGTTGTTGTTTTCATTCCTGGTAGTAATAGTAGCAGTAGAAAATGGCAGTGTTGTAGCCATAAACAAAGTGCTCTGTGTATTCTCTCTCACGATCCCCTAAACCCTACAAGGCTAGGGGAAAATGGTAATACTCATGAACAACTCCACTTTATAAATGAGGATGCTGGCACTCAGGGAGGTCACGTGAGTTTCATAAGGTCACAGAGCAACCACGTGGCAGGGCTGACTCCCACCCAGGTCTGTTACCTGGGCAGTCTGTTACTACCGCACTGTCCTGACTTGCTCTAGCGAGATCTAAGAAAGGCACAATCTGCTGTCGTTTTGATGGTGGGTGGCAGCATCATGGCAGCGCGAATTTCCAAGAAGAGGATGTTAGTCGCTGACGGCATCTTCAAAGCTGAACGCAATCAGTTTCTTACTCAGGAGCTGGCTCAAGATGCTGCTCTGAAGCTCAGATTCAGGTTACACCCATCAGGGCAGAAACCATTATCTTAGCCTCCAGAACACAAAATGTTCTTGGTGAGAACAGCCGGGGATTCTGGCATTGATTGCTGTAGTTCAGAAGAGATCTGGCATCCCAGTGGGTGTTGTAGAGCTTTATGCTGAAAAGATGACCCCAGAGGTCTGCGAGCCGTTGCCCAGGCAGAGTCTGCAGTACAAACTCCTGGGAGGGCTTGCCGTGCAGATGGCCTGCGATGGTGGGCTGTGGTTTTAATTTAGGTTTTAGGTTTTAGTTTAGGTTTTAGGTGGGCTTTGGCCCCCCTATCATGAATAGACTCTGAGGACAAAGGGAGACTCTGGTTTTTGGGAGGCTCTGAGGACAAAGGGTCAAATCCATGAGTTTGTGGATAGCCTGACGATCCCCAGCGGGGACCCTTTTAACTAGTGCATTGGCGCTGCCATGTGCCGTGTGCTGCTCGGACAGGTGTTCTGGGCATCACGGTGAAGACCATGCTGCCCTGGGACCCAGCTGGTAGGATTGGCCCTAAGAAGCCTCTGCCTGACTACGTGAGCATCATGGAACCCAAAGATGAGATACTGCCTACCACTCCCATCTCAGAACAGAAGGGTGGGAAGCCAGAGCCACCTGCTGTGCCCCAGCCAGTCCCCATAGCATAACGGGCTCTCGTTGGCCGTTGTATTTGGAGTCTGGATGTTACTTTGTAAAGACATTTAATAAAATATTGTACAAAGACAACCGGGCATGCCTGTAATCCCAGCACTGTGGGAGTCAAGGCAGTCAGATCACTTGAGGTCAAGAGTTCAAGACCAGCCTGGCCAACATGGTGAAACCCCATCTCTACTAAAAATACAAACATTAGCCAGGCGTGCCCTGTAATCCCAGCTACTTGGGAGACTGAGGCAGGAGAATCGCTTGAACCCAGGAGGCATAGATTGCAGTGAGCCAAGATCGTGCCATTGCACTCCAGCCTGGGCAACAAGAGTGAAACTCAGTCTCAAAAACAAAAAAAAACAAAACATCATCAACAACAGAAATGTGTTCTCTCACAGTTCTGGAGGCCAGACATTCAGAATGAAGGCAGTGCTACACTTCTTTCAGAGGCACTAGCTGAGAATCTGTTCCTGGCATCTTTTGTTTCTGGTGGCGGCTGGTGATTGTGGGCTTGTGACCATATCACTCCAGTCCCAGACTCGGAGGCCACATGGCCTTCTCCTCTTCTCCTGTGTTCTCCTCTCCCATGTGCCTCACATCTCCCTCTGCCTTTCTCCTACGAAGACACTTATCTTTGGATTTAGGGTCTTCCTGGCTGATCTCATCTCAAGATCCATAACTTAACTACATCTGCAAAGACCTGATTCCCAATAAACTCGCCTTCACAAGTTGCGGGGATTTGAATATGGAACTGCCTTTTTGGAGGCCACCATTCGACCCGCGATAAGAGCACAGTGGTGAGGTATGAGGGGTGGTATGAGGTCACAGTCACAGCTGCCTGTCTCACCAGCTATGTGACAATTCTGAATTTCCTTAGCTGTCCTCTGCCTCAGTCTCCCTTTCCCTGTAAGTGGAAGTGGTATTCATTGATCACACGCTACAGGCCGGACACCAAGCTATTCCATTTTTTGAATATGTTTCTTCCTTCCCTCTTTAGGACTAACCAGCCGGGTTTAGATGATTTCCTCCTCATATGGCTTTCCTGCCCCCACATGGTATAGATGGTGTAAGGGAACTAGAGAGCTTTGATCCCTGGTTTCTCTGGTCACAAACCTGCTGTCCTCTCCAGAACTCCAGGCTGCCTTTCTCTGGGAGCTAAATCAAATTTAGCTGTTCCCCCAACGGCAAAGTGCATAGGCATCAAGTGAGAGGGTAAATGAATGAAAACCTGAATGGCTGATCCTCTGACACAGTGAGAGCAGACGTTAATTGCTCACTGGCCAAGTGCCGGGCCCTGTGCTCAGAGCTTCACGCAGATGACATCAAAGCACCATGTAGGGGGGAAGCACGACGATCCTGACCATTTTACAGATGAAGAAAGTAAGGCTCGGTGACATAAACTCACAGAGGAATTGGAGCTGGGGTCTGTGTGGCTCCAGATCAGGTGTGTAATCTCCAAGGCTGTCCTCTGTTCTCCAAGGTTCTCCTTAACACATTTCCAGCCCCATGTTCTGGCAGGAAGACCCCAGGGTTGAAAGGAGCTGGAAGAGCGAGGTCTAACAGAAAAAGGGGCCGGGTGTGGTGGCTCATGCCTGTAATCCAGCACTTTGGGAGGCCAAGGTCGGTGGGTCACGTGAGGTCAGGAGTTTGAGACCAGCCTGGCCAACATGGTGAAACCCCATCACTACAAAATAAAAAATAAAAAAATAGCCAGACGTGGTGGTACATGTCTGTAATCCCGTGGTGGTACATGTCTGTAATCCCAGCTACTTGGGAGGCTGAGGCAGGAGAATCACTTGAACCTGGGAGGCAGCGGTTGCAGTGAGCTGAGATGGCGCCACTGCACTCCAGCCTGGGCGACAAGCAAGATGCCTTCTCAGAGAAAAACAGCACCAACAACTGAAACATATGGATCCAGCAGCCGGTGTTGTTATTTCAGGATGGGAACCAGGCACTGCACCTCCTCAGTAGGAGTCAGAGTAAGGGGGCTAGGCTGGCTGACATGACTGGGGACAGAGTTGCTGTAGAAATTGTCAGGTTATGAAAGGAAGTTAGCTGCTGGGTGTCAAGAGGTGCAAATTGCTGCAGGCATTGGCAGCTGGGAGCCCTGGTGTGTCTAATGGCTCCTGGGGCCATGAGGCCTTAATGACACCCCTACCAACACTGCAGGAGGCAGCAAGTGACAGTAGGCAAGAGAGAGGCCAGCTAATCTAATCTGAATGCCCCACGGGGGCTGGGGGCTGGGGACTCCAAGACCTGGCTTCTGCTCCGTGTCACAGTGGCAAAGACAATGACTGTAAAAGCACAGCCTCCAGAGAGAAGAGCCTTCGATGGACCTGGGTGTTAATCCAGGGGCCAGGTGAAAACTGGGGGACACAGAATAGGAGGTTGGGCTGGAGGTGAGTGAGAAGAAGGGATACGGTTAGGGCCAACATTTAGGCAACACGGCCACGTACAGGATTCTACCACCGTCATCACCATCAGTGTTACTGTTTCCTGCCATGTATCTATGGGGTGTCTATCATTTAAAGTCCAGCACTGCACTGGGCATTTTTAATTGTCATTACTATATAATTATATGTAATAATGTAATTTATAACAATATATCATGCTTATTAAGGTCCTACTATGTACCAAATTCTATCAGACACATGTCCTAGTAATCAACATGATATAATTTATCATTATGTATAAAACGTCACACTCTGCCCTTTATTAATTATGTGTGTGCCAATTATGTGCAGGAAACTTTTATTCATTCTAGTTATCAATATTGTGTCTAGTCCTCCAACCCTATAAAGTGGGCGCAGTTATTATTTCTCTTTTGTAATTGCCCCTTAGCCTCAGCTGGATTGGAAACTGTGTAATGGAGACTCTCTGGCCACTGTCATTTGAGCAGCGTTTTCTGCATTCTATTTGCATTCTTGTATATAATCCTAAAATGTAGTTTTCCCCCTTTTACAGATAAGGTAATCAAAACTTATAGTGGTTAAAGGGACTTTCCAAAGTGACAGAGCCATGAATGGCAAAGCTGGGATTTAAACCCTTGGCCTTCTGCTTGCCATTCCACACCATCATAAACTCTAAACATCGTAAGTAGAATCATCGTAAGTTAGGGTCCCTCTGGAAGATGGATGGGTGAATGGATGGAAAGAGAGAGAGAGACAGATAGGCAGACAGATAGCTAGATAGACAGATAGAGATTTTCGGAACTGTCAAATTGGCTCCCACAATTATGGAAGGCTAGAAATCCCAAGAAATGTAGCCAGTAAGCTGGAGACCCAGAAGGGCCTATGGTAGAAACCTCATCCAAAGGCAGAAGACAAATGTCCCAGGTTGAAGACAGTCAGGCAAAGAGAGAAAATTTTTTCTTACCCAGACTTTTGTTTTATTTGGGCCTTCAACGGATTAGATGAAATCCGCCCCTACAGGGCAGGGCAATCAGTTTTACGCAGTCTACCGACTCAAGGGTTAGTCTCATGCAGAAACACACTCAGACACACTCACAGACACACAGTCAGAAATAATGGTTAGTCAGATATCTGGGCACCCTGTGGCCCAGTCAAGTCGACACCTACAATTTTTTTTGCCTTCTTTTAATTTTTGGTGTTGTTATCCTGTGTCCAAGACACATACTGTCAATCATCACCCCTTTCCCTTAGCCTGTACCAGGTTCTGTGCGAAGGATTTTAGAAAATCATGTCTTGTTCAGTTCCCCCAAGAGGTCTGTGAGTCATTATCCTCCCCAATCTAAGGAAACTGAGACCCAGAGGTTCAGAGTATTGCAAGATCCTATGGGAATTGCAGATTGTAGCCAAAATTGGAACTCCTAATTCCAGAGCTCCTCCCTCCTGCTAGCAGTTTTATTAATGAGAAAAGCTGTTGAGCACCAGAGCAACCCCGCCTCCTCCAAATACCATCTGACATATACGTTCAGCAGAGGAAAAATAACATGAGGTCTGGGGCTTGCTTTAAAATACTTTGGGGCCAGACACAGTGGCTCCCACCTGTAAGTCCAGTGCTTTGGGAGTCTGAAGTGGGAGGATCACTAGAGGTCAGGAGTTCAAGACCAGCCTGGGCAACATACAGAGACCCTCATCTCTATAAAAAATTTAAAAAAATACAAAATACTTGTGCAACAGCAGCAGCAAGAGCAGCCACAATGAAAGAAGAAAGAAGAGGAGGGACAGGATGAAGAAAGGAAAGAAGCAATGTTAACATTCTAGTAATGTTTGCATCTGAATGATAGGTATGTGGGGTTACTATTGTCTTCTATTTGTGTATGTTTAACATTTTCATAATAAGTGTATTTATATATATACACATAAAGCATATATGTACATATTATCATAATGCCTACCTGCGCTTGAGAAAGTGGTGCAGTGTGGCTGGAGGTTTCTCTCACTGGTTTCTATGGCTCTCCCTTCCCCCACTTTTTGTAAGAAATGGTAGTACCTATCTGACTATTTTCATGGCTTCCTGAAGAGGCCTGAAAATTAGAGTAAACAAATTACCCATTACCAGGGAAGCCTCCTTCCCCCCAGCAGATTCCCAGCGTCTTCTTTCACCTCTAGGAGATATTTTCCAAGGTCACTAAATTAAGCCTTCAGACAATCGAAAAATTGAATCTCAGTACATCTATTTTCCTAACAAAATTTCTGCAGCGCCGATTGAGGCTGACAGGTATGGCTGTGCAGCTTTCTGGGCTGTTCAGGTCGATTTGGCCAAGCAGGACGGCATCAGCTTGTATTGGAGGGAACATCTGAGCAGCTCGGGGCCCCCTGGGAGTCAGAGAGTTCCTTACCTCCTTGCCACTGTAAATGACTCTTTCTGTCGTTTGCAGAGCGTCCTTTCCTTCCTCCTCCTACAGCCCATCCTCACCCACTATAGCCGCCAGGTCAGCTGCCTCTTCTTCAATTATTTATCAAAAGGGCCATTGCAATCATTGCAAACATGTTTAGGAGGATTTGGAAACCATGTTCTTTTTAAGGGCACTAATGATGCAGCAGTAATCACAATGCTAGTGGAAGAGGAGGGACAGAATGTGATGTTTTGGGAGTGAATTGTGTAAGAGAAGAAGGGACTTCGTTCCAAGCCCCCAGACCTTGCGGCGGTCACAGCCTGGCTGCTGGAGAGGTTCGCAGAGCTGAGAACCACTCAGAATTTGGGGGCTGAACACCCTGACTCTCTGAGCACCATCCCTATGACTTTTGAGGTCGTGTTTGCCCTCCAGCCCTCATTTCCCCCTTGCCAAGCTGTGTCTTAGCTAGTGCTTTCAGCAAAGAATACGCTTATGATCCTGGAGCATTGATATCCCCTGAAGTAGCCCCTGACCAGCCTCCAAGATGTATCCTAAAAGCTCCTGGGGAAGTTTACATTTCACTCAAAATATCTGTGTTCATGTAAATGTAAAAATGATGTCTTAAGTTGCTTAGCAGTGAATCAAACGGATGCTCTAGGGAGATGCAGTGAGTTTATCCTGTGGCTTTGCGTATACACTGGTACCCTACATGGGGGTCCCCGGTACCCATGCCCAGGTGCACAAAGCCAGGAGCAGTGACCTACACAGCAGGAGGCAGGCTGTGTGATGATTGGGTGAAAGTCCTTAGGTGGGTCACTCAGTCTTCTTGAGTTTTTCTCATCTGTGAAAGAGTGATCATAATACTATTTCCATTGTGAGGGGCATTGAGAAGAAGACATAAGATAATTTATGTAAAGCACAAAGCGTAACCCCTGATATTCAATAAGTACTCAGTAAATGCCAGTGAAATAATGATTACAACGATGACCTCCAGAAGCTTTTAATGAGCATCTATCTGTAGCACTGCATGTCAAGCCGAGCTAGAATGCAGTCTCTTAGGAGATATGGGGGAGGAGAACATCCTTGGCAGGTTTTCATATTGGTGATCTCTGTAATTTTCTCAAATACCCTTCCTCTTTCCTCGCTTTTGGTGATAGCTACCTGTGTTGCTCTTGTCACTTTTGCCTGTATCCACTAACTCACCACCTAGGTATCTGCAACAGTTATCCATTGCTGCCTAACAAATTACCCCAAAATGTAAGCACTTAGAATCTCATCGTGTCTGTGGGTCAGGAATTGGGGAGTGGCTTAGCTGGGTGGTTCTAGCTCAGGGTCTTTTCTGAAGTTGCCAGTAAGCTTTGGCTGGGGCTGCAGGCTCAGAATCCTTGACTGAAGGGGAGGTGTCATGTCCAAGGGGCTCACAGATGTGGCTGTCGGCAGGAGGCCTCAGTTCTTCACCATGGGGGCCTCTCTGTACAGCTTCTTGAGCAGCCTCACAATATGGCATCTGGCCTCCCACAGAGTGACTGATCTCGGAGAGAGTGTGAGGAAGATGTGGCATGGCTTTTTAAGTCCCATGCTTAGACATCATGCACTGTACCTTTAGCTACACTCTATCGATTGGAAGTACACCAGTAAAGACCATACTTAGGAGAGGGGAACCTGGCTCCACCATTGGAAGGGAGGTCTATCAAAGAACTTGTGGGCATATCCTAAGACCACCACACTCTGCCACTCCACACACTCTGAGTCTCCTAACACCTGCTCACTTCACTGGTTCGGCTATTGGCAGTGGCATGGAGTATGGGAAAATGCATCCCTCTGTCCTTGGATTATAAAAGTCGTCACCCTGCTAGTGTGAATCCATGTCCTATGGCAGCCCTCTCAGGAGGGATTGTGATTAGAGAATGGACAACCCAAGGGAATCCTGTGTCATGGTGGAGCATAGAGGCCAGCAGGTGAGTGGAGGAGATGGCTTAGAGTGGGAAGCTCAAGCTTCCTCTGTCATATTCATTAAAGAACTTCACCCAAAGGCAGATGACATCCATTTATAATTATTTCAGCAGTGACTTTTGAGCTCAAGCGGTTCTATTTATTTTTCTCTCTGAAAGTAAGAAACTTTCTTTAAAGGATTGCTGCCATTTGGACAATGTCCTAGATCCCCATTGGTGTTATCAGTTGGTGGGATATAGAAAAGCAAAGTGGCCAGGCTCAGTCTTGTCTCTTGATC
Source organism: Chlorocebus sabaeus (assembly GCF_047675955.1). Taxonomy (NCBI): domain Eukaryota; kingdom Metazoa; phylum Chordata; class Mammalia; order Primates; family Cercopithecidae; genus Chlorocebus; species Chlorocebus sabaeus. The sequence goes on from NC_132908.1 coordinate 75,498,625, forward strand.
TTTTTTTTTCCTTTTTAAAGTCAGGGTCTTACTCTTTTGCCCAGGCTGTAGTGCAGTGGTGCAATCACAGATCACTGCAGCCTCCAACTCCTGCGCTCAAGCGATCCTCCAGCCTCAGCCTCCCAAGTAGCTGGGACTACAGGCGTGCACTACTGTGCTTGGTTAATTTTGGCTATTTTTTTGTAGAGATGGGGCTTGCTTGCTTTTTTGTCCAGTCTGGTCTTGAACTCCTGGCTTCAAGCAATCCTCTTACCTCATCCTCTCAAAGCACTGGAATGATAAACTCTTTGTTTATACCATTCCTCAGCTTGCACTCTTGTTTCTCCAATGTGGCTGTTGTTCTCATGTTTACTTAATGGCCTGACCATCTTCTCCTCCTCCTCCTGCCTTCTATTCTCCTTCCTCATCATTCTCCTCTTCTATGAGTTCAGAAAATTGGGTTACAATACCTACAACATGCAGTGAGGACACTCTTTTATCATCACCCCCGTAGGCTTATGGTGCTTGTATCTGATTTTTCCTAGTCTTTCGTTTGTTAATTTACTGTACACGTTCCTTTCTCTTGTGCATTACTGACGTGTGTAAGAATCTTGAATATCTGTGTGGTGCTTAGAGATTTCACAGCAGTTTATTGAATGCTGTTACCTCAATGCATCCTCTGTGAAACTGGGTGTGACAGCATCCATTTTGCTGATGAGGAAACTGAGGCATAAGAGGGTTTGGTAAGTTACCAGACTCGCACAGCTCACAAGCAAGTGCAGGCTTCCAGCCAAAGTTTGCTGGCTTATGCATTTCATGAGTTTTCTATCGTACCATACAGGCGCTGTGTCTCCCAATGGAATATAAGTTATTTGAGGCCGAGGATTGTGTCTCATTCTGTGTTGTATCCCTTTGGCTTCAGCCTTAGTGTCTTGCATTTGTTAAGCGTTTGGAACATTTCAGCTGAATGAGTGAATGAGTGAATGAGTGAAGCTATCAGTCAAATCAGAACACTGCTTACACATGCATCCCAAGTCCAGCTGTTGAACGTCTGGAACTGAGCAGTATGGAGCCTGTTAAGACCAGCGATGCTGTGGCCTGAATAACAACGGGATAGGAACATTCCCTTCTTCTCATAAATCTTGTAAATTTGCGTTGTTTGTGCTGAACAGGGCCCGTGTGTTGTGGTAGCAAAGACGGGGAGGCCCAAAAGGCTGATCTGGGATCACATCCCCACTGAACACTGCCCTATGCTAAGTCTGCAGAATATTTAAATAAGGGGTTAATTTATAAAGTGAACTACAGGAAAGTTTCCAGGATTGTCGTGCATGTGTCTCATAAATCGGCACAAATTGAATCTAGGTTTCTGTGCCCGTCAGCTCCTAGGTAAACCAAAATTTATTGAGAGGGGTGTAGGTTGCCATCCAAAGAAACGTAGTAAATGAGAAAAGTGTATCCTCAGGAGGTCTGTAAACAAGGTCTGAAGGCTGGCAGCAAGGACAGGGGTCCGCAATGTAAAATCCCCGTTGCCAGTGATCGGAACCTACAGCGTAGTTGGTTGCAGATGGAGACAGGGTTCCGGGAATCCTTGATTTTTCATAAACATTCCACTGACTTCTTAACAGAATAAAGATTTTGTACAATGCAGAGATAATTTATAGATTCGGGTACAGAGGGATACAGACAATGAGGAAGGCTAACTTCAGGATTCTGCATATGTCAAATCATTATATTAGCTTACCCAGAACCAAAAAAAAATTATGCAATATATAAATATGAAGCTTTAGTTTTTAATGATTATTTATAATAACGTTATGATAATGACTATTTGTAATAATCATGCATACCACCTTAGTCTGAGCAATCATATTAGCAGTTCATAATTACTGAAGGGCTGTCAGGATCCAGACACTGTGCTGAGTGTTCTACAAACTTCATTTCCAGTCTTTTTTTTGTTCAATTTCCTCTCGAATTTTTAAGGGGGTTGGAGAGTGTTAATGTGCCCATTTGACAGAGGAGGAGGGAGAAGTTCCAAAAATGAAGCCCAAGGATCTTAGGCTAATATATAGGCTTGCATCCAGTGTATCTCACCCCAAAAGCCTTGCTTTTGTCATTATCCGACACTGGCTGTCATTATTGTAGTGGCCTTCTTACTACCTACAAAACAAGTGCCAGCATTCTAGTAAAATCTATCCACCTACCGAGATTATTTAATATTTTAGTCTGTAGCTTTTATCCCTTTAGCTACAACATTCAAAGCGTTGTGCAAAATATTCTAGTAGTAAGTAGAGGCTTTAAACCCACACGTCAAATAATGGTCAAATCCTCTTAAAGGGGCCAGCAACAAAAATGACTTTAAAAGGGAAATATTCCTTCAATGTTACGAATGCCCATGAGCATGTTAGTGGAGCAGTTGTGTGTTAAAGAAAGAGAAGGTGGAGTTACACTGAACACCCTTGAAATCACACAATCAACAGTTAAGAATGTTCACACAGCTGTTCACACACATATTGATATCAGACTGTATAGCAGTCCCATTGGCTAGACCAGTTATTATGAATGCATTTTATAGAGTAGGAAACAGAGATGTGATGTGACTTGCCTAAGAACACACAGCAGTTCTGAAACTAAACCTGTGCTAAGATCGAGGGAGAAACGAAAATAACAGCAACAACAACAACGAATGTCATGCCAAAATATTGCTAGCGGACATCTAGAAAAATGTCTTCGACTTCTTTTGGTAGGAAAAGAGGAACAATTCAAATCTGAATTCAACATATTTATTTTTTGTTTCTGACTTTTTATGTAAGCAGAGCTCTGAATTGTATCCTCAGATATATTTGAGACTAACAATAAGGAAATATAAAATTACGTTACTACCTAAGCTGCCACTTCTTCAAAGCCTCGTTATTCTTGTTCCCTTCAGTGCATTTCAACTCCAAAATACATAGTGACATGAAAATTGTGTATTCAGATGTTCTATTGATTCCTTGAGAAAGTGACCTTGTATGCACACGTGAAAATGGAGAGATCTATATATGACCACGTGGCCTCTTCTTTGTAAGGGTATGAGGAACCACAGTGGTTAACATGCATTTTTTTTTTAACACCTAGATTTACTCTTCCTTTTCACAGACTAATAGCACACTGATGTGCAATCCAGGGAGGGCTCCTTGGAAAGTTGTACCGCTGTGGCCTAGGGACGGACAGCTGGCAGGGCCACATGAGGAGCTAAAACCTTGTGCTCCATTTGCAAAGCCAGTGGCCCCGGCAGAGATAGGAGGCCCTCTTTGTGATTTCGACAGTGGTTTCCCTGGGGTTGAACACTCCTGAAACTTATTTCTGCAAGGACATACTACTGTGGACCCACCTGAAGGGCGGCATCCACTCTTCTAGTAGGATCTCACATTGGTATTTTCAGACACTTCTGCCCCTTGCCACGTTTAATTAGTCATCTATGTCGTTTGGGAGGAAAGAGAATGAGGATTCCTCAGTCCCTGCCCTGCCCCAGGGCTTGTAAATACAGTCCCTCGTTTCGTTCTTGCTACCATCTTTGAGGTGGGTGGCATGAGGCCATTTGCTGGGTGTATAAAATGACATGCAGAAATATTGTAGCAGCTCACTTCATATCAGGCATCCGGTAAGTGGCAGAGATGAGGCTGGACCCCAGGATTTCTGACCTAATTTCTGATCTTCGTAATTATTCTGTACACCAGAAGCCCCTGTGGTTTGGATTCCTAATCACAGAACTGAGATGAAACAGAATTTCTTAGCAGAGGGGGCCAAGTAGCAGATGGGCTTTTGCCAAGAACCTTTTTTTTTTTTTTTTTCAGTGTCAGAGGTTGGCAGCCAAAGATGAGAGAGGGAAGGTCAGGTGCAGCAGAAGAGAGAAACAGGGAGAGTGGAGGTTGTTCTCTAGAACATAGAAGCCGCTTCTTCATCCCACACAATGGAAACCAGAGCCCAGATTATGTTAACGAGAAGTTCCAGAATTGCAGATGGCACTTTGCTACTTAGGGAGGGGGGAGAAGAAGAAGGAGAAAAAGAAGAAAAAAGAAAAATAGCAGGTGGAAACTTAAAAAAATGGTTAGCTGCATGTAAATGGCTTTTGTTATAACTGCGAGGCTGAACCAGAAGACTTCAGCTATGTAAAATGTCACTTGCTCTTATCACGGTTCATAGAGATTACCTTTCAATGCGAGTTTCATTTTCATTTCTTCCAACACTTAGAGAAGTGAACGAGGCAATGACTCCTTTATTCCCTAGCCCTCGCCCAGCAACTTGCTGCTTCCTCTGTGTTTTGTGTCATTCTGTATGATATTGCATCAAGGCAATTCACGGCAGTGGTTGAACCAAAAGCAATTTAAGTCAAAAATGGACAAATATGGATGTCACTTATAAGGCTTGTTCAAACGCCTTTGACATCACTCAAAGCCTGAGCACTTCTCAGGAGTGATATGCTTTTTTTTTATTATTTTTTATTTTCTAGCAATGCAAGATTGAAGATTTAATACAGACCTCTTAGTGAGGCGTCTGCGTAGTTCTTACGTAGAAACCATTTATTGGTGAACCAAATATTTTGTATTATATAGCAAGAAAGAGAGATGGACAAAGATAGAGTAATTAGAAATCTAAGGGGAATTTATATTTATTACTTTGATTTGGTAATTTGTAATAACAATAGCCATCATGTATCTATACTTCCTAGATTTGGGCATGGGGTTAGGAGTCTTATATTTATTATTTTAGTTAATTTTCATAGTCATCCTGTGTAGAGATATCAATAAATATAGAGGTAAGTATTATTGTCCCCATTTTACAGATGAGAAAACAGAGTCCCAGGGACCTACCTGCTCAAGGGCACAGAAAGCTTGAATTAGTAAATTTACTGTGTGTTGTTCCAAAGGTTTCTCCAAAGGTCTCTTCGTCTCCCAAGGCTATTATCATTTTGAGAAAGATTGGCACAGTGAGAGGCCAGGAGCCCATCTTGGCCATGTGCCTTCTGCTTTGTCTCTGGGGTTGTGGGAAAGGCTTGTAGCTTAAGAGCCTCCTGGTTCAATTCTGTCAGGCTGCACGTTGGAAGGTAGCTTTTCAGGTTGTGGTGGGTGGTGGTGAAGCAGAGGTGTGCAAAGCAGGGTACGTGGAGGGCTGTGCCTTGGTCATTCCCAGGAAGCAAAGCGAGCATCAAAAAAAGGCAGGGTAGTTGGGCCATGGCGTTGCAGAGTGACAGTGAGTCAGGGTGAGGACAGCACTCAGGAAGGAAAGGACAGAAAAGCTACCCACACCCTGGAGGGCCAAAGGGCTGACTTCAGAGGAGACTTTAGGTGCTCCTACGTGTCGATTCTTAGAGAACTAAAGACACAATTGCATCTTAAAATGTTGAGACTTACACATATACACAATAAGAATATTTTCTTTGGCTGCAAAAGAACTATAAAAGTGAAAAAAGCCAATCCCAAAAGATTACATGTGATAGGATTCCATTTACATAACGTTCTTGAAATTACAAAATTATAAAAATAGAAAGCAGATGGCCGGGCATGGTGGCTCACTCCTGTAATCCCAGCACTTCAGGAGGCCGAGCGGGTGGGTCGCCTGAGGTCAGGGGTTGGAGACCAGCCTGATCAAGGTAGTGAATTATTGAAGGGCTGTTGCCAGCAACAGTAGAGAACCTGTCTCTGCTAAAAATACAAAAAGTTAGCCGGGCGTGGTGGCACACACCTGTAATCCCAGCAACTCAGGAGGCTGAGACAGGAGAATTGCTTGAACCCGGGAGGCAGGGGTTGCAGTGAGCCAAGATCGTGCCACTGTACTCCAGCCTGGGCAACAGAGTGGTACTCTGTCTCAAAAAAAGAGAAAAGAAAACAGATGAGTGATTGCCAGGGATTGGAGAGGAGTTGGGGGTAAGTGGGAAGCAGAGTGGATATAAAACAGCAGGTGGAGGATCCTGGTATAGATGGAAATGTTCTGCATCTTGACTGTCTCAGTGTCAATTTCCTGGTTGTGAAATCGTACTAGAGTTTTTTGAGATATCACCTTTGGGGGAAACTGGATCAAGGGCGCATGAGATTGCTGTATTATTTCTTACAACTGCATGCGAATCTACACTTATCTCAAAAATAAAAACTGTCATTAAAATCAAAGAACTGCTCAACATTTGGGGGGAAAAATCGACAAGTAAATTCAAATCACCCACGAGCCCACCACCCAGAGAGAGTCGCCACTTCTATTTCGATATATTTTCTCTTCCTCCCTTCCAATCTCTCTCTTCTGTTCCTAGATATAAAATGGAGAGGTTTTAAAATGTAATTACATCTAACTATTGCCTGGCTTGGTAATATCCAACCTTTGCATGTCCTCAGAGAGGTCCAAAGGCTGTGCTGAAACTTGTTGGTTTGGCATTGATTTTGACAAAAGACAGCAACAAGATCCCCTTTCTAGGAACCCATGTGGATTACTGTGGATTCAGAATGGATGCATTTTATGTACAGGGCTGTGACCTCTTGTTTTTTCCCTTCCTCATGCTAATAGGTGTTAATATTTTGCAATCAATATTACTTATGTCTGTGAATTGAACTACATCCCAGACTGTCAGCACATATTTATTTTCTCATTTTAATTTCTCGAAGTTCTTACTGTTTTGGAGGGTGGGGAGGGGTAGAATAAGCTTAGGCTGGAGGGCATATCTGATTTGGAAAATACATCCCTGGTTATGTTCCTACCGAGTGACATGCTTGGTTGGTGATGATAAACTGGGACTGAGGAATGGGTTAGGAGAAGGCTTGAAGAACCCACCTCCCCAAACCATCTCATCATCCTCTAGAGATACTTCTCCAAGTGCTTTTGTTTCCAGTGACCTCCCAACCCCAGGCACTAGCGAAGCCTCCAGGCAGGTAAGTGCACAAATCCTACATTTTCTAGTGACTTGAGCAAGTTGCTTCATTTTTCTGATCCTCCATTCCCTTTTCTAAGCCACAATTTCTTCATCTTTCAGTAGAGTTAACAAGTTACTGGGTGTTGAAAGATCAAATGAATTAGCACATAAGAACATGCTTTGCACGAAGTTGTATGCAAAATAAGTTATTATGGGATGGGAGAAGCCCTTTGCGGACAGTGCCTCGCAGTTGACCCTCAGTGTGTAGTCATGGAATAATTTTTAATATAAAATAATTACCATCACTAGTCCCAGCCGTACACGTTCTTGACTCTGTGACACTGAACAAAATCCTGAACCTCTTTGCGCCTTGATTTCTTTCATGTCTTGTTCTAGTTTTGAAGAGCGATTCTTGTGTGTAATCAGAGAGAGGAGGCATGAGGCATGGTAAGGACACCATACGTCTGTGGTTGACAAATTCAGTAGGCTCACAGTCGATGCAAAAGTCGTCATGCCTCTGCAGCATGGTTATAATGAAGAGGAGCGATGGCATGGCATGATTCCACTATAAGGGAGGCTTATTATGTAGTGTCTACAGAGCCAGTGGTTTATTTTGCATTGTTTATGTCAGCATTAAGCAGTATTCTTACACAGTTGGTAAGTCTTAAAAATCACTATCTACTCTAGTAGTTGCTCCAACTGTGATGTGCTCAATAATCCGCCAGGGATCTTGTTAAATTTGGATTCTGATTCAGTAGGTCTAGGTGGGGCCTGAGAGTCTTTGTTTACTTTTTTAATTTAATTTTTGTGTGTACCTAGCAGGTGTATGTGTACATATATATAATGTATATATATATATGTATATATGTAAATATGTATATATGTGTATATATGTGGATTTTTTCCAAGAAAATTGTGAGTACATAGTAGGTGTATATATTTGTGGTCTGTGTCTCTTATAAATTGCTGATCTCCCAGGGGATGCCTGTCTTATTGTTCTAGGTAGCACACTTTGAGCAGCAAACATCTAAATGTAGTTCTCAGTAGTAGGACTAATGCCAGTGGAGGGAGCATTTTGGAAATTTGGGAAGGCCTTTTGATTGCCTTTGGCACTTCGGTGGGGTCCACGGGTTCATCCTGTGATGCCATAGGCAGTCCAGTATAAAAAAGAACTGCCCACGTCCCGGTCACATACACCTGTGCCCCTGGACATTCATTTTGGTAAAAAACTTGTTTGCAATGATCTGACCCCAGAACTCACTGTGGTTACACAGATACACAACATGCACCGAGTCTTCCAGAAATGCAGGGGCCTTCTAAATCAAGGGAAGATTGTGTGGTGTTTTGTTCAAATCTTTACCAAGGTCTCAATACCATCTTGAAACATCATGAGGCGCTGCTCGTAATATTTGAGTTGCCATAACATGTGATCTGTCTACATATGTAGCTGTTTGTATTCACGGGGATTAAATAGTTGTGTGCTAGAGCTGCCCCCAGCGAGCAGCTCATGAGAGCAGATTTTGCCTCTTTCTTCCAAAATCTGCTTTCGGTGATACCATGTTGGTAGCTTGAAACTGACCATGGTGAGAATATTTACACCATGGAAACTGGCAAATGCTACTAATCAGGATGATTGTTTCAGTTTTCATTTTGTAATTTTCAGAGTTGGTTTACCAATATGATGTCTGTATTAAAATATATGTAATGCTGCTTTCAAAATGTTAATTATCGTGAGAATACATTAACAAAATTCTGGTGAATTTTTGTCTTATGTTTCTTGAATCCAAACCTATAAGTAGGTACAAACATTTGACTATTTCATTATGGGCTTCTGATATACTCCTGTCAGAGCAGTTAGCTTTGAAAATGCACACTATTTTATCGTCAATTATGTTTTCTTTAAAAAATTTTTATAATTATGACATATTACTTTTGCTAATTATATGTGTGGGTAGATTGTGTTATTCATGAATTTCATTTCAAGACCTTGGTAAGGGGTTATAAAATATTTCTGTTGAAAGGAGGGTCTTAGATTGCTGGACTTGAACATCCTGATCTAATTAATGCACTGGGCAGAGCTGGCAGATGTGTGGGACACCCAACTATCCTCTTGAAGGGAAGGGATATAAGAGATACACTGTAAAGGTGAATGGTAATCGGCATCTCCCCTTCAAGGTGACCAGGAGGATCTGAGCTGACTGGGTGCCTTGGTAGAAGTGTGTTTTGAACTGAGATTAGAGAGATCAGCAATGTGTCTCATAAAGTAATCCAGGAGGAGTTCGTTCTCAACAGATTTAGCAATGGAGCACTTGAAGAGGAGGAAGCCAAAATTCAAAATGGGTTGGGTGTAGTGGCTCGCTCCTGTAATCCCAGCTCTTTTAGAGGCTGAGGCAGGAGGATCACTTGAAGCCAAGAATTTGAGAGTAGACTGGGAAACATAGCCAGACCCCATCTCTAAAATAAAAAAAAATTTTAAATTAGCTGGGCTTGGTGGTGCACACCTGTAGTCTGAGCTGCTTGGGAAGCCGAGATGGGAGAATTGCTTGAGCCTGGACGTGTGTGGCTATGGTGAGCTAGGATCACGCTACTTTACTTCAACCTGGGTGACAGAGTGACATGAAAAAAAAAAAGCTGGAAATGAGTGGGAAAGGATCTAAGATTATTGGAAACAGTGTACATAGAATACAAGAGGAGTTGGGCATGCTGGCTTATGCATGTAATCCCAGCGCTTTGAGAGGCGAAGGTGGGTGGATCGCTGGAGCTCAGGAGTTCGAGAACATCCAGGGAAACATGGTGAGACTGCATTTCTACAAAAAGTGAAAAAATCAACTCATACCTGTAGCCGCAGCTGCTGAGGAGGCTGAGGTGGCAGAATCACTTGAGCCCGGGAGGCGGAGGTTGCAGTGAGCCAAGATCACGCCACTGCACACTAGCTTGGGGTGAGAGAGAGACCCTGTCTCAAATCAAAATAAAAATAGAATACAAAGGGGGATGACGATAGACTTAAGATACACCCTCTAGAAAAAAGTAAGAAGTATGGTAAGGAATCTCGTTTAGAAAAACGCAGGCATACACAGGCGCTCTTCGCAGGACTGGCAGGTGGAGAGGATGTTGTTAACAGGGCTGGCTATTTTACTGTAAGTGCTGCAAACATTGCACTGATGTTTGGGTCTTTGCTTTTGGCAATCACTTCTCTTGTTAATTTTTTTTTTTTTTTTTTGGCACCATAGAAATGTTTCCATAAATAGTGCATTTAATGGAGTGTGTGACTTTATTACTGTCAGCCACTGTCCTAGAAGAGGAAAATTCAATAAACACAAAAGCAAAGATTAGAACATAGAAAGCTTCCAGTTCCAGAGCCTTCATGAGCTTGTACCTCTGAAGAATGCGATCTTTGTATTTACTCACCTGCAAAATTCTTACTTGTTGGGGTGGTAAAGCCACCTAGGTCAGTGCCATGTTCAACCCAATCTGGAAAACGTTGATTATTGTGGTACCTGTTTTGTTGACTTACAAGGCCAGTCGCCTTCCTATGCTTCAAAGATGTGAATGCCCAGCTCCGGGGATGAGATAACTGTCAGCTTTGCCTGAGCTTTGGGCATCAGCACCCTCCATATGCAAGAAACCCACGAATGAAGTGTTATGATTCTTTGACACAGAATAATTGGAAATCACTTCCGTGGCTAGAGCAGGGATCCAATGTAAAGGAAGAAGTAAAAATAAAAAGGCATAAATATATGAGAAAGTGAGCAAATCACAGTCATTGAGGAGCAAAATAATTCATTCCCTGTCCCTGGCTCAGCACGGATGCAAATAATGTATCATTAAGTAAGTCCCCAGTACAAAGACAGCCAACATAACTGTTGCATCAAATATTTAGCCAGAGCCAACAGCAATTTATTATGTTTTTTTAAATAAGTTTGATTTACTAACCTTCAGCACAATCCCTATTTTTAGAGGTTGGCTCATATGTTTAATTTGTTTTCTCTGAAGCGCTGCATCCTTGGTAGCGTTTCAGCTGTCCACTCGGTTCCTAATGGCAGAGCAACACCGAAAAGCGTAATTACATTTCCTAATTATGTGTAATTAGGCAAAACCCAGATGATGTATTCAACATGCTCTGAGAATAGCCACGGGTTAAAGACTGCTGGAATTTGGTAACATTTTTATAAATAAGCTGGTGCGTTATTTAACGTGGGGGTCTAAGGTGATGCTGGGTGCCTTGTAGACCGGTATCGTGGTTGAAATCTATCGCATTTGTTTATTTAGCCAAGTAAAACTGTAAGTGATTCCCCTTCTCCATACCTTCCCCTCTTTTTGAAACCAGAGTTTAGATGTGCTATTCTTAGCCCAAGAGAGGCCCTCTAAACTCAGAACCATAAAGTTCTGCTTACTGACAGCCTAAGTGATATTTATTTTTTCAAAGCTTAATCCTTTTGAAACATGGAGAAATAAATACATCCTCTTATCTACCATATGCCTGGGACGGGAAATAAATTCTTATTTTCCTGCCGTGTGGTACCAGTGGGCTACAATGAATAATTTGGGCAGTCTCACTGAAGATAATAGGGAAGCCTTCTCTATTACCAGTGATAATTATGAATCTCATAATAGAAAACATCCCGAGCCCGAACATCAATCAGGGAAGATAAACAATGGGAAATGATAGGTATACAAAAGGGAAAATGGCAACAGCACATATGGAGGGAAAGACCGCAGAATTCTGGCGGGGTTATAAATCATACAGTCAAATAATTTCCGTGCAATTAATATCCTCAAATTAAAACATACGTTTTTAAAGAAAGACTTTGCAGACTTTTAAGCTGGGCAACTGGCTGCCTTACAAGGTTCATCTGGAAACCCCAATGCCGTCCTCCTTCTTGAGTCTTTTATATTTATTTCTCCCTGGCCAGAGTTGGCTGGGGCATAGTCTAGCAATGTCACCCTGTAAGCTGACCCAGTGACCTCACTCCAGCTCACCAGGGACTGACCATACACCAGAGTGGCCAGAGCTGGTGGTGGCTGACTCTCAGGATCTTTGGCCCTGACAGAACAACAAAGACTGGCTCATTGAGGCAGGAAGTCTTCACTTCCTTGGCCAGCCTGAAAGACTGTCTCCAGCCATGCGGACACAGCCCAGTGAAGCGCTTGGAAAAGCTACAGACAAATGGAAAACCTTCATTCCAAAGGGTCGTTGTCTCCTCCTATTTAATAGCCCTGCATTCATGCACTGTTTTATCTTGCTGTCTTTTTTCTTTTTTATTTTTTTAAATCAAATACCAAAGTACTTCTATGGACTGCTCTTTAAAAAAAAAAATGGAATCCATTCACAACTGTGAAAAAATACTGCCTATTAGTCTGCTGTTACGGCTCAAAATGAAACTTAAGGCTGCATGGCTAATTTATTTACTGCATCATGAGCGAAGACCAACAAGGTGTCTAGCCTTTCCTCGTATCTGTCTGCGTGTAGAAATTCACAGACCACGGCCATTCTGTCATGAATTCAAATGAGAAGTTTTCCATTCCAAACCCTGTTTAGGAGCAGCCTGGAAACGGGTGTCAACTGTCAAATATGTCCTTAAGGCCACGAAGTATGCTCATGGATTTTGTTTTATAGGCTTAACATAATATTTTATAAAACATATTTTTAAAGAAATGTGTAATTTTCCCCCCAAAGCAAGGGTTTCCCAATGCCATATAATTTACTAAGTGTGGCTTTGCTGCGTAATAGTCCATAATTTATAGTCAGCCTTCACAAGGCAAAAAATAACTCCAACCTGTGATTAAGTAAGTAATGGACAAGGTAACTAATATTTCCAGAAGGATGGCCTTCCAGACACTCATTTTAAGTGACAAAATGGTTGAAGGTTGAGATATGTAGTCCTGTACTAATTTAATGGAATCAAGAAACGACATTATAAGCTGGCATATCTGGGCACTTAAGGCATGGAGTTGAGAGTGAATATGAGAGTAAATATTCTCCACGTCCTTTTTAATGAGCCTGTGCCTCATTTTCCCCATTTAAGGTAGATGGGTTTATGTCTCACTGTGCCACCAGTTTTCCCCATAAAATAATTCATTTGGAAGGGGTGGCCTAGTCCAGTCTGAACCAATTCTAAGATGGTAGCATGGATGCGGGAGGCACTGCACAGGAGGGAAAGCATGGACTTTAGAATCTGGCGGAAGTGGATATGAATTGAGACTTAGTCATCAGGAGCTGTGGGACCTTGGGAAAGGTTGGTTGGTTGGTTTGTTGTAATTTTTAAATTTTTGAAACAAATGTTGGCTTACAGAAAAGTCATAAAAAATACTGCAAAGATTTCCCATGTACTCTTCACCCAGCTTCCCCTAATACTAACATGATACATTTTTCAACACTGAGAAATTAACCTTGGTATGATGCTATTATCTAAACTCAGACTGTAACTGACCAACAGACTTTATTTGGATTTGACGGTGTGTCCTCTTCCATCTTTTACAACCAGGTACCACCTGGCATTTATTGTCATATCTCTCCAGTCCCCTCTGGTCTGGGACAGTTTCTCATATGTTATTTTTTTAATGACGTTGAAATTTTTGAAGAGTTCTGGTCAATTATTTTGTAGAATGCCCATAATTTGGGTTTGTCTGATATGTTCTCTTGATTAGAATGAGGTGGTGCATTTTTTGGGAGGAATATACATAAGTGATGTGCCTTTCTTTGGCCATCAACTCAAGAGGATGTATAATGTGAAAATATCTGACTACTAGTGATGTTAGCCTTGACCTCTTGGTTAAAGTGGTATCTGCCGGATTTCTCCACTGTAAAGGATCATTTTTTGCCTTTGTAATTAATAAATATCTTGGGGGAGGTAGTTTGGGACTACCTGTCAAATTTTCATCCGTTAATTTTAGCATCCCTCTGGGGATCTTGCCTGCAATGAATAATACTGTGGTATTCTCGTGGTTGATACTGTCTTTCTCTCATGCCTTCTATTTACTGGTTGGAATTTGTGGAAGGCTGTTTCTTCTCCATTTATATTGGTACGGGCACGTGAATATTTATTTTATCCTTTAGGTCATAACACAGCAGTATTGTGATGTATTTTGTTGCTCAAATTGTTCCAGCTTTGGCCCATAGGAGGTCTTTCAAGCAGGCTCCTGCACCCTTTTGACATGCTCCCATTCTTTTTTGAGCACTTTCTTACTTTTTGGCACTGTAAGAGGATTTACATACTCATCTTGGACTTCCCTGCCTCAATCTTGGAATTAACTTATTTTCCATGGAGGCTCGCTTCCTTTTATTGTAGAATCACATTTAGAACCAAGATCTGGGTGCTAGTTGTGCTCATTACTGCTGGGATGTCATTGCTTTTAGAATTTCTCAATAGAGTTTAGAAATACGTGTATTATACTAACCCATGCACATACACCTATCTCCATTTATTCCTGTATCTGTATATATATTATACTTTTAGTATATTTATTTATATTTCTATCTGGGCACATTTCATTTTTCATATATTTATTACATATCAGTATATATTATAAATTATATATATATGTACACATTAATGTGTGTTTGTACCTAATTCCAATCCAACACAACAACTGGGTTTTTTCAGACTTTTTTTTTTTTTCGTTTTTGTAGAGAGCAGTGTCTTGCTATGTTGCCCAGCTTAGTCTCAAACTGCTGGGAACAAGTGATTCTCCCACCTCAGCTTCCCTATGTGTTGGGATTACAGACGTGAGCCACTGCATCTAGCCACAACTGGGTTTATTCTTCTGACCTTTCCTTGGGATGTTATTTAACTAAGTCTCAGTTTCTTCTTCTGTAAGATGGAAATAATAACAACTAAAGGTGAGGATATGGGGAAGGTATGGTAAATTGTAAAAATGGTAGCTTGTTTAAACAAAAGAAAAAGGAAAGCCATTTTCCCCTCTCTGCATTAACACCCATCCTATATGACTGGCATTGCCCAGTGGAACCTTAGCAGCAGAGGCATGACAAGCATTTGGATACTGGGACTTTCTCTTTTGTTACTCACAACCCTGTGACCACTGCATGAACAAGCCTGAGCTAACCTGCTGGAGGATGGTGGCCACATAAAGGGAGAGTAGTTGCCCCAACTGATAGCCTGCCAGTGCCTGGCATATGAGTGAGGTCCCTCTAGAGTCATCTAGCTACTAGCCAAGCTGCCGCTTGACCCCAGACACACCAGACAGCCCAGTAGAGATCAGCCAAGACAACCCACACCAGAGAAAGAGCCCAGCCCATTCATAGACTCAGAAACTAAATACAAGAAAAATGGTCACTGTTTTTACTCAGTGGGTTTTGCAGGGGCTTAATATCCAGCAAATGCCAACGAATTAGAGTTGGCATATGAAAACAAGAAAGACAGTAACTTTGTACACTGTGGACTCCCAGTCAGTGCTGCTTTTAGTTGTTGACGTTGTTGTTAATGTTGAGAAAAACTTCAAGTCATGTTTGCCCCATACACCTTCCCAGACAGTCTAACTAAATGCACTGTATTTGCTAACTGTTGGAACCTGGCTTTTGGACTAGACCAGCACCTGGAGAAAGAACCACTGTTAAAATGTAAGGCTCTGTGTGTGTGTATCAGCTCACACCAAGGAAGAGAGAGCTCAGGAGAGACTGGGCAAGAGGTGGAGTGAGCACTGCGTATGCTGGGGAATGGAAAACCCTTTATCTGGTGTTGCCTAAGGGTACAGGGAGCCTGGCCTGGTGTCCGGAGGAAACAGGGTGCAGAGTAGGAAGTGCAGGAGTATGTAAGTGGCCAAATTTA
Organism: Chlorocebus sabaeus; assembly: GCF_047675955.1. Lineage (NCBI taxonomy): Eukaryota > Metazoa > Chordata > Mammalia > Primates > Cercopithecidae > Chlorocebus > Chlorocebus sabaeus. Next base: position 75,514,264 of record NC_132908.1, read on the forward strand.
GCCTAATTAACAGATTTGCCTAGGGCTGACCCTGAAGCAGAAAGCGAAGCCTAGATCAGTCTGCTCTCCTCCTACCAACAGGGTAATGATGAGGTTGAACCACCAGTTCTCAGTCCCATACGTGAGATTCCCAAAATAGACAGGAGTTACTCAGAGACCTCCACTATTTTTTTTTTAAACCTCCTCTGAGATTCTGTATTTCCTTAATGATACTATACATCTATTTAGCCCAGTTTTTATCCTTGCAGATAAGTTAGTGTGCAGCTGTTTCTGCTGGTTGTGATCATATTTCTATTTAGGGGTAAAGGTGCTGAAAACCATTTGCTGCGATGACTCACAAAGACATAATTGCCATGAGCAGCAGGAGGATGGGTGGCCACCAGACAGCCATGGGCATGGTCACTGGAGAAAACTTGACAATCTTGCCACAGCTCCCCAGGGTCTATTTGGTGTCCCATGGAGGACAATCTGTACAGCAACTCATGGGTTAACTGTGTACCCCTCCCAGCTGGGCCACTGATCTGCCCAAATGTACAAGAGTCAATGTAAGTCTCTGTTACCATTGGGAGCACTCACCTATGGGCGTGTTGCTACAGAGTCACTCATTCCTAGGAATTGCAGAATCACACAGTTGTCAAAAAACACAACCACATTTTGAGATAGGCCTTCCTTGGCAAACTTTGATTTGGTTTCTGTATTTGAGGACAAAACACAATGTTTGTTTCCCTCTCTAGACTAGATTTCTATTCTTGATGCAGTGAGCAAAGGGACAGGTTTGCATTGTTCCTACTGGAGTCAATGGACCCATAAAAAATAGAGCGATAGGCCGGGCGCGGTAGCTCATGCCTGTAATCCCAGTGCTTTGGGAGGCTGAGGTGGGCGGATCACCTGAGGTAGAGAGTTCGCTAACAGCCTGACCAACATGCAGAAACCCTGTCTCTAGTAAAAATACAAAATTAGCCAGGTGTGGTGGAACATGCCTGTAATCCCAGTTTCTCGGGAGGCTGAGGCAGGAGAATATCTTGAACCCGGGAGGTGGAGGTTGTGGTGAGCTGAGACTGCGCCATTGCACTCCAACCTGGGTAACAGGAGTGAAATTCCTTCTTAAAAAAAAGAAAAATAGAATGATAGAGTGGGAATTTGGCTTTTAGTCTACAGAAGTTTTTACTACCAGTTTGTGTGTCTGTCTGTCTGTCTATAAAATACCAGAGGAAAATTTTAAAAAAAAATAGAGAAAATAATAATAACTAGCCAATGTGTCACCATCACTCCAGACAACAGCCACCGTCAATGTTTGGTTAACCCATTCAGATTTTCCCCTATGAATGAGGTCCCCCCCCGCCCCGTAATATTAGTTATAATACGTTGATACTACATCCCGAGTTTTTCACTTTGCGTTATAGCACAAGTGTCTTCCCCTATTGTAACATAGTGATTATTAATGTCAAACATCAGCTAGATAAAAGCTCTCAAGTGATAGAGAGTTCTTATAGCTCATACACTCTTCAGTAACTGGGAATTTATACTGTTTATAGTTTTTTTACTGCTAAAAATAATGTTGCAATGAAACTTTCGTGTATACCACTGTTTAGTCCTCTCTCCCCCATTGTTTACAATTCCTTGGAGTTCCACTCCTACTTCATATTTACCATCACCATCCACATTCACCATTGTTTGAAGCTTTATGTAATGACGAGCTTCATCCAGGACCCACCTGTGTCTCTGCATCAGTCACTGCCTATGAACCAGGGGCGTGTGGACTCAGGGCTCAATTCAAAAAAGAACCCAATGTTATTGGGACGGACAGATATTGATACCCCTGGTCTTTGAGCCCCATTGTCTTTTCACACTGATGAGTTCTTAGTGTCTCTTTGTGGTGTCTGAGCAGAACTCTGGTTCCATATTGGCTCAACATGGAAGATTTCTGTGATCAATTATCGATCAGTCATGAATAAGGAACCAGGGGATGGCAGTCGCACATGTGCCAACACCTCTATCAGTATTCTGGATTTCTCTGCATGTAGTGTTTCTTTTGCAGCTCCTAGATACAAATTTTTTAATGTATTACATGTGAGTTATCATTTGAAAGAGGGTAGGTGTGGACAGTGAGGAAAGGTGAGTTCATTTCCAGAAGCTTGCCTGTGGTATTTACCTTGATGAGTTCATTAGCAATATGGCTTTCACCCTCAAACTTGCTCATTCAGAAATTAGACTTTGTGAGCCCACTAAGAGATCTTTCTGTTAGGTGCAGACTCACAATAATCAAATTCACAGAAACTGATGTGTAAACCCAGGGTCACAAAAAAATAATTTTCAACAGAAACTATAATTATCACGTAGTTTGAAAGGCTCTTGTTAATTTGAATAGGAAGAGAATATCAGAATTTTCTTACAGGTAGCACTACAGTAAAAGAGTTTTCTTATAGGCAGAAGTACAGGGACTGAGCCAAGTGACACTATAAGTTATTTAATTGTCAAATGATTAAAGCAAAGGTCATTGCCTGTATGACTCAAATGCTTGGTTGCCTCAGAAGATAATGAGCCTGATACTTTCACACTGAAGCTATATTGCACATTTGTATTTGTTTATTGCCCATCTTTCCCACTAGAAGGTGAGGGACTTTATCTGTCTCATTCAGTGCTTTGTGCAACCTAGGACAGTGTCAGACACATAGAGGTGCTCAGTAAATCTTGGTTGAGTCAATATGTTTCAAAATCCAAGGTGACTCCAAATATAAAATGATTTTTTTTTGTTTTCAGATGGAGTGGACATCCCCTAAATTTTGTTCCCAGTTTATAAACTTTAGTGGCTGTAGATGAATTGTTCAAAAGTTTTATTTTAAGATTTCATTTGTTAATGCATTTTCACAAGTAATATATTCATTTTAAAAGACTGGAGTTTTTATATATCCTTACATTTATGAAATAATTTCATTTAAACACTTCATGCCCATCTTCAGCATCATTACTAAAGCTTCTTGGTTTCTGTACCTGTAATCTTCATTCATTCCTTGGCTGTTTGAAACAAAGCACTTTTGGGATCCTTGTATAATGCTGGTCCCACAATCAAGACTGACTTGGACTGGGACAGGTTTGTATTTCTTCAAGGTGACTTTTCATTCTGTCATCTCACCCATTTTGAGGTCGTTTTGTTGTGGAAATGTTAGAGTTCAACCTTAAATACTTGAGAGCATGGGACTATCTAGACAAAGGGAGATGAGATCCTGTGGTAGCCAGAGGACAAGATGGCCTCCAGTGCCCCTCACTTCCTGGGTTTTACATTGCAGTATATTTCTCTCCTACTCTGAACGGGACTGCCCTGTGTAACTGACAGGGGGAAGTGATAGGGCATGACCTCTGAATCTAGGTGACAAAATACATTGAGACTTCTGCTTTGCTTCTCTTGGATCACTCCTTGTGGCAGAAGCTAGACGCCATATTGTGAGGATACTCAGGCAGCACCGTGGGGAGATCTGCATACCAAGGAATCAGGCTTTCAACAGCCAGACCAGATTGCCAGCCAACTTGAGTGAGCCATGTTGGAAGCAGTTCCTCCAGCCCCCTTTAAGCTTTTGGATGACCACAGATGAAATGACCATCTTGACTTAGGAGACACCGAACCCCAGTCAGCTAGCTAAGCTGCTCGTGAATTCTTGACCCACACCATCTATGTGAGGGACTAAATATTTATTAATTTTTAAGATGCTTCATTTTGGAGTAATTTGCTACACACCAATATTAATACAGAGCCCATTTGCACTGCCTACAGGATAAATAATCCAATAGCTTAACAACAATTGAAATGGAAAAAAACTGAGGAGTCCCTCAATGTTTCCACCTGTTTCTTGAGGTTAAAAGTGTACACATTTGTGGGCAGAAACTTTTTCACATTAATAAATTCATTGTTCCCTCTGCTTCTAGCACTTTCTCAAAAAGTAGTTTGGTAACAGACTTCTTTCTCCTCATTAAATGACATATTGGAGATCAGTCAGATGAACTGTAATTTATATCTTGCCCCTACCCAGTGTTGACTTGCCCAGGGTCATACCGATAATTAGTGATGTGCTATCTCAGTTTTCTTATCTGGAAAATGAGAATACCTGATGGGGTTAGCATGGGAATTTAATATCTGTAAGATGTTTAATTTGTTGCATAACAATATGTTATATGTTATAACAATATGTTAATATGTTGCCATACATAGCTGTGGCAAACACATAGTAAATAGCAGGGGTAATTATTATTTTTTTCTTTTTCTTTTTCTTTTTCCTGAGACAGTCTTGCCCTGTCATTCAGGCTGGAGTGCAGTGACGTGATCTTGGCTCACTGCAACCTCTTTCTCCTGGGTTCAAGCGATTCTCCTGCCTCAGCCTGCCAAGTAGTTGGGATTACAAGCACATGCCACCACGGCTGGCTAATTTTTGTATGTTTAGTAGAGATAGGGTTTTGCCACCTTGGCCAGGCTGGTATTGTTTTCATTATTGCGGTTATCATTATTTATTTAGTTATTGATCGTCAACATCCAGAAATCAGGTTTCAGCAAACGTTCCATAACCTAATATGCTAAAACCCCCTCACTGCCCTCCATTCTTCATGAATGTTCTTGACCATGAGGCAGAATCTTTGTATGTTCTTCTCATCAAGGATTTTATCTAAAAACCTGCAGTACTTCGCCTTTCCCTGGGTGGAGAGGAGGGGAGGATCGATACTTCTAAAGTAATGTGGCATGCACTGTCCCGCATGGTGGGGATGTAGTGGGCTTCCTGTTACAAAGCTCAGCTTGTAAGCGTATATCTACATCCCAGGGAGGTTTTCACTGAACCAAGAGATGCCATAAGGGGTCCTTGGTGTAATAATTTAATAGCAAACCCCTCAGCAATAAGTCTTCAGGTAAAATGGATGCTGACTGTCTTATCTGTCGTATGAAGATTCAGACACTGATGTAATTTAAAATGCTTTCAGTATCATGGATCTAAACATATGCCTTTTTATTTCTGAAGGAATTTCCAGAATGTTCGATTAAAAAAATAAACAGAGGAAATGAAAAATAAAATTGTGTGTTGTACCACCATCTGAAGATAAGTACTGCTATCATTTTGCTATATTTCCTTCTATATTTTTCTCAGCATTTACACGATTGTTTTTACATAGTAGTGACTTTACTGAACCGTTGTTTCATTTTGCATCTTGGTATTTTTTCTCAGTTAAAATGATAATTGTGAACATTGTTCTTACTACTCTAATTACTCAGGTTGCTTGTAATAAGCTTTTATTATAATAAAACTTCATCTTATTTTAGAGAAAATGAAAAGATGTTACTATGCAGGTAACTTTATTTATTATTTGCATGCAGTTTATCAAATAGAATTCCTTTATTCAGCAAAATGAAACCTTTAAGTCTTTTAGCACCAAATGTTTGAAATTATCATGAAACAGATTCTAATTTGGCAGTGAGTTCAGGAGATGAAGACTGTCCTTTAGATAACATCAATAGCTTTCTCAAATATGTATCCAGTTAATATTTTACTTCTGTCTATTCCTCTCTGAAATTGTAACACCCCTAGAATATAAAAATTGCTCTCTTGAGATTAACACCTAATGATATCTGTATTTGCTAATTTTTTTCTTTTCTTTTTTTTTCTTTTTTTTTTAAACAGTGTCTTGCTTTGTCACCCAGACTGGAGTGCAGTGGTGCGGTCTCAGCTCCCTGCAACTTCCTCCTCCCGGGGTTCAAGCGATTCTCCTGCCTCAGCCTCCCGAGTAGTTGGGATTACAGGCATGTTCCACCACACCTGGCTACTTTTTGTATTTTTAGTAGAGTTGGGGGTTCACCACTTTTGGCCAGGCTGATGTCGAACTCCTGACCTCAGGTGATCTGCCCTCCTCAGCCTCTGAAAGTGCTGGGATTACACGCGTGAGCCACCGTTCCAGCTCTGTTTGCTGATTTTTGAACAGCAGCTTTTTTTTAACAAAATTTTAAATATGGGTTATGTGTTTTATTTTCTTAATAAAGTAATGGCTTCTCAAATTTAGACTCCATTATTTTATTTAAAAAAAATCAGTATGATTCATCATAAATAAGTCAGGACTATGATTGACAGTCTACCTAGAAAGATTAGCAAAGTAGGGATGTTGACCCCCCACCCCGCAATTATTGCCTTTGTTCTTACAAGTGTGTTTAAATCTCTTTCTGTTAATTTACAATTTGAAAGGTGGATGAGGAGAAGAGTTTGGAAAATAGATTACTGTCTTCATTAATACAGGTTTGACCTACAAAGTCTCCACGTACTTAATGATTAAAAACCAAAGTACTAAATAATAAATTATAAGAATTTATAGGAGTCATCATCTTGAAATTAGCTTACTGAATGTTCTTATCATAATAAATCTGAGTGGGTGTCTAATTTAGTGTTAGCTGACTAAAATTATATGTTGCGGGGAGGGAAAAAAAACACTTTTGTTTGAAGACAAACGCAGTGAGTTTAATCACAGGTGATGTGAAAGGCACCTATCTTTTGCTATGTTCACTTCACGAAAACTTTGGTGAAACTGGCTGAATGAAGATTGATTCCAATTTGTAAAGCCGGCAGACAACAGAATTTCCCCAAGCACTCTGATGATGTTTGGGTTAACACTTCCTGCTCAGAGCTGTGGCCCATCGGATGCTAGAGCTAACCAAAGAGGGAAGACAGCCTGTCTTCTCCCAGTTTCCAGCCTGTATAGACTGAATCATTTTCAAGGTTTAAGGGTGTTTTTGTTTATTGGTTGGGGTGGAGAGAGATGCACCACCTCTCCTAACTGTGTTTGCTTCCCTCATGCTGCATGCATCAGAAAAGATAGCCTGTTCATTCATCATTTATTTCCTGGCTTCCACCTTGGGTCCATCAGATCCTGTGTGAAGCCCAGGGGATCCAGGGAAAATTGGATCCTTATTATTTAAATACTTACTCTTATGTAACTCAAAGTCCTTACTCTCATGTAACTCAGAGTCTTTTATGGAAGACAGACTTGGGAACAAATCAATCAAAATGAGTTGCGTATGGAAAAAGTCGGTGCATACACAAGGTACTCAAGAAGGAGGTGACTAACTTTATCTAACTTTACTTGCAGGGCAAGGCAAGTAATTGGGGAAAGTTTCCTCCAGACAGGGGAAGACAAATATGAGTATCCAGAGAGGATGTTCCTGGCAGAGGGATCAGCATGGGAAAGGAGTGCAGGGATGAGAGTCAGTCTGGTCCCTAGAAATAATTTTGTTGGTGCATAGAGGGCCAGAAGAGAATGACAGAGGAAAATGGTAAGGATTTAGGTAGGGACTACGTTGGGAAAGGCCTTGCAACAGGCCTGGATGTTGTTTGTAGGCAAGTAGGGGCACTGAAAGCTTTAAAGCAGGGAGTAACAGGCTTGTAGTGACTTTTTTCGAAGTAGAAGTTGAATAGATCTGGCCTGGTGTGATGGCTCATGCCTGTAATCTTAGCACTTTGGTAGGCTGAGGTGGGTGGATCACTTGAGGTCAGGAGTTTGAGACCAGCCTGGCCAACATGGTAAAACCTCATCTCTACTAAAAATACAAAAATTAGCTGGGTGTGGTAGTGCACCCCTGTAATAGCAGCTACTCAGGAGTCTGAAGCAGGAGAATACCTTCAATCTGGGAGGCAGAGATTGCAGTGAGCCCAGATCGTGCCACTGCACTCCAGCCTGGGTGACAGAGCAAGACTCTGTCTTAGAAAAAGGAAAGAAATTGAATAGATCTCTTTCAGTACAATTGGAAGGGGTATATAATTCAGTAATTTAAAAAATTTACTATCTTATGAAATAGAAATATATGTGTACATAGATTTAATACACATATTCGTGAACATACACATTTGCATATATAGTCATCGTTGCTTAGACAGGAGGTTGTGTTCTGAGAAATGCTTCATTTGGTCATTTTGTCATTGTGCCAACATCATAGAGTGTACCTATACAATCCTAGGTGATATAACCTATTACACTCCTAGGCTAGGTAGAGCCTGTTGATCCTAGGCAGCAAACATGTACAGCATTTTTCTGTCTTGAATACTGTAGGCAATTTTAATACAGTGCTAAGTATTTGCATATACAAACATAGAAAAGGTACAATTAAAATATGGTATTCCAATCTTCTGGGATCACCATAGCATATGTGGTTCATTGTTGATCAAAATGTCATTATGCAGTGTGTGACTGTGCTTAAATAATTTATCTCAAATATGCAAAGAGTTTTGGCTAAGGAAGAAGAAAAACGTGAACCTCCCAATAGAAAAATGGGCAAAGATAGTGAACAGGAAATTCGTTGAAAAGACTTGACAAACAAGAAGAAATTCTCAAGTTTATTTTTAATCATAAAAATGGAAATTGAACACAATGAGATACTGTTTTTCACCATGACATTGGCAAAAGTTAAGAAGGCAGGTAACTTCCATGTTGGTGAGCATGCAAGTATAAAAAGGTATAAAAAAGAAGTGTTGTCCCGAATCTGGTCTGGAATAGAACCTTTTTTTCCATGATGTAATTCACAGCCTCATTCCTGATAAATTGCTTAAGCAATTTTCTGATAAACTTTAATGGGATTAAGACTTGTTCTGAGAAATCAGTCACCCATCTACCCAAACTGACAGTCAGTCAAGAGTCTAGTGACCTTAAACCAAATGTTATTTTCTTTTTGTATCTAGCCTAACACTGGCTATCTTATCATTCCATTTTCCTATAAAATGCCTGCACCAAGACTGAATCTTTGAATTGATCACTAGAGGCCTTTTCCCTAGTAGTAACATTATAATAAAACTTTGACTCATGCTTATAACTCGATTTTCCAAAAAGTTTTCCTTTACAGGGTAAAAGAACATCTGCTGTTTATAGGAGCATAAATTGTTTTTGGTTATTTTGAAGAACAAGTTGGCATTTTTGACCCAAATTAAACACATGCCTTTTGATCAGGCAATTCCGTTCTGTACCAGAAAATACAGAAATATTTGAATAAATGTGCCAGGACACCCAATTAGAAGAATCAATGATTTTTTTAGCATTATTTTATATGCATACATATTTATTTAGTTATTTGACCTATTACATTCTAAATTCATATTAACAAAGTGATATTTGAATTACAGATTTTCCAAAGTTTTAACTACTATATAGCAAAAAAAGGAAAGAGGAAAGAAAGTAAAGAGATAGCTCTATATACAGACATTGGATGTGTGTATGTGTGTGTGTGTATAAAGTGGCTGTGCATGATACAGTTTTTTATTTCAATCGTTTTAGAGGTAAAGTGGTTCTGATTACATAGATAAGTTCTTTGGTGGCAATTTGTCAGATTTTAGTGTACCCATCTGAGCAGCATATACTGTTCCCAATATGTATTCATATATATATATATGTGTGTGTCTGTGTGTGTGTATGTATCTGTATATGTATAATGGCTGTCCATGATATAATTTTGAGTGAGAAAAAACCAATTGAAGAATAATACATGTATTATGTCTTTAAAAACAAAAAAAACCAAAAACCTATACACATACCTGAATGTTTTTGTGTGTATTTTCATAAAATGATTTGGGGTTGAAGTGATAAATGTTCATTATAAATAGTGGTAGATAACTTCTATCACTAGCATGGAGTGTGGCTTAGGAGCTGAGAAGGCTTTGAGGAGGGAGTTTTCTTTCTTTTTTCTTTATCTGTCATGTTTGAATCGTGTTACATCAACGTGTCCTTTTTGTTTGTTTGTTTGTTTGCTTTGAGATAGGGTCTAACTTCATCACCCACTCTGGAGTGCAGGGCACAATCACAGCTCACTGCAGCCTCAACCTTCTAGGCTCAAGTGGTCCTCCCATCTCAGCCTCCTGAGCTGCTGGGACCACTGGCATGTGTCACACATCCGGCTAATTTTTTAAAGTTTTTTGTAGATGGAATCTCACTATGTTGCCCAAGCTGGTCTGGAACTCCTGTGCTCAAGCTATCCTCCCACCTCAGCCTCCCAGAGTGCTGGGATTACAGGTGTGAGCCACCACACCTGGCTAACATCTACTAGTTTTGAAATTTATATACATATAAATTTATATATATATATATGAAAAAAAGGACAAACGATTTCAGTTGCACAACTATAATCGATGAAGTGGCCCCTTGATGTCCTCAGGGCAATCTGAGACACTGAGGAGAACCCTCCAGCTTTGCAGAGAAGCAGGATGAAGGGGCCTAAAATGAGTTCAACTGATTTCAACTGTTTGTTTCCCCAGGCTAAAGCTTGGGCTGAGCTGCGTGAACGGGAAGTGGAGAAAGCAGGAATGGAATTGATTTTTCGCCCCTGCTGATTTCCCCTTCTCCCTACTCCCTTCTTGCAATTTCTAATAAATTAGAAGAGCTCTGCCTTCCAGAAAAGAGCAGAGGTACCTTGCAGTACTTTTGGAAATCTTACCAGGAAGAACTGGGTCTTGTATTGCAAAGGAAAAGGTTTTTTAAAAAAATGTTAAAAATTAATTTAAAATGGAATGTGTTAAATCCTGATTTTTATCATTAGCACCCATTCCAGAGGGCTATTGTTGCTGTTAGTAAAGCTTTAGATTTTTTCTGTCATTATAGATTTGGTTTTAGGGAAAATACCTTCACGTTCAACATTTTGTGTGTCAGTCCCTAAAACTCATGAGCTTCCGTGATTCCGTTGGTTTAAGAGCAGGGCAAGTAATATGCTCAAAAATTTCTCCATAGCCTTCTGGGTTAGAGGATATAACAGCTGGCAAACAGAACATTGATAGTTATTGATGGTTATTTTCAAAGGATGGACATTGATAGTTAAATTTTAAGGAAGAAAATGAAGAGGAAATTTAATGTGATTTGACAGTGATTTTTTTTAAAGACATTATTTGCATTTCCTATTTTCACTTATAAACAGGTGGTTTCCAAGTAGACATACTTTTTCCTTGCTTGAATGAGAAAGAATAATGAACTTTGTCATTTGGTGACATATCCAGATAGCTATAGCAAATAACTATACTGGCTTAGATAAATAGTATTTTTATGAGTAAACATTTTAGTTCTCAAAGGTGAAATTGTAACAATTTTCTAGCCACATGTTAGCATTATGCACAAGCACATAAACTTTTGGCTGGAATTGTGGCATATAAAGTAGCTCCCATCCTTATTCCATTGCCCATATCCTAAAATGTAGATTGTATTAGTTGAGAAATTTTACCATTTACTTATACTGTGCTATTATTTACACTATTTGTCAATTCCACTATAGTAGATGCTGAATAAATATTTGTGAATCTGTGAATGGACGGATGAATGAATGGTGGCCTACTTCTGTGAAGGTAATTGAGGAATTCCCACACATGGTCCCCTTTGGATGTAACATCTGTTCTGAGCACCTCCCATTCACTATCTTGATGCCTCACGTAAGACCTGGTATATAGTAGGTAGTCAATGAAGATCACAACGAATTGGCTAGACTTTGATTTATTCATTTATGCAAATTGTCTGCCATTCAAAGAAGAAAGAAAGAAGGAAAAAAATGGAACTCTTATCATGTGCCAGACATTGTTCTAAGAGGGAAGGATACTGTGAAAAAGAAAAGTCCCTATCCTGGTGGATCTTAGATTATCGTGGAGAAGGTAAGGCAACAAACACAAAATAAATACTTAATATAATTTCACGTAATGATAATGTATGAAAAAGAAATGTTCTTCCTGTTAGCGCTGCCAGCATATGCTTTACTTCTCTGCTGCTTTGTCAAATGTGTGCGTGTTCATGAGAATGTCTGGGAACCAGCTAAAATTAGGGAGTTAAAATGATCAGCTCAGCTCAGGCTATAGGGAGGATTTCTCTCCCAGGTGCTTGTTTTGTTTGGTTTTGAGATGGGGTCTCAGTCTGTCGCCCAGGCTGGAGTGCAGTGGCTTCAACCTCCCAGACCCAGGTGATCCTCCTACTTCAGCCTCCTGAGTAGCTGGGACTACAGGCGCATGCCACAACACGCAGCTAATTTTTTGGTATTTTTTTGTAGAAATGGGGTTTTGCCATGTTTCCTGGACTGGTCTTGAACTACTGGGCTCAAGCAATCTGCTTGCCTTGGCCTTCCAAAGTGTTGGGATTATAGGTGTGAGCCACTGTGCACAGCGTCAGCGGTCCTGTCTGCCTGCCTGCCTGCCTGCCTGCCTTCCCTCCCTCCCTCTCTCTCTTTCTCTCTTTGCTTCTTTCCCTTTGGTCCTGTCTGCCTGCCTGCCTGCCTGCCTGCCTTCCCTCCCTCCCTCTCTCTCTTTCTCTCTTTGCTTCTTTCCCTTTTTCCTTCTCTGTTGAAGCTCTGAATAAAATAAAAGGCTGAGTAAGAAAGAATTGACTCTCTCTGCCTGACTTCAGGCTGGGACATCAGTCTTCTCGCCATCCATCCATCCATCCATCCATCCATCCATCCATCCACCCACCCATCCACCCACCTACCTATTAACTTATTCACCCTGGCTTTAAAATTATTTTTTACTCCAGTGTATTATTTTTAAATGTAAAATCATATACAGAAGTTGACAGAGAGTATAATTAAATCCCATGAGTCCACCATCCAGATTCAATAATTATCACATGTGGCCAATGTTGTTTTATCTCTTCCCTCCCACTTCTGTCATGCTTGAAAATTTACCAAAGTAAATCCAAGACATTACATATTTTTATTCATAGACATCTTGAGTCACTATAAGTAAGGTCTCTTTAAAAAATGGTGACTACAATATCATCACACCCAAAAACAACACAAATTATTCAATATCATTATCAAGTGAAGGCCCATTTCTCCAATCATTCTCTAAATATTCTAAATGCCACTTTTCATGTGTTTGTTTGAATTCCAGGTAAAAACCTTTAACTCATTTCCTTCTTTTGATTTTTCAAAAGTTGATTGAATGCTTTCTGTCTTAAAAAGTCCAGAAATCGTTGAAATAGGTAAAGCATGAAAGAAATTAAATACGCCATGTTTCCAGGCTCTTATGTTTTCTAGTCAAGGTTGTAATATCAATGCAAGGCTAAAATTGCTTTCTGGTGGTAAACATTTGAGAAAGAGTTGGTTGTTGGTGATATTGATGGTTGTATTAGGAGTCTCTGGAGAAATTGAACTAATACTATGTGTGTGTGTGTATGTGTGTATAGATATAAATACACACATGTGTATCTGTTATATATATAGATATATATGCATATCTATACACACCTATATGTGTATGTATATCTATACACACTATATGTACTATATAGTATATATAAACACTATAGTATATAGAGTATACATATACATACTGTAGTATATATACTATACACTATATACTAATACAGTGTATAATGTGTATATATAGTATTAGTTCAATGTAAACATATAAACACACATGTGTATACACATACTCATCTTTCTGTATATGTATATGTATAAAGATATATATAAAGATTTTTAATAAGGAATTGACTCATGAAATTATGGAGACCGAGACGTCCAAACCCAGGATGACCAATGGTACAGTTCATGTCTGAGTCTGAACACCTGAGAAGCAGGAAATAGAAAGTCATCAGTTCCATTTCATATCCAAGTCTGAGTCCAAGGGCAGGAGAAGCTGATGTCTCAGCCTGAAGTCAGGCATAGGGAGCCAGTTCTTTCTTATTCAGCCTTTTATTTTATTCAGGCCTCCAACAGATTGGATGAAGCCATCCATACTGGGAAGGGCAGTCTGCTTTACTCATTATACTAATTGAAATGTTAATGTCATCTAGAAACACCTTCATGGACACACTAGAGATAATGTTTAACATAATATCTGGGTATCCTGTGGCCCAGTCAAGTGGACACATACAATTAGACATCCTGGTGGTGATGTCAAGGTTGTTTTTTTTTTTGAGATGGAGTCTTGCTCTGTTGTCCAGGCTGGAGTGCAGTGGTGCAATCTTGGCCCACCGCAGCCTCCACCTCCCAGGTTCAAGTGATTCTCCTGCCTCAGCCTCCCAAGTAGGTGGGATTACAGACACCACCACCATGCATGACTAATTTTTGTATTTTTTTATTTATTTATTTATTTTTTTTGTATTCTCTTTTTTTTTTTTTTTTTTTAATTTATTTATTATTATTAAACTTCAAGTTGTAGGGTACATGTGCACAACGTGCAGGTTTGCTACATATGTATACTTGTGCCATGTTGGTGTGCTGCACCCATCAACTCGTCATTTACATCAGGTATAACTCCCAATGCAATCCCTCCCCCCTCCCCCCTCCCCATGATAGGCCCCGGTGTGTGATGTTCCCCTTCCCGAGTCCAAGTGATCTCATTGTTCAGTTCCCACCTACGAGTGAGAACATGCGGTGTTTGGTTTTCTGTTCTTGTGATAGTTTGCTAAGAATGATGGTTTCCAGCTGCATCCATGTCCCTACAAAGGACACAAACTCATCCTTTTTTATGGCTGCATAGTATTCCATGGTGTATATGTGCCACATTTTCTTAATCCAATCTGTCACTGATGGACATTTGGGTTGATTCCAAGTCTTTGCTATTGTGAATAGTGCTGCAATAAACATACGTGTGCATGTGTCCTTATAGCAGCATAATTTTTGTATTTTTAATAGAGACGGGGTTTCACCATGTTGGCCAGGCTGGTCTCAAACTCCTGGCCTTAGGTGATCCACCCGCCTCAGCCTCCCAAAGTGCTAGGATTACAGACGTGAGCCACCGCACCCAGCCAGTCAAGTAAGTTTTAACTTGGAAACAATAAGCAGACACTCCCAGGACATTCTCTGCTTAGTATATTTCTTTATCAAAGAGTCATCTCAAAAATCTCTAGGCCAAGTGTTCTTAACGGTGGACCTTGAAGAATGGCCCCTGAGGATCTTAGAATCTTCTGAAATAACATGCAGCATTATATTCCATTTGTACCTGGGAAGGGGCTATTTGTCTTTCATCAGAGAGGCACCAGTGGCCCACTGGTCCCAACTGATTTAGTGTCACAGCTCAAAACCATCAATAGTCTTCGTGATCTTTCGACTTCGTGGCTACCTTTGTGAGAAGGGCCTAAGCATGAATCTCCCAACCATAAGCTGTATTCAGGCAGATGCAAAGCTCTTATTTCCTCAGTATCTCTGGAGCCCAGCACAGTGCCTTGCACACAGCAAGTACTCAGTAGGAATCTGTTGAACCAGCAAAACAAACAAATGAGTAAATTAATGGGTGATCACTGTACTAGTTTTCTGTTGCTTCATAAACAAATTATCACAGGCGTAGTGGGCTGGAATGATGGCCCTTAAAAAAATATGTCCATGTCCTGTAAATGTGATTGTACGGTATATGGTCTTTTGTGATTGGCTTCCTCCACTTAGCATTGTGTTTCTGAGCTTCAGTCACAGTTGTAGCATGTCTATCACTCTTTGTATGGCTGAATATTATTGCATTGTATGGATATACTGAATATTTTTCTCCTTTCCTCTGTTGATGGGCGTTTGTGTTGTTTTTACCCTTTGACTATTGTGAATAAAGCTGCTCTGAACATTTGTGTGTAAGTTTTTTTTGAACACCTATTTCCAGTTCTTAGGGGTATGTATTTATATCAAGCCAAACTATCTACCTACCTACCTACCTACCTACCTACCTACCTACCTACCTACTTACCTGCCTACCTGGGAGTGGAATTACTGGGTCATACAGTAAATCTGTGGTTAATTCATCAGGAATTATCTTATTAATTTTTGATGTTGGATATCTGAAGATAATACAAAATGGAGCCTTTTTTACTTTACAGATTTTTTTTTTTTTTTGAGACACAGTCTTGCTGTATCACCTGGGCAGGAGTGCAGTGGTGCAATCATGGTTCACTGCAGCCTCAACCTCGTGGGGCTCAAGCCATTCTCTCACCTCAGCCTCCCGAGTAGCTGGGATGACAGGCGCATGCCACCACACCCAGATAATTTTTGTATTTTTTGTAGAGGCAGGGTTTCTCCATGTTGCCAAGGCTGATCTTAAACTCCTTGGCTCAGGAGATCCACCTGCCTTGGCCTCCCAAAATGCTGGGATTACAGGCATGAGCCACTGCACCCAGCCCTGGATTTGACTTTTTGAAGCAAGGCTGCGCATAACCTCCAGATTGTGGATTCTGGCTGTGTCTGTTGAGGTCCCAGTGGGCCCAGCTCTGAGATTCCCTGTTAGCACAGGGTCTGACACATCATAGATGAACAACGGATCTTAGGTAAATAAAAATAGAGCTATGTGGTTATTTTTCTCCAACTCCTTTTTTTTTTTTTTTTTTTTTGAGGCAGAGTCTCACTCTGTTGCCCAGGCTGGCGTGCAGTGGTGTGATCTCGGCTCACTGCAACCTCTACCTCCCAGGTTCAAGTGATTCTCCTGCTTCAGTGCCCTGAGTAGCTGGGACCACAGGCATATACCACCACACCCGACCTCAAGTGATCCACCCATCTTGGCCTCCCAAAGTGCTGGGATTACAGGGGTGAGCCACCACACCTGGCCTTCAAATTACATTTTTTAAAGTTAATGCTTTAATATGTTAAACACCCTTATTAACATATTACATATTGTATTTTTTTGTATTACAAAAATAGACAATAATACACATACATAATACATACATAATACATAATTTACAATTATGTAGATATATAATACATATTGTATTTTACATATTACATATGTGAATATGTAAAATAAGCTCCCTACATTTTAAAGTGCTAAAGGTTCTATGTTTGTGCAGATGGATCTGTTTAAGAGATTGATTTAGGATGTGATCAGTTTTTTTCTTTGACTTCCTCTCTTCCTCTGGTTTTTTTCCCTTCTTCACTTTCTCTGTTATTCCTTGCCAATCTCATAAATGATGTAAGACAGCTTGCAAGACTCTTATTAAATAACTGATTTCCTTAAAAGAAGTAAGTCAGGTGAAGGGCAAATAGAGGTCAACACCAAAGATACATTTTTACACTCCAGTGGGCTTTGATTTACATCATGGCTGTTTCTCCTGCTTGCTGAGGCTTTTGACAATTTCAAATGCTCCCTGGACCTCAGTTTCCTTTGCCACATAGTAGCAATACAAATTTATAATTCCTTAGATTTCTGTGAGCATGAATTGACGCAAGGTAGATAAAGCGCAAAGAATTGTGTCTGGCCGGCCAGGCACAGTGTGGCTCACGCCTGTAATCCCAACACTTTGGGAAGCTGAGGTGGGTGGATCACCTGAGGTCAGGAGTTCGAGACCAGCCTGGCCAACATGGTGAAACCCCATCTCTACTAAAAATACAAAAATTAGCCAGGCTTGGTGGCGAGCACCTGTAATCCCAGCTGTTCAGGAGGCTGAGGCAGGAGAATCACTTGAACTCGGGAGGCAGAGGTTGCAGTGAGCCAGATTGCACCACTGCACTCCAGCCTGGGCGATGAGCGAAACTCCGTCTCAAAAAATAAAAAATAAGAATTGTGTCTGGCCTCTGTGATATTTACTCAACAAATCATATCTGTTATTGTTTTGGTTTTAATAATAATGGTTTTTAAAAACCGAAGGGAAGCTGTACACCCTTCCTAGCATCCGTGAGTCACAGACACACCATGTTGCTTCAGAGGCAGATTCTAGTTGGAAATGTTAATTTTTTTAGAGCAATGAAAAAGTTGATCTCTCTCTCTTCCATCCCATAGACTTCCCATCTAGCTCCTGGGTTAACTTTTGTTTAATAGTTGTGTTATGAAAACACTCAAGAATTCTTCTCTTCTGCCAATCTCCATAGCAGTGATATAAATCAGAGCCTGCAGTTTCACGAATGCCTCGCTGTACCACCAGGATTCTCCTGGAGGGAGCCACAGTCAGATTTCAAGTGGTCATTTCTCTCTTTCTCCCACTGGGGTCCTGAGACATGATTAACTTGCAGTAATTGTGACTCCCTCATTAAACGAGAGCTGTAGCAAGGGGAAAAAAAAACCATTGAAACTGATCAAGACATCCCATGCGATTTTCTTTTCTTGCACATCAGCTGTGTGGGTGCCTCTTGTTCCTCTGTCCTTCAGGTTAGTAAAACCAAGACCAGTTGCTGAAGCTATGAGCTATCAATAAAAGTTAATGTACCACACGAAATTGGAAGGGGAACAAAATCACTTAAGTGTTCAGGGCCACCAAGGCACTGGTGTATCCCCTGTGAGCCTGTTTGGCTCCTGGCGGTGTTTTCGTTACCCTGGCTTGCAACATAGCCTGATTGTTCTAAGTAAATGGCAGAGCACGCAAATCAAGGACATTGGCAATAAACCAGGAGTGCACTGTTTCCAGCCACGGGCTATGCAGGGAAGTGGGGACAGTCTGTAGTGTATCTTGAGCTCGGACCATATCCAAATTACTGGCCTTTCCAGTTTTTCTTTAAATAGTAGGGTCAGTAGGTGACCACACTCAGAAGCTAAGCCTGCAGCATTAGGGCTGGGGAGCAAACTCTTGGTCTAAAGATTGAAATCTGTCCCCTTGCCACCAGTTGCATAAATATGAATAGCCAAAGGGTTTCAAATTTGTGATTTGTCATAAAGGCTCCTATTGTAGGCTGGGACTAGTCCTTCTTGACTCTGTGGAAGGAGAAGGCTTGAGGAAATGTTCACAATTGGAGAAGGGCTCATTCCGTTATGTTCTTAGCTCACTAAAGTGGTTAATGACGAGAAGGGGTGGGTCAATGACAAGAAAAGTGGAGAGGATGAGACAAAACTGCGACTCATCTTCCTGGCACACTGGCGAGTGGGGTGGAGCAAGCACTTTAGGTGGAAAAGAAAACTGAGTGAACATCTTGGCTTGGTTAACAGAAAACAGAATACCAACCCCTTCTATTTTCATATCCCTTGCTATTTTACGTACATATTTATTGATACACTTTTTGTTCTAGAAATAAGTGGGAAGTTAGGCACAATCTTTTGCACATCTCACTTCAACCGGTGACTCTTCAAAATCTAGACTATTATTGTTTCTAAGTTACAGATGGGGAAACTGAGACTCAGAGAAGTTAAATGAGTTTGTGTGTGTGTGTGTTTTGCTTTTTTTTTTTTTTAAGGCGGAGCCTCGCTCTGTCACCCAGGCTGGAGTGCTGTGGCGCAATCTCAGCTCACTGCAACCTCCACTTCCCAGGGTCAAGAGATTATCCCGCCTCAGCCTCCCGAGTAGCTGGGATTACAGGTGCCTGCCACCACACCCGGCTAATTAAATGAGTTTCTTAAAGTCCTACAGTTGGTGAGCTGTGAGCTGTAAATTGTGGAACTAATTTTTACACTGCCAATCTGAGGCCTTTTCTGACCTCATCACTGCCACTGTAAAATGAATTCTAGCCCCAGGCCATGACATGCCTACTAGCTTAGCTGTAACCAAAAAGATTCATTATCCTAAGAGTTGCAAAGATATGGAAGAACTAGAACTCTCATTTACTGCTGGTGGGAATGTAAAACGGTGCAATGACTTTGGAAACAGTTGTCCAGTGCCTTACAGTGTTAAACACACACATACATGACTCGGCAATTCCATTCCTAAGAACCTTCTGGAAAGAAAAAAAATGCTCATGCAGAGGCTTGTTCATGAATGTTCATAGCAGCATCATCCATGATAACCAAACACTGGAAATGCCCAAATGTCCATCAGCTGGGGAATAGAGAAACAAATGAAGTCTATCCACACAATGGAATACTACTCAGCAATGAAAATGAACTAACTCCAGATACATTTAATAACATAGATGAACTTCAAAAACATTACGCTAAGTGAACGAAGCCAGTCATAAAAGACCACATAGTGTATGATAACATTTATGAGAAATTTCTATAAAAGATGAAACTCTATGGACAGCAAGCAGAATGATGGTTGCCTGGGGCTGGGAGTGAGTGGAAGGGATTACCTGGAAAGGGTGGGGCAATTTTGGGAAGTGAAGAAAATGTTCTAGGACAAGATTGTGGTGATGGCTACACAACTGGATAAATTTACTAATAGTCATCGAACTGTATGGTTACAATGGTTAAGTCATATGGTATGAGAATTGCACGTTAATAAAGTTATAAAAAATGAATTCCAGGACCATTAAGTCAGGTGACTGAGCCAATAGCTATAGGAACATAGAAAGATTTTCACTCATTCTGTATAATTAGGCAAATTCTGTTACTTTCTGTCTATCAGTTTAGCAAGAGTCACTCTGAGATTGAAGAGGAGAAGGGAAGGTTGGAACCAATGCTGATGAGCCATTCGTAGGCTCTGGCTTACTACATAGGTCTAAAATTCACATGCGCCTAACCCTCAAATAGTGACCATCAGGGATCGCTCTGGCAGGAGAGGAAAGACCTGTAGCTCTTCCAGTCCTTATGCTATCTGATTCTCTCATGGATTTTTAATATGTCTTTGCATCCCTTAGAAATTTGCACTTTCCCCCACTCCCCACCCACTTTTTCCATTAAAACACACCTGCATGCAAACATTCACAGACACACCCATGCACACACACACACACACAGAAGCTTGGACCTTAATCTTCCCATCTACAAAATGGGAAGGCCAGGGGAGATGTCCTTTAATGGAACTTGTGATTTTAAAGTTTGAAAAACTTAGGATTCTTAGACTGAAAAGATGTAATGTGTGTCTATACATTTATTTAGTCAAAGAAATTGGGTCACACACACACATGCATGTGATCTGTAAAAAGTCAGAAAAACCAAAGTTTTAAGGGAAGAAAATAAAAATGAGCCATAATTGTATCATTCAGAGATAACCACTGTATATTTATATTAGTTTTGATTACATTAGTTTAGAATATAATTTTAAATACACTAGTATATGTAATTAAAATTGTCTATACATTTTAGTCAACCATCAGCTGTCTTATTAGTGTTCCGTGGACTCTATGGTGGGTGGAGTCCAAACCTTCCTGAAGCAGATCTCTACACTCTGTCACCCTGCTAGGAATGAAACACTCAGGGGTTAGGAGGGGATCCAGGAAAGCCCGAGAGTGAGTTGCGATAATCTTCAGTCAGAAAGTGCCTGTTTTCCCAAGCATCCAGACTGCAGCCTGTCTTTCCGACTCAAAATGGTTTTTCATGGATTATATTCTTATTTGGCAATTGCCTGGACTACAGTCACCCACACAAGTTGATACACAAGAAGTGCGCACAGCCCTCCCTCCCAGCTCATCCGGTAACAGTTTAGATGAAGGATGTAAAATAGGATTCATTTCATGACCCAAGTCTGGTCAATTGAAACAGCCGATTGAAGTGCTGTGTTGAAAAGGATTTTGACGCCGCGCATGGGCTCGTTGGGAAAGGGTGTCATGATAGATTACTGAATCTGCGGTATTTTTGTGGACGCGGGGAGTGGTGGCCTACTTACAGTGCATCGCCCACTCTGGTTTAGATGAGCAAGCACTGCTGAGTTGTAGATTTCTAGTTTCTAAACAACAATAAGTCTTGCCCCCAGATAGCCTCTTAGCAGAGCCAAAAGCCAGCATAGAAAACACTCAGCATTTGCTTTGGAGTAACTTTGTGTGTGTGTGTTTATCTCCCTTTTACGCATGGACTCTTTCTTCCAAGTAACTGAGGGGCCAGTGCATTTGGAGAACATGGGATTTATCATTTACATCACTGCCTTGGGAGTCTGTGTTTATGTGGGCTTAAAGGTTTTGGAAGCTGTGTGACACAGATCAAAGGCTCTCCACTGATCTGTCTTCCCAGTCCTCAAGGGGACTTCTTACGTCCCCTACAAATCATTAATCAAAGTATCTTGTCTGTCACCTGTCCAGGTATAAGGCCAGGCCTAAGTGCTCTGACAGGGCATGACTCAATCCTGAAACAGGAACGGGGAAATTCCTTTCCATCTCCAAAACCTAAGACCCTGGATGGCAGGTAATCTGCTTCCTCAAGATTCTCTTAATACACATCCAGGACTCTGCTTTCTATTTTGCTTGATGACAGTGACCCAATTTCTTTGACTAAATAAATGCATAGACACAGATTACATCTTTTCATTCTGAGAATCATAAGCTTTTCAAACTTTAGAATCACCAGGTCCATTAAAGGACATCTCCCCTGACCTTCCCATTTTGTAGATGGGAAGACTAAGGTCCAAGCTTGAATGACACGCCATCATGGGGATAACGAGAATCAATACAATGTCTTGATTCAAGATTCAGAGCTCATTTTTCTGTATCAGATTTTAAAAAAAGAAAGAAAAAACTCTCTCTGATCTTTTAAATATCTAATTCTTCTTCCCCTTCTCCCCTTGTCTCTCTTCTCTCCCCTACCAATGTAATCAGTTCTTTTTTCTTCTTTCTTGGAGACGGAGTCTAACTCTGTCACCCAGGCTGGAGTGCAGTGGCGCGATCTTGGCTCATGGCAACCTCCGCTTCCCAGGTTCAAGCAATTCTTCTGCCTCAGTCTCCCATATACCTGGGATTACAGGCACCTGCCACCACACCCAGCTAAAATTTTGTGTTTTAATGGAGATGGAGTTTTACCATGTTGCCCAGGGTGGTCTCGAACTCATGAGCTCAGGCATTCCACCCACCTCGGCTTCCCAAAGTGCTAGGATTATAGGCATGAGCCACCATGCCCGGTCTAATCTAATCAGTTCTTTTTTTTTTTTTTTTGAGATGGATCTCGCTCTGTCGCCCAGGCTGGAGTGCAGTGGCCGGATCTCAGCTCACTGCAAGCTCTGCCTCCTGGGTTTATGCCATTCTCCTGCCTCAGCCTCCCAGGATGGGACGACAGGTGCGCATCACCGCGCCTGGCTAATTTTTTGTATTTTTTAGTAGAGACGGGGTTTCACTGTGTTAGCCAGGATGGTCTTGATCTCTTGACCTCATGATCCACCCGTCTCAGCCTCCCAAAGTGCTGGGATTACAGGCTTGATAATCAGTTCTTTTAAATCTGAAGCTGTCTGCCTGATTCTGGTTTAACACAACCTCCAGTCTTAAGTGTCCCAATAGCCAGACTCCCATAGACTCTGCTTCTGATTAATTCTTCTGGGGAAATTAATTTCTTGAGGTAAAATAATTTTTTAAATTATCCCCTATAACAAATGGCATTCTCCATTGAACATAGTAATTCCCAACATTCCTGAAAGTTTTTTTTTTTTTTGTTTTTGTTTTTTAGATGAGGCAATAAGGGGTAAAAGCCCCTTCTGCTGTCCTAAGACAGGAAGAGAGGGGATTTCCCCCCCACAGCTTTGTCTTTATTCTTATAACCTGTATGCACTGCTGAACTTGCTGAATAAACATGTCACAGTGACAGGAGGAGGGATTGGGTGAACTTGAGCCTCGATGCCTGGATTAAAGCCTGTAATGATGTTTGGAAAGCACCAGGGGGACAACTGAATGGTTGGCACAGCTTTGATGAAGCCTGTGTCCAACACAGTTTCCAGTGCTTCTGTACCTGGGTGGTCAGAAATGAGTCCTGTAAGCCACAGGTGACAAGGTCTCCAAGGAGCCAGTTCACCCTTGGATGACTCTGGAGCTGTGACAATCTAAACCCTAAACTGAGGCTTGCTAGGAAATGCACCAGGTGACAGGCCCTAGAGAAGTGGCTATTACCCGGTTGCTCAGGCTGGAGTGCAGTGGTACAATCTCAGCTCACTGTAACCTCCGCCTTCTGGGTTCAAGCAATTCTCCTGCCTCAGCCTTCCAAGCAGCTGGGACTACAGGCAGGCGCCACCATGCCCAGCTAATTTTTTGTGTCTTTTTTAATAGAGAGGGAGTTTCACCATGTTGGCCAGGCTGGTCTGAAACTCCTGGTCTAAAGTGATTCGCCCACCTCAGCCTCCCAAAGTGCTGGGATTATAGGCGTGAGCCCCCAGGCCCTACCCCGGGCCACTCCTTTCTGGCTCCTCCACCTGTTTTCTTCCAGTCATGCCCTAGGGAGGGCCTGGCTGTGGCCTTGCAGACTCTCTCAGAGGCCACTTGACAAAGGCCAACTGGAGAGAAATCTGTAGTCTAGGGCACAAAATTTCTGTCAACCCTTCTAACCAATGTTTGAAGTATGTAAGATATTCTATTTCCACTACTAATGAGAAATGAGAGGAACGGGATTATAAAGGAATTCTGGTTATAATCGCAGGCGCTTTCAGAGACAGCGTCTAATAGTGTAACCCATAAAATCAGGCTGCCTGGGTTCAAATCCCAGCTCTGCCGTTACTGAGATCTCTATGAGAGCTCAGAAAAGTTTATTTAATTTCTCCAAGTGTCAGTTTTCTCATAAGAAAGATGGGCATAAGGAAATAATGTATGGAAAATGCCTGTTGCAGACTGAGGACTCAACAATGTTAAAATTAGAGCTATTACTAACATCATTATTATGAAAATAGCCATCTTGTTTTAGAGAAGGGAGTTAAAGGAAGGAAATGCCAGGCTGAGAGATGAGACAGTGAGTTACACTGGGGGATAAAGGGGCTGTGGTGTCACACAGACCTGGCATCTGTGGCCTTGAACAAGTGCATTAATCACTCTAAGCCTCAATTTCTTTGTTTTAAAAATAATTAACTAAAATACCCTAGGGCACAAGATAGAAATTCAGTAAATGCTCATTGTCTTTCTTGTCCTTTTGCTTATCCCACGTTTGCTTGCTCAAAACCATAGACAGGCACCGTCCCCAGCCACTCTCCACGTTTCTCTTTCTTTGCCTTCCAAAGCTGCCATCTTGGTGGGTATTGAAGCATCAACACCTACCTCACATGCAGAAGCCCCTTTTATTTATTTTTATTTTTTTGAGACAGTCTCACTCTGTTGCTCAGGCTGGAGTGTAGTGGTGTGATCTCAGCTCAGTGCAGGCTTGACCTCTGGGGCTCAAGCAGTCCTCCCATGTCGACCTCCTTTGTAGCTGGAACCACAGGACCACCATGCCTGGCTAATTTGTGTAAAGATGAGGTCTTGCTATGTTGCCCAGGCTGATCCGGAGCTCCTGGCTTCAAGCAGTCCTCCTGCCTTGGCTTCCTGAAGTGCTGAGGTTACAGGCGTAAGCCACCACACCCGGCCCAGAGGCCTTCTTTAAATGCTGGTCCTTTTTTTTTCCTCCATCTGGGTCTCGGTTCCATGTGTGTATTCAGTTTGTGAAAAATCTGAGATGTGCACTTATTATGTATGTGCTTTTCTGCATGTAATTATGCTTTGATTAAAAAGGTTTAAAAATCTGTTTTAGACAGAGGTTTGAATGTTGCTAATTACCAACCTATAGCTCCTAATTGGAATTAAGAAGAGACTGGCTCCTATTATCAGAGTTCTGGTCATCACCCTTCAAGTTGACTATCTCCTTACACTGATTTTTTTTTTTCTTTTAAATAGTAGCACAAATATTTACCATCTAGCAGATGTGGTAAGAATGTAAGTTGTTCAGCCATTTACAGCTTAGTCTTTGGGAGATATCCATTCATTTTAAATACTTGGAGGGCCAGGCACAGTGGCTCATACCTTGTAATCCCAGCGCTTTGAGAGGCTGAGATGGGAGGATTATTTGAGGCTAGGAGTTGGAGGCTAGCCTGGGCACCATAGTGACACCTTATCTCTATACAATATTTTGTAAAACTCAGCTGGGCACGATGGTGTATGCCTGTTGTCCCAGCTAGCTGTGAGACTGAGGAAGGATGATTGCTTGAGGCTGGAAGTTCAAGGCTGCAGTGGGCTGTTATTATACCACTGTACTCCAGCCTGGGCAACAGAGTGAGACCCTGCCTCAAAAAGTAAATAAAACTATAAAATAAAATAAGATACCTGGAAGGCTATGTTTTTTGCCAGGCCACATGTTTAGTCCCTGGGAGTATAGGGACTCCCAGCAATCACAGGGAAGGTCCCAGTCTCTCTGAAGATTCCATTCTAGTGGCAGTAGAAAATGTGTAACTACCCACAGTAATCAAGTTAAAGAAAGAGCTTCTGGCTGAGCGTGGAGGCTCACGCCTGTAATCCCAACACTTTGGGAGGCTGGGGCGGACGGATCACAAGGTCAGGAGTTTGAGACCAGCCTGACCAACCCCGTCTCTACTAAAATTACAAAAAAAAAAAAAAAAAAAAAAAAAAGCCGGGCATGGTGGTACATATCTGTAATCCCAGCTACTTGGGAGAATGAGGCAGCAGAATTGCTTGAACCCAGGAGGTAAAGGTTGCAGTGAGCCGAAATGGCGCCACTGCAGTCCAGCATGGGTGACAGAGTGAGACTGTGTCTCAAAAAAAAAAAGGGTTTCTACTTGAGCTGCCAGAAAAGGAGGCCCTGGGATGGAGACTTGAATAGAGAGCTGCAACCTGAACAGGCATGATCTTGGGTGAATGAGAGGCTGGGAGCAGAGGGAAAGCAGACGCAGTTGCTAAAGCTGTCAAGTCCTGCTCCCCTGGAATACAGTCCTGGTTCTGCTACCTCCAACTGGGTCGATTTCAGAAAATTATGAACTTGTCTGAGCCTGATGTGGTGCCTGGCCAGGGCTCACTGCAGCGCCTGGTATATAGGAAGAACTCGATGTTATTCATGGCAAAACATGTGTGGATGGTCTCCACTACAGATTCTGATGGCAAGTGACTTAAAGACATATTGGCAATGGGTAGTGGAGAAAAATGGAAACACCTTCAACTGTGTCTGTGACCAGAAGATTTTTCCTTTTTTTTTTTTTTGGCTGACAGTCATGTCTTAGTAAGGCCATCACAGGATGCCAGAATATCTACCCAACTGTTCCAAGCATAACCTCCTACACAGGCCTTCTACATAGGAGTATATTTGGCCGAGACTCAACACTAGAAGTGATTTCCACTCGACTTTCCTACAGGAGGTGGTAAATGATCCCTTAAACAGGCCCAAGAGCTCCCCTTCAAGCATAGAGACACAACCCTGTAAAAACATAGATTTGAACCAGGAAGGCCTGCCCCCATGACTTCACATTGCATACATGCCTTTGAGGGCATGGCCTCTTAAAGGAATCTTTCGATATCCTATGCTTCTGAGAAAGTTACTATTTCATTTGCAATAAGACAGCTCAACAAGCCCTAGCTCTTCCTGCCCAGCAGACTCGGTGGATTCTGAAGAGGGTCTCGGGCTGACTCTCTACTTTATGGGTTTGAATTCAGGAACGTTGCAAGCTTGCATGAGATGAAGCCGCTGAAACCTTTCTGAGGTAGAGCCAACTCAAATTTCAGTGTTAGGTATTCACTGCTTCTTTAGGGTTCTACCACTCCTAATAAATCAAGTAATAGATTACTGTTAAAAACCTTAGTGTGCCCATCTCAGTGGCAGCCATCTTGCTCTGTAAGCCTTCTCTACCTTTATGATTCTCCCAGTATGTAAGACACTTTCAGTGTCTAGTCCAAATTAATATTTCTCTAAGTCTCAAGTGTCTGATCTGCCTGGCTAGAATGACCAAAAAAATAGCAAATCAGTTGGACAGGTTCTTCATTAAGTGGGGGACAGTGTTTTGATTGCTATTTAATCTGTTTTTCCTTCTCTCTCTTCTTGGCTGTATGGAATTCACTTTGCCTCTCTTCCGGACTCTTCATATCCCTTATCTCAAGGTGAGTATCATCAGAATCCCGGTACATTTCACCAGCTGCCTTTTATAGAAGCTTAGACAGATGGAGGCAAACCCATAAACAAGACTTGGTTTTTCTAAGCCACAGTGGCAATTTCCTGCTCGATTACAACTCTGTCTACCCTTTCAACTGGCCTGTCAGTGTAGTCTCTGCATGTCCTGGATAATCCTACAATTGGTGACGGGGTTATTGACTTACAGGTTTCTAGGGCATCTCATTCGTTTTTTAAAAGAATGTTTCTCCCACCCTTTTATTGCTTAGTAGAAACTTGTTCTAATTCTTTCTCCTGATTCCGTTTAGCCTGTGAGTACCTGGGAATAATCACCCTCCCTTATCTAGTCCTACAGATTTGTTTTGTTTTGAGTTCTACCCACTTTAAGTCTCCCACCCTCTCTTATTTTTGTAAACAGGCTCTGTAGTACTGTATACACTGCAGATGGATGGCAGCCAACCTGCTCTTTTTGTGCTGAGGAAGTCTCCATATTTCAACCAGTTTACATGACTTCCTTACGTATGCTACCTTGTAATCCTTTTATAAATTTTGCTTTACATTTTAACAACGGAAAACACTTAAGGTTTTTTTCCTTTCTTTTTTTTAATTCTTCCACCAGCTATCTTTAAAAGCAGTTCTAAAACTTCTTATTTAAGATTGTACCCATTGTACTTCAGTCTAAGTGATGGCTGCTTATGGCCATGCCCTTTCTTCTGCACTTTGAGCGTTTTGTCTGGATTTTTCTCTCCTTTCCTTTTGTAAAAAAGGATGAATTTTCCGAAACTCTGTTATGACGGAAACTCACCAGTTCTCTGTTGTAATCAACAAATAGGATGTGAACGCTTGACTCTTCTTCTTCTTTTTTTTTAAAAGGAGTTTCAAGGGTAAGATCTGCTGTCTTGTGAATGTCAAAGAAGTTTCTCATTCGCCCCTTTCTTCTCTCTCCCACTCTCTTTAATTTGTTAATGCTTTCGACTTATTTTGCTTTGGATAATTTTCAAAGTACTGCTTTCTCTAGAGATCTCTAAAAGGCAGAAGTTCTGGCTATTAAAGATTTGCCATTCTCAGAACAGCCCAGTTAGGGTACCCTCAGGTTATTTATAACTGGATTTTATCTCAGAAAATTAACTAAAAGAAGATTAACCAAAAATCTAAAGGAAAATGCCTTAAACACCTCATCTATTATGCTGTGCTCAAACAGATATTTTCATCTTAACAGCTTGGCAAACCCAGTGGAATGCTCTTTCTAGTTTGGGGCATAAAATAAGATAACATTCTGAATTCCTGCAGGAAATCTTGTAACTCTACTTAAAATTAAGGCATAAAGTATGAAAATGTGTTTCCTCTGTACAGTCTTATTACTTTGCCTGTTAACTTAACTGGTTCCTATTTCTGCTGGTTCGAAGAGCCCCAGGACATTTAAATACCTCTTCTAGAAACAAATTCTTTTCTTTACAAGCCCTCCCAGGTCATTGGGCTCAGATCAATAAGGAAGAAGGTTTTGTATTTTGACAATTCCTTCATCTCTTAATTTAGTCTGATGAGGGAGGAAACCACAAATTTAGTCGTATTTCATCCATCTGAGACTTTATATCCCATTTCAGCCTGATTAGAAAGCAAAATCTTCACAGTAGGACATCAAGCCCACTGTATGCCCTGCCTGCCTCCTCCCTGTGACCTGTCTCCACCTACTGTCCTCTTCTCTTGTTCTTCCTCAGCCGTTCCTCCGACATGCCAGGTGTGCTCCTGTCTCAGACGCTTTGCCTTTGGTGTTCCTTCTACCTGGAGTATTCTTCCCATATAGCACCATGAGCTGTTCTTCTCCAAAGGGCTTTGTTCATCTGACACTTTCTCGGTGACGTTGTTTCTCACTACTCACTATAAAATGGCAGCCGCCTCTCTGACGCTTGCACCCTCTCTTGCTTTTCCTACTTTGTATTCCTTGTGGCGCTTACTATATCACATAGATAAAGACATGGATGTAGACATAGACATGGACATAGAAACATAGATGTACACGAGTTTTGTGTTTCTTCTCCCACTCTCTAGAAGAATGTAAGTTTCTAAGTACTGAGATTTTTGTCTCTTTTGCTCACTATTGTACTTCAGGGCCTAGAAGAAGGCCTGGCACATGGTAGACAATATTTATTGGATGAATGAATCTAGAAATATCCTTGGATGTATAATGTCCGACTCACTCTACCACACAGCAACGTAGGTAGTTTTATATACATTTTCTAGTTGTATATAAAACTACAGTCCAAAAAGCTAAATGACTTAAGTGCTCACAGATACTCCTGGATGAGAGAGGATTGGAAACCAGGTCTGTTCAATTGCAAATCCCCTCCTGTGACTTTTACAGGTCAGATGATTTTGTTTCTATAGGCTCTGGCAGGTCCCTTCTCTTTACATCACCAGAGAGGAAGATCCCCTAAGACAAAGCATTCCTTGTAGTTTTTAGCATAACTAGTACTGGCTCAGAAAGTATCCACTGGGGTTCTGAATACCACTGCCCTGCCTCTTGAGTAGCTATGCCTGCTTGCAGGGACGGTGCCGTATGCTGTTTAGGAGGACAGACTGTGGACGGGAATCCTGAGCCACAACTCCTTAGCCCCATGGCCTTGGGCAGGTGACTGAGCCTGTCTGAGTTACAATAAATAAAAATACCATGCTGAATGATGGCCTCGCATGACATTGAGAAGTACAGACATGGCAGGCAGGCTCCTGGGTTCGATTCCTGCCCCTGTCATTGAGTAAAGTAATTATCGTAACTTTGAAACAAATTGACCTCTCTAAGCCTCAGTTGATTCTTCAGCTAAATGAGGGTGATTGATAATCAAAACTATTTTATAGGGTTTGGGGGAGTATCACATGAAATAACACATATAAAAGGCTTGGTTTAATCTCTG
The DNA here is from genome assembly GCF_047675955.1 of Chlorocebus sabaeus. Lineage (NCBI taxonomy): Eukaryota > Metazoa > Chordata > Mammalia > Primates > Cercopithecidae > Chlorocebus > Chlorocebus sabaeus. Next base: position 75,544,682 of record NC_132908.1, read on the forward strand.
AAGCACATTAGCTCTTAACAAATGTTAACTATTATTGTATTATGATTAACACCTATTTTACAGGGTTGCTATGAGGACATCATGAGATAGTATGTATGAAGAACCTAGCACATTGCTTGGTACATGTGAGGATTCTGTAAATGTTACCCATTTTATTCCTTAATTTCCTTTATAGACCCTTTCCCTGCGACCGACACCCAGTAGTCTGGCTTCTACCCCAACAATGTTGGTGAAATTGCTTGCTTGAAATTTACCAGGCCAGGCTTATGCCTGTAATCCCAGAAACTCAAGAGGCTAAGGCAGGAGAATCCCTGTAATCCCTTGAGGCCAGGAGTTTGAGACCAGCCTGGGCAAGATAGCAAAATACTATCTCTACAAAAAATTTAAAAAAAAAAAAAAAAAAAAAAAAGCCAGGCATAGTGGTGCACGCCTGTAGTCTTAGCTATTTGGGAGACTGAGGAGGGAGGATAGCTTGAGCCCAGGAATTTGAGGTTGCAGTGAGCTATCATTGTGCCACTACACTCCACCCTAGATCTGGAAGGAAGGGGGAAAGGAGGAAGGGAAGGAAGGAGGAATTTACCAGAAACAAATTAACTTCTATAATTCTAAGTACTTGTTAAGGCAGAAAAATGCAGAGAAGAAAATCAAGGAAGTTGAGGGCAAGGAGCTCATCCTTCAAGGTCACAGATCTCAGTTGCAACATCTGGAAAAGGGGCTGGTTGGGCGTGCCAGGCAAGCTTTTGTGACAGTGTAAGAGTAAGTAAAGATTGCATCTCAGTATGAGACACAGTAAGAGCCTGATAAAGGGTTTCCCCTCTGATGTTGACAACATGATGTCAAAGATGGTGTTTGCTGTTGTTTCAAATGTCTTATTTCAAATTCTCAATTAGTTTCTTCGTGCCATAAGGGCAAAATCCACAGCTCATACTCTTTCAGGATCTCCTCTCACTTCTGCAAACATCTAATACCACCGTGGACACACAGTCCACTCTCAAAAAAACAAACAAAAAAAATTGGCCCTTGGCCTCATGACAGCCAAATCTGATTTCCTTCCAAGAGGCAACATTGTTTGTGCTTAGAAGTAATTCCTGGCGGGGCACGGTGGTTCATGCCTGTAATCCCAGCACTTTGGGAGGCCAAGGCAGGTGGATCACCTAAGGTCGGGAGTTCAAGACCAGCCTGACCAACATGGAGAAACCGTGTCTTTACTAAAAATACAAAACTAGCCAGGCATGGTGGCACATGCCTGTAATACCACACACTCGGGAGGCTGAGGCAGGAGAATCACTTGAACTTGGAAGGCGGAGGTTGCCATGAGCCGAGATCGCACCATTGTACTCCAGCCTGGGCAACAAAAGCGAAACTCCATCTGAAAAAAAAAAGAAAAGAAAAGAGAAGAAGAAGAAGAAATAAATCCTAACAGTCTGGAATCTCTAGGGTCTCTGCTATTATCCTTTAGTTTAAGCCTCACATTTTTCAAAACATTTTGAATTCTGGTGTAATGGCTTTAGCTGACCAGGAATTTATAGTTAAAAGCAGATAAAGTAAAACAGTGAAAACAGAGACATGATCCGAGTTCATGATACCGTATGTGTCTTGACAAACACTTACATTTGTGAATAAGAAAACTGGGGTCTGTTTTGTGGTTTATTTCAGAGATGTTGGATAAAATCAGGCATCAGAAAAGACGCCAGTACCAAACGAAGATACTTGCTGTATTTGCAGTTTTCTCTCTTATTAACATGAAAACACCTTACATGGATGGAAACATCTAAAGGCTATTTTTTATTTTATTTTCCATTGCTTCACTCTAATGCTTTCACCCGTACCTGTGGAAATTAGACTGTCACCTGCTTTTAGCATCCTGTTTTCTTTCGTATTTGTAATGAAGCCCTCCGGGAATTATGCGATTACAAAAATGAGTTACAAATCCTCATTCGGTATACAAAAGTATATCGCTGCTTTCCTTCTCTGTTTAAATAGTCTACAAAACAAGAAATAATTAGTCAAGCACTATCGGTAATTAAGCACATAAGATGAACATTAAACAAACTGCAATCTTGCATCATTTTGAAGGTAGATAGGCAGGTTTTTGCGTTTGGAATCCAGCCAAAATGCCCATCTTCATTCCCTTTGCTCCTTATTTATTACTGGCGAGGGAATTGACTTGCCGAACTTGCTGATGTACTCTTGCCGGCGGTCCATCTGAGAGTTCACGTAAGTGTGAGCGGCTATTTTTTGACAACACTACCTTTGGGAGAAGATGGTTTCAAAGAACTTACTGTATCGAATGGAAAGACAATGTGTTTTCCCAACATTGGAGTATGTTTCTAAGTTGGGATCAGTTCATGATTCAGAGAAATGCTCTCCCTTCTTGTGTATGATATCAGATCAGGTCAGATGTAGGTATAGGACTCTGACTCCTGTTTTCCAAACATTTTTTCATTATGAGTCTCTCTTTCGGTCCCCTAAAGCTTCTGGTAATTTTTTTTTTTTTTTTTAGACAAAGTCTCACCCTGTTGCCCAGGCTGAAGTGTGGTGGCAGGATCACAGCTCACTGCAACCTTTGCCTCCTGGGCTCAAGTGATTCTCCTACCTCACCCTCCCAAGGTAGCTGGGACCACAGGGGCACACCACGACGCCTGCCTAACTTTTATTGTTGTTGTATTTTTTGATACAGATGAGATTTTGCCATATTGCCCAGGCTGGTCTCAAAACTCCTGGACTCAAGTGATTCACCTGCCTCAGCCTCCCAAAGTGCTGGGGTTACAGGCATGAGCCACTGTGCTTGGCCCTGGTAAAATTTTGTCTACGTAGTCACTGCTGCCCAGGCAAAATCTGAAACATGTTACAGTCTAATTTGGTTAAGTTTTTCTTGCAGACCAGAACTTCTAGGAAACTGATATACAGGTTTTCACCAAAATATATTTTCAAGGAAAATCAGAGGATAAAAGTTTCCAATGCATTTAGACTAGAAAATTAAATATTCAACAAACACTTTCGGAGGGCCAACTATTCGCCAGGCTCCTTGCTGGGTACTATAAAGAATAGTCTATAACCTCAAGGCAATTTCTGTCTGGCTTTAAGATCAAGACTAATTGTGACTTGATGTAAGGTATTTGTGTTGCTTTATATTACATTCTCCTTAGCTCCATTGTGTTAAATACAGATAGACAATATTTGTACATGACAGGTTGGCTCGCCATTAATCACTCAAAAAGTAATAGGATGATCAATGATTTTCTTTCTGGCTTGTCTACACCAAAATGGTTCTTCTGCTCAGTTGGTTTCTATAGTGATTTTACGGATGTAGGCATTTTCTTCTGGAATTAGAAGAACTGACAGGCCGGGCACAGTGACTCATGCCTATAATCCCAGCACTTTGGTAGGCTGAGGTAGGTGGATCACTTGAGGTCAGGAGTTTGAGACAATCCTGGCCAACGTGGTAAAACCTCGTCTCTACTACTAAAAATACAAAAATTAGCTGGGTGTGGTGGCACATGCCTGTAATCCCAGCTACTCGGGAGGCTGAGGCAGTATTATTGCTTGAGCCCGGAAGACGGAGGTTGCAGTGAGCCAAGATCGCACCACTGCACTCCAACCTGGATGACAGAGCAAGATTCCATCTACAAAACAAAAACAAAAACAAAGAACTGACAATAAGTAGTTTTCTCCGTTTTGTGACTTATTTTGAATTATTAAGAATAAGTGTCATAAAGCCAACACTTCTTAACATGTGTATAGTATGTTATAGTTTTCAAAGCCTTTGAGAAGTATACACAGGGAGCCAGGACAGTATTTGTATCCTCATTTCATAGTTCCTGGAAAACAGGTTCAGAGAAGTTAAGCAGCTTGCCCAAAATGGCACAGCAATCTGACAGAGCTAGGATTATCTTCCATCCTCTGTTTAATTACCTGTGCCTCCCAGTCAATCATCCTAAGCTCTAATACAGCTGGAGAAGGTTCTGTTAACACACCATACATCTTTTTTTTGTTGTTGTTAGAGATGGAGTCTCACTCTGTCACCCAGGCTGGCATGCAGTGGTGCCATCTCAGCTCACTGCAATCTCCTTCTCCCAGGTGCAAGTGATCCTCTCTCCTCAACCTCCCGAGTAGCTGGGATTATAGGTATGTGCTACCATGCCCGGCTCACTTTTCTGTTTTTAGTAGAGACGGAGGTTTCACCTTGTTGGCCAGGCTGGCCTTGCACTCCTGACCTCAAGTGATCCACCCGTCTCAGCCTCTCAAAGTTCTGGGATTACAGGCATGAGCCACCACGCCAGGTCATACATCTTAAATATAAAGTTTTTACAATGCCACCATTTAAAAATAAAATTGGGCATTCACGCATTTAGCAAAGACTTCCTGAGTGTCTGCTTGGTCAAGTGTCACAAACTGGAAAAGAGCATAGCCTGTCTTCCAAGAACTGGCACCAGCAATGTCATAGGCTGAGGGAGAAGTCAGAGAACTGTGAGTGACGTGTTTCTCTGGCTGCTCCCGACACAAGGAACTGCAACTAAATTGAAGACTGGAGGACAGGAAGCACCTTAGTGGTTCACCTTTCATTCGAGTGTGCCCAGGGTCCAGATATTCAAGAAGAGCTGATCACCTGTTGGATGCCACCACACATGCCTGGACACAAAATAACTCAGGAAACAGTGATAAAAGTTTGTTATTGTGGTTTTTGTGGAAATTAAAGTGGCCTCCCCTCTAAGCTTCGTGAACTTCAGCAAGCTCCTGAACCCATCTGGACCCTCTCTCTCATCAGTAACATAGAGATGAAACACTAAATGCACTCCGGTGACATCCTGGATTAGCTCCTGAAGCAGAAAAAGGACTATAGTGGGAATCTGGTGAAATCCTAATACAGTCTGTCATTTACTTAATAGTAACATACCATTTTAATAAGCATACCATGGGCTGGGCATGCTGGCTCACACCCCAAATCCCAGCATTTGCAATAAGTGTACCATGGTCATGTAAGATGTTGACATTAGGGGAAAGACAATAAAGGGCATGGAGGAACTTTGTGTACTCTCTCTGTAAGTTTCCTGTAATACTAACATTCTAAAATAAAAAGATTATTTAAAGGGAAAGAAAACCTCTTTATGATAGTAACATCAGTTGGTATAACCATTTTGGAAGACTTGATCTACATAAGATCAAATATAAGCATATCTGATCCCCTAGAAATTGCACTTCTGGCCAGGAGTGGTGGCTCATGCCTGTAATCCCAGCACTTTGGGAGGCTGAGGCAGGCAGATCACTTGAGCCCGGGAGTTCAAGACCAGCCTGGGCAACATGGTGAAACCCTATCTCTACAGAAATATTAGCCAGGCATAGTGGCATGTGCCTGTAGTCCTAGTTACTCGGGAGGCTGAAGCAGGAGGATCATCTGAGCCCAGGGAGGTCAAGGCTACAGTGAGCTATGATTGGGTCCCTGCACTCCAGCTTCGGTGACAGTGAGACCCTGTCTCAAAAAAAAAAAAAAAAAAAAAAAACACAAAACAAACAAAAAAGCAATTTTAGGAATATGCCTGGTCAAAATGTGCTCATACATTTACCAAAAGACAAGTACAAGGATATGTTTAGCAGCATTATTCATGATAACACAATGAATCATTATTCATGATTACTCAGGACATCTGGTAAACCACCCAGATATCTATGAGTGGTAGAATGGATAAATAAGTTATAATAAATCCACACAAGAGGAGACTACTCACCAACGAGAATGAATGACTTACAACTAAATCCAACCATGTGGATTATCTTACAAAGATGATGTTGAGAGAAAGGAGGAAGACACCGAGGAGTGTATTCTATGTGATTATAGTTACAATGAGTTCACTAAAAGGCAAACTATTCCTATTAAAAGTTAGGGTAGAGAATGGATGGGGCCGGGCGCGGTGGCTCAAGCCTGTAATCCCAGCACTTTGGGAGGCCGAGACGGGCGGATCACGAGGTCAGGAGATGGAGACCATCCTGGCTAACCCGGTGAAACCCCGTCTCTACTAAAAAATACAAAAAACTAGCCAGGCGAGGTGGTGGGCGCCTGTAGTCCCAGCTACTCGGGAGGCTGAGGCAGGAGAATGGCGTAAACCCGGGAGGCGGAGCTTGCAGTGAGCTGAGATCCGGCCACTGCACTCCAGCCTGGGCGACAGAGCAAGACTCTGTCTCAAAAAAAAAAAAAAAAAAAAGAATGGATGGGAGCATGAAGTGGCCTCTCCCATGTTGCTAATGTTCTGTTGCTTGTTCAAGCTACTTTTGGTGTGTTCAGTTTATGAAAATTCATTTAGTGACACATGTATATTTTGTGCATTTTTTTGCATGTATATTTTACTCCAACACAAAGTTCATGGACACATACAAGATCTTATCTCACAGTTGTTGAGAGAATTAAAGGAAGTGATGAATATAAAGCACAATCAATGCATTCCATTGATTCTTCTGCTTTTTCCATCCATCCATGTTACCCAGTCTTAATTCATACCGTTGGAGGCCCCACCAAGACATCTGACCCTCAGCTGTGTCACTGGGAAGTTGTGCCTTCCACCGTGCAGTGTTTTGTTCTTAACCAACATGACACCCCAGGTTCAATGGTGGGAGTGTCATTGGCAACTTCTGAAATGTGTGAATATCTCTGTTAGTTTTGGAGTTTGCTAAATGGCCAGCCCTTCTAGGAGCTCACTCATGGTTGGGGGCAGATTACCAACCACTCTCTACTTTTTTTTTTTTAATGGGTCTTGTCATTTGTAAATGGGGAAGGATCACTGAAAACAAAAATACCCTTGCCTTCTTCCATCTGTATTTTCTTTACTAAATTATCCAGTCTTATAAATATTTGAATAACATTTGGTCAGGATAAAATCTTTCCTGTCAGCTCAGTACAAGAACACTTTTTGGCTCCTGAGACCATAACAGTCAGATAAATTAATATTGATTTGTTAGAAAATAGTTTTCACTCTGTCTAAACATCTTATTCTGGGCTCTTGAACCAAAATTATGAATTTAAAAGCAGCAAAATAGTTCTTCACAGTTTTCCCAGTGAAACTAATTATGGGCAGATTGTGAAAAATGTATTGGATGTGATTTCCAACACAGAGTTCTGCTAACCAAAATTCAGAGAAACTAGAGGCTCAGTGTCTGATTTATTTGAGCAAGTTGCAATTTGGTAGACTGGAGAATTTTTGTAAATAGTTTTTGCAACTTCCATAGGGATACCTGAATACATTAATATCTCACGAATGGCAGAAGATGAAGGGGAAACTTTTTTTTTGTTAACTGATAATTTGATTTACCTAATAGAAGGATCAGATTCTTCCCCCTTCTTACTTAAGTCTATATATTAAAGAACATTTCACTTACCTACTGTATAAATATGCAGTGTGTAGAATTTGACTCAATTTAGAGTTGAGTTTTAATTACATCCATGTGCAGGGATGGGGATGGAATTTTTTTTTTTTTTTGAGACAGAGTTTTGCTCTGTTGCCCAAGCTGGAGTGCAATAGCACCATCTTGGCTCACTGCAACCTCTGCCTCCCAAGTTCAAGTGATTCTCCCACCTCAGCCTCCTGAGTGGCTGGGATTACAGGTGCCCGCCACCACACCAGGCTAATTTTTGTATTTTTAGTAGAGATGGGGTGTCACCATGTTGGCCAGGCTGATCTTGAACTCCTGACCTCAAGTGATCTGCCACCTTGGCCTCCCAAAGTGCTGGGATTACAGGCATGAGTCACTGCGCCTGACTGTACTTTTTTTTTTTTAAAGTAAAGTCTACCCATACCCATTGTAAACATTTGGTATTTTTTCTTTTGGAAAAGAAGTGCGTTTTCTTTTTGCCTCATGAATCTCTGAGTACATTTTATGCATTCTGTATTCTACTTTATTTACTCAATATTATATGAGAAATAAATTCTAAATGTAGTTTTGAATGGTGGCTTTGCAAAAGAACATTTCCTCTTCTTTTGGACATTTTTCCAATTTTAAATAACACATCATTGAACAACTCTGTACAAAATTCCTCATCTGATCTGCAGAGAAGTTTTAAGATAGATGTCTAGAATTTCATCTCATATCTAAACTGTTCTAAGACCCTTGGTACACATTGATATGTATTGTCCAATTGCTTTCCAGAAACTATATAAAATGTTACAAAGGAAAACATATACGTATATAAAATATACATGAAGGGAGAAGTAAATGTAAATGAAAAGAAAAACATGTAGAGAAAGAATATGTCTAAAAGAAACTGCAGAGGCAGCTATAATTAAAGCCCAGGAAAGACTATGAAATTCTGGTTCCACCTAAAACAGCTGTATGGTAAAAAGCTTATTCAGAGTCCTTGCTTCTTGGAAAGCTTTGTTAGAGTCTTACGGGATTGTAATGCACAGGTACAGGGGCAAGGCTACTTTTTTCCTCGAACTAGTTCACCAAAGCATCTATCATATGAAAGTGAATATAAAATTCTTGATAGAGTCTGCTGGGTTAAGGAGGAGAAATTTCAGTTTTCATACTGTCCATCTTAAACCTTTTCTGAAATTGGAAGTGAAGAAGCGACAGTCTGACTATATGTGTGTTTGTGGTGTGTGTGTACCTAGTCTAGGGCTAGGTTTGGAAACTGTTTTCTCCCATAGGTTAAGCTGAACTAGACCGTATGTCAAAAAAGAATCTCAATGTCAACTTAATCCATTGTCATGACTATAAAATGCTATTTCATTATACAAGCGATTCCCCTGTGGATTTCTCCTGACTCTCTATGCAGCCCAACTCTATTTTAATCTGTTACAACTTTTCTTTCCCCTCTCTCCCAAGTCCCAACATTTTGGAATTATTCAATGTATTCACTTCCAAGGCACCTGTTTGATATTTACACAAATTATGAAAGTAAGGTGGGAAGGCAATGAAGGCAACAAAGTATATAAAACATACACACACTCATGTAAGAAATGACTACAGACACCTCAACAGCCTTCCAAAACACTTTAATCATTTTCTTTGGGGGTTGAACAAGTGGCTGAAAATCCCAAAATCCATCACCCAATGTGAAAATACAAAAGGGTCAGATATGTGTGGATTCCATAAAATAGTGCATTTGAATTCCCCCAGGTCTTTTAAAGATAACGGTTTTCCAGATGTAACAAAAGAAAAGAAAATTTCCAAATCAAAATTCCCATTTGCCTTTCGGGATGTTGAGTTTTCTCCACATTTGTGCAATTAAGAGTTTTGCTGAGTGAGCTTAGGACTCTGTCTCTTTAAGTGTTTAACAGTAATTGGTTCATGTCCTGGTGTTCATTGAAAATCCTAGACATTTCATGTAAAATCTTCTTAATGAGGGGATGAATTTTTCATTCACATTAGAAAGCTCACTCTGACAAACAATTTCTAAATAAAACTTTGGCGACATGACATCCCACATTGGACTTGACAGAGAGGACAGGTGCATTAGAATATAACTGTATGGCGATCCTTCAAGCTGTCAGCCATGAATATTTTATTTCTTAATGAATCATCTTTGTGAAATGAACTTTCTTGTTGTAGTGTCAGTGCCATTTACAACAAAAAGCTGGCTCCTTTTAAAAGGTGAGCTCCTTAAAGATGCTGATTCCTGCATAAAATGTTTAACCCTACCCGAGGTGTTGGGCAATTGGGAGCTTTGTGCTTTGCTTCTCCCTTCTGAAAGTGACTTGAGAACCCACTTCGGGCTGGTGTGATTACAGTGAGGAGAAAGCTTTCCTTGATTTGCTGTTTCCTTCTCAGAACTGAAATCCCAGGTACCTGCCCAGAGGCAGCCACTTTGGCAGTTGGGTCCCTGTGGTTCAGGCGTTAATCCTGTTGTTTTTGTAGTTGTCTAGGGATTTAGTTCCTCACATCCTAAGGCCCACTGGGTGCTATTAGCTGGTGCTAACCGACAGCTCTAGGCAGAAAGCCTTTTTCAGGATCCTAGCTTCCCTGTCTTCTAGAACTCAAAGATGGCTTTTGTTAGTTTTGAGGATGGAGACAGCTATCATTCAAATGATGGGCTTAACCATCTCCCTACTGACCGAGCCAGAACTTATTTTTATGTTGCCACTAGGAGTCTTCTGAGATGCTCTTGTGGCTGGGTGTACAATCGCTTTGCTCATCTCTAGACACAGACTAGACAACAAAATACGTTCCCCTAAAATAGCCCAGGGTTAGTTCTGTGCCCTTTGTCACTGTTGGTACAATTGTAAGAGGATATTGATTTTTTTTTCTTTTTGATTCATGGTCTCAACTGTGTCTCAAGACTGCCTAACAGTCCTTCTGTCTACTCGATCTAGTTTGTCTTCCATTCCTCACGGTGGCAATTGCAAGCTTCTCCTTTTCCCCCAAGCTCCATAGTCTCCCCCCGGTGCCCTTAGAAACCTTCCCTGGTCCGTGCTCCACACCACCACCAGCTCCCCCTAGAAGCTGACCGTTTATCCCATCCCGGCTGACTTCTTTCCTTTTGCAAGGAGGTGTCTCTCTTTGAATTCAACTCGGGGGTCGGTTTCACTGCCTGCCTTGTGGAGCCGACTCTCTGTCCCATCCTTCAGGAATATGGCTTCATAATAAGATAATAGGGATTTGCACCAGGGATTGGCAAATGACAGGCATTTTCTGTTTCCTTAAGTAAAATGTCATTAAAGTCCAGCCCCACTCATTCATTTATATATTGTGCATATCTAATTATTTTCACACTGCAATGACCCATAGTCAAATACTTTCTATCTGGCTTTTTAAGAAGATCTTTGTCCCCCTTGCCCCCCACCCCAATTTGTGCTATAGATCAGAAGCCTAAACCCTGCAAACTGGGTCCCCCATCTAAGGGTCTGCAATGAAAGGCAAGCCGACTTGGTGTGTCTCAGAGTAATAATTCTTGCCCTTGGCAGTTAATACTACACTGTTGCAGCTTCAAATATAATGTATTTTAGTGCTCTGCAACAACCATAAGAATTGGCCTGTGTCCACTGGTCTCCACTAGGAGAAAACCAGGCCAAGCTTGAAAGTACTAAGCATGCCCAGGGGAAATGGAATACGCTAGAAATTTGTTGTTTCCTTTTCACTAGGTTTAAGTGAGAATATTTGCGAGCAAACTCTCAGTGTGGGCAGGTGACAATTTCTGCAGGTATTTTTCCCCCCTTTTAACTTGTACGGCATAGTTCCCTATTTTGTTTTGTTCTACCTCTGTGACAACAGCTGCCACCCAAGGTTTAAAGATACCGGTGTCCTCACCTTCAGAGCAGGGGTTATGTTTGCGGTCTCTGGTGAAAGTCCATACTATATGATGAATTTTCTGTTAATATAAACTTCCACTGTTAATAAGCCACCCAAATTATTTGTATTAAAATAGAGGTATACCATCTTAAGTCTCTTCTTTCAGAAAATGAATCTCTCTTTGTTTTTTGTTTTTTTTTCCTGTCTCCTAAATGTTAGGAATTTTCTGAAATTTGAAACCAAGTGGCACAAAAATATTGCATTTATTACATAATTGCTCTTAGGGAGATACACATACACATATACACACATATACACAAGTACACATACACACATTTTTTCCTAAACAACGTCAATATTGTAACAGTTTTGAAGCACCTACACATACTGACAGATACATTTTGTAAATGAGGCAAATCTATGATTGAAATGCAATTGCTTAAAAATGAAAGTTCTAAAAATAAATAAAAACAAACATTAATACGTAAAAGCCCCATTTTTATTTTCTTATTTGACCTCTCATCTCTCTATCATTCTTAATCCTCATGTTCTTAACGGACATCCCTCCCATCCCCTCTGGGCCTTCTGAGACTGTTCCCCCAACCACAGGCAGGAGGACTTGTCCACAAGTTGCTGTCTGAACTGGGCGAGCCTCCTGGCTTCCCTGAAATGGTGCTGATGTCTTCACTTCCTGCCACCTTGGCAGCCTTTGTAGTTTGCTCTCTTTTTGCCAGGGGAACAAATTAAGAGACAGAAGAGTGATAGTGTCTAGATGTGATCTGCTCACTCAGCCAGTATTTTCCATAGCCAGTCTTTCCCTAGACCAGCGTCTGAGCATGCCTTGTCTACGGGCCTCCTCTACTGTTATTTACTGATGACTTTCTCATTCACTTTCTGTTTTTTATGTAAATGCCAGCCTTAGCCTTGTTCAAGGTAACAGTATGCAGGAAATCATGGGTTTCGAGCATGTTTTGTCAATATTTAGTAAAACGCGTTCATAGCTATTATTATAAAGACTTTAGGTGCATTCCTGCACCACTTAATAACGGAATCAATCTCCTCTCATCAGGGGAACAAACCTGTCTTTGGTTCACACTGTTTGAGGATAAAAGGGAGCATACAGTGGGCCTCATTCTGAGAAATGTTTAGTAAATCACAGGTTGCCTTTCCTCAGTCCCTCAATATTATTGCTAGTCTGTTTCATAGTGAATAAAAAATTCTCCCGGGTGGATGAATAAAGTGAAATTTAGATAATTTTCCTCAAAAATGAAATTGTTTAAATCTTCCTTTAGTTCTCTTTTTTCTGCCCGCCCCTCTTCCGTACAATCTGTTTTTCACCCCTGTTGTCTCAGTCCCATCTGATATTTGAATGACAGTGTGTAATTTCAGGTTTAGGATTGTTGATCTGTAAATCTCAGCCTAATGCTTTCACCTCCCGGCTTTCTCCTAAGTTCACCCTCCTCGCTTCCCTCCTTCCTGCAAGGATTCTAAACGATTGCGCTTCATTAAGTTATTTTTATAATGAGTTCCTGTTACCAGGGAATACAGAGTTAAAAAGGTGATCTCACTAAAAGTAATTAGCATAAGACCTGCTGGACCTGTAGAAGTGACTGGATGGTAATCAATAGCAATATGATTACACCCATGCAGCAATTATAAATTATTTAAAACACTACCCCCAGGTTACTGACTAGTTGCCTTTAAATTAAATTCTCTGTCAATAATTGATGCAAAGAATTAATGTGAGAACACCTTCAGTTACTGAAACTTTTTTAAGGTGGCATAAAATATTGAACTGTTGCCCGTCATTAGCAGCTAGGCTGTCTGTTTGCTCTAACATCCTTCTTTTCTAAATTGGTCAAGAAAGACTCTCAGATCTTGAAAGATGACAAATGATTTGGAATCCACTTCTGGGTATTCTTCTAAGGGCACTGAAATGTCCCAATGGGAAATTTCATATATGAAGGCAAAGGAAAAAAAATTAACCTTTAGATAATGACCGATTATACTTCTTCATCAGCTCTAACAAATGAAGGAGAAGAGTTGGTTTTCTGGAGTTTGCTTCAGTTCTTTATTATGGCCAGTGTAGGTCGGGGAGGTCTTACCTAGCTTGAGAAATCAGAACCTAGGATATTTAAGCTGTCAGTAGTAGTGTTTTAAAACTCTAGGCCTATAATAAAGTAAAAAGTGTGTCTTTGATAAAATGGGTTATTTTCCTTGCTTAGTGAATGTCTTCTTTCTCTCTCTAAACATTGTCATTTGCAAAAGAATGTTTTTTCTTTCATACTAATTCTCTACTAGCAATGAGAACCACGGAGTCTAGGAAATTGCATACGAAATTCAAGGATTGGAAAGAAGAAGGGGAAGTCAACCATTAGCAACCGTAGCTCCTCTTTGATCTCAAGAGGCAAGAGGTACTCAATGAACCACGGGCTAAAATTAAAAAAATGAACCACGTGCTAAATTAAAATGACTCCTGTGCCTGTGTATGTTGCTGGACTCTGGGGTCACAGGATGGCTGAAGGGATGCCTTCAAGAAATTAATACCCTAATAAGGGAAACAGATCCTTTCATGTTGGTGCAGGAGATGTTCTAGGCCTGGTTGTACCTTTAGTTGGAATGGCGATCATGGACAGATCACCCCTGCTGTCTAGAACACATGTCAAGAAAGGGGAGCCAGGCAACATCATTCTTGTTCAAAGCGTCCTTCCCCCACATTTTATCCAAAGCAACTCCGCTTTTACCCGTGTTACCCACTGAGGTTCTGCGTATGTGAAACACCAGGTCACCTGCAAAAATCAAAACAGTTTGGCGTGCACTGGGCTAGGTAAGGATCCATGGTCTTTCGGGCGGGTGATTGTGATACTATAGGAGCCAGTGTCCTGTTGACGCCTTCCCACAGCTTTCTTCCCTCTGTTTTAGAGTTTTGTTAGCCACGATTTGGACCAATCTGCAGTTAGGCCAAGGGCTGCTGATCCAGCTGGATTAAGGAACTCTGCTGTTTGAGCATGCGGGCTTCGTTCATTGGTGTCTCCTACGCCAAGCCCTAGGCTTGGTTACAAATGGGTGAAGTGTCTTTTCTGTCCTCAAGCACTCACAGGTAGCTTAACAGTAATGCCTTGGATTCCTTCCTTCAAGAGTGATAGCAGGAAGCCCAACTTCTCTGGTAGCAGAGCAGCGGTCCTCAAAGCAGACCCTGAGGTCAGAGGAGCACTGGCGCCAGAAGTTTCCATGTCCACACTGCCGAGTAAACTGTAGTTACCCACACAGACCAGGAGGCTCTCCCGGCTGACAGGGTCACAAAGACACACAACTATGAGATGGAATGACTATAACTAGAAAATAAAAGTGGGGAGGCCCCCCTGGACCATCCTATGCCTGAAATAAGGGACAACATTGTTCTTTTTTATCTGCCAACCTCCCGGTGCCACACTAAGCACAGAGTCGGGCCTCAAAAAATACCAGTCCTTTCGCCTGTCCCCTCTTACATAGTTTGAATCCAAGAGGCTGTCATGCCAGGCTCCCCCACTCAGTATATTTTCTTTATGTTTAAATGGTTTGGATTGACTTCTCTTTTCTTTTCTTTTCTTTTTCTTTTTCTTTTTCTGTTGCTACTTAGGAAACCATCTCCAGGTTAGAACAAATGCCTGAAATAGAGAAGGGTGAGGTCACTGCCTAAGACACTTCCTCCTCCACCCACTCCTCTCTCAGACTCAGCTCCTTCCACTTCTGCCCACATGGCTGCCATTTTAATTTTTGCTTAAATGTTGCAGCCAATATTTCATGTGTTGTTTTCTTCCTTGCCTGGGAGACTCTTTTGTCTGAGGTTCCCCGGTATTTTCCAGGGACCCTTCTAGCACTTCTGTGAACACATTAGCTTCCCCTTGTTCCAGAAAATGTCTGTCATACATTATGTGCCTTTCTCTGTCTTTCTCTGCCTCTCTCACCTTCATCGATCACACTTTTGCTTCACACAGGTAAGAGGAAACCAAACTCACACAGTAGCTTCTGTTTTCCAGCAATCTAGAACACAAGATTTTCTAGATGTGTCTTTTGAGTTGATATACAATATTTTCCTTGACAGATTTGTTACTGGCTGAGCAGATATTGTGTCTGTGATATATCTGAGTACCAAGTACCCCTGATTACCATGGAGTAATGTCTTTTATTGAGGCTTTTATTTTTATTATTATTACTTTTTTTGAGACAGGATCTTGCTTTCTTGCCCTGAAAGGCGTGCAATAGTGTAGTCATGGCTCACTGCAGCCTTGACCTCCTGGGCTCAAGCAGTCCTCCCACCTCAACCTCCTGAATAGCTAGAACTACAGGCAAGTGTATTGTGGCAATTGTTAATGTTCACTTTTATTTCCATACTTAGCCTTGATAATTTAATTTTAAAGAGTTATACAACACATACACACACATCTAACTGTTGTGTTATTGGGTTAATGGGAATATTTTAGACTCAAACCTGGTTCTTTGCCTCTCTTCAGCACAGCAAAGGATACACTTCGAAGTGTGCTATTGAACTTCAAAGTCGGTAATGTTCAGTGGTGCTTCAGCATGTAGATCAGAAAGTCCTAGACTATTTTTTGTCTAAATTATTGTTTGTAGTCAACCTCTCTACTTGTTGGAAACACAGACTTAAGATTGGCTTTCTGCTCTACCTAGTTCATTGCTGCAGCTGTAATCCAGCCTGATTCTAATTTATAACTGGAGATGGTTGTCTTCTTTTTCTTCCATGAAACAAATTGATTGATGTGTCCAGGGAGCAAGGTGGTACTCACACCTGCCCAGCCTGCTTGTGTGTGTCTCAAGGTGGAGTGAGGCTGTGGAAACAATAGAGAGAATAGCATGGAAGGCCATGTTGCAGTTAAACAAGATTGAGAAAGAACACGGGACTAAAACCATGCCTCGAAGATGTTTACAACCATATGAAGTTGACCTTGAGACCCCAAGACAGGCTTCAGTTTTCCACAATGCAGCTATTATGAGAAACACAGTGACTAACCGAGCACCATGCGTAACTCAGTTCTCGGAATTTTCAATCAGAAATTATCTGATGACGGGACCAATTCTTATTACCATAGTTCCAATGGATCCACCCAGGATCCACCTCCACAACTAAGCGTGCAGAAGCCAGAGATCCCATCATGCCACCGGGCACCGGTTTACGAGAACTCTATGTCTTATCTTGGTAGTACGATTAGGAAAACAAACACAATGGTTTCTGCCTTCAATGTTTCCATGGTGAGGGTAGTTATTAGACATGTGCTAAAGTGTAATATCCGCTTTTTCAAACCACATTTCAAAGTTGATAGCATCACCGGCTTTAAAATCACTTTTAAAGAAGCTGGGCTTACCCAATTAACAGAAATAGAACCTGCCTGTTTATCAGTGGGTTTGCCTCACTTTTCTGTGGGTTTCTTTTTTCTTAGTTATGCATTAAGAAAAGAACTCAAGTTTCTATGTATACAACATCTTCCTTTCTGATTCCTGGTACCCTAGAAGCACAGCCATTCACTGAAGAGGATTTGTGTACTGTCTCCTCCGTGGGGTCAGAACATCATGCCTCTTTCTGTTCTGCCCCATGGCGGTGGTGACGGTGGCCTAGCTTCCATCCCATAGCTTCTTGTGTTTTTCTAGTCCACCAGTCCATCAACCCTGTATTTGTTATCAAATTTATACTGTCCACAGGCAAAGATCTTTTCCCCTTTAGAATTTAATAGGAGTGTTTGGAAACCATTCCGTGGACACCCTGAGCAGCTTGGCAATGCTGACCCCAAACAAGAAATAACTATCATTGTGTTTTCCTTCTACTGATATTATCTTGCCCATTGATCTTTAAAAAGTTCATTGGTCAAATTGATGGAGGAATGCAAGACTTAAATGTGATATGGTTCTGGCAAATTCTGAGATACTAACAAAAACAAGTTTTCTTAAGAATAATGTCAACTGACTCACAGTGTCTGACTGTATAAAGTCGAGTGCTCTCATGCCAGGAAGCTGATACAGTTCATGAAACCTCATTCTTTCATATTACTCCTGTCTTCTCTTTGGAAAATGATAATCTCATGAATTTGGTCTTGACACTGACATCCCAGGAAATAGATACTTAATTCCACTCTCTTTTTTGAGAAAAGAACAGTTCTTAAACTTTGTTTAAATTTCCTTTTCACAGATGAGTGATAACCAAAGGTATTTCTGAAAGGGCTCTGAAAACATGCAGGCAATTGCTCTTTAAAAATAAGATAGAAGTAGTAGGTTTTATAAAAGAAGGAAATAGAAATACTTCAGAAGAAAAAAGAAAAAGGTATGCTAAATCATGTTTTAAACTTAATTATATCCGGAATGCACTTACCCATTTAAAAAAACCAAAAAAAGGCACCAAAAGTTTCCTATTGTTTTTGTAAATTTGCTTAGTCATTTTCAGAAACAAAAATTTGGGAAAAGGATTGTACAATGACTGGCTTCCCAAAACCATTTTGTGTTTACAAAGTTATGAAAAATGGGCTGGGACTACTGATGGTAATAACAAAACCCCGGGCCTTAATTGTGTTTTCTACATCCGTTAGCACATTGAAGCTACACCACAAACTTGTGAGGCCAGTATTGCTTCCCCTACCCCTTCAGTCAAACGCTGTCTGAGGCTGTTCATTAACTTGCATAAGG
This sequence comes from Chlorocebus sabaeus, assembly GCF_047675955.1. NCBI lineage: Eukaryota > Metazoa > Chordata > Mammalia > Primates > Cercopithecidae > Chlorocebus > Chlorocebus sabaeus. The sequence goes on from NC_132908.1 coordinate 75,562,571, forward strand.
TCACATAGCTAATGAGAAGCAAACCCATGATAATGACCTGGGACATTTGACACCTAAGCCTACTCTCTTTCCACAAAGCTTGATGTACTCAGATAGTAATTAATAAACAATTTCCTAAGTAATCTTAACCTTTTCAAGTATTTTTGTGGATTGGATTGTAGCACTCAAAAGTAAGGTCTGTTTTACTAATATAAAATTGGACCTGAGAAATAACTTTCTTCACAAAAGTGTGTGTGTGTGTGAGAGAGAAAATTTATATACACACACACGTATATATATTATTGAGACATAATTTACTTAATTTACATTCTATAAACTTAACGTATTTTAAATATACAGTTCTCTGGATTTTGAAAAATGTACACATGTACATAATCATGGATCCACCACCCCAATTAAGATATAGAACATTCCAGGGCCAGGTTCAGTGGATCATGCTTGTAATCCCAGCACGTTGGGAGTCTGAGGAGGGTGGATCACTTGAGGCCAGGGGTTTGAGCGCAGTCTGGGAAACATGGTGAAACCCGTCTCTACTAAAAGTACAAAAAAAAAAAGAAAAAGAAAAAATAGCCGGCCACTGTGGCGTCTGCCTGTAACCCTAGCTACTCTGGTGGCTGAAGCTGGAGAATCGCCTGGGAGGTAGAGGTTGTAGTGAGCCAAGATTGCACCACTGCACTCCAGCCTGGGTGACAGTGAGACTGTCTCAAAAAAAAGCTGCAAAAAAACACAAGAACATTCCCATCACCTCAGTAAGTATCTCATTCTCCCTTCCAATAAATCCTTTTATTCCCAAAGACAAGCTTTCTTATTTCAATCACTGTAACTTTGTTTTACCTGTTCTAGAACTTCATTTAATAGAAATCATACCTACTGCTTTGTATGTGGCTTCTTCTGCTTAATGATGCACGTAATGTTTTTGTGATTCATCCGTGTTGATGGGTGTATTAGGGGTTCTCTTTTTCAATGCTGGATAGTATCCTGTGGTGAAAATACACCACAATTTGCTTATTTGTGCACCTGTTGATGAGCGTTGGGTTGTTTATATTTGTTGACTATTATGAATAAAGCCACCATGAATATTCATAAGTACTGTATACATGTTTTTGTGCCCTTATATTTTTATGTATTTTTGACAATGATCTAGGTGTGGAATTATTGACTCTTAGTGTGTAACTTTTAAGAATGCTGCCAAACAGTTGTCTAAAGTAGTTGTGTATCATTTTAAACTCCCACTAGAAGTGTGTGAGAGTTCATGTTGCTTCACATCCTCATCAGCAGTTTGTAATTTCAGTCTTTTTAATTATAGCCTTTTTGTGGGTGAGAAACGCTATTTCTTGCTAGTTTTATTTTGCATTTTCCTAGTGACTAATGCATCTTTTTATGAACTCATTGGCCGTTCCTATATTTTCTTTCTGTGAACTGCTCATTTACATATTTGGCCATTTTCTAAAAATTGGATTGTCTCTTTAATATTGAATTATAGGAATTGTGTATATATTTTGGATAAGGTCTTTTTTTCATATATACTGTGAATATTCTACTATGTCTTGTCTATTTATTCCTTAATGATATCTTTTAAAAGGCAGAAGTTGTAAATACTGATAATGTCCAATTTATCTTTTTTATTTCTTTAGTGCTTTCTTGTTCAAAGAACTCTTTACCAATCCCCAGGTCACAAAAATATTTTCCTATGTTTTCTTCTAGACACTCCATAACTTCAGTCTTTACATTCAGATCTATGTTCTGTCTCAAATTAATTTTTGTATATGGTATGAGGTAATGGTAGAGGCTTATTTTTCTCTCCATAAGAATCTCCAGTTGTTCTAGCACCATTTGTTCTAAGACTAATCCTCTCCTTATTCAACTTCCTTGGCATCTTTGTCAAAAATCAGTTGACTATATATGTGTGGGTCTATTGCTAGACTATTATATTCCATTGATCTATTTTTTTTTTCTTATACCTACTGCATTGATTGCCTGGAAGCTAGGTAATAATAAGGATTTAAACTTTGTTCTTTGTTTCAAGATTTTTTGAGTTAGTTTAGATACTTTCCTTTTACGTATACATTTCCTGATCAGCTTCTCCATTTCTTTTAAAAAGCCCTGCTAGGATTTTATTTGCTTTGGTATTGAATCTATTGATCAATTTGAGGAGAATCAAAATCCTAAAAGTATTGGGTGTTACCATCCATAAGCATGCATCTCTCCATTTATTTAAGGCTTCTTTCATGTTGAATGTGGAGGTCTTATATTTTTTTGTTAAATTAACTCTTACACATTTGATTTTTTTATGCTATTGTAAATGGCATGATGAAATTTCTTTTTTTCAATTGTTTGTTTCTAATGTATGGAAATACAGTTGATTCTAGCAAAGTGCTCTCATATCTGGTGATCTTACAATTTATTCATCTTTTCCTTTGTGTTAAACAGATTCTGTATAATTTCCTACATCTCTGCATATAGTTTTACTTGTTCTTCTCCAATTCTTATGGCTGTTGTTTCTTTTTCTTGTTTTAATGCACTGACTACAGCCTGTAGGACAATGTTGAACAGAAGTTTTGAGAGCAGACATCATTGCTTTATTTGGGATTTCTCCATTATATGTGGTGCTAATTGTATGTTTTCTGTACCTATTCTTTATTAGATTGAGGAGTTTGCATTTATTTCTAATTTACTGAGAGTTCTTTTATAAATGTGTTTGTATATATGTTTTATATTTTTCTTATTCTTACAATCTGCATATTAGAGGGAGTTTAACTCATTGGTTAAAAGGATTTGTTCTGGAAGCCTAACTCCAAATCTTTGAACTGCCTAGAAACGTAGCCTGCTATATTTCCTCTGTATGTCAGCTTCCTTTATCTGTAACTGGAAAATGTATACAAAGACTTTAATACAGTGACTGACACACAGTGAGTTCTCCATAAATGTTAGCTATTACTTTAATATTACGGCAACCATGGAAACAATGGGGTTTATATTTCAGTGTCCTGAGAAACACTCATCCTGAACAATGGGAACACTGGCCACATCAGCCACTGTCAATTTTAAATACAATATATGATGACTAGTTGATGAGTTGATCTTGTAAGACTTTTACACATACCCAGAATGGCTCTACTTTTTCATATTCCAGTTTTTAGTTTTAAAAGTTTAAGTAGATCTGTGTGATCCCTGAAGAATTGTGTGCAAAGTAGCATTAAGATGAAAATCTTTTATATTTGTGTTGTAGCTTGGAAAACCAGCGCGTGGTCTGTTTTGTTCCACTGGCTCCTAAGGTTCAGGTATTAACATAAATACAGCCCATTAACACTTGTTCCTCTCTGTCAGGACATAAATTAAGTCTGCAGGTGTTCCATGAAGCTGTACCCTTGGTACTAATTAAGCCTTGATAATTAGGTTTGTTAAATTCAGGACTTTAAGCTTATATTCTCTCTTTGGGCTACCAAAACGGAGATGTGCAATATACAAGCCCTCCCCAACTATTTTTTTTTTTTTTTTCTGCAGAGAGCATTGCTGCTCCTTCTCTATTTTATTTCTTTATTACTATTTTTTTAACTGAAGGAGTCAGTAACAAACTGTTCGTCATTTGCCAGAGTAGGGTGTAAACCTTCATGCAGACCTGTACATTTGTTTATGATGAGATTAAAGTCTTTCTCCTGTTTTGTGTCAGCTCAGACACTGAAGAGGAAAGTTTCCAACCTGGTTTCTCCATACACTGAACATGCTGAAATCTATGCCTTAAGCCCAAATGAACTGTCACTCAAGAATGCACACTCATATCATTAAAAACTATGCATGTAATCTGCTGGGCGCCCAAGTAATTTCTTTTTTTATTTTTCCTTAAAAATGAGACTTTTTGTTAGGAAAGTGATAGATGAAACCCTGAAGATCCTGTCTAACAGTTTTCAAGAAACCCCACAGAGGTCCCTATTCACATGAGAGTTTTCTAAACAGAGGTTCCGATTTGGATATTTCATGGCCTTCAGGTTATTTGTAACCAGTACACAAACCACAAAATCATAATCAGATAGATTTTCTTTCCAGCCTATCTTTCCTCTGTGCTTGCTTTATAAATCTGTTACTCATCAGATCATATGTTTGGTAAATGCCACTTTTCATTTTGAATAAATGGAATCATAAAAAACAATTCTACTAGTACCACTTTCGATAATATTCATAGTGATCATGCTAACTTAATAACCTCTCTTTTTTATTTGAAGGATATTAGATAAAATTGTACTTTTAATTAGAGGCTTTTTTGGGGGGGGGGGAAGGATAGTTGATATTGTGGGAGACTGCTAAAATACAGATTCATCCCATATTTTCTTTAATTTTCTTCTCCCAAGAAGAGCACTCATTAATCTCTCTGGAAGGGTACCACAGTTTTCGTAAGCATTCATATTTTGAAGTTTCTAAGAACATGTTCTACAAAATGGACTGCTGCTCTCTTTTCGGACCCAACCCTTGTATCAGAGTTTGCACACATCTAGAAGTTCCAGTTCTCTCTCTCATTACCTTTCTCCTTCAAGCCGGGATTTAGAGTCCATTTTCACAGGGCAAAATGCAGAGTTTGGGTCCCTTCCTGTCCCTGAGAGTAGGTGCTGAAGGAGATAAAGGAATGAAGCCATAGACTTTGAAAGCAGTAGTATGGCAGTAATCCAAAGGTTTGTGGGAGGGCAAAAGATAACAAAGTATGTGTTTGCAAAAATAAGACTATGTCATGAAAGCTTTAGAATATCCAACACATCATAGAATATTTTTACAGAAATATTTTGGATGGAATTTTGGTTTTAATTCTTTCTCTTATTTCCCTGTTCTTTTCCCTCCCCCCACCCCCAACTTCTCTTTCATTTTCTGTTTTGCTCCTTCTTTTCATAAGTAGCTAGTAGTCGGGGTTTTTTTTTCTTCCTGTGAGACAGGATCTCACTCTGTTGCCCAGGCTTGAGTGCAGTGGCAGGATCTTGGTTCACTGCAGCTTCTGCCTCCCAGGCTCAAGCCATCCTCCCACCTCAGCCTCCTAAGTAACTGGGACCACAGGCATGGGCCAACACGCCGGGCTAGTTTCTGTATTTTTTTGTAGCAACAGAGTTTTGTCATGTTGCCCAGGCTGGTCTTGAACTCCTGTGCTCAAGCGATCCACCTGCCTTGGTCTCCCAAAGTGCTGGGATTACAGGCGTGAGCCACGGCGCTTAGCCAGGTAGTCAGTGTTCTAAACAGTGGTGTACAATCCAACTCTGCCGCTGCCCAGTTCGGAGAAGGGATGGCATAAATTCTCACGGGCATCTCCCACAAATCTGAATGCACAGCAAGTGAGTGGCGTCTCTCCGCACCTCACTTTTGGGCTGATCAATCCCATTCCCACTCCATTATGTGTGTATTTCTAAGCGGCAGATTTGCCTTAGGAAATGGAAGAAGGGGATGAAATAGTGACCAACACAAAGTATTGGGTTGGCAGGAGTTGAGAAAGGGTAAAAACCTCTTGGATAACCAAATGCCGCAGATTTCAGAGCTGGCAGACAGCATCTACATCCACCTCTGCAGGAAGCAAGGGAAACATCTCTCTTCGGGAGAATGGGGCAGCCTGCAGCTCAGCCGGTGGTGTCTGAAACCATCCTGTGTACTGTAGTGTCAACAGCTTAGCCTGGTTACTTTGCCACCAAACCCCAACAAACGCCTTTGTATCTTTTTCAGAACTGCATCTCTGCAGCATAATTGATATTACAGGGATGAAAAGTGTTCTGAGTCATATTATTCCCCGGGTAAAGAGTCACCGCTGATTAATTACCTCAAGGACAAGGGGACGGTGACTTTTTCTCTTCACATCCGAAGCCCCTTGTATCCCGCAGCTCCACGCGGGGCGGGCAGGAGAGGCAAGGCTAAGAGGTGGATGAAAGGCTGGGGTTAAGGCATTTCACAATGTCAGGCATCTTGTTAGACTGCGGCTCTCCAGGCCTTCCCCCGTGACTGCTGTGGGGACTAGGCCAGAGATATACCCGAGTAGAAAATCTGACACCAGCTTCCCAATTTTCTCTTCTGCTCTCTTTGGCTGCAACCCTTTTGCCATGGCTAAACCACTAGACCAGCTCTGCAGGGAGGGCAAGACCACAGCAGCTCAGCATTTCCTGCTCAGGGAAAAAGGCCAGGTTTTTTCTTAGTGGAAATCCACTTTTCCATCCACTGTCTTCTAAGAATGACAGCAAATCTGTTGTGCTTTCCTTTGCTCTGTCCTCAGGTTCAGCCTTAGTCTGCCTGGTTTTTGCCCCCTCCGTCTAAGTTTAGCTTCCCATCTGAAATACAAGGGAAAAGACAACAAGGACAGAAGAGTCCCTCTCAGTGGCTTGTAAAGCTGCAAGGTAGTCCCAGCTGAGATGGGGGTCCACATTCCTGGGTCTGTCCTTTTGTTACTGGCAGAGGGTGTCCAGGTTCTTGGCGTTTTAAACAAATAATTGGACAAAATGCACAAACAAAGCAAGGAAAGAATGAAGCAACAAAAGCTGAGATTTATTGAAAACAAAAGTATGCTCCACAGGGTGGGTGCGGCCCAAGCAGCCACTCAAGGGCCTTTCGGGAGAGGATGGGGAGCAGGTAATTATGTTGGGACACTAGGTGTATGTCAGGATATCTGGTCACCCTATCTGTGATCTATGACACTTAGTACTTCCTAAAAATCTGGGACCTTTGCAACTTCTTTTTATCAACGCTTAGTTCTATGTTACTGAGTGCTTCTCAGTTAAGTGCAGGAAAGAAAATAACCATTTTTTCTCCTTTAAAAGAAACACACACACCTTTCTTTTATTAGTATTACATTCCTTTTCCCACTCAGTGCTCCTGTTGGTTTTCCAAATTGTCTTCCCATCCTTGCCCTACCTCCCAAAAGAGTACCTCATCCTATAGTGTTATTGTAACTACAGAAAATATATTTTCATTCCTTCCACTTCATGCTTTCAGCTAGAAATGTGAGTCTCTGAGACCTGTATTCTTAAGGTCAATTAAAAAATATTGTGTAATGAGGCCTTCCATGAGTCTGATTTAGAACTGACCCTATATGAGTGGTTATACCCCTGGACACCAAGCTGCTGGCCTGAGCATGAGGTTGATGGCCAATCCCAGGAGAGGAGGAGGAAGAGAAGGAGGAGGAGAAGAAAATAGCCTGCTAATTTCGGTTGTATATTGAGCCCACACATATTTACTTCCAATATCAAGCAAATCTAAGAAAAATTCTGCTTTAAAGAAAGAAATGTAAATCAAGTGACTGTTGATGGATGCTTGGAAGAATTCTTTTTTCTTTTTGGACAGGCTTTTACTCTCTCACCCAGGCTGGAGTGCAAGTGGCCCAAACATGGCTCACTGCAGACTCAACCTCCTGGGTGCAAGTGATCCTCCCACCTCAGCCTCCTATGTAGCAGAGACCATAGGCATGTTGCATCACACCTAGTTAATTTTTGATTTTTTGTAGGATGGGGTCTCACTGTATTGCCCAGGCTGGCCTCAAACTCCTAGACGCAAGTGAACCTGCAGCTGTGGCCCCTTCCAAAGTGCTGGGATTAGAGGCATGAGCCACCTGGCCCAGGCAGACTCCTTTCATTAATAAAAGGATGGACCATGAATTTCCTTTTAAGGTATGAGCTGATGAAATGTGAACAGAATAATATCCTCTTTATATGATGTAGTTTAACACCAGCTTCTTAGAACCATGAGCTGAGGGGGATCTGGATTTCAAATGCTAGTTGCATCAAACATGTTTCCACTCCCCCAAAATGTGGCCCAAGTCATTAGTGTTGGAATGCCAGCCATCCTTGGCTCCTCCCCACATATGTTGATTAATTAAAGGACCAAAGGGCTAAAAGGGAAAAGTAGCTGTATGCTTGCCACTTAGGAATATTTTAATAAGTATTTTTGGGATGAATGCAAAGATAGATGAATGAATGAATGAATGAATGAATGAATGAATGAATGAACGAATAACATAGACTACCGTATTTTGTCTTTTTGGTTAGGGACCTTGAGTAAACTCGAGTCTGAAGGGAATGCCATGCAAGTCTGTAAACCCAAAATCTTCAGCAAAATCTCAGCCATCTAGGGAAATCTGGGACAGCAGAGAGCCACGAGTGGGGTAAGTTATCTCGCTGGGCCTTGTGATAACCATGCTGTTTTGTCTCCACAAGAAGAAGTAGGAGGCATGGCCCAAGGCAGCTTGAGAGGAAAGCCTCCTGGCCTTGAATAAGATGACTTTGTCTTGGGCAAAGCATGCCCAGCTGGAAGCACTCTTTGATATGCAAATATAGCCTGATAAGGATTTCCTCTCCTTACTACTGCCCCTCCCCAACCCTCGCCCAGCTAAAATGCTCTCCCCAGGAGCCCCTTTGTCAGCAGGGAGTTTTCTGTCTTGGTCTCCATCTCTTCACTTGTGCTCTGCAAAATCAGGCCACGATTGCAAGGTAGTCCACGGCTTCCTAAGGGGACTGCATAAATACACATCTTTCAGGGGAAGAGGGAGAACGTGGAGAAGTCAGGAGAGCAAAACCACAGCAGTCAGCTTCAGCGGAGACCAAGGTTACCGTTGTCTGAAAGTTTGAAGTTTACTGTGGTGTGGGAAGGACCTTATACTGCCAACTCTATGGATGCGCCCCGTTTACACTCTGAAAGTTCCTTTAACTTGAAATGATTTTTAATTATATGACAAGGTCATCTTACCCGTTATCACCTAGGGTGTTTTATTCATTTGCTCTAAACCAGCAGTAGGTGCAGTTAGGAACAATATGTCAAACTTCCTAACCCCATGGTGCTCTCATTCTTGTGTGTGTGTGTGTGTGTGTGTGTGTGTGTGTGTGTGTGTGTGTGTGTCTGTGAATAAACAGGGAAACAATTACGCAAATAAGCTATTGGCAGGTGGTGACAATGTAACCACCCAATGGGTTCATTTTGCCTGCTGCCCAGATAGAGCCGATTTATCTAGACAGGGGAATTGCATTAGAGAAAGAGTTTAATGTTGGTAGAGCCGGCTAAACGGGAGACTGGCACTTTATTGTTACTCAAATCAGCTTTCCTGAAAATTCAGAGACTGGGGTTTTTTAAGGATAGTTTTGTGGACAAGAGAATGGGTACTGCTGATTGGCTGTGGATGCAGTTATAGGACTGTGTAAAACCCTTGTGCCCTGAATCTGCTTCTGGGTGGGGGGTGGAGCACAGGACCAGTTGAATGGGGATGGGACTACCAGTCCTTACAAATGTGAAGGCGTGAAAAGACATTTCAGGAAGCCAATCTTAGGTTCTACAAAGTGATGTTATCTGCAGGAGTAATTGGGGAAGTTGCACACCTTGTGACCTCTGGAATAATGGCTGCTCATCGTTTTCATCCACACCTTAGAGAATTCAGGCTCCTCTTCTCCTCCTAACTTGGTGGTCTTTTGCTAGCTTTACAAAGGCACTTTAGTTTTGGGGAAGGGCTATTATTTCAATTATGTACTAAAAATCTCCCAAAGTTAGCTTGGACCAAGCCCAGGAACGACTAAGAGCAGTTTGGAAGTTAAAGGCAAGATAGGGCTTGGTTAGATCAGATCTCTTTCATGGTCATAATGTTCTCACTGTTATGACTTTTGCAAAGGCGGTTTTCATAAGTGCTGTTTAGCAAAGACAGTGGGGTAAGTTACTAGAGGAAGGCAGTATTACCTTAGATGGGGCCAGGAGGGTTTCTCTGAGGAGATCCCATTTAAACAGAGCTAGAAATGTAATGCAGCCAGTCCCAGGGAGACAGGACTACCAGGACTCCTCCCCAACCCCCCAAGAAAGAGGGAGAAGCAAGTGCCAAAGCCCGTGGCGTGTCAAAGGTTGATGAATTCACCAACTGCAAGGGGCTATGGTGACCCCAGTGAACAGATGAGAAAAGGGAGGAGGCTGGGCTCAGGGCTCAGTGCACAGCCTTGCAGGTCTTGGGAAGGAATTTGGAGTTTATCTCATTTGTCCCGTTATTTGGATCAAGCCCTGGCATACTAACCCTATGACAGTTTGTAGTTCCCAAATTGCAAGAGAACAAGGCTCTGTAATCTTCATTTCCTCAAAGTTTTACACCAGGATTCTATGGCCAAGTGTGCGGCAGTGTCACAACTTAAGAGCCAGTGTAACTGCCCAATGGGTTCTCCTTGCCCGCTGCCTAGGCAAAGCCAATTTATCAAGATGGGGGATTGCCATAAAGAAAGAGTTCGGACCAGGTGTAGTGGCTCACACCTGTCATCCCAGCACTTTGGGAGGCCAAGGAGGGTGGATCACTTGAGATCAGGAGTTTGAGACCACCCTGGCCAACATAGTGAAACCACATCCCTACTAAAGATACTAATATTAACCAGGCCTAGTGGTGTGCACCTGTAACCCCAGCTAGTCGGGAGGCTGAGGCAGGAGAACCGCTTGAACCTGGGAGGTGGAGGCTGCAGTGAGTCAGAATCGCACCACTGCTGCCCAACCTGGGCGACAGAGTGAGACTCTGTTTCGGAAAAATAATAATAATAATAAGAGTTTAAGTCATGTGGAGCTGGCTGTGTGAGAGACCAGAGTTTTATTATTACTCCAGTAAGTCTCCCCCAAAACTCAGGGATAGAGATTTTTAAGGATAATTTGGTGAGAAGGGGTCAGGGAATGGGGAGTATTGATTGGTCAGGCTTGAGATGGAATTATAAGGAGTCAAAGCTGTCCTCTTGCACTGAGTCATTTCCTGGGTGGGAGCCACAAGACCATATGAGCCAATTTATTGACCTGGGTGGTGCTAGCTGATCCATCAATTACAGGGTCTGCAAAATATCTAAAGCACTGATCTTCGGTTTTACCATAGTGACATTATCCCCTGGAGCAGTTTGGGGAGGTTCAGAATCTTGCAGCCTCCGGCAGCGTGACTCCTAAACCCTGATTTCTAATCTTGTGGCTAAATTGTTCGTCCTGCAAGGGCAGTCTAGTCCCCGGGCAGGAAGGGTGTTTATTTTGGGAAAGGGCTGTTATCATCTTTTGTTTCAAAGTTAAACTGTAAACTCAGTTCCTCTCAAAGTTACTTAGGCCTACAACCACACCAACTTTGAACAAGACAGCTTGGAGGTTAGAAGCAAGACAGAGTCAGTTACATCAGATCTCCGTCACCATCATAATTTTCTCCGTTATAATTTTTGCAAAGGCTGTTTTACCAACAGTCAGTCATTCATGTTTTCTTGTGCCACATGATTATTTTGCACAGTCAACATTAAGAGACGGGCACTTGTAAATGTTGAGATGACAAAGGGGAAAGCATTTTAGAATCCAGATCCCTTTTGGTAAGAGTGGCCTTCGAGCCTCATGTATTCTCTTGTCAGCTGTTAAGATTGTTATTAAACTTTATGGACCATAAACCCCACAGAAACAAGGAGGTTGAACAACCACGCTATTACACAAGTGTCAAAACAGGAGCTGTATTTCATGTCCTGAAAAGTGTACACGGTTGGCCTCCTGTAGGTCCCACGTGCCTTCTGGATGGTTTTAACCCTCAGCCTCTCTTTGGCCTGTGAGTGAAACCCACCATTTGGCACAGAGGCTTTCTGGAAATGATGCTCCTCTTAGATGAACCTTCCCTTTCAGAAATCTTTCATTCCCTGACCTCTGTGTCCATCCCACTAATATATTTCTTACCAGGAATACATAGTTTGTTCTTTAAGCAAAACCATATGCATCCTGTTTAAAATGGAACAGGGAGGTTGTTCCATGCATCAACTTAGTCCAAATGTAGAGGGTCAGGAAAACGAGGGTATGAGAAAAGGGCCAGTTACTGTCTGGGAAACAATTAATACCGCATGGCAAATGGTACATTGCATACCTATTCCTTAGGCATCCATTTAGCAAAATAAGATGTCAAGCTAATTGTAATGATATTTCTGGGGTTTCAGCTTCCCTCCCTGGTACATAAAATAATGCAGTTCCACCTGTATTTTGATTTAAGATCAAATTTTGCAAAGTATAGTCACATTTAATTTAATTGCCCAAGAACCCAGATGTCAATGTTTATGTTGTTATTATCATTTTTCATGTATATATATGGTGTTCCTTGGTGCTTTGTCAAATATTCCTTTTCTGTCCTTCTGGGGATGATACTTCTTCTCCCTTTTTAGTCAGGTGTAGACAGGTGACTTGCTTTAGCCAAAGAAGCATGAACTATCACTTCAAGGAGGAGATTTACAAGCCAGTGCAGGTGGATTCACTGCTTTCTCCTGACATCATGATCATGACTCACATGACAAAATGGATCCTCCATCCAGCATCCCTGAGTGAGACAAACAGGGGCCCTGACAACCTTTTCTGGACTTGTAGTATGAGCAAGAATTAAGCTTTTTCTGTATCAAGTCTCACCATGATGTGGGGGTTGTCCTTACTGCAGCAGAACCTTGTTCATCCTTATTAGAACCATGTGGCGTTTCATGTTAGCAGAGTGTATCAGGATCTTTTTTTTTTTTTTTAAGTAAGGATGCTGTATTAGTCTATTCTCACACTGCTGATAAAGACGTACCCAAGACTGAGTAATTTATAAAGGAAAGAGGTTTAATGGACTCACAGTTCCACATGGCAGGGAAGGTCTCACAATCATAGGAGAAGGCACATAAGGAGCAAAGTCACGTCTTACATGGTGGCATGCAAGAGAGCTTGTGCAGGGGAACTTGCCTTTATAAAACCATCAGATCTCGTGGGACTTACTCACTATCACAGGAACAACATGGGGAAGACCCGTCCCCATGATTCAGTTACTTCCCACCAGGTCCCTCTCATGACATGTGGGAATGATGGGAGCTACAATTCAAGATGAGATTTGGGTGGGGACACAACAAAACCATATCAGATGCAAAGTTATGCATATGTTGATCAGCTCAATTTAGCTTTTCCATCATGTTTACATATTTCAAAATAATGTGTTGTGCACAATATATGTGCAATTTTTATTTGTCAATTAAAAATGAATTTAAAAAATTAAAAAATGGGTTTCCCACAGCCTATTGACTTCCATCCCCGTATGCGGCTTTCCCCAGGGCCTCCCTTCTTGTTCTCCCCGGTTGCAGACCTCAGACAGGAGTCTGCTTGTCTTCCTAGGTCCTTGTCAGAGTGGAAGGTGGCCCTGCACCACACCACCCACTTTCCAGTTATCAAAAAGGATCTTGTATGTAATATTTCCAGATCAATATTGGTGATTTGCATTCAAATCTTCTTTTCGTCACAACTACCTTGCTTGACTATGGAACATGTTCCCATTTCAGTGCATAGTTGACCTTTACCATAAATCACATATTTGTAAACTGTACCCTGCTGCTGTTTTATTGGTGTGGAGAAGTAGTCTTTTCTTTTTCTTGGTGTCCTGGGTTGACTACATCCTGCCTTTTGTGGAGACACTAAAGTGCTAGAAATGATAATGGTGAAAGATACAGAAGTTGGAGGAGATATAAGGAGAGAAATGGACAATTCTTTTGGTAATTTAATGAAATAAGACTCTTAGGAAAATTCTCCCCAATGGCAATGTTGTAAGAAACACCAGGCTGGGCACAGTGGCTCACGTCTGTAATCCCAACACTTTGGGAGTTTGAGGCAGGCAGATCACTTGAAGTCAGGAGTTTGAGATCAGCCTGGCCAACATGGTTAAACCCAATCTCTACCAAAAATACAAAAATTAGCCAGGTGTAGTGGTGTGTACCTGTAATCTCAGCTACTCGGGGAGGCTGAGGCAGGAGAATCACTTGAACCTGGGAAGCAGAGGTTGCAGCAAGCTGAGATCACGCTGATGCATTCCAGCCTGGGTGACAGAGCAAGTCTCCATCTCAAAAAGAAAAACTAAACAAAACACCACAGCATCTGTCATTCTCAAGCTTAGTGTGTGCAAGACTCATGGATGATGCTTGTTATAAAGGAAGAGAAATTATGAACAGACACCACAGGCAGACTGGTCTGTGAACCTTACCCTGAAAAATGCGTAGTAGTCAAGTATATCAGTCTCCTGAGCAAAGATACCTAGGCTCTGAGTCCTGTTATGGACTTAATGAGTCTTGTTTCTTTGGACAAGTTTTCTAATGTCTCTGAGCCTCAACTTCCTCATGTATAAAGTGGAGATGATGCCATTACAGGTTGCTGCTCTATGGTACATAATGACTACTAGCTCTTATTTATAGAAACTGAACAAAGTCCAAAGTTGTTCTGAAGTATATCCCATCATTAACATGGATAATCATGATACATTCATTGAAATCTCACTGTGTGCCAGGCACTATGCTGAGCATGTTATGTGTGTTATTTTATTTTATCCTTACAGCTCTGGGAAGTGATGGCAAATCTGAGGGTCACAGAACTTGCCCAGGGTCGCACAATTAGTAGATGGCAGCTCAAGGGGTTTTTGTCTGCATCTTCACCCAAAACCACTGACACAGGATCCGTCAATTGCATTGCTGGTGACCAAGAAGAGCCAGCTCCTCCGCTCTTCCCTGAGTGCCTTGTTGGAGACAAAACCAGCAGGGTTATATCCCCAGCACTGTAATTTAGTATGGCAGTCAGGGGAAAACACCTTGTAGAATTTCATTTCTTATCATTTAATGTCCCCTTTAATTTTCATTTAAGTTCCCTTCTGTAAAAGGCAGTCCCTTCAGCTCTCATAAAACTTTATGGTCTTTACTTGTGATTAGGCAATGGTAAAATTGATTCTCTAAAACCAACTTCTAGTCAAGTTATGTAATTAGCCAATAAGGGAGGCTGAGAGGGGAAGAGGTACAAGGTTCTCCCTCAAGAGGTCAGACATATTATCATTGGTTAGATGCCGTATCTTTAAAACACCATCAGCTTGGAAACACTATCCATTAGCAAGAGATCAGAGCACGAGAAACCTCAAAAGGTCGGACGGTCCATTCTGAGGGCTCCACAAAGAACTCGGCATCCCAGAAGGATGCTTAGCCTTCCATCTCTCGAGCTGTCTGAGAGCAAAACCGTTCTGAGTATTTTTTTCTGTAGTGAATTAACCCATTGGATTTCAGCCTTAGCTTTTGCTTCCCACATCCAACATTCCACCCTACCTCCTGCCAGAATAGATTTTGATTTTGATCATGGCAGTTGCTGTCCCTGAAGCAATATGAGGAGATCCAAGACCCTGAACTGGCAGGGAGCAGGCTTGATTTAATTCTGCTTACAAGTTTACCTAGTGCTTCACATAAGCAGAGGCCCCAAGACATCAGCAAGCCCGTTGTTTGCCTCTTCCTGGTTCATGGTTAGACTGCATTTTTGAGCCTCTGCATGTTAGGTACGGCCAGGTGCCTGAGTCTTGGCCAGTGGACTATTGGAAGATGAGACGTTGGCCCTTTCTCAACCTGACCTGTAAAAACCTGTCATGCAAAACCCTCACTGCTCTTTCCTCTGCAGGCTTGATGTGAACAAGCATGATGACTTTGGAAGCCATACACAAGCTGGATAGAGCCAGGGTCCCTGAGTCACCACCCGGAGCAAAGTCACTTGTTGATCAGAAATACAGAACTAGTTTTGGACTTTATGGGAGCAATCTTTTACTGCATCACAGTAGCAAGCATTACCCCAACCAATATCTGGGCTCATACTGCTATAGTTTTTGTTTTTTTTTTTCTTTTTAGAGACAGGGTCTTCCTATGTTGCCCAGGCTGGGGTGCAATGGTGCCATCATAGCTCACTGCAGCCTCCAGCTCCTGGGCTGAAGCCATCCTCCCACCTTAGCCTCCTGAATAGCTGGGACTAAAGTGTGCACCACCATGCCTGGCTAACTTCTGTATTTTTTGTAGATATGGGGTCTTGCTATGTTGCCCAGGCTGATCTCAAACTCCTGGCCTCAAGCAATCCTCCTGTCTTGGCCTCTCAAAGTGCTTGGATTATAGACATGATCCACTGCACCTGGCCCATACTGCTATTCTGGACAAGAAATTGTAACAGAAAATTCACTGATATTATTGGTCCATCTGAGGGTCATCAGAGATGAAACTGAGATTTGACAACTGCATTTGAAAATGAAGTATGACCATATCATTCTGATGCAGGTATGACATCCCCTCACAGGAGTCCTTCCTGGCTATTCTGTTCAAAGTCACTATTCACATTTTCCCTATCCCATGACTCTATTTTATTTCTCTGTCTAGCACTTACCACTATCTGATATTATATATTCATTCATTCATTCATTCATTGATTCATTCATTTATTGCTAAGTTATTGTATTGCCTTCCCATGAACTATTAGCTGCCAGACAGCAGGGACCTCATCTGTCCTGTCCACTCATGTCTTCAGCACTTAGAACAGTACCTGGCATATAGGATGAGCTTCAGAAATATTTGCAGGTGAGTGAATGAGTGAGTGAATGAATGAGAAAGTTGCAGCTTGAACACTGTACTTCGAGACGGTTCCAGTTTCATGTAATTTTCTTTCTTATTAATGCAGAAGATTTCTTATGTGAGTAACTGAATGGGAATTGATGCTTTGTGTAACAAAATGTATTGAGTACAGAGTGTGGGATCAGGAACTATTAGGCACTATGAGTGTAAGAGGGAAACCAGATGGCCCTACCCGTGAGCAGGCTGTGGTCTGGTCTGGTGGAGAGACAGAGAATCAGTTAATTCCACAGTCATGTATTAGGTAGTAAGATAGTGGTTCACACCAAAGACATAGAAAATGATCACTTAGCCTGATCTAGAAGTTCAGGAGAGGGCTCTGAGCAGGAGTTGGAAGACCTCTTGGCTGGTTAAATGGAGATGAAGTGACAGCTTGGACTCCTGTTGTAATTAAAAGTTACTCTCCAGTTTTCTTCATATGCCTCCCCATTCACTCCACCACCACTCACCCCAAATCAGATCATGATTCATTTGGGTTGTACAGATTAAAAGGGTTCCCTTTACACGACCATTCCAGTCATGAAACAGAGAATCTGGTCACCTGTCGTTTATCTTGGCTGGTCCAGTTCCCTAAGAAGTAAATGCTATGTGTCTGCCATTCGAAAGACCCCTTTCATGGGAGCCTGGGAGATTTTTCCATCTAAATAGCTTAATTGTTACTCTACAGGGCAATCATAAATGTAAATCGACTTAATATGACTTGATTGCTAGTAATGACTGTCCCTCTAATGATGCTGGCCAATGAGCCAACAATGAATGTCGCATGCAGATCAGTGTGCCAAATGTTATCAGGGGACTGGGCATTTGAGGATTTAAAAAAATGAAAAATTGCACTGTGACATTGCTGGTTCCTGTTAGCAAAATAACAGACAGTGTTATCACTCACTGACTCAGAAGACAAACAGTTTCTTACCATTTGGGGAAAGTGCTTGTCTATTCCTCTCCCTGACCAAAACCATTAAAAACAAAAACAAAAACAAAAAAACATGGCACCAGTTCTCATCCTGTCATCTACCTTGATCAAACATTTGCTTATTGGAATCCCTTGGAAAAGGAACTTGGTATCATTCACGTGTGTTTATAACTCTCAAATCTTCTTCTTCCAATTCTTAATCTTGATCACTACAGCTGTATAACAGGAAGAACACTCAAAGAAGAAAAATGGAAGAGGCCTGAATTTTAATTTGCAATTTTTCACACACACACAAAACACTCCAAGCTCAATCAATGCCCAGAAATGAAGGCCAATAGATAATGATAGTGGGGCCTCAGATTTCCCACCTATTGTTTTGAACTCTAATTAGGAAAAGGGAATTTGGAACCATTGTCTTCTCTGAGCATGCAGATACGATGTTATCATTGTGTTTACAGAGGCGGCCAGATTCCCAGCACAGTGTACTCCCGTGCAGATAACCGTCCCATCTTGATAAAACAATGCTCTCAGCGGAATCCTAAACATGTTGCACGAGGAAGACCTTATGCTGACAGCAGGGAGGAAGCGCCATGTTAACAAACAAGTTTGCAGGCCAGGAAGTTTTAATCAGCCCTTTCTACTGCAGGGGGTATGATGGATGGAGACCCTGTTTCAGAGGGGTTTCCTTTAGATAAAACAATAATACCATGCTTTCAAGAACCTCGTTTAACAGCTGTAAAGCTATGATTAATCCCCCAAAAGTCAAACATGGGAAGACTGGCAAGATGAGATTATTCACTGAGTATAATTAGCCACAATTATCACTAAAAAGAATTTGGGGAGATTCTGCTCTAAAAGGAAAAGTTTGTAAAGAAGAATTACCAGTAGAGTGACCTTATAATTTACCATTCAGTGGATTTTGAATACTTTTGAGAGTGAAATGAGATACTAATAAGAATTATACCAAGACAACAGACGTAAATTGGGATTGGCCTGGACGAGCAAAGACGAGTGGTCATTCTGCCTGTTAGTAAAATTCCATCCCAGGCACAATATCTCAGACTTGAGACAAAATGAAAGTGACTCGTTCTAGGATGAACCCTAAGCTAAATGTCTGATAAATTCTGGGAAAGTTTATCCAATTGTTACAACCCAGGGTCAGGCAAACAGTTTTCAATTTTCTGCTGTGTGAAGTTGCCACTGTTAAACACTTTTGATAGCAAGCAGAAAAAAATGTTCATTCAAACAGGTTTAATTAACTGAAAGATATAGATGTGGTAAGGGGATCAGGTAAAGCTTGATCCAGGGGCTAAACGTTCAGGACCTGGTTCCCCTCTTTTCATCCCTTGGTTTTATTTCTTCAGCATTGGCACCATTTTGTGACAAGCTCACTCTCTAGGTCTTACGACAAATGTTGATTGCTCTAAACCACATCTTTCCAGGTTCAGTAGGGTAGGAGAAGACCAGACTTGCTCTTTTCCTGGAATTTTGTCTGACATGGCTTGGACCACATGCCCGCTCTGAACCAATTTTTGTAGCCATGGAGATTTGGAAGTCTGGCAAGTCTTGGGTCACACGATGTACCCCACAGCTGGTACTGCAGACCTCCCAAAGCTCCCAAACAGAGTCAGGAGGCGTGGTTCCCCAAACTCAAATCAGAATATCGTTACGAAAAGAACAGTGGGATGGTTTTGTGATGTCTCACCCTCAAATAAACAGCCTTTAAATACCTCTAGAGGATTATAATTCCTATGGCAGCCTTAGTCAGTGGGAACCACTGACCTGCATTTGTGTAGGAACTGAGCAAGGTTCATCTAGTCTGGGTAGCTACCTACCCCGACAGCTGGCTGATTTTTAAAAAGAATTTAATTCAAGACTTCACGAAGTCAACAAAATGGTCCGTCAGAAATTATTCCTAATCCCCAACCACTGTCACTCCTACCATCAAACATATTTTCATTCTCTTGGAACTGCAACCCGTGCACTTGAACTTTCCCACTCGTCGCACTTGTAACTTGCCATTTAATATCTCTTGCTTTCCTACATGGCTGTGACTACTTGCAGTCAGGGACTGTATCTCCAGTTCTTGGTAGTGTCTCCAGAACCAACCACCATATGTCATAAGAAGTATTAATAAATATCTGCTATTTTTTAATGATTGAGAAAAACCCATTATGGAATGAAAATGATACTGACGAGGAATACATATAGATCAGAAATACTGATATCCTAAGTGAGATCTTTTTTTAAAACTAAAAAAAAAAATAGTTTAAGAAATTGTTATATAGGCTAGACGTGGTGGTTCACGCCTATAATCTTAGCACTCTGGGAAGTTGAGGCAGGAGGATCACTTGAGGCCAGGAGTTTGAAACCGGACTGGGCAACATGGTGAGACCCCATCTCTACAAAATATTTTAAAATTAGCCAGGCATGGTGGTGCATGCCTGTAGTCCCAGCTACTCAGGAGGCTGAGGTAGGAGGATAGGAGGCTAAGGTGGGAGGATCACTTGAGCCCAGGAGGTTGAGGCTGCAGTGAGCTGTGATTGCACCAGCCTGGGTGACAAAGTGAGACCCTGTCTCAAAAATAAAAGAAAGAAAGCCCTATCAAAATTAAAAAAAAAATAAAACATAAGAAAAATAAATAAATGGATACATAATAGTTGTACTTGTAAGAGGCATCTTATATACATTTCCTGTTTCTCTCTTCCGTTTCCTAAGGAGTCCTTGTTGATTTGTGGCCATGAAACCTCTCTTCTTCCCAGGCTGGGTTCTTCCATAGGTCATGTTCCATCACATTTTTTTTCTGGCAGTGCTGGAATGTCACTTGGTTGCTCTCAGTTTCAGGACCCACGTCTTTTGTCTCTGTTATGAATGTGTTCAGAGTTCTCTACACAGACAGGCTGGCTGTTAAGAAAACTATTTCTTCTTTCTGAGACAGGCTGCAGAATGCTTGTTACTATTTTGTGTATTCCTGGCAGGATTTGTATTCTTAGTTTTACTACTAATGATAATAACAGTTGATGTTGAAATCAGCTTCATCCTGAAAGCACTGCCACTGCATCCATTATCTTATTCTGTCCTCGCGCCCTGGAGGAATTTTCTCTCCCTATACCCATTTCAGAAATTCCAGAATTAATGCTCGGAGGAGTCAAGTTACTTGTCTAAGCTCTATATTACAGAACTTAAAGTGGCTTCTCTCTTCCCTTTGTGGGGTCTCACATGATCCGTCATTCCAAATCTGAGTGCTTTCTCTTGTCTTTTCTGAGCTACCTGTTCCAATTACACAGAGGAGTTGTTATTGTGGTTACTTGTGGTAAGAAGAGGAGCTTTCTGATTGGACCCAGGGCAGAAAAAAGAACTTTCAGGTGCAAATAGTCATGGTGTCATGTAGTGTGTAACTTCATTAAGTTCAGTCACAGCAGCCGCCACCAAGGAGGGCTGTTCCTGTTCCTCATTTCCAATTCAAATTAATAACTCACTGGAGATCCTACTAAACAGCAAAAGGAACAGTGACCACAATAACCAACATACTTTGAGTAACTGTTACATGCGTAGGCTCTGTGCTATTCTCTTATGTGTATTCATTTATTTAATTCCCTTAAATGGGCGTGGTGGCTCATGCCTATAATCTTAGCACTTTGGGAAGTTGAGGCAGGAGGATCACTTAGCAGAATTCTGTATGGCAGAAACATCCCCTGACTCTTAGCCTACTTTTATAGATGGCTAAGCAGAGGCTCAGAGAAGTCAGACAAGTCACCCAGGATCAAGGAGAAGGAAGTAGTAGATTCTAGAGTTTGCATCCAGGCAGTTGAGTCTAGGATTGTCTTTGTGCATTTTGCTCCATGGTCTAGCACAGGGCCACCACTGGTAGATCGTCACTTAGAAAGCCATCACTACCTTCTAACAGCAATCAGTCTCCTTAAGTGGCTTTCTTTTCTTTTCTTTTCTTTTCTTTTCTTTTCTTTTCTTTTCTTTTCTTTTCTTTTCTTTTCTTTTCTTTTTCTAATGGAATCTTGCTCTGTCTCCCAGGCTGGAGTGCAATAGGGCGATTTCAGCTCACTCCAACCTCTGCCTCCTGGGATCAAGCGATTCTCCTGCCTCATGCTCCCGAATAGCTGGGATTACAGGCACGCACCACCACACCCAGCTAATCTTTGTATTTTTAGGAGAGGGGGGTTTTACCATATGGCCAAGCTGGTCTCAAATTTGTGACCTCGTGATCCACTCGCCTTGGCCTCCCAAAGTGCTGGGATTACAGGTGTGAGCTACTGCACCTGACTAAGTGGCTTTATTTTCTTATGTAGGGATCCTGGAGACATAGTGTGTGCCAAAGCAACTGCAGTCCAGTCTGTACAGTTGATTATGGATATATTAACGCCCACTTCTGAGCTAAAAAATGATCTAGAAATATAGACTGCCAAACATATAAGCTTATTTACTGTTTGCCTCCTTCTCATACTTTTGGAAGGGAAGCCCTGAGGGTCATTGTATGGGTCAGCATAGACTAGGTATGCTGCAGTAACAAACAACCCCACCATGCCATAGCTTGCAGAAACAAAGACTGAGTTCTTGTGTACAATGTAGGGCCATCAAGAGCTGGCTCTGCTTGCTCTTGGTCTTCTCCACGCCAGGATCCAGAGTAACAGCACAGCTTCTCTGTAGGACTCCAGGGGAAAGAGTAAAGACAAGTTCTTAAAGTTTCTTCCAGGACATGACACTTGACATTTCACTGGCCAAACAAAGTGACCTGGTCACTCTGGGGCAGGGAGGTGTAATCTCCTCATAGCTGGAGAAATAAATAATAATGCACAATAACATTGTCTCCCATGGGTGCAGATGTCATGCTTTCCTCCTTGTGCCTGTTTTCTGTCTTGCTGTCCCAAGTCCTAAGGTCACAGCCACCTATGGTTCTTTGGACCTGCGATTTTTGCTGATCCCGAATGCCTGGAGGAACCGCTGTCTGCATCCCCACCCCAGCCCTCCTTATCAGTCACGTAGAAAGCAGTTACTGTTTCCAAGTTCCCTGCCCTTGTTAAATGTCAGCTTTGAGTGAAAATGTTCCTAATTTTACTCAGAGTGCAAAGAACACCCAGGTCAGGTGCCTGACCTGCTTGATTCATGTCTTGGAAACACTCCTTTGTCTTTCAGAGAAAGTAAAGAGTGATGGAGACAGAGAGAGAAAGTGTGACCTACTTTTTATTATCAGCACCATTTCATCTGCAAAACACGACTTTTCTCTTCTTATTACGCTGAGCATGAAAATAAAATGTTTTCCAAAAGACCTGGCTTTGGCTGTTGTGAGGAAGGCCAGGGACTTGTTCAAAACTCTGATGAGCTCGATGAGCAAATGATTT
This sequence comes from Chlorocebus sabaeus, assembly GCF_047675955.1. NCBI lineage: Eukaryota > Metazoa > Chordata > Mammalia > Primates > Cercopithecidae > Chlorocebus > Chlorocebus sabaeus. Next base: position 75,585,217 of record NC_132908.1, read on the forward strand.
CAATTTTTAAAAATTGTAATTGACTTTCAAACTGCTCTCACTGTCCACGCATAATATGTGGTACTTTTCTGCAAATACCAGCAGCAAGGTAGGACAAAACCAGCTCCCACACTAGCTGTTTGCTTGATATTAAGCTTTGCCAGTCCAATATAGGTCACATTTCCAACCAGATTTTGTGCTTATCTCTACATTACACCTTGTAGCAAGGGGGAAAAAAAGAGCTTCTTGACATCTTTTTGAAGAATGGCGCTCTTTAAAAAAACATAAGGGAACTTTTTTTTTCAAACACTATAATGAGGGTATTCAAGTCTGCAGGCAAAACAGAGCTGTTTGAAAAGACATTAGCCTCGAAACCGCACTGTGCCAGAATAGATACAGCTACGTCAAAATGCCGCATTTGTTTTGCCATTACTTTTCACCGACTAAAACCATTTGCTAATGAAAGTTCTAGCTGACATAATTCAGCACCTGCTGATGGAAAGGTAGACTCACTGGTCATGAGGAATACAGTAAAATTAGGAGAGTAAATGGAATCCTGAAGCATTTAAGCTGCAAAATCATGGTAACAACAGCTCTTAATATCCTATAATTGAAAAAGAGGTTGCCATTTTCAAAGAGCTTTCACAGTCATTCTCTTAATCAAGTCTCATAATAAAGTTGTCATTGAGACTGAGCAGCTTACATTCTCATTTCACTGATGAGGAAACTGGAGCTCAGGGAGGTTACATGGATTCTGGATGACTTACAGGTCATGGAGGTAAGAGAGGAAAGGGTTCCTGGCAACTCTTTCTGAGTGCTAACTGTTACAGTAAGCAGAGTGTGTGTCTAAACTTCTCATGGGCTACTGTGAGGAATAAGGGGGTAACTGCAAGTTAGAAGGCATGATGCCCAAGATTGTCCTTACTGTGACAACCTCTGCAAGTTTGAGGTGGTCCCCAAAACCATCCTCATGTTTGATACTTGCTAGAAGGACTTCTGGCACTTACCAGAAGCTATTGTATTTACAGTTACAGTTTATTACAGGGAAAGGATACAAGTTAAAATCAGATCAGGGAAGAGACAAATGGGGCAAAGTCCAGGACAAGTACCAGATGTGAAGCTTCTATGGCCCTCTACCCATGACATCAGGACAGAGTACTTTTCTGGTTTCTGTGTGTGGCAGTATGCATGGAATATTGTCAGACAGAGAAACTCACCTGAGCCTCTGTGTTCAGAGTTTTTATTGGGTCTTCATTTTGTAGGTGTGATTGCTTGATTGCCCACATAGTTGATCTCAGCCTCCAAGTCAACTGACAACTGTGTTACAATGTCCCAAGCAATATTGTTGGTCTTTTTAGAATGGTTCATCTTCAACCTAACGTTACATGGGTGTAGTTAGGCCCCACCCTAAATCACATTAAGAGTCTCCAGAGTATGATCAAAGGTTCCCAAGCAAACAAAGATTCTTTTATCAGGAATATACTCTGCATATATTTCATTGATTTTTATTTTATTTTATTTTATTTTATTTTATTTTGAGACAGAGTCTCGCTCTGTCACTCAGGCTGGAGTGCAGTGGCATGACCTCGGCTCACTGTAATTTGTACCTCCCAGGTTCAAGCGATTCTCGTGCCTCAGCCTCCCAAGTCACTGGGATTACAGGCATGTGCCACAACACCCAGCTAATTTTTGTATTTTTAGTAGAGACAGGGTTTTGCCATGTTGCCCAGGCTGCTCTCGAACTCCTGACCTCAGGTGATCTGCTCACCTCAGCCTCCCAAAGTGCTGGGATTACAGGTGTGAGCCACCACAACCAGCCTCAGTGATTGCTTTTTAATTTGGAAAGGATTTTATAAGAAAGGAGTCCAACTTTCCTATTTACAGAGAAGGAAGCTGAGGCTCACACGTTTGACTCAAACCATAAAGCTAAGGACTAACTAAAGGAACTGGAGCTTCAGGGTCCCAGTCCAGGGCACCACTGCTAAGTAATATGGCCCATTTTCAATAAGGGTTTATTAATCATACTAAAAATAAGAACTTAAAATTAAATTTTTATTTGCCTAGAAATCTAAAATCTGTAGATAAAAATATTTCATATTCAGGAGACATAATTCTTTTCCTTTTTTTTCTCTTGAGATGGAGTTTCACTCTTGTCGCCAAGGCTAGAGTGCAATGGCGCGATCTTGGCCCACTGCAACCTCTGCCTCCTGGGTTTAAGTGATTCTCCTGCCTCAGCCTCCCGCGTATCTAGGGTTACAGGCATGCACCACCATGCCAGGCTAATTTTGTAGAGACAGGGTTTCTCCATGTTGGTCAGGGTGGTCTCAAACTCCCGACCACAGGTGATCTGCCCAACTCGGCCTTCCAAAGTGCTGGGATTACAGACTTGAGCCACCATGCCTGGCCATCTTTCTTTTTCTTTCTCTCCTTCTACCTTGCCCACCATGGATTAATTTCACCAGAATATCATCATTATCAACATCATTATTTCTAGTTCAGATCATTCTAACAATAGAACAGTCATTTTCTTCTACAGAAGTCCCGGGTGCAGCCTGCTATTTTTTGAGCCTACGTTTCCTAATATCTAGTTTATATTTTGTTTTGTTCGTTCTTGGGAATGGGAGTCAGAATATCAACTTTTTCAGAAAAGAGCTTTGAAAATTCTACATGCATAACATATATATATTTTCCATTCATAGTGTGTTAGCAGCTTTTTCTACAAATGGCGGGTGGGGGGACATTTCACTCTTCTATGAATCAAATAATATATGGCTTTTTCCTACTGGAAAAAATTAGTCGTGTGAACTTTATTCTTAAAAGTTGTTTTTATAACTGCTTTGGAAATGTCAGAAGGATTCAGGAGTTTCACGAGTTGTGATCTGGGTTGAGTGATGGGAACTTTTTTTTTTTTTTCTTTTTTTTTTTTTTTTTGAGACGGATTCTCACTCTGTCACCCAGGCTGGAGTGCAGTGGTGCGATCTCGGCTCACTGAAAGCTCCGCCTCCCGGGTTCATGCCATTCTCCTGCCTCAGCCTCTCAAGTAGCTGGGACTACAGGAGCCTGCCACCACGCCTGGCCTTTTTTTTTTTTTTTTTTTTTTTGTATTTTTAGTAGAGATGGGGTTTCACCATGTTAGCCAGGATGGTCTCCATCTTCTGACTTTGTGATCCGCCCGCGTTAGCCTCCCAAAGTGCTGGGATTACAGACATGAGCCACCATGCCCGACCACTGGGAACTGTTAATCCATAAATAAGGCTCTGGTTAGAGAAGGAGAAAGAAGGCTGGGCAGACTGGGGAGGGTACCTGGGAGGTCTCTGAAGCTTGGTCTTGAAGCTGTGAATTCATAGACATCTTGGAAAAGAACTTTCTAATGTGGTTAGACAAGTTTTATAAGATTTTAAGATTAGGAGAGGTTTTTTAGGGAGTGGGGTTGCTTTTAAAGTTTGTTTGAAAAATGGAGCTTGTTGCCATCATATCGTCATCAAAAATGGAACTTGTCTATCCACAAATATTTATTAAAAAGTCAGACTAATGACAGAATGGAAAGAATCGAAGCTTTAGAGTTAAAATATCTCACTTAAAATTTGTCTCTGCTACAGGCTAATTGGTTGTATTTGAGTAATTTACGCAAGACTCTCTTCAGCCCAGTTTCCTCATGTATAAAATCCTTCCACTGTTGTTAGGCAAATAAGAAAGCCAGTATTGGTGAAAAACATATATCAGAGGCCTTTTGACTGTTTAGAAAGTGTTAATTTACTCCATGATTATTCATTCAACATTTATTAGTTGGTTTCTGTGTGAGAGTAACCATTAATACCTTGCATAAGTTTATAATCTGTTCATTCTGTAGAGTTTGCGATATGATGTTATCTGTTTAAGTATTTCTATAATACCTTATAGACATCTCTTGTAGACTATTGCAATGTGTTGTAATTGTTGGTGTCAACATATGTCTGAAAATGCATATATCCTTTGTTAGACTCTAGCACACAGTGTGCTCTCAATGTTTATTTTTTGAAATAAACATACTTGGCCAGGCGTGGAGGCTCATGCTTGTAATTCCAGCACTTTGGGGGGCCAAGGCAAGAGGCTCACTTGAGCTCAGGAGTTCAAGACGAGCCTGGGCAACATGGCAAAACCCTGTCTCTACAAAAAATACCAAAGTTATCCAGGCATGATTTTGTGCGCCTGTAGTCCCAGTTACTGGGGAGGCTGAGGTGGGATAATTGGTTGAGCCTGAGAGGTCGAGGCTGCAGTGAGCAATGATCTTGCCACTGCACTCGAGACCGCGTGACAAAGTAAAACCCTGACTTAAAAACAAAAACAAAAACAAAAAGTGCTCATTGGCTGAGCCTTGTAGAAGCCACATGACCAAGGCTGATCATTGCCGCCACTGGGTGGCAGCATACTGGGATTGAGGAAAATAACCCCTCAACTGCCCAGATGGTGAACACAAAGTTCTAAACTGGCAGCAAAGCGAGATTCACCCTTCTCGGTTATTGTTTGAAAGGACAGCTCTTGGGCAAAATATGTCCACGAAGTCCCAGGGAATAATTACCTTCCTTGGTGTTAAAAAATGCCCTCACATTTCAAACATGTCCTGGTTTAAGTTCCCAGTATCTTAACCAGGAATTCGCTTATGTGTGTTGTTTTCTGCTTGTTTCCACTGGGGAGCTATTGCTGTAAAACAGAAGGGATAATATTACAGGGAGGAGATGCACATTTTAAAATATATTTCTGCTTCATCAAACTGTAAAGAACTCTTTTCCTCAATGAGAACCAGGTTTTTGCATGTATCTTTTGCCAAGATTTGAGAAGAGAAGTCTCCACCTTCCAGATCTTTGGCCATATTTCGTTTCTCTCTGAGGGTGAAGATGCTGTTTGCTCTTGCAGGGTGATGATTTGGCCAACGAGAAAGCGGTGCTTAGAGGAAAAGAGCCTGGCTAAAACCCTAGTTCTAGCCTACCAGGGTTTGGTCATTTCGTGGTTTTTCATTTGATCACACCCTTGCCTGCCTTCAGAGTGAAGGTAAAATGTGGGACTGTTTCAGACCATGAAGGCGATGGGGCAGAAAGAACGTGAACCAGGAGGGCAGAGAGAAGGGAAGGGATGTGGGTAGAGCTAACTGTAAATTGTAGAGTCTATGATCAATTATGGAGACAGAGACGACAGGTAAGGAGAAACTACTGCTCTTGATAGAGGTTTATAGCCAATTGCAGAACCCTAAGAAAAAACAGCACTTTGGAAGTGGATGGACCCAAAATGGGTGGATCATTTGTGCCTAGGAGTTCGAGACCAGCCTGGGTAACATGGCAAAACCTCATCTCTCAAAAATTTACAAATGTAGCCAGGCATGGTGGTGTCCACTTGTGATTTCAGCTGCCTGGGAGGCTAAAGTGGGGGGATCTCCTGAGCCCCGGAGGTGGAGATTACAGTGAGCCATGATCATGCCATTGCATTTTAGCCTGGGTGACAGTGAGACCCTATCTCAAAAAAAAAAGAAAGAGAAAGAAGGAAGGAAGGAAGGAAGGAAGGAAGGAAGGAAGGAAGGAAGGAAGGAGAGAGAGAAAGAGAGAGAAAGGAAGGAAGGAAGGAAGGAAGGAAGGAAGGAAGGAAGGAAGGAAGGAAGGAAGGAAGGAAGGAAGGAAAATAAAGCCTGGCCCATGCAATTTGAATGTCACTGTCTATAATTTCTCTTGGTTACTGAAATTCTGAGTTTGTGTCTACGGCTTCTCAACCTTGTTTTTTGGGAGGAGCAGCACAGCAAAGTCGTGGCCATTTAGAAACTTGTTTTCAGTCATTTTGCAGAAAGCAGACATATACTTCCTTGCTGTTGGTCTGTGATGCGGGAGTGGTTTGTCAGTTCATTCATTCAACAAGGGCTGATCTTCGGACAGCATACACTGGTATGGCCTTTATTAGTTGTTAAGGTGTTGAGAAAGTTGTTTGCTTTTGAAAGACTTGATGGAGAAAAGTCTTTCTACGTTTCTGGAAAGACCTTGGGTCTGGGTATCGAGAGCTGAGTGCCACTGTGTGGTTTTGTTTTTGTTTTTGTTTTCTGAGACAGGGTCTCACTCTGTCACCCAGGCTGGAGTACACTGGTGCGATGAAGGCTCACTGTAGCCTCTACTTCCTGGGCTCAAGCGATCCTCCTGCCTCAGCCTCCTAAGTAGCTGGGAGCACAGGCACCGGCAATGACACCTCGTTAATTGTTGTGTTTTTTGTAGAGATGGGGTTTTGGCATGTTTCCCAGGCTGGTTTTGAACTCTAGAGCTCAAGCCATCCACCCACCTCGGCCTCCCAAATTGCTGGATTTATAGGTGTGAGCCACCATGCCCTGCCCGGGCGTCATTCTTGACCTCGAGAAACTCACTGTGATGCTTTCCCCAGCCTGAGTTTTCTCCTGTATAAAATGGGCCTTGTTTTGAGGAGGGAATGAGGTACGTGGTACTCGTGAGCAGGATTTTCAATGCCTGGCTGCTTGTTACTTATCCATTGAGTCTGATCTTCCGGGAAAGAGCATGACACCAGCCTCCAACAGAGCCTGCTCTTGGTTGACTGTTGATCCTGGTGACCTTGGGCAAATCATTTAATTTCCTTGAGTTTTTGTGTAAAACAGAGATAATAATCATAAGATACACTGAGTGGGTTGCTTCAAGGATTATCTGGGATAATACATCCCAACGTTTGGCACATAGCAGACCATTAATAACTGTTCTGTTATTACCACGTGTCTGTCTACATGTCTGTTTGTCAATTCTCTCGGGGTAGAAGTTCTCTTTTCATCCCCCTGCCTCAGCACGGAGCCCAGAGCCAGCCTGCAGGTAGGCACTCAATAGATGTTTGATAAATGAATGTTAGTCATTTGACTTCTGAAGTTGCACAGATACTAGCACTACAACCCTATGTAGTTCGCATAACTATTTGCAGTTGTGTTTTCCTTTAAATCTAAATTGGAGAGAAGGAAGGTAATTAAGGCATAATTATCAGACTTAATCAAGCAGTTATTTATTGAGCTTACTTGGTGCCTGGGCTTGTATCTTTTGTTTCTAATTTTTAGTTTCGTTTCAGTGCTCCAGCGTGGGGGAATTTGCCTGTGTATCCTTGAATAAATATCTTTCTTTGGAAGGCAGATTAAGTAGGGATTTCTCTTACTGTTTATTTTTGTTTCTAACTGAAGTTCAATGAATTATTCTTTTGCCCAGACACTTACATATTCCTAGCCATCCCTTCTGCTTAAGTTTGCAGAGATTTGTGCTTAAAACTGAATAAACAATCTCAGGGTTTTGTGTGTGTGTATGTGTGTGTGAGTGTTATATGAAGTCTTGCTAGAATGCAGAAACAAACAAACAAAAAAAATCATACTGCCAGATCCTGGATACTGTGGTCGCCTGGACTTCAAAAGCCTTTTGTCCCTATGTATTTACATAACGTATTCTCCATGTTTGCTTTTCATTAAACCCATGAGTTTAATAATAAAGTGTTGGGAACTATGCTTTCCCTACCACTTTTCTTGTTGTGAATATCTTTTCCCCTTCTGAAGTGAATACTGATTTTTCGTTACAGATACTCGATGCTTTGGGGGCCTGTTAAAATAGTTGTAAATACACTTCCTAAATAGATGAAATGTAAGAAATTCTGAGAAGGGGTTTCTTTGACTTACTGGAAAAAAAATATAGGAAAGAAAATGTGATCACTTGGTATATTTGGCTCTCTTTCATCAACACTTTTATGGATCTGCATCGCTGTGTTGCTGTAATGTGTATAAAACACAGTTTCAGTTATCATGCAAGCCTCAGTTTTAGAAAATAAAAAGATATGAACTTGAACCCAAGCTTCTCTGTCAAGAGAATTATAATGTGTTTTGGCTCTAGGCTTCATTCGTGTTAAATTTACAGTATTTTCCCATAACAATAACAACAACCAGAAGTACCCTTTTAGATTGAGATGTTTGTTAAACTTTACATATATACGTGCATATAAATGTACATCTCTGTATATATAATATATGTTCACATATACTTTCATTAGATTTTTAAAGAATTTCCTTTTTGCCTTCAAATCATTGCACAGAACATCGAAGCAGGCATCATGTCAAAATAATCAAAATGTATTTAACTCTCTCTCAAGAAATCCATTTAAGAATAAGAACATGGTTTGGGGGTGATTTTCAGATCGTAAATTGAAGTGTAAATATTCAAATTATTTTCGTAAACTCTTCAGTTCTGTTGGGCTTTTATGTTATCACACAGTGATTTTTTTGTATTTAAGTTTTCCAGCAGTTCTCTTTTTTTAAGAGCCTCAAGTGTCCAATAAAAAGCAAATACTTGAATTTTCAGTTTCTAGGTACTGCATATTTTTCCTTCTGCTTGCCTTATTTTTATAACAGTGATTTATAAAGACATTACTAAAGAATAGGAAAGAAGGATTTTGAAGAGGAACTGCTATATAACACTGCTTAAAATGTATTTCCAATGCTAAGGAGAGGAAAAAAAAATACTGGCACCGTATGCGAGTGGGATCTGGGATCCGAGTGAGATGGCCATACCTTCAGTCATTCTCCTCCCCAAATATTTATTGAGTCTGGTGGAGAAGGAGGGCAGCATAAGATTGCCAGGCCCTGCTTCTATTTCTGGGGTTGGGATGGGGACTAAAGACCCGCGGGGACTGCATGCTGCAGCCAGCTCAACAAAGAGCTCAGGAAGAGCATTTAGGAAGGCAGCTTTGAAAATAAAATGGAAAGATGAGGTTGTAGAGGGTCAGTCCAAGATGACCAGAATCTGACCCGGGGCAATGCCACAAACCCAAGAAAGACTGGGTTTCAGACTCAGGAAATGCGATTGTGCACGGACCCTTGCCTTTTTACCCGGTATCTAGCCCATCCTTCTTTCTTAGAAACAGAATTTTTTCTAAGAGGTACATGGTGGTTTAGGATAAACATTCCCTGTCCTAACTGCCCTTGCAGCTAGCTCTCTGTGACCCTGTGACCATGTGACCCAGTTGTAGCCAATAGGGTGGCAGAGAAGTCCCACATGGACTTCTGGGGCGTGTCCTTTGAGGAAGCATGGCTTCTCGCCTTCTTCATTCTCCTCTTTCCCTTCCTGCTGTCTGGGATGTGGGGTCTGGCAGAGAAACAATATAGTGAATGGAGACGGGAGGAACCTCGGTCCTGAAAATTACACTGTGCCCCAGAGTTTGGGGTGGATTATTTCAGGACTCTTTTCTTTTCTCTTTTCTTTTCTTTTCTTTTCTTTCTTTTCTTTTCTTTTCCTTTCTCTCTCTTTCCTTCCTTCCTTCCTTCCTTCTTTCTTTCTTTCTTTCTTTCTTTCTTTCTTTCTTTCTTTCTTTTCTTTCTTTTCTTTCTTTCTCTTTCTTTCTCTTTCTCTTTCTTTTGTTTTGTTTTCTTTTCTTTTCTTTTCTTTTCTCTTTTCTTCTTTCTTTCTTTTCCAGACAGCATCTCCTCTGCAGCCAGAATGGAGTGCAGTGGCACAATCATGGCTCACTGTAGCCTCAACCTCCTGGGCTCAGGCGATCCTCACACCTTAGCCTCCTGAGTAGCTGAGACTACGGATGTGCACCACCACACCCAGCTAATTTTTTTATTTTTTTTGTATTTTCTCTTTTTTTGGTAGAGACAGGATTTCACCATGTCACCTAGGCTGGTCTTGAACTCCTAGCCTCAAGTGATCTGCAGGCCTCAGCCTCCCAAAGTGCTGAGATCACAGGCATGAACCACTGCACCCAACCAGGACTTTTTTTTTTTTTTTTTTTTTTTATAAAACAAACTTCACTCAGTTTGAAGGCACCACTGTTTGGATTTCCTATTAATTGCAGTTAATCCTATTGAGTAGATTTATCAAGGACAAAGAGCAGAATGGAAAAATGAGTGAGTAAAGTGAAGGAGAAGAACTGACTGAAAGTCTTAGCAAGGTTCCATGGCACCTGTGATGCTTCCACCCCACATATTTGCTGAGCACCCACTGTTCACAGGTCAGTCGCTGTGCAAGGCACTGAGGTGACAAAGACAAGCGGAATGGCAGTTAAATGTAGCACGGGCTTTGTGCTCAATTAGTTCTGGGTTCATTCCCAGGCCCTATCACTAACTAGTACCCTTATGAACCTGCACATGTCACTAGCAGCCTCAGTTTCCTCATCCATAAAATGGGGATAGCAACATGTGTCTCCTACACTTGATGTGAGTATCACATGAGAAATGCACATGAAATGTTTTACATAGTGATGAGCATATGGTAAATAAGAATTTAATAGATTTGGCCGGGCGCGGTGGCTCAAGCCTGTAATCCCAGCACTTTGGGAGGCCAAGATGGGCGGATCACGAGGTCAGGAGATGGAGACCATCCTGGCTAACACGGTGAAACCCCGTCTCTACTAAAAAAATACAAAAAACTATCCGGGTGTGGTGGCGGGCGCCTGTAGTCCCAGCTACTCGGGAGGCTGAGGCAGAAGAATGGCATAAACCCGGGAGGCACAGCTTGCAGAGAGCTGAGATCTGGTCACTGCACTCCAGCCTGGGCAACACAGCAAGACTCCATCCCCCCCACCCCCAAAAAAATAATACATTTTAGTGTAAACAAAATAAAGGGTCCTATCATTGTCCTTAGGAGCTTATGAAAACAGAGCTATATGCACATCCACAGACAGTTACCACACTCAGGAATAGTGGAAAACTGAGAAGACCCTGGAGATGCTGCGTGGGGAGGGATAATGGAAACCCAGGTCAACATGCTCTAGGAACAGTAAGAGAAACTCCCAGTGTCAATGGTAGACGGGGAAGGTCTTCTTCTCTTCGGAGACTGAAAGGCTGAGAGGACATCTACCCTGCTAAGGAAATGAACAGGATGGAAGAATGATGGACAGAAAAAGGGAAGTCCTCAGCACATAAAAGTTTGAGCTGGAAATGAAATATACAACTCTGTATAGTCAGCATATTTTGCTGGGCTGAGCCAGTTCAGCTCAACAAGGATTGCTAGGCATCTGCTTGGAGGACAGAGGTGAGGATACCAAGGTAATGAGTACATGATCCTTGACCTTGAGAAACCTATAGTCTAATAGAGGAGGCACATATAAAAGTAATTAGGTATAACATAGTGCAGAATTTGCAGCCATGGGGTCATCTACAGGTCTGCCTGGAATACAGAGGGACAAGTGTTTAGTTTTTTCCAACTGTTCACAGAGGACAAGACACTTGGGCAGAAGGTTGAAGGCAATTCCATGTTGGCAGTACCCACTTGATACGGTTTAGCTGTGTCCCCACCCAAGTCTCATCTTGAACGGTAGCATCCATAATCCCCACGTCTCATGGAAGGGATTTGAATGGTAGGAGGTAATTGGATCCTGGGGATGGCTCTTTCCCACGCTGTTCTCGTGATAGTGAATAAGTCTCATGAGATCTGATGGTTTTATAAAGGGCAGTTCCCCTGCACAAGCTCTCTTGCCTCCCACCATGTAAGACATGACTTTGCTCCTCACTGGCCTTCTGCCATGATTGTGAGACCTCCCCAGCCATGTGGAACTGTGAGTCAATGAAACCTCTTCCCTTTATAAATAACCCAGTCTCAAGTATGTCTTTATTAGCAGTGTGAGAACAGACTAATACACCACTTGAATTGCTGGTGTGTCTGAAGGGCTTGACTCCCAGTCCTTCGAACATAGAGGGGTAGCCCTTTATCTAAGCTGCTCATAAAGTATTGTATTAAATTCTTCAGAAGGGATGAAGCTATCTGGTCCTGTCCGCAAGCAGAGAGGTGCTTCTTATACTGACCAGGCGGTGACCTAAGGCAGCCCTTGAGACAATTCCAGGTGCCCTTCAGGCCATTTTTCCACCCTGGTGTTTTTCTTTGTATAGACAGCCTATGCCTGGATAAGAACATGCTGCGTCAGATAGTTCTTTTTCACTTTGCCCCTCAAAATGTGTACACCGACAGCCACAGATAGATCCCAGATGTCGTTTTCCTGCTCTTGCAAACCTTGAAGTGGGCCCTGCCGGCAGGCACACCTGCCAAGGAAAATGCTGTCCTCGAAATGTTCCTGGCACCGTTTTCAAGAGGTGCCGACCAAGCGCTGGAATTGCTGACCTCCCTGAAAGAGAAGCCTGCAGCTGTGGCCTCTGGGGTGAACTCCCCCCATGGGAGGGCCCGGTGGAGTTATAACAGACTATATCCACATCACAGAGAGCTGGCCCATTGCTCAGGGCCTGGGAAGTGGTAGGGAGGGACCTTCCCAGAAGAGAGATGACTCAGGCTGGTCCCAAGCCCCTCCTGGAGAACAAACAGACAAGGTGACGAGCAAGGAGGCATTTGGAGGTCATCTGGCCCAGCCCCCTTGTCTGGAGGACAGATGTAAGTTCCATAAAGTCTCTTAGCAGGAGGACATCGTCCAGGTTGAACCTTGCTGCCTGCCCTCTGGTTGAAACATCAGTGTCGAATAAGTAGACCACATCCTGTCCATACCTTGGGAATGAGACTCACCCAGTTTCTCAGAAAAGAGTTTCTATGAGACAGAAGGCTGGACTAGGGGAGCAAGGTTTGCAAATGGAAAGCATCAGTTGCTACCCCTGGGCACCATCTCCCATAGGAGACTCTTCGAACACTTTTTTAAAAGGTGAGATGTTGGCCAGGCACGGTGGCTCACGCCTGTAATCACAGCACTTTGGGAGGCCAAGGCAGGTGGATCACCTAAGGTCAGGAGTTCGAGACCAGCCTGACCAACTTGGCAAAACCCATTGTCTGCTAAAAATACAAAAATTAGCTGGGCATGGTGGCGCATTCCTGTAGTCCCAGCTAGTCAGGAGGCTGAGGCAGGAGAATCGCTCGAACCCAGGAGGCTGAGGTTGCAGTGAGCCAAGATTGTGCCACTGTACTCCCGCCTGGGCAACAGAGGGAGACTCTGTCTCAAGAAACAAAAAAAAGTTGAGATGTTGACATAACAGTTCTGAAGACCAAGATGGTGGAATAGCTTAGGTTAGGATACGTCAGAGGAGCCAGTGTGAACTCCTCCTTTAAGACATGTATTAGCCCATTTTCATACTGCTGCATAAGACATACCCAAGGCTGGGCAATTTATAAAATAAAGAAGTTTATTGGACTTAGTTCCATGTGGCTGTGGAGGCCTCACAATTATAGGGGCAGAGGAGAGAAGAGAACTTGTGTAGGGAAACTACTGTTTTTTAAAACCATCTGATCTCTTGAGACTTACTCACTATCACGAGAACCGCATGGGAAAGTCCTGCTTCCACAATTCAATTACCTCCCACCAGCTTCCTCCCACGACATGTGGGAATTGTAGGAGTTACAAGTTACAATTCAAGATGAGATTTGGGTGGGGACACAGCCAAACCATATCAAAACATAACTGCAGCTGGGTGAGGTGGCTTACACCTGTAATCCGAGTGCTTCGGGAGGCCAAGGTGGGAGAATTACTTGAGACTAGAAGTTTGGGGTAGCCTAGGCAACAGACAGAGGCACCATCTGTCAAAAAAAATTTAAAGAAACTTAACCAGGTGTGGTGGTGCATACCTGTAGTCCTAGCTGCTTGGAAGGCTAAAGCAGGAGGATCCCTTGAGCCCAGGAGGTCAAGGCTGCAGTGAACTGTGATAACGCCACTGGACTGCAGCCTGCACAACAGTGAGACCCCATTAAAAAAAAAAAAAAAAAAAAAAAAAAAAAAAAACATAACTTGTCAAACGTTGAAACGTATAGAGAACATGATTGGGAAGTAGTATCTGTTTTTACCCTACCCTCTTCCCCCGCAACCCACCACCATGCAGATCTTGCTAATGTGGGGTCTTTGTGGAGGATCTTTAGGATCTTCAGTGCCAGAACCCAGCATCTAAACTCTATTTATTTGACATTGGGGCCACAGCAGATTTAATAGAACAATGACATGATAACAAGTGTGTTCCTGAGAGATTTAAATGCAGGCATATAGAGAGCAGATGTTAAGAAGGAAGAAGCTGGCTGGACACGACGGCTCACATCTATAATCCTATCACTTTGGGAGGCCAAGGCAGGTGGATCGCTTGAGCCCAGGAGTTTGAGACCAGCCTGAGCAACATGGTGAAACCTCGTCTCTACAAAGAATACAAATATTAGCTGGGTGTGATGGCACCTGCTGCCTGTACCCCAGTTACTTGGGAGACTGAGGTGGGAGGATCACTTCAGCTCAGGTGGTAGAGGCTGCAGTGAGCTCACATCACACCACTGCACCACTGCACTTCAGCCTGGGCCAGAGTGAGACCCTGTCTCAAAAAGAAGAAAGAAAGAAGCAGCAGCAGCTAGGGTCCAAGAAACAAGCTAGGAGGGTGTGATGAGATTGTAGTTGCTAGATGCTGAAGTGCTGCCGACACAGTGGGTTTGGAGAGTAGGAATGAAAGGAGAGTGGAGACTGGCCATAAGTTGGGAGAGTCAGTGATTGGTTGTGATGGAAAGGAAAGAGAAGGGGGTAATGATGACTTTTGGTCTCAGAACCGGAGAATAGTGGTCCATGGACAGAAATAGAGAAGACAAGATGAGAAGATCTAATAGGCAAAGGCAGCGAGTTTAATAGTTGACTTTTGGTATTTGCTGCGTGTGCCCTCTGTACCTTTAACGTGGGCCTTCAACCCTTGGACAGGGCTTCAGACGGTTGCATCCCAAGTGGTCCATCCCAAGCGAGTTTTCTCTGGACTTATCTGGAATGACTCTGAACCTTTTGAAGATCCCAAAACCAACCCAAGCTTTGCGTGATCTCCCCAGGATGGGTAAGATTTCTTGCTCTCCAGAGCTCTTTTCTCTGTAGGCTTAGCTACTCAGTGACTAAATAGATATGTAAATGCTTGCTAGCAAGCAGTTGAGGCAAACTATTAAAACCCATGCCAGTGGTGAATATTAACCTGCTTTCTGGTAAGAATTTCAGAATTCCAGGACGTCTCAGATTTCTGGCTGGTACACCTTGGGCAAGGTTCACAGGCTGGATTGGTTTTGGAACGTGTATTAATGTACTTTTTCCTCTTGGTTTGGAAACCAACTTACCCTAGGTAAGGAGAGATTTCTGACAACAGCTCAGAAAGCAGTTTCCAGAAAATGGCTCCAGTGGATCATCTATGAGTTAAGTTAAAAAAAAAAAAAAAAATCAGTGCTACTGTTTGAAGTATGTCTAGAGTATGGTTTTAATCCATCACTGTCAGGCTCATATAAAATTCCAGGCTTCTGTAACTCTTTAACTTGAAGTGTTACAGGGTGTCGCATGCTAAATAGAAGCCAAGAGAAGCAAGGAGTTTTTCATGGTTAAATCTTGTAAAGATGCTTTTTAAAGCATATTAATCCATTAGTAATCCATTTGGATTTTGGAATATGGTCATATATTGTTTGGTAAAAATGTACTAAACCTGGTCCTGGAAAATTAAGTGGAAATATAGGTTTAAACTACAGGAACTTCAAAATAGCTTCTCAATAATTCTTTCTCATCAATCGTTCCAATTCTTAGATTTTAAAACATGTTGATATATCACATTTCCATCAAGAGGAACACACATATTGATTTTTGGAGAGGGGAGCAGAGCGGAAGAGAAAACTTTTAATAGTCTTTCAAATTAACCTAAAAGTGACCCAAATAATATAAGCCACTTTCTACCCTGATTCTCCAATATAGCTTCTTTTTTAATTATGCCAATTTGATACAGGTGGAAGGATTACACATTAACAAAGACATACTTTTTCTTTGAGTGTGTGTTTTCCATGGTTATGTAAATTGTGGAGGTGCTAAACATACATTTAGAGAGCTTTGTATTTTTTTAACTTTTTTTTTTTTTTTTTTTTTTTAAATAGTGATGGGGTTTCGCCATGTTGCCCAGGCTGGTCTCAAACTCCTGAGTTCAAGTGATCCACCTTGCTTGGCCTCTCAAAGTGCTGGGATTACAGACATCTACCACTGTGCCCAGCTATAGAGCTTTATTTATTTATTTGTTTATTTGTTTATGAGACAGGGTCTCACTCTGTCTCCAAAGCTGGAAGGCAGTGGCATGATCTCGGCTCACTGCAACCTCCGCCTCCTGGGTTGAAGCAATTCTTCTGCCTCAGCTTCCTGAGTAACTGGGACTACAGGCACATGTCACCATGCCTGGCTAATTTTTTTCTTTTTTTTTTTTTTAATAGAGACCTGTTTTTACCATGTTGGCCAGGCTGATCTGGAACTCCTGAGCTCAAGCAATCTATCTGCCTCTGCCTCCCAAAGTGCTGGGATTACAGGTGTGTGCCACCATGCCCGGCTATAGAGCTTTTTAATGTGCCAAGCTCTGTGTTCAGTGTTTCCGTAATCCTCATCTGACTTAATTCTCCAAGTCCTTGCCTAAGGTACTGTTGTCCTCACTGTCCTACGGGGAGACAGGTCACTTTCCCAAGTCTGGGCAGCCAGCAGCAGGGCTGAGAGCCCCACTCAGACCCTGTGATTTTATTTTTCATGTTCTTGTATCTGGCGCTGAATGTCAGGGCCTTCTTGGCCTCTGGGAAAGACACAGGATGGCACTTTTGAGAGGAGTGTGAAATACATGAAGGCAGGACTTGCACACACCTGGACATGAACTAGAGGTGAGGCGGGAAAGACAGGAAGTAGATCAGTGTTGCCCAGAGCCTACCTTTTCCGCCTAGGGTGTGGACCGTCCTTCAGAGTATAGACTCCAAGTTGGAACCCGTGTATACCACTGATGGTGTTTCCTGGGATGGTGATATTTATGAAGTGCAAAGGCCTGGCCACAGAGAGCTTGAGGACCATCGTGTGAGACAGTGAAACCTTCAAAGGCAAGGGCCCTGTTTCATGAGTTTTCTCTCTCCAGCAACTGTCTCAGTGGGCCTGTTTGAGCTGACCTGTCCCCTCAGTATTAGCAATTGGCAACAGTGGGCTTTTCTTAAATACAGCAAATATTAAGTGTCATCTCGGCCGGGGGCGGTGGGTCACGCCTGTAATCCCAGCACTTTGGGAGGCTGAGACGGGTGGATCATGAGGTCAGGAGATCGAGACCATCATGGCTAACATGGTGAAACCCCGTCTCTACTAAAAATAAATTAGCCGAGCGTGGTGGTGGGTGCCTGTAGTCCCAGCTACTCGGGAGGCTGAGGCAGGAGAATGGTGTGAACCCGGGAGGTGAAGCTTGCAGTGAGTGGAGATCGTGCCACTGCACTCCAGCCTGGATGACAGAGCGAGACTCCGTCACAAAAAAAAAAAAAGGAGTCATCTCTGGGCATTTTAGTTTATTCATCCATTTGTTGATTTATTCCACAGGGATTTATTGTGGGTTTACTATGTACTAACTGTTGGGGAAACAGCAAGGAAGGGAGATGAAGTGTCTTTGTTCTAGTGTAGCCATATAATCAATGAATGAATGAGAGAGCAATATGCAGGAGAGAAGTGAGGTATGGCCCATTATACCAGGTAAAGTGATAGAGAAGGGCTGGCGATGAGAGCAGCCTAATTTCAGGAAAGTCAGGAAAGTCTTTAAGGAACCTGAAGGCTGAGTTGCCAGGGCCAGCCGCATGGTACTGGAGAGTGGGAGGCCCAGGCAGGAGGAATGCTGGCTTAGCACAACTGAAAAACACAAAGGTAGAATATGAAGTGTAATGACATGGTTGAGATTGAAGTCTGATGTGGATGGAGAGGTTTTGCAGTCTTTCAGTCCAAGGTTTGAAAAAGAAATGGAATTTCTAAGTGGAGTGGGCAGTCACAGGAGAGTTTTAGACAGGACAGTGGCCTCGCTGGGTTTGCCACCCATTGACTTGGGTTCAAAGTCATGTCCATGCTGCTATTACAGATGCCTCCCAGAACAGTTTATATAATCAACATATATTCATGGAGTATCTTCTGTCTGCTCGACACAGAATTGGGTACTGGGCTTTAAAGATGGATAAAAGGCAGTACCTGGTCTTGAGAGGCTGCTACCTGGATGGTGTGTTTGCCATCCTCAGTAATGTGTATCCCTTACAGATGATGCCTAATGACGCTACAATTGCTGGGACGCTTTTTATAATTTTCTTCTTGTGCATTGCTTTTGATTTTTGGTTCTTTCTTTGGCATTAGCTCACCAGTGGCAAATGTGTGTCCTTTAAGGGTGGACTTAAGTTTTTGAGAAATGGGCAAAAGTTGTTTCAACTCTAGTCTCATGAATAAAGCAGGAGATTTATTGTTGGCAAAAGTGGCAAATAAAGAGGGCTGATGTTTGTATATGGCTCCTGAAATGGCTTAGAATGCCATTTTACCAGGTTGTCAAATTATTCAATGATCAGATATCAAATTATTAAAAATTATCAAAAGGAAGTTCCCTGAAACACAAAAGTGTTTGGGCTTTGTAGGTACCCAAGTCTACTGGGAAAATCCCCATTTCTGGCTAACCCAGCCCCTTTTAATGACAACTTCAGTTCTCCAAATTCCACTTCCCCTTTTAGCCTGCCCCTCTTCCGTCATCCTTCATCAAGGTGACATAGGTCTGGCGATCTTTTGGGTATAGACTTGTGGATGTTGTTTTTGACATTTGTACATGCTTTTGCTCAAGTTCAAGGCCCAAATTGAACCAGTTCCTATATATACACTACATACATACTATATATACTATATATATACTATATATACGTATATACACATATATACGTATATATACTATATATACATATCATATATATGTATACATATAGTGTATATATGTATATATAGTATATATTGTATATATGTATATACATATATATGTATATACGTGTACTGGTATTATATATTTAGTATATATATACACGTAT
Source organism: Chlorocebus sabaeus (assembly GCF_047675955.1). Classification (NCBI taxonomy): domain Eukaryota; kingdom Metazoa; phylum Chordata; class Mammalia; order Primates; family Cercopithecidae; genus Chlorocebus; species Chlorocebus sabaeus. The sequence continues at coordinate 75,603,972 of NC_132908.1, forward strand.
ATACACACACACATATATATATATAACTCCACCCAGATAGGATATTCATGGTTACACCATAAAGTCTACATCACTGGACATTTTAAATCTATCTATCTATATATAAAAATATATATAATATATATATTATATATATTTATATATATTATGTATGTATTATGTAATAGTTATATATACACACACACACCACAGGTCTGAAGCTTTTAAGAATTAACATTACTTTCATCCCATTATACAAAATGCATTTGAGGTAGTCGTCATTTTATTTGGGCCAGGGTCTTCCGAGACTTGGGACAATAATGCATTTTTTTCTATCTTAAGTAAACGTATGCAGATTCTTAAAGCATGAATGCATGTATGACACACGTTATAAATTCGAGTAATAGAAATGTTTGTGTGTATAAATAGACAGCATAAGGAGTATACATTTTGTATAAAATAACCTCTGTGGTATTTATTTACCCTGATTTTTTGATTTATGAGTCGTCATTGCTCACTATAGAAGAAGAAAAATAAATATTCAGAACACTGTAGATTTTTAATGGGGTTACTTCCTATCTTAGCTCAGTGTTTCTCTACCGAAGCTGACCTTGAAATTGCTTTTTAAATACAAGTCAAAATATGCAAATTCCGGAATCAGGAGGAGTATCCGGTGTTAGGAGTTCTTTCGAATTCACATTTTTACATCATTTCCATCAACATCCTGTGTTCCATCTGCTTCTTAATCCATTAGTATCTGAGTGGGGTGATATGGGTTTTCTCAAATGTGCTAATCTCCACTGAGGTTAAAATACCCTAAACGTTCACATATGTTTTTCTTTCTTTTCTTTCTTTTTTTACATTAACTTTTCTTTTCCTTTTGAATGACCACAAAGCATATCTTACCCAGCGGGTTTACTTTTCTTTCTTTTTCAGTATTCATGACATCAAGGCCCTGTGTGTTATCTTATTGTCTCCTTATCCTGGTCCTTAGAGTCTTTGAAGAGAAGAAGTTGATCCTGGTGTAATGTACAGCTTCATTCTAATGAGTCGTATCGGTCATGTATTTTCAGTCACTCTTCATGTCTGTGCTGTCCTTTTGCTTGGATCCCAAGGAAGTTTCTTCTGCCCCCTCTACTCATATTTCATAAAGGTCTTCTGGAGCCTGCATGGTGTTGGGATGTATATATCACTTCTCTCTTGTTAGGACCAGAAAGACTCACAACCATGAATGTCACTGAAGTTTATGATTGGTCCCCGATTGCCTCACGTCTTGCACAGAATCCTCTTCTAGAAACATTCTTGCAGTTAGATAAACAAGCAGATGTACTGAACTGGTGCATGAATGAATAGGAAATAGCCCAGTTGCAAAGGATAAATCTATCCTGTGGTGGAGAGTGTGTTCAGGCAGATCATTTGGTTCCGCGGTCGCTTGGAGGATTGGGCCCGTCCTATAATTAATGCCACTAGCAGTAAAAGGACATTAGGGATGTCGTGCATGTTGATTATTTCTTCATTTTGTTTATCCAAGTTTCCCCGCCTTGGAAGCTGCGTGGCCATTGCCAAAGAAAGCCCTGGAGACAGAGCGTTAGCCGTTACTCCTCGTAAGCGCATCATTACCTTCCTCCAAACAAAGTCTTTTTTTTTTTTTTTTTTTTTTGTCAATAGAGGATGAAAACATTATTGGATTCAGGAGTTCATAGTAGTCCTATATGAAGCTGGGGACGGGGGGATAGATTTATGAAATGGACCATTTCAAATGGCATTATCTTCCCACAGTGAGGTACACCTTTCATAAATCATGGGAGAGTGCTCAGAAAATAGAGCATTTGTTATTCCTGCAGTACATTGTATTTGCATCCCCCCACTCATAGGAAAGAAGTTCTCAGGTTTCCTTTCCTGAGTTTGAAAAGGCAATTAATCCCCTTACAGTGAAATTATATTTTTTTTAAAAAAGAGGTATTGTTACCAAATAAAAAAAGTACTTCATATCATTCAAAGATGGAACTTTTACTACTTTTTTTTTTTTTTTTTTTTTTAATCGTGGTGATTCTTTTTGCCCACTTATTTAGGCCTTACTTTAATTACGGCACTGATTAACTTCTTTGCTTTTATGTTTTACTGTAAACATTGTGCTGTACTCCATAGGAAAATGTAGATGAATGTGGGTCACTGGGAAATAAAGTGGGTGGGAGCATTGGCGAGCATTTCTTTCCCTCTCTCTCTCTCTCCTGGTTTAGCTGCTGATGGGTAATTAACTCTTTAATATGCCCAAGTTCAAATTAGGTATGATTGTGATTATAACACGGAAGCGTCCTCCTTTTCTAGTAGCTTGGATGTGATTTGTACGGAGAAGCAGAGTGGGTGCTTCTTTGTGTGCGCTTGACATAGTTGAAGAATTTGGTAATAGTCAATTCCCTTTAAAGTAGTAGGTTTCTTAAATAATTCTAGTTGTTTTTCACACTGCCAACCCATCTTGAAGAACTACTCTTCAGTTATAAGGGGTTAAAATCATCAGGTTGATTGAAAAGTCAAGAACCTCCAGCGCAGCCTACCCCTTGCATATTTGATACTCTGTTTTACACTCTGGGGAGCAGTTTTGAGGACACACTGTAAAAAATGTATGACAGCAGTTTGAAAATAAGTCTATTGCCCCAAATAATCATAAGAAGAAGACAGAAGAAAAACTGACCCCCATAGCTCTCTGGGCAGTGGGATGAGGGAAAAGCAAGGAATGAATAAAAACCCACCAGAATACATTATTTCACACAATTAAGGGGAAAGCTGCATTTTAAAGGTACCTTCGTCTCAGAATGTTTGAGACATGCTTTTTACACATGTGTCATGAAGAGAAAACAGAATGGAATGAGCACTAATGAGGACCTTGAACTTAACTAACTGAACTTGATGGTCATCACAAGACATAGGGGAGACATATTTGAGACATCATTGTGCAGGCAAACATAAGCAAGAAATTGAGAAATGTTTTCATGCACTTCTCTCTGGTTTCCCCGAAGGGATGAATTCCAAATCCCGTGGCTGAGGTCCCAAGTCAAGAGACGTTCTGTGGTTCTTTGCTGTCTGCCCATCCCCTCCTCTCTTTCAAGGAAATAAGATATTCATTGGTAAGTATATAATGGAGCAGTCTTGGATTTGCATCAGATCAACTTTGGATGAAAGCCTGCCTTTCTGCCTTTATTTTTCCTTATCTTTCCTGCTTCTGCTTCCTGTTTTGTTAAATAAGGGGAATGACAGCAAGTATTTCAAATTCCTATAAAGTTTTAACTAGATAGCGAATCAAGGTGGCAACACATGGTAGGTTCTTAAATAATGGTTGCCATTTGAGTGCTTTCTATATGATGTGCATTTCATTTTGCACTTTACCAATAACCTCCTTTTCTCTTTAATCTTCAAAAAGATCCTGGGAAGCAGGCATGATTGTGCCCTTTTCCTGGATAAGGCACACTAAACAAGTAAAAAGCAACCCAGGATCCAAATCCTTATCTCTTTGGCATTCAAGATTACCTTCTTACTCACTACCTGTTCATCTCCTTTGACTGCAAGTCCACTTCCCCAGGCCAGATAACCTGTCCAGACCTGGAGAACTCCTAGCAGGAGAAACAGGGAGGACCCAGGCATATAAACTTGCAGAGCAGCTGAGTTATCAGATCTTCTAAACCATGTGGTTATCCAGCTTTATCAGAGCAGCCTTGCTCTTGCAGTTTCTGACACATCATCGTTGATCAATCCTGGGAAATAAACAAAATAGAGGGTGAAGGCTCCACTCCGTGTGGCCCCGTGAATGGCGTGGACGCAGCTGAAAAAAATCCCGAAGGCTGTGGGACACTGGAAAAGTAGCAGGATATGCGATTGCAGGGCTGGAACCAGCAGTTAAAGGCAGCCCTGCCAAGACCATTAAACTTCCTGCAGCTCTTTCCGGATCCCACAATTTGAAGGGAAAATATTTCTCACCGCACATTATTACTTGGTGGACTAAATGGCTCCCCGATGTCCAGAAAGAGCACAGCTTCTGATAGTGTGGTATGTGGTCCCTGAGATGCAACACCAGCCACAGGGAACCCACCATTCCTGCTACCTAAGGCCTCCATTGCCTGATTGTCTGTTGTCAAAAGGGTTCATTTTCAGGTCTTTCACCAGATATTTTAGAAGATCATCAAGGAAAGGACGTTTGAAGAAAAACAAACAAAAACACAAAATCAAGGACTTACTGATTTCTGAGAATTCCTCCTGAGTTTGTTTGTTTGTTTGTTTTGGGTTTTTTGTTTGTTTATTTGTTTTTGCTGTGGTATTATCTGAGCCTATGATGAGATTGTTGTTGATTGATTTTTGTCTTCCAAGACTCAGTACAACGCATCCCGTCCTTCTGTATAATGTTTTCTACCCTTCCTTTCCAGATAAAAGTTGACTCTCATAATTGTAACTCTCCCCTCCTTTATCAGAAACTATATCTTTCAGCCTCTACCACTTTGAATTGGAATTATTTCTTGTCTGTTTTATCTACCATGCTGTGAACTCCTTGAAGACAGGAGCTGTCTTATCTTCAAGGCACTCAAGACATGTTTGTGGCATCACTTCAATGGAGTCCAGTTATAAACAGGTGATGGGGGCAAATATCACAATATGATACCCTGAACATCTTCGCTGACAAAAACTGGTGGTCAAGATACAACAACATCTGTATTTGATTTGTCTTGCTTTGTCACATCAAGCTGTGGCCTTGAGTTTCGTACACATCTATGTAAGCACACTGAATTGAGTGACTCTTCCCAAAGATCATATTGGGATCTTTGGAATGATTGGCGGGTCACCCATCCAGTTGCTTTTGTGGAGATTCAAGCACCTGGGGAATGCAAGTCACAATATCCTGCAAAAGCCAACTTGAGGCCTCCTAGGACTGCACTGCTGCTTGTGACACTGACCCTTAGCCCCTATAAGTAAGTGAGCACGGCCCTCTAAGTGAAAGTGGAGAGGTTCCTTGACATTCCCACATAGCTGCTTCCCTGGTAATTCACCTGGGTCCAGAACACAGGAGGGAGATTCTGATGGAAAAACCTTTCCTGAAGGCCAGGCGCAGTGGCTCACATGTGTAATCCCAGCACTTTCAGAGGCCAAGGCAGGGAGATCACTTCAGGTCAGGAGTTTGAGACCAGCCTGAGCAACATGGTGAAACTCCATCTGTACAAATAAATACAGAACATTAGCTGGGCATGGTGGTGTGCATCTGTAATCCCAGGTACTTGGAAGGCTGAGGTAGGGGGATTGCTAGAATCCGGGATATCAAGGCTACAGTGAGCTGAGATCGCACCACTGCAGTCCACCCTGGGTGACAGAGTGAGATCCTGTGTCAAAAAAAGAAACAGAAAAGGAAAGAAAAAGCTTTGCCTGTATATCTGGAACAAATGAAAACCAAATAATAATGGCACCAATTCTTTCAGTTTCCTTGGAATATCAAGCACGATTTGAGTTGAGCAATTTGATGATGTGTCATTTGGTTGATTTTCTTAAACATATAATCTCAAACTTTACAATAATAAGGTTACTTGTCTTTCTAATTGTGAAATCCACCCTTAGTTTTAATGCGTTTAAAGTCTCCATATCAAAAAGATCAAATTCAGGTTTGAAAGTCTATACTGTAACTAAAAAAGTTTTGGGGTTTGTTTTGTTTTGAGCAATTTTTGTAATTCTCTTGTTACTGTTTATATACCCTCTGCCACTTCTGCCAAAATATTCTGGCCTTTTAGTCTTATGATGTTTTTCTCTCTTTTTGTTTGTTGGCTTATGTTGTCCGCTCGATCTGACTATTGGTTTTATTTCTAAGGATTTTTTTTAAGTTGGCATCTTTTTTTCTTTGACTTTCCTTGTATGCCCCCCTTTCTCCCCTGCATTGTCTTGCTTCATTCATTGCTTGCCAGGTTCCTGAAAATTCTTTTTCTTTAGGGCTCATTTGGTATGTGTATTATGTTCTTGGTAGACAGAAGCTGTTTTTAGTTCGTATGGGTTGAGCACGGAGGGAACTTCATCTCATAGTCGCTGGACACGGAGCCAGTCCTGGTTCTTACTTTAACTCCCCTTGTGACCTTGAACATGTCATTTCATCTCACCACATAGTCATTTTCTCATCTGTCTCTTCAGGCTAATAATCACCTGTCCTGCCTTCCTCACAGGCTTGTCGGGTGACCCAAAAGAGCTGCTTAGCTGCACAGCGCTTCGCAATGAAGCTGTGCTCTAGAAACATTCCACGATCTACTGGAGTTTCTTAACTAAGGTGGTTGTTCAGGAAATTCTTCCAATCAATTTTACTTTTACTCCCCCTGTAAGAATGCCGAGACACCTCTGCCTGTTTTCTCTTTCTGTATTTGGTTTTTCTTTTGTTTTTGTCTTTTTTTGGACTGAGTCTTGCTCTGTCGCCCAGGCTGGAGTGCAGTGAGCGATCTCAGCTCACTGCAGCCTCCACCTCCCGGGCTCCAGTGATTCTCCTGCCTCAGTCTCCCAAGTAGCTGGAATTACAGGGATGTGCCACCATGCCCAGCTAATTTTTTGTATTTTTAGCAGAGATGGTGTTTCACCATGTTGGCCGGGCTGGTCTCAAACTCCTGACCTCAGGTGATCTGCCCACCTCGGCCTCCCAGAGTGTTGGGATTACAGGCGTGAGCCACCGCACCTTGCCTCTTTCTGTTTTGAAGAAATAGTCAAGAAGTTTCTAGATGCACGCAAAATGACCAAACCAGTCTTTGTGCTTATTTACACAATGAAGAAATGTCAGCATTCATTCTGGAAGGTAGAGTTTCTCTGTGTCTTCATCCTGGGGCACACGAGAGAGGCAGTGGTGACGTGATTCCACTCTGCAGACACGTTGCAGGCCTGGAAAACTGTGTGGTGTGTGGTGCCTTTGTTTTTCAGAGCATTGAGAGTCACGCGGGCCATATGGATGCAGTGGTCCACGGAATTGGCAGTGAGCCCCAGAGGAGCTCAGTGCAAGACAAAATTCTGGTCTAAGAACTGCGGTAGCAAGGACAAGAGGGCACCACGGTGTAAGAATGGCCGTGGCAAGGACAAGAGAGCATCACACGATGACCTTCTCAGAGTCAGTAGGATAGTTTCCCTTCCTGGAAGAATGAGGTGAAATAAAGCTTTAGGAGTCGGTACTGCACGCAGGCATTCAATGGATCGTGAAGAGGGACTTTCTTCCCCCTCAGTCCTGTCTCTGCCTCCATAAAGGAGTAAGTTAAAAAAGAAAGTTTCTTTTTAAAAAAATGTCTTACTGCTCAATAAATCCCTGTGGGGGGGGGGGGGGAAGGGCGGGGGAGGGGGGGAAAGGAATGCACATTAGTCTTCCATTAAAAATAGATCAAAAAAGTACCCAAAAGAAAAAACCCCACAACAATGAAATAAATTAGGATAATCCAACTAGAGGCCTGCAAATGAGTTTGCTAAATGTTATATTTTCTCAAGCCACTTAGATTTTTAACTTCCTGTTTCTGCCTGAAGCAATAAGGGCAGGCACGCTGTCATTAGCTTCAAACACCATTTTTTTAAGCCCCTAGCTGCATTTGTTATTTTTCTCTTCCCCCCTCAGCTGTATCCCTGCATTTATTACAGCACAGGTGCATCTTGCTCTTGAGTGCTAACTGAGATGAAAGGAATGAGGAAATGCTCTCTTCTACTTGCAGAGGAGTGCTGGCAAATTCAGTGAACGCAGAGTCGGCTGGCAGCCTTTCGGCTGGAAAGCGCTTCCTCTGATGAGCTGTCTGTTAGGGATTTTCAGGGATGGCCCTGAAATTTTCAGGGGTGTCTGTCCACGGCACACTCTGTGGTCAGATAACCCCTGAGCATAATAAGCCGGAGGATAATCACTTGCATTGTTCAATAAAGCAATTGCTTTGTCCCCTCACTTAGCCCCTTCCAAAGAGCCAAAAAGAATGTGCCACCTAGATGCTGTTTATAACCATTTTCACCTCTTGCCTCCAGGGGCTAAATTGGAAACCTAATTTTAGATCCATAAAAGCCAAAATACCTATAGGAGAAGCTCCAAAATAAAATATCCCAAGGTGGTTTTTAAGCGTCCTTCGAACAGGTTCAGGTTGATTTACCTCGCTGTGGATATTTAATTATGTCATTGAAAAAAAAACACCAGTAATTAAATCATTATTTCTTAGATGTGAGGTCCAAGGACATTCTAGAGGAAGTCAAAGGCAGAGGGAGGAAGGATGAGACAATGGAGGCCTGACGGGCTGGTAAAGAGGAAAGAACACAGCCTATGCCATCAGAGAGAGTTCAACTCCATCCGTGCAGCTGCTAGCATCTTGCCTTACTCAGCCTCTTTGAACCTTAAGTTGCTCAGAATGAGACAGATAACACCTGCCTCTGTAGTTTGTCAGGATATTTAGAAATGCAGACTTGCTCAAGACCTGGATCTCAGGTGGTAGGTTGGTCCACAGACAGTGGCACCACTAGCTATTATGTATTTATTGTCACTGTTTGGGACCCCTGTCACTGTCCCATCAAAGAACTGCCTGTCTCGCTTTTAGAAGTTTCCAGAGCATCTTCCTGTTGTTGCATAGAACACTCGCACCTAACAGATCACAGAATCTGTGTCTTTTCTGGGTGGCTAGACTGAGAAATCCATTCTCTTATGAGTGAGCCAAAGGTCTGTCTCTTGTGGAATTTTCACTTTAGAGAACCTCCCATTTCCTGAAAGGCCCCAGCCCCGAAGACAGCTCTGCTGCCTGATTGATAGATGCCCATGACAGCTCTGCTTCATGCCCGCTGCCTCCTCGTCCCTCTGGATGCCTTGTGGTTCTGCTTGTCTGAAGAGCATAAACTTGGGGGTTCCCACTCGAGGAGAGGTTCCAGCGGTTCCAGCCCCTATGTCAGGGGAGCCACTTTTGGGGCCGGTGGTAGGCAGAACTTTGGCCCCGACACCTCCTCCCCTGCCATTACTCCCATGGTGGTGTTATGTAACATGACAAAAGGGACCTTGCAGATGTAATTAAGGTAACTAATCAGCTGACTTTAAAACAGGAAGGTTATCGGTGCGGACCAGAGTGATCACAGGAGCCCTTCAAATCAGAAGGGGTAGGTGGACAAGAGAATTGGAGAGATGTGGCAGAGGGGAAGCAGAGAGATTGCAAGCGGGGAAGGATTTCACGTACTGACACTGGCTTTGAAGATGGAGGGGGCACATGAATGGAAATATGGACGGCCCCCAGAAGCTAAGAACTAGCTCTTTCTGACAGCCAGAAGGAAATGGGGAGCTTCCACCTGCAAGAGCGTGGAAAACAGGGACCTCAGTCCTGCAACTCACGGAGCTGAATTCTGCGAATAACCTGAATAGGTTTGGGAGCAGAGTCTTTCCCGGAGCCTCCAAAGAAGAGCCCAGGCTGGCTGACACCTTGACTTTGGCCTTCTGAGACCTGAAACAGAAAACCCACCTGGGCCACTCTGTGCCTGGGACTTCCAACCCACAGCAACTGTGCAGTTGTGAATAGATGCGTTGTTTTAAGGTGATGATTATTTACTATGATAGCAATAGAAAAACGGACACACTGTCATGGGGCCTTCCACAGGGTGGGGCTCAACCTGCCCTCAGCTTCTCTAGCATTTCCTTCTACAACCTGGACTTTTTCCTGTTGTCCCCTCCCATGACACTCAGCTCTCTTCATTCAATAGAATTGCTTTTGTGTGATGATGAGTGTGTTCAGAGTCATACTCAGCCTAATTATTGCTTTTGACCAACCCCAACACATAATGCTGTAAGTCATGCTGTAGTACTTTTAATTTCACAGATGAACACATTTCTATTCTTTTAATCCCCCTCTCCAGGCTCGTGTTAACTCCATCTGGACAAAGCGTTGAGGTATATGTGTGGCTTCTTTTGAGCATCGCGCCACAGCGGTCCCTGATCTACCTTGTGGAGCAAATAGGACAAGTTAAAGGCTTTCCTCTTGAGGGATGAACACCTAGTTGCGTGCACCCTACATTGTCTAGCGGGAGAAATCTCTGTTGTAGATTCTGACATGTCACTTCATATCTATGTACTTTTTTATGGCTCTCAGCCCTGCCTTCTTAAAAGTAGCAGCAGTATTTATTTATTATTTATTGTATTACAGGTAAAGGATATGCTAAGTACTTTTCATGCTTTATCTAACCTAGCTATTATACTCCTATTTGACAGATGAAAGGACTGAGGCTTGTAGACTTTCCAAGGCTGTGCAGCTCTAGGTGTAGTCTGCCATTTGAATTTGGGCAATGATACCAGAGATCAAGTTCTCAACTATGAAATACTGCACATGTTTTTGTTTTTGTATTTTGGTTCAAAAAGAGAGTATGATCTCACTTCTCCCTTCTTGATAGATTGTAGATTCCATGTCTAATCCATCCTTTTCCAATATTCCCTCCTAATCTTTCAGTTGAATTATGGTCTTTAGCTCAAATGCATTACATGATGTGTGTGCCTTTGGAACGGGGTGGTATTAGTCAGTTGATGGCTAGTTCCTTGAGGAAAAAGGAAAGGAGAAGTTGACTACTTTTCAGTGTTTCTTACAACAAAAGCATGGTGGCATGCCATTGTTCTGAGGGGAAGGGGCTTTTTTGCCTTATCAGCTCCTGATGAAAAAGATATGGGGTTGGAAAGCTAAGTTACAGCAGGTGAACTTGGATTTGCGGAAAGACAAAGCAAACCTTGGCTATTAAAGGAACACACACACACGTTTCTGGTATTAGGAAATGGAGATTTCTAACATCATAAAAAAGACTGAACTTAAAAATGACTTCCATTAAATAGGGTAAGAATTTTGAGGTGGATTCTTTTATCCTTGGGTCAGTACTTTCTGCAAACCTCTTAGTAATGGTTTCTCTCAGACACTCACAGTGATAAAATTGGGAGTTTTCACATGAAATCTGGAATGATCTACTGGCATCATGCCTAGGACTTTGGAAAACTTGAAGGTTGGCACCTTTGGGGAAAACCTGACTTTTGCATCAGGGGCTCTGATTGTCTCTTCTTATTATAGTGCAAGGTGTTTGGCAGAGGTGTGGCAGCTGAAGGCCCAAGGATAACATTGTCCAGATTTTCAGTTTTTGGAGCCATAAACATCCAGTTCTTTCCAGCCCCACTCAACTGCCTCTCTTAATTTCACCACCCCATTAGTTTCATCTGAGGCCAGACGTTGTAGGTGGCAGCAATTCTAGGACAATGAGAAGAGGCCAGATGAGGACAGAGTTTTTATTTTCCCTTGCCAGTAACAAACACAACACTCATTTGCTTAGACCAAAAATAGGAATTGATGGAATTGATTGGCAACTGGGAAGGCTAAGGGTGGATCTGGCATGGCTGGATCTAAGTGATTGAATGGCACGGTCATAATTCTATTTCTCTGCATCTCTCTTCTGTACTTCCATCTCTGTAAACTTCATTTGCAGACATGGCCACCATGCACCCGTACCCTTAATGTTCAGGGAATATTGGTGGGAGAGAAAGCTCCTTCCCTATAGGTTCAGCAAGAGTCCCACGGCTGACTCTCATTGGCCCTCAGTGGGTCACATGTAAATCATTGAGCCAATCACTGTCATCCTGTCTGGACGTGGAATAAATGACACCTTAGAGCATGGAAGCAGGATCAGCTTGATCCACACCATATAGACTGTGAGGTATGAAGTAAAGAAGGCATGTTATTGCTGGAAAAGGGGGCATGGTATTAAAAAGACAAAAACAACCGGACTTCATCACAGCAGCTATACTGCTACATCAATACCCATCCCAGGAGACAGTGGCAGTCTTGATGTCAATCTTGTCTTACAATCCTTGCCAGTGGAATTGGGGACTGTGTTTCCATCCAGTACTGGAGAACCAGGTGATGGTGGTGGTATGAGGCCTGGGCCCATGGAAGGGGTGAGAGAGAGCCACATACTTACAGTTGTGAAGGGAGCCAGCCGGGATGGTGGCTGGCAGGAAAGGTCTGAGCAGAGTAAGAGGCACCAGCATGCCAAAGGCAGATGGCAACACTATTCAATGGATGTGGGTGAGAGGGCAGTGGAATCCAGCAGGGGCCATGGTTTCCCTCCATACCATTTTTAAACTGTGGCAAAGTGATCTTTTTGAGACTCAAATCTGAGTGTGCCAGTCTAATATTCCCACCCCCAGATAAACCACAGCAATGATTTTATACTGTTTGTAGGGTAAAGACGGACCCCTAAACATAACCTACAGTCCCTCCACCCAGCGACCTAGCCCCGCCTACCTTCCCTGTCTCATTTCTCACTGCTATCATCGTAACCCTCTACCCTCTTTCTTTTGGCTTCTTGAACTTTCCTTCCTGCAACAGGGCTTTTGCACATGCTGATCTCTCCCCTACTTCGCCTCTACTCAATCTTTATATTTCAACTCAGTAGTCACTTCCTCCAGAAAGCCTTCCATGATTGCATTAAATGTTCCTATAAGTTTTCATAGTTCTGTGCAGTTCCTCTTGGCAGCAATGAACTGAGCTGCAGTTTTACATTACTTTTTGTTGTTTTGTTTGTTTGTTTGTTTGTTTGTTTGAGACAAAAGTCTCGCTCTGTCCCCCAGGCTGGAATGCAGTGGCACGATCTTAGCTCACTGCAAGCTCCACCTCCCAGGTTCAAGCAATTTTCCTGCCTCCACCTCCCGAGTAGCTGGGATTACAGGCACGCACCCGCACGCCTGGCTAATTTTTGTATTTTTAGTAGGGATGGGGTTTCTGCTGTGTTGGCCAGAGTGGTCTTGAACTCCTGGCCTCAAGTGATCTGTACACCTCTGCTTCCCAAAGTGCTGGAATTACAGGTGTGAGCCACCACGCCTGGCCTATTTTTATGTTTATTTATTCCTATTTGTCCCACTTGACAGTAACCTCCATAGGGCATGTGTTTGTTTCAAATCACCAACGTATCCCTGATGCCCAGCAGAAGGCTTAGCTGTTAACAGGTGTTGATTGAATGAGTGAGTGAATGAGTACATGAATAAATCTGCACTTTAGAGGCATGTGCCCAAGCTTCTAGAATAATTCCACAGAGAGAAACAGGAATCAAAGGGAAACCTGAAGCTGGCTCAGAAGATGGATGGGCCAGCAAAGACTATAGCAACACCATACAATGCTCATGACAAATCACCCATTTCTCTGATTTGTGGTTGTTGCTCCCCTGGATTTTTTTTTTTTTTTTTTCCAGTTGTTGTTGTTGATGGTGGTGGCGGACAATCTGGCCATATAATAACCGAATTGACTGTTCAATTCAGTCATCAATGACCACTCCTGATAATATGACCTCCTAAGTTCGAGCCCCTGGGAAGTTCAGCCTCGGTTCTGACCAGGCAGGGAAAATAACTAAGTGTTCCCCTTTGGACCTAGACTGAGCCAAAGTTTCTCCTTGGTCTATATAGGATAATAGACCTGTAAAACAAATCAATAGTGCAGGCTCAATTATAGCGGGGGTGGGGGGCATATTTAACCTACTTTAGAGAACAAACTCTTTTTAAGGGCTTTGCACACTAATTGTATGCAAATGGATGCTGCTAATTGCAAACACAAGATTCAAACCTAGTCAAATTAGAAACCTATTTATCAACAGTCCCTTTAGGACCTCTGCTCCACTCTATGCAGTTTAAATTGCTGTTTTATGGCTACATACTGTCTTCCTAACCCCCAGTTTACTGCTGGCTTCCTTCAGAGTCATTGTCCCAAGAGACTCATTGAGGGCAGAGACTGTGTCCCCTCCACTGTTGCGTCAATACCCAGCTTAGCCCAGTGTGTACCGCACTTCAAAACAAAACCTCTTGTTGAGGTCCACCTCTGTGCCAAGCATTTCGATAGGCCATGACAGTAGAGAGTGCATGCATGAATGGATAAACTCTTTCCTGGAATGCCTGCTCTCATCACCCAGTTTCAGAGTTGAGCCAGATGTTCTCTCTCAGCTCAGATTCCACCTACCCTGAGGTTCCCAGCTGGACGTGATTGATCCACTCTTCACTCTTCTGTAGCATTTTTGGGCTTTGCGTTTATTTGACACTTTTCACTTACTGCCTTATACTGTGTTTGTTTTTATTCATTCATTCATTCAGTAGTCATTTACAAATTGCCACTGAATCCAAGTCCCTGTGCAAGGTGCTGCAGGGAACAAAAAGATGAAGAACACGTGGTCTTTGCTTTCCTATATTACTTCTCCTCTTCCATGGCAACACGTGTCAAGGCAAGGACCATATCTCACTCATTTCCTAGTCATCTTTTCTTTATTTTCCTTTTCTTTTTAACTTTTTAAAGATCTCTCATAAAAATGCCTGGCAGAGTAGGCATGATTGCATATTCTTTAGATGGATGGTTGGGTGGATGTATGGTTGGATGATTGGATGGATGATGGATGGATGGATGGTTGGATGATTGGATGGATGATGGATGGATGGATGGATGGCTGAGTGGATAGAAGGAGGGATGGGTGGGTGGGTGGTTGGATGGAGGGATGGATGGTTGGATGGTTGGGTGGGTGTGTGGTTGGATGATTGGATGGATGATGGTTGAGTGAGTGGATGGATGGATGGATGGATGGATGGATGGATGGATGGATGGCTGAGTGGATAGAAGGATGGATGGGTGGATGGATGGTTGGATGGAGGGATGGATGGTTGGATGGTTGGGTAATTGGATGGATGCATGGATGGTTGGGTGGATGAACAGGTAAATGGATACATGGATGAATGAGTAGTTGGATGGATGGATAAATGATGCATGGGTAGATGAATGGTGAAACTTTTATATTTTACTGAAAATCTGCATTGATAACTTAGTGGCTTGCTAAAAATAATGGAGCTGCACAAATGCCCCATTTCCTTTATTCACTTGTGGAGCAGCAGCAAAGCCCGAACCAGTGCCAGGGACTGGAAACAGCCACATAAATAAGAACAAATAAGATACAGACCTGACCTCAATGATTTTTTTTGATATAGAAGCATAGGCACATAAATAAATTCGTGTAATGGGAGTCTGGGGTGAGGGGTGGTGGGTGCTACAATAAAAATTGTATAAAGTGCTATGGGGAAGCAAAGCTACATGATCAAGTTGTTCCATTGATTTATTTATTTGTTATTATTATTTTTGTAGAGACAGGGTCTTGTTCTGTCACTTAGACTGGAGTGCGGCGGCATGACTGTAGCTCACTCCAGTCTCAAGCTGTTGGACTCAAGAGATCCTCCCGCCTCAGCTTCCTGAGTAGCTGAGAGCACAGGCCACCATGCCAGGTTAAGCTTTTAATTTTTCGTAGGGACAGGGTCTCACTATGTTGCCCAGGCGAATTTCAAACTCCTGGCTTCAGGTGATCCTCTGCATTGTCCCCTGCAAAGCATTGGGCATGTATTATTTCCCGATCCGGGAACTCTGCAGAGAGAAGGTGACAGTTGAAGACTATATTGAGATTTGCCCCATAGGAAAAGGAGACTTTGCTGTTAGGGTCAGCTGGAGGACAGACTGCAGGGGTCAGAGACCAGGGCCATATGCTAGAGCTGCCATGTGGGTGCTCAAATGATGTTCAGCACATCTTCACATACGGGCCACCACTTGTCTGTCACGCCCTAAAATAGATATTCTCCCCAGCTGCACATACAATGTCAGTGAAATCCGTTGAGAGGAGCATTGAGGAGATGAGTCAGGTGTGCCGCAACACTCAGGTCAGACTCGAGGCAAGTGAGAGCTGTGAGTTATTCAGAGTCCCAGAGAGCTTGGGCCAAAAGAGATTCTATTTTTACTGGAACATGTGAGTGTGGATCACAACTAGGATGGTGCGAAGTTCACCTCGTATAGGGACACCATGCTGCAGGGATAATAACTGCACTTTTTAAACCAGCGAATTGTTCATATTTGGTTTTTATGAAATCTCTTTTCACTTTATTTTTTATATTTTTTAAATTGTCTTGTTTCTTTTTATTTTTAAAATTTATTTTTGTTTTTTGTTTTGAGACAGGGTCTTGCTCTATTACCCAGGCTGGACGGAGTGCAGTGGCCCAATCATGGCAGCCTCAACCTCCTAAACTCAAGCAGTTCTTCTGCCTCAGCCGCCTGAGTGGCTGGGACTGTGGTTGTGCGTCACCACCCCTGGCTAATTTATTTTTTGTAAAGGTGAAGTCTCACTATGTTTCCCAGGCTGGTCTCTAATTCCTGGCCTCAAGTGATCCTGCCTCCCACCTCAGCCTCCCAAAGTGCTGGGATTACACGCATGAGCCACCATCCCTGGCCTTTGGCCTTCTTTTCACTTTAGGAGAAAAAAAAAAACAACAACACACAAACCTTTTTTTAGAACAGTTTTAGTTTGAGAGCCAAAATTGAGCAGAAAGTACAGAGAGTTCCCGTGTACCTCCTGCAGAGCCCCGGCTCACTATCCACATCCCGGCTAGATCTGTGTATTTGTTTAGATTTGGGGGATTTGTTGTTTTGTGATGGAGTCTTGCTCTGTCACCCAGGCTGGAGTGCAGTGGTGCCATCTCGGCTCACTGCAGCCTTCACATGCTGGGTTCAAGTGATTCTGCTGCCTCAGCTTCCCGAGTAGCTGAGATTACGGGCACATGCCACCATACCCAGCTAATTTTATATATATATGTGTGTGTGTGTGTGTGTGTGTGGGGGGGGGGGGGGTTGTATATCTATATAGACATATATATAGACATATAGACATATAGACACACACATATATATTTTTTTTTATTTAGTAGAGATGGAGTTTCACCATGTTGGCCAGGCTGGTCTTGAACACCTGACCTCAAGTGATAGGCCCACCTCGGCCTCCCAGAGTGCTGGGATTACAGGCGTGAGCCACCACACTAGGCCTGTATTTGTTTTAATTGATTGATCTGCAATGACACATCATCATCACCTAAAGTCCGTAGGTTCATTAAGGTTCACACTTGGTGGTGTGTATTCTGTGGGTTTTCACAAATGTGGAATGGTATATATCTATCATACACCATATCATCTCATGTCATACCAAATAGTTTCGTTGCCCTAAAATTCCTCTGTTTTCACTTTTTAATCTCTTTGTGCACGCATCAAAAATTCCTTTTGCATTTTTGAGTTTCAAAAGTGTGCCACGAACAAGAAATCTGGGATCTGCTGAGCCCAGCCTCAGACCTGTAGGGGAAACAGGGAGGGCAACAGGAGGTCACGAAGGCATGCTGTGCCTACTTTTGGAAATTGTGAAGGAGAGTGTCTCAAACATGTAGGCCTGGGAATTTCGGGGAAATAGGATGTTTTGTAAAGAAAGTTTGCTGCGGTCACTTCTGAGTAGTTGTAGTCCCTCGCAGTACGTGCGTATCTTCGGTGAGAACAAATGTCGTGGCAGCTTGAGGACTCCGTGCAGCCTTAAGGATCTCAGCCTCATAGTGTGTGTTATTCACGTGCCTTATTTAATAGACTTGCCTCATGTGAAGTTTTATATCATCCTTTGTGTCTAAGTGATTTGCACTGGGAAGATAGTAAACGCTCCCGCTTTCTACGCAGGATGTTGAAAACACCACGAATGTTGCAATCAGGTATCTGCCCTTAAAGAAGCAAATTTACTGAAATGCAGGGCACACAAGTTTTCCAGCAAACCACACCGCCATCCTTTTCTGTGAGAAAATAATTACTTTGAGATACTGACATGCGTGACAACCAGATAATTATCTGAGAAAACTTAGCATCTAATGATGCTCTTTAGAGATCACAAGAAAGAATTATATTAGCTTGAGCTGAATTGTTTTTTTTTTCCCCCATCTCTCTTTGGTTGTGAAAACAGCCACAAATGTGAATGCTTCGGGCTTGAACTTGTCAACAGCCAGTGGCTCACTGTAGACATAGGGATCACCTGTCTCTGGGGCTGAGACACCAGAACAGGTGTTTCTGTGGGAACTGAGAATGTCTATTGCTGCACACCTTTAATCTTGGGACTGCTTTCTGGTGAAATACCCATGATTCATAACTCAGTCACATTACCGAGGAATGTCTCTTCGGATAGATTCTATCTCTAAAAACTTAAGTGAAGAGATTTTCAAACAGTTGTTTGATTTATGCATGTGAGCCTCTCCCTTAGGAGAAGAACTTTTATTCGGCAAACACCATAGGAATAGAGACCTTAACAAAAGAATTAGGACTCTCTTCTCCCATTTTAATCTCAAAGCTGTCCCTGTGCTGGTGTGGCTGGCCCACTTTGCCTTTGTGAATTTGCAGAGAAGAGGCTGGGCGTGGGGGGACACATGACTAATCCTCCCTTTCTTTTGTTTGTGCAACAACTCAATTCACTGTCACCACATCAGCACATTTTGCTGCAAATCTCAGTGCCTTCTCACTTTCGTTTTACTTAATGCATTTCTACATTTTCCCAAGGCCACACGAGCTGTTTTCTGGTGCATGGTATGCCTGCCTCAAATAACTAAAATTGCCTGGGTCTTGGAATCTGAGCCTTCATATTCTCCCATATATTATTTGGTCCTATTGTTCCTTAACTTGCTCATCATTCACACGGTGAAGGAAATTCCATTTGGTCCTTTTAAGACCGCCAGACTAGCTGACTTAAACACTCAGCTCCAGCTACTTCTGAATATTTCGGTTCTTTATTGAAATGGTCCTTTTAATGTCATCTTTAATTTAATCAAATAGTGTCATCAAAATAACATTTACTCTATTACTGCAAATTCACTGCATTATTAACTAGTGTAACTAGACAAAAAAGATGGTACAAACCCCCATGGAAATATATACTTACTGTAAAAATGGATACAGTTCATAGATGTTCTATATTTAATTTGCAGTTTCAAAGCACTCTCTATGGAGAGGTTTTATGGTTCTGAAATAATTTAAAAACACACTTTACTACAATCCATAGCAGGTAGTTTTGCCAATTTGGGAAGTTATGGTGCCTTGTAGTTTCCAAAGTCAGCTGAACAGTGTTTTTTCACAGCGATGTCCCTCTCTCCCACTAGAAATGCGAGTCCATCCTCGTACCACGGGTCACACGACAAAGGCTTCATTCTCAAACAACTCATCTATAAATTACATGGCCTATGCAGGTATCACGAGATTGCAATTCGTTTGATGAAAAATACCAAGTCGTCAATGCCACTTTGGATAGTTTAATCTGAAAATAGGACATGGTTGGGGTAGCGAGCGTAGGGGAAGAGGGTTATGTAATTTTAAAATTCTTCCTTTGATTCAAAAGAAAAACATGTGTGTTGCATTCAACTCCTAGGTTGAGCATCGCATACAGGGAAGAGATTTGGGCTAAAAAAAATAAGAGTTCTGGGTTCAAGATCTGAAGTAAATTATTTGCTAGGCCTTAGTTTCCCATCTGTGAAAAGAGGGAGTTCTCTCATAGCAAGACATTTAATATTAACATAATGTAATGTTTTTAAAAATGCTTGTCTGCCCACTTTTTCTTGAAATTAGTAAGACCATCTTCTAATTAGAATGTTTATCTGAACTTGCCACTAGGTATTTCCTTGTAGAGTATGAAAGTAAAATATCAATGGGCCATCTCTACGTCAAGGTTCTCATTCTTCTCATTACTGAGAAATTATGTTCCTGGAAGAATACCGTACCGACTTAGAAATAAGGATATTGAACTAAATTCCATTTATTTTTCAAAAGGCGTGTATTTTTTGCCTATTGCTGTACCTGCCACCAGCCAAGTGCTGTGCTTGGCCCTGAGAAAGCAAAGACAGATAAAGATGTCTGTTTTTTGGAAATTGACCATCTACTGGGGACATAAACATTTGAAAAGATAACACTAATAAAGTAATTCAGGTATGACAACAAAAACCTTCACAGGGTTAGCCATCCATCTATCTGTCTATCCATCTATTCACTCATGCATTCATCCACCTGTTTATCCATTCATCTGTCCATTCATCCATCTGTCCATCCATCCACTTCTAGGATGTGAGAACCAGTAGCGTTGACTCCCAGTGTGATAGGAAGGCCGGTGTCTTGGCAGAAGATCAAAGAGCTCACCAAAATTTGCTGGATAGAGTGAAGGCTCAGATACTGATAACACCCCCGGCAAATACCACATCAAAAGGCCTAGGAGCCTTTCCATGACCAAATGCACAGATTGATGAATTTGAGACAAGTGGGGGAAAGATGTCCTCTCTCAGTGGTTCTCAACCCTATGGGAATCATATGGGGAACTATAAAAGATCCTGATGCCTGGTTTTCTTCTGGAGAGTCTGATTTAATTCAATAAGGATACAGCCTGGGCATCAAGAGTTTCTAGATTCCCTAAGTAATTCTCATTTGCAACCAAGGTTGGGAATAAAGGGTGTATATAAGGGGAGAGCCTCTGGTTGACTGAAGGAAATACCAGTGACATTTGTGCTTTAGGTCTACCAGTTAGTGGGTATTGGTATATGGTGGGACAGACTAAAGAGCTACAGGTCAGGGTCATTGTCAAAGGGTGAGGGATAAGGGGTTGTGTTGTGGTTCAGATAGCAGAGTAGACTGAGGAAGCACAGCTAATTCCAGATACCCATGTTCTGGTGTGAAAAATAGGACCTGACTTGTAATGTCTGACCCCAAAAGTGGCCATAATTTGGGTCGTAGGTCAAAGGCATCCCCACCTCCAGCTAGGAAAGACAGAAAATGATAGGACTCAGCTTTGTATTTTCTAGTATAATGTTTGGCTTGTGGTATATTCAAAACTAAGTCCATGTTTGTTGCTGCTGAGTGACTGGGCTGATACTACCCATCCTTCGGCCATCTAGACTTGCTCTCTACCATCCTCAATACTTCATATGAAAGGAGACTGTCACTTCATGAAAATCATTTATTTACGTTAGCTTAAAGCTATTGGAGATGACAACTGCCTCATTTTGTCACCTTCTTACCCCAAAAGGAAATCTCTCGACAACAGAGCAGGTATTTATTGAGTTAGGACTGTCAGGCACGAAACAGATCCATTGGTCAGAAAGAAGGAAATTGTCTCTACCTTCAAGGTTCTTACAGTCTGAAGGGAACAGAGAGCCATAAGAGACAATAGGTCCCTGTGCCATCAGCTACTGGGATGTATGACTTGCCAGTAGAAGTATGTAGCACTTGTTCCCAAAGGAGCCTGTGTAGCTTTGGGAGTTCTCTATTTAGTCACCTTATTTTTATGTATTCCTGTTAAAACAGCATCCTGTTTTATTGAATCTCTACCTCAGTTGCTGTATTTACTATATACATACATAGCTGTTTTGAAGACTTGATGTCAAAAGTGAAGAACTTCAGAACCTAAGGGGCTTGCTTTGGTACCCAAATTCTCTTAGCTTTCTGGAAAGAGAAGAATCTCTTCTGTGTATTCTCCATGGAGTATCTTTACTCACTTGTAATGAGATGTCTGTAAAAGTAATCAGCTCTATACATCTGGGCATGACGACCCTCAGGCCCGTGCGACTCAGGTGTTCTCAGCTCATGGTGCAAGTTCCCCTGAAAGAAAGATTCAAGCCAAGCATTCAATGGTTATATTCCAGATAATACTCTCCTAAAATCCAGGTAGTCCTTTATGCAGGGATGGTGATAACAGAAGTTAGAAGGTTTTTTGCAGATTAATGAGGAAAAATGAGGGAAATTAATGTAAGGTTTTTAAAAAATGATAGTTATATATGAACTGATGATTATATAATTGAATGTGCCTAAGTTGATGTAGTTCTCTGTAAAACTAGTTGGTGTAAGGAAACTTGGTCTTTGACCATCAAGGCACATGCAATTAGTGGCATGGCACGAAGATAACACTCAACACATATATAGCGATGGGATACATGGATGGATGGATGGATGGATGGATGGATGGATGGATGGATGCGTGGATGTGTGGAATGATGGGTGGTAGGTGGGTACATGGATGGATGGATGGGTGGGTGGGTAGGTGCATGGATAGGTGAGTAAGCGGGGATAAATGGAAGGACTGTTTTTCTGAAAGAACTCTTTACAAAGAGTCTTTGATCTTCCAGCTTCACATGCTAGAGAATCACCAATGTGAGCTTGTTAAAATAAGCATATTCTGGGTATCACTCCCAGATTTTCTGATTCGGTAAGTCTGAGGAGGAACTTGGGAAACTATCTTTTAAAGAATTACTTCAGGTTATCATAGTAGTCTTACTGTCCTAAATCTTAATGCATCTCTATTTCTACTGCATCTTCCAAGCAATTGATGTTGCAGAAATCATTCTGTGGTTCCATATTGTCTGCATCCAAGAGCTATTACTTTTAGATTTACATCAAGCACAATTTGGCAGGTATTAGGGATGGACCCGGGAGCCAAGTGTTTGTTGCCCAAAACAGATCCTCTATCTCTTGTCAAGACCTCCTTCCAGGTTGCTCCTGAGCAAGTCTGGATGTGACTTCTACCTATGATCCAGTGGGTTAGGCCATAAGGGAGCTTTGGAAAGGGACAATCTTAGGGTGAAAAAGAGGGAGCGGCTTGCCATCTGGAAAGGAGTATCTCCCAGAGGAAAGAAGAGGAGCCTAGGCTTTGACCAGGACATCCACCCTGTAGATGAATTTCTGTGTAATGTTATTTGAAGGTGGCTTCTTTTTTCTCTGTCCCAGTAGCAGAATCCTATGCCAGAGGGAAGAGATTTGGGGTCAGCAAGGTATCCTTTTTTTTTTTTTTTTTTTTTTTTTTGAGGGAATCTGATTGTAAAAGAAGGAAGAAAAGGCCCAAAGGTACAGGACAAGGGGTAGAAGGCTGAGGAGTTTCACACATTCATAATTTCCTTGTAGGCCAAGCTTACTCTCAGGGATGACAGTCATTTTCTAAGAAAGTGAGATTGCTTCACATTGCATTTAAAGGCTTAAATAATGTATTCTGTCAGACAATTCTCTGAAATGGTTTTCCAAGTGAATGCATCAGAAAGTGCCTAGAAAGATTGCCTGGCACAGGAAGAGGAGGGCATTCAGAAAATGTGAGCTGCTTGCATCAGAATCTAACTTGAGATGTATCATTCCTATGGTAAGGTGCACACATATTAAATGTACAGTTCAATGAACTCATACTTATTTATACAACTGTGTAAACACCACTCAGATCAAGACAGAGAACATTTCTAACACCTCAGAAGGCTCATCTGTTCCCCTTTCTAACCAAGAAGTACCATCAGCATTAAGAGCTAACCACTATTCTGATTTCTATCATCATAGCTTTCTGTTCCTGAATTCATATAAACAGTAATCCAGTGTGCATTCTTTGCTGTCTTGCTTCTTTTGCTCCTCATTAGGTTGTGGGATTTACCCACAGTATTTCATTCTTTATTGTCATTCTTCTTGCTCTGCCATCACACGAACAGTTTGTTATGAAAAAATGCATACATATACAAAAGTTGAAAGAATTGTACTGTAAGTACACTGATATGCACCACCTACAATTAACATTTCCCTCTATTTGCCTCTCTATCCATTTACCATTCCTCTAGCCATCAGTCTATTTTACGATTTGTTTCAAAATAAGTTGTAGGTCAGGTGCAGTGGCTAACACTTGTAATACCTGCATTTTGGGAGGCAGAGGTGAGAGGATTGCTTGAGTCCAGGAGTTCAAGACCAGTCTGGGCAACATAGTGAGGCCTTATCTCTACAAAAATAAAAAATTAGCTGCCCATGGTGGTGTATGCCTGTGGTCCCAGCTACTTGGGAGGCTGAGGCAGGAGAATTGCTGGACTACAGGAGACTGAAACTGCAGTGAACTATGATTGCACTGCTGCACTCAACTTGAGCAACAGAGTAATACCCTCTCTCAGAAACAAACAAAAACAAACAAACAAAATACTAAATAAGTTGCAGACAGTGGTCACTTCACTCCTAAACACTTAAGCAGGTCTTTCATCATTGAATTACTGAATTAGAGTTCAGTATTTGTTTATGCTAGTTATGTTAGTGGTGTGCTTTTTAAAAATAATTAAGGTGATGTAATGATAAGGCAATTAAGAGCCAACATGCATTGAGTATGGACTTTCTACCAGACAATGCACTATGCACTTAACACATAGACACGTACTGTTTTTTCCATTTTAAGATACAGAAACTGGGCCTTAAAGATGCTATTGACTTGCTGATATGGTTTGGCTGTGTCTCCACCGAAATCTCAACTTGAATTGTATCTCCCAGAATTCCCACGTGTTGTGGGATGGACCCAGAGAGAGGTAATTGAATCGTGGAGGCCGGTCTTTCCCATGTTATTCTTATGATAGTGAATAAGTTTCACGAGATCTGATGGATTTATCAGGGGTTTCCGCTGTTTTTCTCTTGCCACCACCATGTAAGAAGTGCCTTTCACCTCCACTATGATTCTGAGACCTTCCCAGCCATGTGGAACTGTGAGTCCGATTAAACCTCTTTTTCTTCCCAGTCTCAGGTATGTCTTTATCAGCAGTGTGAAAATGGACTAATACAGTAAATTGGTACCAACAGAGTGGGGCATTGCTGAAAAGATACCTGAAAATGTGGAAGTGACTTTGGAACTGGGTAATAGGAAGAGGTTAGAACAGTTGGGAGGGCTCAGAAGAAGAGAGGAAACTGTGGGAAAGTTTGGAACTTCCTAGAGACTTGTTGAATGGCTTTGCTCAAAAAGCTGATAGCAGTATGGACAATAATGTCCAGGCCGAGGTGGCCTCAGATGGAGATGAGGAGCTTGTTGGGAACTGGAGCACAGGTGACTCTTGTTGTGTTTTAGCAAAGAGACTGGCAGCTTTTTGCCCCTGCCCTAGAGATGTGTGGAACTTTGAACTTGAGAAAGATGATTTAGGGTATCTGGCAGAAGAAATTTCTAAGCAGCAAAACATTCAAGAGGTGACTTGGGTGCTGTTAAAGAAATTCAGTTTTATAAAAGAAGCACAGCATAAATGTTTGAAAATTTGCATTTCTATGTGATAGAAAAGAAAAACCCATTTTCTGGGGAGAAATTCAAGCCAGCTGCAGAAATTTGTGTTAAGTGGCAAGGAACCTAATGTTAATCCCCAAGACCATGGGGAAAATATCTCCAGGCCATGTCAGAGACCTTCACGGAAACCCCTCCCATCAGAGGCCTGGAGGCCCAGGAGGAAAAAATGATCTCATGGGCCCAGCCCTGGGTCCCCGTGCTGTGTGTAGCCTAGGGACTTGGTGCCCTGTGTCCCAGCCACTCCAGCCATGGGTGAAAGGGGCCAATGTATAGCTCAGTCTGTGACTTCAGAGGGTGGAAACCCCAAGCCTTGGCATCTTCCATGTGGTATTGAGTGTGTGGATGTACAGAAGTCAAGAACTGGCGTTTGGGAACCTCCGCCTAGTTTTCAGAAAATGTATGGAAACACCTGGATGCCCCAGCAAAAGTTTGCTGCAGGGGCGGGGCCCTCATGGAGAACCTCTGCTAGGGCAGTGCAGAAGGTAGGGCTGGAGCCCCCATACAGAGTCCATACTGGAGCACTGCCTAGTGGACCTGTGAGAAGAGGGCAAGTGAACTAAGCTCTTTGAACCTCATATGTATCCAACAGAAATGTAGAGACAATAATAACAATTCCACAGGGATAGTGTTGATGATTGAATGAGATGTTTAAATCCCCAGTAAAATTTGGCTGGGCACAGTGGCTCATGCCTATAATCCTAGCATGTTGGGAGGCTGAGGTGGGTGAATCACCTGAGATCAGGAGTTCGAGACCAGCCTGGTCAACATGGTGAAACCCCACCTCTACTGCAAATACAAAAAACTAGCTGGGCATGGTGGCAGGCACCTGTAATCCCAGCTAATTGGGAGGCTGAGGCGGGAGAATCACTTGAACCCAGGAAGCAGAGATTGCAGTGAGCCAAGATGGCACCTTTGCACTCCAGTCTCGGTAACAAGAGCAAAACTCCGTCTCAAAAAAAAAAAAAAAAAAAAAAAAAAATGCCTGCCTTATTCGGATACACAGTCTAATGCTTTCCAGTAGAAAATTCTGGCACTGTTAGCATGTCTAGGATAAACTATGTTACTCAACCTGGTTTTGTCGTCATCATTTTTTTGTGTTGGCTTTGTCCTTCCCACATTGTGACTTGATCCCATTTAAGCAGCTCCCTCTGCAAACACAATCTCTTCTCTGTCTCTTCATTCAGTGATGTTATAATATCTAGAGGCTTATTGATTATTTGTTTGATTCCACTGTGGGCACAGGAGCAGTTCTTAGATTAACACTATTAGATTTTCTCAAACAGTATTGCTGTGGTTTATACAATTGGATGAAATGGGTGATCTAATTTGGACTCAATTTGCTCCAAAGTAGAGCTGGAGGAAGGAGGTACTGTGATTTGGTTCTGCACCTGAGAACAAATATGGAAAAAGTTATCTCCAGTTATCTCTGTGTGCCTCATCAATTTTGGATACACTGTGTGACCAGCTCTGAGGATTCCAAGCTTTTTTGTGTGGCTTCTTTTCTATCAGCTAAAGAACCTAGCTTTACCTATCCAACTTAGATATTAAATCCAATGATATAATTTATTTTTCCATGTGAAATATCTCAGGAAAAAAAAAATCAGTTTGAATTTTCTAGAGGCACTGATTTAAGAGGTTTTGGGTTAAGAGGAGATAACAGATATGCCCAGAAACAAATTGTTTCCTGATAGCTGTTTCAGATGGAACCAAATGGAAAACATTGTTTCTTTTCTTTTACTGTATACCCCTTATCCTGGCATCTAAACATATTTGTAATCATACTGTCTATAGAAGTTTTGGTTCTGCTTTTGACCTTAACATTATAACACCCTTCCATAGTATTATAGACTCTTCATGTACACCATTTTTAAGGTGGCTGTAAATTCAACTTAATGGCTGCTACTGTAGTGTTTTTTTGTTTGTTTGTTTGTTTTGAGACGGAGTCTCACTCTTTTGCGCAGGCTGGAGTGCAGTGGTGTGATCTCTGCTCACCACAAGCTCCGCCTCCCAGGTTCATGCCATTCTCCTGCCTCAGCCTACCAAGTAGCTGGGACTAAAGGCACCCGCCACCACGCCCGGCTAATTTTGTGTGTGTGTGTTTTTAGTAGAGATGGAGTTTCACCATGTTAGCCAGCATGGTCTCGATCTCCTGACCTCGTGATCCACCCGCTTCAGCCTCCCAAAGTGCTGGGATTACAGGCATGAGCCACCGTGCCTGGCCTATAGTTTTTTTGTTTGTTTGTTTTTGTTTTTTTAACTCTTCCCCTGATAGTGGAAATTTAGATTGCTTCTAAATTTTCCTTATTATAAGTAAGGCTAACAAGTAACACGTGAATGTTTTGAATCAATAAATATAGTATATATTAATAATATCAAGCTGTTTCCTAAGATTACATTTTCAGAAGTAGGATCAATGAGTCAAAGGGTGCCACACTGTGTAAAGGAGCTGAAATATATTGCAAAATTATTTTCATGGCCTGCTGATATCACAAAAAATGGAGGTCTGGATTCAAATCACATGTGCCAACTCTTCTACTTTGGCAGAATTATTTACTGCTTTGGGCCTCGGGCCTAAATTTGTGAAATGGAAAAAATAATAGTGCCTGCCTCATAGAGTTGCAGTGGAGAGTGAATGAGTTCATAGATACAAAGCATGTGCGTTGTGTCTAGTACATGGTAAGGGGTTTGTAAATAGACAGTTATTTCTTATTATTAACATTTATTATTGTCTCCATTGGAAGAAAGAATCTGTAGAATACTCAGACTATTCAAAGGTTTCCTTTGGTCCTTTGTTGTCCTTTCTTTTCTCTTCTAGAACTCTCCCCATAATCATGCATGTGTCCCTGGGATATCTGATACATGTTTCAGCCTGTTTTCCCAAGTTTACCTGCCTCTCTGAGAAGCCCATCAATGCTGAGAGACACCTGGAAGGAAACAGGAAAATCCGTCATTCAAATCATGTTGCGAGTGGATAAATCTAGCCCCAAACAATTGGGAGGCAACGACTCCTGCCTGCCAAGGCTTTTTTTTTTTTTTGGAGACTCACTCTGTCACCCGGGCTGGAGTGCAGTGGCATGATCACGGCTCACTGCAGCTTCCCAGGCTCAAGCTTGCCACCCACCTCAGCCTCCTGAGTGGGTGGGACCATGAGCACGCACCACCATGCCTTGCTAATTTTTGTGTTTGTTTTTGCTGAGATGGGGTTTTCACCATGTTCCCCAGGCTGGTTTCAAACTCCTGAGTCCAACTGATCCACCAATCTTGGCCTCCCAGAGTGCTGGGATTACAGGTGTGAGCCACTATGCCCAATATCCTCTCCCTAGATTTTTAAAGAAATACAGGAAACAGCCATGACTGGTGTCATTCAGATTTAACTTGGGAGAGTCTAGTGGGTGTTAGGTTCCCACTGGATGAAGGGTCACCATGAAAGGTAAGGACCTGACCTAGGAGGACTCAGGAGCTGGAGGCTGCAGAGGATGGCACAGAGTTCCAAATCTTTGGGGTGTGTAAGAGCAGGAGAGGCAGGATGGGAGTGGATGGGAGTGACAATGGGAGAGGATGGGAGTGATGCCACATAAATCAACTCTGTTGCAGCCTCCTGGGCCACATCTGTAGCTACAGGAGGAGGAGGGAACAGGGAGACGGGGAGCCTTTCTTCCTTTCCTCACTCCCAGTTCTGTGTTCTTACTTCTCATTTAGCACATACCCCACTATATTTAAAATAGATGTATATGTGTGTGTGTTTAATCTTCCATTCCTTGTGGCACAGTGCATGGTCTGCGTGGCACAGTGCGTGGTCTGTGTGGCACAGTGCGTGGTCTGCGTGGCACAGTGTGTGGTCTGCATGGCACAGTGCGTGCAGATTATTCATATGTGCAAATGAATGAGTGAATGAGTGAATGGGTGATTTCCAGACTGTCCAGAAACTGTGCCCCGTCGTCCTATCCATATGAGCCCAGTAGGGATCTGTCACCACCAACCCGAGACAGGAACCATGTGATCTGAGCTCTGGCCATTTTGTGTAGATGGAGATAAATTGTCATTGCTAATTGCCAGAGACCAGGTCCTGGTGGTGGCCAAACTGTTCCCTAGGGAGTTCTCAGCAACCTTGCAGAATGGGATGGCAATCTTCATTGTGGATACAGTTATGTTTCAGTGTTAGCCATCACAAGCAACGGGACATTATGATGACTGCGATAAGTTTGTTTCACATGTAAACTTTGACCTCAGAGCAACGGGGCAGGCTTTTCCCAAGGACCCTGTTGAGAGGTTCGTGATGGTGACGGGAAGCACAAGCCCCAGCTGCCAAGGAGGCTGGTATCGGGAGAGACAGAATGTGTCTTTTCTTTCTTCCTCCTCTTCTTCTTCTTTTTGAAACCATACTCATTGGTTTTAGGAATCATTAGCATGGTAAAGATGAAAGCTATTGGAGATAGCACAGATTGTTTCATTTTATTATGTTCAATTGGATTGGATCCGAGCCATTTGCAAAGAGCAGTATTACTATAAGAAGGGACTTGGAATGTTTGTCACATAATACTTCTTCATGGAGAAGGCAGTTTCTTAAAATTAAAAGAAACAAAAAGACAACTTGAAATAGCACAGTCTTTTTCCAGTTTCAAATGTGTAACAAAATAGAACTTTCTATTTCCAGATGGACTGCCTGGAACCTGGTGAGTGGCCCAGCTACCAGGCCCCGGTGATCCTTGTCTGGTTATTTCCTTCATTAGAGACCTGGCGTATAATTGTGGGAGGGAAAAGCCCAGTGGAGCCGTCAGGGGACTCCCTGGCTGTTTCTGTGTCTGGTCTTACGGGTCTGGGCATTGAATTCAATCACAAACCCTAGCATGCTCCTTTGTTACCTCAGGGGACAAAGTCAAGAAAGTAACACTTAGATTGCCACCCTACTCTCTCTCTTTTTTTTTTCTTCTTCTTTTCTTTTTGAGAAAGGGTCTCACTCTGTCACCTGGCTGGAATACAGCAGTGTTATCTTGGCCCACTGCAACCTCCACCTCTCCAGTTCAAGGGATTCTCCTGCCTCAGCCTCCCGAGTAGCTGGGATTACAGGGGTGTGTGCCACCACACCCAGCTAATTTTGAACAGAGACAGGGTTTCACCATGTTGGCCAGGCTGGTCTCGAACTCCTGACCTCAAGTGATCCACCCGCCTCAGCCTCCCCAAGTGCTGGGATTACAGGTGTGAGCCACCGCACCCAGCCGCTCTCTTTCAACCGGAACAGTTCCTCTCTTCTTTATTGTGTATTTTTGTATTTCATGTAAGGTACTGTTTATGAACAAGGGGGTTTCCTGCAGCTTTAATAAAGAAGAGAAAAGAAAGGAAAAATAGCATGTTGAAAACTTTGTACTAATCAAAAAAGCCAGCCACAAAGGACCATATGTTATATGATTTCATTTATATGAAGTGCCCCCAAAAGGCAAATCTATGGGGACAGAAAGTAGAGTGGTTGCCAGGGGCTGGGGATGGGATGTGGATGGAGGGACTTAGGATTAACAGCTAAGGAGAGCAGGATTCCTTCTAAAGCAATAAAAATGTTGTAAAGTTGATTGTGGAAATTGTTGTACAACTCTGTGATTGTACTAAAACTTGGTACACTTTCAATGGGTGAATTGTATGGTATATGAATCATATCTCAACAGAGCTGTTAAAAAATTGTGTGAAAACCGTGATGGGATTCGACTAGTCTGATGCTCAAATTTCCCAAGTGTCCCCCTTTAAGTCTGAACCAGGACAGGAATCCAGATGTGGCCTGAGCAGTATATCGTGGAATGGGCCTGTCACCTCTACCCCACATATTCTCCTGCTATTAATGCCCCCTATGAAAGCCATCAGCTCTTTTGATAACCACGGCACTGTGTTGGCTCTCAGTTAGAGACTCAGATTTATCCCTGCACGTATCACTATCTTTGATTCTGTGCCCTTCCCCACTACAGTGTTAACTCCTTGGGGACTATCTCTAGTTTACTGTGAATGATTTTTGAATAACATCAGTTACCGTAATCTCATGCCCAGCGTCGTCCTTATTGTTGAGAGCACAGCAATGACTAAGGTGCAACTCTTGCTCTTGAGAGATCAAAGTTTATTTGGGGAAACTGGTGCTACCTAATAAAACCAGGGGAGACTCGACCCCAGGGATTGTGTTTGAGCTAGGCTTTGAACAATGCATAGACCCTCACCAAGTATGGAAGTGGAAGAGAAAGACATTCAAGGTAGAAGGGACGGCATGAGGAAAGTCACAGAGCTAAAAAGAATATAGTGTGATGCCAGCATCATGAGAAATTTGCTGAGAATTCATTTGAGGCCATAATTTAAAGAGATAGCATGATCCATGTACAGAACTTTTACAGAGCAGTGTGTACCACCCCTTCTTCTTCCTTACTAGTCTTGATTCTTGGTGCCAAGTAAACCCAGCTTATGGCAAATGGGAGTATGTTGGCTTATGTACTAGGAAGTCTTGGGGTAATGGCTTTAGGTATGGCTGGATCCAGGGGCTCAAAAATAGAATCAGATGATTTGTTTCCTTCCGTCTTTTGCTGTGGTGGTCTCTGTTTTGCTTACTTCTGCAGCAGGTTTCCTCTACCTGGTGGGAGAAACAGCTGCCAGAAAGACCAGGTTCCCATTTTATGCTAACTTCGTAACAGCAGAAGACCTCCGCACTCTGTTTTCCAGAAAATACATATTTCAGGTAAGATTCTAGTCCAGTGTGAGCCACGTGCTTTATTCTTGAGCAATTGCTGTGGTCAAGAGATAGGCTGTTTAGGGCCGGGCACGGTGGCCTACACCTGTAATCCCGGCACTTTGAGAGGCTGAGGCGGGAAGATCACTTGAGGTCAGGAGTTCGAGACCAGCCTGGACAATATGATGAAACCCCGTCTCTACTAAAAATACAAAAATTAGGTGGCAGGCACTTATAATCACAGCTACTCAGGAGGCTGAGGCAGGAGAATCTCTTGAGTCCGGGCGGCGGATGTGGCAGTGAGCCCAGATCACGCCAGTGCACTCCAGTCTGGGTGACAGAGAGACTCTGTCCCAGAAAAAAACAAAAACAAAAACAAAAACGATAGGCTGTTTAACAGGTGGCCTAGGTCATGTATCCACGGAAAGAGAATGGAACAACTCTAATGGACCCTCCACGGGTCAAATGGAGCAAAGTGTGCTTCCCAGAAGACCATAAGGAAAAGGAAGGGTACTGGGTGGACCAAATCTATTGTTACAGTATCCCTTATATTCCTTAGGATTCCTTTTTTCAAGTTCAGGCATTCAGCGGTGTCTCTGGTAAACTGCCCCCCCACCACCCCCCATCCCACACCCCCACCCCACCCCACCACCCTCTGCTACCCGGCTTTTTTTTGTACTGTTGGGTTCCAAACTTTAGCTGAGGATTTACACACATGCATCTGTTAAATGCCATTTAAACAGAACACTAACAAGAGAGCTAGTTCATTTCTCTTCCTGAGACCTCAGTTTCCTCATCAGCAGAATCGGGGTAGTAGTGCGGACATGGCAGGCTCTTTATGAGGATCCATCGGGAGCATCAGGCGCACCCTCAGGGAACATTGGAGCTCTTCCCAGGCCGAGGTAGGAGTTTGTCCACCTGCTGTTTACTCTGAAACTTCTTGCTCCACCTGTCACTTTAGGAGACCCTGAACTGCCGGAAGGTCTCCCCGTACACCCAGCAGCCCCAGACCTCTCAGGAAAGAGCAGGTTGTCCTCTGTTGGAGGAGGAGGCTTGGGGCAGGTGGCAGAGCAACTTCATTTCCAGATGAAACTGGGCTCCCTGGCCATCAGCTGCCGTGCTTGGAGGGGCGTTCAGACAAAGAGCCAAATTTAAATTCATGTAATGTTGCTGTTTGTAACATTGAATACTTAAGACATCTGCTCAAAGTCTCGCATTATAAATGAATGGAAAGGATCCAGGAGTGCTTTATTAGATGGGAGCCGTTAAGTGAGCGCCATGTATTTCAAAGCAGGATCTTAATCAGACATTATTTATATCTATAATATTTTAAAAATTAAAAGCAGTAGAAATAGTCACTGGAAGGAAGTCAGCACTCAGGGGTGAAAAAAAAAAAAAAAAGAACCTGAAGTCTCCGAGATAGGCTCACTGACCATCTCTGGGGGAGGAAGGGTGAAGAGTAGCACATTTACCGTCATCAGCAGGTGTCTAAATGTTCCGTTTAAATTAAATGGCACATGTCATAAAGTACATGCCGCTGCACATCCCACCCTCTGTTTCTGTTTCAACTGCAGAGCCTATTTTTCTTTCCCTTCCAGCTCAGCTACCTTCTCCTCCCTGACCTTAGGTCACCCAAGACTCCCACTTTATTATTTCCTTTTACTTTTAGTTCATTATTCTCTGTGATTCAGTGGAAACATAAAAAATGGTTTTTAATTTTAATTAATGGCAAACTTAGAACAGACCCATTTAATAAATCTGTCCTCTGAACTTAACACATCTTCCCATCTGTAAGGGCTGCCTGTCATTTTATTAGCGCCGGAGCCTCCCGACCGAATGGCTGAGTAATTGACAAAAACTGCAGGTAAGGCAAGGGACCCATAATTGATTCATAAGATCCCTTCCTCGGATCGCATTGAAGAGTTAATTATTTTTCCTGCAGTTGGGACTCAGCTGTTGTTTCCACTGGGATTAAACAGCTGTCAGCATTGTTAGTGACATCAAATTCATGCATTAAAATCCTCTCATTCCCTTCCCGTATAAAGTGGGGTTGCGGAAATCTCTGCCACGTCCCCCTTTATGAAGGAGTGAAATCCTAGGAAAGATAACGGCCCTTATTACAAAACCACAGACCGGAGCTTGTGTTGATGGAATCTCGTAATGAGTAATTAAGCCGCTTTGCACAAGTCCGGGCTGTCGTCCTGGCATTTGGGTACTTATGTTCCCTGGTGGAGGCAGCCGGGGAGACTGGGAAGGTGATAAAAGGAAGAAAAATAGAACTGTTCTAGAACTATCTCCACTTTTAACAGCACAATACAGAACAGAGCTACTCAATAATTAGCCAACCAAGTATGAATTCACGTATGTTCTTAAAGTATCTGCCAAATTCTTCCAACATCTGTAACAATATGTCTGATGAATAGGAAGCCTCCCTTTATTATTTTTTTCTTTCTGTTTTCTTTTTTTTGGGGTGGGGGGGCACAGTTTTTCTTTCTGTCTCAGTCTCTCCAACTGTAGGAGGACCAACTTCAGGCTTTTATTTTGTTTGCTTTGCGTTGCCTTGTCTGGTTTTTCAAAGTGCTGTTTTAACAAATGAAAGTTTAAAACTTGAGTTCAATTTGAGTAATTTGTTCCCAGGGAAGAAGTAAATGAGAAGTATTTCTGGGTATTTTCAATAACACAAGTTTCTGTGCTGATATGGGGGCAGGGGCTCGGGGGTGGGGGCACCAGGGCTCATGAGCTGAGAGCCCCCGCTTCCCTTGGAAAACAGAAATTTCTGTCTCCAACTAGGGAAAAATACGCGTGTGTCGAATTTTGGTTTTTTTCTTCAGCGTGTTTATTTCATTTAACATTACCTATCCTACGATTATTTCAAGGTGATTTTATTACTAGTCAGCTTTCTTTTCCCTAGCACAAAACTCATGCAACATTTATGTCGAATGTTTAAAATTCTTTTCTAAATGGTTTCCCCTTTCTGAAAATATCTTGCATTCACAAAGTGTAAAGGAGTCTCCTCATTTCTGCACTTGAAAGTACAGTGTGATTTCACAAATCAAACAATATCAGGAAAATTCAATCTTGTTAATACTCTCAGAAGAGAAAGAAGGCAAGTGTACTCTTCAGAGAACTGGTTCTTTCGGATTTGTGTTAGAGAAGAACTCTCTCTAATGACCGCACAGCACAAAAGCAAAGCAGTTAAACGAATAACCACCTTCCAGTACAGATAATAAAACAGGAGAATTTTATGTGTCACATCAATAAACATCTTAATTGAAAGGCACGTGGGTTCTTCCCTAATACCTGCCTTGCTATACACTAGCCTTTGAAAGAATCTTGGTAAATTGTTCAGCCTCAAGTTCTGCAACGAAATGGGGTTCTGTTTTCTAGAACCTGGCCTAGTTATGATGTGATGAATCCATTTCTGTTAAGATTATCAACTCTAATAAACCATGTGTTATTTCCTTAAATACTGTGCAGTGTTTAATTCACATTTGCTTTTTATTTAGCACAAACCTAAATATTACTGACTCATAGAAAGCGTCACCTGATGCAATTGTCTGTCCTGAAGAGGAGGACAGATTATTCTGTGGCTAACTAATGATGTTTACAGAGTTGTCACTTTGCCAAACCCCAGGACCCACACTTGTCTCTGGTGTTGGGTCCGCCAGCTCTCCACCCTTCAGAATGGGATGTTTAGGGCGTAATCTTCTGAGACCCACAACCTATGCCGGGAAGCAGAGGCAATTTATTACCCCAGCTTCCTGTCCACTGAAGGCCCGGGGAGACCTTGAAATGCACAGCTGCAAGCCAGATTCCACCAGTGCAGCCTTGGAATTTAATGAGGCCTCTCTGGACACAAAGGGAGATGGACATTTCTAGGCTTGTGGAATGGGCTCACCAGCCCCTCCTCTCTCGTGGTGAGACCATCATTGGATGTGAAAAGGCCTCTACTATTGGCAAGGCTGGGCCCCTCCTTTTGCCTTGTCACTGTACACTTCAACTCTGGACCAGAATTGATTGCCACCAATAAAAGACACCCCACTCCTTAAAAAGTCAACATTGTTATGCTTTACTTAGTTATTACTTAGTGAACACCTATAAGAACAGCCTCATCTGGTTCAAAGGTTCTCAGATAGGGCTACTTTTGCCCCCAGGGGAGGTGGGGCAATGTCTAGAGGCATTTTTGGTTGTCATAACTTAGGACAGGGGTATTGGTGTGCTCCTGATTTCTGGGGGTAGAGGCCGGGGATACTGGTTAACATCCTTTGTGAACAGGGCAGCCCCTTGCAACAAAACCTTATCTGGTATTTTCAATAACACAAGTTTCTGTGCTGATATGGGGGCAGGGGCTCGGGGGTGGGGGATGAAAATAACACCGGAGGTAAGAAACCTTGGTTTAGAGGGTTTCCCAACCTTCTTTTTTTTTCATGATGGCCCCCTCCCCCAGGAGCCTTTTGAGACATGACTTTCCTAACGGTCTTTGGCCATGAAATCTGAATACGACAGATGTGCCGAATGTCTGTTCCTATACCATATGCATATCTATGCCTTGTAAATGAAAGGTGAACAGTATTTGTTCCCCAGCCCCCATCCCTCAGAACCAATGTTGACACCCCTGGATGTGTTGTCACCCCTGTTGGGAATACACAGCCCAGAGATGGGCTTTGTCCATAGGCAACACAGAGCCAATTGAGGACTTTGGGCAAGGGAAGGTCATGATGGAATTCAACTTTTCAAACAATTCTGCCAGGCCTGTGGAAGGTGGGAGGAAGCAGGTAAGATCCCTGACTCCTAGAACCATCAGGACCCTTGCCATCAGGACGAAACCTCTTCCAGCTTTCTCAGCAGCCGCATGTCATCCCCTCTTCCACCCTTTGCCCTGCCACCCTCCATCCCTGGACATCCTCCTGCCTTTTAGTTGCCAGTGCTTAGAAACCTTTGCAAAGTCTTTTTATGGAGATGCCATGTCCTTCCAATGGTGCGTTTATCCAGCGCCCCTCTCTGGACTCCAGCAATATTAGGGCAGTGTTATTCCATCCAAATGTCAGTTTCAAGCTCCGGTCTTCGTTGTCCATCCTTGTATATCCTGCACAGTTCCTGGCACAGAGTAGGCACTGGATAATTATTTCTTGGATGAAAGAATGAATGAATGAATGAATGAATGAATGAAAGCTTTTTTCCTTGCAAAGCTCCCTCCTTGCACACTTTAATCTCACCAGCATCTTGTGAAACACTCCTACTTCTTTCTGATCTTTATTTCTTACGTAGTTTTGAAATGAGAACCGATGAACCTGCTTTTGCTCATGGTACCTCAGGTCCTCACTCACTCCCAGCACTCAGGGCTGTGTGGTCAGAGTCTCAGATTCGGAGCATGTGATGTGCGTGGGCCTGTGACTAACAGCCACATGGCATGTAATGGTGGCAGCCTGGGAGGCTGACTGAGCAAGTATTTCTGCTTAAGCAAGAACGTGAGGGGTGATGTAGTTGCAGAGGTGTGCACTCTGCCATCATAGCTTGATCTGGGTCTCAGCCTGGGATCTTGCAGTTGCAAACAGCATGGCGTTGCGTTTCCAAGCCTGAACGTCCGCACCCGCGATGATAAGACCGTTTCTTGGATTAATGTGACACTGAAATAAAACAATCCAAAGAGAAAATGCCCGAGGCATACCAGGAATTCAACAGATACTACTTCTGTCTTCCCCACTCTAGGTCTTTTGACTGCAACTACCATTTAAAATAGTTTTTCCATGAGGCACATCTTAGTGCTGACAGTGTCAATGTCTTTAATGCCTGGTTCAGCTGCAAAAATGGAGGACAGAGGTTTGATAGCATCCAAAAATGGAGGACAGAGGTTTGATGCACGCCACACTCCACCTCCGATGCCCTTTTTTTTTTCTCAGGGCCATCAAAAAGGAAGTTACTGGCGTAGATTTGACACCTCTTTTTTTGTTCATTTTGTGTTTTTGAATCTAGCATGTGTAAGCTCATCAGAGAGGTTTCCCCTGGCCTGGGACAATCAGGTTTCAACTGAGGCTCACGCACACGTCAACACAGGAACCTTTTTGTTGCCTTCAGGCAATTTCATACGAGCTATAATATCTTCCTCTTTACTCCCATATGTGGTGTCTCTGGTACCCTGTATATCATTCAATCAAGTGTTTGTTTTGAACCACTTATTTTGGCAAGACTTATTCACACAGGAGAGCCCTGACAGCTCTTCAAAGGCGCCACTGATGGTGTTTGTCAGAGAGGTTCAAGCTCTTTAATTTAAATGGCCTCCCACAGGGAAGCTGAAGTCCTTGTTGGATCCTCGAGAGGCCTGAGATCCTCCAGATCCTATTCATTTGCCTGATTCATTATGACCACAGAAGTTTCCAGGGTGGCCCTCTTTCTTCTGTCCTGGCCCCACAAGCAAAACACACACCAGAAACCATAAGGAGGTGAGCTCAGTGGACCTGTCCTTTACTTTCTTTTCCCTATTAGAATCCCACCACAGACACTCTCTCTCCTTCTTTGTGGGGGTCGCTTCATTCCTTTTTGTTTGAGGGGCTATAAAATTTTTATTGTTACAAAAGTGAAAGGGGAGAGGAGATAGAAGAAGGAAAACAGTGAAAGCTCAGCCTCGAAAGAAGTGCTCAAAGGAAAAGAGATTCTGACAGAGGGCTCGGACCATCAGCAGGGGCAGGGGGTGCAGGGGGTGCCTGCAAGTCTGTGACCGTCCTGAAGGACCCCCTTCCCGGGATCCCAAACGTGTACTCCCATCCCATCCTCACACCAAGCTCCCATCTGGGAAGCAGCAGACACACATAAAAGCAAGGACACTTCAGGGATGCTTTTTGTTTTCCCGTACTTTTAAAACATTGAAGTGAAATTCACATAACATACGATTAAACATTTCAAAGTAGATAATTCAATAACAGTACACTCACAATGGTGTGCAACTACATCTGTCCCTTCTAAAATATTTTTATCTCCCTATAATAAAAGTCTGTACCGATTAAGCAGTTACTCCCCATTCCTCTTACACACCAATCTACCTTCTGTCTCCATAGGTTTGCCTATTTTGGATATCTTATTTAAATGTAGTCATACAATAGCATCATGTGTTCAAGGTTCATCCACACTGTGGCATGTATCAGTACTTCATTCCCTTTTATCACTGAATCGTATTCCACTGTATATTGATACCACAGTTGGTTGATCCACTCATCCATCAATGGACATTTGAGTTCTTTCCACCTTTCTGCTCTTGTGAGTCAGTGATG
This sequence comes from Chlorocebus sabaeus, assembly GCF_047675955.1. Lineage (NCBI taxonomy): Eukaryota > Metazoa > Chordata > Mammalia > Primates > Cercopithecidae > Chlorocebus > Chlorocebus sabaeus. The sequence goes on from NC_132908.1 coordinate 75,642,804, forward strand.
CTATGAATAATTGCATATGAGTATTTGGGTTCCTGTTTTTAATTATGTTGGGTATATACCTAGGAGTGGAAGTGCACATTTTCACCAACTGCATCAGACTGTTCTCGCACTGGTATAAAGAAATGCCTGGGACTGGGTAATGTATGAAGAAAAGAGGTTTAATTGGCTCATGATTCTGCAGGCTGCACAGGAAGCATAGAAGCTTCTGCTACTGGGGAGGCCTCAGGAAACTTACAATCATGACAGAAGGTGACGGGGAAGCAGGCACATCTTACATGGCGAGAGAGGGAACAACAGAGAGAGACAGGGGAGGCGCTACACACTTTTCAACTGCCAGATCGCATGAGAACTCTCTCACTGGAACAGCACCAGGGGATACTGCTCAATCATTTATGAAGGATTCATCCTCATGACTCAATCACCTCCCACCAGGCCCCACCTCCAGCGTTGGGGATTACAGTTCAACATGAGATTTGGGCAGGGACACAGATCCAAACCTTATCACCAGCGCTTATTATTTCCTCAGGTACATTCTGATGTCCCTACCCCTTTTCTCTCCCCCACACCTTGAAGCAGGTGCAATCATATTAGGCTGTGAGGACCAGCATCGACCTTCATCAGCATCTGCTCTCCTTTGTGGCCAGGTCTCCTTGGTCCTACCTGCTCAGAATTTCAGTCTTTTTTTTTTTTCCTATGCAGACACAGGAAGTATATCTTTTCCTCTCAAATATCGCTTGGGGCTTATCTTGTTTTATGCTACATGCATGTGGCTTCCCCCATTACAAAAAGAATTCTTGTTATTAGAGAACATTTGGAAAACATACAGAAGTAAAACAAGCCATGCCCATTCCCACCTCCCAGAGATAACGCCTGTGTTTAGTTCATCTCCTTCGAACCTTTATAGTTTTTTTCTTCTATCATATTAGTTAGGCATTGGTTTGGCTCCAAGTGAAAACTGCTTGTATTACTAACAGCAGCAGCAACAAGAAGACAGAAGTTTATGTGTGTCTCAGAATATGTAGATGAGGGGCTCCCTCATTGAAGTGCTGGGATATGGTGGCCACTGCATGGTTTTGCTCAGGACTGAATTAGAGGCAGGTCAAAGGCCCTCACTCCCTGGAGTCAGCTAGAGATGGCTGAGGTTCCTGTGAGGGTTTTACAGAGGTTCCGCCCAGCCCTGGAGAGAGGAGAGTCAAATGGGAGTTTCCGGTGATCCGGTTGAAAGGATCTTGTTGCTCAGACGACTCTAAGACAATGATCAGCACCCGTCTCTCAGAGCCTGTGCAGCCGTCCATGCCTGAGGTGGGAGATGCTGAAGGTAAAGGTCCCCAGTGGTCCAAGTTTTCCCCACTCAGCCTGGGAAGTAGCAGTCAGTGTCCCAACAGGAAAACTGCACTGCATTTATCCAAAGGGTGTGATTGGTAAGTGGGGGTAGTGATATAGAATAAATCAATGCGACTGGGCACAGTGGCTCACACCCGTATTCCCAGCACTTTGGGAGGCCAAGGCAGGTGGATCACGATGTCAAGAGATCGAGACCATCCTGGCTAACACAGTGAAACCCCACCTCTACTAAAAATACAAAATATTAGCCGGGCATGGTGGCACACACCTGTAGTCCTGGCTACTCGGGAGGCTGAGGCAGGAGAATCACTTGAACTCAGAAGGCCGAGGTTGTAGTGAGCCGAGATCGCACCACTGCACTCCAGCCTGGGTGACAGAGCAAGACTTCATCTCAAATCAATCCATCAATGCATGCCCCCTTGTCCCCCAACTCCCACCCCAAATCTGTGCTGAACCATACCTATCCTTCACTTTTATAAGCATCTAGTTTTTAAATCTTTGCTGTGAAGTTGGCTGTATGAGCTCCATTTGACAGATGGAAAAACTAAGGTAGTTTGCCAAAGATGGCTCATTGGCTTCAGGACTTCCATGTCTGTATTTTGAGTAAACACTTTCACTGCTAATTTTATTCCAACAATGTCCTTGGAATGGTTTTAGTTCTCTTGGCTGTAACCAAGTCTACACGATACCACTTGAATTGGCAACGTCACAGTCAAACCTCAATTTTCACAATTAATTGTGCTGCAGTTAATTAAATTGACTGCCTGGCAATCCAGCCTCAATTAAAATACTAATAGTTTATTTATTTATTTTGTCTTTTACAAAGTGTTTTCTTTTACCATCTCTCAGGATCCAATGTAGGTATCCCGATGGTAAGAGTGATAATACCATGACTGATTATTCCGTAGTTACAGGAACCACACATGGCATTTCAAATCAGAATCAGAACTTTGCCCTTGAAAGGGGACCCAGATCAGCTCCATTCTCCCACGGAGACGTTACTACATTTCTTGCTTTTTGAATAAGTATTTTGCAGGGCTCATTTTTATCATCTGGAAAGGAAGAGTAGATAGGGTCATCTTGAAAGCCCTCTCTTGGAAGGGATTACGGTTCTGCAATCCTGTAGGACTGGACTCAGTGGGTAAGTGTAGAGGTCATGGTATCTCCGTTTTTCTTGTCTTCAGACATGTTGAGATCGAGTGATAAAAAGTCACAGGGTTGGCCCCGCAATTTGGTTCATGGCTTATGTAGAAATCTGTGCTAAGAAGCTCTGTGTTGCGTCATCACGGGGCATTTTTGAATGTCATACAGTCATACTTTCCAGACCCTTGGGAGCCTCATTCAAGTTCTTCCTGTAGAGTGCCGTGCCTTGGTGTTGAACCAGGGTCCCAGCTGGGAGGACCTTTGTGCTGCCACACTTTGCTAAACTCTGCATGTGATCTCCACGATGTCCTGGCTGTGTTAGTATCAGAAATGGCTTCGCCCACATCTCCCAACTCTGCCCTCTTATTAGGATTTCTCTGTGCTTGCTGATGCCTGAGCCATCTAATAACCTTTATGGGAATAACCAAAAATGCAAGGAGAAAAAAACGCCAGCAGAGCTCTTTAGGGCAGGGTAGGGAGGGACATGGACAATGTGGGCAGCTGTCCGTGCAGCACCTACCACATCCAGGATGATGTTTATACAAAGCATCTTTTTTTTTTTTTTTAAGATGGGGTGTTGCTCTGTTGTCCAGGCTGGCATGCAGTGGCACAAGCTGGGCTCACTGCAACCTCCACCTCCCAGGTTCAAGCTATTCTCCTGCCTCAGCCTCCCGAGTAGCTGGGACTAAAGGCCCATGCCACCACACCCACCTAATTTTTGTGTTTTTAGTAAGGACGGGGTGGCCAGGCTGGTCTTGAACACCTGACTTTGCATGATCCACCTCCCTTGGCTTCCCAAAGTGCTGGGATTACAGGTGTGAGGCATTGTGCCCGATTTGGAGCATCTTCATGTAAGCCCTCAACATCCCTGCAAGATAGATGCAACCAGCTCTGTTTCCAAGGCCGAGGAGCAAAGGAATGAGGTCATTTCTTTGAGTTACACTGAAGATGGTCTAATTTCAAAGCCCTTCCTGTGTCCACTTTGCCAGGTGTCACCCGAAAAGCATGACTCCTTCAAGCATCCTGAGGTTTGGATGCTACAACTCTATGTCCTGCTGAAGGAACCCTCCCAGAATATTGAAGGCTTCGGTGTTTTGACTGGCAGGAGCTCAGTTTCAACATCTGTCTCTATGGGCTCTGGACCTATGCTGGGTGAAAGGTGTTGTCTGTAGGGTTTGGCCCATCTGAGCCTCACTGGGGATGGGCTAAACTCTGTGGGGTTTGTGTTCCTTCTCCTTCACTGCTCAGAGGAAATGAAGAAAAAAAATAAAAAGAAACGACCCCAAACAGCCTCTTCCGTGCACACGCCTAAGAAATAGGAACATGCATTTGCATTCCTTCCAACTGGTGTGTTTGCAAAATACAGACAGGCAAGTTTGAATCACTTTGACTTTGAAAGCATGATTTTGAGCAATTATCTGGGGAAAAAAATACCTCCTCTTCACTAAATAAGTCTGTCAAAAAGAGTCATAGTACAGCGTGCCCATTGCCAGAATACACGTGTGCGCTAGTAAGCTGGCCCCAACCAATTAAGTAGTGAAATGTCGACTGCATTCAGGCCCTTCCTGGTCTGCAGACAGACTTGTGTTAGTTCATTTTCATAGTAGTGTGTATGTATCTTTAGACTTTAACTGACAGATTCCCACAGTGAATAGAGTAGGGAGTTATCAATTACATGGTTAGCTAGGCGCTGCCATTGTATGCTCTGTGGCTTCTTGACAGGAGCAGGCAGAGAAGGAGGGAAGGACTAATATTTCTGGTTCAGGAGGGCTGTTAATATTTTAGACCGGGCTCCTCAAACGTGTATGCTTATTTAGTGAGGAGAAAATGTGCATTTGAATCCCGCAAACCCTCAAGAAGTTTGCATTAATAAATAGTGATTACCAGAATATTCTCTTCTAAAATATATTTTATTTATCAAATGAATACCCTTCTGAACCCCTCTTTATCCTTCCCGTGATGGCTAAACTAATTTCATCAAATTTTGATTTCTGTGTGGTGATGTTGCGAGCAGTGCCTGAAATAATGAAATTACCCTGAGCAGATTGCATATAAAACCATTTGCAATGGGCGAAGCAGTCTTTGGGGCTGTGGTTTCCTTTGGCTGCCATGTAATATATTCCTTTGTTTTCCCTTGTGAAATATTTGTTGTGGTTCTCCTGTAGTCTGAGTTGGTTGTGGAAGTGGACTTATCTTTTGCTTTTGTGGACTGACACTGAGAACAGCATCCAAAAATCTATTTCCCACCAAGGCATCAAATTCCATCCTTAGGAATTCCTTATAGAATCAAAGAATCAGAAAGAGCTGAAACATAGACCATGGACACTCAGATTGTTTACCCTGTAATGAATGGGAAAACCTAAGCTGAAGAAAGGAAGTGTCTGCCTAAGAAGCTAGCGGGAGAGTAGGATCAGTAACCAGGGCCTCCTTATATCTGGTCTCACGCTCCTTCCATGGTGTTCTTTCTTAAGTTGAAAGTTGCCTTGTTCTCGGATAGGATGGATAGTTTCCTGGGAAGGATGACACATGATGTATTTATCCATAAAACTGAACAGATGTTATATGTGCCTTTTCTTATAGGAAAGACCATGATGCTATGAAAAGAGAGGAAGGGAAGGAGAAATGGGGTACGTTAAGATCTCAGAATGAGTTGTGGGGCTAATGTTCAGCCTGTCTCCCTTTTCTCCTTGCCACATTTCTAGACTCTCCTGCTGTTAGATTTGGCCATGTGACTTCCAGCCAATGAAACTGGCTGCAGGATGAAACTAGTCTGGATCCCTGAATGACTGCATGGAGCAGATCTCTCTCTGGTCAGTAAGACATTTCAGGAGTGAGAGATAAACTTCTATTGTGTTAAACCCCTGTGAATTTGAGATATATCTCTTACAGCTAGTGGAGTTATCTTAACTAATGCAGAAAGGTAGGACTGGTGAAGCAGTCCATCTTTTTTGAGAGCTATTCTTTGTCTGTTATTTTCTTTGGATCCAGTATAACCACATGGCGCATACCCGTGAACATGTTTGCCAAGACTGCTATATGACAGAGCTTGGAATTCTTAGGAGATTTATCAGGTAATTGGAAGTCCCCCACCTCCAAGAAAGCACTCTCTAGGTCAAGAATCAGCAAATGTTTTCTATAGAGGACCCTATAATTAATGTTTTATACTTTGTGGGCATATAGTCTCTGTTGCAATTACCCAACTCTGCTATTGTAGTGCAAAAGCAGCTGTAGACAGTAAGTGAATGGATGGGTGTGGCCATGTGCCAATAAAACTTTATTTAAAAAACAGGCAGCAGGCCAGAATTAGCCCTATGAGATGACTCACATGAGCAGAGAGTTCTGGCATCAACTTTGTTTGGAGAGATACTGACATACTTCTCCTCAAGTAAGTCAATGTTTCTGTCTCAACTGGTTGATCGGAACAACATACAAACTGACCCTTAGGAACCTTCTGCCAAAAATATCCTGTGAATATTCATGCTTTTGTAATAGCATTTAGTTAGAAGTGGTCAGACTTTCCTCATCCTATTTTCATGATTTCCTCTGTGGTGTCTGTGGATCGATACCGGGAGCTCAGGTAAGGAATGTGTGCTGGGGATGTAACAGAAAGGAGAAAGATGAGGAAGAAGGGTGCATGGAGCGTGGAGGGGAAGAACTGATTCTTTTTTCAGTTAATTGGCTCATCAAGGTTCCAGTATTGAAGTCTGGTTTCATTTGCCATGTTAACAGGATATGGACAGTTATTGGGCAAAAGGAAAAAAAAAAAAAAAAGAAGAATGCTGGATCCTTGCCCAGCTCCGAGTGTTGCTGAGTCCCTGGCCCCCTCCACCCCACTCTATCAGGAGCCAAGCTCTGGCGGCCCAGTTTTTGGACTTTGTAACGGTTTCCAAATGGATCAGATTCCATCTGAATTGCAGATGGCTTTAGCTCCAGCAGCAGAGGCTGCCATGATGTCGGCATGCGATTTCTTCCAGGACTTAACTCTGGAGAGCTCTCCATTTCCTGTTGATCATGAAGGGTTTACAGGCACAAACACTCTGTTCTGTCACTCTGTCACAGTGCATTATGTCAGAAGAGAGGAAGCAGTTCAGCGCGTACATCTGTGTCACTGGCACACAGGGTGTTGTGTTGTCTCGAATGTGCCTTGTCAACACCACAGGGCTAATAGCGGTGTCAGGGTCCCCGTGCCACGAATCACTTCACATCTCTGGCTAGTACAGATCTCTCCCTGTCACTAGTGGAAGTCACCTGCACTACATTCAGAATAGGGGCCAGGCGTGGTGGCTCACGCCTATAATCCCCGAACTTTGGGAGGCCAAGGTGGGCAGATCACCCAAGGTCAGGAGTTTCAGACCAGCCTGACAAACATGGTGACACCCAGTCTCTACTAAAAATACAAAAATTAGCCATGCATAGTGGCACGCGCCTGTCATCCCAGCTACTCAGGAGGCTGAGGCAGGAGAATTGCTTGAATCCAAGAGCCGGAGGTTGCAGTGAGCCAAGGTCGTGCCACTGTACTCCAGCCTGGGCAAAAGAGTGAGACTCCATCTTAAAAAGAAAAAAAGAATAGGCACGGACAATTTTCCTGGATCCTCACATTGCAATGCTGACTACTCCTGAAGGAGTGTAGAAGTTGCAGCTCATGCCTGCGTTCCAACTGGCTGCCTTCTGCAGTCCCGTCAGCCGGAATCCCTCTCATACAAACACCTTGACTGGCTGAGAAATGCGGATGCTGTGTCAAAAGGTCGTGGCTCAGAGCCAAAAATGCACCGTGCTGACCTCCAGTTTTCCTTGAGGAGGGGCGTCCCAGGGTCAGAATTTTATGCAATGCAAGCTTGTCCAAGATGGCATGGGAACATGTGGGAATGTCAAGATGAACCGGGGCTCCGGGAGACATTTATGGAGTCAGGAGCACACATACATTCCTGGTTCTGTCAGCATTTCCCTAGGCGAGATGAGTCAAACATTTATATTTTTACATATGCAACGCGCTTGCAATTTTCTACTGGGGATGATAGAAAAACTTATTGAAAATAGTTAATCAATTTTACAAAGATGCCATAGGTAGAGGTGCTTCCAGGCCTATAGTTTTGAAAGTCACCTAGAGGATACCAGTCTGACTCAGAGCTTTATGAAGGCGTATTCCTAATATCCTCCCTGTGCTCTACGAAGAACAATTGGTTTGGACATGAACTGGTTTCCATTTTTAGACTCCAGGCCCACAATATTCTAAGTAGGTTGGGGCTGTGCTGATTCTACCACTCTTTGGATTTTAGTGGATTTTCTTGTTAGGATTTCATGTAAGTAACCTGTGCAGAGAGTGAGGACAAATAAGAACAAGAATGACAAACCGATAGGGTACTTGACATCATTCCTTAATTCCAGGTCAGTGACGGACATCACTCATTCATCAGTACTCTGTTTTCCTTCCAAGAATGGATCTGACTCTTGAATTCTCCTTAATAGAGTGTTCTGGGAGGCTGTTACCAATTGACCAGGGTTGATGCACATGTTGAAACATATTTGCCATTTCTTGATAGCTTCAGAAGAGATTTTAAAATACTGTTATTTTGATGTTGTTAGTTTTCAAAGATTAATTCCACAGAGATTTATTGGGCTTCTTTTTTGATAATACACATTATGCTTGACTTGGGAGTTGCAGGATGCACAAGAGACTCCTTTTGACTGCAAGGACTCAGTAAAACAAAGTATTTCAAGGTCATGCTACAAAAAGTCCTACTGGGGCATGGTCAGGAGGCACAGTGCACTTATCCCACACAGAACAGAGAGGGATCAGAGGAGGCTGGCTGGGGAAATGATCCTAGGGCTTTCTTAAAGGACACAGCGCCATGGTTAGTTAAGTACAGTTTTTTAAGAGAACCAACTTGCCACTTTGATAGCAGTATAGGACTCCAATATTTCTCATTTGTAATTTTCAGAAGCACACAGAAGGTCTCTGAGATTTAACATCTCCCTGCATCACAAACCAAAAGACGAGTCAATTTATAAGTAGGCTGTGCTTATTAACTCAGTCCTGGCTTTATTGATTGTTTTAGCATCCATGATCTTTGGCATGTGAGTGGTTTGGTTTTGTTTTGACAGTGATCTTTTTGTACCTTGTATCGGGGTAAGATTGGAATGTGTTTGAAAATTTAAGAATATTTTCCAAGCAAAGGCAGGATTTTTCAAGTTTGTGCACGCTGGAGCTCCTACCACGTATTGCGTCCTTCTTTTCTTTTTTCTAGCAACTCTCAAGAGGATGAGACAAATGGATTGTGAAACTGGGGGGAGGGTTTCTCATTTTTTAATCCATTGTTTTAGTGAGAGTTTAAAGCTTTCCTATAAAAAATGTGGGTTGAGAAAAATTGGGAAAGACCTCTTCAAGGACTTTCCTCTACGCTCCCTCATGTTTCAAGTGGCTTTTTACATGATGGTGCATATGTCTTTGTTCCTGTACGGGGCCATCCACGTTCAGAGGCAGAGTAACGTGAATTCATTTCGCGCTAATGAGAGAGTTGCGATACGTCGGCCCAAACTCTCTGTGTCCTTTTCTTCTTGGGCTGATGAACTTGTCAACTTTTAAAAAATGTGCTCTCCAAAAATTTCCAGCAGGACTTTCCCCCCTTGCTGTTTAAACAGTGAATCAGCCCTGTGGGCACTGCTGCTTAAAACATGGTTCCAGTGAAACCACAGGTCTCATTATGTCCCTTCTGTATCCGTGGTACTCCCAGTAGGAAAGAGGTAACAAACCCAAGTTGAGTAATTTCAAGAAATTTTAATAATAAAGGGGCTGTTTTATAAGGGGGTGGTCCAAGGTATAGGGAAACATAAGAGCAAATTTCTGGTCTGGAGCGATGGGTCACGCCTGTAATCCCAGCAGTTTGGGAGGCCAAGGCAGGTGGATCACCTGAGGTCAGGAGTTTGAGACCAGTCTGGCCAACATGGTGAAACCTTGTCTCTACTAAAAATACAAAAAATTAGCTGGGTGAGGTGACAGGTGCCTGTAATCCCAGCTACTCGGGAGGCTGAGGCAGGAGAATCACTTGAACCTGGGAGGCCGAGGTTGCAGCTAGCCAAGGTCATGGTATTGCACTCCAGCCCGGGTAACAAGAACAAAACTCTGTCTCAAAAAAAATTAAAATAAAAAGAAAGAAAGAAAAGAAGAGCTAATTTCCCAGAGATAGTAATAAGGGTATCTGTAACCATCTTTGGCCAAGGAGAGGAAACAGGTACAGGAGACGGTTGAAGGTGCCAGGATGGAGAGGACTCCCTGGAAGGAGCTGTAAGCTTTGGTTGAGGAGTTCAGCCTACCAGTGTTAATACTCCTTCTCCCCAGGAGAGGTCCCGGGGAATAAACTTCCCCGCCCCTTCAACTCTTTGCCATTGTTCAAGCCCTACTACAAACCAGATGGCAAAAGGAACTTACTGATGTGTTCATATTGGTCAACTTTTTCGGGCACAAAGCCCAGTACACAGGGCTGGAAAGTGCATTTGGGGAGGGAAATGGGAGATTTCTGCATAGTTGTCAAGTTAGTTTCTTCCCAGAGAGAAACCAGTGGTTGTAGTCTGCGCCCCACTCCCAGCCTGTCCTTTCTCAGCCGTGGCTTGTGTGCATCCCCCGGGCCAGCATGTTGCTGCGACTACCAATGGATCAGTGCCCCTGGCTGGAGAAACAAGCTCCGGTGGGCAGTCAGGCAAAGCAGATACACATGCTTCTTTTTAGCTTTGTTGGAAGTTTTCATTTTGTTTCAAGAACTAGGCAAGAGAATTCCTGAGTTCCTGTACAACCTGAGTTCTCTGTTAAAACAAGCAGAAAGTCATCATCCTGAGTCCGATGGTTGAGAGTAAGCCATTTAACCTGTAGAGCTTTGGGACTAACAATGATCCCCTTTTTGGGGTCCTTAATTATTTAAATCACCAGCATATTAGGGTTCTGAAGATGCTGAACCCTTGCCATATCTCCCCAGAGTTAGTGACTAATTGGGAATAGTGTTCCATCTTGGATGTCCCCATCCACTAACCATCTTTCCTCTTTGGGTGGTTCTAAGAATTCTAATTCAATTAGAAGGCCTTCTTTTTGGTTTAATTAGTTCCATATCAAGAGTTAAACACATTAGCTTATATATATGTCTGATGAACTCGTCTCTGCTTCCTTGGATCCCCAAGATGGAATGGCCCTAGTGGAATCAGACCACCATGCACAATCTTAACAGCACCACAGGCAACCTGCCCATGCTGGCTTGCTGGCTGGGGATCCCTGTCCATAGCACCCATGGCTCCACCACCGGTCAAGGGTAGTGGGGCCAGCAGTGGACTGCTGGATGGTTCAGTTCTCAAAAATTTGAACTGAAAGACACAGAAAAAGACTGGTGGTTGGGGATAAATACTGAGACTGAGCGGTCTTGTGGATTTGGGAATTGGGCATCCAGTTGGAACCCTTTGCAAGAAGGGTGTTAGGGAGCAGAAAGCATGAGTAAGCAGGAAGCAGGGCAGGAGAGAGAACGGAGCAGGTGTGCAAAGACGGCAGTGAGATGCTGAGAGTAAGGGGACTGGCCCAGGAGGAAGCAAGAAGAAGCCAAGTGAGACAGAGGTGGTATGTGAGCGTGTGTGTGTGTGTGTGTGTGTGTGTGTGTGTGTGTCTGTGTGTGTGTGAGAGAGAGACAGACAGATAGACAGATAGATAGAAGGAGAGGCTGGGCGGGGGTCCACGTACAGTGGCTCATGTCTGTAATTCTAGCACTTTGGGAGGCCGGGGTGAGCAGATTGCTTGAACTCAGGAGTTCGAGGCTAGCCTGGGCAACATGGCAAGGCACTTGTCTCTACAAAAAACACAAAAATTAGCAGGCATGGTGACACATGCTTGTAGTTTCAGGTATTCGGGAGGCTGAAGTGGGAGGATCTTTTGAGCCCAGGAAGTCTAGGCTGCAGTGAGCCATGATTGTGCCACTACACTCCAGCCTGGGTGACAGAGGGAGACCCTGTCTCACCAAAAAAAAAAAAGAAAAAAGAGAGAGAGAGAGGTTGAGCTCACCTGATCAGTGTCTCAGACTAAGGGCCTCTATTCCCCACATGTTTTGTAGTTTTGGCTCTGTTTTCCATGAAGCCAGACTATGCATTGCTTCTAAGTCATGGGCCCTGCAAGATCCTCCTTGTGCCTTGAGAAGGACCCTGTCCGCAGCCTAAGGAGCCTCAACTGTTCTCTGCACGACCTAGTTCTGGGCTGGGGAATGGCTGTCTAGCTTCAGTGGATTTCCAGAATCCTGAGCTGCTAAAGGTCAACAGCTGTGTTATTGCAAACTCTGTGGCCTGCATTTTATCAATGCCAGAATGCACATCACACTGACAACAGCTCTTTGTTAACACCGGGGAGCCCCTAAAGCCCCAGGGTAATTCCATCACCACCCAAGTTGTAAGACTGTAGAATGAACAGGCCAGAATGCGATAAAGTAAAATGAAAGAAAATAAAAGGAGGCAGGGAAAAAGAGAGAGGGAGAAGCAGATAGAAGGAAGGAAGGAAGAAGGAAGGAGGGAGGGAGGGACACAGGGAAGGAAGGAAGTCTGGCAAGAGGGCACCATCTGGCCTCAGACCTGCTAGGATCCCTCCGCTGTCTTAATCAAGCTCTCTCTCAGTCTTTCTGGACTGAATTTGTCTCTGTGTTCACTTGGCATTTTTTAAAAGGAGACAAAACAGGTGATGAACACAGCATGAGTGATTTTCCCTTAAGAGAGAGATGTCATGCTGAGAAAGGAGAACCGACCTCCAGGGGAGTTTGTCTTGAGACCAAAACCCTGGGAAGGACAGCCTGTTTGGATCTTGGTCATTTCGTTAGATTTATAAAGTGCCTTTGAAAGGAGCAGGACACTCTGGGGACAAGTCAAAGCATGGCAGCCTTCAGTTTCCCAAAGAAAAGTTGTGGAGAAGGAACAGTGAAGGAAAGTACCTTACCGAGTCAATGACGGCAAATTCAGCCCTTGTCAAAGTCAAAGAAGAAATTTGGAGACGGTCTCACCGCTGTGCTTAGGAGTCACCCTGAACTATTTCTTGGATGAAATTCCCACCCTCCCACTTCTGGCAATGAAACAGCAAGCTTGGAATTTGGAGTCCATGTTAAATCCAGGTCCCAGCCAGGCACAGTGGCTCACGCTTATAATCCCAGCACTCTGGGAGGCTGAGATGGGAGGATCACTTGAGCCCAGGAGTTTGAGGCCAGCCTGGTCAACACAGGGAGACTTCATCTCTATAAAAAATTAAAAAATTAAAAATTAGCTGAGTGTGGTGGTACACACTTGTAGTCCCAGCTACTCAGGAGGCTGAGATGGGAAGATCACCTGAGCCTGGGAATTCGAGGCTATAGTGAGCCATGATTGCACCACTGCACTCTAGACCGGGAGACAGAGCAAGACCTTGTCTCAAAAGAAAAAAAAAAAAGCACCAGATTCTCCACCTACCACCTAACAGAGGTAGGGCCTTGGGCAACTTTTTTCACTCCCTCAGAACCTCACTTTCCTTTCCTATACAATGCAAGTCATAAGGTTAACACCTCCTCGAGGTGATATTAAGATGCAACAAGAAGGTGAAGGACTTAACACATTTCCCTTTTCCCATAAGCTATCAGGAGATCTTGGTAATTTTCATCTGTGTCTTCATTACCATCATCACTGCTTCAGACTCCTCTCTATGTGGGGCCCCAGGGTCTGGCGATCACCTCCATAAATGTTCCTTTGTTCCCACCTAAATCAATACCTGCCACAAAATAATTCTCAACACATATTCTTTAGTGGATGCAGGGGCAACATGAAACTCAGGGGGTTGGGAAACTCACCTTGAAGGATCTTCTCCCTCTCCCTGCTTTCAGGCTCTCCTTTCACACACATGCATTAATTCATTCATTCTTGGAACCTCCCCACCTATGATGTGTTAGTTACTAAAGATGCAGCAATGAATGAAAGGCAATCCTGTCCTTGAGGCATTCACAGGTAAAGAAGCCTGCTTGGGACATTGGGCCATGAGCTCCAATGATGTCACTGTTCTTCTAGGCTTTGTGTACCTTTGGTCACCCTCTTCTGTAACACCAACTCCCTTATCTGCCTGTACAGTGTTCTGCGAACCCCCATCTCTGCTAAAAATACAAAAAACATTAGCCAGGTGTGGTGTTGGGCACCTGTAATCCCAGTTACTCTGGAGGCTGAGGTAGGAAAATTGCTTGAACCCAGGAGGCAGAGGTTGCAGTGAACCCAGTTCACACCACTGCACTCCAGCTTGGCCAAAAGAGTGAGGCTCCATCTCAAAAAAAAAAAAAAGGAAAGGAAAGAAAAGAAAAAAACAATTTGTCTCCAGTGAGCTCATTTTACGTTGTATGTACCAGTATGCAAGTGTCGTGTGGATATGTGGATCTGTGTGGGCTTTTATTTTTCTGTCAGAATGAAAGGTTTGATTCATACCAGCTCCCCATCCCTTCCCACGATCCCATCTTAATGTCTGTTGTGGAAGTTGGCCCACAGAAGCCTCAAGCCTAACCAACAAGAAAGATCACTTCATATGCATTAGCTGGAAGGTAGCAAAAGGAAATGGCCTGCCAGGGTCCCTGTCTCCCAGAGGGAAGTGTCCTCTGAGCCCTCCTTGAGAGATATAAATAGCCCCAAAAGTCACTGAATGCTAAGTTGGCTTTCTCCCCAAACCTTCTAAGTAGGCAATCAGGATTTAACAACCCACAAATTTCCAATTTTTTAGTTTATGAAAAAATATATCTACATATAATTTTTGCCTCCATTAGAGACTCATCTTTAAAAAAAAAATTATTCAGTGACTTCCTCCCTCTCTTTCCAATGAGGAAAACTGGACTATTTATGCTGCATTTTAGGCTTTTTTTCATATATAATTTTTCATATAAATGCACATTTTCCTCTTCTTTCCGGGTGGAAATTTAACTTTTGTGGAAATGTGATGTGTGTTTAAATTACCAATTTCATAGGCAATATGTCTGATAATTGCGGAGAGATACTGAGTTAACTTGTAGCAATGAGTTTCTGTGACAAAGGGAAATCAGTTTGTTTGCAGTAAGCCGAGGATAACGGCGCCGAAACTTTACTATTTGGGGGTGGGGGGAGGTTGGGGAAGGGAGGCCTTGAAATTGCTTTTTATAATTAAAAAGGGAATCTCAGATGTTTTATATCTTGAATATTTACAATAAAACCTTTAAGTGCTTGTCAAGAGGGTAATGTGTCATTAACTGGGGACTCTGCCTCGCTTCTCCTCTCGGACATGACAGTGCGGCAGGATAAGAGAAGAGTAATTATAGTTCAGCAGGGCTGCCAGGTGTGATAAATGACTAATCAGCACGCCGGAGCCTCCGTCCTCAAAGGAGGACTATTACCGTGTTATCAGCTGCAGGCCTGGGTGTACGGAGCCCCGAACAGGGATGGGGACAGGACCTTGCGCTGTGCGGCTTGGCATGCCGCTCGACAGTGAGCCCGTGGCTGTCTCTTAGTTTTGTCACTGGCGGCTTTATGTGGCTGCCACCGGGGGATGGGAAACACACAGGGGCTCCGGCAACCTGCCTGGTGCTAATATTTATATAACACACTCACCAGACGCCATGGCCTGAGTCCAGGGGTGGCTTCTCGGGGGTCGGCTTTGATGGCATCAGAACCGGCAAGATGCCAAGAAGCCTGTTCTCCACGACGGAGCCCGCTGGTCACTCCTGTTCCTTTCGTGTCCGTTGGGTGCAGGTGTTATTTCCAGTGTATGTGACCGCTTCCCCCATGGGAACAGTGCGGCATTGTTCCCTGGGCAAGCCAACAGCTCAGCCCTGTCCCAGAGACCCCTGGAACTACCACGAGGGCACTCTGGACCCCTGTCCTAAATGTTCTTTGACTCTGCTTAGTCACTGAGGACGTTCGCATTTGATTCATTGGCTAATTATGATCAGGAAACGTTACCTATCAACATTGGATAAACCATCTGAGGGAAATTAATCAAAACCCCCTTCAGACAAACTGCATTACATCGATTCTCTCCTTATAGGCCTTCTTGTTTTGTGTTCTGTGTGTGTGGTTTCTTTTCCCCCTAGCATGCTGAAGGGTGGCATTGGAGTACCATTTAAAGAATAATTTTTAAGAAATGAACATCAGGACATAGACATCTGAATATGAGAAGGTGCCTCATGTGAAAAAGGACGTAATGTGCTTCAAAGAAAGAAGAAGGAGATAGGACGACACTTTTGATACAAAGGTTATTTTTATAATACTTGCATTTTTATCGGTTGACGTATTTTAACAGGGAGCCCTGACTGAAGTCACAAAAATTACGACTCCGGCACCGAGCTACTTATCTGACAAATGCAATGTGAATGGTCTTGTTCTTATCAATGAGATCAGATTTCAAAAATGAATGCGAAGACCGAGGCGTTGCTTTGTGCACAGATAACCTTGCAGGCGCGAACTCCCAAACCAGAATAAAAGAATTCTCTATGAAATAATGGGCCAGGAAGCCCAATCGCGTCACACTGTAATAGACAGTGGGGGGTGGAATCAAAAGGGGGAAAAAACTCATTTCATCTCAGTTAATGGCAGGGAAACGAAGGCAGAGAAGGACTTTCTTTGGAGCGGAGCTGGTGCGACAAAGAGCAGGGTTTCGCCGTGTCATGCACCATTTGCCGTTACACTCGGGCTCCTTTCAGGAGCTGTGAAGCCATTATTATAATGTGAAAAAGGTGGAAAGAAATACTCCCTTCTGGACACTGGAAGGGCAAATGAGGTGCAAGCCTTTTTTTTTCTTTCTTTCTTTTCTTTTTCTTTCTTTCTTTCTTTTTTTTTTTCCTCCCAGCCTCTCTCCTTTCCCCGTGTGCACGATGCACTCAGAAAGGGTTCCCAGTCTCCCCAGGTAAAAAGTCCGAAGGATGCCGAGGAGTTCACTGTGCCCTTAGATTAGCAGTTTGTCTTGGCTCTGATCACCCCCTTTTGTGACTTACTGGCTGGGAAGTCGCAAAAGCATCTTCCAAGCTCAGCTTCTCTCTGCTGTTTGTGCATTCTTTTCAAATAAGTGATTCCAAAGGCCATGCCCAATCCTCACACTAAAGCTTTTAGCAGGAAAGGTGAACAGAGGCATCTCAATGCATCGTGGTCAGCCTGCCTTCTGCCTAACTCCCTCCCCTCTCCTGCCTACAAGTCATCCCTGAGAAGGGTGCCTGTGGACTGCTTTCTTTGGGGTAGGACATGGAATGTGAAGATGAAAAGAAAGCCTTCCATTTTCTGTCCTCAGCCGTAAGAAAGAATGGTTTCTTCACCGTGCCGACTGGTAAAACCAAGTTCTTTGTCAATTACGGAACCCAAGCTGGTACTTGGAGAGCATTCTTCTAACTGAAGATAAATATGGTTGCCACTCTCTTTATTTAAAAAAAAGAAAAAGAAAGAAGAGAAAAAACTGCAAAACTGCAAACTGGCTTGTTCTTATGTGGTTGATGGGGACAGCAAGATTACATATATAGCCAGCATTTGCTTCTCAGGACTGGTAAAGTGTGAAGAACAGCAGTGACATTCTAGTCTTCAATAAATCACTATAAAAATGTTTATGAACCCTGCAATTTACTGTCTTTTAAATGCAAATTGAAAGGGGCATCATTGCAAGTGTAAAGGAGACCCGAGGTGGCCTGAAGGAATTGTAAAATGTTGCAGTAGGCTTTGGAGATTGTGTGATCTTAAATGGGATCATTTCCAAATGATTTTGCATTTGTACCTCTGTGACAGCTTGGTTAATTTATTAATGAGATTGCTGTAAGTTGCAGGGAGGTGGAGGCCAGCATGGAGTTAAAGGCCGTGAATGAAATACATTTTCATTTCACTGAAAGAAGAGGGAAACTGGTGATTCCAAATCCAGATCCCAAAAGTTATTTTGGCAAAATGAATTGAGAATGTGGCCCCTTCCATGCAAGTCAGCTCCGACGTAGAATTTTTGTTTGTTTGTTTCTTTGTTTTTTAATGAAACTCACATCTTCTTTAAATGAAATCTCCGTTTACTGATTTTTGAAGACTTGTGGATAGAAGAAGTAACCTTGAAAAGGGCAGAACTGAGCCAGACCCCTTTTCAGCTGGGTGCTCCCTACAAGATGGATCTTGTCTTGTGGATGTTTTTCTACCGTGACAGAAGGTAGAAAGGGTGAAATAGAAAGAGTATGAGCAAATTCCGCACCCCTCAGCTTCCCCACCTGTAAAATGATTTGCTCGGAGTTTGCAAAGAATGGACGCATATTTATAGTGCTCAGCACTGGGCCGGACCCCTGGATATGAATTCGTAAGGATCAGCTTCATTCTCTCCCTTTCCCTCTCTCTCCACACCTTTCCATTCCTCCTAGCTAATGTGAGAGAGAGGAGAAAATTACAGTGAGAGATAGTGGTCAGTTTACAACAGTATTTAGATGAGAATTAAGATTATGTCCATTCAGGGAGACTCTAGTGTGTACTACATCCCCCCAAAATGTGGAGACAATATGGCAAATGTGGCCAGGTACAGTGACAGAAAGTAAACAGCCCATGAAAACAGGTTGCTCTGCAATTCTCCCAACTGTTCGCTTCCCGCTTCCCACCTGCCTCGTATGGAAAACACCCAAAGTAGGCACTGTTTATAGAGCCATCGCTTGCGAAACATCTCCCCGGCCGCCGACATATGTGCCATAAATGCTGCAGAGCTGTGTCCTCACTCTCTGCTCCAGAGAAAAGCATTTTGCTTGTTTTCAAACACAAGCATCGTCTCCCACGCCTGGGAGGGCGAGGTGCAGTTCTGTTCTCCTTGGCAGTCCCTCGCTCAAATGTGCGTCTCTGGCAAGTCCTGTCTGCTGATAGTGCTACCACAGAGCGGCTGTCAGATTCCAAAGGCATCATACCATCTGCTTTTCCAATCTTCTGCTCTTCAGTGTAGACATATGTTCGAGTGGTTCGCGTGTATGCGTGGTGAGGGGGGTGCTATTTTCCGGGGGAAGAGGAGGAGGAGAGGATGCTTAACTCCAAGAGTCCTTGAAGCAAACTGCAATAAAATTTTAAGTGATGCCAAATTAAGCAGTCCCAGCAAGACGTGTTATAATATAAGGTCATTTCCTTAAAACCATCCCGACACCAGCTTTGGAAGTAACGTACCTGTTACCTGCGTGCAAAATCTAGAAAATTCATGGTTTGGGTCTGTTTCTATTCTTACCATAGTGACATGCAACAGAATTTTTTAAAAATAGGTTTATTGTTATTTCTGTATATCTGTGTGGGCTTGACCTCTCTTTTCCCTTGGCTTTCTCCTCCAGATTTTGATTTTATTTTTACACTTTCATAGCCCTTTGCTTTTTCTGGCTGTCACCTACACAATAGCGTGTGTGTACAACAGTACCTATAGAGTCGACTCTTGTGTCACTGATCATGCTAAGAAGCGTAATGTATGGTGAATTTGTACTCGTATTTATTTCCTCCCTCCCTTTCCCTCTCCTCTCCTCCCCTCATTTCCTTTCCCTCCTACCCCTCTTTCTTTATATTATTCCCCTAGAAGGAAATATTCAAGCTGGCTTTAGAGAGGATAGCAATTGTAAGGTCAACCAAGTATGGGATGGGGACCGGAATAGATTTTCTATGCAGATTTCACGCTGCCTTCCTGGGAATTTCTGAATATTTTGCAGCCTAATGTTTAGCCTCCAACCTTTTTTTTTTTTTTTTTTTTTTTAAGACGGAGTTTCGCTCTTGTTGCTCGGGCTGGAGTGCAATGGCGCGATCTCGGCTCACAACAACCTCTGTATCCTGGGTTCAAGCAATTCTCCTGCCTCAGCCTCCCGAGTAGCTAGGATTACAGGCATGCGCCACAACGTCCTGCTAATTTTGTGTTTTTAGTAAAGACAGCGTTTCTCCATGTTGCTCAGTCTGGTCTCAAACTCCTCACCTCAGGTGATCCACCCGCCTCGGCCTCCCAAAGTGCTGGGATGACAGGCGTGAGCCACTGTGCCTGGTCTAGTCTCCAAGATTCTTTAAGAAAACTGCACAATGAGTAAAATGGGGACCTTTTTCTCCTCTGCTGGGACCCAGGACATGTTGGAATGAACATCGGTTCACTGTTTCTGATCCAAGGTGTTGGCTGCTCCTCTGCCTTCTCCATTGGGATCTGAGCTTCTTGAGGGAAAAGTCTGTGGGTTTTCGTGCTTTGTACTCGGGCCCAGAGCAGAGCTTCCTGCCTGCACAGAAGATGCAGCACGTGTGTTTGTAGAATGAACTCGGGGACACTCAGTTTTATTGATTTTTTCACTGAGGGATTAAGACAAATAGAAACAGAGGGGATTGGCCACACCTAAAGTCATTCTGTGTTCAAATCTTGACTCTACCACATATGATCTGGGTGCTGTTAGAGGAGTTAATCGATGTAATTAAGACTCAATTTCTTAGTATATACAATAGGTATAATAATAATAAATTAGATGACTTTGATGTGTGCAGGTAAGCGGCTAGCACGGTGCTCAGCATGCCTGAAGAACTGTTTCATTATCGTTATTAACTGATGCTTTTTAACCTATACATTGAAATGTGGAAACAAGCCTGGCTTCTATCGAATGACGTTTTGAAAGTGCCAGTCTGATCCTCAACCTTCAGGTGCATCTCTAAAATTCTCTCATGTCAGGGTCTCTGAAATCTAAACACATCTCGGAGTTCCCTTTTTCTTGGCAGGGGCGGTGTGCGACTTCGTCATTGCCTATGCATATATAAACATCCCAAATGCCAGCAGCAAAACTTGCAGAATGAGTGTTGGCAGATTCCAAGAAAGTTCCAGAGCTAATAGCAGAATACTCCACCTTCTAGGAACCAAATGGCTGTGAAGTGGAGGGGCAGGCAGAGCTAGAAATATTCTGGACGTGGAAATCAAAGTAGGTTTGCACAACACAACTGCAGAGCCAGCCCAAGAACCCAGTGCCTGTGGCAGCTTCTTCTTCTTCTTCTTTTTAAATGGATTCTTCTAAGAATGGCTGCATCAGCCAGGCGCGATGACTCACGCCTGTAATCCCAGCACTTTGGGAGGCAGAGGCGGGCGGATCATCTGAGGTTGGGAGTTTGAGACCAGTGTGACCAACGTGGAGAAACCCCGTCTCTACTAATACTACAGAATTAGCCAGGCGTGGTGGCACATGCCTGTAATCCCAGCTACTCGGGAGGCTAAGGCAGGAGAATTGCTTGAACCCAGGAGGTGGAGGTTGTGGTGCGCCGAGATTGCGCCATTGCACTCCAGCCTGGGCAACAAGAGTGAAACTCCTTCTGAAAGAAAGAAAGAAAAGGAAGGAAGGAAGGAAGGAAGGAGGGAGGGAGGGAGGGAGGGAGGGAGGGAGGGAAGGAAGGAAGGAAGGAAGGAAGGAAGGAAGGAAGGAAGGAAGGAAGGAAGGAAGGAAGGAAGGAAGGGCTGCATCACTTACGGTCTTGATGGTACAGAAAATGATCTGCATGGAGGAAATCTAGATATCAGCGATTCAGAGTCAAAAAGTTATTCAGGGGAGAGAGACCCTTCCTGTGAAGAAATTTTCAGAATGCTTTAATTATTTTTTCTCTTACATTGTATGGTATTTATTATACACACAAGAGCTATTGGTGATAAAAATGAAGGCGTCTTAGACTTAAGTCTAAGAGAGTTCTTGTGAAAGTGGGAGGGGATGAGGGTTGAAAACTGCCTGTTAGGTACAATGTCCCCTTTTCAGATGATGGGTACACTAAATGCGCAGACTTCACCGCTACGCAATATACGCCTGTAAGAAATCGGCACTTGTACCCTTGAAATACATAAAACTTTCTAAAAAATTAAAAAAGAGTTACTGTGATGATTATAAAATAAAAACTGTAAGTCATAAGAAAGCATTGTGCCATATTGTCATTGGAAGCATTTTTTTTCCCCTTAGGGGAAATGAAAAATCATGGCATCTATAATCTTAGATTTAGTAAAACGCAGTGTCTTCTTCCCAGGCTGAAATATCCAAAGGGTGTCTTCTGGCTCCTGGGGTAAAAACCAGAATCCTGCATGTGTCTGAGCAGGCCTCCCACCGTTTGACTCCTGCTCCTTCCTCCAGACATGTTTAGCACCATCTCTCTATACCCCCTCACTGGGCTCCGAAGCTGTGTTCACACGGGCACATCATTGGCGGCTCATCTCAGAAGGTTCCAGCTTTGTCTGGCAAATTCTCCTCCTTCCTTTAGATCCCATCTGTGGTACAGAGTCATGAGCCCCAAAGATGTCCAGGTCCTAATCCTAATTCCATGGAACCTGTGAATATGGGAGGTTACACGGCAGATGGGGAATTAAGGCTGCAGACGGAGTTAAGGTTGCTATTCACTGATCTTCAGATTGGGAGATCATCCTGGATTTTCTGGGTGGGCGCAGTCGAATCAGAGGTGGGGAAAGGAGAGGCAGACGGGTCATAATCAGAGAGGTGGCTGAGTAAAAGGACTTGGCCTGATGTTACTAGCTTTAAAGAGGGAGGAAGTGACCAGGAGCCAAGGAATTCAGGCAGCCTCTAGAAGCCAGAAGAGGCAAGGAAACAGATTATCTCCCAGAACTTCCAGAAAGACCCAAAGCCTTGCTGACATTTTGATCGTAGCACAGTGACACCCATTTTGGACTTCTGACCTTCAGAAAATAAATTTGGTTTAAGCCATTAATTTGGGGGTAATTTGTTACAGCAGCCAGAGGAAGCTAACACACCCTATAATACACCCTCTAAAAGCTCCTTTCTTGGGAAGTTCTCCAGCCTTCCCCAGTGACTCTCAGAGGACCTTGGACGTCTCCTCCATGGCATTGCCATGGTTTGTCATGTTGCACTTATAGGTGTGATGATTTAATTAATACTCATCTGCCCCACCGGATGTGGGCAGGAATAGTGTGCGGTTCACCTGTGAGATTCCCAGGGCCCACCGCCGCCTGGGGTCCAAGAAGAGCTCAGCGAGTATTTGCAGAATGAATGAATGCAGGAAGGAGTCAATAAATACATTAATTAATTAATCTGCAGGAGAAAGAAGGGCAAGGTCCTATGAACTTTAATTAAACACATATCCCACATCCAGGTACCAGTCAGGGAGTTGCGATTTAATTTGCTGCTGCATACACTTTTGAATAAAGGGCCGAGAAGATGCAGTCTCGAGGAACCAAGGCTGGTTAGAGACAGGCTGGCAGCTTTACCTCCTCTCCCAAGACAAAGGCCTCCCCGCCCCCCTAAATCCAGCACACAATCAGCTATTCTCCCTCCCCCTAATCTCAGCAGGAGAGTCAGGCTGAATATTTCTTTAAGGGATGCGGTTTAGTTTCTTCTGGTGGAGCGAAGGGTTTGTAGCAAAACCCAGCATGTAACTCGAGTGTTCTGTGAAGCCAGATATTGGTGCCAAGCTAAATTTGTGTGTGCAGCTTCTGTTTAAGGCAATTATATAGTGTGTAATACCCAGTAGAGAAATTAAGTCCAAGTACATTTTGCCCATAGAGATTATCCTCTCAGTTGGATTTATTTTAAACAAGTTTTGCCCCTTATACATTAAGATGCGTGCAATAAATCACTTATGTAATAAACTACTCTATATTACGTGGGGGGAAAAAGAAGGAGCTGGTGGCAGGGGGAGAGACTTCGAATGGAGGCAGACCTCAGGCGTGAAGGGAGGGGAGAGAGGGGGAAATGTGGAGGGAGGGGGCGTTTGTGCAGTGGGAAGTTGGAAAAAGTACAGATGGAAGCTTCTCTGCAGCGAACCTCATGACTGTGCCGTAGAGAGGTGCTTATGTAATAACTGCAGTGGTGTCGCTTTCGAAAAAGTTACAGAGCTCGTCTTTCTAGAGCAACCTCTTGGCTTATCTTAATTACCAGCAGTCCATAATGAGACCGGAAGGAAGAAAAAAAGATGTAGGATTTTATTAAATAGAAAAAAATCAGCGGCAGAGGACAGAGGGTGTGATTAGGGGTCCGGGATAACCACATACCTGGGCAATTGGAATTTATTGTCATGGTAAATAACACCAGTAATAATCTGGGAATGAATACAGGGCAGACAGTAAAACCTGAATCTCAGCTGGACGATGAATGAGTTTTAATGTAAGTGTATCCCCTGGTATACATGAGACATGCTGTACTCCTAATACATGATTTGTTATCTGAAATTTAGATTTCCCTGGGTGTCCTGCCTGGTTTTTATTTGTTGTTGGTGGTGGTGATGGTGTTTTTTTTTTTTTTTTTTTTTTTTGAGATGGAGTTTCACTCTTCTTTCCCAGGCTGGAGTGCAATGGCATGATCTCAGCTCACTGCAACCTCCACCTTCCAGGTTCAAGCAATTCTCCTGCCTCAGCCTCCTGAGAAGCGGGGATAACAGGTGCCCACCACCATGCCCTGCTAATTTTTGTATTTTTAGTAGAGACGGGGTTTTGCCATGTTGGCCAGGCTGCTCTTGAACTCCTGACTTCAGGTGATCCACCTGCCTTGTCCTCCCAAAGTACTGGGATTACAGGCGTGAGTCACCGCGCCCGGCCCCTGCCTTTTTATTTTGCTAAACCTGATGACCCTTGCCATAGCAGAACTAAAGTGATGATGATTACAGCAGATCAGTTATTTTGAGCTCTGACTTTGCATGAGGCCCTTTATTAAGTGCTTCACTTATGTAATCTGATTTAATCTTCACAAGCAACCTGGGAGGGAGGGACTGTGCCTATTCCCATTTCACAGAGGTGAAAATTGAGACTTAGGAAGGCTCAATAATGCACCCGAGTTCTCCCTGTCTGTAAGGGGAAAAGATGGGGTTCACACGAAGGCCTGTCTGGATCCAAAACCTGTGCTCATAATCACTAAGTTTTACTACCTCTTCAAGATGCTGATTTGAAA
Source organism: Chlorocebus sabaeus (assembly GCF_047675955.1). Taxonomy (NCBI): domain Eukaryota; kingdom Metazoa; phylum Chordata; class Mammalia; order Primates; family Cercopithecidae; genus Chlorocebus; species Chlorocebus sabaeus. The sequence goes on from NC_132908.1 coordinate 75,667,139, forward strand.
AATAACTTCATGATGGAACATGTCAAGGGAGACTGCCTGTTCTCTGTAATGCAGAAACGCATTAGAGCTCAAAAATCTATGCTGTTTAGGAAAGAAAAATGATATCGCTCAGAAAATCATTTAAAAACTTCCTGGTGAATGCACCCAGCTCGCCAATGCATGCCAGCCACAGGGTCTCACAGCACATTTCAGAAGCAAGACAATTCAGACACAACTCTTCCCACCGAAAAACCTCCTTCCAGAACTCTCCTCTGCAGTGAGCAGAGAGAAGCCACTCCAATTTACATGTTTGTCATTCTCTAACTTTGAGAGCCCAATAAAACCAAGTGCTTAGTGAGAATCAGGCATGGATAAGCTGCTTGTAATTTATGATTTAATGCAGCATAGTATAAAAATAGGCAATGAAACTGAAAGGCAATCAAAGTCTATTGTCACAAGGAATGGGAGGAACGGGGATGTGATCTAACATTTGCTGAGATCCTGCTGTATACCGGGAACAGAACATATATGGTTTCATTTCATCCTCCCGTTATCAGCGTGAGGCGTCTTCCACTTATCTATTGCTGAGTAACAAAGTACCCCTCAATTTACTGGCGTAAAACGGTGACAGTTTTATTACATCTCATGATTTTCTGGGTCAGGACTCTGGATAGGGCTTGGCTGGTTGAGTCTCCTCTTGCAGTGGCTATTGGTGGAGGTCATTTAGTGGAATTCAGTTGGCAGGAGAGCTGGCCTGGAGGGTCTAGGATGGCTTTTGTCACATGTCCAGGGCTTTGTCGGATAGCAGGGCAGGGAGGGCTCAGCTGGTCTCAGCTCGTGGCCACTCCAGCACCGTGGTCTCAGGGTGATTGGATTCTTGTAGGGCAGCTGTTCCAGCAACGCAGCAGAAGTGGCATGGCCTTTGCTGCCTTAGTCTTGGAAGGCAGAGGGTGTCACTTCCACTGCATCTTTGGGGAAGGCAGTCACCACTGCACAGTCCCGATCCCACTGGGATTGAGGGGAAGGGACACAGACTCCACCTCTTGATGAGAGGAGAAGCGAATCGATGGGCAGATTTTATCACTGTTATGGGGCCTTTGCTGTTTGCCGTTCCCTTTGCCAAGAAAGTTCTCCCCTGCATCTCTGCAGTGCTGAGTCCTTCTCATCCTTCAGGTCTCCCGCAAGTGTCACCTGGCCGACACACCATGCCCTCCCAGTCTCTGGTGTTACTGTCTGCACATTGTTGACCATCATCTTGTTTGCGTACTTGTCTGTTATCTTGTTATCATCCATCTACACACATCAGGCAATTCCAAGAGACGAGAGCCCTGGTTTTGTTTGATCTATTCCCTGTTGAGTCCCCGTGCACCTTCAGAACCACATCTAGCAATAGAAGGCACTGCATGGGGAATTCTGGAATGAATAAAAACGTTTGGCAATACCGAATGGCGAACCAGTACCCATGAATGCTACTTCCTCCAAGGAGAATTCCTGGGATAACAGAGAATCCATTCATGTCTGCCAGGAGGACTTGGATATTTCTCATTTTCCATTGGCCCTGGAGTGGAGGAACAGAGCCGAAAAGTGCGTGGGGGGCAGGCAAAGCTGCGGTCAGAGGCAGACCTGTTGGTGTTGGCCACGTCAGCCAGCTCTGCTGGTTTCTATTATAGCCCTGGTGTGGCAAAGGACACCGTGTGACTGTGAGCTCAGGTCAGCATTCCGATCCCTTCAGGTCTCTGGCTTGCAGGTTCCTGCTCAACCCTCTTAAATATGCTTTTGAAGCCCGTACGTTCGGTCCACGCCAACTCCTGTTTATACTGGTGTGAAGTGAGGGCTGCTCAGTTTCTGGGAGTTTCACGGGAGGGTATTAAATATGTTTTGAAAATGCTTGAAAGTCCAGCTGTGTATGCTTTATTTTATATTTAGCCTTAAATTAGAGACTGCATATACCTCAAGTAATAAAAAGGCACAGCAGGCTCTTGAGTTTTCCCTCAGCTTGCTGGGGCTGTGCACCTATGTGAGATTTTATTCTTTGTAATTTTGAGGAGGGTTATTTCACAGCTTAATTCTGGCCTCTATGTGTTTAGAGCTCCCCTCTTGTGTTTCAGAAAGGAGCAGTTGTTGTTTCCTTTTCACTTGAATTTAATAAATGAAAAGGGGGAAGGGAGAGGGAAGGAAGAGGAAAAAGCGCAAATGTGTTTGTTTTTGGATCAGCGCCTATAATAGGCACATTGAGGCAGTCAGCCCTCAAAGAACCCCAGGAACGAGGAAACTGAGTCTCCATGTGGCCTTTTCTCTGGACTTTCTCTGTTGCTTGCCTTGTGCATTGAATCCTGGCCTGCTCTTTGCCTGTGGACCTGAGGCTTTGAGAGGCCATCTCCTCCCACCTCCAGCTAAGGTTCCCAAGAGCCGATCTCCAGCCGAAGTCCAAGGTTCCTTGATCACCCCTGGGAGGAGATGCAACACATGGTTCCCTAGAATCATTTGCTGCCCAGGCTAAGCACAGTCACAGAAACAGTTGGCTGTAGCCAAGGATGATGGCATAGCACGTTCGTTTCTTAGGCGTGCCATGTACTAGGTGGCTTCAATCAACAGAACTGTATTTTCCCACAGTTTTGGAGGCTCACATTTCAAAATTGAGGTTTTGGCAAGGCCATCCTCTCTCTGAAAGCTCTATGGGGGCGTCCTCCTTGCCTCTACCCGGCCTGTGGGTATTTCCTGGCAACCTTTGGCATTTGGGGCGTGTTGCCGCCTCATTCCAGTCTCTGCCTCTGTCTTCTCACCACCATCTTCCCTGTCCGTGTCTCTCTGTGTCTTCACATGGTCTTCTTCTAAGGACACCAGTCACTGGATTTAGAGCCCACCCTAATTCACTGTAATCACATCTTACCTAAGTCTATCAGCAAAGACCCTGTTTCCAAATAAGGTCACATTCTGAGGCTCTGGGTTAACACTTTAGGGACCCTGTCAGGCCACTCTACATGGGTTCCAGAGTGACTAGTAGAACACAGCTCAGGATAAGAGAGAAACTCAACCTTGGTGAAGCTGCATGAGACCAGAAGGCAGCCCTGGTCCCGGGGAGAAATCCACCCACACTCTCTGATCACCCACTGGACATTCCCGGGGACAGGCGGCAGGTGTTTAGTCCCATCTCTGCAGCCATTTGCAGTCATCTCTTTTGTGCTAGTCCTGGTGCTCAGCACTGAGTGAACCCAGATCAACAAGGCACGGTCACCGCACTAGGGAAGTCCCTGGTCCAGTGGGGTGAAGGTGGCAGGGGCTGGCAACAGAGACAATGAGTGCTGAGATTAAACTACAGAAAAGCGGAAGATGGGGTGACAGGTTTGGCCTGGGGCAGGAAAGACTTCCCAGTCTCAAAAGATAAGTGGCGTTTGACAAGTTGCACAAAGAGGAGACCTGTCCTGGGAATGGAGGAGAAGAGGTGAGGAGCGGGAAGTCCAGGGACGCACAGCCATGCAGAGACCTCGGGGGCCTCAGCAGGTTAGAGTGTCTGCACGGCACAGCGGAGGATGAAGACAGAGCTGGGGAGAGGAATGGGGTTAACCTAACAAGGGCATCAGGTGCCAGGTTAGAGTTTCGGTTTCTAAGCTATAGATAACAAAAATCTCTTGAATGCTTTTGGCCCCTGATCTGAGATACGCTCTTTTTTTCCCTTCCGTTTTCCATCCAACAGATATTTGTGAGGCACTGTATTTGTTTTCAATTGCTGCTGTAACCAATGATCACAAATGTAGTGTCTGGAAAACCTAGATGTATTATCTGACAGTCCTGTAAGGCAGGAGTCTAACACAGGTCTCACTGGGCTAAGATCCAGGTGTAGGTGGAGCTGGGCTCCTTCTGGGGGTCCTGCGGGGAGCTTGTACCCTTGCACCTTCCACTGCTTAGAGGATGCCCGCATTCCTGGGCTCAGGGCCCCTTTCCTCCATCTTCAAAGCCAGCAGCACCTGGCTGAGTCTTTCTCACGCTAACATCCTTCTGGCTCTCCCTTAGGATTCCCTCTTCCACTTTTAAAGACCTTTGTGATTCTTTTGCACCCACTGGATGACCCAGAATCATCTTCCTCTTTTAAGATCAGCTGATTAGCAACCTCAGTTTTGCCCACAATCTTCACTTCTCTTTGCCATGTAACCTCACATATTCACAGGTTCTGGGGAAGGGGATGAGGTATCTTTGGGGGGCCATTATCCAGCCTTCTACAGGCACCTTGTCATAGGCCAGGCACTTTGCTGAGCAGAGAGGTCACAACAGCAAATGACACAGACAAGATCCTTGCACTTCCAAAACTTACGTTCCAGTGAGGGTAAAGGGCATCAAAGACGTCAACGAGCACGTCAAGTATTTACAGTAAGTGTAAGTTGTGTGGGTGAAATAAAGAAGGTTCTGTGATAGAGAATAACAAAGGGAAGGACTTATATAAACAGAGTAATCAGGGGAGGACTCTGGAGAAGCTATAAAACATGGGGAAAGGGCTCATGATGTGAAGAACTGGAAAGGTATTCGAGGCAGAAGGAACGGCAAACACAGTGGCCCTGAGACGTTCAGAGAAACTACTCAGGCTGCCTTCCAAAGGATGTATTGGAGAAGATGAGGCCAGAGGGTTGTTAGTAACTGTTGCAGGGATTCTGGAGAAAGATGATGAAGGCCTTGTAGGGCAAGCTGGATAAGAGAACCCAAGAATATCCATAACCTAATCCCCAATACATAGCCATCCTACTTTATATGGCAGAAGGGAATCTGTAGAAGTTAAGCACTTTGAAATTATTATCTCCTTCAACCTCACTGCAGAGTTATAAGGAAGGCACTATTATCAGATGAGGAAATAGATTTCATCAAGTGACTCACCCAGTATCACATAGCTGCTTAGCAGCAAAACCAGGGTGTGAATGGAGAGCTCTTTCTCGGATACCAAAGTTATTTAATATTTATCATTGACTAATAATGGTAGAGAAAGTAATCATCATAACCTCTGCCCTTTATTAGTCACTCATGGTGTCTCAAGCTCTTTACAAAGCACTTTGCATGCAAATGATTCCTCATAACAACCTTAGGAGGTAGTTACTTTCATTGTATTAGCTATCTCTTGCTGCGTAAGAAATTACCGCAAATTTAGCGTATTTGTTATCTCATAGCTCCGTAGGTTAAAAGTGCTGGTTCAGGCTGGTACTTCTGCTCAGGGTCTCACAAGGCTGAAATCAAAGCGTCAGCCAGGGATGGGGTCTTACCGGAGGCTCTTGGCTGTTAACAGAATTCTTTTTCTTGTAACTGGAGGACTGAGGTACTTGTTTTCTTGCTGGCTGTTGACTGAGGGTCCCTTGCAGCCCCTAGAGGCCATTCTCAGGCTCTCAGGCCCCATCCACAGATGACCTCACAACATGACTGTTGGCTTCTTCAAGGCTGAAGGAGGCTCCCCCAGATCTTCAGCGAGGGCCCAACCCCTTTTAAGGGCCTAGTGATTAGATTGGGCCCACTTAGGATTGAATCCCTTTTGATAAACACAAAACCAACTGTGTTCGGGCCTCCATGACATCTGCGAAATTCCTCCCCCTTTCTTGGTAGCCTAACCCACTCATGGGAACAAATTATCCCATCATATTCACAGTTGCTGCCCACACTCAAGACAGGGGATTCTACAGGAGGTGGAAGTCTTGGGGGCCATCTTGAATCCTGACTACCAGACTGTGAAATCCCCATGTCACAGATGTTGAAACTGAGACTTAGAAGCATTATGCACCTTGCCAAAGGCCATGGAAGGACAGAGCTTAGGCATGCTCCCAACACCAGGTCATATTGATGTCACTCTTCCTACTCCCTTGGCTCCCTCCAGCCCCTGGCCTTCACCTGAAGGTGCTGACCTTGCTGTTTGCTGGTTTCAACGGGGACTCATGCAGGTCACAGCACCTGTCCCAGGCTTTGTCTTCCAGACCCACAAACGTGCACCTGCAGCCAGAGACCAGTGGGCCCCAATGAGGTGGCAGGGCCTTTAAATGGAGCCACGTTTGTATAATGAGCAGCACACACACAAAGGCGAGCTAAAAATGTCTCCACCCTTCTAAATATGGGATGACTCGGCCAGGTATTGAGTCAGCTCTGTGACGCTAATGCAATTATCCCGATTCAGCATCAGATTTATTCACCATTAAACATGTTCTAACTTGATTGCAAACAAGCCTTGTATTATTTAGAGGGATCCACGGAGCTGGCGGAGGGAGGCAGAGATGTCGGCAGGCCTCCTGCCCTTCCAGGCTTAACAGATGATCATCTTCGCTGCTAAAAAGACCCGTTCACTAGGTGGGCGATGTGGAACTGTTTAATGAAAGCAGAAAGATGACATGAATGCCAGTTCACTTGAGTGTTACAAATGGTTTGGGCACTATAGCCTTAAAGTTTCTCCTGCTCTTTGCAGATGAATGAAGGGGAGCTTTCTGGAATCTTTGTGGCTGGGGCTGCTGCTCTGCACTGCTATGGCTCTTTTTCACAAATATTTATTGAGCTCTAACTGGAAGCAAGGAACGGTGCTAGGGCTGGGAAGAGAGGAGTGGGCAAAGGAAACACTGGGGCTTCTGTGACTTTAGAGGGCTGTCATCAAATTTCCTTTTTTCTTTTTTTTTAAGATGGAGTTTCGCTCTGTCACCCAGGCTGGAGGGCAGTGGTGCAATCTCGGCTCACAGTAACCTCTGCCTCCTGGGTTCAAGTGATTCTCCTGCCTCAGCCCATAGGCACATGCCAACACGCACGGCTAATTTTTGTATTTTTGGTAAAGACAGGGTTTCCCCATGTTGGCCAGGCTGGTCTTGAACTCCTGACCTCAGGTGATCCACCCACCTCAGCTTCCCAAAGTGCTGGGATTACAGGCGTGAGCCACTACTCCCGGCACCTATCAAATTTTCAAAGTCAGAAATGGAAGGATGCAGCCATGGTACATGGGAAGGAGGAGGGAGACACACAAGACTGTACCTATCACGGGGGCTTCGACCTCATCTGGGAAGGTGGTTGGAGAGAGTGAGGCCTGACCTGAGCTTTGGAACTTATCAGGTTGAGAGAGAAATTGGATAATTTGTCTATTAACGTGTGACCTTGGGCAAGTCATTGACTTTCTCTGAACCTCAGTATCCTAGGACTTCAGAAGAGCAAGGAGGAATAACGGGTCTTGAGCATGCCTAGAATTGAGCAAGCTACTATCCTTGCAAAGGCCTTGGCCAGCTAGCTGTTCAGCCACCATGCCCCTCTGTTCCCACTCCACCTTACCCATGCCTAGACTTCTTACTTTTAAAAAATAATCCACCCATGAATCAAGTGTTTATTTACAAGGCTGGTTTCCCCAGGAGGCTTTCACAAATGCTTACTGAGCATCTGCTGTGTGCCAGACAAGCGTGAGGAGCTGGGGACTCAGAGAGGAGCAGACGAGCGGACACTCACGTTAGAGAGTGGCATGTGCTGAGGGAAGGGGCCTCAGGCGGCAGATGGGACTAAGGCCTTTAACTCAGTAGCCGCTTCGGAGACAGATCTGAAACCCCAGGACTCAAAGGACCTATGTTTGCTAATCAAGTGAACACGGAGGACCTGCCCCTGAGCAGAGCATCCCTGACTAATCCACAGGTGATGTGGGATGGCTGCAGGCCCTGGGGATCCCCCAGGGAATAAGACAGATTAAAACCCCTGCCCTGTGGGGTGTGGCAAAGAAACAGACAATTCATAAAATAAATAAATACATGATAAATTGCATATGAGAAGGCAGGGAGAGGTATGAAGACAAATCAGGGAAGGAGGAGAGGGAGAATTTGGAGAAGACACTGGATTGTTTCTCTGGGTGGTCAAGGAAGGCTTCCAGGCAGAGGAGGTTTGACCATCGGTACCAAAGGGTAGAGATGGGAACCCTCCAGGGACATGGGCCTGATGCTGCCAGCAGAGGGGAAACCATGGCCCTCAGGGCAGAGCACACTGGGGCGGGGGTGGGGGTTCAGTGACAGTCTGGTGGCCGGTGTGGTGTTGGTGCGGGAGATGGGAACAAAGAGCCAGAGGGCAGATGGGGTCATGTTGTGTGGGACCTCAGAGGTCCTGCCCGGGCTTTGGTTTCTACTTGGAGAGAAATAGGGGGGTTTGGGTAGGCTGTGAGTATAGCAAGATCAGGCTTAAAATGATTTCACCATCTTTACTTCGCTATATAAATATATGTTATATATACCTTTATACATATGACATGTATCTTTATATATGATATATATGGTTACGTATCTACTCTCTCTCTCTCTCTCTCACACACACACACACACACACACACACTTTTTTGGAATCATTGAAAAGTTGCAGACATCATCACAGCTCACCCTGAAATTCCTTAGCAGGCTTCTTCTGAGAATAAGGACATTCTCTTGCACAACCATTTCACATCCACACTAAGAAAATTAACACTATTACATAGTATTATCTAATATGCCCTCTACATTCAAATGTTCCTGTCTCCAATACTGCCCCCTTTGTAGCTTTTGTTGGTGTTCGATCTGGAATCTGAGAATCCCTTTGCATTTGGTTTTCATGCCCCCATAGTCTTCCTTTTTTTATTTTTATTTTTTATTTTATTTATTTATTTTTTGAGACAGGGTCTTACTCTGTCACCCAAGCTGGGGTGCAGTGGCATGGTGATGGCTCACCACAGCCTCAACCTCCCTTGGGCTCAGTCGATCCTCCCACTTCAGCCTCCCAAGTAGCTGGGACTACTGGCATGTGCCACCATGGCCAGCTAATTTTTTTGCATTTTTTGGAGATGAGTTTTCGCCATGTTGCCCAGGCTGGTCTCGAACTCCTGGGCTCAAGCCATCCACCTGCTTTGGCCTCCCAAAGTGCTGGGATTACAGGCATGAGCCACCATGCCTGGTCCCCTTTAAAAAAAAAATCTCATTTGTGTTTTAGAAACGGGGTCTCAATATGTTCTTCAGGCTAGTCTTGAACTCCTCCTGGCCTCCAGTGATCCTCCCACCTCAGCCTCCTGAGTCACTGGAATTTCAGGTATGAGCCACCGTGCCTGGCCCCTATCAACTTCCTTATCTAGAACTATGTTTTTGCTCTTTTGTTTTGTTCCTCATTTCTGAATAGTTCAGGGATCCCTCTGGCTACTGTCTTGAGAATAAAGTGTCAGAGTCAACAGTGGAAGCGTGGACACTGGGTAGGAGGTTTTTGCAGTGCTCTCGGTCTGTTCTGTCCAATAGAACTTTCTGCAGTGACAGAAGTCTTCTATCTCCGCCCTGTCCAGTATAAAAGCCACAAGCCACACCCAGCTGTCAGGCACTTGGCATGCAACTAATATGACATCTTAATTTTTTTTTTTTTTTTTTTTTTTTGAGATGGAGCCTTGCTCTGTTGCTCAAGCTAGAGTTCAGTGGCATAATCTCAGCTCACTGCAACCTCTGTCTCCCAGGTTCAAGTAATTCTTCTACCTCAGCCTCCCAAGTAGCTGGGATTACAGGTGTCTGCCACCACGCCCAGCTAATTTTTGCATTTTTAGTAGAGACAGGGTTTCACCACATTGGCCAGGCTGGTCTTGAACTCCTGACCTCAAAAGTGATTTCCCTGCCTTGGCCTCCTAAAGTATTGGGATTACAGACACGAGCCACTGCGCCCGACCAACATCTGGTTTTTTAATTTGACATCATTGTAATCAATTTGAAGAGCCACGTATGGCTGAGGGCTACTCAAATGAGTGGTACAGCTCCAAGGCAGAGAGATCACCGTGATTAACCAATAAATGAGGGAACAAATATCCAGGCAGAACGAACAGTCTACGGAAAGGGCTGAAGTTCCCCAGGGCAGGACATATACCTGCCTTTTGTTCCTTCCCTGGTGACCAGCCAGCCCCTGAAACACAGCAGGTATTGGGTTCAGCCTTCTCTTTTCTTCCAGGTCCTTTGGCTCCTGGCACACCAACATGGCCCGTGGCAGACGGGGCTGCTCTTAGTAAGCCTGGCTGAAGAAAGGCATCACAAAGAAAATGCCACCAGCAGGCCGGGTGTGGTGGCTGACGCCTGTATTCCCAGCCCTTTGGGAGGCCGAGGCGGGTGGATCACCTGAGGTCAGGAAGAACCTGGGAGACGGAGGTTGCAGTGAGCTGAGATCGTGCCACTGTGCTTCAGCCTGAGCAACAGAGCACGACTCCGTTTCACAGAAAAAGAAAATGCTACCAGCCAGCAGGAAGTTGGTGGTCCTCTAAAATTACCCTGTTGAGGGTATCTCCCTGCCCTGGTCTTAAGGCTGCCAATGGCCGCCCACCGCCCGGCCCCAAGGCTTTAGCTTACTCTGCAGGAAGAGGCCTTCCTCTCTGCATCCTTCCACAGGGTCGAGAGTGAATGCCTCTCCTTTAAAAACAAAATGCATACGCCTGTCCTCATGCGCTCTGATCTGCCAGCAGGCTGTGCTGGGGAGTGGTGAGTAGTACAGGGAGGTATCTGACCCCAGGAGAACTGCCCCAATCCCTGTCTTGTCTCTGCTCAGTTCTGATAACTCTTTTATCTTCCCTGGAGTTATTTTTTTTCCCTTCTTTCTCTTTTTCTGTGTGCTCTTCTAAGAGTAAAACGCAGGTCCCCCCAGGAAGTCACTCAAAGCTCAGGCATCTGCAACAAGGACAGCAAAAGCACACACATTGACGGCAAGAGACACTGCTTAGTATACTGGCTTCTGCCTGGACAGGCCACTCTCAGCCCACTCACCAAGGGTTAAGTCCTGTGCTGACTGGGTCCCGGGTCTCCTCGGAGCTAGGTTTGCATCACGCGGATACATTAATCTACCCAAGTTGACTTGGAGAACCAATCTGAAATCAGATGGGAGCTCCCGGAAGCAAAGCAATTGCAGGTTCATTTGTTACTTTTATTATCTCATTTCTTCTTATTTTTTTAAGCCAAATTGCCTCCTACACGGGGAAGGTTGGGGTCCTCTTTATTCTACTTTTCATTCTCACTCTGCCGCCCTCCCAGGTGTTTGTAATCACATATTTTTCATTTGGTTTCCGGGTCCAGCGACAAGAACACCAGAAACACCTCCTCCCCAGAGAGGAAGAGAGGATGCTCTGCCGCCTGTAAGGATTTTTCCTCTCCTGCTTTTGTCAGTTGGCATGCGATATGCTTCTCAGGCAGTAATTTAGAGACTGTCAATTCCGGAGAGCCGCTGGGGAACTCAGCAATCGCCTGCATTTCCTCGCTTTAGCCCGAGCTAGGTCTTTGAGCTGGCAGAGAGCAAGATCTTTTTCTGGGAAGGGATGGTCCTGTTTAAGGAAGGCCCTGGGTTTTGTCAAGTTTGAAAGGTTTTCAACATCTACCCGAGATGGTGGTTGTGGGAGCGTTGGTTCGGATGGGAGAATGCCATGCCCGCCCGGTGATTTATCCCAAAAGATGCTTTCCTGGGGTGGTTCTGCTGGCAGTCAGACAGTGACATGTTATTAATGCCTTCCTGTTTTCTGTTGTCCCTGAATGGAAAAACACTGTGGAACCTTTAAATTTTCTCAAGCTGTCTATGTTTTCCTGGATCATCCCTCAATTTTCCATGGTATGAAAAATGTAAATGTTGCCTCATTCGGTTCAGGGAAATCCAGCCGTTGCTGCAGGTCCTTCTAAGATTTTCAATTCCAGAGATGTTTTCACCTGGAGGATTCCCCAGACTTGGCAAAAACAACCCAATTCCTGGCCACTGCTTTTTGAGCAGCTACTCAATGCCTTAGACTTTGCATAGTTTATGAATCATGTGTCACCACAGCAAAGGGGACATTTTGGCCCTGATTTCAGAGATGAAAGAACCAAGGCACAGAAACTGAGTCACTTTCTCAAGTGTACACAACTAGTAAGTGGATTCAAGTCCAATTTTGCTCCATTCCAGGCTACTTATTAGGCTTTTTTTTTGGTTTCCTACTTTTGTTCAACTTATATTGATCTGATTATCAAATTCTCTTTTACAAGTGCTTAGTGATCTTCTGCTGTTTCAATGAGCGTTTATTTACTGATACCTGTGGTTGCACCCGGGAAGGACTAGGAATGCTCTGTGATATGGAGGAGAACAATGTATCCACCAGGCAAAGGTACCTGGGAGTGATCCAAGATGGAAAGGCAGAAATCCAAGGACCAGGTATGATATGCAAGGGGCCTTTCTCCTGCTGTCATCCTGAACCTCTGTCTTTCAAATTTGGATGTGTCGGGGACCACAAGACACTACTGTGCCTTTGCCTGTGACTTGCCATTGGGTTGGAGTGCTTTTCCTAGGTTGCTGCAGGGTTCTCGGTATGGTCTTGGCCCTGGAGAAAGATAGTGTATGAAACACAGAAGGTGCCTGATTTCCTGGGCCTAGCTAAGGGGAAAAAGCGAGACAATGGAGTCAGACGAACTTCAGCTGAACAGAATTCCAGTGCCACCATGATTTCCAGCCCTGTGACCTTCCACCTGCTTTTTGATTTTTCTTGAACGAACTTTTCCTTTGTTTGCAAAATAGTAACAATATTTTCCTTCCCAGTAATGGTGAGGATTTAAGAGTTTACCTGAGTGTCTGCTGCGTAGTAGGCGTTCAATAAACTATAACTCCTTTGGCCGGGCGCGGTGGCTCACACCTGTAATCCCAGCATTTTGGGAGGCCGAAGCGGGCAGACCATGAGGTCAGGAGATCGAGACCATCGTGGCTAACACAGTGAAACCACGTCTCTATTAAAAATATAAAAAATTAGCCGAGGGTGGTGGTGGGCGCCTGTAGTCCCAGCTACTCGGGAGGCTGAGGCAGGATAATGGCGTGAACCTGGAAGGCGGAGCTTGCAGTGAGCCGAGATCATGCCACTGCACTCCAGCCTGGGTGACTGAGCGAGACTCTGTCTCAAAATATATATATATATATTTATAATCTCTTTATTTCTTTTCCTTCCAATGAGAAGTCACTTTTCCTGGAGGGACGCCACTTCCAGGAACAGGCCTGATTCAACTCATGGGGTAGGTCACTGGTTGGGTTCCAATTTTCATATCTGCAACCAGAGTTGGAAGCATAGCACTGTGGGATTAGTAATGTCCCTAGTCCCTGTCTCTGTATATTTTCTCCTCCTCTTATTAGTTTATCTTTTCCAAAATGGGCTGTTCCATCTCTGATCCTGATTTATTTTTAATTATTTTTTCTTTTTGGATACAGACTCTAGCTGTGTCGCCAGGGTGAAGTGCAGTGGCGTGATCTCAGCTCACTGCGACCTCTGCCTCCTGTGTTCATGTGATTGTCCTGCCTCAGACTCCCGAGTAGCTGGGACTACAGGCACGTGCCACCACACCTGGCTAGTTTTTGGATTTTTTGTAGAGACGGGATTTCACCGTGTTGGCCAGGATGATCTTGATCTCTTGACCTCGTGATCTGCCCGCCTCATCCTCCCAGAGCACTGTGATCACAGGCGTAAGTCACCACACCTGGCCTGATCCTGATTTAGTTACGATTATCTCTCTTTGTTTCTCTCTGTATGTTCTCAAATTCCAACCTGTCTTTGTAATCCTCTATTTAAGCTATCGATTACATCCAAAAGGCCCTGAATGTTTCAGAAAGAAGGGATCTACTGGCAGCTTCTGAAGGCTTCTGTAATACCTCCTACCCCAATGAGTATGATGAAATACCGTTACGGGTTCTTTACTCTCCTTTGGAATGAAACTGCTGTTGAACTTTTCTCCTACTGAGGAGAAGCGGTGATGCTGTCACAGTAGGGTGGTCGCTCCTCCTGCAGTCTTCTTCCCATTGCATGTTCACTCTCTTCCCCTCTTGCCCATAAGCAGCAACACCTGTTTCTTTTTTTTTTTCCCTTTTCTTTTTTTTTTTTGAGACAGTCTCTTGCTCTGTTGCCTGGGCTGGAGTGCAGTGGCATAATCTCAGCTCACTGCAACCTGTGCCTCCTGGGTTCATGTGATTCTCATGCCTCAGAGTCCCAAGTAGCTGGAATCACAGGTGCACGCCACCATGCCCAGCTAATATTGTTTAGTAGACATAGGGTTTTACCATGTTCGTCAGGCTGGTCTCAAACTCCTGACCTCAGGTGATCCACCCGTGTCGGCCTCCCAAAGTGCTGGGATTACAAGCATGAGCCACCGCACCTGGCCCGGAACTCCCATTTCTGTTTCTATCGTCTTGCCAAGTCTGCAGGCCTACCCTGGCCCACCCAGTCATTCTTAGAAGATGACCTGGAGTCCTACTTTTCAAAGAAGATTGAGGTTTTGTAAACTGAGCTTCAATAACGTCCCTAATCTCTGTCTCTGTGTATTTTCTCATCCTCTTATTATGTTTTCAAAATAGGACCTGAGTTCGAACTCCTGACCTCAGGTGATCTGCCCACCTCGGCCTCGGGAAGTGCTGGGATTACAGGTGTGAGCCACCGTACGAGGCCTAGATGGTATCATCTTCAAAGTTTAATTAGGAAGAATAATAGGGGCACTGAGTGTAACTCCAGATCGGGTAAATTATGTACCTCTATGTTCTCTAGGTAGTTATATATTCATCCATCCCTTGCCTTGTCCACAAAAATTACAGGTAGGCGGCCAGGTGCGGTGGCTCACGCCTGTAATCCCAGCACTTTGGGAGGCTGAGGTGGGAGGATCACGAGGTCAGGAGATCGAGACCATCCTGGCTAACACGGTAAAACCCCGTCTCTACTAAAAATACAAAAAATCAGCTGGGCGAGGTGGCGGGCGCCGGTAGTCCCAGCTACTCGGGAGGCTGAGGCAGGAGAATGGCATGAACCCAGAAAGTGGAGCTTGCAGTGAGCCGAGATCGTGCCACTGCACTCCGGCCTGGGCGACAGAGTGAGACTCTGTTTCAAAAAAAAAAAAAAAAAAAAAAAAGAAATTACAGGGAGGCTAGAGCAGGGATCAGCAAACTGTTTTTATAAAGGACCAGAGAGTATATATTTCAGGCCTTGCAGGCCATATGACATCTGTCACAATTCAATTCTGCCTTTCTACTGCAAAAATAGCCATGGACAATTCATAAATTAATATGCATGGCCGTATTCTGATGAAAGTTTATTTATAGACACTGAAATTTGAATTTCATGTCATGAAATTATATTTTGTGATTATTTTTTTCATAAAACCAGTCTAAAAAAAGCCATGGGTTATTCTGTCATGGATAGTTTTCATATGAATATTTCCACCCCCATTATTTGCATAGCAAATTACAGATTATCCAGAACAGGTGGGCTGTACATAAACAGGCTGGTGGGCTGGATTTGACCTGTGGGCTGTAGTTTGCTAACACCCAGGCTAGCGCCTTAATATGCAATGAAGTAGTAAAACACATGTAAAAGTAAACAGCAGATGAAATAGAGTAAAATGCACATTTGCACACCACAGTACCCAAAAAGGTTATGTTCTGGGGCTAAAGATTCAGCTTGGAGTTTCCTGGTAGTCAAGGCAAAAAAGGGAAGGAAAAGTAAGTTGCTTGGTCGTATGAACAAAAAGATGTCCACTTCTCATGGGAGGCAGAGGTATCATGGCCTTCCAAGAATCTTCTGGTTAAACATGGTACTGAAATTAGATTTTATTGTTCATCGTTGAGTCCCTACTTATTTTGCCCTCACCAAGGCTAGTTGCAGAGTATTTGTTCTAGTAAGTAAAATCAACAATCAGCCATTTTCTGGTCATTGTAATGGTGTAAATTATATCTGACAGTTGTTAATTAAATACCTAGTCATGCTTTGGAGCCAAAGCCAAATAGTGCTCTGTAAACATTATGATTTGTCAGTAATCAATGTGATTTGTATAATTTGTGAGCAATCAGATACTTTATCCAAAAGCAGATTATTGACCTCTGTGCCTATCTTGGGAGAAATTGCCACTTGGTCTGTGTCTACACAGACCCAAGAGGAGAAGGGATTTGACAATGGTCTGATTAATGGAATCAGTGGTTTGGGGGAGTGGGCTGTCTGTATTGATCCAATTAAATAGATAATTGTCAGAATTGAGGTCATGTCTATAAGACACCACCATTTCAAAGCCAAAGAGATTGTTTCAAATATATAAGGCTCACCCAATCAATGTGGGCCACCTCCTCCACATGAAATCAACCAGAAAGTGATTGACTCTGTAGAGCCATAAACCAGGGTCTTTCCTATTTTCAGCAAGTGGTTCTGTGCTAAATACAGTGCTTTGAAATGTTTCTTCCCCTTAGACCGAAGGACGATGACTCCTTACACAAATAATGGGGATAGAAATATACAAATTGAGTGTTAGGGCTGGGTGTGGTGGCTCACCCATGTAATCCCAGCACTTTGGGAGGCTAAGGCGGGCAGATCGCTTGAGCTCAGGAGTTGGAGACCAGCCTGGGCAACATGGCAAAACCCCGTCTCTACAAAAAATTTTAAAAATTTAGCCAGGCATGGTGGCTCTTGCCTGTAATCTCAGCTATTCAGGAAGCTGAGGTAGGAGGATTGTTTGAACCTAGGAAGCAGAGGTTGCAGTGAGGCAAGATCATACCACTGCCCTCTAGCCTGGGCAGCAGAGTGAGACCCTGTCTCCAAAAAAAGAAAGTTGGAATGACATCAGACTCAAAATAGTCATGTGTCACTTAGCAATGGGGCTGCATTCTGAGAAATGCATTATTAGGTGGTTTCATCATTGTGGAATGTCATGGAGTGCACTTACACAAACCTAGATGGTGCTGCCTGCTACCCACCTAGGCTGTGTCGTCTAGCCTCTTGCTTTTAGGCTGCAGACCTGTGCAATCATGTGATTGGGCTGCATACTGTAGGCAATTCTAACAGTGGTATGTGTATATCTCAACATATCTAAACATAGAAATAGTACAGAAAAAATATGATATTATAATCTTTGGGACCACCATCATATATGCAGTCTGTCATTGACTGAAAGTTGCGATGTAGCACGTGACTATTGTCTCTTTTAGGGGAAAAAACAAAAACAGAAAGCAAGCAAGCTGGTATCCTGCATATCTGTGAGCTCCGGAAGCAGCTGCATGTGTGTATTGGATAAGCAAGGGAGACTCCAATCCCGAGTTCCCTAGGGGTGTAATTGTTGCAGGCACACTGAGGGGCAGACCTCTAGGTCTTGGTTAGTGGTCCAGAGAGGGAAGAGAGCAAAGGTAGAAGCCTTGAGTTTAATTTCTGCATCAGATTCAAAACCCAGCTAATCTTTTCTAGCTGGTCTTTTTCAACCTAGCTGGTGATTTCAGACTAGTTAAGCAACCCCTCTGATCCTCAGTGTTCTTTTCCCTCGAATGGGGATAAGTATACTTAATTAATGGGGTGGCTGCATCCATAGCAAGCACACAGCCACGGTCAGTTAGCCTCTCTCTTCTCCACTAATTCCCACTGTGGGAAAGAACTCATCGCTAACATGCCTCATCTGACATGTGGTAAACTCCTGCCTTTCTTATCTCATCTGCGTGGTTGCAGTGGATGATCACTAGAGAATTGGTGAACACCTACAACATACTAGATCCCTCCCTGGGGAGAGTACTTGTCTTTGAAACAGTCAAAGGAGGAAGGAAGAAAAGAGAGGTAGAACAATTATAATAAAGCAACATAACCCAGCGAGAGACATAATCATGCTGCAAGGCGCAGCGCTGGTTGGAGAGAACAGGGGCAGTCATGGAAAGCTTCTCAGGGAGGTGACTTTTTAAGGGGTTTTGCGATCAAAAGTGTGCAGTCTTAAGTCCAACCAGTGGTTATGAATTCCGGCTCCGCCACTTGCTATAACAGCTGCCTCGCCATGAGCAATAACTTCACCTCTTTGTGGCTCAGTTTCTTCGTCTATAAAATGGGGATAATGATAGTCTCTGTCCCAGGGGAGTTAGGAGGATTAAACGCAACAGTAATCCAACCACGGAATGAAAAGACAGGCCAGCACGTACAAAACAATCTATACATGTTTGCTTTATTATCATCCTTTTTATTAATCTATCATGGTACGAGTTTGCTAGGTAGAAAGATGGCGATGGGGAAGGGGACATTTCAGGCCAATGTGATAATAAAATCAACAGACAAAAGAAGGGAGGGTGTAGTGAGTAAGATAAAGCTATGTACAGATGCAAGGGGAAGGGTATTGATGTCAGCACGCATGCAGCTTCCCACACATCGTGTGGATTCCTTTCTGCGCTCTCCATTACGGAATCTCCCTGAAAATAAGTGGTCACTTTGAGGTTTGATGGTTTAATTCTGCCACAAAAGTATAAAAAAGCAGGCAGCCTGCTGTTTATAGATTTTTTTAAAGCGAGGGAGTATGTTAATGAGCTTAGCTTGTCAGGGAGCTAAGGGGATTCTTGACATCAAATGGTGGATAGCTAAATAGGTCACCCCAAGTTATTCAGCATGGATGGAAGACCAAGAGGATACACAAGCTTCAAAAAGTGGTTTTCAGGGAAAGCAAGAGATGATCGTTTACCTCATTCAAAATGGTATCTCTAATGCTAGTCTCCAATTACTTGGCAAATACAAGGCCATTATATATTTACTGAATGAATTAATTAATTCATGAATATGTTTATAAAGACAAGGAAAAGCCATTCTGCAAATCTATGTGTAGTAACATAGTTTTTCAGTCACTTTGCCTTCATTTGTTTGACATTCTTGGAATATTTGGGCTCTAAAGGGTGCTAGGGTAAGGCACGCGGGATGCAAGATTAGCCAGATATTACCTCTACTCTCAAGAAACTCCATTTCTTTGGGAATCATCACCTGTTTTTGTGTCACAGACCCCTTGGGCATTGGGTGCCCTTTGCAGAATAGTGGTTGTGAATACATAAAATGAATGGGATCACAGAGGAAACCAATCGTATTAAAATACAGTTGTCAAAATATTAAATCATGGGATCTAGTAACAAAGGTTCTTCCTTCTTAACCCATTAAAGAACACAGCTCGTGGTGGGGTCCATTAACTACTAATTATCAAAACAGTGGGTGAAAACGATGTTTGGAAATATCAGCGGCAACTCTCGCGTGATAGGAAAATATCTGTGACTTCGATTGCGACAGACACACAGATACTTCTCCCACGATAGCAGTGCATTGCCCAAATGACAGTAATGCTAAACTTCAGTCAGAGGTTAGTGAAAAATAAAGACGTAACGTTTTGGCCGTCTGTATACACCTCCTCTTTCTGGGGTTCCAGCCGCAGACCCTCAGATTAAGGAGTCTGCACTAGTTTGTAGCTTGTTCAATTACAATTTTTTTTTTTTTTTAAAGTGCCAGTTATAAAGGAGCAGGAGGTTTCTGGAGCTGGGATGAACTGGGACCAACACCAGCAACTGTATCACCCAGTTCACTGAGAGTTAAAATCACCCATGTGAAGCTCTCTCTGCAGGCACAGAGTAAGTGCTGCATAAATGGTAGGGATTGATATTGACCAGCTTTGACACATGAATAGGAGAGGGTTAGGCAAAGACAAAGAGAGTTGGGGATGCCAGGTACCCTCTGGGCAGAGAAAACCATGAGTGCAGAGGCACGTAGGCCTGAAACAGGCCAGAAAGTACCAAGCAATTTGCTCTTGCTGGAGAAGGAGCTATAAAAGGTAGAGTTGCAAAGACTGGGGATGGAGCTTTAGGCTGGGATCAGCTCCCAATGAGTTGGGATGACAAGTGCCTGGGGCACACTGGCAGCTGCGAAAAGCTCACTCGGATGCCTATGTGGGGGCAGATTTTGGGGGCAAGAGGACTCTCCAGCAATCTGTGGCAAAAAAAAAAAAAAAAAAAAAAAAAAAAGTCCCGCTTGTTATCAAGCTTACTGGCTTATCTGTTATTTCTTGGACATGCCCCAGTCGCTAGTAAATAAAGCTGTCTACTTTCCATTTTGTCCCTGTGCCCTTTTACAGCCTTTTCTCGGAGGAGCTGAGTCCTATTATATTCTGAAAGCATATGTTCCCGATGATTGCTCATTCTCTTTCCAATAATATCTTTGCAGGACAAAGAGGAATGGGGAAGGGAACATACTTTTAGGATGTCAGTCCCAGTTTTAATTACAAGTGTTCGTGGCTGTGGCATTCATGTAATTGGGGGGCTGATTTATGCCAGATAATATGCACTGATGTAAGGGGCTGGAGCCCAAGAGGGAGGGGAGGGCAAGAAGAGGCAGTGGCCCCCCACCAAGCCCGGAACTGGGGTGGCACATGTCAGCCGCTTTGCTCACAAGCACCCAGGGATGATGGAAAGGCAACCCAAAGGGTTCAGCTTCTGCAGATGGAGTCTGCGCTTTGCACTTTCTGGCTTTGTGACCTTTCTGCAGGTTACTTCTCTTCCCCGAGTGTCAGTTTACTCAGCTGAAAAATGCATCTGCTAAGAATACCTATGACACAGGGTTTGGGAAGGATTAAATAAGATAATGTAAATAGAGTTTAGCATGGTACTGTGTATATAGCCGGCACTCAGTGCTGTTGGCTTATTGAAAAAATAATAATAGTAACACCTACAGTAACCACAATATAGCAACAGCAATCATGTTCAAGTCTGTATTTGGTTTCAGGAGGGGGAATGTGACCCGGGGGCTCTGTCGTTGGATATATGCACACACTTGACCTAATGGAAAGCTGGAAAGCAACTGGATGGGAAAACAGTCCATCTTCTTGAAGTCTCTGAAGCAGTGTAATACAAGAATTACTGTTCTCTCTTTGCATTTATGCATTGCATTTCTCTGTTGAATTCAGAGTGCTTTATAGACCCCTGATCATCTTCCAGCATCCTCTTGGTATGAATTCTGGGGGAGATGAGGAATGTGCCTAATTCCCTTGAGTGATTTACTTAAAACTGCAGTTGTGAGGATAAAAGGATGGGGCTGACTGAGACTGGGAATGTTCATCCCAAAGTGTTCAAGTTACAACCAGGCTGACTCCTGGCCAGGAGACTAGGCATTCATAGTGAGGCATCCTGTAAGGTCTGAAGAGGACAGTGACCATCCACCACGGGCAAACATGCATGTGTTAAAAAGGAATGAGGTTTTGGTCTATGCTACAACAGGGATGAACCTCAAAACATTATGCTGGGTGTGGTGGCTCGTGCCTGTAATCCCAGCACTTTGGGAGGCCGAGGCAGGTAGATCACCTAAGGTCAGAAGTTCAAGACCAGCCTGACTGGTGGTGATACCCCATCTCTACTAAAAATACAAACAACAACAAAACAAACAAACAACAACAACAACAAAAGTTAGCCAGACATGGTGGTGCAAGCCTGTAATCCCAGCTACTCAGGAGGCTGAGACAGGAGAATCACTTAAATTTGGGAGGCAGAGGTTGCCATGAGCCAAGATTGTGCTACTGCACTCCAGCCTGGATGACAGCAAGACTCTGTCTCAAAACACAAACAAACAAAAAAACATTATACTAAGTGAAAGAAACCAGATGCAAAAGATGACCCAACGTATGAATCTGTAGATACAAAGTACCTAGAATAGGCACCTCCAAAGAGACAGAAAGCAAGTTAGTGATTGCTGGGGGCTGGGCAAGAGGGGACTAGAGAATGACTACTGAAGCATTGAAGGTTTCTTTTAGGGGTGGTTAAATGGTCTAGAATTAGGCCGGGCACAGTGGCTCACACCTGTAATCCCAGCACTTTGGGAGGCCGAGTCAGGCGGATCACGAGGTCAGGAGATCAAGACCATCCTGGCTAACACGGTGAAACCCCGTCTCTACTAAAAATACAAAAAGAAATTAGCCGGGCGTAGTGGCGGGTGCCTGTAGTCCCAGCTACTTGGGAGGCTGAGGCAGGAGAATGGTGTGAACCCGGGAGGCGGAGCTTGTAGTGAGCTGAGATTGCACCACTGCACTCAGCCTGGGTGACAGAATGAAACTTGGTCTCAAAAAAAAAAAAAAAAAAAAAGGTGTAGAATGAGATCGTGTTGGTGGTTGTACAGCCTCATAAATATACTAAAAGCCACTGAATTATACACTTTAAGTGGGTGAATTTTATTTTGTTTTGTGTCTTTATTTATTTATTTGTTTAGGGACAGGGTCTTATGCTGCTGCCTGGGTTGTGGTGCAGTCACACAGTAAGGGCTCACTGCAGCCTCAAACTCCTAAGGTCAAGAGACCCTCCCACCTTAGCCTCCTCAGTAGCTGAGACTACAGGTGCGAGCTACCATGCCCGGCTGAGTTTTAAATTTTTTACGGAGACAGGGTCTCACCTTGTTTTCCAAGCTGATCTCAAAATCCTAGCCTCAAGCAATCCTCTCCTCTGCCTCAGAAAGTGCTGGGATTACAGGTGTGAGCCACTGCATGCAGCCATTTTATATGTGAATTGTATCTCAATTTTCTTTAAAAAAAGAAAAAGCAGAAAGGTGAGGTTGCTGGTGCTTGCCCTCCTCACCAAGAAGAATGCTCCTGCACTGGAGACTCTGTAAGGACACCCCAGGCCCCTGAGGTTGCTGGTCCTGGGGAAGAATTGTGTAAGTGTGGATGTGCTTGTGGGTGCGTTTGTGCATCTGTGCTCTAGACAGCTGATTGGTTGCTGGAACACCCCCATGCCCTAAAGAGGGAAAATTCGCAGTATAACCAGAAGCCTGCAGCACAAGATCCTAGCGTTTGGGGGCGGGGCAGGGCATTGCGTCGGGTACCCTTTGTGTTTCTGACCAGCGCAGTTTCTATATTTTCAAGGGCAATCCAACCCAGCCTATCTCTAGCCCTGTATCTAGCTGAAGGAGATGCAACTGGATATGTATGTATGTATGTATGTGTGTGTGTGTATATGTGTGTGTGTATATATGTATACATATATATGTATTCTGTATATACATATATACGTGTGTGTGTGTGTGTGTGTGTGTGTGTGTATTTTTTTTAGACAGAGTCTTGGTCTATCACCCAGGCTGGAGTGCAGTGGTGCAATTTCTGCTCACTGCAACCTCCGCCTCCCGGGTTCAAGCGATTCCCCTTTCTTAGCCTCCCAAATGGCTGGAACTAAAGGCATGCATCATCTCACCTGGCTAAGTGCTTGAATGTGTAATAGAGACAGGGTTTTGCCATGTTGGCCAGGATGGTCTTGAACTCCTGAGCTCACATAACCTGCCTGCCTTGGCCCCGAAAGTGCTGGGATTACAGGCGGTAGCCACCACACCTGGCCACTGGAAATACATTTCTAAAGAGGAATGGAAGTCAGGCTGGTGAAGAAACACAATTGTGGGGTGAGGATGGGGACACAGAGTGATGTGAGGCCTACATAACAGGAGTTCAATCCTGGGACCTGAGCTGATGTAAATGATGCTCCCACAAGGGAATGACAAGCAGGTCAGCACCGCTAGGCCTAGTCGGGGAGGATCTTGTGTTCCTGCTGGAGGGTGAGAGTCCCTCTCCGCCCATTCCACTCCCAAGAGCGGTGAAGAGCCAGGGGGCTGGGCTTGTTTTGCTTTGTTTTGTTTTGTTTTGCTTGTTGAGCAAGGGAATGTGGTTCCCCTGTGTTGAACTTGTTTTAGAAAGACGATGTCACTGGATCTGGGGCAGGGGGATTAGATGAGAGGCTCTTGCAGTTGTCTGGGAAGGAGTTGTCCGTGAAGGCCTGAGTTAAGACAGTAGCCCTTTGGATTAGATTTAATGGTGGCTCCCCACAAGATATGTTCACCAGAACCTGGAAATTTGAGAAAAAAGGATCTTTGCAGGTAAGTTCAGTTGAGGATCTCAAAACGAGGCCATCTTGGGTGGGCCCTAAATCCAATGACAGGTGTTTTCACCAGACACAGAAGCGAAGAAGGCACAGAAGAGAAGGCTGTGTGAAGGTGGCGGCTGAGATCAGAGTGATTCCCCTACAAGCCAATGAGCACTGAGGGCTGCTGACACCCCCAAATACCAGGATAGGGCCACAAACAAGTTCTCCTCAGAGCCCCCAGAAGGAACTAAGCCTTCTCACACCTAGACTTTAGACTTCTGGCCTCCAGAATACTGAGAAAATAAATTTCTATTGTTTTAAGCCACTACACAGATGCAGGAAACTGATACACCCTTTAATGATTTTCTCTATAGCCTTTCTCATCATCCTTTCATCCTTTGTCTCCCCTGTTGCCCTTTGCTTTGTTTTGCTTTACTTTGCTTTCTTTCTTTCTTTCTCTTTTCTTTTTTTGAGACGGAGTTTTGCTCTTGCCTCCCAGGCTGGAGTGCAATGGCACAATTTCGGCTCACTGCAGCCTCTGCCTCCTGAGTTCAAGCAATTCTGCCTCAGCCTCCCGAGTACCTGGGATTATAGGCGCCTGTCACTACACCCAGCTAATATTTTTGAATTTTTAGTAGAGATGGGTTTTCACCATGTTGTCCAGGCTGGTCTCGAATTCCTGGCCCCAGGCAATCTGTCCCCCTCGGCCTCCCAAAGTGCTGGGATTAGAGGCATGAGTTCCTGTCCCCAGCCGCTTTTGCCCTTTTCAAAACACTAAATGGGTCATGTTAACCTCCCACTTGCTTCTTTAAGTTTCCTCACTCCTTTTAGGTGAACAACTCAAATCCTCATATGTCCTAGAGGCTCTTTTCAGCCATGTTCACACTTCCTTTCTCTGTGCTTTAGTCACCCTACCCTCCATCAACTCCTAACTCCTGCCTGCCACAGAGCCTTTGCACATCCTCTGCCGGGGAGGCTCTCCCTTCACCTTCATTAGGTTATCAGATCTCAGCTCACACATCATATCTTCTGAGATACATTCCAGACTCCCCTGGCCATGGTTGCTTCCTTTGGTATGGACTGTCCGGGAACGGGTCCCCTTCCTTCTGATGTCCAGCTTGCAGTTCTGCACTTGTTCGTGTGATCATTGATCAGGGCCCATTTTCTGCTCCAGACAATGATCTCTATCTAGAAAGAATCATGCCTGCTTTTCTGCACTCTCCTGCCTCTAGGGCAGAGAACACAGAATCTGGCACATGGTAGACTGTTAATGAAATTTTGCTGAATACAGAATAAATAAAGAAGAGTTAACATAGTGGAGTCCACGTACGGTGGCTCATGCCTGTAATTCCAGCACTTTGGGAGGCCGAGGTGGGACGATTACATGAGTTCACGACCAGCCTTGGCAACATGGTAAGACCCCATCTCTACAAAAAGTAAAAAAATTTAGCCAAGCAAGGTGGTACATGCCTGTAGTCCCATCTACTCTGGAGGCTGAAGTGGGAGGATCAGTTGAGCTGTGGAGGTTGAGGCTGCAGAGGTCTGTGATCATGCCACTGCACTTCAGCCTGGGTGACGGAGAAAGACTCCATCTCAAAATAAGTAAATAAATAAATAAATAAATAAAAAGTAGAGATGGTGGAATGGTGGTATTTGGTAGATAATACAGCTCTGCAAAAATTTTTCACTGCAAAATGAAAATTCTTCATTGTATTATAATTGCTTCTTTCTTTGCATTAAGTGAATGGCAAGGAGCAAGACCATTTTGTGTAAGCTATCCCGGGCCTCCCTGCCTCCCATTTTACACCCTGTTTATTGATACTAAGAAGAGCCTCCAACTCAGTAAGAACTAATGACTTCTGCCTGCCATCATTTTAGAATGTCAAATTCCGCATTCTGGAGAGCCTTTGATTATAACATCGGCCTCTCGTCTGGACCTCTGACCTGAATTACAGGAATCTAAAAAATCTCTTCCTTCCCAATTGTGAATTTGGTCTTTGTTGTAAGCCAAACTTTGCAAAGGTGGAACACCTTGGAGATACTTACCTCCTCCTTACTCTACCCAAGTAATGACTCCTCCTTTGATACAGAATGTCTCTTTTTTTATATAGATGTATTTTTTTGGTATAGATGTCTCTTGATACAGAAGCATTTCTCAGGATGATTTTTGTGGTTGTCTCGTGTCTTCTAAAGACCCCTGAACATAGTATAGAAACAGCACATGTCTTAGGGTTGGGACGAGATAACGTCTCAGTGTTTGAGTAGAATTAGGGAGTTTGCCTTATTTTCCTTTGTGTTCCTCATAACTGGCCCAGTGTCCAGCAAATGGAAAGTTCCCACTGGGTGTAGTTGGGTGACACTATGAGTATATCATTAGGCATGTTCAAGATATAGCTAAATTCGGTCCAGACATTCTACCCATGTTTTCACAAAAACATGAGGCAGCGTTCAGTGCTTATCTATGGCATTTGATTAAGACATTTCACTGAAGAACTGATAAAAAAACACAAATTGTCGGCTGCAAATCTGTCATTTTTCTTTCCTCCTTCTTCCTCTCTCTCCCTCCTGTCCTTTCTTGCTTTCTTCCCTCCTGTCTCCTTCCTTTCCTCCCTTTCCAACTCAACTAAAATTTTCTGATATTTTTTTCATGAATTAGGGTATTTTTTTGTGGGGGAAAGCGCTTCATTGCGTGTTTCTTTTGACATTACACATATGCCCCCATGGAACACAAACTGAATAAATTTATGCTCTAAACTTTCCACAAGAGTAGGTTTAGAATTTATTTTCTTTACATTATCTGGATAATTGCATTTGGTTTGCTTATATAGATGGAGGCGAATGGTTTTCCAATATTCAAACCAACCTATATCACAGAAGCATTCTGAAAACTGGGAAGAGAACACTTCACAGTTTCCTGAACCACTAGAAAAAAAAAAAAAAGTTCATAAATTTATAGCCCCTGACATTGAAGTTGGGGAAGCATATCTAGTACACATGCTATATGGAGAACACTCTCGTCTTCGAAAAATAAGCACAATACAAATTATATTTGAGGATGACCTGCCAAAGATTTGATTATCCTGGAAACATGTTTTCAATGGTTCATTTGGGCAAACAGGCCAGCTGAGGTATCTCAGGATAGCAACAGGATATGCAGAATTGATTGATGAAGGAGGGAGCCTATGTCTGGAGGCCCCAGGCTGGGACTTTGGGTGCAGATGCACAGGAGACCTTTGCCCCATGCCGTCAGAGGTGGGCCTACCCAGTTCCATGTCTTTGAGTTTTCATGCACAAGAACTGGATGTTTCTGACATCCTCAGCTGCAGGCATGGGGCAGAGACGCACATCAGCCATTGAGAAAAAGGTATGCAGCCTGCATGCCTCTTAATTTCCTCCATATACGCAGTAAACCCATAATGTCCATCAGGGCCATTGTCAAAACATCTGTGCACTAGTAAAGGGTTCTGATGTGTGATAAATTTATTTAGCTATTACTCATCTGAAGTGCTATTTTAGGATCTTGGGGAAGTGAGGACATTTGAAATGGAACAGCATGCTCCTTTAAGTTAGGGTAAAATGAACTCTATAAAAACTGTTTTTCTGGCCTGGCACGGTGGTTCATGCCTGTAATCCCAGCACTTTGGGAGGCCGAGGTGGGTGGATCACGAGGTCAGGAGATTGAGACCATCCTGGCTAACACAGTGAAACCCCGTCTCTATTAAAAATACAAAAAATTAGCTGGGCGTGGTGGCGGGCACCTGCAGTACCAGCTACTCGGGAGGCTGAGGCAGGAGAATGGCGTGAACCCGAGAGGCGGAGTTTGCAGTGAGCCGAGATCACCGCCACTGCACTCCAGCCTGGGCAACAGAGGGAGACTGTGTCTTAAAAAATAAAAAAAATTTAAAGGAAAGAAAACCTGTTTTTGTATATCCTCCCCTGCCCCACAGAGAAAGTTAGGACAATATATTCTTATATAAAATTGACACTTTTAACTTTAATGAGAAATTGCTTGTCCTTTAAACTTTAGGCATTGATGCGCTTAATTATGCTTTTCAACAAGATTTTGCATTTTTAATATTTCCTTTTAGAGCTTCCAGGAATCTCAATTATTAATTGTACTGTGGATTTATTGGTCTTTGGACTCTCCCGCTAGTATAAAGATTGTAGATTCATCAAACATTGTCTGCTGTCTTCAAATTTCAACAGTGTTTTAACTATCAAATAGAAAATCCAAAGGAAGCGTAAATGCACATAGTCATTTTCCTGGTGTAATAGGGCCAAGAGCCGGTATGTTTTATGATTTCTTGAGGATCCTGGTGGTAGGTAAGCCAACCGCTGTGAACCCGGGTGAGCTCTAATTTAACCCATAGTCCAAATAAACAATCGTTTCTGACATTGTATGGCCAAAAAATAGCATCTGCCCGAAAGATGCTATTTATAAAAGTAAACTGTTACAAATGGAGCTTAGTGTTAACCAGAACTTTATGAATAAGTAATGAAGTCTAATTTTCCGTTATTATAGCCATTGTTTAAAAATGCATGTCTGCTAGGACATTGTAATCATTTTGTATTACTTAGAAAAACTTTTATGATTCTACTCTTTTTATTTTTTTAATAATTACTGTATGACTTCTTCATTAGGGTTTCTCTCCTCCGGTGCATACATGGATCTTCTGAAAAGGAATCTGACAAATTTAGTTGCTGCATTTCTCTACATTGCTTTCAAGACTACCCAGCGCTTCAGATACTTTCCACAGCCCTTTTTTCCCAAAGTGTTCTCCAAGATGCCTTTTGATTTCCACGGGCAATCCCATTAGCTGCGATGGTTTGAGGTTTCCACACACACTCTGCCACAGAGGCGCTGACACCGGACCAGGTGTGATCCCTAGCAGCTTGCTATACCGACTCAGATGAGGGCTGTTTCGATCCGTCTCATTTAAGGTTTGGCTTCTCTAAAGATTAGACATCCTTGTTTTGGTTCAATCTTTGCTTGGCTTCGAAGCATCATGCACTTGGATCTTTAAACCTTGGGCTCATCGCTGCTTGTACCAGTACCTTCTACCCTCTACTTGTTTCTGGCCATTATCAAACACCATGCCAACTAGGTGTAAATGCAGACTGATATTCTGAAGAATCCAGCAGGGACTGGGCATGGTGCCTCATGCCTATAATCCTAGCACTTTGGGAGGCTGAGATGGGAGGATTGGTTGAGCCCAGGAGTTTAAGACCAGCTCAGGGAGCATAGTGAGACCTCCGTCTCTACAAAAAATAAAAAATAAAAAAATTAGCTGGGTGTGGTGGCACATGCCTGTAGTCCCAGCCACTCAAGAGGCTGAGATGGAAGAATCACCCAAGGCTGGGAATGTTGAGGCTGCAGGGAGCTTAGATCAGGTCACTGCACTCCAGCCTGGGCAACAGAGTGAGACTCTGTCTCTCACACACACACACACACAAAAAGAAAAAAAAATCCAGCAGGTAACTATACAAACACCAGGGTTGCTTTAAAATGTGAAGGCCAACTCTCGTGATATGCAGAAGCCTTCGCCCCCTTCTTGAGGGTGTTTAGGGCTTGGATGAGTGTCCCAGCTGGGTTTCCCATGCCTGCAGAGCCCACATGTGGGATGCTGAGGGGTAGGTGGTGGGTGACTCCCTGGGAGCACTGGTGCTGATCACTGTCGCATCCTGGCACTGCAGTCCTGGGACAGTCTACGCAGCTCCTGCCTCGTCTTCTTAGGATTATCTCGAGTTGGTTTGCAAAGTGAAAGGCATTAGACATCTTCATGTGGGCTGAAGAAAGGGACTCAATTTTTGTGGGTCCATGTTAATGTAATTCTTACAAATTTGAGATAAAATGGTCATCGAAGTCCAGAGGGAAGTGAAAACCTAAAACCTCCCTAGGGATGTGTGTGCTAAACTTGATTGATCCAGGCATATGTGGAATTTTTACCTTTTTTTTTGTCTTTATTTATTTTTAAACTTTAGGTAAATTTACTTCATTTAAAACTTATCATTTAATGCCATCTTTTTTGAATGGTTAAATTGTGCATGTATTTTTTTCTAGTTTTCTTGTTTTTGTTTAATAAGCTCTCTCTCTCTGTCTCTTTCTATGTGTATATGTACATATATATGTGTATATAGATATGTGTGTGTATATATATACACACATAGAAAGAGAGGGAACTGAATGGGGATGCCTTTTATTATGTACTCATTTTTTTTTTTTTTTTTTTTTTTTTTTTTTGAGGCGGAGTCTCGCTCTGTCGCCCAGGCTGGAGTGCAGTGGCCGGATCTCAGCTCACTGCAAGCTCCGCCTCCCGGGTTCCCGCCATTCTCCTGCCTCAGCCTCCCGAGTAGCTGGGACTACAGGCGCCCGCCACCTCGCCCAGCTAGATTTTTGTATTTTTTAGTAGAGACGGGGTTTCACCGTGTTAGCCAGGATGGTCTTGATCTCCTGACCTCGTGATCCACCCGTCTCGGCCTCCCAAAGTGCTGGGATTACAGGCTTGAGCCACCGCGCCCGGCCTTATTATGTACTCTTATTAGGTAGACTGACCTGGGACAGTCTACACAGCTCCTACCTTCTTCTATATATAATATAGATAATCATATATATTATATATTGATAATGTGTCTATATATAATATATTTATATTTATAAATTTTTTATATTTATATATTTATAAATATATATTTGTTAGGGTAAAACAAAGTCTATAAAAACTGTTTTCCTTTGTTATTACCTCCACCAAAAAATTTGTGTATATATATGTATACATGCATATGTGTATATATATAGTCTATTTTATATATTACACATACATAATATATAATAGACTCTATAATATATAATAGACTCTAATATGTAGAGTCTATATATTATATTATATATTACATATATGTAATATATACTCTACATATAGAGTCTATTACATATATGTTATACATAATATAATATATAATATATTCTTTTTATGTAACATATGTTAATATATAGGGAGTATATTACATATTATGTAGAGAGTGTATATATTATATATATGGGTTTCTATACATTATAAACCATATATTATATACATAATAGACTATACATATGTAACTAATATGTATACACACAATAGTCTAGTATGTATTATATATGTAATATACTTTCTATATATACATATATAATTTTGGGGACAAAAACATAATATAAATATATAACTAATATATGTAATAGAGCATATACATATATACACACACACACACACACACATTTCAACTTTCTTGAACCCCTGAACCAATCTTAGATTGCCTAGTACCAGGGTTCTTCTTTTTTTAAAAAAATTGTAATTTTAAGTTCAGGGGTACATGTGCAGGTTTGTTAAACAGGTAAACTTGTGTGATAGGGGTTTGTTGTACAGATGATTTCATCACTCAGTTGTTAAGCCCAGTAGCCATTAGTTATTTTTCCTGCTCCTCTCCCTTCTCCCACCGTCCACCCTCTGGTGGGCCCCAGTGTCTCTCGTTCCCCTCTTTGTGTCCATGTGCTCTCATCATTTAGCTCCCAGTTGTAAGTGAGAACATATGGTATTTGCTTTATCTGTTATTGAATTAGTTCGCTAAGGATAATGGCCTCCAGCTCCATCCATGTTCCCACAAAGGACATGATCTCATTATTTTTTACAGCTGCATAGTATGCCATGGTGTCAATGTGCCACATTTTGTTTATCCAGAATAAACTATTTTTTATACTGGTTTTAGGTTTGCAGCAAAATCGAGTGGAAGGTACAGGGATTTTCCATATTTCCCCTACCCCTCACTGCCACATGCATAGCCACCCCATTATCAACATCATGTTAACTATTTTAAAGTGTATAGTTAAGTGGCTTTAAGGGCATTCATATTGTTGTGCTAACATCACGACCATCCTTCTCCAGAATGATTTTCATCTTTGCAAAACTGAAACTCTGTGCCCACAATATACTGGCTCCCCATCACCTCCCCAAACCCAGCCCCTGGCAACCACCATTCTCCCCTACTTTGTCTATGAATTCCACTACTCTAGGTACCTCATATAAGTGGAATCACACAGTGTGTGATGCGTTCTTTTGTGACTGGCTTCTTTGTGATGCTGAATTCTCAGCATCAGGAGAGTTAGGACTGTCTGTCGCACCATCAGACAGGCATAGCTGGCTGGCTGGACCATTTCACAGGGTTGTTGGAACTGGGTGGTAGTGACTGGCCCAGCCAAGGGGTCATGCAGCGGACTCCTGATTCATTCCTGGGGAAAGTAGTCATGTGAGGAAGCACAGGCTGTGGCTCACGGCTGTGGCTATGGCCACGTGGTCTGTGTGGGCTGGTGGTAATAGGGCAGGGAACTGAATGGGATGCCTTTTATTATGCACTCTTGACTTTTTTTTATATTAATCTTTTTTCTTCCCCATCTATAACATTTCCCACATGCTCTACTAAAGGGACATTTTAAGCATTAATTCTCCTAAAAAGCCTCATGCCCAATGTAAAAATATTTCACTGTCTCAGAAAAAGGCACTCTCTATAAATGAAAAGCACCATTATTAGTAATGACAATAACTTTCCTGACATCCATTTGGGCATTCTATATGTTTTGATAGGATTACATAAATAATGAAATTGTATGCAAACCTTCAGAATGCAAAAGGCGTTTTCTCCAAGGTGTACACACTGCCTGGGCCTTGTACTCTGGCCCTCAATTTTCTTGGACAGCTGCATCATGAGAGTTAGGACTGTCTGTCCTTTTAGGGGCTCTGTTAAGACATTCTCCTGTCTTTAGTATTCTGCCCCCTCACCAAATATCAGGAGACTGGCTTCCCCAACGCCCTGGGCTTAATTCCCAGATATTTGTTCTGTTGTGGAATGATTGTCTTTTCCTGGATTGTCTCAAAGGCATTAATCTTGTTGGTGTCAAACATCTTGAATGCTTCTGTGTCATTTTCTTTTCTTGTTTCTTTTTTTTGAAAGCATTTAATTATTTAAAGACAAAAATACTTCTCTGATCAGAGCATACCTGCCATGCTCAAAGCACTTGCTTACTTGGAATGCCATAAATTACTTGAAGGAATTATTCATTGTATCACTAAACATACCTTCCAGTCTCCCGAGTAGTCTATTAGGCTAAGTATGGTCTTTTAAATTATTACTTTAAAAATAAAAGATAATGGAATTATGGCATTAAATACATTTTGCAAATGATCTTCTAGCAGGATCATTGAAAGACAGTAAAGGCAAGTATAAATCAGAAGGAAAATCATTGTCCTATAATTCATCAATGGATAATACTATTGCTGATTGTTTTAACTTGTCAACATTTACTGCATTCAACATTGCACTCTAATATCCAGGAAAATAAAACAAACAAATAAATACACCTTTTTCAAGAAAAAATAAATATCTGTGATCTCATCATGTCACCATCAGTATTTTCATTTTTGCATGTGCCACTTTAATTTCCCTAGGCAACACTAGCTAGTGGCCCACAATAAGACTTAGAAGACAAGACGAAGTACCTTCCAGAATCATTGGCCCTGGCTCTACTCCTGGAAACCCAGTCCGTCTCTAATCCCTTTGATTTCCAATGGGAGGCAAATCCAGCGGAGTTCTAGACTGTCTAGAATATTGTACCAAGAACAAAAGGCCAACCCTGTTAGACAGTGGCCAAGGGAGGTGAACTAAAGTTGGGGCTGTGAACAGGGCTAATGGTTTGTGATGTACCCACAAGTGGAAGGTATATACCAGCTGCTCTTTTAATATTTTATGATTAGGAGTAGAGGTGTGTCTGGGGGAAAGAGTCAGCTTATTTTATTTATTTATTTTTTATTTTATTTTATTTTATTTTATTTTATTTTATTTTATTTTATTTGAGACAGAGTCTCGCTCTATCGCCCAGGCTGGAGTGTGGTAGGTGGGACCTTGGCTCGCTGCAACCTCATCTCCTGGGTTCATGTGATTCTCCTGCCTCAGCCTCCTGAGTAGCTGGGATTACAGGTGTGCACCAGGATGCCTGGCTAATTTTTGTATTTTTAGTGGGATCTGGGTTTCACCATGTTGGCCAGGCTGGTCTCAAATTCCTGACCTCAGCTGATCTACCTGCCTCGGCCTCCCAAAGTGCTGGGATTACAGGTGTGAGCCACTGCACCCAGCCAAGGAGTCAGCTTCTTAAAGGAGGTGCCTCAGACTGTCTCAAGATCTTAGAAGGCCATGCCTATGTTGCCACCAGCATCCCTTGGCTTTTTGCTTGGCTTAAGAATCTATCTTGTCCTGCATTTGATTGAATGAGTGCTGGGATTGATTAGTGATGTCTGCAGAGGGTGAAGGATTAGGAAGAATAAACATGCATGCTGCATATCTGTCATCATGGCTCTAAGTTTATCCTGTTTCAGAAGACATAACCTTCAACTGTGCTCTAGAGATGTTAGCATTAGGTGATTCTAGACACATGAAGAGAGGATCAGATTCAGTGGAAGTGCCAAAGGGATTCTTCCAGATGGGTAATAAGTGGTTTTGAAGTCATGTATTTCTCAGTGTATTATCTTTGCTCCATTTAGCCACACAAAACGAATATGGGTGTCGTGCCTTGTATCTTATGGCTCACGTGTTAACTGTATTTTTTGTTACTGCTTCTCAGGCACTCTGTTAAGAATGCAGGGCTCTTCCTCAGCCTCAGCACAGGGCCTGGGCTTTACAGCAATGGTTTTCAGTTTGTAATCTCTCTCAAGGAAGGGAGAGGTGCACTGAGCTGCCTTGACTGGCAGCACCATCAGAAGAGTGACAGCCATCTTGGCCCTGGAATTGCCAACACTAGTTCGTTTGTCCGTTCGTTCTCTCTCTCTCTCACTCTCTCTCTCTCTGTCTGTGTGTGTCTTACTCCTGCTTCTGACTCTGAGGGATGTTCCTTTTCCTACCCTGCCTGGAAAGTGCTGGGGCATGGGTGGAACTAGACTGATTTTGATTCTCAAGGCTACTGTAGAGATGAACGTTGGATATTCCTAGGGTCAGCTGATTGCGGGTGTGTTGGGGGAATGTGCTTATTGATGATGCTGTGTGGTGGGTACTGGACTGGGGGTTCATTACATCAAGTTGTGGGGTCTGTGGAAAGGAAGTTGTCACAGGAGAGTAGGACTCAGCAGCTGTCACCTTCCCAAAGTCACACTGCTGATGAGTAACAGAGACTACATTTAAATCTGTTATGTTTACAAGGTCTACAACTGCACCCGCTACCTCCCAGAAGCTGAGGCAGGATGGGCACGTTGCCACATCCTCCTAACCTCCTGCAACCTTACTTGTTAGTGAAAGGTTATTAAATAGGCCTCACGATCGCAAGCCAGGTAAATGCGTCGTTGGAGAGGTTGGCTTTGTTTGCATTTCTGGTGAAGTTGAGTTGTTTTTTATCCCCTGCAAGGGCATCTAGACATTTTTATCCCCAAGGTCAGGAGATCTTTCTGCCAGAGGTCAGCATTCCACCCAGCTCCTGCCTGCCCTCTGGGTGGCCGACTGTGCCAACAGAAATGCCAGCTGCAGCCAAAGGACAGGCTTTCCATCCGAGAAAAGCTCTCACACTCCCATTTCTTTCCTGGTTCTGTTCCTCCCCTACATAACGAGAAAAAGCTTGTTAACACATGATGGCAACCAGGCTCCAATATCTGCCAGTTCCCCTGTACAGATTCCTCTTTAGCATTCTCTCGGCTTCCCTCCTCGACAATTAATTCAGCTGAGCAGTTGGGAGAGTGCAGGATCCAGTTCAAAAGGATCTGTCCCCCTGTGAACTCCAGGACAGGGTGAGAGGCCACCTGCACGCTTTTTTTGTCACCTCGCACCCTGTTGGCCCTTTGTAAATATTTGTCTTTCCTCATGCACGTGGTTATTCCAAACAGAAAGATCCAGCGAATTGTCTCCTTAAGATAAAATACATAAAAGGGTGTTTCAAAGTATAAATACTCATTTTAATGAAAAATGAGAAGAAAATTCTCATGATACATTAGGTGGAAAATGAAGGACGAAAAATTCTGTGAGTCTAATTACGGAAAAAATTACGAAGATATGTTTTAACATGTCCTAGACATGCACAGAATAAAAAGACTGGAAGGAAATTTATTGAGATGTTATTGTTTACGGGTGTTCTAATTATGGCTTTTAACAATATATTATCAGAGTTTTCTGACATCGAAATAACTTTTTGGTTTTTTTTTTGAGACAGAGTTTCTCTCTTGTCACATAGGCTGGAGTGTAGTGGTGCCATCTCAGCTCACTGCAACCTCCACCTCCCAGATTCAAGCAATTCTCCTGATTCAGGCTTCCAAGTAGCTGGAATTACAGGCACCTGCCACCACACCTAGCTAAATTTTTTTTTTTTTTTTTTTTTTTTGAGACGGAGTCTTGCTTTGTCGCCCAGGCTGGAGTACAGTGGCACCATCTCGGCTTACTGCAAGCTCCGCCTCCCGGGTTCATGCCATCCTCCTGCCTCAGCCTCCGAGTAGCTGGGACTACAGGCGCCCGCCACCACGCCCAACTAATATTTTTGTTGTATTTTTAGTAGAGACGGCATTTCAGCGTGTTAGCCTGGATGGTCTCGATCTCCTGACCTCGTGATCCGCCCGCCTCGGCCTCCCAAAGTGCTGGGATTACAGGCATGAGCCACCGCGCCCTACATAACCTAGCTAATTTTTGTGTTTTTAGTAGAGATGGGGTTTCACCATATTGGCCAGACTGCTCTCGAATTTCTGACCTCGGGTGATCCACATGCCTCAGCCTCCCAAAGTGCTGGGATTACAAGCATGAGCTACCATGCCCAGCCTAGAAATAACTTCTAAATCAGAAAATTACATTTTTAAAAAAGATGTAAAACATATGTAGAGGATAATTTACAAATCTGCATTTCATGACCACATATATCTATTGAGTTGCTCCTAGGATGATTTTTTTCAAAGCTAATGCCTGCCACAAACGGGAGTTTTAATAGATTATAATTCATATGACTTAGTGTTAAACCTCTACATTGGCATTCTTACATTTAACATGGATAAACTGAGCTTGATTTACTGCATTAAAAAATTAAGGAAATGGAAGTTCTGGCTGCTTTATTGTAGCTGGAGAATTTTTTTTGCAGGTGATGCTCATGTTACGGTTTTGAACCCAGGACTTAGGGTTGCAGTTTTGTTCAGGGGTTGCAGAATACCAATCTGACTTTGCAGGAATTACTTTGTCTTGGTGCACAAGCCATTAACCTCTCTGGGCCCTTGGATTGCCTCCTGTCCTGCCAGCAGAAGCCAAGTCACCTCATCTGTAAGGGAGTTTCATTGACGACTAACTGGGACCAGGTTGAAAAGGACCCCCTACCCCCATAGGAAGTCGCAGAACAGCCAAGCCCTGGGACAAGAGGAACATCTTCCTCCTGGGCACAGCTATGCAGAACCAGAGGAGACACGTTTGCCCATCATAAAGGCTGGTTAGAAACGGTTGGGTCCCAGGCACAATCCGCCTGCCCATGACTATGTCCATGGTCAAGGTGTCCAGTGTCACTGTTGCCAGATGCCGGCACTGGCGAGGGTTTTGCCTTCCTAATGTAGGCTTCTTGACCCAGCACCTTAGAAAGTAACTCCTGTCCATTGTTTCTTGTGCCATCTTTCTTAAGAAAACACGTGGAGGAGCAGGGTGATGGTAGATGGAACCAGGAGAGCCTGTGGTCTTAGTTTCAGTGGTTCTGACTTCAGTTTTCTCACCTTGAAATCTCCCTTCTCTGAACCTTTGTCCATGCTCTTCTCTCTGCCTGAAATCTCCTTCTCTGTATTCATGATCTGACACCTCTGCCAATCTGGAGTTGCTTCTTCCAGGAAGTCACATTCCATGGACTGATAGGCTGGGCTCCATGACATCCTGGAGTTCTTTTGAGTACATCTGGAGGGATGTAGTGTGTTGTAAATGCACATGATCATGCTGGTACCCCCATCAAAGGTGGCGGTTCTACTGCCAGTTGTGTGCCCTTGGGCAATTCACATCACCCTTCTGTGCCTCAATGTTTCCATCTGTAAACTGGATATAATAATCGTTCCTACCACATAGGCTGCTGTGAAAATTGGCTCACGTCGGTAATGTACGTGGAATGGGTCCTGGCATAAAAACAGCCCTTGGAAAATGATAGCGTTCATCCTTGGTATGACCTCCAAGTTCTTTGAACCTCAAAGAGCCAAGTCCCACATCTCAGATACATTTCAATTCATTCTTTCTGAGTTGATTTTTTTTTTTTTTTTTTTTTTTTGAGACAAGGTCTTATTCTGTTGCCCAGCTCACTGCCACCTCTGCCTCCCAGGCTCAAGCAATCCTCCGGCCTCAGCCTCCTGAGCGACTGGGACCACAGGATGCACCACCACGCCCAGATAATTTTTTTTGCATCTTTGGTAGAGACAGGGCTTCACTATGTTGCCCAGGCTGGTCTTGAACTCCTGAGTTCAGGTGATCTACCCACCTTGGCCCCCCAAAGTGTTGGGCTTACAGGCATGAGCCACTGCATCTGGCCGGAGTTGATAATTGTTATCATTTCTTTCTCAGGTAAATCATGACTGTAAAACAGATCAGTTTTGCTTTAGTTCCCACCCTCATCATCAACCCCTCCCCAGTTACCCTGCAAAAGAGTCAGAGATCACTGGGATACCTAGAACCACGGAGGTCCCCCTAGACTTGTCAGCGAGGGAACCTGATACTCTTAGACCACCTTCTGAGTGCTTTTTCCCTGTCCAGAGAGCTCGGGGAGGGGCATGGTTGTACTGGGATTTTTTTTTTTCCAATTACAGAAAGTAACTTAGCCAGCTGTTGCCTGGCCGATCTGCCTGAGGGAGAGGTTGCTCCCGGGTTGCAGGTTGCATCCATGGATGGAGCATGGGTTTTGGGGTGTGGGGGGGCAATGATTTGCCTCCTAAAATCTCTAGCCACTAGCAGATGATCAGACAAATACATTTCACCTTTCTGAGCTTCAGTCTCTTATCCAAGCAGAACCATGGCCAGAATGCAATGTCCTAATACTTGCAATTCATTACGTGTATTATGTAATGTAACAAACCTATTGGCAATCTCTGACATGATACAGATATTAACCCCATGGTCTTGTCTCAACTTAAAATAAAGATAAAACCAGTGCAAAAGAGGAGTCTTCTTTGCGCTCATGTGTGATGTCTCTTAATTCTTGGCTTTCTTCCTTCATAAGGTTCATCATCTTCCTGTCACCCCTCCCGCTTGTCCCCCAGCCTCTGTGTGTCACCATCTCTCTAAGCTCGCCCTCTCTAGGAAGCCTTCCTTGCTGGAATGCCCATTCCCTGATGGAAGGATTCCACCCACCACACCCCTTGCAGTTCCCTGCCAGTGTCCTGTCCTGGGCAGACACAAGCCCTGTGGGTTCCAGTTTCTCATTAGGAACCTGGATGATGGAGCAGGGATCATGCTCATTAAGTCCGCGGAACTCGTCAGTCAGCTGCTTAGCAGGGGGCCAGGGAGGGCTGAGCCTGTGATGGGTGAAGAAGGCTGGCTGGCCTCTGGGAGTGCAGGATCAGAATTCCAAGTGACTGGGGTCAGAGGCAGGCCACCAAGAGCCATCCCACCTCAGAAAGACAGAAACCATCACCGTAAATGGCAAGGGCATGATGCAATTTGAAACTGGCAAAACTGGACCTTTGATGGAATCCAGGGCTTGAGCTTTAATGCTTTACACTTCTGTTTTTTCATTCCATACACCTTTGCTCTAGCTTCCTAGCAAAATTCAGACAAACCTAGAAGGGATGATAACTTATATCCCACTTCTGCTTGCTCTCTCCTTTCTCACACGTGTTTAGAGAAAGTGGAGGAGCCTAGGAACTGTTTTCTCCTCTCTAAGAGTCTTGGTGGTTTCCTGTGTGGAAATGAATGGGAAATTCACCCTGGTTCAGCAAAATGGATGCGAAATGTAAAATGTGTATTCCTTCCATCCTACTCTTTATGTTCCACAAATCTTGGAGGGGAACTGATTAACTCTCTAGCTACTATGTGCCAGGTGCCTTCACCTGCTTGCTCTTGGTTAACCTCCACCCACCGTTCCCCCACCTGTCTCTGAAGTAGTCACAGGTGGAGGCTCAGATGCACACAGTGATTGAGTGACATAGCTGGGGTTGGAAGCTCTGTCCATGAACACCAAAGTCCACGCTCTCTTACACCCTCCCAAAAGCTGAGGCTTCCTCACTGTCTTTTGCATTGTGCCATGGGTGGAAACGCACTTCCTGCCTGCCCTTTTGGCTTAGAACATGGAAGTTCATTGGCTTTGTTGCCCAGCAGGGCCTAGAGCTGGCTTTCTTTCCTGATCAATGTATATCATTTCGCCAAGAGACAGAGTCTGTGCTAGAGAGATTGATTCCCTGGTTATTTATCTTCCTCTGCCCAGTGTAAATTGGTCAGCCTGATCCTATTCGCATGATAAAAATCATAATGTCTCAAATTACTTACTCAATAAAATGTGGGTTTGTCTATTATTAGTGATCATTAGGGTTATAATGCAGCATGGAAATTTGGAGCAAATTAACCACACATGCAAGCTGTTGGGATCATGTGCAGTTAATCATACGTATACAGTTCCAGTGGGCAGAAGGTTTTGCAAGAATAGTTTCAGGAAGACTTTGGGGGAAGGGAAATGAATCCTCAGGTTTTTTCTTCTTCTTCTTCTTCTTCTAACTTTTCCTCCTTGATCAGGATTTCTCAAATGCTCATTGGTCTAATACACTGTTGAACCATGCAAGTACCAAACAAAACAAAACAAGAAACCCAGAATAATAGCTCAAATTTAATTAAAATCCCTTTTATTGCTTCTATTCATGTGCCCCTGGATTTTAAGTGATGCATCCAAATTTCATGATGAGCCAACGCCTATGGATGCCCTCATTTCTCATCCTTCTTGCCTGTCTGCTAAGATTCACTCTTAGTCTTGTCTTTGAGCTTTTCTGTTCGGTGATGTAATGGGACAGGCTCTCCTGTCATCAAGAGTTCCCATCATACCTGGGCACTGCCATTTCCTCTGTGGTAGATGCTTCCTGGACACGTGGGCAGGTGAGAGGTGCTGACTTTGCCTACTTGCATCTGAAGAGAAGAGAGATGTAGCTTTGAATGGCCACATGAGTTTTTTTTTTAATATGAAAAAAAAAAAAAAGAAAAGAAATCTCTGTGTAACTTGTTTCCTGTGAGGGTGCCAGGAAACTTTATAGTGAACTTTGTGAATTAAACCTCTACCAGATGAGTAGAGGTGGTGACATGGTAGCAGAAATTAGGATTAAGAAAAAAAAAAGGTTTTTGATTTATGAAAAGTTTTTCTCCAGGGAATTTTGACCTGTTCTTTGTGGATTCTGAGGATAAAATTAAGACCAACTTGGAGGATGAGAGACAGAACGGAACCCAACGTAAAATAGATTCAGGGAGGAAAAGGGAGTGCATTAGATAATTAACTGAGAAGTCCAGGGGTAGACCTGAGTTCAGGCATAGCTGGACCCATGATCCAACAGCTTGCATGTATAGTTAATTTGTTCCAAATTTCCATGCTGCATTATAACCCTAATGTTCACTAAAAATACACAAACCCACATTTTAATAAGTAAGTAATTTGAGACATGATGATTTATGTCATGTAAATAGGATCAGGCTGATCAGTATAGACTGGGCAGAGGAAGATTCATAACCAGGGAATTAATCTCTGGATCCAGGTTGAAATGATAATATCAGACACCTTTCTTTCTCTGATTCTCAGTTTTGATCTCTTCTGTGCTAGCTTTATTCTAAGACAGGCTTAGATGGGATGTAGAGAGCAAGCTCTGGAAACAGAGTACCTCTGGCCTACATGGCCAGTAGTTCTAGCAAAAGTCCAGGGCTGCCCCTCATTCCCTCTGCTCGGACCATTCTGGTCACTTGTCTTCTGTGGTTTGGTCATTGTGGCCAGGAACAATGAAATTCTCATTGATGAGGCCTGTGTTATGTGCTGTCTCCTAGAGCCGGGAAGAGGCTTCAGCCCTGCCCAAACCCAGTGACCTGAGAGTCACACTGAGGTGCAACTCCCAAAGGGAGATTAAAATATAAGCAAAAGAAAAGGAACAGGTACTGGGAATCCCAAAGAGGAAATGTCCACTGTGTTCGGGGAAGAGTCTTCAGGCCCACAATGTAGGCATGCAACAAACACTCTTAAGGGAGAAGGAAAGTTATCATGAAAATCTGTCGTTGAAATCACTCAAGTTCCAGCTTGTGGTCTGATGTGGCTTAGATGTTATCCCTGCCCAAATCTCATGTCGAAAGGTAATCTCCAGCATTGTAGGTGAGGCTTGGTGGGAGGTGATTGGATCATGGGGGTGGATTTCTCATGAATGGGTTAGCACCATCCTCTTGGTACCGTCCTCACAATAGTGAGTGAGTTCTTGGGGGAACTGGTCATTTAAAAGTGTGTGGCACACGCCCTCCACCCTGTCTCTTGCTCCTGCCCTGGCCACATGATGTTGCTCCCACTTCTCCTTCCGCCATGATTGTAAGCTTCTTGAGGCTTCCCTAGAAGCCAGGCAGCTGCCAGCATCATGCTTCCTGTACAGCTGGTGGAACTGTGAGCCAATTAAACCTCTTTTCTTTATAAATTACCCAGTCTCAGGTAATTATAGCAATGCAAGAATGGCCTAATACATGGTCTCTCAGCAGGAATATTGTAGAGGGGACTGATGTTGAAGAAGGGAACGGGAGGCAGTGACAGAGAATGCTGAAGACTGTGGATCTTAAAGTCCAACCTCAAGCCTCAGCACTGCCACTTACCACCTCTGTGACCCTGTAAAGTCACTCAGCTTCATTGAGCCCCCCACTCTCCCCCGTGTAGAATGAGGCTAATGCTAGTGTTCATTTCATAGAGTTGCTACAATAATCAACAAGATAATGTGCATAAAGATTTACATACATAATAACTGCTCAGTACAGGGTAGATGTCAAAATCAGCATCAGCGAGCTCTGGAAGATGCTAAGTTCTCTGGAAAGATGAGCTCTACTCCTGTCAATCTCTCCGAATGTTAGATTTTGCCTCAAATTTTAGGCACTCATTCATTCATTTATTCTTTCATAAATTCTTCCATATTAACCTTTACAAATGTTAAATTAAATCTTTTCCTCAAATTATGCATTAGAACCCAGTTCTTATGTGTTGGCTATACCTCATTTCAGCAACAGCTTTCTAAGGGTACGGAATTAAATATGCAGCCTCTGGGATTCACTGATAGCTCATGGGACATTTGACCTACATGGAAAGCAGGCTGGAGTTGCATTTTAATTGGCAAGGATCGGCCCAATTGTCCAGCTTGTAGCTTGGAGTGTGGCCTGGCTCCAGAGAGATGTACATCATGATCTGCGTGGGTGAGAGGATCCTCTCAGGAAATGGGCAAAGTTGCCAGCTGACCTCTCCAGAAAGAGAGGCTATGCTGTTAGTTTCCCTTACTTGCATGAGAAATTTCTCCATTCCTAGTCTCAATTTCCCAATAGGATATGGAGGCAGAATTTAAAGCCTCAAAACAATCTGACGCACATCATCTATCAATGAAAAGGACCAGCTTGGAGGCAGAGGCAGCTGAGTTTTGTATCTTGGCTTAGTCACTTACTAACTGCATTGTGGGTTGTGTGTGTGCACTTACTAACTGTGCAACTGTGGGCAAGTGATGTAATCTCTTTGGACCTCGTTTTCCTTTCTTTCTTTTTTTTTTTTTTTTTGAGACAGAGTCTTGCTCTGTTGCGCAGGCTGGAGTGCAGTGGCACAATCTCAGCTCGCTGCAACTTCTGCCTCCCGGGTTCAAGTGATTCTCCTGCCTCAGCCTCCCAAGTAGCTGGGACTACAGGTGCACACCACCATGCCTGGCTAATTTTTGTATTTTTAGTAGAGATAGGCTTTCACCCTGTTGGCCAGGCTGATCTTGAGCTCCTGACCTCAGGTGATCCGCCTTGGCCTCCCAAAATGCTAGAATTACAGGCATGAGCCACTGCACCCAGCCACAGTTTTCTTTTCTATATTGTAGGGATAATAATCCTCCCTTGCAGGACAGTGCTTAGCACATGTTCATTGCTCAAGAGAAGTAGCCACTCTTACAATTGTCATCATGTATCCTGGTATTTAGTTCATTTTCTCTACATTTGTCTAACTCTCTTTTTCCCCTTGAACTGTAAAGCTCTCAGACCAGGGATATAGTAGTACCAGAAAATAGTAGATGATCAAGAAAAATTAGTCATTCTTTCTCGTTCTTCCCTTCCTGTATCCTGTTGTCTTTATCAGTTCAGGCTGCTAAGACGAAATTGTCACAGACTGGGTGGCCTTAACTACAGTTATTTTACATGGTTCTGGAGACTGGGAAATATAAGATTAAGGCACTGGAAGGTTCACTGTCTGGTGAAGGCTGGGCTCCTGATTCGTAGATGGCTGCTCTTCTTGTGCATCTTCACATGGTGGGAAGAGGGTGACAGAGCCCCACAGGGAGTGTTTCTCCCATCTCCTCCCCAGTACAC
This sequence comes from Chlorocebus sabaeus, assembly GCF_047675955.1. Taxonomy (NCBI): domain Eukaryota; kingdom Metazoa; phylum Chordata; class Mammalia; order Primates; family Cercopithecidae; genus Chlorocebus; species Chlorocebus sabaeus. Next base: position 75,711,227 of record NC_132908.1, read on the forward strand.
AGAGAAACAAAGCTTTCTGTCTCACCAGGAGGACTCCACGTTGAGCATAGCTTGGCTCAGCCCAGCAGGAGATTTTGAACCGACTCTGGTAGACTCTTCCTGCAGACATTCACCTCCCACCTCTCTCTCTCAAACAGAAATCCAGGACTGGGTGTGTGTGGGCAAATGCAGCCTCCTCTCTTTGTCCCCCAGGACTGCACTACAACAAATGTCTATTTCTGTCCAACTCTTCTTCCATTTCTAGTCCTTCTTTTCTCTTCCTTTCATACTTCCCATATTCCTAATACGATGGGTTACTCAAATTCTTAAACAACTCACAACTCATGATCCTCCTTCCATTTAAAAGTAACCCCCAGCCTGAGCTACCTGACCCCCTGGTTTAAACAATAAAGCCACTCACCTTTTATCACAAATTTGCAAAGCCATTTAATTTGCAGATGCCGTTGGCATCCGCAAATATTGCTTCTCCTTTCAACCAGCATGCCACCATTCCAGCCATTCATATATGTGTTCATTCATTCATTCATTTATTCTTTTATTCAGTCAATAAATATTTATTTGTTTGTTTGTTGTTTTTTTTTTTTTTTTTTTTTTTTTTGAGACGGAGTCTCGCTCTGTCGCCCAGGCTGGAGTGCAGTGGCGCAATCTCGGCTCACTGCAAGCTCCGCCTCCCAGGTTCACGCCATTCTCTTGCCTCAGCCTCCCGAGTAGCTGGGACTACAGGTGCCCGCCACTGCGCCCGGCTATTTTTTTTCTAGTTTTTAGTAGAGATGGTGTTTCACCATGGTCTCGATCTCCTGACCTTGTGGTCCGCCCGCCTCGGCCTCCCAAAGTGCTGGGATTACAGGCGTGAGCCACCGCGCCCGGCCAATAAATATTTATTGAGTGTTAAACACATGCAAGGCATTGAGGATGGGGAGGGAACAAGACAGAAATCGCCCTTACCCTCATGGATTCACCGTCTATTTAAAGGCGACAAATACTTGGTGAGAAGCAGGTCTGAACAGTCTGGAGTATTTTCTTAGATTCCCATGAGTAGCAATGCTGAAAAGCTTATGGTGGTTTTGCTAATGAATTTGACAAGGCCAGAAATAGACCAGATGAGGATTGATCTATTGGTTAATTGATTATTTGATTGATCGACTGAGTAATGTCAGCGTGGTCTACCAAGGTTTATGAAAGCCTGGCAGATAGAAATGATGCAGTTAATGCACTAATATCTGCATCCTCTCTTGAACCCCCTCTCGGGGCAACCATGTGTATCAGTGTCCTGTGGCTGCTGTAACAGATTACTACAAATTCAGTGGCATAAAACAACACAAATCAATTCCCTTACAGTTCTGGAGGTCAGAACTGCATGACTTTCTCCTGAGACTGTCTGATTTTTTTTTTTTTTCCTTGTCAGTTTGTTTTGGGTGATGAAGATAGAAGGTAACATCACAGGGCAGCTGTATTCCAGGTACTCAGTGACACTTGGTTATAATCTGATGACTGGCTCACAGTAGGACCATGACATGAGCAGATCTGTAGTCCTACATAAATGAGGCAAAAAAGAAATCTGATACCTCATTGATTCAGATTCACAGATTCTGTATTTGGAACCAGAATATACCTGAGCAATTACCTAGCACAAAACCTCCTGTCTACAGAGGAGTTGCAGGAAGGAGAATTCACTATATTCTCTCCTGAAAATACCCCTTGTGGTCAAGGTGGATATAGACTGGCGTCCCTCTGCTCCCTAAGATGTCAGGGACTCACGTCTTCCGGGATATCAGGGGAAGACACAGGGCAGTGGGCCTCAGATCACAGACATGGAAAATCATTTTCTATTTCATGGAGCATGGAGAAGCTTCCTTCAAAAAGCTAGCCTTCGACTTTCTATTTTTGAACTGGAGGGCAGGCCAGGAGGGGGCTGACCTGTGTAGAGCTTAGAGGTTGTGTTTTCAGCTGAGAAAAGTGATCCTGAACCTCTCCATCCTTGCAAAGCCCAGATGGAAGCCCAGGGGCCCCAGCCCTCCAGCCCCACACACATGCCGGTGCACCTGGACTGCCACTCTACCTGTTTACAAATTACCCCCATTTTCTGCTTGGTTCAGCAGCAACTGTTTACCCTCCCCCGTGATGTAATTAGGGCTTCAGAGTTCACGTGTGCCTATTATGAGCTCTCCTGTGCTTTGTCTTGGTGCTTCGTTTCTGTAGCAGTAATCATATATATATATTAAAATTTGGTATCAATTGTTTGGCTAAATTATGCACAGTGGGCCATCCTAACCTGCCATTAACATAACGTATGCTAAACAGTGTGTTGTGTTTTTTTTCTTTTTCTCTGATAATTATACTCTAAAGCATCAGTTGCTTATTTGAGTAAATTAAACTTTGAGTTGTTCTTATTTCTTCAAACTTTCAAATTGTCTAGCCTGCAGCAGATGCAGACCCAGCACTCTGGCTGCTGCCAGTGGAGGCAAGAGCCTCGCTCTTGCCTTTCTGAGAAATTCAAGTGCCACACAGTGGCCACCAGCATTGTAGCTGCCCTGATGTTCTGGGCTCAGCTGCAATATGACCTATCTCTACCTCCATCCCCAAACTGACCTCCAGAACTGTAAGGGACCCCTGCCTTTGGTACAGAGATAGGAGTTAAACACAGGCGTCTACTGGAGTCCTGATTCCTCTACTCCCTGGACAAATACACAATGAGAACCCCTGAGGGATAGGCACTGTGCTAGATACCCGAGATACAAAAGTGACAAGGTTTCTGTCCTCTGACAGTTTATACTTTAGTGCAGTGGTCAGCAGACTGTTTCTGCAAAGGGCTAGATAGCAAACATTTTAGACTGTGTGACGAATACATTCACCGTCACAACTATTCAATTCGGCCAGTGTAACTCAAAAGCAGCCATGGCTGTTACATAATGCGTGGCTACGGCTGTGTGCCAATAAAACTTTATTTACAAAAACAAGAGGAGGGCCAGATTTTGCCAACCTTCAGTCTACTGGTTGAAGCAGAAAATATAGACAGATAATTTAGTTTTTTAAAGCCAAAGGTTAATTTTAGACTGTAGAAAGTGCTGTCAAGGAAGTAAGCATGATAGTGCAAGAAGCACGTGCCCACTCTTTCACACTGGGGCATACACAGGTGATTTATTCAGCACAACTGAGTGATGTGGATGAGGCTGCTCAGGGCTGGCACTTGTAGGATCCAAAACCTTGAGGGGCATCGATATTTTGGCATAGCTGTCACCCATTTGCAGCACAGCTGGGACTCTCCACTGAGAATGATCAGGAAGGTCAAGCCGAGATGGCATCATAGAGGGGCTTTCTCTTAAGATTGCATCTGAGGCCGGGCGCGGTGGCTCAAGCCTGTAATCCCAGCACTTGGGGAGGCCGAGACGGGCGGATCACAAGGTCAGGAGATCGAGACCATCCTGGCTAACACGGTGAAACCCCATCTCTACTAAAAAAATACAAAAAAAAAAAAAAAAACAAAACTAGCCAGGCAAGGTGGCGGACGTCTGCAGTCCCAACTACTCGGGAGGCTGAGGCAGGAACCCGGAATGGAATGGCGTGAACCCGGGAGGCAGAGCTTGCAGTGAGCGGAGATTGCGCCACTGCACTCCAGAATGGGCGACAGAGCAAGACTCCATCTCAAAAAAAAAACAAAAAACAAAAATTACTTCTGAGTTAAAATATGAAGAGTAAGCAGTACCCAGCCTTGGGGAAGGGCATGGAGTGCTAAGAGCGTGTGATGTGTGGTTCCTTTAAGGGGGAAAAGTACCTGCAAAGACTCCAGGGCAAGAAAAAACATGTCATGTTTGGACCTGAGGGAAGGCCATTGTGATTGCAGAATATGGAGCACACTGGAGACCTGGAATGGGATGAGTTGAAACAGGTCATTAGAGCTTCAAAATGAAGCATAGGCCAGGGAGCCGGTTACTGCTGCCGCTGCTGCATCACCATGTGGCAACTCAGTGGCTCACAGCAATCAGTGTTTACTTCTCACATGTGTGTGGGGTTCAGCAGCACTAGGCTGGGCTTGGCTGCCCTGCCCAACTGGTCCTGCTGGTTTTGGTGGGGCTTCCACTTGTGTCTGTGGATCAGCTTGTTTTCCTCCTGCATCTTTGCATCAGCTGGGCTTTCTGCCCTAGGCTGAACATGGATGGGGCACTTTAGCTGGGATGGTTCTCCTCCATGTGTCTCTCATCTTCCTGGGACCAGCAGGGCTAGACCAGACATGATTTTCTCATGGCAAGGGCAGAAATGCAAGACAGCAAGTCAAAACACATAAGGACTTTGAAGTCTAGACTCAGAACTGGCATACCCAATCCTCTGTCACACACTAATACCCCAAATAAATCACGTGGCTGAGCTCACAGTTAGGGAGGGCACTGCGGTTCCACAGCCCAGGGCATGGATCCAGAGAGGATGAAGAATAGACCCCCGACCCAAGATAATGCTTGTGTTTGAGTTGCATAAGAAGCCACTGATGAATTTTAAGAACAGGAGTGACATGATTTCCATTACAATTGAAAAAATCAATCTGGCAAAATGAGTGGGGCAAAATAGGTTGGGGGAAGGAGGTAAGAGAGGAAGTGAGAATAGGGTGGGTCGAACCTGTTGAAGGCCTAGAGCTTGCTTCTCTTCTGCTGCCGTTAGGAAACACGAGATGAATTGTTAAACTTCTTGCACTGAGCTTTACCAGGTGAGCTGACAGTTATCATCTGCATTTATCAATATAAGTCCCATAAAAGGCAAAGCAGTTGAGGAGAAATGAGAAATTACAGCCCAGATTAGCAGCCTTGAGTGCTCCTTGTGAACACAGGACACTCACCCCCACACGTCACGGCTCTTTGCCCATTAAAGCTTATAGCAGGATTATTCCCAGGGAAGCTGTAGCCATTATATTTGTTGCCATCACAACAATAAAATAAACAGGTGTGATTGCAGCCCTACTCCTCGGGCTGTTTCATACTGATCAGTTGTTAATATATGTGTGACTTGAAGTTGGAGCCTGTTGGGAGAAAAAGTTGTCTTTAGAGGAGTAAAGTGTTGCCTTGCTGTGGGAAGAGAAAACTTTTTCTTGGGAAATGGACTCACCAATAATTTTCGCATCATGCACAGGAGACCCTACTAAAACCTAAGTGTGCAATGCCTTAAATCAGTAAGGTGGTTTTCCATTAACATAAAATCCAAAACAGGTCCTGTGATCAGCAAACCACTCTCCTCCAAGTGGTAATTCAGGAACCCAGGCTCCTTCCATTCCGAGGCTTCACCATGACCAACAAAGACCTTCTGAGGTTGCCACATTCTCCAGTCCACTAACGCTTATGGCTTATGTCGCTGGCTACACCTCAGTCACATGACTGTGGTTGCCTGCAAGGGAGGCTGGGAAATGTAGTTTGCTCTGTGCTGGGTGGGTGGGAGGGAGCATGAAGACTAATGAACAGCTAGGCAGTCGCTGCCTCAGATTTCTTTAGTGTCATCCTTTCATTCCAGCAATTGAATTTGATTTGCACTGTTTCACTTCTCTACGAGCGTGTAAAAAGTAGAGGTTCCTCTTCGAAGAGTTTCCTCCCCATCTAATTAGGAATAAAGAGTAACTTCTCTTAGAAGCAAAATTAATTCAAAGACCTGTGCTAACATTCTTAACTATCTGCTAGCCGTAATAAAGAAATCAATGTACTTTATGTTCTTAGCTCCCACAGTTTAGCCTAAATATTTGTCCTGGCATGCTTACACTGATCCAAGCAAGCATTAGGTCATAGCCTGCTCCTCTTCCTTATTTGAAGGTGTTTTTACTTTTCTCAGCATTCCACAAGTTACTTCCTCCTTCCTTTGTTCTCCTCTGCCTTTGCCTCTTTCAAAAAGTTCTAAGTTGCCAGCCAATCGGGACAAATACAGAATGTGAGGTCCCGTTCCAGCCAATGGAAACCGGACACAGCAGTAGCGTGGACGCATCAGGTTATAAATGACCCTGTCTCCTTTGTTTGGTGTACTCGCATGGTAAAACTGCTGGCGAGTGTACCCTTTCTGCAGAAAGTAAAAATGGCCTTGCTGAGGAAATTAAATTTATGTTTGAATGCTATTTCTTTACGGCACCGAGGAACCAGCATTTCTAACAGTCCTATTGCTTAAGAAGTGGATGGCAAGAAGATAATTACTAATATGTCTGCAATTGATCTGAAATCAACACAGTTGATCTGATTCATGGGAACCCTGGGAGTATGTTGGTGTATTTGGCAGTTGGGGTGGGGAGTGGGTGGGCAGTCAGAGAGGTGGCAAAAGTGGGTGCGAACAGGGTTACAGAGCAAAGTAACTCGATGTTCTTTAGATGCTCTTAAAGACCATGCAAAAAGGATGAAACCTTTTGATCATTTTCTTCACAGTATTAGGGGTAAGACATGAACTCAAAGCTTTTAGGAAGAAACAACTGGATTGCTTTTTCTATTTTATCGACAGAAACTAGATGGGGAGGCCAGGGTATGTTTTATTATTGCACACATACATAATTACAAAGTCTTTAGTTTTTTCCCCTACATAAATTTATGTTGAGATTTAATTTCTGCCAATTAGAACCCGAATGAAGCCGTTTTAATGTGATTCCTGCATCCCAGCAATGTGGCCCTACTTCTCAGTGCGCACGTAAGGAAACAATCCTGGAGTGAATTTTAAGTACCTAAAGTTGTGTTAGACTGCAAATGAATATCCAATTCAATTTGTAGGAAACTTTAGATTAATTAGGTTTATAATTTGCACAGTAAGGTAATGTAAATGTGTTGCTACGGCTTGACTTTTTGCTTAATCCTCTGAGTGGATATTTAATCTTTTTAATATTAGAATTAAAGCAACTTGGAAGATATGAATATTAATCTAATTATATTCCGATCACTTTAATTTCTTTAATGTTTTAAATAACAAAACAACTTTACAAATTGGTTTAGGTTGGGGAACGCTTTTAGAGGATTTTGCATCTCATCAGTAAGTGCAATTTAGAGGATGCAGGCTTGGGAAGCTCTACCTTAAGTTTATAGTTATGCAAATGAAAGCCATTAATCCTGGAGCCTCTGACTTGCAAGGTGTGCTTCAGAAATTTGCAGGTTCTATTTAGGTAGCAAGAGTTTACCAGCCCAAAAACTCCAGTAAGCAAATAGCTTTATAGCACCCCAGCCATAGAAAGTGAGAGCTTTCGAAGAATTGGTGGTTAGAACTAAGAGGATTTTTCTTTCTCCTTTTTCTGCTGTTATTATCTCAAGGAGAGAGGGAAAAAAAATCAGAGCAGGACATGAACAGTGCTTGCAAATTTTATTACCTCATTATAATTGATACCTGCTCTCTGAGCCAATAAAAGAAGCTATATTCAGCACTGGCTGTATAAAATCTTTAATGTTTTAGGCTGTCAATGTTGGCTGTGGTTAGGCTGACATAATTATGAGCTGCATGTTCCAATATATGGCTCTTTACCCACAAAAGCATGCTGCAATGGGGAATCTTTCAGAGATAATAAAAGGATTCATCAAGTGTCTATACGATAGCTACTTAAATCGCTATTGTTTTACTTAGGCCCGCAAAACATATCCCCCAGCTATCCCGGTTTCTTATCTTTCTTACTTGATATTTCAGGAATTTCAAGCTTTTGTACAGCGTGTTCAGTTGCATCCTAGAGGAGGAAAATGCTTTTGGGGTGATCTCCATTTCAAGATGACAATAGGGAGAAGTCTTTCCAAAATGTGCATGTTGCAATTTCAGATTTAATCAGGTGAATACATTAATTTCTGGAACTAATTACAGATTTTAAAAGAGTGATGGGTCTGGTACAGTGGCTCACACTTGTAATCTCCACACTTTGGGAGACCAAGGTGGGAAGATGTCTTGTGTTCAGGAGGTCAGGACCATCCTGGGCAACATAGTGAGACCTTGTCTCTACAAAAAAATTAAAAATAATTAGCCAGGCGTGGTGTTGTGTGCCTGTAAGTCCTAGCTACTCAGGAAGGTGAGGCAAGAGGATTGTTTGAGCCCAGGAGGTTGAGGCTGCAGTGAACTATGATCACGCCACCGCTCTCCAGCCTGGACGAAGCCTGGACGACAGAGTGTGACTTAAGTCTCAAAACAAACAAAGAAAAATCATAAAAGGGGGGCAGAAAATTAACTCAAGAAATTGTATTATAAAAGGCAGCATATTAAGTTCTAGAATTAAAAGCAATTGCAAGAAATACCAAGTGAGATTTTCTCTATTTTGAGAGTTTGTGTATGCGGTGGTTTTCTACTGACTCATCAGGCTGATAAAACACCCCGAAAATGGCTTTCCCATGGAGTTTATATATTTCATCGGAGACCTAAAATGGTATAAATGTTCAATAATAGCCAGTGAATATAAAACTAAATAATCCATATGAGACAAAACAGGTAGAAGAAAAAAACATTCCTCCTCAGATGTGCACCTTTTAATTGAATAAAGCAAACAGTAACAATGATTACCAGGACACTTGCTGTTTTCTGTTATTTCGGTTTATATTGCTTAATTAGCCAGTCTCTCTAATTAACATTATATATTTGCTGAGTTCACATTGTAATAAAGATGAATGTCAACTCTTCTACTCCTCTTATTGAGAGATAGAGTTGAATTCATCTTCCCTTATATCTAGGCTGCACTTACTTGTTTGCTTGACCAATAGAATGTGGTTGAGTGGCCGTGTAAAATGCCTGACTACCCTGAGACTGCCATGTTGAAGGAAGCCCAGCTAGCCGTGTGGAGAGGCCTTGTGGAGCAGGAAATGGCCAACCTCCATCCATTGGAAGTCATGCCAGTTGAGGCCCCAGATATTGAAAATCAGAAATAAGTTACTTCCCATTCCCCATCCCAAGACCCTGTCCAAACTGAAGATTCATGGGCAGAATAAACAATTGCTATTGTTTAAAGGCGTATGTTTGGGGTTGTTTCCTACAGAGCAATAAATAACCAGAGCAAACACCCAAGGGCAATAAATTATGAATAGTGAATTTAATTTTTCTATGTGACCTATGGAATCAGTGTATTTTATGGCAGTACAAAGTGTTTGTAGCAACCAAATGATTACTTCTTTCCTAAAACTCAAAGTGAGTCAAACTTCTTAGGCTTGTGGATGTTGAGGACTAAGCTTTGCCCTTTATCTTCTCTTTATGGATTTCCCTCTGGAAGCAGGGATAAGAAGAGGGAAGTTTCCCAGATGTAAATTTCTCATAAATATTTGAGCTCCATTTCAGTAATTCTTTCATTCTCTGATCTGTTGCCTAATCTTCTATTTAGCAAGTACTTTCCATGAAATAGAAGGCTTTAATTGGTAGAATTACTAATTTGAATAGCTTAGCACAGCTCAGCTTGTAAAAAAAAAAAAAAAAAAAAACCACTATCCCCATTAAATTCTTATCTTGTAAAAACCACCCATCAGCACCTCCCTATCTTTTTACTAAAGTTTCCTTTCTTTAGTCTTTAGTGCTAAATAATAGGCTCTCACTAGACAAAAAAAAAAAAAAAAAATCAGCATTGCTTTTCATCTGAGGTTTCCCCAGAACACTTAAACTTTGGAGTAGAAAATAGAACCCCTGAAGAAAAGTGAATTCTCATGAAAATTTGTACATTCTTTGAAGAATGACTGTAGTGCAAGGAGGAGTCACCTTGGACCCATGTGTAGAGTAGTGTCATGAATGAGGTCTGTGCCTTGTCCTGTGGTTTAAGAATAGGTAAATTTTATCTGGGGCAGAGGGTTGCATGCGGCAAAGGCATTATAAGTTTATTCCGTTAACTTGAGTACAGGGTTTCTCAAGCTTTGGCAGTACCAACATGTGGGGCTGGATAATTCTTTGTTGGGATCTGCCCTGTATATTGTAGAATGTTTAGCAGAATCCCTAGCCTCTACCCACTAGATACCAGTAGAATCCCTTCCCCCTCTTCTGACAAACACAGATGTCTCCAAACATTGCCAGTCTCCCTCCATTAAGGGTGCTGCCTCTTGGCTGGGATATGTCTTCTCCATCCTATCCCTTTAACTCAAGAAGTCTTTCTTGCCAAGTTTATATGATCTTGAAAATACGGTGAGATTGAACTGGATTTTCTTGAAAGGACAAATATCTGCTTCTTCTAAATTGTCATAGGCATAGTTCAAAGCTAAAGACAGACTTTCAGGCAGGCTGGGCACTTCATACCTACAAAACGCAGTGCTAAAATTAAGGAGTATACAGGTGTGTGTTTATAGGGACAGGATATTTATTATCTATCACTTTTGAAAATGTCATTGGCATCATCATTCACTTTTACAAATACGAAGGAAAAATATGAAGGAGTTCTAGAAAATGCCAGAAGTGATTTTGCAGCCATAGGGCTGAAGTGAAGAACTTAACCCACTAATCTGTTATGACTGCTTGGGGAGTGCTAGCGCAGGTTCTCTAACACACTGAGAGTCCTTCGGAGGGTAGTGTGAAGTGGCGTTATAGTTCTACTTTTAATGGTTGAGACAGGAATTGCCTGGACCTCTTTCAGGATACATCACCAGTCTTCCAGTGGCAGACTTATGTTTATGCCAACCGATTCTCCCCGGCATGGGGGCATGAATTGGAGTGGAAATCAATGGACTAGAATTTGGATGCAATTGCCCCCAAATTACCGAAGAGAAAAGAAGACCACTGTAATTCACCGGCCATAGCATTTTTACCAACTGTTTTTGCTAAGCATTACTTTCGTGTGATAGGTTCAATTCTCCGGCTCCTGCTAGTCAGAGTCTTTCTGTAAACACCATTATTATTGCTGTTGTGTTTCCTGTGGCTGAGCTGAGCCACACTTGGAGATTTGATCCATTTTAACTCTCTCATTGCCTTCAGATAGTTGGTGATTTGGGGGGGGCACCAATGTGAGTCCTTTGATCCTTGAATGACAATTTGGATTTTTCTCAAGTTCCTGCTAAATAGGAACTGGAGGAACCGGCCTGCTATGGTGTTACAGACTAGCACATGGTTTGCATTCTGAGGGCGCTCAGAATAGACAAGGTAGAAGACATGGGTGATCAAGAACTTAGAAAGACCCGGACTCGAATCCCAGCTCTGATCCATCCCAGCTCTGCCATGTTGCAAAGTTCCTCTGAGCCTCCATTTACTCACCGGTTGTATCATCTGAATTATTTCCATATCCATAATGTAAAGGGATATACTTCCATGTTATTAGAAATACAGATACATCATCATTATCACTGGCCAAATCATTCAAATCACCGGTTGCTTCTTCTCGGGCTCTTATTCAAGCTCACGATGCTATTCTCATAGTGATTGCATATCTGACTGCATAAAGGTGATTTTGAAAACATCAGTTTTCCTCCACACTAATCTGTGAGCTTAGCCATGGTAGGAAATATATCTTACTTAAAAAAAAAAAAGTCCTCCTTCTTCATTTGTTGCAGTTCCATGATAGACTGTGTACCTGGATAGAGAGAGGCAGGCAGATAAGTGTGCCCCCCTTCCAAGATGTGTGATGGTGGGCAACTTCCTTTGCATCTCTGAGCCTCTATTTTCTCTATATAAAATGAGAGGGAAAAAATAATTCCTAGATCTAGAGTTGCTGTGAGGCTAAAACAAGCTGCTTTTAGTATCACATTTGGCAGGTAGTAAACTCTGGATAAATACAGACTTTTGAATTGTGTGATTATTGTTATGTTACCATTTGTTGAAAGTGAGTGATGAATGTAGTGAGAGAAGGAAGGAAGGGAGAGAGGGAAGAAGGGAAAACAGGGGGATGGAAAGGAGGAAGGAAGCAAAGGAGGGAGGAGGCAAGTATATATGTCATGATATATGGAATTGGAAAGACATTCACATTTTGTGGTGAATGAAAATAACTTGACATTTGTGAAGCTAGCCTAATCCCTGGAAGGAAAAAATTTCCTTGGATATGTGATTTATATAATCAATCAACTAGTTCTTATTTTGGTTGAGCTTAACTTCTGTCTTTGGGTTTACTCACCGTATCTGTGTGCATACTGGCAATGTTTACGATATACTTATAGTAAAAGATTATTTTATTCTGTACTAACAAAGGGATTTGTTGTGTATCTAAAATTCAAATTCCGATGAAGGTTCTGTGTTTTTATTTGCTAACTCTGGAAATTTCATTTACAGAAGAACCAGAGAAGGGTTTACTCTTCTCCATACACTTTGGACACGTCAAAATCTAGAAACAGAGATCAGTTAAGGTAACACATAGCACCTTAAATCTGATTTAAAAGTAAAACAATGACTATTATACAGATTTATGGCTTCTTATCAATAATACTCTGATTTCTGGAAATTGTTATCAGTTGTAAGCTTTGTAGGAAATGTCTCCTTCTGAAAATGATGTTTTAAATTAATGTGAAATTGTGTTTTAATTTAATTCACAGGGAGTCATAAACAGGTGGGAGAATTATGTAACAATAATTGTGTTTGCAAGAAATTGATTTCACCCTAAAACTACATGAATATGCTATTACAGTTTGTTGTCATCCTGAAATGCGCTGTTTAACCATAAAATAAAGCATAAAAGACACCCTCATGTTGAAGTCCTTAATCTAGTGTGTAATTGCTTAAGTGAGCACATTAACTATATTGTCAACTACCTGTTCTCAAACACATTAACGATCAGCTCACCAATATGGGTTTGATCTTGACATTGAGATGTAGAGTTTGACACCTATGACATATAAAGTAGAAACTCAACAGTGTTTGAGAATTTGCCATTGCATCTCAATCTTTTTTCTTCTTCTTCTTCTTTCTTCTTTCTTCTTTCTTCTTTCTTTTCTTCTTTCTTCTTCTTCTTCTTCTTCTTCTAGATGGAGTCTTGCACTGTTGCCCTGACTGGAATGCAATGGTGCAATCTCGGCTCACTGCAGCCTCCGCCTCCTGGGTTCAAGCGATTCTCCTGCCTCAGCCTGCCTCCCAAGTAGCTGGGATTACAGGTGCCTGCCACCATGCCTGGCTAATTTTTTGTATTTTTAGTAGAGATGGGGTTTCACTATGTTGGCCAGGCATCTCAATCTTTTTACTAAGAAATTTGGAGGGAGGCCTTGAAAAATGAGTAAGCTTGAAACATTTTAAAAGGTTGTTCTGCTAATTATCCTACCACATGTATCAAAGACAACATTATCCTTTTGTTACTTAAAAATAATTTGGACTGGTTCACACACACAAAAATAGCTTTATTAACAACTTCAGTAATTTATCAAGTTCAGTTTCTTTTTTTCCTCCAGAAATGTTGCTTCTGGTACACTGAGGGTTCACTCATTTCAAGTTCGTCCTTGGCAATTCCGTATTGAATAGGTTCCATTTTATTTTATTTTATTTTATTTGTTTTTTTGAACAAAGCTGATAAATAACTGAAACCAAACGAGCTCAAACCGATTATATCTCTGGATACAAACCAGATGTGCAGTTAATGCATCACTGTTTCTGTGTCAACCACCATTGTCCTCACCTATACTTGGGTGGTGGGGGTGGGGAGGAGAACATAAAAACCTACCAAGCCTGGTTTTTCTTGCTAGTTCATTTCCTTGAACTTGGTGAGATTCTATCTGCAGTATTTCCAAAAATAGTTTTAGAAATTGCAGAAAAATACTACAGTGCTGTCGTGCCGGCCACTCCGTGAGTGCTGACTGGCATGCGTTTTATAGGCCGTCTGCCTCTCCATTGAGGCTTTTGGCCACTGGCTGTTGATTGGTGAGGTTCTTGGAAACTGAAGTGATGCTATCAGCATGGATGCCCGTGCTTTCTGATGCCACTGAAGATGGATAGAAGCCTCAAGTTATGCTTGGTGCAGACTGGATTTTTCCAATTTGTGCTTAGTAGCATCTTATTATATTAGACCAGCACTGACTGGTGATGAACATCAAGATTGCTCTCTCCTAAGGGCTTTGCAAACCAAGAAAAATACAGTGACATTTATCTTATGTCTTCCAGAGTAACTGGGCACTTGAGGAGCATTTCCTAGTCTCATTTTGTAAACCTAATTACGAGCTGAGCTACAATTTTCATCTTTGTTTAATGTAACCAATGAGGCCATTGTCACTATATGGAGAATAGCTTTAGTCCATATTCTCTGTTTGTTAAGACTCTCAGTCTCCTTGCAGGCACCTTTGGAGAGTTAGGTGTTTGCTGTGATTTGAGGGATAGTGGCCAATCATTTTATTGAAACAAACATTGGTTAATTAAAGCTTATTGTATGCCGCGGGCCATGCTAAGAACTTCCATCCACCCAGAAGCACTAGGAAATAGATGTTGTTATTTTGCTGATGGAAAAACAAGCACAGAGAGGCTAAGGAATATGCTGAAGCTTGCGCAGCTAGTAAATGGCAGAACATTCAGACTGGAATTCAGACTTATACACTCATATTCATACCACACAGCCTTTCTAAGGGATGCTCTCTGTTGAATGCAAGGGAGGTACATTGGGTGGCCACGGTGCTGAGAGCCTCTAAATCCTTTATGTTGAGGCAGAAATGATAGCCAGATCTCCTTTGTGTGCCAACCCCAAAGCCTGACTTGACTGCCTAAAATGTTAAGAAGGACTCCAAAGTCCTGTCTGGATTCCAAAGTCAGTCTGGTTGGTGCAGACTGGATTTTTCCAATTTGTGCTTAGTAGTATCCTACTATATTAGACCAGCACTGACTGATGATGAATTACAAGATTACTCCCTTCCAAGGGCTTGGCAAACCAAGAAGAATGCAGTTCCACGATCCACTTGGAATGTGTGCAGTGAGTGTGGGAGTACTGGTATAAGTACCAAAGCACTTGGCACTTCGGGTTTAAAGCATTCAGATCTCTTGCAAAATGCAAACTGATCTGCGGGGATACCCATTCAACAACTAGAAGCTGCTGATTTCTAGATGAGAGTTAGTTTATTTATAAAGCAACACTTAGAGACATTAGGACAGAAAACAGGTCCATTTTAAGGCTATGTGAGCCCAGATCCACGACAGCATTGGTTCCTAGGATTCAGGGGCAAAGAACGGGAGGAAAGAAACCAGAAAAGTTATAGCTGCACTGAAAACAACTTGGGCACGTCCTAATTTTGCTCAGGGCTACTTCTCTTAGGGTCATTATGGTTTTGAGCATATTAACAGCAATACTGATCATAGCTCATATGCCTCTATGGCAGCCTCTGTACTGGGCTCTTTGAGTATACTCACCACCTCCTGTCAAGCTTTGGGCAGGCTTACTTGGTAGACACTATGATTCCCATTACATACATGGGATGTACAGTAACTGAGGGTCACTGTGATATTGGCAAAGTGGGACTTCAGATGCTGGCCTCCCCTTCTAGTGCCTGCATTCTTTTCAGAGCCCCTCCCCACCTTAGAATCATTTTCTTCAAGGGAGAATATGGTTCGTGATGCCCTTATCAGCAAGACTTCAGCTAGAAGATGCAAGGGTGAAATATACCTGCCCAAACCCATGTGATCTCAGAACACAGAATGACTGGCCACCCCAGACTCAAGGTTGGGGAGACTGGGGAGAGGGAAAGCGAGGAAGAAGCATAAGTGTATCTTACAGTTTAAAAGCATAATGGGACACATCATTTTCTTAGTTCTCCATTTATTAATAAAATGCCCAATACCTTCTGGCATGTGCTTTGAACTGCTTTTAATTATCTTCAGTTGGATGGAGAAAAGGTAATGGGGACCTCATAATAGTCGTGGAGGGACAATTGGAATTTTATTTCCATAGGGAAGGCAGGGACTGTTTGCCAGAGAACCAAGGCCTTTCAAAGTTGAGGACACTTCCCGGTGCCGTGCGGTGTAAATCACAGTGCAAACTATGCGATTATCCCCTGCAGAGGAATCGAGTGTGGCTTTATGGGATTCTTCACCAAGCACTTAGGAATAATCTGATATAAAACAGCAGGGGTGGAGAGTAATGACAACTTCAAATTAGTTTAATGAATGTTTACATTTAAAAAAAGGCTTTTCTACAAACCTGAAAATAAGAAGTGACAGCTTCCTTTCCTTTTTCCCCTGCAAGAGGTACCTCCTGGTTTTCAGCCCGAGGAGGAAGGTGGCTGTACTTAACTCCTTCAGCCCCGGAACACCGCAGGGCCCTTCTTTGTGCATTCTGGATTCTAACAGCCCCTTGAACACTGCTTGATAGTATTTCCATTATAAATGTCGAATTGGCATTGAAGGAACATCTGTTTTAAGTCAACTTAGACTCAATCCAGGAAAAAAAATAAGTTTCTGGCTGTCCACCTGTTCAAAAGGTCAATTACCCACCCAAATCAGCCAGAGATGGCTGATGGGCTACAGATGCCGAGGATATTTTTAGCAGGATTTTGGCAGGTACCCTGCTTGTTGAATGCAGCAAAGAAGAGGGAGGTTGATAAACCATTATACTGTTCAAAAGTTGGTGCCGTGCCAAATCTCCCACCAAATCTGGATGGTGCTTTTGAGCTATTTCCCCACTTCTGCTGAAGAAGGATTCATTTCAGCAGAAGGAGTGGGATAGGAAGTGTTCACATTGCTTGCAGTATGTGGAGTAGACCTGAAGGTATTTTGGATAAAAAAAACAACATTTGTGTTTCAGATATGGTTACCCAGCCCAAGCCACCTCTGCTCTTTATAGCCGTGTTTTCGAAGTGTTCTTATTTTTTGTTCCGAAATTGGAACATTTCCCGGTGTGCTTATCTTGGCCCCATCACATCACATCAGGCTGAATTCTGTCCACAGGTTGCCAATCTGGATAGGGAATATTAGTCAAAATGATATAAACTAACTTGGTCTCTGCTATAGGAGGGACAAAATAACTACAAAACAAAAGCAAGAAATAAAACAAAAGCCTGCAGTGTTTGGGCCCGTTTCAGGGATGTCTGGGAAACCAAATGGAGAATTCCAAAAACGGATTTGGAAACAAGCTTGGGTCTACTTTGGCCTTTAAGCCATCACTAGAAACACTGATTCTTGCCCGCTAGAGTGATGTTTTTCCTTCTCTTTTGGATTGACGCGCCAGCACCTCAAAAAACCTCTGTGAAAAATCCACAGGTCTTCAAGAGCCAGACGAAATCAGAACAAAAATAGCTCAAAATAAAAACAAAAATGAAAATAGAGCAAACATCCATTTCTGTGGAATCCAAAGAGTTGGGAAACCTAAACAGCCAGATGATGACAGCTGTCGCTGCTCTTCCTGAAGTCAATTTTAAAGTAGGAATTGTCGAACATAATGAGACTAGTATGGAGCCAAAACTGGCAATTTTCAGTTAACCAGAATGTTGCATGAATCGGAACCCCAGATTTTCCTGGAGATGACTCTAGCCAGGCCATCTGAGGACAAGTTGCCAAATATTTGTATTTTAGAAGCCTCAGAAGTGTGCACAATTTTCTAGTTCTCAACAAGGCACTACAGCAACATGTCTAGTGCTTATGTAAATGATCTTTATAAATCCTCTAGCTGATAAAGAGTTTTCTTCCATCACAGGGAAAATGTGGGTTTATGTACAATTCGTAAAAGATTATTGCACAAGAGTGGGGTCCTTTCACCGACATATACCAAGTGTCCTAATACAAGGCAAAGAAAATAAAAAGCCATTCTTAGTCTTTTAGAAAGATAACATGGTTGAGAATTTAAGACGATGGTTTAGGGCATAGCTTGTGGAATTTGATGGGTTCCACTGTAAGTCTCAGTTTCCTCACCTATAAATATAGGAATAATATCTAGCCCTAAAGGTTATTTTGAAGGTTAAATGAGATAATGCGTGGAAAGTGCTGACTCAGCACCTGCAGAACCCATGCGTCATCATCATCACGCTTGTTGAGGGATTTGAGGCGTGCGTAGCAGCGCAGATGTGGAGACACCTGGAGCATCTTCAGGAGCTGTTGCTGCGGATTCTCATGTGGCTTGTCAAGCACAGGAAATAGTTTTCCTGGAAAGACATTGAGCAAAGCAGTTATTTAGCCGTCCATCCGGCACTGCCAACCTCTTCGTGTTCCTGCGAGGACTAAAGGAGAGAAGGTGACATTAGAGAGTCAGCCCTGAGTGAGGAGTATACAATTCATGGGCTACTATTACATGTGAGTGGGTCAGTAAATGCCCTAGGCGTTCAGAGTACCGGGTGTGAGGAAGGACGCAAATAAGCTTCACTTATTTATGAATAGTCTGCCCTGGAATGGCATTCTAATGTTGTGTTGGAAGAGAGACAAGAATGTGCTGGGAGGATACTCAGTTTATAATGGAGGTTCTGATGGAAAATGCAAATGGCGGCAGGAATCTGTGTTTATAAAGGCGGAGCATGGATGCCCCTGAGCGCCTGCGAGCGTGCGAAGGGTGAGTGGGTTGCTGGGAGTTCGTAGATTGTTTAGGGAAGCACTTAGGTGTGTGCCTATGTGTGTCTCTAAGACTCACTCTCCACTTCCCACTTTGCTTATTATTCATGTTCTTCCTTCTCTTTGCTAAGGGGAAATGCAGATAAACCGTAAAAACTTGATAGAGTTAACAAAGGCTTCAGAAGCTTCCTTAGTTCTTATAATTGCTCAATGGGTTTTTCTTGCCTGCTGCACAGGTAAAACCCAATTCACTGAGATAACATGGCAGTAAAGAAAGAGTTTAATTAGCACAAGTCCAGCCAAGCAAAAGGACAGGAGTTTAGTATTACCCAAATCAGCCTCCCCCAATATTTGGAGGCTAGGGTTTTTCTGGGGTAGTTTGGAAGGAAGGGAGCTAGGGAATGGAAAATGCTCATTGATTGGAGATGAAATCATAGGGGTGTGGAAAATGGTCCTCATGCCCTGGGTCAGCCTCAGGTCCAGTGGAATCACGAGTCCCAGGTCTGGGTGGGGTCAGTGGGTCATCAGAATGCAAAAGTCTGAAAACCATTCCAAAAAAAAACAGTCTTAGGTTCAACAATAGTGATATTATCTACAGGAATAATTGGGGAAGTTCCAAATCTTGTAACACCTATGCCTACATCTTAGCCAAATTCAGACCCCTCTCCTAATCCTAACCTTGTGGCCTTTTAGGAGCTTTACAAAGGTAGTTTCATTCTGGGAAAGGCTATTATCATTCTTGCTTTAAGATTAAAGTATAAACTAAATTCTTCCCAGTGTTACCTTGCCCTATGCCCAGGGATGAGTGAGGACTGCCAGCCCGTGGGGCTAGAAGCAAGATGGAGTCAGCTATGTCAGATTCCTCTTACAGTCACAGTTTTACAAAGGTGGCTTCCTTCTCATGACCATTGCTCCCAGGCATTGTTCTTGAATACTTTAGAAGGTTTCATTAGCTCATGTCTCTCTTCTTTGTACCACCTTCCAACATTTCCCTATTGCCTTGGACATTAAAGTCCAAATCTAGTCTGTTCATCATGATCTGTGGAATCTTTGATAATCCCAGCCTCCAGCTTCTCCTTCAGACCTGTCTCCTGTCTCCTGCCTTTTCTTTTTATGCACTGGCCAAGACCCTTTTCATCTGCTAATCTTTGAGTTTGCCATCTTCTCTTCCTCAATCACTCTCCTCCCTCCACTGCTCCATTCGGAGGGTTCCTTCCAGAGAGGCCTCCCGTAAGCCCACCTTCCATACCTCCTCTGGTTATCCTCAGTCACGAGGCCCTGCTTCCACCTGCACACTGAACACAGGCAGTAACTGCTTTACTCATGTGCTTGTGTATTATCTGTGTCACCCAGTGGGACATAGTAGACTCCATCAGGGCCGGGAAGGAATCTGCCTTCGTCACCATTTTAACATCATTATCAAGTGTGCAATTAGGCACACAGTTGAGCTCAACATAGGATCTGTGGGAGGAAGGAAGGATGGAAGGAAGGAAGGGAGGAAGGGAAGAAGGGAGGGAGGGAAGGAAGGAAGGAGGAAATAATTTCCAGGAAGCTTCATTGGATTTCTTTCCCCCTTATTTCTGAAAGCTCACCTCTTTACAGCTGGCAAGGCCAGCAGAACTGAACAATAGAGCCGGATTAAGCAAGCATTCCGGTGCCCACTTAATTCAATCGGCGAATTTGCATTTCTCAGGCTCTGTGCCACGGGAGCCTGCAGCCTCAAGGGACCACCTGCCTTCCACCAGCAGGACTTTGCTCCTCGGAGAATTTCCCTCTGGCAATGGTCCAGGTCAAATGAGGGACCATACGAATGTGGCTTGTCACCATTTTCCAGTTTAACTTTCTTAAGCCTTGGCTGCCTCAATTTCATTCCAGACTACAGTCGCAGCTGAAAAGGTAGCTACCATTGCAGTCGAAGACACTGGCTGATGGGACTGGCTTGTTGGCAGAGATGGCAGGTCTGTACCTGTGCACTGTCTCTGAAAGGCCGTTCTGCATGCCACAGTTAAGTGCTCTCTTGAAGGATGGCTCTGGAAGGCAGCATCCGCGAAATGAATAAGAAGGTGGATGTTAGCGAGGCCTCCCTGAAAGGAACATAGCTGGATACAGTCCTTGGAGGCCCTCTCTAGGTCCTGTCTGGGGCTCCAGCCTTCATAGGGCCGGCCATCCCCTTTGCTCTGGGCGAGATCCGTCTTTGCTTCTGGTGATTCTGATATTCACTATCGAGAACCACTGCTTTAAAACACATAAGATCAAAGCTTTCTAAAATCAGATTAAAAGCTAAAACCCTTTGCAGGGTCCTACATGACTTGAGTCCCTGTTCCTCCCTTGACATCAATGGCTGTTGTCTGCTCCTCTCTCTCTCTCTCTCTCTCTCTCTCTCAATCTCTCTCTGCTTCAGTTTCCCCGACCTCCTTGATCTTTCTTAAAAACTTTATGAAAACTCCACATTAGGGCTTCCCCCCACCTGAGATGCTCTTGTAAGGGCTACCCCTTTACCCTTTATAGTGCCTGCCCAAACATCTCACTAGAGACCTTCCCTGACCACTGCCACATGGAATAGTACTAATACTTCATGTTCATTCTCTGCCTGCCCTGGGTGTTTAATTTGTGCCTATGGGTGGGGCGGGGGGTACTTATCACCACCTGCATATTATGTTTTTGTGTATTTCATGTTGGTCTTCCCCACTAGAAGGTAAACTCATCTGCAGCTGTATTCCCTGTGCCTACGGCAGTCCCTGGCAAATGCACAGAGGTGGGTGTTAGTGAAGACTTTGTGGTTTGAATGGAATGAGTGTCTGCTGACAGTGTTGCAAGTCATCTGCAAATGAAAAGTCCTTCCTTCTCTTCCCTTCTGGCACCTTCCAAAGAGACCAGCCTCCTGAGAGGGCCTCTCCTGGGAATGCCTGTGATCCAAGCAAAGCACCTAAATAAGCCAATAAATAATTAGCTTTGAGAAAAAAGCCTGCACAAAAGCAGAACTCAGAGATTTTCTCATTGATCTTCCTGCCTTTGCATTGGCCATGGTCAGTCTTTGGGGCTGTAAGCCGACGTACAAGTGCACAGGGGATGGGAGGGAGGCTCTGGAAGATCCCTAACCCATTGTGGACACACCATTCACGTTAGTGGAATCGGATAACAGTGATTGAGGAGAGAGCATTGGGTGAATGACCCTGTAATCCTTACAAAAATAGTAGCAACAGTAACGAATGGCATTTATGAACTGCCTAAGAATGCCAGGGCTGTGCCAAGCGCTTCCCATAACTAGCTCATATAAAGCCTATAACCATCTTGGGGGTGAGGACAATTATGTCCCATTGTGTTATGTGTCTGTTTTTGCAGGAGTCGTTCAGTGATAAGCTGCAAAATCAGGACTTAAACCCGTGTTCCTGAGAATAGCTCTGCGTTGCCTGACACGCTCCTTCCTCCTAAATGCACAGTCATATGTTCACATGCCACATGGTTTTCAGAAAGCATTGCATATGTAGGAAGCTCAAGAGACAGAAGTGGCTAGGCACAGTGGTTCATGCCTGTCATCTCAACACTTTGGGAGGCTGAGGCAGGAGGATCGCTTGAGCCTAGGAGTTCGAGACCAGCCTGTGCAACATGGTGAGACCCCCCGCATCTCTGCAAAAGCAACAACAACAACAAAACATTAGCCATGCATGGTGGTGCATGCCTGTGCTCCCAGCTACTCAGGAGGCTGAGGTGGGAGGATGGCTTGAACCTAGGAGGTCAAGGCTGCAGTGAGATATGATCTCACCACTGCCCTCCAGCCTGAGCTATAGAGCCAGAACTTGTCTCAAAATAAAAATAAAATAAAATAAAATAAAAATTAGAAAAGGAAAAAGAGAGAGAGAGGAGCTAGGGAGTGATTACCGAAAGTAGTTCCTTGGGTCCGATTCCCAGCAAACACTTCACTGTTGTCTTCGCACAGGCATGAGATCTGCATCTATCTTGGGGTGCACCTGAGAAGTAGTTATGTCTAAGTTTCCGACTTGACTTGGTAGAGTCATTTGATCAGTGAAGTGCGGAGCGGATGAACTACCTGGAAAGAAAGTGCCGGAACTCCCCACGTGTGATATCTCACTTTGGGGAAAGGTGGGCCCTGTGCTGCACTTGGCGAAGGTGAATGCGCCTGGGTATCCCCGTGACCTGGAATGGTGGCTAATAAAGAAAACTTCAGCGTGTAGCAAGTAATTGTGAGTATGATGAATGCTGTTTAGAGTTGCCAGTTCTCTTACGCACTCTGCAAAGGCCGCGTGCGCTCAGCATTAATCACCACCAAGCAAACACGGGCTTCCAGCAAAACAGCCTGGTGATTGGGAACAAATTCAAAACAGCTTTATTTCATTGACAGACAGGACCTTTTTGTTAAACTCTGGTTTAAAGACCTTTTACATCTCTGTCTTGTTCACACGTTACCGTAGTCATTCATATTTACGTAAACCTAGGAACTAAGAGCCGACTTATTTATCACAACCTATTGGCAGGAAAGGGGTCACATAGAAAAGAATCTTTATTTGTAGGTTGTTTTTTTTAAAGCTAGTAAACAGTGCTAGTGGGAAGTACGCTGTTATCAAACATCATTGAAGTAAGTGGGTTTCTGGACTGAAAAAAAAATAAAGAAAATTTCTAAATGTCATTGTGCAAATAGAAAGTAGCAGTCAATTAAATGAGGCAGTGTGTGGTCAGCAAAGATGGCCAATGTCTGTGCTATTAGGGAAAGAAGAGAAGCCAGGAAGGAGAAGGAAATTTTTGGGGTTAACCTGTGTTTTGCTAACTGGTGATAGTTAGTCTTAGATAAGAGCTCTATGTAAACCAACTTTGGCCCAAATTGACTCATTGAAAAACACCTTGTTTCAAGTTTTTTTTACCCCTCTATGACCAAAAAGTTACCCAAACCTTTGTGTCACATATTTAAGCATGTTCAAGACAACCAATTAGTATTCAAGCGTTTAGAATTATCTTGAACCATCTTCTGTGAAAAAGAATTTGTTTCCTATTCCAAAATAAATGCAGCATATTCTTGATACAGTTTGATAGTTCCTCCTCAAGACTTATCATTCCAACATTGAGCAAATTGACTCTAAAGAGAAAAGTTAAGCTATTTCCCTAATACCAAGGTAGTGCAGGTCAGCTGCAGTGCCTAATGTTTATAAAACTTGTAAATGTTGAAACCCACACTTGGTCTGAGAGAACACCATGCTCCAGTTTGTTCTTAGGAATGTGTATCTGATGTGTGTGTGTGTGTGTGTGTGTGTGTGTGTGTGTGTGTGTTTTCCAGAAACCAACTGGGAAGGGCCCTAAGCTAAGATGACTTCTGAGAAGTAAATTATGCTTTTAAAATGTCCTCCAGCAAAATGGTCTCCTGGTTCCCTTTGGAGATGACATATCAGTCCAGATGCCTTTTTTCTTGATGGACTGCTAGGATTCTTAATCACCATTGATAGGAAATTCTCATAGTCTGGAAGGGTGGAGCTTCTGGCTTCTATCATGATTGGACACAGATGAGCAAAGCTCCTTGGCAGTGAGTGAGGCAGATGGGCAGTCAGGTTTGGACTAGTGCAGCAGGTAGGCTGCTGCTAGGGAGGAAGGAAGAGGTGCAGAAGTTCAGGGCATGAGAGGGTACGCAAGAGATGTCAATAATCCAGGAGCCGGCTTGCTTCTTCCTCTAGTCAATGGTGCAAGCTTCAAATTGATAATTCAAAAGAATCAATAGAAAGACCTCTTTTAAAGTTTGATTTGTTTCTTCAAAGAGCACAGATCCAGTTTTTCTCATCTCGTTAGATTAGTGATTCTGTGTTGGTCAGCGAGTGGAAGAGAAATGTGGGTGTGTTGACTATAATCTCCGCAGAAACTTTTTCAGGTAGCATCCTCACTCAGCACAGAACGTTTTGACAATACACTTCCAGGGTACTCTGAATGTAGGGAGTGTACTCTCAAGGGGTGCTGCCCATACGTGAAGGCATGGAGGCACCATGTAAGGTTGCAAACCCCTGACCTTCTCTTTTTATGATTCCCATTTCTTCCATAGACTGTGAAGTCCGCCTGTACGTTTCCAGACTAATAGTTTTTAATCAAATGTATGATCACTTTCTTCTGATGCACACGATTAAGGGACTTTGTTATTCAGGTGAGTCTCACATTGTACTCGTCTCCTAAGAGCATTTATTATTACTTGCTACATACATTTTTGACAACCTGACAATGACTCTTTTGTCTTAATTTGGAGAAAACATACTCTGAGCTTTTGAAGTTGGCGTACTTGTTCAAGGAAGCCAGAAAAGCTTTTCAACCATTTGAGAGGGTGTAAAATACAGAAGACGGTGTGCGTTTCTTTCCCCCTCATCTCTTAGAGCCCTGTTACCCAAGAGAGTTCACCGATTACCCAAAGCAAGTTTCATTTTGTTTTCTCTCTAGTTTGAAAACTGCAGTTTTTATTGCTTCGACTCTCCTTGTGTAAGAGAGCTGTTTCAGGTTTTTAGAGTCTTAAGAAAGGCTTTGCTGGCTCTGTGCCAGCCTCCTTCCCCATTGCTCAGGTTTGTGGTCAGTAACACTCTGCCGGTTTTCCTAAACCACTCAGGGGTCTTTCTTGGCCCCCCCACCCCACATTCCCCTTCACGTTGTAAACGTAGCTTTTTAAGTTGGTCCCTTGATTGCTTCAAGTAATTGATCTGTTGGCCTAAAAATGAGTGGCTCCGATTCAGAAGTAGGAGTTAAACCAAGTTCTGCCTAGGGACAAGGGTGTTGGGAGGTCTGCTTCTCTGGAGACAGTGGTCAGCAGTGTTGCAAGCAACTCCATGTCTGGTGCCCCAGATGGTCTCACTGGGTGGTAGGGTGGCCAAGCCTTGTGTGAACTGGCTCATTTGTTCATTCATTCACTAATTTCCGCATTCTTTTTTGTGTTAGCTAAAAAATGCTTATCATAGGCCAACCATGGTGGCTCATGCCTATAATCCTAGCTCTTTGGGAGGCAGAGGCGGGAGGATTGCTTGAGCCTAGGAGTTTGAGACCAGCTTGACCAAAACAGTGAGATTCCATCTCTACAAAAAAAGAAAAAAAAAAAATAGGCATGGTAGAGTGTGCCTGTAATCTTAGCTACTCAGGAAGCTGAGATGGGACGATTGCTTGAGCCTAGGAGGTTGAGGCTGCAGTGAGCTATGATCATACCACTGCAATCCAGCCTGAGTAATAGAGTGAGACACTGTCTCCCCAACCCGTGCAAAAAAGAAAAAAATATTCTTATCATATACATTCCCAACTCTGCAGAGGTCCTGGGTCACATTTCCTGCAAAGTTGCTCTGCCTCCCACAGGCCTGAGACCTCTACATGGAGAGAATTTCATAGGTGTTCACCTTCCTGTTGCTACTTTGCAACACAGACTTCAAGATTCAGAGAGGTAGGATATGATAAAAGTTTTTTTTCTGGACAGAGGAAAGCTACACCATTCATCTAGATCTCATTAATCCGTATTCATTTTGACATGCTTTTCTGCAGTTGACCTTTTTATTTATTAAAGTGCTTTACAAGATATTCAGTATCATTATTGAAGCTATAATTATTAATGATCAAAGTCAGCGGTACTTGTTTTAGTATCATCATCATCACCACCATAACCATCACTGTCATCATCAGGGCCACAACAGCCTCTTCTTTTCTCTTAAATCTTCCAGCAATTCTTCGACTTTGCCTGTTTATTCATCATACAACATTATTCTAGTATTTAGTACATGCGCTTAGTCTTTGATTTCTTATTTTCAAATGCATGTGTTTAATACCAGAATGTATGTAGCTGTTTTCTGGCCTGAATTTGGGCTGAGATGATGAGAAGTTTAGATGCCACTTTCAGCTAAGTGGAATTGTTTTCCCTGTTTGGACTCTGGGTCATTGACAAGCGTCATCACTGTTTTTAGTTGAAATGTGCTTCCACGTGGCTATTCATCAGTACACACATATCTAGACGTGTGCTAGCCTCAGTGAGAGTTGAAGAATCTGTGTATTCATTTCCTTTATCTAGAAATCCTTATTATTGTACATAAAAGAGCTTTCCATCACTTCTTTACATTATACTAGTTATTCGTTATTATTATTTTTTTGAGACACAGTTTTACTCTCTTTTTGCCCGGGCTGGAGTGAAATGGCGTGATATCAGCTCACTGCAGCCTCCACCTCTTGAGTTCAAGTGGTTCTCCTGCCTCAGCTTCCTGAGCAGCTGAGATTACAGGTGCGCGCTGCCATGCCTGGCTAATTTTCGTATTTTTACTAGAGACGGGGTTTCACCATGTTGGCCAGGCTGGTCTCAAACTCCCGACCTCGGGTGATCCACCCACCTCAGCCTCCCAAAGTGCTGGGATTACAGGCATGAGCCACCGCACCTGGCTTTATTATTATATAGTTATATGGATTTATCATTTGAGGTGGAGATTTGAGTTTATGTCTCCTGTAGACAACCATAGACTTTGTTTCATTTTAAGGTCAGTGTGGCAGACACTGCTGAGTGTCTTCAAATATCTGTTCTCCCTTTATTACCTACTAATAAAATACCTAATTTTCAACAGCCTGGGAAGAGACTATATTTCCCTGTTTTCCTTTGCAGCTAGAGTGATCCTTTGATGGAGTTCTAGTAAATGGGACTTTAGCAGAACTGTCGTATCTGAGGGCTTCCGTAGGGTTTATAACTGATCCACTGAGAGATAAGTTCAGAGCTTGAGAGTAAGCCTTTAGAAAAGTTCGTAGCTGTTTGTCAGAATTAAGCTCGTGTCTGTTCAATGTAGTAATTTTAAAATGGACTTATATTTTGTATGTCCTTTTAAATTTCCTTTCTCTAGTAATTCTCAATGTTTTTTAAAAATCTCTTCTGGAGGAGGGTACCCTTCACAAAGTTATTTGTCAGAGATTTGGGGAAAAAAAAAAAAGGCCTTTCACCATGGTTAGTTTGAGAAGCACAGCAATGCAGTATTTCTACGAAGAGTGTATACAGGCTGAGGGTGGGCCCTTCGTTGCCCTTTTCTTTTGCTGGCTGACTAGAATGCTGACATTAAAGCAGTTAGAGTTCGATCAGGTGAAGGCGACTCAGACCCCAAGTTGGAGCTGTGTGTTGAAGACAGAAGAACAAATATGTAGAAGAAACTTGCATTTCTATTTTTTAAAAAATATAATAAATCATCCAGCCCCAAATGTCAAGAGCCTGGGTGTCTAATGATGGTTGACTGTCACCCCCATTTCCCACACTTTAAATGAGAGAAGTAAACATCTGACTTACTAAAACCACCGTTGTCACTCACAGCCGAATCTCATCCTGACTGAAATGTCACTAGCCCCCTTTGTTTTTCTCTCATATTTTCTCTGTTTGGAGAGGCTGGTTGACCCATCAACGGGTGGTGTGGGGGAACGGAAAGACCTGGGATTTTGGGGACAACAGTGACCGTGGGGGAATCTCTACATTCCTACTTGGAAATGGACTAGCATTCTACACTTCAGTATCTCCCTTTATAAACCAGGAATACTAAGAACCTAAGAGTCTCCATGAGGATTAGATGAGGTAATGTTTGTAAAGAATCTGAGATATAGTAAGTTGATCAGCAAATGTTATTTATCCTCTTCTTCCCTCTACAAAGATAACCAAGCTGAGATAGCCTAACTCCCCCAGCTCAGAAAATAGCAAGTTATATGCAAAATCAAATGCTGATGTAACCATTTCCATTCTGAACTCAGAAAATGGAGATAAATCTCTTGCAAGGTTTTTGATTTTGGTTTTTAGATGCAGAACCTTAAAAAAAAAAAAAACCTAAACTAAACGTTTTGCCAAAATATAGTATATACAACAGATGTGAGGGAAGGACATTGTTTTAAATGGCAAACAACAGCTCTCAACTTCTACACATTCGGCTGTTCCCTACTCCTCAGTGACCCCAAAGACCCCAGAGAAACTCAGTATGAAAAATCACTATGTAAGTGCCATAGTTATTACTTTGTTTGCAATTCACTACAACACTGTTTCTCAAAATATAATTCCTGAGTCACTTGGGAGATTACAACCAACTGAATTAGAATCTCTGGAAGGCATCCTAAGAGTCTGCATTTGTATGAAGCATCCCAGGTGGTTCTGCTCAGCCCTAACATTTGAGAACTACTGGATAGCAGACTGACTTATTCTAAACGCATTTTTTAACCCGTTCTAAAAATAATACGTGTACATTCAAGACACCAGCAGATCATAGGAAGGGAAAAAAAATCACTTACGCTTCCACTACCTTAACCTAGAAACTTCTAGGACTTTAAAGCACTTCTTTTCCATCTTTTCTGCCTCATACCTAAATTTTTATTTACAGTAGAGTTGTAGCCATATGATTGTTGTTATCATCGTTGCTTACGTGTGTTAAATAATTTTGTCTCCATATAATAACAACCTCTGGCGATTTTTCCTTTCTCTCTCTTTTTTTTTTTTTTTTGTTTAGACGGAGTCTTGCACTGTCACCCATACTGGAGTTTAGTGGCATGATCTTGGCTCACTGCAACCTCCACCTTCTGGGATCAAGTGATTCTCCTGCCTTAGCCTCCTGAGTAGCTGGGACTATAGGCTCACATCACTACGCCTGGCTAATTTTTGTATTTTTAGTAGAGATTGGGTCTCATCTGGTGATTTTTCAAGTAAGGTAATGGAAGCAAGAGAGGTTTACATACATGGTGTACATATTCCTCAGCAGCCTGTTTCCTTCCCTTATACCTATCTCAAAAAACATATTATTTTTCAGAATTATTTTTTCCTGTTGCTTTTGACTGTAAATGGCAGACTTAAATTTAGTTAACATCTGCTCTAATGTTGGATAATGTGTGGAGTCCCCAGTTTTCAACATTAAAAATAAAATATTTGTTGAAGTGGTTTTTTTTTTCTTCTTACAGTATATGTAGAACTCTTTTCTCGAAAATGTTTCTTAAACATTTATTACTTAGAAGATTTGAGCCAATGATACATTGCTGAGATTTGTAAGAATAACACCAACCTACATTGAGTATTATTTTCTCAAAGGAATATTTTGAGGCACATCCCATCTTCATATCAGGGAACAAACTGTCACATTTTAGTGAAATCTGTGGGTTATGCGTGACCACACACAGTGTCATGTTTGCTCCCTTTACAGAAATCTAAGTAAAAGAATCACTTTTTCCTAGTATCTGGATGACTTGATTTCTTACCATCTTGGGCCTTCTTGGAAACCCTGAAATGTAGCCTTTTCATCTTAATTCAGAAAGTGTTCATTCTCACCGTTTTCCTGCATGAGAATTTCCTGAAGCTATCATGAATCTATGGAAGACTCAAGGTAGTACCTTTTTCACAGCATTTAAAAAAATAGTGCTGGCTCCTTGGCTTGTCCGGTCCACCCTCCATGCCAGCCCCCGGTGTCCTAGAACCATCTAAGCTAACTCTCCCATAAGCTGTGGTCTCTGGACCTCAGCCTGTCCAGGCCCCTTCATGACCCAGTCACAGTGATTCTATCTACACCTACCACAGCTGGGTAGGCGGTATGGGAAGACCACAAACTTGAGAGTCAGACGGATCGAACTTCGTCTTCAGCCTCCCCACTTAGAAATTATGTGACTGCGGTCTGGTTATTGGTAACGTCTTCTTGCTCAGCTTCCTGACCTGCAAAATGGAAATAAGAATACCTAGCACATGGGGTTATAATGAAGATGAAATTATTTAATGTGTGTAAATAACAACAATGGTTAACACGTATCAGAAGCTTGTCTTAGTGTTTATTGTTTTACGTGTATTGTCCTGTTTCATCCTCGTGCTTACCCTGAGAGAAAGGTGACATTATTATTCGTATTTTGCAGGTGAGGCTTAAAGAGGTGAATTATTAGGTTGAACTGTATGTAAATGACTATGTAAGTAAAAATGGTTGGCGCTCATCAATTCCCTAAGGTTCACTGTAATAATTTGTCCAGGTCTCATAGCAAAAAGGTGGCCGGATGAGGATTTGAACCCACGGCTCTCTAACCCATAAGCCCATGCTTTTCAGAATTAATCAGAGCTCTACAGTACTTGACCCCGGGCCTGACACCAATCAGGAACTTAAAAACCCATTAGTTCCTTTTTTGTTTTATTTTTGCCCACTATTAAAATGTGCCAAAGTAATAAGATCAAAGAGGGCCCGTGCGTTTTGACAAACATCCGAATTGTGAATTTCAGCATAGAACAGGGTATGGAAAGCAAACACAATGAGGAAAATTGCCGCGGCCGGTCCCGACAATGTGTGGATTGAAAAACCACACGCATGCACAGAGACCTGATGTGAATGGTATTTCTGAGTGGAAGCTAAGTAGGAGCTGAAAATGGCCTTTTAAAATACAGAACATAAGGATGCAATTCACAGAGATGGTCTAAACTGTAAACATGCAGCTGTGGGGTTTGTGAGGCTTGATGCTTACATACCGGCAGCATACAAATTGTCAAGTACTTAAAGTTCCATTGTTGCTGAAAAGGCCTCACCCAATGTCCTTAAATGTTCCCTTTTTTTTTTTTTTTTTCAAACCACAGGATTTATATCTCTCGTAGCCTATAATGAAATACCAACAAGAATTGTGTGTTGGTGTAAGAAATAATCATCTTTCCAAATCCTTTTGTTTTATCGTTTGCTAATAGAGATCTTTGGAAAAAAAAATTCAAAGATTGACGTTTGTGCTCTCCTAAACTCCTGCAAAGAAACCCGGTGCAAGGATTGTTCACTGGTGTTCTGCAGCGTTCTTCTTACTCAACTCTCTCTCGAGGCGTTGTGGACCTTCGTGGGGTTGTTTTCTAGCACCTACCCCGACCCCTTCTTCTCCTGGAAACTCTGTTCCTACCTGCTCCCCTTGTGGCTACCTTGGGAGGTGCCATTTTTATCGAGGTTAGTCTGTGGTTAAGCACCTTCCCACAAGCTCAGGGAAAAAAAAAAAAAAAAGGTCCCCTCCCCAGATTTTTAGAACTGGGAAGTTTCCATTTCCTTGCACTGGTGGAAACTCTAGGACATAAAACTTGGGAGCCGATGGCCTTCAGGCTGCCCACAATGTGGAGAAACGACATTTCAGATATTCAGATGAAGTCTCTGGCTCCAGTGTTTTTGTAGGTCTTGCTCCCTCCCTGACCTTGTCACAGTTTGGTTACACAACTCTTCCTTGAATTTCATAGATTGACAAATTCCCCTGAGTTTGGATTGGGGTTTTGTGACTTGCGAGCCAGTCATCCTAGGTCTGCTGCTGGCCATGCAGAGCTTTGGAATCACTTCTCTGATTCTCACGGCTCAGGAAGGAGAATGTATCCTGTGTGTGGTGATGGCAGGGTGGCTGGAGTTGAGAGGAGAGTCCCTTGAATGCCACGCAACATTCCTCCCTGTTTGATCTCATTACTTTGGTACATTTTAATAGTGAGCAAAAATAAAACAGAAAAGGAATTGATGGGTTTTTAAGTTCCTGATTGGTGTCAGGCCCAGGGTCAAGTACTTTAGAGCTCCGATTAATTCTGAAAAGCATGGGCTTATGCGTTAGAGAGCAGTGGGTTCAAATCCTCATCCGGATTTGACTGCACACTGTCCAAACTCCATTTTTAACCTTGACTGCATAGTATCATGTATACTCATTAATCATCCCTCGCCATAGGAGAATCTGAGTTCCTTGGAGGGTGGGATTTACCTTCTTGAGAAGTAAATCCCCAGCATTTCACACAGTTCCTGGCCTTGAGTAAAAACTTCGTAAGCATTTGTTGAATTGAACTGAATTTGTTGGCAGTGTTTAAAGGACTTGATGGATAAAGGGAGATTTAACAGTTTATAGCCAGATTGGACTCAACCATGATGATTTCTGGTCCATCTTTTACAATGGCTTCACTTCTCCTAGCCTTTATTTCCCCAAGTGGTGATAATGAGACCTATCCCTAGTGGTTAAAATGACATGATCCATTTAAAGTGCTTAATCCAATTGCCAGGCACATTATAGGTGCTCAATAAATACTTCCTTTGTTTCCTTGTTAAGCCTCTGCCAACCAGAGATCAAAGATGATTGGCCCCGAAGTTATTTTTACCCCCAAATTTGACAGCGAAATCAGTAGAGATGCTAAAATATAGTGCACTTGACTTGCATTGATCAAGGTAGGCTAACTGCTATAACAACTTTACAGTTAGTGCCTTAACATAATACAAAATGACTTATTCATGTGACATCCGATGTAACTGAACCCAGTTGCAATGCTCTCTTCCGAGTAGGTATTTAGGGACACGGGCTCCTTCCATCTTCTGTCACCACCACCTTTATTTTTAGCATCTGTGGTCTTAGCAACAGTAGAAAGAAAGAATGGAGAAAAGACAGTGGATATTTAATCACCTTAGCCAATAAGTGACTCATATCACTTCTGACTACCACATCCAATTAATTGTCACCTCTCTTTTTTTCTTGGGTTTTCCCCCCAGAAAATATGACAGAAGTATCACCCAACCAGCCAGCCAGCCCGCCAGCCATCTATCCACTATCCATTCATCCATCCATCCATCTAGGCATCCCAGGTGACTCATCCCTGTGACCTTGGGAGACAGTCTTTGCTTCTATAGGTTGTTTGCCCCAACCCCCTGCTACATTCTTGAACCATATGTTCCCCATTGTTGGTACTTCCCCTAGTCACCTGGCGCTTTAATTTTTGCCTGTAACCATCTGAAACTTTCCTTAAATGTTCGGCCTTGACCTCTCATTCACTAACTCTTTCACCACCCTTCACTCACCTTACCTTCTTCTTCTGTGGCATTTCATAAATTTAATGATTGTAATTGTGATTACAGCATACTTCTTTATGTCTACCCCAGGCTTTGCTACAGGGAACTATATCATTATTTTGCAGACACAACAAATTCTGCAAGCATGTATCTTTGGAATAAGGGAGAGAGGGTTGGACACAAATGTGATTACAACATATGCTTCTCTGGGCATAGCTTTGCCCCATTGCACGAATATAGAAAATTTGGCAGGCTGAAAATAAGCGGAAAGATCCTCAAGCTGTTCCTTCCACCCCCTGGGATGTTGATTAAGTTAAGATTTCAGATTTTATTTATTCTACAGGTATTTGTTGAATATTTATTTCTTACGATATTTCTTACTGGGAATACAGCAGGATATACAAAACAGAAAAGTCATGGCCCTCATGGATTATTGGTTGTGAGTAATAGGAACCTTTCAAGCTAACTTAGGAAAAAAGGTTAGGGAGCCAAGGAGGAAGAGAGGGTGTGATGATGCATCAGGATACCAGAGAATCCTCTGGAATCCCACAGTGACACAGCCAAGCCTGGGGAGGGGTGACACTAGGGATAGAGACAGAAACCCACACAAGAGTCCTTTTCTCTGTCTGTCATCTCTGCTTTTCTCTGTACATCTGGTTCAATTCTTCTCTTGCCATGAATCAGCTATTTGTACTCCTGTGCACGTTGCGAAGATCAGGAATTTGCACATTATAGTCACAACCATACCTAGAACCAAATTGTCTAACACTGACTCCCGAATCCAAATTTCTGGGAGAAAGAATTGGATGGACTCAATCTGGACCTGGTATCTACATTTGGTCCAGTCATCTGTATCCAGCATCAGGGTCTTGATGAAAAAACCATGGCTTAGCTGGGTACAGTGGCTCATACCTGTAATCCCAGCCACTTGGGAGGCTGAAGTGGGAGGATCGCTTGAAGCCAGGAGTTTTGAGACCAGCCTGGGCAACATACGGAGGCACCATCTCTCAAAGAATTCTTTTAGGGAATAAAAAGGAAAAGTATGGCTTTGATTTTAAGAGCAAAGGCGTTTTGTAAATTTGGCAGATATCCCAACAGATGCATCAACCAGTCTCTTAAGACAATAATTTATTTGGCAAGTGGATTTTTCTAGTATGGTTACATAGTAATGAAAAGATTCTTATACCTCCAAACACACACGTGCACAGGCACACCCACCGGGCTCTTTTTTACTTCTCACTCATAGATTTGGAAACAACTATTATAGAAGTTTTTTGGTATAACTGCCAGGAGTCATTATTCCCATCCACTGTGTGGGGATAAGAAAATCGAGACCCAATAGAGTGTGGGGTGCTGAGAGAACAAGCCTACGTTTCCTTGAGACAAAGTCTTGCTCTCGCCCAGGCTGGAGTGCAGTGGCAGGATCTCTGCTCAGTGCAACCTCTGCCTCCCATGTTCAAGTGATTCTCCTGTCTCAGCTTCCTGGGGAGCTGGGATTACAGGTGTGTGCCACCAAGCCTAGCTAATTTTTATATTTTCAGTAGAGATGGCATTTCACCATGTTGACCACGCTGGTCTCAAACTCTTGACCGCAGATGATCCACCCACGTTGACCTCCCAAAGTGCTGGGATTACAGGCATGAGCCTAACTATCCTCATTAAGCCCTCTGCTTTCTGCAGTCATTTTCATGGTGATGGGTTATAACAGGACAGACCTTGTACTTTGGAATCAAACATTCTCAGCTCTGCTGTCTGCTCTTTGTGGGGCCCTGAACAAAAATCTTTAATGTCTTTGAGCATTCACTTCCTCATTGGTCAAGACTTTTCTCACTGCACTATATTTGAATGAGACCCATATCAATGCAATGAAATTCTCATAAACCCAAGACCAGGAATAGCCTCGCAACAGGAATTTAGACCACGCCAAGTGTCAGCCATGGGTTGCAGGGGCTCCTGTCTCATGCTGGACGCTCCTGCCTGGCTGCCTCTGGTCTCCAGCAGAAGCCCTGTCGTGCTTGAGTGACAAAGCAGATTGCTTCCTCCCACCTTTGTGGGTTAGGACCCCTTTTTCTATCCTAGTTTCACTCTGATGGGCGAGTTCACTCAGAGTGAAACTGTAGCAAAACCTCAAGGTTTGGCTTAACTGCAAAGAGGTGGTTGATATCAGATTCATACCCCAGAACCAGAAGACCACTCGTGAGAAATTCTGTAAGCACAGGAGTGTGGTTTATGTCAAAATCAATCTGATGGCGTGAAGCCATTCTGTGCCAAGTGAAAACATAGCATCATCGCCTACATCCTTGAGCCTAGAACCTCTTCACTCAGCACCAGCTAGTGGGTAAAGCCCTGGAGAGGTTGTAACAAATCTGATTCCCTGACACTCATCTGAAACAAGATTCGGCAAAATTAAAAGCAATATTAATATATGTCACCTTGGGAGACAGAGACAGAGGAGTAGAAGAGGAAAGAGTCGGACGGACTTTTATTCGAGACCCATTTCTGCTTCTTCCCAGGGAGTGGCCTCTGCTGAGTTCCTCCATCTCCTTCTTTGTCAGACACAGATAATACCAACTGCATGGATCTGTTATGAGAGTTAAATCAGGGGAGGGTCATGAGGTCACCTTCCCATGGCCAGGAGAAGCAGGTGCTCAGGAATGGCCACTTCTCTGGTCACTTTATAGACCTATGGAGATGTTGAAAGTACCTTCATGGGTTGATCGCTGTGGTTCATATAACTGTTTTCATGAACCACAACCCACCAGAGAGACCCCAGTGTTTTGATTTCACTACATACCTACAGTCACAGGCCATTTAAGATCCACAGTCTGCTCTTTTAGTTTCTGCCAGCAGATTCGGACTCTTTTGCAGTTCACAGGACAGGTGAAGAGTCGTTCATGTGATGCAAACTTCTGAGAAGGGACGTGTGGGGAAGATGGGAGGGAGGTGATATTTATTGAGTATTTTCTTTTTGCTTTCAACTTTATCCCTTGTGTGTGCTTACAGAGGTCATGAATTGTCCGCTGTTGTATGCGTCGTCCGTGGCAGATGTGCATAATAAGTTCAGGAGGGACTCAGTTTTGGGAGGCTGGGGATACTAGAAGATTCCCCTACAATGTTGAAATCTACATCAGAGAGTGGTGTGAGTGGTTCCCAAAATGCCTACCTGGCACTCCTACCAAAGACACAACATGGAACTCGGGGCCTCTTGTTTCAGCCATTTTCATCTTCGCTGTAAATCTAGACAAGATAACGAATGAAGAACCTGACACATTTAAGGAACTCCATAGTTGGGAGCCCAGTGTGAGTCATTATGGCCAGTCCCTAACACTGCGGTTCCCCTACTTGAGGGCGCAGGCAGGGGCACTGTGTGGCCTCCTTGGACAGTAAGCATTGCCGTGTGATTTGCTTTGCCTAATGAAACGCGAGTGACAAAAACGTGTCACTTCCAGAAGGAAATGTTAAGAGCCAGTGTGTGGTTCACCCTGACCCCTTCCTATGGCCCAGCAATTAAGGAAGCAATGTTCAGATGAAACCTGTGTCCTCCTTCTGGGTCCCTGAGTGACCACAGTCCACAGAGCTTCCCTGTTGGCCATTATTAATGTCAAGAACAAAGCGGTGTAAAGTCACTAAGATTTTGGAGGTATCGGCTGTTGCAGTAGAACCTAGCCTATCTCACTCAACACAAACATTTTCTTTCTCACAAAACCTCACACCAGTGTTGTTTTATTCATCTGCTTATGCACGCGTATGGCTGCAACATCCTTCCAAAATGCATTACAGGCTCTAATGCACGATAAGACAATTAGGTTCGAAGCAAAACAAAGACAATTGCACGGCACAGAGGGAATATACTGCTACAGTAAACTGATCACTAACACCCGGCCCTGAATTTGCTCAAAAGTTTGCACTAAGGCACAAAGGGAGCCGTGTGGAGCTCCAGAGTTCCCATCTGAGGTCTTGTCTAACTCCTTGGCAACTTTTATGTACTTGTATAGGAGAGTCTTTTGCCAGATGGTTGAAATGTTCATCCTTCTATTTTGTTTTAATGCAAACTGACATTTCTTCGTCTTCCTGCGGTGGGTTTCTTTTATGAGGTCGTGCTTTGCATTTTCATAGAAAGAATTTCTGACTCCCGATCGCAGCCCACCCTTGTAGTTTCTGTGGGGGCTGTTTTGGTTAACCACTTGCATCAGTTGTAAGGCTCCACGGGCAGAACCAGACCATCGTGAACTTCTTGATTTACATGGTGGTGGAGAGTGGCTGAGAAACCAGGGAGAAACAGGAAGGAGCTGATTGAGGACCCCAAAGGAGGGTGGAGCCACAGCTCACAGGCACTCTTCGTGTTCAGAAGGCCAGCTTGAAGAAAGATGTGCATATCTGCAAATGCATTTCTTGTTCCTAGTGAAGAGGTGAGGAGGGACACTGACTGTGTGCTAGAGCTGTGCAAAGAGAAATAAAACTGTAAATGGAGAAAATATGTAAAGATCAATACATCACACGAAAGATAAGTCATAAGAACAACAAATAATACCAATAATAAATAATATAAAATATAAATAATTCCTAAAATAGTGATACCAGCTTATGACAAGTAATTCCTTTTGTTATTTATTTATTTATTTTTTTTTTATTTTTTATTTTTTTGAGATGGAGTCTCACTCTGTTGCCCAGCGTAGAGTACAGTGGTACAATCTCGGCTCATTGCAACCTCCACCTCCCGGGTTCAATTAATTCTCCGGCCTCAGACTCCTGAGTAGCTGGGACTACAGGTGCATGCCACCAAACCCAGCTAATGTTTGTATTTTCAGTAGAAATGGGGTTTCACCATGTTGGTCAGACTGGTCTTGAACTCCTGACCTCGTGATGCACCTGCATCAGCCTCCCAAAGTGCTGGGATTACAGGCGTGAGCCACTGCACCTGGCCGACAAGTAATTTCTAAGTATTATTTCTTTTGGTCTTCACAATGACTCCTTGTTAGGGTTTGCTGCATTTTATACAAAGAAGAGAGGAGTCTGTGGACGTGATATAAAGTGGGACATGTATTCATTTACTCATTCAGCCTTTCATTTGTACATATATGTATATTTTAGAGACAGGGTCACCCTGTCTAGGTATTAACAGTTATTGCAAAGATGATATAATTTCGAAATCAAAATACAGACACATTTGTCTGTCTCCCAGGCTGGAGTGCAGTGGCACAATTAGAGCTCACCACAGCCTCGAACTACTGGGCCTAAGCAATCCTCCTGCCTCAGCCTCCCAAAATGCCGGGATTACAGGCGTGAGTCACCACACTCAATTATACACTCAAATATACATATGTATATACAATATACATATGTGAATACATCTGGATATACATGTTTAAGAACAAAAACATGGAAGTACCGTTTCTATCTCTCTCTCTCTCTTTCTCTTACTCAACTCTGTTGGGAGCTATGTTAGTTGTTTTCTTTTTCCAAAACACCTTCTGGAGGTCTCTTAGATTTTCCCGGTGACGAAGGAGCTGCTGTCCAGGTTATTACAGCAGTAACAGTGGCCAAGAAAATGATGTGAGGTTGAAGTGGACAGATTATGCTTTTCACTGCTCTGGGAGGTTCCCATTGGGCGGTCTGCTTTGCTGAGCTTTGAAAAAGAGCTTTTCTGCTTCCCAGTTCACTGGGCCGATGTGGGCACAGCCTCAGGTTTGGGTTTTTTCTCCTCTGCTCCTTCATCACATAGAAAACTAATTTCCTAAAAAGAAAATTCCATTGGAAATGCAACTTTCTCAATAAATTGAGTCTACTCAAAGACTAGCAGGTGAAAGTGGTCCAAATAGAAAAACCAGTTTCTGTATTTTGTCTTCAAAATTGTATCATCTTTATAATAACTGTCAATACCTAGGAAAATGCATACATTTTGTTACTTACCAATAACAGTTACCCCATAGTCAAAAGGCATTCAGAAGTATTAGCAGAAATGTAGTCAGTAGCCAGGCATAGTGGCTCACACCTGTAATCCCACCACTTCAGGAAGCTGAGACTGGAGGATCACTTGAGGCCAGGAGTTCAAGGCCAGCCTGGGCAACACAGTGAGAACTTATCACTACAAAAAATAAAAACAAAAAAATTAGCCAGGCCTGATGCTACATGCCTGTAGTCCCAGCTACTCACCTGTAGTCCCAGCTACTTGGGAGACTGAGGCAGGAGGATTCTTGAATCTAGGAGGTTGAGCCTGCAGTGAGCCATGACTGTGCCACTGCACTCCAACCTGGGCAACAGTGTGAGACCCCATCTCAAAAAAAAGAAAAAAGAAATATAGTCAGTAAGAAAGAAAACAAACCAACAGTCAATATTGTGGCTGCTCTCAACATTCTTTAAACTGATCACATTGCCACTTTATTTCTCTTTGTAAAAATGAAAATTCCCAGCACATGTTAGATGCTCAGTAAATGTTAGTTGAGCATCTTCTGTCTGAGAAGTTCAGGCAACTTTTCATTCTTTCAATTGTAAGCTTTAGTTTCTTATTACAAATTATTATTGTTTTAATTTGATTGATATACAGAGGTCAAATTTGTGCGAAGAAAATGCAAGCTTAGCGATGAGAAAGCATGTCTTCTGCTGTTATGTTTCTTGATATGTTTTGAGGGTATTGAGCTCTAATTTACATAAGATGACTTTTTGAAAAAAGATTAACTTATCAAAACTTGTGGCAGAAGCAAGACTGTCAGTATAGTACTATCCAAATTCTAAAGTAATGAATGCTTCTTTCCCTCTGGAGTTACAGGCCTGACTCTGGGGAGTGGATAAAGAATGTGTGTCCTGGCCAGGCTCTGTGGCTCATGCCTGTAATTCCAACACTTTGGGAGGCCAAGGTGGGAAAATCAGTACAGCCCAAGAGTTTGAGACCTGCTTGAGTAATGTCGGAAGACCCTGTCTCTACAAAAAATCAACAGAAATTAGCCAGGCATGGTACTGCATGCCTGTAGTTCTAGCTATGTAGGAGGCTGAGGCAGGAGGACTGCTTGATGCTGGGAAGTTGAGGATGCAGTGAACTGTGATTGTGCCACTACAGTCCAACCTGGGTGACAGAGTGAGACCTTGTCTCAAAACAAAATAAAACAAACAAACAAAGAGTTTATGTGTTCGGTAAGAGCTCCAGTCACATCTCTAGTACAGACTCTGCAGAGCACTAGGAGGCCCCGGGTCTGAATGGGATATGGTGAGAGAGGCAGCCTAGGGAATGGAGATACCTGGGGGTCCCCATCTGCTCCTGATGGACAGCTCGGATGACCCCAAGACCCTCTACCAGGCACTGATGGAGTAAGGCTGGAGGTGGGGATTGCACTTTAGAGGTAAGAAGCCAGGTGGCATGGTGAGGAAAGAATTCATGAGATTTATAGAACAGTCTGGGAGAAATGCCATGATTTCAAGCCCTTCACCTAAATCTTCAAAAGTGGCATGGATCAGGGCCTCTCTTCCCCAACCAGGAGCATGTGAAGCATGGAGACCTCTGGAATTGTGCTCAGAAAATGCTTGGTTCTTCCTGTGTTGAGCAGGGAAGAAGCTAGCATGGACAGGGGAGAAGAAAACCAGTTGCATATCAAAGAAAGCTTATCTCAGTAAACACCACTGTGTTTGAGAGTCACATTGGGTGGTTTGTAGGCAGCTCTTCATTTTCAGAGCCAGTCAGGCAAGGCTTGGAATAACTTGTCTAAGAATCCTCATGTTACCC
The DNA here is from genome assembly GCF_047675955.1 of Chlorocebus sabaeus. Lineage (NCBI taxonomy): Eukaryota > Metazoa > Chordata > Mammalia > Primates > Cercopithecidae > Chlorocebus > Chlorocebus sabaeus. Next base: position 75,751,979 of record NC_132908.1, read on the forward strand.
CTGTGATAGAAGAACAAGCTTGAAAGGAGCCAGCCAACAGGCAGAAAGCCAGAGCAAGACTCTGTGCTGGACAAGAAGTCCTAAGCACTGGGGAGTTGACTTCATATTGGATGCAGAGAAGAATTACCTGCCGATGGCTGTTGGCCCATGGCAACCCCCTAGGTCCTTGCATTTGGGGTCCTGCTGAAAGAGGAGACTTAAGTTATTGAGTTATTGGGACTTGCAACACTTTGTCTTGAATCTGGCCTTTTCTCTGCTCTTTTAGTTTAGTACGTTCTCTTAGTTGTGAGGAAATCACTGAAGCCACCTCACATAATGTAAGCATGTATGCTCAAGGGGACCAGGAAATGCTGAAAAGCCAGGCCTCGGAAAGGACAGGATGTGGAGGGATGTTCTGGACTCAAGGAGGCCTAGGGACCGTCAGCAGGAGACATTCATGGGTCTCTAGTCCAAGGTTCCACCACCATCTCCTTGGCTTCTCTCTTCCATTCTAGCTTCTTCTGCTTATTCATCACTTTTGCTTCCTCTGAAATTTGTGCATCCTGATCTTGGCCTCTTTGAGCCCTCTGTGTAGTGTGAGCTCATCTGGTACTCCTGACCCCCTCAGGCTCCTGAAGGAGAACCATCAGATAGAAGCATCTCATCTCCCCAGGCCATGCCACTGGGCCTCAGCCAGGCTGTGAACTAGCTGGGCTCAGTCCACGGGGTGGCTTCCAAGCAGCCTAGACTTGGATCCCTAAGCACAGCCTGTGGATGGGACATTTTAAGGTAAAGGGAGGACGCAGGGCATTGCAGCCCGTTGGCTGTTTTCTGCAGCACAGCCATGCAAAATCCACATAGCGGCAGGAATTCTGCAGCTGGAGTTGCTCCCCTGAGACTCCGATCGGACAAAGACAGGGTTTGCAGAGCACTTTAGGTCTGGCCCTGAGCTGCGGGCAGCCTGATGAGTGTAGATGAATGGAGGCAAGGGATAACCTCACAGTCATCGGCAAGTCTTATCTGGGCCGCTGCAAGTATGATGGCTTCAGAAAAATGACAACATAAAGAAATGCGATGTTTTCTATGGGGGTTTCTTTTTGAAACTAAAAGGGGTTTTCTAGACCCACTCCATGGAGACCACTTTACTTTCCATTTTTCTCAGATGATGACATCTGCAGAGGGGCTCCTTCTGTGGGTACATCATTTCTCAAATATGTGGTCCGTGTTGAGAACCGCATAATACTTATTAATTACCACAGTTGATACTTACTGTGGGTTACTAAGACTACTTTAGATATACTCAAGATATTCAAAGAGAATTCATCGTCCACCCAACGGCAAAGTCCACAGAAGCCCAGGATGCATTCTGACCCTCATCCTTTAAAGCTTAGTGAACGTATTGATTACCTCTTTTCCAAAGGATACTTCCTTTTGGAGTGTACTATTAAAATCTATGTTTTGTCCTAACGTTTAGTGTAGTGAGGGAATACCGGGTGAACTCAAAGTACCTTGAACATAGCTGTTACCAGGAATGAAACCAATTCCATTTTGCCTGAATTAGGGCCCTTTGGTGTCTTTTCTTTACGCAATTAATACAATTCGCATGCTCCCCCGTACCAAGGGTGCGAATGAAGGCCACGTATGGTGGGCACAGGGCCTAGCTCTGTCATTTTATAGCTGCATAATAGGTTTCTTGACCTTTTTTGAGTCTCTACTCATGTTTTATATGAAGATATTAGTCATCTTCCAAGATTTTTGTAACAATTAGAATATTTGTAAAGTTCCTGGAAAAGGGTTGATAATAAATCAGCATCATCATGAACGTTGAAGGCGGCAAGTTTTTTTTTTTTTGAGACCGAGTCTTGCTCTGTCACCCAGGCTGGAGTGCAGTGACATGATCTCGGCTCACTGCAACCTCCTCCTCCTGGGTTCAAGTGATTCTTCTGCCTCAGTCGCCTGAGTAGCTGAGAGTACAGGCACACGTCACCATGCCTGGCTAATTGTTGTATTTTTAACAGAGACAGGGTTTCCATATTGTTCAGGGTGGTCTTGAACTCCTGACCTCATGATCTGCCTGCCTCGACATCCCAAAGTGCTGGGATTACAGGCATGAGCCACCGCTCCTGGCCAAGGTGGCGATCTTTATACATAAAAACACAGGAATGACTTCTTCGAATTGATGCACTAAAGGAATGTTTTCCAGTCCCCTAAGTGTTTAGGCATGGTAAACAGATTACCATGTTAGTTGCCCGGACCTTGCAAAACTTCATAGTGTTTGTTTGTTTGCCTTGGGAGGCTGTTTTGAGAAGGAACCTTTTCGTTCTTTGGAGTTCTGATGCGTTCATTGGCCCCTGTTGTCATGCTGGATACGGGGGCGGTTCATGGGGGGGCTTGGGTGCCTGAGAAAAAGAGTGAAAAACCCAACTGTGAAAACCCAAGAGAAACCGAAAGAGTGAACACTGGAAAAAAGAAAAAGGGGGGGCCGGCGAGCTTCAGGACCTAAGCGGTTAAGGAACTGGCTTCGACAGGAAGTGGGCAGGAGGCTGTTTTCAGTATGCTCATGGGAACCCAGCTGGAAAGTGCTGTGGTGAGTGTGTGTGGAAAAAAGGGGCTTTAATCAAGCTATAAATATCTGTTTCTTTGAAGTTTTATGACCAACAATTAATGTTACTGGAAGGCTCATAAAAAGGGCTGTTTCTTGACTTGGTGGGTCTGAGTGGGCCAGGGTCAGGTTAAGATCTTAGCCTCGTGGGATGCTGTCCCGACAGATTCCACTGTGTGTGTGTGTGTGTGTGTGTGTGTGTGTGTGTGTGTGTGAGATCTAATGTGTTGCGTCGGTGTCTAAAGGCATGCTCAGTATACAGTTATATAATTCATTCATTCATCCATTCATTCAGTTATCTCATGTTTCTGGAGGGCCCTCTATGTGCAATACCTAGTGATACAGCAGTGAACAAAGGAAATCCCTGCCCTCAGGGAGCTTTCATTCTATAGTTAGGGAAAGAGATATGAAACAAGACATGCAAGCAAGGTTAAATGCTGTAAAGATAATTCATTCCTGTTGAGAGGGCTGAGGGCAGGAGGAAGATGCTGTATGGCTCTAGACAGGGTTCTGTGATGAGTGGCCTATGGACAGATTCCGGCCTGAAGAGGTAGAGGGTGCGAGGGAGGAGGGGATGGCAGGTATCAAGGTCCCAAGGGAGGCATGTGCTCGGCAGGGCCCAGGCATGCCACCAAGGTCAGGAAGAGAGACCGAGGAGGCTTGGCCATGCCCTGCCTCGTTGGTTTTTACAAAGACTCTGTTTTGGTTATTTTGTTTTTCTTTTTTTGAGACATCTGGAGTGCAGTGGCGTGATCTCAGCTCACTGCAACCTCTGCCTCACGGGTTCAAACAATTCTCCTGCCTCAGCCTCCCAAGAAGCTGGGACTACAGGCATTCATGCCACCACACCCAGTTCAGATTTTTGTATTTTTTGTAGAAACCATGTTGGCCAGCCTGGTCTCCACCTCCTGACCTCAGATGATCCACCTCGGCCTCCCATAGTGCTGGGATTATAGGCACAAGCCACCGCTCCAGACCTAGAAAGACTAGATTTTACCCTGATCGAGTCAGGCAGGCTCTCAAGGTTTTATTTGGTTCTGCCCAGTGACCAGCCACCATAACCACATCCTTCCCCGAAACTTTCCTCTTCCTATCAAACAAAACAAACAATGTGAACAACAAAAGCAAAAACAAAATCTAAGTAGTAGTTGGGGCATTTTTATTTTAATGCTACTTTTTTTTTTCCCTCACCTTTTGCTATATGCTGATCCCAGTGCATGAAATTTGTTTGTAATCTCATTCCTAGGTTGAAGCTCTTCCACTGCTTTCATGAGCATAAATGAATTTGAAGGCTGGCGGGAGGTAGCAACATATATCAGCTTCCCCATCAGGTGCTCGTTCTACCTGATTTTCGTTCATGTGGACTTCAGGAATCTGGGATTTATGATCTTTGGATTTGGATCTTGGCTTGAGACTTCCGTGTGCACTTATCTTGGAGAGAGGGTTTACTCAGCAAAGAACACCCCAGAACAATCTGGGGGAAGTGTAGAGGGCAGTTTTAAAGTACCCTCGGGCAATTTAGAAGCTCCTACTTACTCAATGATATTCTTACCTCTTCGTTAAAGTAGCTCACCTAAAGACTTTGCTAGATAAAAGTTTTTTTCTCAAGAGGGTTTCTGCACACACCTGACCACATCTTTTTCTTTTCTTTTCTTTTCTTTTCTTTTTTTCTTTTTCTTTTTTTTTTTTTTTTTTTGAGACAGAGTCTCTATCACCAGGCTGGAGTGCAGTGGCATTATCTCGGCTCACTGCAGCCTCCACTTCCTGGGTTCAAGCGATTCTCCTGCCTCAGCCTCTTGAGTAGCTGGGACTACTGACTCATGTCACCACGCCCAGCTAATTTTTGTATATTTAGTAGAGACTGGGTTTCACCATGTTGACCAGGATGGTCTCGGTCTCTTGACCTCATGATCTGCTCGCCTCGGCCTCCCAAAGTGCTGGGATTACAGGTGTGAGCTACCTCACAGGGCCGCATCTTTTTCTTTTAAAGAAATGTGTAATTCAGATCAGTCTTGCTTTCAGGTAGTCTGAATTAGGGGAGTTTGCCTGTGTGCAAGAGAAGGCTGCCTCCTTCATTTTCTTGGGTGCAAGGAACCATTTGTGACTAATAGGATTCATGACATGTGTGTTTAGCCCACCAGTTATCAAGGCTTTAACAGTATTAAAACCTAAAGAGATAACAGAGAGGAAGCCTTTGGGAACTAGGAATCAATCGTGCTGGTTGGCTTGAAAACAGGGCAGTAAAATGGCAGCCGCCTAGCCTGTGGTCTTTAACATTAATAAAGCCAGAGGCGATATCACTTAGTTGTTCCAACATGATTGGTTGCTCATGGACGTGCACCCCTGCTCATCAACATCTCACCACCAGGCTGATCCTACACATCTTCCAGGAGCCCAGCTCTTTTCCCTGGAACTGGTTCTCTGAGTTTCAGCTGCAGTTCAGGGAAAAGGCCAGCAGCCACTTTCCTTGTTTTGTGTAATTGGTCTTTAGCCTGATCTAATTCAATCTGGCGATACCCCTTTTTCCAGTAAAAGTGGTTGGCGGGGAATGAATTGTGATGGAAACAGAGACAGATGTATATACCTTTCAGGGACATAATTTCCCCGGGACTGGACACAAAATGAGGGTTTTTGGAGATCTCTCTGGAATTAACGTAAATGTTATTGAAAACATATTATTCTATAGCTCTTCATAAACCCTAGGCCATCCTGAGGCTGTCTCACTCAGGCCCCTCTGCCCTCATAACCCCCTAGCCCCACAGGAGTGGAGCTTGGATTTCAACTAGAGAAGCCCTCCATTTTCACGGATGGACATGTGACTTTTAATCTATAATACAGAATGCTATTTTCTGGTTAGGTTGGTGCAAAAGTAATCGTGGTTTTCACCATTACGTTCAATAGCAAAAACCGCAATTACTTTTGCACCAATACTTTTCACCTAGCAATTCAACAGCTGTAAAGAAAAATGCTGGGCTATTGGTTACATCGCTGTGGTACAACCGTTTGATAGACAAGTCTACATCATTGAAAAGAATGACACTTCTAACGGAAAAAAATGGGCAAAAATTATGTGTTTACATCTATCAGAAAAGCAAAACAAATGTCATGGTGTGGTTGGGAGAAGGTGGGGAGAGAGGCAGATTTTGGAGGCCAAAGATACACAGAAACGCTAAATACCAGTCGATTAATATTGACAATAGTTGTGTTTAGGGGATGAGACTCTGAATTTGTTTTTTTAAATTTTCTCATTTTAAAAAATGAGTCCTTTCAATTATGAGATCAAAAAGAAATGTTCAGTAGCTTCTTCTGACCCAGTGTTTTTCTGTTTAGTTTAGAAAGAGTTTTTATTGGGGTAAAAATTGTGCTTGCAATATATACGATGATTTTTCTTTTTCTTTTTTTAAATGAAAAAGAGTCATTTTACAATCGCAGCAGCTCAGCCACCACCCGCAGCAGGCAGTGGGCCCAGTTCACCTTCCCAGCAGGCCTCCAGCGCCCGGTGCAGGGTGGCCCATTGGCACCCACAACAAACATGACGACATTACTTTTACCGCACACTTCCTGCGAGGCACAGCGCTTCAGCGTTTTTGGTAACTTGAATGAACATCAAAAGGATAATCAGATATTAGTTAAATGTGTTCCTCTTCTCCAGCCATTGATACTTTTCTTTCTTGCTTCCCCTCCCCCTGCCCTTCGACAGAGAGTGACAGGCCTGAAGTAAAAAGGGAAAAGGGGAACCGGGTGACTCAGCCCAGAGCAGGCCTCACCACAGCTTCCTGGCCACCTTTTCGCTCTCTCCTTCCAAGAGAGAAAGGGGAGGAAGTCCAGAGCCTTCTAGCACTTCGTACCGTCTTATAGACCACTTCCACAAATGCTACGGAATGAATGAATGCAGTATGAATGAATGAATGTCCATGAGATCAGTCAGAAGTAGTGGCATAACCTAGCCAGATAAAGTGCCCACCTAGAGCTCATCCCACCTCCTCATGCCTCTATCCTGTGAATGCAGAAATACATTTCTTCATTTACAAACAACTGTGCATGTAGGGTTGCTTGCAAAAGTTTGTCGTGTGCTGATATTTCATTACCACCTTTGCCAGCGCTCTTCTCGTCTGCATTTCCTGAGTGTTTTTTTTTTTTTTTTTTCTTGAGATGAAGTCTCGCTCTGTCTCCCAGGCTGGAGTGCAATGGCGTGATCTCAGCTCACTGCAACCTCCACCTGGTTCAAGGAATTCCCCTGCCTCAGCCTCCCAAGTAGCTGGGATTACAGGCGCCTGCCACCACGTCCAGCTGATTTTTTTTGTATTTTTAGTAGAGAAGAGTTTCACCATGTTGGCCAGACTGGTCTGGAACTCCTGACCTCAGGTGATCCTGAGGTCTGCCTCAGCCTCCCAAAGTGCTGGGATTACAGGCGTGAGCCACCGTGCCCGGCCATTTCCTCAGTTTTAAAAAGCAAACAACAATAACAACCACAACAAAAAAACAAACAACAACAAACTTTATCAGAGTAACCCTTTCAAAAACCCATCTCAGTCTGTTTTTGTTTTAAGTTAACATTTTCTAGAAGTTTTGGTATAAAATATGTACAAGGATAGATGTATAAACTTAGTGACCATCTGAAGATATTCCTGGAATGAGGAATAACAACCTCTCATTTAAAGGAGTCTTAAAGAGACAAGAAGAAGGAACGGAGAATGACAGTGTTTCTCTCATTAAAAGGAGCCCAATACTTATGGCTCCAACAGGTTTACTGTGTCTACCCCAGAGTGTCATCAACCCAAACCAGTTCGGCATCGTGGGCAATTTTCTCACTTTCCTGCTGAGGGGATTTGCCAGCTCGTCTTGTCGTCTTCTGAATTCTTTGGGCACACAGGAGGGGCGACATGGTTCTGGCTTATTTCTAAGTCCCTTTGAGGTGATTTCTGGTCCCCAAATTGAGGCAAAATAATCCTCACAATTTCTTGGATATTCTCTGCCTTGGCCCCTTTCTATTGCAAAGGAGGCTTCTCTAAGAGGCTTCCCAATGCCTCAGAATCTACTTAAGGGTATTTTTGCTGGAGAAAGAGCTGCTGTCTTTGTCCACCTGTCGTTTTCCTTTCTACCCCAACAGGGCTTTCTCCCTCTGGCAGTTTTATTTAGCGGGAGAGGACAGAAGAGATGGAAAAATGGACCCTGCATTTATAGCTGTTTCTTCAAGGAGCTCAAACTGCTTTCAGGCATTTCCTTATTACCTCATCAATCCTCATAATGGTCCCTCGGCAGAATTATTCTTATTTTCAGAATGGAGAAATTGAGGCACAGACAAAATAAATGCCTGGTGGAAGGTCAAAGAGCCAGGCAGCAGAAGAGGTGGGGGCAGAGGGAGGGCTTCTGGTGTCTGCCCTGGTCCATCAGTCACTGTCCTCTTCAAATAAGGAGATAGAGAGTGAGGCGCGGGGGAGCTGACATTGCATAAATAATAAAACAAATGGAGTCAGATTTAGTTATCACTCATCTAGCGGAAGTTGATCTTCTTGGGACATGAGTAGACTCTCACCTGGCAGGTTTTTCAACATGGAACCATTATTTGTTACCTGTGTTCTGTGTGCCAGGGACTGAGATTCTTCTCAATGGAGTTTACATGTGAGAGGAGCAATGGTCGAAACTCACAAACAGGAATACAGACCTCAGAAAGCCAACTTCACCCTTGCCCACTCCTTCACGTTGCCCTCCCCTCCTATCCGGATCACTGCTCAATTCTCTCTCTCTCTCTCCCTTTTTTTCTTTTTAAGACAGAGTCATACTCTGTCGTTCAGGCTAGAGTGCAGTGGCATGATCTCAGCTCACTGCAATCTCTGCCTCCCAGGTTCAAGCAATTCTCCCACCTCAGCCTCCCTAGTAGCTGGGACTACAGGCACGCGCTGCCACGCCCAGATAATTTTGTTGTTGTTGTTATTTTTGGTAGAGATGGGGTTTCATCATGTTGCCAAGGCTGGTCTCAAACCCCTGACCTCATGTGATCCGCCTGCCTTGGCCTCCCAAAGTGCTGGGATTACGGGCATGAGCCACAGAGCCTGACCACAGTCCTCTTTTTTAAGGACCTCCTGGCACCCAGCCATATTGGGACCCCTTCAGTTCCTTCTCCACAGAGAACCAGAATCTCCTTTGAAAATATGTTAGATCACCTCTTTCTCCTGCTTAGAGCTTTCTGAAGGTATCCCCTGTTACTCGGAGTGGAAGCCATGGTCTCGAGAGGGCCATGGCGTCTTGCGTGTTCTCTCTTCCCCCATGGGCTCTGTTCTTCCTGCCGAGGCTCTTCCCCCTGCTCACTGGGTTCCAGCTGTGCTGGCCTCCCTGCTGTTCAATGGAATGAGACCCATGCCCCTCCTCTTCTGGTTATCCCACTCAGAGTGCCCTTCAATAGCCACAGGGCTGGCCCATCCTTTCTCTATTACCTTCGGAGGAAGCCTTCTCTAGATACCATCTTCAAAACAGCAGTCTTCCTTCTCCATCCCCAGCAGCACCTCTGACCCCTCACCTGCTTTATTTTTCTCCATATTATCACCATCAATCCAAGCACAATTTCCAGTTACCCATTTTGCTTTCTCCCTGCTCTTTGAGAATGCTGGCTCCGACAGGGTAGATATTTCGCCTGTTTTGTTTATGCCTGCATCCCCATCACTAGGGACCTCATAGGTGCTTAGCAGATTTTTGATTTTAAGACAGAAATTGACTCTCACAGAATAAGAAAAAGGAGCCTGAAGCCGAGGTTTATGCCCAGAAGATCGCACTAAATTCTCTATACTCTGGCGAGGAGAAAAGATCAGGGTGGGGTGGGGACATCTGTGGGCATGGCACAGAAGGCATAGAAGGATCTCTTCATTTAAAAGGTCAGGTTGGATTTTTTTTAAACTTCAATACCAGTTAACTTACTTGCTTCCGTCATACCCTGTAGGTACTCGTTATAGACAGGAATACATGCAGGGCGGAGGCTGCTCTGGGTCAGTGGATTCACAGAGAAGTCAGAATTCTCTTTTATAAAGAGCCTGCTTTTCACAATAATTGCATAATGACGTCTTTGATTCCCAGGCCCTCATGCCTAGCTGTTTCCTTAGGCATTTATTCAAGATCCGAGATGCCATTCACAATCCAGCAGGATGCCTATTTGTATCTGGCTCCAAAACTTTTTTTTTTTTTTTTTTGGCCCACATCACTGCAGCCCATGGCAGAAGATTCTAGCAATTAGCAGGAACTGAAAGTGATAATTTATTGCAAGCAACACTGTGATCTAATAGTCACACATTACAAAAGCAAAATCCATATTTTGTTCACGGTGGCACTGCAGCGCTATCATATTCTCCACATGCTTTCTACTGTCTTTTGTTTGTATTAGGAAGAAAACATAACCCTGTCCCACTGAGAATCAGAGAGAGCCCCTCAGGTTCTGAGAATGATGACGTTCAACAGCTTACTCCAAAGGGGATTAGGTCTGTGTACTAGGGGTGAACGCTGTGCCATTTAATTCTGTTTCCAAATGATCTTTGGAGGAGAAAGGATACTTTCTGCCTTTTATTTAGGGAAGGTGATCATGTTGGCACAGGGCATAAGAGAGTAGGGGGGCTGAGAGCGGGAATTGAGGACATTCAAGCCTTTTGCCCGTCGATCACAGTTCAGATCTATTGATTTTAACCATTGCATCTTGCCTCGCATCTGAACTTCAAGTGAAGTTTCAAACCACCAGGTAACATACATTACAGGCAAAATGATAAGTCAGGTCCTGCCGGGTGACTAAGGCAGTGTGGCAATGCTTCAAGTCTTTAAAACCATATCCCAGTGGCCCCAAAGCATTAATATGTCTGGAACATTGCCTGTCCAATATCTAGAGAGGCGCCTGCAGAATTTGATTCCTAGGTACATCAAGTTTTTGAGCTAGAAGAAATTTGAAACGCTCTTTAGTCCAGCAAATTTCAAACCTGTCTGCTCATCAGAATCACCTGGGTGCTTGAAAACACATAGATGCCTGGGCCTCACCATCCAGAGAGACGTTCTTTTGATTGCAGATGGAATCCAGAAGCTCCAAGAAGAGGCAGAGTCACATTTGGGGACTCCTCTTATTTACTAGAGGAGGAAACTGAGTCTCAGTGTCTGAGACAGAGAGTGGGGATTGAACACAGACTCCCAACTCCCAGTGTGTGGTATTTTCTCCTAGACTGCATTTCTGCTTCTTAACCAGCAGAAGAAAGCCCGTTAACTAACCCGTCAGGGATCACCTGGGCAAATGAGTGCATATTAAGAATTGTCTGGAAAGAAAAGAAGGTCATTGGAATCTTCTTCACCCCTTCCCTGGTACTGGTGGTTGCATTTCAATGGATTTCTCCAAAAGCAATTATCACAGTGTCCCTGTGTGTTGAGCAAACTTCCCTTGTAATCACCTTAGGGTTTTCTTTTGTTAAAGAGTAAAAAGAATGGTTTCATAGTGAATTTTTCCTAAAATGTGCAGGGTGTAAGAAGGAATTGAAAACAATACGTGTCTACTAGGCAGGTCAACATAAATGAGTAGAGGCAGGTAATAACCCAGATGTACTTTGTTGGAAAATTGAATGCAAAGAAATGGTCTTCATTTCTGCAAAGAAAAATGTATATTCTCCATTTCTTTTCCTTGCAATACGTGGCCTTCTCCATATATCTTTTAAAATTTCTACTTTTGATAGAGTAAAGGGTATAGTTTTGTCCATTTTGTGTTGCTATAACAAAATACCTGAGACTGGTTACTTTATAAAGAAAAGTTTATTTGGTTCACAATTCTGATGCCTATTCAAGATTAAGCATCTGGGAAGGGACTCAGGCTGCTTTCACTCATGGCAGAAGGCAAAGCAAAGCTGGTGTGTGCAGAGATCACATGGGCAGAGAGGAAGCAAGAGAGAAGGAAAGTGCCAGGCTCTTTTAAACTACCAGCTCCCTTGGGAAATCATAGAGGGAAAACTCACTACCATGAGGATGGCATGAAGCCGCTCATGAGGGATCCATCCCTATGGCCCAGACACCTCCCGGTAGGCTCCGTCTCCCAACATCTTCACACAAGAGATCAAATGTCAACATGAGATTTGGTGGGGACAGACAAACTAGATCCAAACCATAGTGAGTATGATATATCTTTCACATTTCTCTTTACAAAAGGAAAAACAATGTAAGGGCCAGTGACAGCTAGCCTTACTACTGGGGAGACCGTAAGGAGTGGTGGAGACTGGGGTAAACTGCAGAGCACGCACTCTGTTGAAAGAGGAGGTCACTTTCCATTCTAGCTGACTGTTGTCATGTGGGGATACACAACTATGCTCGCCAGTTTAATTTTTTTTCTCTTCTAAGAGAAAGTAGAAATGTAGATTGTGTGTGTGTGTGTGTGTGTGTGTGTGTGTGTGAGGGAGGGAGGGGGGAGAGAGAGAGAGAGAGATCTTTAGGAGTTTTAAATATTGGCAACTAATTCAATTTATTTCTATTTTTAACCTATTGCACCAAATACATGAGTATGGGCCAAAAAGAACATGAACTTTTTGCAATGTACTAATCTCTAATTTGAGACTTCTGATGAAAAGATATTTGGTTACAGTTTGAGAGACAAGGGACTAAAATAAGGTTTTGGATCAGTCAGGTTTAAATCAGACCAACAGCATGAGTGGGAGATATATAGTAACAGATTTATTGCAAGGAATTGGCTTATGCAATAGCAGGGTTGCCTAGGCAAGTCTGAAATCCATACTGTGGGCAGTCGAGAGAGGCAGACTGGAACTCTTGGCATATGCTAAAGCTGCTGTCCACAGGCAGAATTTCTTCTTTTCCAGGAAAAGAAACGGTTCTTCTCTTAAAAATCTTCCAAATGATTGACTCAGTCACACTTAGATCATCTAAGATAATCTCCCTTCCTAAAAGTCAACTGAATAAGGGCTTCAAACACATCTACAAAATACTGTCCCAGCAACATCTTGATTCATGTTTGATTGGATAAATCGGAACTATAGCCTAGCCAAGATGGCACATAAAACGGACCATCCCAGGGTAGATGTTAAAAAAAAGATATCCACCAAAGATAAATAAGATCAAGATTACTATGTCCTCTTTTAATAGGATGTCTAATTTTTCTGAATTTTTGTTCCTAAAACAGAAGATTGTTTTTAAAAGTCTGAGAAACGAGACATTCGTGATCTGGTTTAGAAAAGAAGCCCTGGTTTAAGCCAATACAAGATGGGTTTATATCTTTAAGTGGCCTTTATTACCACAGTAATAAACAGCAAACGGGCCCAAATCTTACAGGCTTGTGTTGGCTTTGACCAATGAAGTAGAACAAGACCTCTGAATACCCCATTAGTTCCAGGCTGTGCTTTGATGGCTCTGCACAGACAGCTCTTTTCCTATACAAGTCACCAGCCTCACCCGTGTCTCTTAACAAATGTTGTTGACAGGCCGCGTTGCAGTTTTTCTGCATGTTCTGACAGTTTAATTCAGTACCTCCCAGCTAAGCACTCAGCCTAAGGGGGTGCTTCAGCACCTTGGCATCACCAGGCTGCAATTAAAATAATTCAGGGACTAGGGCTAGGCTTGCAGAAATAGACCTTCTTCCCTTTGGAACATACAATGCATTTTCCAGTCTCCCCGTGGAACACACAAGATCTCCCTTTTAGAGCAGAGGGCAGTGGAACGTATTAACAAGATGTCCACTGGCAAGAAGTAGCTCCATTTGTCTGCTGCACCCAACGGGTTTTCTCCATAGGGGTTAGGCATAATGTCTTTGGTAAACTTGGCACCTGTAGAAAGGTCTTGTGGTGGGAAGGAGGGGTGTGAAGGGAGGAATGAGAGCGAGGGAACCCAGGACCCAGGACAAGAGTTCAGCAAAGACCATTTACAGAAGCTAACCTTCCAAAACGGCCACTCGGAAATGGTGTCCTTTATTTTGCATTCTGTACAGGAAAGACAAATGGAGAAAAGTCTCCAGAAATTGGCCTCGTTTGAAAGGACCCCATGCAAAGAGAGATCTCTGGAGACATTTCAGAAAGGTTTTTATTCAAACGTATTCACAGCTCATATGACAGTGGAATGTTTTGATATGAGCTTGATTCCGTTTACCCATCCTTCTTAATCCAACAACTCTGCTGGTCTCTCCGCTAACACAAGATCGTTCCCAGGTTATAGAAAGATTTAGCATGTCAGGTAAGGTGGAATTTGGTAAATTCCTCAAATTTACAAATAGATTAAAATCGGGTAAATTCCCCAAAACTACTTTACGACAAGGATCATTTGGGGGAGATTCTTTCAAAAACGCCGACTCTGTACTCCCATATCCCAGCCTGAGGGAATGAGTTTAAGCGGATCTACAGTGGGGCCTGGGAATTTGCTTCCTACCTAGCATCCCTGGTGAATCTTTTCATTCAAACCAATGCAGGAAGTATTGTTCTGAAATACATGTCCACAGAACATGCCGTGCTTTCCAGAAAATGCAACAGACAGAAACTTTCCAAAGGGAATTACCTGGGATCATTTCTCATCCTCTCGATCTTTCTCCGTATTACCTACCCTGAAAAAAAAAAAAAGATTAATAATTCCTGCTTTCACATCTACTTTCCACATAGTTTTTTCTAGAGGTAGGAGGTACATAAGAGAAACATGTTTGATGGCTGTGGTTTTCAAGAAGTACAGCATTTTGGAGAGAACGGAAGGCTTTCATGCATGAAACACTCAGGGAGTTGTGAGATCCCAGAGATCCAAGCTAAACAATTCTGGAGGAGTTACCTGAAGTTGACACTTAACTCAAGCTGCACCATCTTCCTCCTCCCAGCAGATGAAGACCAAAGGTGGTGGGGGAAGACAGGGGTGTAGGGAGGGCAGAGTTGTGGGGAGGGTCAGGGGTGATGGGGGCCGGGGGCAGGGCTGAGGCAGGAAGCAAAACAGTGTACTGGAGTGCTTACATTTTTTGAGGAATCAGTGAGAAATGCCATCTGAATGTCTCTTCTCAATTCCTTCTGAAAGATAACTTGCCTATAAGCATAAAATTAAAAGCCTGCTGGCTGCTTAGTTCAGGTATTTAGTCAGCGTCTTGTGACTATGGACAAGAGGTGTTTGACTCTAGGACTCAGCTACCTCATCCGTTAAATGGGCAAACTAGGAGGGTGTTTATCTGCATGCAACATCTCCTTCCATTTGAAAACTTTTATGAATGTATGGAATATTATTGAGCTGGTGTGTGCTAGATACACTGCTAGGAGCCATTGGGGATTCGAAATGTGAGAGAATGCCTGCTCTCTGTCGCATTTACCGAACGTCATGCTTTTCAAGATTGTAAAAAGTTGCTGAAACCCTTCTTTGAAGGAAGTCATACTTTGTAGCTCAATACATAGCAAATGGGTAGAAGAATTGCTAAGAGTTTAAAAATGATCTCATTAAATAAGAAACATATATGCCGTGCCTACCTAGGAGAGAGCCAGGCATATTATAGCCACTCCATAAAGATTTCAAGTATTTTGGACACAGTCCTAGTATCTCGGAGGTTCTGAAGCTAAAGGGTACACGTTTAAATTTTATTTGTTTCATCAGACACCTAAAGACCCTTTCTAGCTCACTCCTGCGAAAGGGAGAACTGGAGAGTGACATTCTTTTCTGGTCTTTGAAGAGGACAGGTGAAGGGCAGAATGTCCTGTGTACTTGGGCAGGAACATGCATTCCTGGCTGGCAGCTCCTCCTCTCTGGCCTGTTCCTCTTCCTCATCTTCCTTTTCTTCTTCCTTCTTCTCCTCCTCCTTTTCTCCTTTCCGCTCATCATCTTCCTCCCTCTTCTCTGCCTCCTTGCTTCCATTTGCTTCTTGCTTTAGGCGAGTTCTCAGCATAACCCTCTGGCAAAGGCAAATATTCACCTACGTGGTTAAGTCTCTGGGCGTATTTGTTGGTCTCTGCTGAGTCTCTCCGCCCATTTTCATCCCTCCTCTGCCTCTCCCTAGCCATTAGCCAAGGCCTTGACCTATTGACTGCAATGTTGCCGAAGCAGCTGGACTCCCTGTTTGAAAGGTTTTCTGAAGAGGCATCTATTAATTTATGTATTTAATTTCTGTATGAAGTGACTGTTCTCCTCCCAGCACAGGTATTAAAGTACCTTTAGGGGAATCCAGCAGCTGAAATCCTCAGTAAGGAAAAATGCTTAGAGTATCACAAAGCAAACACATTAGTGGGAAATGTTTACAGGCTCCAGGACAACCACAGGGATTCACTCCTTCCTTGGATTTTGTGCCTCTTCCCCTGTTCCTGAGGCCCCTACTGGGAACCTTTAACTGGTGAACACCCGTTTTATTATGGAACACAGAGAAAAGGGTGATCAGCAGCTCCAGTTTATTCTATACTATCTGATTCAATCTGTAGTTTGACTTTGCTAACGGAATTAATTTTTAAGATCTTAACAAATCCAGTAACATATAAAATGACCTATCCAGTCCATGCATATTAGCTATTTATAAAGGGTTTTAAACATTATTATTAATCCTAGATATGTTACTTAAACAATTAAGTCCGTTCAGTTTCTGAGTCCTCAAGGATGGTAAGGAGAGCTGCAAACTGGGGCTCCCTCCCCAAGCAAAGGCATCTTATGCCATCATGCACGTTTCTACACATCTGCCTGTAGATACACTCTGTAGGACAAACCAGTTGGCTCTGTCCTTCAGGCAAAGAGCTCCTTAATTGAAAATGATGTGTGAAATTTCAAGAGAGAAGTCCAGGAAAGGGGAGATTTATGTACTGTAGTCAGTGACCAAGCCTGAGCAAAGGTAGGCACAGCCATGTGGTGGTTCCCTTTTATTTGGGGACGGGGGGGTGAGGGTACTTACTAAGGACCTTGCCTAAGATAATCAACAATTTTTCTGTTTCAGCCCTGGGAGGCTGTAAAGCTAGAATCAAAAAGATTCACAAGCCCACAAATAGGGAACTACTTTAAAGCAATGGTTTTCAAACCTTGAAATATCCTAACACTGAAAAAACACGTGGTAACAGGGTTACCTGTGTCTTATTTTCGTCTGTAAAGACATTAAGAATGTTTTGGTAAAACATCAGTTATCATCTGCTATTACTATTATTTCGTAAGACACATCATTTTCCCTCAAAATTAAAATGGAAACTCATAAGCATACATCAAAGTTGAAAGAATTTTACAGCGAACTACCACTAACATTTTGCTATAATGGCTTTATCATATATTTATCCATTTGTTCATCTATCATATTTGTAAAACAAATAATATTTTAATGCCAAACATATAGAAAGGATAGACCAGTAATTTCCAAGAAATGTTAGTTGACAACTTGACATCAAATTATATACAGTTACATATTGATACACAAATACGCACGAATGTAAATGCTGAGGCAGATCGATGCACATATGTATGTCGCCATGTACTTCTGTGTCTACTTGCATTTAAAAATGCAGGTCATGATTTGTAATCCCCATTCCTCTGTTGATCAGTGAACACCAATGCTGGGCCCCAGCATGAGTCCTTTTCAGAGAGTCATTTGGGGACCTACAGAAAAAATGCCAAGAATGCATGCTGGGAATTCATTAAGAGATTTCAGGACGTTCAAATACTGCATGTACTTGCAATCCCCACTTGACCAAAGCTGTCCAAACCTCGACAGACAGAGGACAGAGAAGGTCCCATCATAGACCCTGGGACTGGCTAATTACTCAGGAGCAAAGCAGGTCGTTAGGGGTCGGAGGGAGGGTGCACCTGTCCACCGCCCCAATTTCCTCATGATACTGGAAGGCAGTTTCCGGTCAGCACGGGGTTTGGGTCTAGAGTTTTCAGTTCACAAAAATGGAAAATGTGGCATGACAGACTGGAATCAGCACAAGGACGCAGCCCCTCACCTGCTGGGGGTCTTTGAGTGGGTCCTGTAGCCCCGATGCCTCTCAATGACCAGGAACAGAACAAACACAGGAACAGAACAGAACAAACACCCCCTCAGTGGTGACAGTTACTAAAGAGTCCTCAGTAACAGCAGTCTGCTATTGTTTTGAATCATTCAAAGGAACGTTTTTATTTTCTGATGATGAAAACAATGACTGTTCGGTGTAGAAAGGGTAAAAAATATAGATGAGCAAAAATAACGGAAGCAGAACAGTCATCATCTCAAAACTCAGCGAAAAGGACACCAACTCCGTATTCATACCCATGCACATATTCATACCCATATCTATACACCTTCCCTTATCCATGTCCATATCTAAACCCACATCCATATCTAAACCCACATCCATACCTAAACCAATATCTGCATTTCTATCTATACCTATACCCATATCAATATCTGTATTTAAATCTGTATATTTAGATATTTCTAGAAATGCATATATAGCTATTTTTGCTTTTATAAAAAAAGTCATAGAAACAATTATATTATATACAATCCTATATAATCTTTCTTTTGTTTATAGGATACTGTGAATGTCTTTTTTTTTTTTTTTTTCTTTTCGAGACAGGGTCTCACTCTGTCACTCAGGCTGGAGTGCAATAGTGCAATCTTGGCTCACCATAACCTCCACCTCCTGGGTGCCAGCAGTCCTCCCACCTTATCCTCCTAAGTACCTGAGACTACAGGCAGGCACCACCACACCCAGCTAAATTTTTTTTTCGTTTGTATTTTTATTAGAAACGGGGTTTCACCATGTTATTCAAGCTGGTCTTGAACTCCTGGACTCAAGCAATCTGCCCTTCTTGGCCTCCTGAAGTACTGGGATTATAGGCATGAGACACTGCACTGGGCCAGGAATATCTTTCTATGCCAGTAAATATTATTTTACATCATTTTCAGTGATTCCATAGTATCCCATTATATGGTTTTCAGTAAGAAGTTCAAAGCCAGGTTCCTGGATTAGCAGCATCAGAATCACCTGGGAATTTGTTAGAAATGGGAATTCTTAGGCCACTTCCCCAGACCTACTGCATCTGGGGGCAGGGCCCAGCCATCTATATTTCAGCAAGCCATCCAAGCGACTTCAGTGCCTGCTAAAGTTTGACGCCCACTGCCTTAAATAAACTTCTTCATCCCTTGTCAAACTTCCTAGGGGAACATGTTTTGAATTTTTGACCCGAGACCTCAAAACTTTTACCTGTGCTCACTCAGTTCAGGCGAAAGAATCTTTGGAATTCAGAAGTTTGTGTTCACACTCACCAACTTTTCATGGCATAATTCCTCTTACCTCTAAATTCTACTGACTTAATCAAGATTGAGGGATTCTGGGATGAATCTGGGGAAACTTTACGGTCCCTGAAATAAAATATGCAAAATTTGGAGTATGAGTGCGTATTTGGGGAAAGTATACCTGTCAGATTTTCGAGAACTTCATGACCCTAAAATGACTCTTTCTTAAATTTTTTTTTTTTTTTTTGTGAGACAAAAAAAAAAACCTGGGTTCTGTCACCCAGGTTGGAATACAGTGTCATGATCATAGTTCCACTGTGGCCTCAAGCTCTTGGGCTCAAGCAACTCCCCTGCCTCAAGCGACTCTCCAGCCTCAGCCTCCGAGTAACTGAGACTACAGGTTGTGTGCCACCATACCCAGATAATTTTTTTTTAACTTTTTTTTCTTTTTTTGAGATGGAGTCTTGCTCTTTTGCCCAGGCTGCGGTGAAGTGGCACCATCTCTGCTCACTGCAACATCTGCCCCCTGGGTTCAAGTGATTCTCCTGCATCAGCCTCTTGAGTAGCTGGGATTCTAGGCACCCCCCAACCATGCCCCACTAATGTTTGTATCTTTAGTAAAGATAGGGTTTCACCATGTTGGCCAGGCTGGTCTCGAACTTCTGACCTCAGGTGATCCACCCACTTTGGCCTCTCAAAGTGCTGTGATTACACGCTTGGGCCACCAAGCCTGGTCTTTAACTTTTTGTAGAGGCAGAATCTTACTGTGTTTCCCAGGTTGGTCTTCAACTCCTGAGCTCAAGTGATCCGCCCTTCTCGGCCTCCCAAAGTGCTGGGATGACAGGCATGAGTCACCGCGTCCAGCCCAAAATGATTTTTTATTTGTTATTTTTGTTCTCATGCTTGCTGTTCTGTTTTCCCCAGTTATTTCAATAACAAAGAAAAGAAATCTACTCAGGGTCTACTGGGCGTACTGCCCAAGCACAGTGTGAAATGACTGCCTTTTCACTTGTTATCTTTTGGAGAGCCCAAGGACCAGCCTGACTTACCAGCCTGATTTTTCTTTGCTGGGGGCAGATCACAGTCTGCAGATGCTCACTGAAGCCCCACCCTCACCCTTTGTAATAGGCGGCATGCGCATTTTCAGGTCACATTTAAAAATGAAGCTTTTCTTGAAAATGTTCACATCCTTCCCCCAGAAATTCTAGATTTATATATTTCTCCCAAGGAAATCATTAGGTACTACATGAAAGTTTGTGTATTAGGTAACGATCACAAACTTATAATCAAAAATTAGAATAGCCATAATGTCTAATAATTCGAAATTAGTGACAAGAGATGCTCCTAGAGTTGTAGGATGAAGTGTCATAACTGAGGATTTTGGAAAATGGTTAGGGACATGGTAAAGTTGTCATGGAATAAAATTAAGTGAAAAGAGTCAGGTTGAGTGTAGAATATATTCATTCCTATTCAGCATATGTATTACAAAATATCTGGGAGAAATGAGACCTGCATGCTGACATTTACATTTTGTCCTTGATTGTCTTACCGGTTATCAGGATTTTCTACAATGAACATTTACTGGTTTATAATCAGAGGGGAAAACCTAAATTAATCAAACAGGTACTCTGTTGGTGGCAAGGAAGCCCACCAGCCTACTGTCTAATGTTAAATGGATTTTAGCTCCATAATTCTGGCTTTGACTAGACCCTCTTACAAGGAAGACTATATTCTCAGCAAAAGCATCAGCGCGGTCCTGCAATGCCTTCTTTTTTTTTTTTTTTTTTTTTTTTTTTGAGACAGAGTCTCGCTCTGTCGCCCAGGCTGGAGTGCAGTGGCCGGATCTCAGCTCACTGCAAGCTCCGCCTCCCGGGTTTACTCCATTCTCCTGCCTCAGCCTCCTGAGTAGCTGGGACTACAGGCGCCCACCACCTCGCCCGGCTAGTTTTTTGTATTTTTTAGTAGAGACGGGGTTTCACCAGGTTAGCCAGGATGGTCTCGATCTCCTGACCTCGTGATCCGCCCGTCTCGGCCTCTCAAAGTGCTGGGATTACAGGCTTGAGCCACCGCGCCCGGCCTGCAATGCCTTCTTGATACACACATCAGAGTATACCCAGAGCTCTTGTTTCTAAGCAGCTGAGCTGCATATTAAGGATGGCTAACTGCACATCCATGTGTTTTTCTGGTGTCCACCTGACCGCCCCTCCAGGGAAGAGGTAAACTCAAAGGGGAGAAAAAGGTGTGGGAGCAAATGATCGCAAGGTGCAGGTATGTTTGCAGATGGAGGGATTGTCCAGGCTGAGCTGTGCAGTCCTGGAGGAACCACCATCTGGGCACTTCATATGCCATTCATACTTAAGGGTGACTGGCTGTTCTCATCATCAGGAAAAACAATGCTTTAAAATTTGTCATAGTTATTTGGGCAAGGTGGCTTAAGCCTGTAATCCTAGCACTTTGAGAGGCCGAGGCAGGAGGATTGCTTGAGCCCAGGAGTTTGAGAACAGCCCAGGCAACATAGTGAGACTCCACCTCCACAAAAAATAAAAATTAGTTAGGTGTAGTGGCATGTGCCTGTAATCCTAGCCCGACTGGGAGGCTGAGGCCTGAGGACTGCTTGAGTCCTGGAGGTCGAGGCTGCAGTGAGCCATGATCATGCCCCTTCACTCCAGCATATGTGACACAGCAAGACGTTGTTTCAAAAAAAAAAAAAAAAAGTTTGTGTTTTTTTAACCTCCGTAGTCTTGTGTGAAATACTTGGTCATCTGAGCAACATTATCCTTCATCGCCCCATCAGCCTGGCGTGAACTTGGCAGATGCAAGCTCAGATCATAACCTGTGTGTGTGTGTGTTGTTTTTGTGCCTGTGAGCACGTGTGTGTGTCCTGGGTTCCTTTCCCAGGTACTCCGGAGCTTTTGACAATAAATGGGAACGATATAGAGGCAGGGGGTTACTTTTCATCTCAGGCCAGTTCCAGGACTCTGTGTAAACTGTACCAAGCCGAAACATACTCCTTTGTCCCTCTTACCACTGTCCTCCTGATCCGCATCTGGGTAATGTGCACTGTGCCTGGGAGTTGACACAGATCCTTGTCTCCCAGACCCCAGGTTTCTATCGAGCTACTGTAACTTTAAAAAGATTTAACAAAGACTACCTCCACTAGCTAAGCTGAAATAAGAATGTCTCCCGAGTTTAATGGATCAAATAGCGGTGATAGGTTTTATGGCTCTTTTTTACTTTAGGGCATAGGGAAGAGAGAGCCGGGCAGGTTGGTTTTAAATTCAAGGATTTATGTTGTTAATCCTCCGGGCTAATTATAATTTATGGGATCTTGGCAAATTAATATGCAGTTGCTATTCAAAAGTGGAGAGCAATGTAAGGCAGGCATAAACAAGCCTCGTTCATTTTTAATTTATTTCCACCAATGGAGAATATTAAATAAAATGTACACTGGTGTATTTTGTTCCAAGTTTGGTGTTCATTATTTATCTCTAAATTA
This sequence comes from Chlorocebus sabaeus, assembly GCF_047675955.1. NCBI lineage: Eukaryota > Metazoa > Chordata > Mammalia > Primates > Cercopithecidae > Chlorocebus > Chlorocebus sabaeus. The sequence goes on from NC_132908.1 coordinate 75,774,203, forward strand.
TGAAATTCATAGAAAAACTCCTCGCTTTTTCACCAAGAATCTAGAATTTGGGAGCTATCGCATCAGATAACTAGGAAGCAATCAGAGTCATTTTCTCTCTACTGCGTTTAAGGCTGGCTCAGTGATACCTGCACAGAAGCAGAGGCTTCCCAAGCATGCATGTTACTGCAGTACAAGATTTGGCATTGTGTGTGTTGGGGTTGTTTAGAAACAGAAACTTTGGAGCAGTGTGTGAGCTTAAAATGTCAATTGCATGGAAATTAAAGTGCCGACCCTCCAAAGCAAGAGTCCAGCCCGTGACATCGCAAGGGCTTTGGGAAATCTCAATTTATTGCTAGCCTGGTAGATATTGAGCAGGGGGTGATCCCATTATCGGGCTTTCAGACTTGAGCATAGCAACCTCATTGCACCCAGGACCCCCATTTAATCAGCAACTCCTATGGCTGTCTGGGGGCTCTCTTTCAAATAATTCTTCTCACCCAAGAACATCTGTCAGAAAACTTTCACTGATTGGCAACCACGAGGCAGGTGTAGGTTTGACTAATGTGATAATTGGTTGCATCACTAGAAATGAGAATGTCCCTCCTACTACCCCTCCACCTCTTCTCTTACTTTTTTCTTCCCACCATGCCCCCCCCAACCTCCCCCCATCATTCCAGCTGGGAGATGCCATCAAATGTAGCTTGGAGAGCTGTAGAAACCTTGAGCTCTGAGCCCAAGGAGCAAGTTGGAGTCCTGCCCCCAGCTGTGTAGCTCAGATAACAGCTGGAGCAGAGAACATGCTGTTCTCTCTGCTAGAATATCTGACCCAATTCTGACTAGTAAAGAGAGTTAATAGTTTGTACCTCAAGTCATTCTTGTCCCTGTGTGAAGGAAGGGAAGCTGTCATTTCCCTCCACCCCCAACACACACTCCATCTCCACTCTGTCTCTCTTGGCTGGTTTTCTTCTCATTGCTGTTAGACTCATGTTCAGTTCTTTGGTAGGTAGGAAAATGAAGAGCCACTTTCAATAATTCTGAAGAAGAAATATGGGATGTTTTGCTTCTGGATGGAGGCTGGAACAGGAGTTTCTGGAGTCTACCAGTCCCCAGTTTGAATCCTAGCTCTGCCTTTTATCAGCGGGGTGTTGGGCAAGTTAGCTGACTTTTGTGAGTTTTCTCATCATTAAAATGAGAACACTGTTATTGGTCTTTGGGGACTGTTTTGAGAAATAAGATATCGAGACATGCCTGGCATAAGGCCTGAATTCTTCTTCATGATCAAGAAATGGCAGATTTTCCCCCTTCCATTCCCACCCTTGCACATAATAGATTCTCAGCAAGTATTTGTAGATGAAATTGACCAGCAGAGATCATTTGTACCCTTAACACCCACAGAGAGTCACAGATGCTTTCATTCAAGGAGGGTATCCCAAGGCTCAATGGCAGGGAATAAAAATGCCAAGTCATGTAAATATTCCACAAAGTTAGAGGGGAGGAGTACGTATCTCTCGTTCATCCATCTTTATGATATGAACAAGGGCTCATGATTTATAAGCAGTTCAGGCACTGAGACCTGGGACAGAGGTGACACTGTATCTGCAGATTCCTTTTTCTCATTGTTTCTCTGTCGTGTTTAATTTTTGTTTTTGAAAACAGTAGAAAATCAAACCAGCGTGTTCACAGGACTCCTGGCTTTGCAGCAGTTCCTCTTTCTGGGGTCTTTTGCCTAATCATTTACTGGGTTGGAGACACTGTTTTCTGTATTGTTTAGGAATGAAAATGTAGACATAATTGAAAACAAGAATTCAAGTATCCTAATTATTTTAAATTCATAATGAATGGTTATCATGGTTTCACTTTTTAAATGTACTCTTTTGGAAGAGTACGATGGGGGAATAAAAGCCAGAAAGTTAAAAAATAAAAATGAAAAAGAGCTGCAATAGTCAAGAGACCAAAAAGTCTTATAAAAAGAGCAGTAGGTAATTCTGGAGGCAAATCAGCATGGGTAATGTCTAGGCAGAGGATGGAAAAAGATCAGGAGGTCACAGTGACACAAGTATTTATGCTCATCATATTATAATTTCATCCAAAGAACAATCGATTATGATTTATAGACCACACCATCCCATGAGCCCAGATATGTGTCCAACTGGGCCTGGCAGGGGACAAATCTATGTAACAGCCTCCATCCTGAATTCCAGTCCTCAAGCTTTGAGGATAATAAACTCAAGCTTTGCAACTAGGTCCAGATCAGGCCTGTCTCCTTCTTGATGATGAGTTGTCTCATAGGACCCTGCTAGGCACCATCCCCAACCTCCATTCTTTTTGGTGAATATCCCACCAAACTCCCCAGCCACACCCCAGTGTCCAGACTTGCCTTATCCCCAGGACTGGACACAGAACAGGCTCAGTGTGAGAATCTTCTTTCTCTCCCTCCTTCCCAGTTTGCTCCTCCTACCAACATGAGAAGCTAGGGGGTCTCATCTTTAAATAATTCATTCTTCTTTGTTCTTAAGTATTATACATGCCTAACAGACTCTTGGTTTGTGTCTACTGACCCAAAAAAGGACTTTCCACCTGATGGACAGGCAACAGATCATCTTAATAAGTACATGAAGCTCTCAGATGCCAAGTCACCAAACCTTTATTCTGAATGTTTTTGAGGCTCATGACAGACCCAAAGAGCCAGAGAGATGGGGAACATAATTTCCTTTGCTGATACCCTGGACCAAGAACTGTTGCCAGGAATATCCATCCATATGGGGGCTTCCAGCTTCCCCAGATGCCTGCATTCCTTTTGACCCTTCTCCTTCCCCCATCCTGGGAGTTCTTTAACAAATACTCTTCTTCCACCAACATCCCCAGCAAACGGGAGCAAGACACCAGCTTTCCACCGATGCAGATATTTCCAATCTTTTCTTCTCGGTTTTATTTCTCACTCTCCCACTGCATAAAAGACTAAGAAAGCACTTGCATGAATGTTTGCACATCATTTAAATATTCATTTTCATTAATTTATTCATAGTCGTAAAGTTTATTGCCTAGAATATAGAGTCGTAGAATTTTAGAGCCGGAAGACAGGAGAGAAATCATCTAGTTTTGCCGCCTCGTTTTACAGATGAGGAAACTGAGGTGAAGACAGCTCAGGAGACCGTCCAAGGTCAGATTCTGAAGTGAGCCAAGTGAGACCCAAACTCAAGTCTGGACAGTCTAGCCTCTGTCCAGCGCAGCTCAGCACAGCTGAAAACCACTTTTGCTCTCTGCTGGCATAGATGGCTGTGGTTTTGTTCATTTTCTTGCTCATCTGCATGATCTAGCAAGTTCTTGTTGAGTGCCAGCCCAGTGCTAGGTGCTGAAGAACAATGGTGAATGACACAGTCATAGTACTAGTACTCAGTCTGGTGGAACAGAGAGACTAAGCAATCAGAAAAACATACGTGTGTGTAATTACTCGTTGCGATGAGCGTTTTGAGGGAAATATACAAGCTCAGTGTGGAGAACAGTGGTGGGAGGGCAGAGGCATTTTCTCAGGAAGTGGAGAAAGGGAAGGGGAAGCAAGCCATCCCAGGGTGCATTAGGGAATAGGTACTGCCATGGACAAGGGGTGAAGAATTCACGTGGGAAACTTGGAGAGACCATGTGGAACATGCCGCCTCTGAGTTATGCCCCATCAGGGGGCAAAGAAACTGGAGTACTTACCCACCAGATCCTCATCTGTCGTTGGTTGAGGACTGCTCTCAGGACATTTACATCCAGGCACTTCTGGCCCACACCTTGGTACAATATTTGCAATATTAGGGACATGCTAATACAATTATTCATCATATATGTTAATTGAAATTAAACAGAGTATCCTATATTTTATAGGGCAACCTTAGGCTTACCCTTGGGTGGATTGAGCAATCCCTGTCACCAAAGAAGGTCTGCAGCATAGCAGTTGCCTGGAGAAGGAAGGGCTGACTGTAAGTTGCACTAAACTGCTCTCAGCAGGGTGACCTGGAAGATCTTGGAGCATAGATGTCAATTAAGGCAAGTCCTGAAGGCTCAGATGGAGCCAACTTTTCACTTGAGGAGGGGAAGAGGGTTAAGGAGGGCAAAGGAGAGATTTCAAGGCAAAGTGCACATTAAACACTATGTATGAAGAGCTAGACCACCTTCGTAACAATTTGCTGTCTGTAATCTTGAACCAGGGTGTCTCAGTGTGTGGAAGAAATGTTTGAATCAGAGTGGCAGAGCTGAGTGGCAGTCCTATGGCCCAGCCACAACGTGTTCTTGACAAGCCATGTCTATGTCTGGCAATGTGCTCTCATGGCACATGATCCTGTTTGACTTCCTGACAACCCCAGGAACTGGCCTTCCAAATGAGGACGGAAGGGGGGAAGAAGTTAAGTCATTCACTAGTAAGGGTTAGAGCCAGGATTTGGACCCAGATGACTACAGAGTCCATGCTCTTAATTGCTGCTTGTTAAGTGCATCTATTGTGGGTCGAATTGCATCCCCCCAAAAGATGTGTTGAAGTCCCATCCCCTGTTACCTGTGTATGCAAACTCATTTGAAAGTAGGGTCTTTGCAGATGTCATCAAATTAACATGAGATCTGGCTGGATTAAGATGGAACCTAAATCCAATGACTGGTGTCTTTATAAGAGAAAGGAGAGGGAGATTTGGAGAGACACAGACATGTGCGTGCACACACATATCTACATGTACGCACATACCTACATGCACACACGTGTGCACACACACAAGCAGAAGGCCCTGTGAAGATGGAGGCAGATACTGGAACGATGCTGCCATAAGCCAGGGAAGAGCAAGCATTGCAGTCCCCCACCAGGAGATGGAAGTGGCAAGGATGTGTTCTCCCCTAGAGCCTTTGGAGGAAGCACAGCGCTGGGGACACCTGGAATTCAGACTCTTTGGGCTCCTGAATAAAGAGAGAATAAACTTTTATTGTTTCAAGCCACCTAGTTTGTGGTACTTTGTTATGGCAGCCCTAGGAAAGGAACACAGCATACCCTCTGAAGAAACCAAGGGGAGCTAAAGATATGCCCTTTAGCCAAGTAAACCAGCTGCCCCGAGCAGGAGCACAGCTGCCAGATCACTCATCAAGGGGCCGTGGGTGACAGGGGTGGCCTGCTGCTGCCTTTAATGGGTGTAGATGTTGTTGTTCATGTTTCCTGGCCCATCAGTGATGACACAGAGGGAGGAGCCAGGGCTGCAGACTAAACTCTATACATCTCAAGGGCAGTTACACAATTAGCTCGCCCACAGGAACATTGCAATAAGCACAGTACCTGCTTTCCCAGCAAAGCCAAGTGCAAGTTGCTGCCTGCTCTGATGACCTCTTGTGCCTCCAGTGCGGGAAGGGACTAGGTCTCTCAATGCTGCCGGCTCCCACCCTGTGCTGCCACATGGATTTAACTCCTTTGTGTTCTCCATGTTCTTAGTAGTCAGTACGGTTGTTGTATCATGGATTCACATGGGGTTGCTTGATTTGATTTGCCCTTTACTTGGCTGGAATTCTCTCTAACAGTCAATGGAAGCACAGCTCATAGCGGTGCATGTAGCCTGTCTCACATGTGAAAAAGAAATTTTAAATGTATACTTCATCTCATTCCGATAAGAATTTGAAACAGCACATCAGGACTTATTTGGTGCAGAGTGATCAGTAAGTAGGAAAGGAACTCAGGGTATGGAAGTGAACAGGAAGCCCAGAGTGAAGTGAGGACCCAAAATGCGCAGGCGCTCTTGTTATAAGCCAGCCACAGATTTGTCTCTGAGCCTTTTAGCAGCTGCCACAAACTGGGGGAAACCATCAGTTACATAATTTACAATATCTCTAAACCCAAAACAAGCCAGTAATTCAGAAAACGCCCAGTTCGTCTCACAAAGAAAGATCTAAGTGATATGAGAGTATATGCATGGAGAATATTTTCTGGGCTGGTGATGAGCTGCACGGGGCCTCTCCCAGCCCCCGTACTGGTTGCACTTTTAAATAAGAGAGAAGAACAATGATAGGACCGACCTGGGCATAGAAGTTTCAAGTTACAAGAAAAACACTTCACGGGATACAAATACTAAAAGTCATGAAGGAAACAGCATATACACCAGCTTTCTCCACCCAATTTGGATGTGTTAGAATGAGGAGTCTCTTATTTTTTTAATGAATTTTTCTCTATTTAAAAGTACAGGCATACCTCAGAGATATTCCAGATTCTGTTGCAGACCACCACAATAAAGCAAATATCTCAATAAGGCAAGTCACATGAATTTTGGAGTTTCCCAGTGCACATAAATGTTGTTTACACAATATAATGGACTGTTAAGTGTGCAATAGCATTCTAAGAAAACAATGTACTTACCTTAATTTTAAAATGTTTCCTTGCTAAAAAATGTGAATGATCATCTGAGCCTTCAGCAGGTTGTCATCTTTTTGCTGGTGGAGAGTCTTGCCTTGACGTTGATGGCTGCTGATGGATCAGGTTGGCGGTTGTTGAAGTTTGGGGTGGCTGTGGCAATTTCTTAAAATAAGACCAGAATAAAGCTTGCTGCATGGATTGACTCTTCCTTTTACAAAAGGATGCTCTGTAACATGCACTGCTGTTTGACATCATTTTACTCACAGCAGAATTCATCTCAAAAGTGGAATGTTCTCTCAAGCTTGCCACTGCTTTGTCAATTAAGATTATAGAATATTCTAAATCCTCTGTTGTCATTTCAGCAACGTTCATGACATTGTTCATGACAATGTTCAATGTTCGCCTTCAAGAAGAGCAACTTCCATTGCAAGAAATCACTTTCTTTGCTCATCCCTAAGAAGCAACTCCTCATCCTTTCAGTATTTTTCATGAGATTGCAGCCATTCAGTCACATCATCAGGCTCCACTTCTAACTTGAGTTCTCTTGCCATTTCCACCACATATGAGTCTTGAAGGGGCTCAAGACTTGCTTCCTCCACTAAGTCTTGAACCCCTGAAAGTCATCCAAGAAGGTGGAATAAACTTCTTCCATACTCTTGTTATATGAGTTTTTGATCCTTTCCCATGAATCATGAATGTTCTTAATGGCATCTAGAATGCCAAATGCTTTCTAGAAGATTTTCAACTTACTTTGCCCAGATCCATCAGAGGAATACACTATCTATGGCACCTATAGGTTTATAGAATATATTTCATAAATAATAATACTTGATAGTGGAAATTACTTTTTGATACATAGGCTGCAGACTCGGTGTTGTATTAGCAGGCATGGAAACAACATTAATCTCCTTGTACATGTCCATCAGAGCTCTTAGGTGACTAGGTACATTGTCAACAAGTGGAATATTTTTTGTTTGTTTGTTTTTGTTTTTGTTTTTTTTTGAGACAAAGTCTTGCTCTGTCACCCAGGCTAGAATGCAGTGGCATGATTGCAGCTCAAATTATTCTCTTACTCCAGCTTCCCAAGTAGCTGGGACTATGGGCACATGCGACTAGGCTGGGCCATTTTTGTATTTTTAGTAGAGACATGATTTCACCATGTTGCCCAGGCTGGTCTTGAACTCCTGGTGAATCGATCTGCCCACCTTGGCCTCCCAAAGTGCCACAATTACAGGTGTGAGCCACCACACTGGGCCAAGCAGAATATTTGTAAAGGAATATATATTTTTTCCCAACAGTAGATCTCAACAATGGGCATAAATTATTCAATAGATCATGCCATAAAGAGATGTGGTATCATCTAGGCTTTGTTATTCCATTTATAGAGCACAGGCAGAGTAGATTTAGCATAATTCTTAAGGACCCTAGGATTTTGGAAATGGTAAATGAGCTTGACTTCAACTTGAAATCACTGGCAGAGAAGAGAGTCAGCCTGTGCTTCGAAGCTTTGAAGCCAGGCATTGCCTTCTCCTCCCTAGCTCTCAAAGTCCTAGACAGCATCTTCTTCCAGCAGAAAGCTGTTTTGTCTACATTGAAAATCTGTTGTTTAGTGTAACCACCTTAGTGATCTTAGCTAGGATCTGAGTGATCTTAGCTAGATCTTCTGGAAAACTTGCTGCAGCTTTTGCATCAGCATTTGTTGCTTCATCTTGCACTTCGATGTTCTGGAGATGGCTTTTTTCCCTAAACCTCATGAACCAACCTCTACTAGCTTCCAAGTTTTGTTCTGCAGCTTCCTCACCCCTCTCAGCCTTCATACAATTATAGAGAGTGAGGGCCTTGCTCTGGATTAGACTTTGGCTTCAGAGAGTGTTGTGGCTGGTTTGATCCTGCATCCAAACCCCTCAAACATTCTTCATATGGGTGATAAACGCTGTTTTGGTTTCTGTCATTTGTGTTTTCACTGGAATAGCACTTTTAATTTCCTTCAAGAACTTTTTCTTTGCATTCACAACTTGGCTGTTTGGCATGAGATCTGGCTTTCAGCCTGTCTCAGTTTTCAACATGGCTTTCTCGCTAAGCTTAATCACTTCTAGCTTTTGATTTAAAGTGAGAGACATGCAACTCCGACTTTCACTTGGGCACTGAAAAGCCATTGAAGGGTTATAACTTTGCCTAATTTCAGTATTGTTGTATCTCAGGTAATAGGGAGGCCCAAGGAGAGAGGAACAGCAGGTTGCTGGAGTCATTGTTGTATTCATAAATACAACATTTATCAATTAAGTTTGCCATCTGATAGGGGTGCAGTTTGTGGTGTCCCAAACAATGACAATGGTGACATCAAAGGTCACTGATCACAGATCACCAGAACTGAGATAATAATAATTTAAAAGCTTGAAATATTGTAAGAATGATCAAAATGTGATGCAGAGACATGAAGTGAACAGGGACCATTGGAAAAATGTGACAATGGTGACATCAAAGGTCGTTGATCACAGATCACCAGAACTAAGATAATAATAATTTAAAAGCTTAAAATATTGTAAGAATGATCAAAATGTGATGCAGAGACATGAAGTGAGCAGGGACCGTTGGAAAAGTGGTGCCGACAGTCTTGCTTAACGAAAAGGTGCCACAAACCTTCAATTTGTAAAAAACGCAGTATTTGCAACGTGCAGTAAAAGGAAATGCAATAAAATGAGGTGTGCCGATAATACAGCTCAGTGAAGAATATCTTAAAGATATTTAAAAAGAAGGATGAAAATCACTCATAATTCTGCGGCCCATGGCAACCACAATTAACCCATGCCTGCCTTCCAGTCTGTTTACCATGTGTTGTGTGGTGTTGGTGCCACATCGAGATCACTGCCCTACGTCCATTTGGCACACGGCTTATTTTTCCCTGTCTTTATACATTTCATCGTGTTGTTCTAAATGCTTCTTCACTGCAATTCTTAGTGGTTGTGATAGTCCACAGAGGGGAAGCATTGCTGTTTATCCATTTCTGTGTTGTTGGGCATTTATATGGTTTTAAATACTTTTGCTATCAGAAGGAGTGTTCTGATAAACATCTTTGTGCATAAAGCAGTTTCTATAGTTCCCATTACGTCTTTAGGATAGATTCCCAGAAATGGAATTACTAGGTTAAAGGTTGAGCACATTTTTTTAAAGGTTTGTGCGACATGTTGCCAAATTGCTCTCCAAAAGGTTTGTAGCAATTGAAATGATCAGAAGCAGCATTGAAGTCCAGTTTCTTCTAACCAGTACTGAGTGCTCATTTAAAAAAAAAAAAATCATTACTAATATGATAAACAAACAAATGGTGTGTTACTGTTGGGTTGAAAGAGGCAAATTTGGAGAATCCAAAGAAACGCAGTGGAAATTCAATTTATGGGCTACATTGACCCAGCATTTTGGATTGGAGCGTTTCTAAAGAGATTTCATTATATTAATGGATGATAAGTGGATATTTACAAAAAAGTGTATTTTGGAGAAAGTTGGAATAATACCTACTGGAGATTGTGTCCTCCCTCAAAATCGGAGTGCCATCTGTGTTCCATGAGTCTGACGCTTTGTAGGTGCTTTATAAATATGAAGTAAATGAGTGACATTCATATAATGTTTTGCAGTTTTTTCAAAGTGGGTTTTACATTGAGAATCTCATTTTTCCAGCAAGGTAACTAAGGCATGGATTCAGTAATTTGCCAGAGGCAGACACGCATAGCACATGGTACAGGCAGGATGAGAACGGGACTGTCCAGCCTGGAGGGCAGTGTGCTTTTCTCCTCCCTCCGTACCCTTCTCTGAGAACTGTTTTGTTTGAATCATGATGGCAGTGTCTGGCTTCTCCACGATGCTGTTGTACTGGACCCTGTTAACCTCATAGGGAAGACACTAGGATCAAGGCCAGAGAAGAGACCCAGAGCCAGCGAATGAGACATAGGGTTTTGTTAGGGGTTTACATACAAAGGAGAGTTTCGTGGCAGTGGGCTGGGCAGAAGAACTGCCGTATGTACAGAAACAGTTCAGGGGCCATGGACTGGACAAAACTCTACCTTCCTACAGTCCAGTGTCAGTGGTTGGACAACATAACCACACAGCCCAGTGGCCGTGGGCTGGGCAGGGAAACCGTAACTCCCTGCAGCAAGAGTGCAGTTTATATAATGTTTTCACTGAACGCCCTCCCCTTGATGACCTCCACCTGGCAACCTTTGTTTACTCCAAAATGCAGGGACTGGATTTTCCACAAGGCCTGTGAGGCCGGGGGGCTCAGTTGTTCCTCATAGACTCAGAATGAATCTCCTGATTGGCCACGCCCAGATTCCCGGGCTAGGAACAGACATTCAGGTGCAAATACCCTTCAGAGTCATTCTCAGGGTATTCTCAAGCTATTGCTATCAGGTGCATTTGCCCTACAGCCCTGAACTACCATTTCCTCAAAAGTAGATACAGATGGGGTAACAGTAGGCAATACGACCCTTTCTGCACTTCCACAGTACCCAAAGTTTAGGTGCGCCTCCTGCCAAGAGCCCCCATTAGCAGCAAAATATATCTCACAGGGTGCCCAGAGCAAAAGACCCTGTGCTAGCTTTTTGTGGCTGCTGTAATAGCTGCAAACTGAGTGACTCACACAGCACAGGTATATTTGCTCACAGTTTGAGAGCCCAGACGTCTGAAATTGACACTGCTTCAGGGGACGCTAGAGGAGAATTTGTTCTTCACCTCTCCCAGCTTCAGGTAAGCATTCCTTAACTGGTGGCCACATTACTCCTATCTGTGCCCCCGCGGTCACTTGGACTTCCCCTCTGTCTGTCTCAAATTTTCCTCTGCGTTTCTTTTTTTGTTACTGTTTTTGACAGTCTCAGTCTTTCGCTCCGGCTGGAGTGCAGTGGCACAATCTTGGCTCACTGCATCCTCCATCTCCCAGGCTTAAGCAATTCTCCTGCTGCAGCCTCCTGAGTAGCTGGGATTACAGGCATGTGCCACCACGCCCGGCTAATTTTCGTATTTTTAGTAGAGATGAGGTTTCACCATGTTGGCCAGGCTGGTCTCAAACTCCTGACCTCTGGTGATCCGCCTGCCTTGGCCTCCCAAATTGTGGGGATTACAGGCGTGAGTCACCGCACCTGGTCCCCTGCGTTTCTTCTGTAAGGATACTTGTCTTTAAATTTAGGACCCACTTGGAATATCCAGAACTATCGTATCTGAAAAAATGTTTACTCACACCCGCGTATACGCTGTTTCCAAATACAGTCATAGTTACAGTTTCTGGGGATTTGACGTGGGTATACTCTGGGGCAGGGGGCATTTTTCTGCCCACCACAGATACTAAGGTTCATTACTAATTACCTGAGTCCAACATTTGTAAAAACTCGCTCATGATATCTTCTCTGTAGTCGCACTCAATACCAGCTGCTGTGGAAAAAATTTTACACATTGTGTTTACAACAGAATATATAACATGGCTTAGAGACAAAGTAGTAGACGGAATTCTAAGGTCTGCTGTCGGTTTCCCATGACTTGGGCAGTGGTTTCTGTGAGGCTCTGTTTGCGGGGCTGTGGAATGGGTGTATAGACAGTCATCTACTTGAATTTCCAGGGATTCTGGAGGCCTGCAGTGGAATAACAAGAGACCGTGCTGGTGAGAGGTAGAGTTTGCAGTAGGATTTCAAAGACTTCATGGAGTCCAAAAGGTGGGAGGTGTGTTTTGGGGCGTGCGCCAAGGGAAGCTGGGCTTTGGGAAGAGAAAAGAATCCGAACTGGTGGCTTCCCACAATTGCTGGGAGTCTGAGATAGATTCAATTGGGAAAACTAGGTTAGGGCCAGATAAGGTCCATTACTCTTTAAAAGTGGCCACTCATCCCTAATAATAAATAAACCAAACATTGGGATATTAAAACAATTCGTTCTCAGCATCAGAAAAGAGGTCGTGTGTGTGTTTGTGTGTATGCGTGTGTGTGTGTGTGTTTTTAATATCCCACTCAGCCCCCAGCCCCAGTAACCCTAAGACTGAACAAAATCCTACTCATGTGCTATGGATTTAATATAGCGTCAGGCTCCTCTAGGTACAATAAAATACCAAGTTAAGAGTATTAATTCCTTACAACCCTGATGGGTCCCAGCTGTGCACATGCATGTAGGGTGTGAGGGTGTGTGCTCAGCGAGCACAGGTGCTGACGGGGCTGTTCCACCTCAGAGCGCGTGGGCCGGGAACACAGCTGTTTCTCAAATCACCCGCCACTTGCTTCTAAACCTCTATGAAGTTGTACTGCCTCTGGGCACAATTAAAAGCTGTATAGTTCGTTTCATCAGGTAGTGTTAGAAATTTAGGCTGAGCCAAAAAAGAAAAGGGAGGAGGTGGGAGGGAGGAAGCAACGAGTCCCTTGTTAAGGCGGCATTAACCTCCTTACCCTGGTTATTGGAACAATAGCGCTTCTAAACGCCACACAAAATCCTCCAATATTAAGAACGGAGAGGAGTGTGTAAAAGGTGTGGGCAAGCACGGCATCTCTTCCTTCTTTTTCTATTTCTTTCCTTCTCTATTTCCTTTCTTTCTCCTTCCCTTCCTTCCTTCTCTCTATCCTTCCCTTTTTTCGCTTCCTTCCTGTCATTATTTCTTTCCCCCTCTCTCTTTCTCCATCTTTCCTCCCTTCGATATTCCCTACTTTTCTTCTTCCCTCTTCCCTTCCCTTTCGTTTCACACTAATTCCTTAATTTGTTGTTGGGTCTGCCCACAGGAAAAACCATAAGCTAGGATAACTAAGGTCAAATATGTACAGCTAAGCTGAATGGTGAAAGACCCAGATTTAGTTCTCCTTGCAGGGAAAAGGACCAGAATACCTTGCCCATTTTTGGCTTGGGAAGTGATCTCAGTGAAATAAATCTTCACATGCCCATTTTACAGAAGTAGCAGCTGAGGGCTGTTGTACTGAGGCTTGCAATGGCCACCTCAACTTTTAGGTCTCTGAGGCAGCAATGGGACCCTTGCCATGGCCTCACTGTCCACATGGTCATTGCCTGAAACTTTGGGATCCCAGTTGCCCTTTTCCTTCTTCTCTCTTGAACAATGTGAACACACTGTGAGGATGGGCCTTCTCCCCTTTCTAAAGTTGCTGCCTTTCAAGGGGAAAATGTCTGATCTTGTAATTTCTGGTCTGTGCATCCTGTATAAGAAAGTAAGTTTGAGTAGGGAAGCAGTACAGTAACCACTAGTGAGAGGGAGGACACCGCTGGTCTGGCCTCAACAGCCAGGCCAGCACCACGTGAATAAAGCATGATGGGAATTGCCTCACTCTGTCCTCGGTGGGGACAGGAGAGCTGAGAATAAGGATCTAAGTTTAGATGCCCTCCTAGGATTATCAGTGTAGGCGTGGTCAGGCCCATAAAATACTGTAGAGCTTAGCATCTTACCTATAAAAATGATACAGATGCATTCGTAACTCCCCACATCTTCGGGAATGGAAATGAGGGCAGCTGGGGAGTGAATCTGTCATTTGTTGAGATTCTTTTTCCTGCTTGCCAGACACTGATCTAGGCTCATTCATACACTGGTTCATTCATCCTCATAACAGTTCTGTGCCTGAGTAGATTCTTGTCCTTATGTAAGGATTTAGGACGTGGAGACCCAGAGTCGTCTCATCTAACAGGCAGCAGTAGAGCCAGCAATCAAAATAGTTTGATCCCAAGGCTCCAGGCTTTTCCCCTGTTTCCTTCTCATCCACAGCCATCTGCAATCTGGACCCTTTACCTGTCAGCGGTAGGAACATGAAATAATGGGAGTGGGGTGAAATAATGCCGTTTAAAAGCAGGCACATTATAAAGAATTATGTCAACCTGATTTCTTGAATCCCAGGAAAATTCATATCCCCGTGCCATCCGATTAGTGAATCAAGAGAAACTGATTGATATACAGCAAGAGTAGTTAAGAAACAGGCAGCATCGATGGAGGTTTGATTAAACCGATACCCTGGGTCTCCTGCTGTATCAAATCATGGGCGAATTGGTACCATTAGGATAAATTACTACAAGAGGCAGTGCAAAGTCAAGCTAAATAAACTCTGCCTTCTCAAGCCCCTGATTGTCTTATTAAATAATTTCTTTGACTCTTAAGTGTGGACTCGGAGCACTTGTGCTCTGAAAGCCCTCCTGATTAACTATAGCCTTGGCCTCAAGTTGATTTTATAAACTTCGGATGGTGCCCCAGAGGGTGAAGCTTCCTGTTGTCAATTCTGCCCGTTGCTATAGATACCAAACTCCACAATCAGTAATTAGAGCGTGCCCCCTGCCCCAGAACTGGTCAAACGGTGCGGAGCGCTCGGCAAATGGTCTTAAAAGCATCCGCGCTAGGATGGAAATGCATTTCCAATGGTGACGGGGTTTGTTTTATTCATGGACTTTTTGAGAAAAAAAAAAAAAATCACTGGTTTATTGGAATCCATAGAGAAGTATAAGTAATTATTATGCTTTTTAAAACACAACCGAGGTTCCTTATCGTGATATGTTAAGGGCAAGGAAGACAGGGCAGGAGGGTGGTGTGGCACAAAAGCGGGTCTGTCTGACCTGCCGCGTTGGGACTGAGTTCATTCTTGTTCACATTCAGCATCTTTTGTTATACCCAAAGTGCATTCCATGGCCCTGTCCCAGCCCTAGAAAGAAATGCCTTTATTTGTAAGCGAGACTTCTCGTGGAATGATGAATACGTTCAGGGAGGCTGTTGGTGGCAAGAAAAGAAGGGTGATGGGTTGAGCTTACATTGTTTAGTGGAGCGAAACAGATGTGAAACATTTGTGTCTTAAAGTGTTTTGGTCAAGAGAGAACTAAATTGGTTAGAAAGTGTGCAATTTTGCAGGCGTTATAAAAATATAAACCAATGAGTCCGGACCGTGTTCCCTAAAGGGGATGAGGAATGAAAATGAAGGTTTGCAAAGACATCTTGCCAGAGCCTTACATATTTTAATTTAAGGTGGTATTACTGTCCTCATTTGCAAGCTGAGAGAACCAAGCTCTGAGAGAGTTAACGATTTTCTCCAAATCACTCAGTGTTTGTTACACAGCTGGGATTATAATCCATGCCTGTCTGACTCTAAAACCTATTTTCCCATCTTTTTTTTTTTTTTTTTAAGGATGAAATTTCTCCCAAACTATATGGAGATCCTGCTAGAGACTGCCCATCCCTCTATCCATTTCTCAGTTTGAAAATGAATGCTGGAATTCAGAATGATGAATATTAATTTTAAGATCATCTTAAAATTTCCTTATAGATGTATATTATAGCTGTAGTCTGCCAGACCAAGAATTCTATTGTCATTTCCAGAGTACTGTTCATTGTATTTTTGAATCTTCAAAACCTCGCTAATTGCCTTGTTGATTTTCAGGCACCCTGAGAACATTTCCTAAATGCTCATAGCGACCAATAACATGGGAAAGTGAATTGAGGGGAATTGGGGACGTGCAATATAAGCCTTTGAAGAGAGTGCGTTATCTAAAGCCTGACATAGTAACAGCTTCTTAATTACACCTTTTTTCATATGGCATTTTTATGGGATCCAGTACGCCCAGGCTCAAATGATACACATTTCAACTCCTACATCCAAGTGTAGGAAGTCCCAACTTTTTGAATCCATCCATGTGGCAAATGTAGCTGGACCCTTGGGATGAAGACCCTTCCTGCGTCCTCCCAAGGAGACAAGTTCTGGGTCATAACTCTAGAGCAACCCCAACCCCCAGGCCATGGACCAAGTGTCAACAGTGTTGACGTTGTGAAACCCTCATCTGGAGGAGCATAGCTTTGGGGGCAGTGCCGGGATTTAAATATGGGTCCGTTGGACTTCAGAGCCCCTTGTGATAAATTGAAACATTATGGTGTTGCTTTGAGCAAACAATGAGCATTTTTGCCATACCTTTTTACTTCTCCTTGTTGAAATTATCAAAGATTCTCATCGAAGGCATGGTTTCTTTACTATCTGTCTTCTCTAGGAGACTGTCATTTCTGTGAGTGCAGGAATCCAGTTGGTGGTGGTTTTACTCTAGCACCTCTTTCAGTACTTACATATAGTAGGTGCTTAGTAAATGTTTACTGGATGAATGGATAAACATGTACAAAATTAACTATGATCCCTTGTGTTAAATATTGTAAGGAAGCAACATAATGTGCCCTGGAATTTCACAGAAGAAGGGCTTTCTTCCAGCTTGGGGATGGAGGTGAGCAGTCATTCTGGATGATGTGATGGGGAAAGAGGATGTGAGCTGAAGCTTGGAACCAAGCAGAGCTTGGGCTTTGGGGTGCTGGGAGGACAGAATGCTGGAAACAGAGGTAAGAAGGGCAAGTGCCTAGTCACCATGAGTGATTTAGCTTTGGGAGCTGATCAAGTGATATGATTTGGCTCTGTGTCCCCACTCAAATCTCATCTCGAATTGTGACATCCCCCCATGTCAAAGCAGGGACCAGGTGGAGGAAATTTGATCATAGGGGTGGTTTTCCCCATGCTGTTTTCATGCTAGTGAGTGAATTTTCATGAGATCTGATGATTTTATAAGTGTTTTAGTTCCTTCTGTGTTCATTCTCCCCTCTGCCACCTTGTGAAGAAGGTTCTTGCTTCCCCTTCATCTTCTGCCATGGTTGTAAGTTTCCTGAGGCCTCCCCAGTCACATGAAACTGTGGATCAATTAAACCTCTTTTCTTTATAAACTACTCAGTCTCAGGAATTTCTTTGTAGCAGTGTGAGAACGGACTAATACAGCAAGGGACCAATTGTAGAGGACAGTCTAGAAAACTGAGTTGAGAGGTCAATGGTGGACCCTGAAGGTCAGACTAAGAAATTTGAACTCCATACTACTTAAATTTAGACTCCCTCCAGTATAACTGGATGTCCTATAGGACATGCAAAGCCACAGGGAGTTTTGGAACAGGAAAATGTGCTCAAAGCTGAATTTTGAGGGGTAAATAAAGCGTCTGTGTGTAAGACAGAGAAAAGGGTACAGGGTGGGAAGTAATTTATGTATCCCAGTTGCCTAGAGAAGACAGAAAATAGGTGCCTGGCTTATGTGGCCACTGCTTTTTTTTAAACTTAGTTTTTTGTTTTTTGTTTTTAAACTCTTGATTTAAAAATATACATATACACATAAAATATTTACTTTTGAATAGGTAATACTTTTATGTGGTTTAAAAATCAAAAGTAGACGATAAAAACAAGGCAGACGTGTATATATATATATATCTCTATCTGCATATATAAAATCCTTTTATACATATATACACAGCTATGTTTTTATATATGTTAAAATCTCCCTCTACCCCTTTCCTTTAGCACCTAATTCCTCTTCTGAACCAATGTTGTTTCCTGGTACATCCTTCTAGACATTGTTATACATTTACAAGGCAGTATGTTTATATATTCTTCTACCCTCCCCTTCACTATGCTATACACACCTTGCTCTTTTTGTTTGACAATATATCTTAGAGATGGTTCTAAATCAGCATATAAATGATTTCTTCATTTTTTAACAACTGCTGAGTATTACACTGTGTGGATGTTTCATAATTCATTGAACCAATTCCCTATTGATAGACATTTGGGTTGTTCCCAGCCTTTTGCTATTGCAAATTGTGGTGCAACGTGTAACCTTGCACCGACATCGTTTCCCACGTGCATGCGTGTATTTGCAGGATTGAGTCCTAGAAATAGCAGCATCGGCTGAGAGAGTATGAGCTCCGGTCATTTTCATAGATATTGCCAAATTGCCCTCTACGGAGGTTGTTCTGATTTACATTCCCACTAAGCAACATACGACAGTTAGGGTGGCATTTCCTGACTCCATGCTTTGTAGGTGGGTGGAGGGGTGGACTGAGAGTACATGAGGATGGGAAGGTACAAGTGAATGCTCTCAAAATGGGCTTTAAGGAGAAATATTTTGTTGGGACACAGAAATTAGACTGCAAGGAGGAGAAGACTGGATTCAGGGTAGGAGATCAGTACAACTTGCAGTAGTCTAGATGACAGTTATGCAATGGCCTGGGCTGATAGAGGAACAAGAGAGAGAGAAAGTGCATGGGGAAGACCCATCATTGATGAGTGACTGGATGTGAGGAACGGAGCAGTGGACATGCCGATGATTTCATTATCCCCTTCTCCGTCCCCCACCACCCGCTGGTACTATTATCCAATAGGGACCAGGAGAGAAGAAGAGATTTAGGAAGAAGACAATGGCTGTGGTTTGATGAAGATACACTGCCCTGCCAGAATCATTTGAGCAAAAACTTAATGTTGTTTGTGGCAACACTACTTACTCCTGTCCCACTGGAGAAATCTTTCCAATTACTTCCAATCCATGTGTGTTTACACAAACACTAATTTTGTTAGTACATCTCCTAATAGCTAAGAGTTGAAAAAAGTTTTAGAAGTGTTAAACAAAAAACAACCAAATGTGTCCTTTTAACACTTTCAGCAATCCTGTAAAGTCATTATCATCCCCCCGTTACAGGTAAGAAAACTAAGACTCAGAGAGGTTAAATAGCTTGGCCAAGGTCGCACAGCTATTAAGGAATGGTACAAAGTCTCGGACCCAGGTTAACTTTAAATTCTGAGCTTTATAACTGGTTGATTTCAGTAATAAATGCAGTGGCACGGAAGGGTCTGGGCATTTATTTCCAAAGACTGATTTCACTCAGCGGAGGAATTCTAATCTTCTGACAGCATCCTATTTATTTCTAAAGTGTTGGGGTGAATTTGCCAAATTTTGAAAAGTGCATTTGTAAGCCAGTGGGATTCCATTTGAAGTCAGGGATAACAGAGCCAGGGGCGGAGGCTATGTCTCCTTACATGTTTTGTTCACAATGGGACTAGAACATTCTGCAGAGGATGAAGGTTGTGATTCAGTTGCCCAAGCAGTAAGGCCTGACTGGTGTCACGATCCTACAACCCGCACAAAGGCATCATTGTTGCCCAGTGTGAAGGGAGCTGAGGCGTCACCAAAGGGGGCTGAGCATCCCTTCTCTGGGTTAGAAATGTTTTCCATTCGCTGATAAACAACTGTCCAAGTTCGTTGTCCTGACAAAGAACTCTGTTTCTTCTTGTATGCTGAGAGTTTGCAAGTACAGATCTTGATAGGAAAGCCTGCGAACAATGGTAGTTATAAAATGTTGCCTCCTGTATCTCAACAGGCACTGTTCAAGCATTTAACCTTCACAAGTATCAAGACAAGTCTAAGAGAAGGTGGGAAGATACCAGCAGGGCGTAGGCTTGCAAAACCTCCAATGCAAAATAGAGATTTAGTTTTACTGTGCTCCCCAATATTCGAAGATTGTACAAATGAGGGGGACACACTTCCTGATATGTTGGTTATGCACATTGTCACACACCTCTCATTGCCTTAAAATTTTGTTGTTATGCAGTGTATCTTGTATGGAATGATCTTGACGTATCCAACACAGAGGAGAGAAACCACTTAAAATGTGTGAAGTTTATTAATAAAGGAGTACATGATTATGTTTTAAAAGCTACATATATTAGGCTTAAGCTGCAGAAAATGACTGTTTATTCCAAAAGACTGTGATATTTATGCTTAAATAATTAGGATTACCTCTTCCTGGTAAATTTGCAGGAACAATCAAAGCATACGCTGAAAATAAATTCTCAAATGAAATTCATTTCACATTAGTTGCATCCCAACATTCCTTTATGGACTGCTTTCCATGCCTGGCACTGTGCTTATGATTTATTAAAATCTAAAGCCATTAATAAATAAATTATTCAATCCATGCATTGAATTATCTAGCTCTTTCAAAGACAGTCACAGTCAGTCCCTCAAGGAGCTCCTGGACCAGTCCAAGGAGGATGGCAACCTGGGTCAAATGTGTGATGAGCACACAGACAGGGGTCAGGCTCCCTAGAGTGAAGTGTAAGCATCACTGATCCCTGGCTGAGTCATCTTTGGTAGATCCTTTTGCCACTTTGCCTCTTTAAGTCTCCGTTTCCTCATCTGCAAAATGGAGGTAATAGAACAGCTAATATTTACAGAGAGCTTACTCCTTGTTAGCAGTTTTCATTAATTAATGAATGTATTTATTGGAATAACCATATAAGGTTGCCATTTTTATTTCCGTCTGTGCATTACAGGTGAGACGTGTATTAGGGAATTTGCCCAAGTTCACAGTCACAGACTGGTGGACTTGGGATTTCAAACCTAGAGTGTCTGATTCCTGAATGTGTGCTCTTGTCTCTTGCTTCAATACCACATACAACAGAGGGGACAAAATAATTTCTATATAAAGTGCTTAGCATAGTGCCTGCCAGTTAGACCTCAAAATATATTATTTTTGTTGGATAATTAAATATTAAATAATATATAACATGATTAATACAACTAATAAATAGTGCATTAGTACTGTAGGCACAGAAGACAGTATTAAGTACAGCACAGATCTTGAGGAGGGTAGGGTCAGTTCTACATAACAAACAGGGTCAGTAAAGGCTTCAGAGAGATGTCCTTTGAGCTGAGTCTTCAGACTCTAGAGATCAGGACTCAAGGACTGTGGAACATGTACGTTCACGTCCTGGTAATCTTACATTGCTCAGAACACTCCAAGGACATTGAGGTTGCCCCCATGGAATTGAAACTCCCATGCTGATCACTTAGGAAGCCAGGAACAAATTAACCCAGGGCAACAAAAAACAATGACTAATTAGACCCTAATGAAGTACTGCAGTACTGGTGTCCTTCCAGATTTAACTTGTAATCGCCACAATGTATTACAGATGCAGAGTCTTCATCTTGTTGGACTGTGATCAAGTACATATGCTCCCCAGCAGTTCTTTCAGATTTCCATGTTCTCCACACAGTGCTGAGCTACTGCGGGTGTGTGAGCCAAGGGGGCCCTGTGACCCTTGAAACAGAAAAGGGGGAAATGGCTGCATGCCAACCGAAGAGACCATGGCATTCTTGGCCATAAATGAAACTACTGAGATGTGTAGGATATCATAAAAAGAACATTGACATAATCCTTTTTTTGGATGAAGTTTTATCACAACCGGAGCACACAATGACCAGCAGGCTTCTCTTGCTGTTTGATTTAACTCCTAAAAAGCAGGCTTTCTGTAAGAGTTGGACAGACTCCATGCCGCCCCTGCCTCCTGAGTCTTCCTTCCCAAGCAGGGATGAGCTCTCCTCTGTACGTAACAAGGAAGGTGATTCAGCAAGAAGACTGCTGGTCTCTCCCTTCCTCCAGGTCCATTTGTGAGAGTGAGACACAAAATAGCAGAAGCAAAAGAAGAAGCTGCACTCCTAAGAGGCATGGATCCTTGAGTGAGTTATGTACTTGGAAAAAATTACTTTGCCCATGTGGACACAAAGAGAGCCTGAAAAGCAGGAGGCTTTGAGGTGTTTTGGAACCTAACCTCCTGATTCGGAGGGAAAAAAATCAAAATGTTGTTTGTGTTCATTTACGGAAATTAGATGTATCAAATACTCTTATGCAACTTATGAAATGTTAAGCAATACCCCTGAATGTCCTAATCCAAGGAAAGTCGAGAGTTGACTACAAGAGGGGAACACCCAGAAGCTGGTAAATCAACTCTTGAATGATGGTGTATTAAGTGATAACCTTGTCATATTTAAAGTCACACTGAAAGGATATATATTGAGGCTTTATCTCTGCTGTGGTGTCAGCATCAGTGAATTAACACTTAACTTTTCAAAAACGGCATGGGTGGTCAAGCAGCAGTGTATCTCTTTACTCCTTGTGTTAGTCCATTTTCACACTGCTTGATAAAAACATACCCTAGACTGGGAAGAAAAATAGCTTTAATGGACTTCTAGTTCCATGTTGCTGGGGAAGCCTTACATTCATGGTAGAAGGCAAGGAGGAGCAAGTCACGTCTTACACGGATAGCAGCAGGTAAAGAGAGCGATCTTATTCAGGGAAACTCCTGTTTTAAAAACCATCAGATCTTGTGAGACTTATTCACTATCATGAGAACAATACAGGAAAGACCCACCCCTGTGATTGAATTATCTCCCACCAGGTCCCTCCCATAACACATGGGAATTATGGGAGATACAAGATGAGATTTGGGTGGGGACACAGAGTCAAACCGTATCACTCCCCCACCCAACAGCTGCAGAAACACACACACACACACACACACACACACACACACACCCCTCCCTACATCCTACATCCCTGTACTTGGAAAGCAGTCATATTTAAATCATTGCCGGGCGCGGTGGCTCAAGCCTGTAATCCCAGCACTTTGGGACGCCGAGACGGGCGGATCACGAGGTCAGGAGATCAAGACCATCCTGGCTAACACGGTGAAACCCCGTCTCTACTAAAAAATACAAAAATCTAGCCGGGCGAGGTGGCGGGCGCCTGTAGTCCCAGCTACTCGGGAGGCTGAGGCAGGAGAATGGCGTAAACCTGGGAGGCAGAGCTTGCAGTGAGCTGAGATCCGGCCACTGCACTCCAGCCTGGGCGACAGAGCAAGACTCTGCCTCAAAAAAAAAAAAAAAAAAAAAAAAAAAAAAAAAAAAAAAAATTCATTGCCACTGGAACTTCAGTTGACTTTATAAGTTACATTTTACATAAAAAGGCAGCAGTGGTGAAGTTGGAAGAGGGCATGTAGGCTTTCATTTCAGGCAAGATTTTGTTAGGTCCCAGTATTGGGACTTCCAGTTGGTGGATTTTGCTCAAGAATAATTTTCTCTTTGCAGAACTGTTCATGAGAGACGACCTAAATGAAGCCACAGCCAGTGTTACATAAATAGTGTTTCATTATTAAAATAATGGTGCTTATGCGGGAGAGTTACTTGACACATTTCAGATGATTTGGAGGTAGGGTCTTTTCAGGAATGTTCTGAGTTTGTTTCTTGATCTCGATAGCAGCAACCTTTCCATTTGCGCTCTCTCTAGTTTCTCTCTCTCTCTTTCCCCCAAACATCACTTTTCTCTTTAAAAAAAATGAATAAATCCTTTAGGATCTTGCTAAGTTATTACTTATATTGTCATTTAGAAAAAAAAAAACTTTGGAAAGAGGCTCTGGCATGCTTTAAAAAAGTTAAGCACACTCAAGCCTCTTTAATTCTAAATTCAGTTTTGAATATGCTTGTTGTACTGATGTCAATGGCTTTTCAAAAAAGAGTGTCCCAGTTATTTAGGTGGCCAAGAGAAACAGCTTTAATTCTTTATCACATAAATATGCTTCAAACCGCAATTTAAACCAGATGGATGGAGCACTGGATCAGTGGTGGGGCTTCTTGGCTGATCTGAGTTTCGCCTCCTCGGTCTTGCCTGGGTCTGTTCTGTCACTTGGATCTTACCAGTCCTGGCAGGCACACAGCTCTGTGAGATTTTCCTTCTGGCTTTGCATGAAGCTTTTGAAAACAAAACACATACATGCAAGTGACCTTTCTAGGGTTGTTTCTAGTTTCTTCGTCTTACATGAAGCCCCTGCTAATTTAGCACGGTGTGCGCCCGAGTTTATTTTCTTTTTAACAACCTTATTTATGTAATTAAGCGAGTGAAGTCATATATTTTATTGATCTAATGAAACGCATTTCATGGTTTCTCCTGACCTTCATCTTCCGACCTTACCCTTCAGATCACAGCCCTTTACTTTTGTCGATGAGAGGCCACTTAACATTTTTACACCTTGCCAAATTTGAGGTCCCCCTCAATATTAATAGGGAACCCAATATCAGTTTGTTAAATGGGAGCAAAGATTGACGTCAATATAAACCATGACACGGAAGGGGTGAGAAATCCTGACACAGAAGGGGTATAGTCTCTAACAGTAAGGCACGGAACAGGTGGTTCTCATTTTAGTATATTTAAACTTCAGGTCCTTAAATGTTCCTTTCTTTTTCCTTCATTCTATTTTTTTTATTATTTTAATGGAGTGCAAGGTACAGTCTTTTTGATGATGTAGAATGTGGGCTTATAAAAGCTAAGTGCTACTATATATTTCTACTGTCCTTGCCCGTGGCCTGCACTGGGGAGTTGTATATTGTATCAGTAATTTTTAAAAGCCAGCAAGTGTTCTACCAGCTCATGAAGTTTTCTTACAGTAGCTGGTCAAACATATTACTTAACTAGGCATATAGAATTGGGGTGAAATGCGGGATGTAATGAAATGACATTGGTCAATCCTCAGTAAATGTTTTTTTCAAAGACTTTGCACAAAAATATGTAAAATCTTGGAGGTAGGGTTTTTTTTTTTTTTTTTTTTTTGGCATTTGTCAGGGAGGAGATTAATATAACACTCAGTGAATTCAGGCCAGTCCTCCAGAAGGAAAATTTAAGGAGCAAATATGTGAGCTGGGATTTCATGCTGGACTATCTAAGCAAGCCTGAAGGAAGAGTTTGTTTCTTCCTGCTATGGCCATAGAGATTTGGTTGCCGTTATGAAGAAGGGGCCTGTGGTTTTTTTAAAAAATACGCTGATCTTGGTGAGGTCACATTTTGCCATTCTCAGTGGAGGGAATAACTGGGATTTTCTTATGATTTTTTTTTCTCTTTAATGTTCCTACAAAGGAAAAAGAAGGAATCCAATTTGTTATAAATAACTACTGAGGGTGGTACATGGTGCAGGTAGTCACTATCTGGGTCTAGTGGCACAGGTGGTCAACGATTCACCAAGACGGTTGTAGGTAAAGAAAGGTGGATTTATTAGAGAAGGTATGGAAGTACACTGCAAGTTTACAACAGGCAACCCAGCAGAGAAGGGACTGTCTGCAAAGAGGCAGGGGCTGGAGGGACTGAAGTTATATAGGGTCCTGTTGGAGGGGGCTATGTGCAGAATGAGGTCGAGGTCATTGTGCCTGCAGATTGTTTGTTGTTCTTCCCTACCCGGGGCCCACTCCCACCTGGGGCCCCTTCCTCATTACTACTTACTTATTAGAACTCCACAGTAGACTTTATATAAATGCAGACAGACACACAGAAACATATGTACATTTACATTGTAATTTCTTCACAAGGACATTCTTATAGACATGTCATGAAGGGGCTTGGGGTTCAGAGAAATGACGTAACTCAGCTAAGTCCACACAGTACTTAGCCGGGGGATTCAGAATTCCACCCAGGGATGGTTCCAGTTTCCTGTTTCTTTTCATTTGATGCAGAATGGCCTCATGGGTCCCCACCGGGGGTGACGTGGAAAGGAGAAAGCAATTGGTTTGCACTGGAAGGTGTTCTGTAGCACGCGGAGTGAGTGCTGCCAGTAATGAGTTCAAAACAGGGCTTGTGTTTGCAGACAGGAGCTACACACTTTTGAAGATTAGGATGATTTGAAATTGAAATGAGGGCTTATGTTGTTCATTGGATTAATTTTTCTTTCTTATAAATTAAAAATATATACAAATAATACATAAACATGGTTAGAAAATTCAAGCCATAGTGAAAAACAAATTCTTTTTTCTTCTTCTCAGGAAATGTTTTCTTCGTCTCAGGAAATGTTTTCTTCTTACACCTCGAAAATAACTGCTGTTGACAGTGTATTGTTAACCTTGCCAGAAAAAAAAATTTATTTTTGATCCATACATGTAAATATGCATACTCATAAATATGCATTTATATTTATGTGTATGGGTACACTTGTTAATTTACATATATGTCTTGATTTGTGTACATTATTCTGTACCTTTCCTTTTTCCCATAATTTTATAGATTACATTTATTTTCATTTCTGTATATCTAGTTAATTCTTTTAAAAGGCTGCATATCATCCCATTGTCTGTCTTTACCATCATTTACTTATCTAATAAATCTGCTAAAGAATTTTAATATTAATCTATTCATCTATCCATCTATTAAAAGAGATTTAAGTTATTTCTAATCTTTGGGTATTATAAGTTTCATTTTGGCATATACTTTGACCTTCTTTGGCATATACATCAATAAGTAGAGTATATTCCTAGAAATTCAATTACGGACCAATAAGATGTACTTCAAATTTTTAATAGGTATTTCCATATTGACCTCCCAAGATGTTTTCACACACCTACCAAATCTAAGTGTCTGTATAACCCACACATGCCGATTTGGATTATTACCATTTTAAAAAATAATATAGCTATCAGTCATGTGAAAAATATCCTCACCATTATTCTTAATTTTACTTTGTAATTGTGAGTGATGTTGGGTAGATTTTTATACTTGTATTGGCCATTCACATTTCTTCTTTTCTGAACAGCCTTTCCATATTCTTGGTCCAGCTTTCTATAAGATTGTTCTCATTTACTGGTGAGAGCTCTGTGTAGATTAAGGAAACCGTCACCACCTTCCAGTGGCCAACTATTGTCAATATTTTAATGTTTGTCGTTTGTTTGCAACCTTGTAATATTTTTCCTGTGCAGCAATTTTAATTTTCTATATTCAAATATACTTGGAATGCACAGTGAGTTTGGGAGAAGACCATTTAACTCTTGCATTTTCCAAAGCTAGTCAATATCCAACTGCCAGTGTTGCCTGAACAGGAAATATTTATACCTGAAAGTGTCCAGGTGAGAGTCAGGGAAAGCCATGAGGGTGTAACTGGCATACTCATGTCACTTCTTTTTTGTTTGTTTTAAGACGAAGTCTCACTCTGTTGCCAGGCTGGAGTGCAGTGGTTGCAGTCTTTGCTCACTGCAACATTTGACTCCCTGGTTGAAGTGATTCTCCTGCCTCAGCCTCCCAAGTAGCTGGAGTTACAGGCACATGCCATCACACCCAGCTAATTTTTGTATTTTTAGTAGAGACGGGGTTTTACCATGTTGGCCAGGATGGTCTTGATCTCCTGGCCTCGTGATCCACCCGCCTCGGCCTCCCAAAGTGCTGGAATTGCAGGCGTGAGCCACCGCGCATGGCCCTGATGTCACTTCTTATGCAAATTTCTGTGAAATTGTGACTGGGAGGAAAAAGTGAACAGGAACTGAAAGCCAGCAGAGGAAAGCTACCTTCCCTTGACTGGTGGTCAGTGCATGGACTGCAGAGACAGGGTGGACACCAGTTCCTCACTGGATCCTTTCTAGTTGCATGATCTGGGGCAGGTGACTTGATGTGGCTAAGCCTCAGCTTCCTGACATATGGTGGGAGTAATAATATCCCTTGAAGCCAACAAAATTCAACAGGCACATGCTATGTACATACCTGTGTTAGGCCAGGAACTTCTTAGCATTTCCAGAATATATGTAATCATATTTGTCACATGCAATATGAAATTATATATGTAAACTGTCCAAACTGCAGGAGGTAGTAAATCAATCAATTAAATTTGATTAATCCTCCCCCTGTCTTACAGAGAATAGGAGGGAAAATAGAGCTCCGAGGTGGAGTAAAAGAAAACTGAGAGGAGGCTATCGTGATATTTTATTGCCATAAACTGCCAACGATTAGTCACAGCCCGCCATCTACCAGCTAATTCCAGTTTCATTAATATGAATATCCTTATGCTTCTGGAAGGAAACTCTTGGAATGTTATGGATCTCTGTGGCAGGCACGTGCAACGTCCAGTGCTTCCCTGCTGGTAATGTGGCAGTTTTATTCTGCATCCCATACCCATGGTCTCTCTTTCCTCGATAGGCCTCATAAAAATCACCATGCTTCCTTTTAGAAGAAAATGATGGTATCACATTGAGAACGAGCTGAGGGGCTTGACAATCTTGGCAAGGCTTATCAAAAGAAAATGCGTATGTGTTAGGCTTAATACTGCTTTTATTGAATTCAGTTTTTATCAGAGCTGGTAACTTGGAGATGTAAGCATTTAGAGATAGAATTCACTTAAGAATGTTCTAAAATGTCAGAAAGTTTAGGATTCTCTTCAGGTAGTTTCCTTTCTCTCACTTAGAGTGACATTGTCTCGAAGCAACATTGTGGAATTTTTAGAGAGAGTTTGTCTGTTAGCTGTTTGTTTTGAACATGTTCACCTTTGGCTGTGACCTGCCATCATGGAAAAAAAGTGTCAGTGTGTTGGGAAAGAAATGGGCTGCTTCTCCTCTTTTCTCCTCCCTCCTCTATCTCCTTCCCCCTACCCTCCTCCATCCCCTTCCCTCCCCAACTCCTGCTCTCCAGCCCGGCCTCTGTCCCCTCTGTGTTCCTCCCCCCTTCCTTGTATCCTTAATGACTTCCAGGTGTGCCCGCTGGGTCAGCCTTTTGGCCCCATCCTGGGGAGGCTGGGTCTGTGCCTCCACAAACACAAGACCAAAGTTAGGGAGTGGGGGACTCCAGAAGTACAACATCAGAGGAAGAAAAAAAAAAACTTTGAAGTTTTGAGGATGAAATTGGTAAAAATAATTCTAGATGGAGATAGACCCATTTACGTTCCAAGAAAGAGAAATGTTTTACGCAAACTGTTTCCATGGACCCTGTGGGTTCTTGTTAATACCTTTCAACCTTGTGATTGAAAGTCCAAGCCCTGTGATCCACAGCAGGGGCCACAGCCAGAAATAATTCCCCGAGAATACTGCGTGTGCCTTCAAATGGTCCTTGATCGTTTTTCTTGGATGCCCCACTTTCCAAAGGCCAGAAATTGTTACAGGGAGTCTTTCCAGTTGGGAGAGGTTTTATGTTCTAAGAGCAAGGTGCTGTACTTACAGGAAAATGTGTAATTAGTCACGATCCTTTTGTGTGGAAAGGATGGCGGTGGTCCACCTCTCAACTTGGGGGTCGCTTGGTGACACAAGATGAACCCCTCAATACGCTGCCCAGTGCCTTCCCCATTTGACATAGATTTCCTGCCACAGTTTAAGTATCACCCCCTCTGTGAAGTCTTGCCAGACACATTCCTCATCTCTTTCCTGTTGGAAGAACTGCCTCACTCCTGTGGCCCCCCTGTGCCATAGACAGGTTAGAGAACATGGGCCCTGGAGTCAGACCTGGCAGGCAATCTTGATTATGCCCCTTATTAGGGTGTCCTGGGCGAGCAAGTTTACCTCTGCCAGGGATGCACCTTTTTAACCCGACACTCAGAGGGGTCCTCTATGTACAGCCACGATCACAACTTTCTAACGTGGTCACTTGCTTGCACGTACTTATTTAGTTGTCTCTGCCCTGCTGTTAATTAGACTGTTAGCCTCCAGGGGGTGAGACTGACATCTCATTTCTCTTTGCAGTCATAGCAGAGATGCAGGCACACAGTAGGGACTCAGCAGATAGGGCAGGGTGAGGGAATTCTCCATAGATGCCTTAAAGATACGCTATCCACAGGAGCAGAGAGCACAGCAGGCTGACTGCCAAGGAGGATTCCACCAGGGTAAGGCTTACAGGCAATTCATTCACTGCAGAGTCTTCCCCCATCCACACATATAACTCCCTTTAGTATTGATGACCTTTCTCTCCTGAAATATTACAGAAACTGCCCTGAACGAAGATAGATGGTCCCCCCTCAGCATTCACACAGGGTTCCGTCTCATCCACCAGCTTCCCCAGCCCCATTCCCTCTGTCTCAGGAAAGTAATAATAGTAACTCATAATAATAGTTCAAAATAATAATAATCATACGTGGGATTTATATATCAGCGTGCCTCCTAAGAGGGCAAATAAACCATTTTACACAATGCAGAGAGAAGGACAGATTTTCTTTGTGCTGCTGCGATCAGGTTAACGCCGGAGAGATTTACAGTCAAATTCCAGCTACAGAAGCAAACTGTTGGTGCCCCGTTGGCATATGGGGATCCACCTTAATGCTGTTCTCTTGGTTTTGCTTAAACTGCCAAGTGAATTACTGTAACACACTTTGCCTGCAATTAATTTGACATCTAGTGCCAGAGAGCTGCTTTATATTTTTCAAGGCATGCCAGGGTGAAATTTTTGCAAAAAGATTTGTCCATCATTTTTACTGATGTCCAAACATGATCTCTTTAGCTGCTTTGGAATCGAACTGTGGAAATCACGTGGGCTTTTTCATTCTTCTTTTCTTTTCTTTTCTTTTCTTTTCTTTTCTTTTCTTTTCTTTTCTTTTCTTTTCTTTCTTTCTTTCTTTCTTTCTTTCTTTCTTTCTTTCTTTCTTTCTTTCTTTCTTTCTTTCTTTTATTTTTTAAAGGATCACAGAAGAAAAGCATGCTGATCTTGTTGAAATGTTTTTAAAACCTCCAAATAATAAACTAGGTAGCCGGGCGCGGTGGCTCAAGCCTGTAATCCCAGCACTTTGGGAGGCCGAGACGGGCGGATCACGAGGTCAGGAGATCGAGACCATCCTGGTTAACACAGTGAAACCCCGTCTCTACTAAAAAAATACAAAAAACTAGCCGGGCGAGGTGGCGGGCGCCTGTAGTCCCAGCTACTCGGGAGGCTGAGGCAGGAGAATGGGGTGAACCCGGGAGGCGGAGCTTGCAGTGAGCCGAGATCTGGCCACTGCACTCCAGCCTGGGCGACAGAGCGAGACTCCGCCTCAAAAAAAAAAAAAAAAAAAAAAAAAAAAAAAAAAAAAAACTAGGTTTATGGTGTTTGTTTATGAAAGCTGACTTGCACCAGAATGATTTATACGCATCATGGGCAGAGGGGCAGTCGAATAAAAGAGGCAGAAAGCACTCTTCAAAAATGTCCCTGGGCACTTGCCCGAATGACTTGAGAGACAGTCTCCACTAAAACTGATATTAATTCTGTTACGTGTTATGGCGCGTACCCGAGACCCTCCCCATAAACTATTTGAAAGAAGCAAAGTGGTAATTCTCCAAATAGGGACTCGTACATTTCTGATCATTTTAGCACCAACATGGATTCAAACTCTGGCAGCCGACTACAGTTCCAGCTGAGCTTTGCTGCGCTGTCAGCACCATGGGGCCTGATGAAGCATTTTTGGATTTTTCCTCTTCACAGTGCCCCATGGTCTCAATGCTGTTGGAAACATTAAGCTCCTTACCTGTGTTTTGTTGTGGTGGTGGTTTTTCTTTCTAGTGAAGGACTTTATCTGCAGTAATAACAAACTGACTTACGTTAACATTCTAACTCATGACTGAACCAAAAATAAACTTGCAGACCCTGCCTTGAAATGCACGCTCTGAGCAGTCTATTGGATGCGGGGGGGTGGCCAATTTCTTGGACCTGCTATATTCTTAGGCAGGTGACGCCTCCCTTCATTTGTACAGAGGGAGTTAGAATTGAATCGAATTTCCACCACAGTATCCCCCAGCTCTTAAAATCGCTTGCCCTTTGCTGAGGGTGACTTTTTAGCTGCTTTACCTCCTACCCTATAGCACTAACTCCTGAGAAGTCCAATCCTTTTGGAGTTCAGCAGGTTCCTTGTCTCTGGAAAATCAGCAGTAAACATTGTAGCTTCCTCTTGATCTGCCTTGAACTTTGCAAACCTCTCTCCGCATTGACTGCATGAAGGGAGGGTGCCCTGAGGCAGGCAAGCCACCAGGTGGTAATTAAGAAATAAGGAGCGCTGCTCCAAATTCTCTAAGATCTGGATTTAGAGGCCGGTCGGCTTCCGAAAACATCTCATTCACACAAAATGGGACGTGGTCTTCTGTCTATTAAACATAAGCTTTCAAGGTGAGTTGTACAGAAACAACAGTCTGCTTGTTTCATCAAGCTGACGTTTATGCATCTGAGTAAGGGGATCTGGAGATTCTTTTTGTCACTCATACAGTTTCCGTACATCAATTTCATGCCTCTGTTCTGCGTGTCTCTGTTGGGAAGGATGCTGATGTCTGAGATTTGGAATAGAGATGGTTGGACCTCTGACTTTCAACAAGAGGAAATGAAAATTAAAAGAAGAATGTAGGCACTTGCTTAGAAAGGACCTGTGAAAGGAAAATAAATCTTGGGGGCCCCAAATCACTAACATAAAGGGAAAAGTCAAGCTGGGAACTGCTTAGGGCCAACCTGCCTCCCATTCCACTCAAAGTCACCCCTCTGCTCACTGAGATAAATGCATTTCGGATTGCCTCCTTTGGAGAGGCTGATCAGAAACTCAGAAGAATGCAAACATTTGTCTCTTACCTACCTATGACCTGGAAGCCTCCTCCCCGTTTCAAGTCTTCCTACCTTTGCTTCCAGTTGTCCAGCCTTTCCAGACCGAACTGATGTTCATCTTGCATATGTTGATTGATGTCTCATGTCTCCCTAGAATGTATACAACCAATGTGTGTTCTGACCACTTTGCACACATGTCCTCAGGCCCTCCTGAGACTGTGTCACAGGCACTCATCCTCACCCTTGGCAAAATAAACTTTCTAAATTAGCTAAGACCTGGCTCAGATTTTCGGGGTTCACAGACCTGTCAACATGAACTGTGAGTGGTGATAACAACCATTTTCAATAGTCGTATTTTAATCAGAAGGAAGTTTTTCCAGATCTTTTGCCCTTTACAAGGTCGAGTTCTCCAAATTTAAGAGGTACAGAAAGGTCCTCCAAAGAAGTTTGGGGTGAAAACATGTGACAGTTTCTTGTTCATATTTGGCCAGAAGGAAGCAGTGTCTCTTAGGATGACTCTCCAGTGCTTCTTGGCTGGTGTGACAAGTCTGTCTAGCAGGGAGGAGATGTCCACACGGTGTTCTCCAAACTGCTCAGAAAAGAGCAGTAAGAACAGGATGGGGCCCAGTAAACAGGTATATATCTTATCTTCTCCTTTTCTCCTTCTTCTTCATCTCCTGCCCTTACTTCTTCCTCCCTGTCATTTATTTGTTCTTTTCACAGATATTTAGTGAGTCCTTGCTCTGTGTCAGGCCACAGTGTAGATATTCCAGGGATGGAGGTGACCAAGCAGACGTGGCCATAGTGATATGTTAAGGAAGCACAAATGACAAATACAGAAGATAATTCTTGGTAGTGACGGGTGCCTCCAAGCATACAAAACAGGGTAGTGAGATTGAAGTTAGAGTAGAAATGGCTCAATTTTGTGCTGGAACTGGCTGCAGCAGCAGGAACCAATGATTACCCATCTCGCATATTCAGTGACATCACGTTGATAGCTTGATTTCAGCCGTAGTGAGAATATTTACACCACAGAAATTGACACATGCTATACATCAGGGCTCCCTCTTCCCCAGATCATTAAACATTATCTAGAACATACCTGGAAGGCATCTAGGAAGAGGTAACATTGATCTTAATTGTTATTAGAGAGAATTTTCATTTTCAGTTTTAGCATGAAAAATCCCAGAGTCCGTTTATTTCTCCTCTTTGAGTCAGTATATCTCAAAACATTTTTTTCAAGGTTAACAGAAATACAAGAAGTCCCTGGATCAGTTTTTGTTTTTGTTTTGTTTCTTTCTGAGTTAGGGTCTCATTCCGTTCCCCAGGCTGGAGTGCAGTGCCACCATTATGGCTTACTGCAGCCTTGACCTCCCAGGCTCAACTGATCCTCCTGCTTCAGTCTCCCAAGTAGCTGGGACTACAGGCATACACCAGCTTGCTCAGCTAATTTGTATATATATATTTTTTGTAGAGACAAGTTCTCGCCTTGTTGCCTAGGCTGATCTTGAACTCCTGGGCTCAAGCCATCAGCCTGCATCAGCCTCCCAAAGAACAGAAATTACAGGTATGAGCTACCACAGCCAGTCATTTATCTGTTTTTTAAATGGCATTTTGGAGATGACAGAAAAAAAAAAAATAAGGGAAAGAGAACACTCATGGAAGTTTAAGGCTTAGAAGTATTTGGCTTTGAAAGAAAGTTTAAGGGACTGTTTGTCATAGGGTGTGTGCTTCCAAATTTAATGCCCCATTCCAGGTAGCTGCAGATTTTATGATTTCTCTCAAAGAATGTCAATCCTGTTGTCTTTCCCTGCTTCCCCCTCCTGGGTGAAGCCTTTCTCTGCACTTTTTTTTTTGGGAACTTCCCAAATCTGTCGGTATATATTACAAAAACGGTTACCGCCTAACACATTAAATGTATTTAAATTATTTGTTCTATTAAAATGTCAGTGTATTTCTTGAATTTTAATTGTGCCTGAAGATCAATCATTGTAACAGCTGCAGGGAAGGCTTTATGACTTACCTGAACAGTGGTGTATTCTGTGGCTCGGCTAAGTGGATTCTTCGACTTTAATAGATTTTATTAGCTAGGGCACACCATTTGAGTGGCTTCTGTTGGAGATTTATTCTTGATACATACCAATGATTTACTCAGCTGCCTTAGGGAAAAAAAAAATAGTTTTAGGGATGATAAAAATTTGATGATAATATTGACAATAAATAGAGTATTTGCCAATATGTATTGAGTGCTCGTTATGTTTCACACCCTATGCCTTATGTGTGGTGCCTCATTTGAACCTTATAGCAGCCCTAAGGGATAGGTGCTGGGTTGCCTCTTTGTGCCCATGGGAAAATGGGGCACAGAGGTGTTAAGTGATCCAAGAACACACAACTGGTAGGAGTTTTAACCAATATTTCAGTCTCTCTCTGCTGATATGAAGTCGATGCAGCTAGCCACCATGTTATATCCACCAACAGTCATTAAAATAAGATGAGCTTAACTTTTTTCTTTTGAGACAAGGTCTTGCTATGTCCCCCCGGGTTGAGTGCAGTGGCACAGTCATAACTCACTGCAGTCTTGAGCTCCTGGGCTCAAGGATTTTCAGCTTGCCAAGTAGCTGTGACTACAGGCACAGGCCACAACACCCAGCTAAGTTTATTATTTTTCGGTAGAGATAGAGTTTTGCTGTGTTACCCAGGCTTGTCTTGAATTCCTGGCCTCAAAGCAATCCTTCTGTCTCAGCCTCCCAAAGTGTGGAGATTACAAGCATGAGCCTATGCTTGCAGCCAAGGTCAGCTTTTTCACTCCAGCACACCAGGATTTTCATCCCAGCTCTCCCATTCACCAGCTGTGTGGGCCTGGTCAATCTGTTCAGCCTCTCAAGACTTCAGTCCCCTCAACTGATAGATGGGGGAAATTAATAGCATCTGCCTGAGAAGGCATGCTTTTTGGGGGACCCAGGAGTTACGAATGCCCACCACTTCTCAGGTGATAGCTGCTACTCATCTCCTTGTACAGAGAGAACTGGAACATTCTGAAGATCAAATGGGATAATAATGTCCCTGAAAAGACCTGGCTTCATGCGTGTCTCCTACTAGTTCCTTTTCTACTCTATTTCAGCTTCCTGTTTGTAACATGATTTAAGCATTAAGCTATTGAATTTTCAAGTGCATTAAAAAAAAATCAAGTGGAAAAAGGAGTATTTCTTAGGGAGGAAAAACCCTACTTTTGACTTTATAATGTTAAGTTCATTCATATCTCTCCTAGATTCTTACATAAATTTTATTGACTTATAACGTTCTGTACAGTACTCCTTATTTACAGTTTTGGTTTCCAAGGTTTCAGTTACACTTTGTCAACTGTGGTACAAGTATATTACTTACAATACGATATTTTGAGAGAGAGAGACCACATTCACATAACTTTTATTACAATATATTGTTATAATTGTTCTATTATTGTTGTTCACCTCTTACTGTGCCTAATTTATAAGTATCCTTTAAGTATGTATGTATAGGAAGAAATGAAATATATGTAGGGTTTGGAGCCATCTGAGGCTTCAGGCTTCCACTGGGGGTCTTGGAGTAAATCCCCTGCACAGAAGGGGAGGCTACTGTACATACATTTGCCTATAAGTGAGCACTTTCTTAGGTCTTGTTGAATGATGTCACTGATTTGGGTCAGATCTTGTTGAAAGGGTATTAATCCATTATTTACTAAAACTAATTAAATTTTCATGTCATTTCTTTACTTA
The DNA here is from genome assembly GCF_047675955.1 of Chlorocebus sabaeus. Lineage (NCBI taxonomy): Eukaryota > Metazoa > Chordata > Mammalia > Primates > Cercopithecidae > Chlorocebus > Chlorocebus sabaeus. The sequence continues at coordinate 75,810,189 of NC_132908.1, forward strand.
TTGTTTTTATTCTCTATCAGTATAATTTATTACAGCAACAAATTAAAGAACAAGTTTATGGTTCTATCAATGATGCCAAACAAGCATTTGCTTCAAATTCAGAAGTCATGATAAAGCCAATACATCAACAAAACAGCAATACTTGTAACTAAAATTGGGAGAAAGGAAAACTCTTTCAGTGGAGTCCAGGATTTTTTTGTTAATTATTTTTATTTTTAGAGATGGTCTCACTACATTGCCCAGCCTGGTCTCGAACTCCTAGGCTCCCACCTCAACCTCCCAAAGTGTTGGGATTACAGGTGTGAGCCACCACATCCAGTCCACCAGTATTATTCTAAACTGTAAAACGGTGAAATGTTTTCCATTAGAATCAGAAACTAGACAAGAATATTTACGATAGATGTCAATAGTCACGTTATTTTAGAAGTTTTAACAAATACAGTAAGACAAAAAGTCTTAATGGGATGAAACCAAAATGTTCTTTGTTTTCAACTTCTATAATTATAATCATAGAGAAGCTAACACATTCAGTAAAAATTACTAGCAATGAAATGATTTGAAGAGTTGGCTAGTGTAAGGTAAATATACACAAATCAGCTGGTATATACTAGTTATAATTTAAGATGGAAATAGAAAAAAGCCCCATTCAAAATATTAACACAGGTATAAGAGTGATTAGCCGGGCGCGGTGGCTCAAGCCTGTAATCCCAGCACTTTGGGAGGCCGAGACGGGCGAATCACGAGGTCAGGAGATCGAGACCATCCTGGCTAACACGGTGAAACCCCGTCTCTACTAAAAAAAAAAAAAAAAAAAAAGAGTGATCAAATACCTGTATTAAAATTATATAATTTTTTGAAAGGAATTTTAAAAAGTCACCCATAAAACTGTATGATATAATTTTACCATAAAATATCTGCTTTAAAAAAGGTCAGTCAGCAAAAGCTAAACTGTGAAGTAAGATTATTTTCTAACCCTTAGTTCTTTGATAACATAAATACTTGTAGAACTTGGAATATTTCAAGTGAAGTAACATGCTATGTTTTATCTGTATTCCTGGTAACTTGCATTTTTTTAAGGAAGTAGAAAGGAAGTGTATGATATGAAATAGGCTTATATAATTTAGTTAGATGAGGTCTTGGATTATGTTATCTTGAATATAATACAGAGGAGAAAACAAAAAGAGTCTTCTGAATTTTTATTCCTTATTAATGGGTCCCGTTTTCTTGGGATGTCAGCTGACTCTGAAGGTATTCTTCTACCAGCAGAGCCTTCTTTGATGCCCTGTCTTCAACCTGCCATGTTTTCCCATCTCTGAGGCTTCTATTTTAGAGACTTTTCCTCCAGAACTGGCTTGTGTCATCCTGTGTTGCTGCATCCGATCACAGGTCCATGGCTGATCTGTGTGGCATAGTAGAAAGGTCTTGAGATTTGGAATCATAACAAGTTTTGAAAACTCATAGCTCTATTACAGTTTGAGCAAGTCCTGTAACCTATGTGAACCTTTGTTTCCTCCCCCACACAGGATAAAATAAGGATAATATCAGCCATTTCAGAGTTTGTATTAATATTTAAATGAGAGAATGCAGCCAGTACCCTGCAAATTAAGGTTCATTCATTCAACAAGTGCTTACTAAGCATCTGGTTTATATTATGGGAAGTTTTGAGAATTTAGATGGTCAGAAAGGTGTGGTCCTGCCTTCAAGGAGCTTACATTCTAGGAAACAAAGATTACTGAAAAAGAGGGTTTGGTGCTAGGATTGGAGACCCCCGCAGAAGCAGCAAATGCTGTGGGAGGTTTAAGGAGGTTGGAGGCACCTTTGCTTATACTTCTGTATGTATAGTTTTTGTGTCTAGTTCACTGACTGATTTTTTAATTGAAATTTTATTTGAAGATTCACATGTAGTTGTAAGAAATAATAAACAATGATTCCTCATATTCTTAGCTCAGTTCCCCCAGTGATAGCTTTTGCAAAATGATTCTGCAATATCACAGTGTTGACACTTACAGAATCTATGGATCTTACTCAGATTTCTCATTTTACTTGTACTCAAGTATGTATGTGTGTGTCTGTGTCTACATATGTAGTTTCATACAGTGTCATATGTGTCGCTTCCTTTATCCACAGCCACATCAAGATAGTGAACCGTGTATCACCACAAAATTCCTTTGTGTTGCCTTGCAAACCACACCCATCTTCCTTCTGCCCCTGCCTCATCCCTAACCGCTGCCAACCACTAAAGTGTTCTCCACTTTTAAAATGTTGTTTTTTCAAAAATATTGTATAAACAGAATAGCACAGTATGTGATCTTTTGAGAATTGACTTTTTTTCACTAAGTATAATTCCGTGGAGATTCATCCGAGTTGTTGCATGTGTCAGTAGCTTGTTCAATTTCATTGCTCGGTAGTATTCCATGGTATTGTATATATAAGTCATAGTTTGTTTAATCAATCTCCCACTGAAGGAAATCTAGTCTTAGCTGTTGAAAGTAATGCTATTATAAACATTTATATACTGTGTTGGTGTAAACAGAAGTTTTCATTTCTCTGGCATAAATGCCCATGAATGCAATTGGTGGGTTGTAGGGTAATGATATGGTTAGTTTTTATAAGAAACTGTCAAGCTTTATCTATGCTGTTTTACATTTCCACCAGCATTTGATGATCTAGTTTCCCTACATCTTCACCAGCATTTGATGGTGTTGCTGTTTTTAATTTTAGTCATTCTGGTAAACATGTAGTGATATTTCACTGTGGTTTTATTTTACATTTCCCTGATAGCTAATAATTTTAAACTTATTTTCATTTGTTTGTCATCTATATATCCTCCTCAGTGAAATGCCTATTATCTTTTCTCATTTTCGAATTGAATTGTTGTATTATTGTTGCATTTTGAGAATTCTTTATATATTCTAGGTATTGGTTCTTTGTTGGATGTGTGGTTTGCAAATATCTTCTCTCAATCTACAGCTTGTCTTTTCATCTTTACATGGGCATTTGCAAAATAAAAGTATTTAGTTTTGATGAGGTCCAATTTATCAATTTTTCGTTTTGATTGAGCTTTTGTTGTCAAATCTAATAATTCTTTGGGTAATTGTAGATCCCAAAGAATTTCTAATTTTTTTTTCCTAAAAGTCATATATTTTTGCATTTCACATGTATGTCCATGATTTATTTTGAGTTAATTTTTGTATAAGATGTGAGGTTAAGGTCAAGTCTCATATATTTTGTCTAGGAACATCTCACTGTTTTATCACCATTTATTGAAAATGATCTTCCTCCAGTGAATTTTTTCCACCTTTATCAAAAAATGAATTGAGCACGTTTGTGTGGGTTTGTTTCTGGGTTCTTTATTCCACTGATCTGTGTGTCTGTCTCTCTGACAATTATACGCTGTCTTGATTACTATAGCTATATAGTAAGCCTCATGTCAAGTAGAGTGATTCTTCTCACTGTATTCTTTTTTATTAATATTATTTTAGCTTCCTAAGACCTGTGCTTCTTCATATAAATTTTACAATATGGTTGTATATGTCTACCAAAAGCCTTGCTGCAGTTTTAATAGGGTTTAAATCTATAGGTCTAACATTAAACCTATAGATCAATTTGGGGAGAATTGACATCTTTACTGTGTTGAGTCTTCCAGTTTGTGGACATCATATGTAATTCTATTCATTTAGTGTAAACATATTGGAGTGTCTGCCTAAGCCTATCATTTTATTTGGAGCGATTATAAATGGTATTTTATTTGTAATTCCGATTTCCACATTTATCTAGAAATATGATTGAGTTTTGTGTGTTGATCTTGATCCTATGACCTTGCTGAATGCATTTATTATAAAGTTCTAGGAGTTTTTCTTTTTTTATTTTTGTATTTGTTAGGTTTTTTTTTTTTTTTTTTGACATTTCTTGGGATTTTCTATCTAGCCTGTCATGTCATATGCAAATAGAGCATTTTATTTCTTCCTTTATAATATGTATGCCCTTTTTTTTTCTTGCCTTACTGTAAAGGCTAGAACTTCCTATGCTGTGTTGAACTGGAGTAGTAAGAACATGCTTGCCTTGCTCCTGATCTTAGAGGGGGAAGTTATTTACCACTTCCCCACTACATTTGATGCTAACTGTAAGTTTTTTGTAGATGTTCTTTATCAAGTTGAAGTGATTCTACTCTATTCCTAAATTACTAAGAAACTTTTCAAAATGATAATGGGTATGTACTTTTTGTCAACTGCTTTTTGTATGCCAATCTTTATGATGATATGATTTTTCTGCTTTAGCTTTTTGATATGGCGGACTATATTGATTGATTTCAAATATTGAACCAGCCTTGAATACCTGGAATAAATCCCACTTGGTCATGGTATATACGTCTTTTTATACATTGTCGGATTCAGTTTGCTAACATTTTGTGGATAGGTCACCGACTTTTATTCAGCAAATGCCCATCTCAGCTTAGTGCCCAACAAGGAAAGGATACTATTTGTCGGATGAGTTCCATTTTTGTGGTTAGGAGAATGTAAGAGAAGAATATAGCTCCCTTCCTAGGGATGATCTCAAATGACTCCCTGTCAGCCACCATGGAGCTCAGCTTGAGTTGCATAAGAACCAATGAGGCATTTAGTTTCATGTCTCATAAATAATCTGCCTGCTTATATTTTCATTTGTACTTCTCTCAGCTGGCAATCTGCCACAGAGTACATTTAGGACCACAGCCAGTGGGTTAGAGCAGGAGGCCAGACTCCAAGTCCTGGCCTCACATTGCTTGGTATACATCACTTAGTTCTGTTGGCATGGATGCTCCTCCCATCAGCCATCTTACAGAATGGGTGTGGTGGATCACATAGGGATCAGATAAGAGGGTTCAAATCCTTCCATCCATCTATCTACCCATCCACACTGCTGCAAAAGGGACTCTCGCATGCCGACGACCAGTAAGATCACATCTGTGGGCACAGAAGAGCCCATTTGTTTTTTTTATGGGAACCTAAGAAGGAAATGCTTTTCTGGTCAAGGACTTTCTTCTCTGATTAGACCTCTCATTTTAAGGCAGCTGAGAAGACTCACAGATGTTATTCACTGGCAGTGGGCCTGGTTCACCAAGGTTAGCTCTGCTCAGTCTACCTTTAGTGGAAGATTAAAAATGAAAACTCTCCTTGGTAGAGGTAGAAGAGATCTTTCCCAAACCATAGATTCATGGAACTATCAAAGAGCAGCACTGAACTTTGTACTCAATGCCTTCATTTTTCCAGTTGAGGATAATTCACACTAAACATGGGATTGTCACCTCTCTGACTCATGCATCAGGATCTTGGAGATAAAGCCCTGTTAATAATTCATAATTATATAGCACAGTATAGGGCAGTTTCAGATGCTTCAGCTACCAGGTAGGCAGAATAAAGGAACGACGTTGCTGTGTATAGGATGATTAATGGAGCTAGATCTATGTCCCCAATATAGGGAAGAAAGTGCCAAAGATGGAGTCCATGCCTCATCTCTAAGGGGCAGCCATTACTGACTTCCAGCTGAATGTTGCCATGTGGAAATTAGCTACAAACTTGCCAGAACCTCCAGTTTTTCTGGAGAGATTAGATTAGATATTCATATATTTTTAAAATATTAAATCATCCCCTTCTTTTTGAGACGGTGTCACACCATTGCCCAGGCCACCCTTTATGTTGTCCAGGCCACTCTGGAACTCCTGGACTCAAGTGATTTTCCCCCCTTGGCCTCCTCGGTAGCTGGGACTACAGGTGTGTGTCACTGTACCCAGCTGAAGTCATGCGATTTGTAAATGGTGGCAATGAAATCATTGCATAGACCACTTGGAGTGAGCCAAAGAAAATACATCTGCTGCCCAGATTCAACCTGCAGGCTATCATTCTGCTGTCATTGGTGTAGAAGACTTTTGCAGCCTAGTTTATTAGCTCTTTTCGTTTCTCCCTGATTTGAGGCTTTGTATGACAGTTCACCGGAATTACTTCCCTTTTAAACATTAGTTTTCATTTTACCAATTCAACTCTGCTACTGGCACATCTATGAAATATGTAAAGCTATCATTTTAATACTAAAGAGGAAACACACATTTGACGCATTTCGCCAGAAAATTCCCCTCCTGCTTTCCATATGTTATATAGTTAACTGTAAAAGTGGCACCACCTCCTAAATAGCCAGCTCGTCTGGTCATTTGAAATCTGGAACATTCTGTCCTGCAGTGGTTGACTTTTCACTGCCTTTGAGGTTCTTTCCAAGTAAAGGCACTATCCTTTGTGGTGCACTCCTAGAGGTCACTAACAAAACATCTCCAGCAGGTGTTGTGTGGACTCCCCCAAATCCACAGGCTCTTATTTCCTAGACGTGAAGAGTATGTGTGCCTTCTCTTCGGTTACCCTGGACCAGACCTTTGTCATCACTGGCTTGCATAGGCAGGAAGTGGGAGAGGAAGACAACAGCAACCAGTATCGCCCCTTCCATATGATCAGTGTTTAGGCTGAAGACAAACAGGGCTCCAATTACGTTGAGATTTAGAAGGTGACGGAGCTAAGACCTCACCCTCTGCTTATGGACTACATGCCTTTCTCAGTGAAATAATGCAGAATGCAGAGGCCATGTCTGCAGATCAAGGGTGCTAGAGGATAGACAAGAAGGAAATGGCCACCATATTTGGTGTTGAAAGCATGTTAGTCTCAGAACGGCCTGCCGGGGTGCCTGACAGCCAGAGCCACCCGATGGGCCTGTTTAATCCTGGAGTTGCTGTAATAGCAAGAAAACCATGGCCTCCAGCCCCACTGTTGAAGTTTTGACTCTAATGTGATTTTAATTCTCTTTTTTGTGATTGGGCAGTTGCCTTTGTTTCTCTTTTTCTTGTTGTTTTAGCCATGAAATATCGCATCTAAATAGCCAAGGATACCTAGGCTCTGAGTCTTTAGAAGGCAACAGGCCTCTGTTATGAAGTCAGGACTAGTTTTCATTGTCACTGTATTAAGCGTAAATTGGGAATCATAGAAGACCTTGATCTTATAATATCCCTTGTTAAATTTCCTCTAATACTATTGAGAAGTGTGTCCTCTACTTTTTCCTGTAGAATAAAAGATACCGATTTTATTTCTGTCAGCTCTGCCTTGGAACTTGTTTGCATCCCTCCTCCAAGTGAGGCCAGGCCCTGAGGAGCGAGATTCGCTGACCCATGCTGGCAGAACGGGTGATGGATGGGGCAGAGAAGGGTACAGGCTGGCTGGACCATGAGACGGGGAATGCAGGCGGAGCAGGCTTCCTCCTGAATCAGCAGTGGAAGAGGAGTCTCTGGTGAAGCCAAGGGGAAGGCAGTTAAGCTTTAAAAAAACAACTTCCCGTCCGGGCGCGGTGGCTCACGCCTGTAATCCCAGCACTTTGGGAGGCTGAGGTGGGCGGATCACAAGGTCAAGAGATCCAGACCATCCTGGCCAACATGGTGAAACCCTGTCTCTACTAAAAAATACAAAAATTAGCTGGGCATGGTGGCTTGTGCCTGTAGTCCCAGCTACTCGGGAGGCTGAGGCAGGAGAATCGCTTGATCCTGGGAGGCAGAGGCTGCAGTGAGCCAAGATTGCACCACTGCACTCCAGCCTGGCGACAGAGCGAGCCTCCATCTCAAAAAAAACAAAAACAAAAACAGAAAACGAAAAAACCTGCCCAGCCATGCCCAAACAGAGTGGCCAGCAGTCAGCTTAGTGTGGGCAGAGTTCAGGGAATTGTTCTGCGGTTGAGCTAACATCTAGCTCCTTGTTTGTGTCAGGTGGGCCAGCACATCTTGTGAGCTCACTCCCTGGGAGATAGAATGGAGGACCCAGTGGCACTGAGGGAAGAGCAGGGATAGAAGTGGGCTCTGGGTCTAGGAGACGGTGGAAAGAGAGGACTGCTCCTAGCCTCAGAGTGTCAGGGAAGCTTGCTGGAGGAGACATCACGAAGGAGGAGAACGCAGGCAGCTCAAAAAAGCCAGGCAAGGAGACCTGCAGAGTGAGCAGAAGCCTGATTTCTGTGAAGCACAGGGCAGGAAAAGTAAAACTCGCTGAGTACACGCTCAGGGTCACGGGCTTGCTATATTTTTCATTCAGTCGCCTAGAAATCTTGAGAGGCAGCTTTATCATCTCCATTTGAGGGAGGAGGAGATTCAGGTCCAGTGTAGTGGCTTGCTAAAAGTTGCCAGCACTCAAGTTTGACCTCAGTCCCACCTGACTTCCCTGCTCCAGCTGTGAGACGCCCCTGTACAGTTTCTCTGGAGAGTCTGGGGTCACATCAGTCATGCCAAGCCGCCCTTTCTGTGAGAAAGAAGTCAAGCAGAATCCTCCTCTGCTTGTGGGTACTTACTTAGGGAGCTGTGGAGATGTCCTCAGGTAGCCACTGGGGTGTGGGATCGTACCAAGTCATTTGGTTTACATCAAAAGTGCCTTCGTCATTATGTCTAGACCCCTAGGGAAGAGCCCACAGCAATGCACTTCTGGAAACTCGGATTGTGATTTACCCTGAGTAACAATCCTAATAATACCTGCACACAGTCATTTACTTATCCAAAAAGCAAGAAAGAACCTCTAGATTTTGTGGTCACCGTATTCATCATAAATTGGGGATCATACAAGGCCTTAATCTCATTGTAGATACTGTTTTATTCTTCCCAGTACCATTTAAAAGTTAGTGAAGGCTACCTTTAGTATCATCTGTTTTGTGGGGTTTTGTTGTTGTTGTTGTTTAGCTTTTTATGGGTAGGAGAATGCCTGTTTTAGGGACATCTGTTCAAATAAGAACAGGTTGTAACCTACACTCAAAAGAGACAATCTTGGCAAGGTGTGGCCCCCGAAGTTTGAAAGGGTTTTCCAGGCCTGCTGACAGGCCAGGCTGGATTGTCCACAATTTCTTCTGCTGCCTCCCTTGATGCTAGCCATGGATGCATCCCACAAGTATTTAGAATTTGGGAGAAGAGAGAGCAGAGCATCCTACCCAAATCCAAAGCAACTTTGGCTCCCTTTGGCCTCCGTTCTAACAAGCTGAGTGGATGCATCACAGACAGTCTTTTAAAAACAGGTTCTCATCTATTCAGTGTCAGAGCCCTAAATGGTACGAAAAATAGGCAGCTTGGGTCATGCCACTACAAATCGACACCTACGAAATCCTTTTAATTTAGTCTAGTGCAACAAGTATTTATTTAAGTTTTCTCTGCCCTGGACACTGGCGAGGTCACCGTGGGAATGGCCGGGCAGGAACAAAGCCTCTTGTTTCCAGCTGAGTTTCCTTTTCTGAAGATTCCCTGTCCGGGCCACTGTGTTCTCTGTGACTCTGATTCCTGTCTGCTCTTCTTTTTCACTATTACCCATTTTCAACACTGGCCCCTCATTTCGTTTCCTCAGCTAAATCTACCTCTCCAAGACAGACGTGGACATAGAAATAATTTTTAAAAATCCTCTTTTGCAAAAAAGCTGAGTTTAGTTGAAAGGATATAGCCACTCTTTTCTGAAGTGATGGGGATATGTAATGGCAATTTTGTGTTGTCTTCATTTGGAAAAACTAAAAAATTTGCAACATTTAAAAAAAGACAACGCTTTTGCTGACAGATGTACCTGTAAAACAACCACGTTTGGTAAACTGTTAATCATTTTCATAGCGTACTTGGATGGAGCCGGTTAAACCAAGTTTCAGGTGTTCTGGGTCCTTCTGGGTCTGAAGATAATCATTTTTTAGGTCCTCATGAACCTCTGAGCCTGAGCTATTAAATTCCTATTACACCTGTGCTTTTATAAACTTGATCCAAGATTTAGGCTCTCAGTGCCTGTTTCCTGTTGAATGTATACCATGGTTTTGGGAAAAAATAGAGTAAGAACAGTCATTCCTCTGACAAGTTATTTTCAGTAGAATCAGTGTCATGATGTCATGCTTATTTCAAAAGATAGCTTCATCTGTGCCTTCACCCAGACTTAGGGTTCTAGATTCATCTAGATTCTATAGCAGGCACTGGCAAGCTTTTGCTTAAGAAGGCAAGCCAGGAACAGTGGCTCATGCCTGTAATCCCAGCACTTTGGGAGGCCGAGGTGGGCGGATCATGAGGTCAAGAGGTCGAGACTATTCTTGCCAACATGGTAAAACCCCGTCTCTACTAAAAATATGAAAATTAGCTGGGCATGGTGGTGTGCACCTGTAGTCCCAGCTACTCAGGAGGCTGAGGCAGGAGAATCACTTGAACCAGGGAGGCAGAGCTTGCAGTGAGCCGAGATTGCACCACTGTACTCCAGCCTGGGCGACAGAGTGAGACGCCATCTCAAAAAGGAAAAAAGAAAAAAGAAAAAAAAAGGGCAGAGAGTAAAATATTTTAGACTTTGAAATGTAAGAGACAAAATTGAGCTTATTATGTAGGTATTTATCTGCCATTTAAAATGTAATTATTTTAAAATGTAGAAATCACTTTTAGATCATGGACCATAAAAAAACAACAGCAAAAACCAGGTGGCTGGCTGGATTTGGCCAAGATGACATAGACAGCCAACCCCTCATCTCCAGCAGGGCTTTTACTCAAGGATACAGTCCACATGAATCGCTTGGGGATTGTCTACAAAGTGCGGATTTGGTTACAGGAGGTCTGGGAGGGGCCTGGATTCTACATTCCTAACAAGCTTGTAACATGCTGATAATCCATGGATCTCCTTTTGAATAGAAAGGACTATGCAGAAAGCCGGAATATTTTTTTCCCTTGCTTTATACCAGTGGTGCCTAGTATGGTGTCAGGTTTATAGAGGACTGATACGTATAAGAGGGAGAAAGGGAGGGAGGAAGAATTCCAGTTTTGTTTTGTTTTGTTTTTGTTGTTGTTAAATCTAGGTACAAGTATCTCTGTTGATTTCTAAACATCGAATGAAGATGAAGGAAATACTTAAAGCACCTAAGCACTCATAACTCACTTAGTCATTTCACTATTAAAAGAGAAAAATAGTGAGTTGACGATTTCCAGGAAATCAGACAGGTCACCACCTCTTCAACGACTGGAATTTGTACACTCACTAATCATAGCCTCATCTGTTACTACTAACAGGTGCTAATGTGATTGTAGGTCTAACAATTGGAGGTTGTTTGTTTGTGACAAGGTCTCACTCTGTTGCCCGGACTGGAGTGCAGTGGTACAATTTTGGTTCACTGCAACCTTTGCCTCCTGAGTTCAAGTAATTCTCCTACCTCAGCCTCCAGAATAGCTAAGACCCAGTTGCGCACCACCACACTTGGCTAATTTTTGTGTATTTTGTAGAGATGGGGTTTTGCCATGTTGCTTAAGCTATTCTCGAACTCCTGACCTCAAGTGATGCACCCGCCTCAGCCTCCCAAAGTGCTGGGATAACAGGTGTGAGCCACTGTGCCCGGCAACAATTGCAACTTTTAAAGGCAGAAAATATTACACAGATGGGTTCAAATTTTCCATGCCACGTAGAAGGTATTGGAAGGAAAATTAGGAATTCTTAAGCATCAGAAGATTAGTAGTCAGAGTTAGCAACCAGACAATTAACAAGTTAAAAAAAAAAGTGTGAAGCACACACAGCTGTTATCTTCCAGAAACACTGCTTACAAAGGTAATTGCTCACAAATTTTAGGGTTTACAGCAGGTATCACAGGATTTCAAATTTAAGAGGGGGGTGGGTGCCTGTGTTCAAAGTCTTAAGAATATCCCAGGGATGTATGCATAATTACCTGAAATTGAAACTACTATAGTTTAAACACTTGCTGAAAGAAGACCTTTTATTTCATCTTCTCCACAGGCTGAAAGAAAGAAAAAACAAAACCAGCAACTAACAGGAAAACTTTTCATGTCAAATATGTAGATTTACAATATGTGAATTATCATCAGAAGAGTGTCGTTCTTTGATGACTGTTGCAGATACCCTGAAGAATTGACCCTTGTTCTAGAAGAATGGCACAGGGCACATGGTAAAATGGCCCTGGCCATTCCTTTAGACATTTTCTTTGTACTTACATTAACTTGAGAGAAAGTATTAGGGAAAACAGAGGAATTCTGTATAAATATTCCTGATGCTATACTAGGCAAAGCAGGGAGAAGAGAAAAAGTGAGCAAGAAATTGTGACTATGAATTCCAAACTAGTTTGGCTGGATGAGCCAAAAAGACAAAACACCAGCATTCAAGAGTCTGTCAAGAAGTGGTGGCCTTTAGTTCATTTCAGTAGCAAGAAAACTGATCTTTTTCTGATTTTAAGAACTAAACCATCTCTATTCTGGGCTTCACTCCCAGCTCTCACAGTTAGAAACACTGAGCCTTGGTCAAGTCTCTTAAAATGTGTCTCAGTTTTTTCATTTATACAATGGCCAAAAAAAAAAAAAAAAAAAAAAAAAAACCACAAAACCATACCTTTTTTGCAGGGTTGTGTGTGAAGGAAGGTTGAACTAGAATAGGTTGAAGTCTATCATATCTCTAAGGCATTTGGCACGTAGCGGAACCTCAGTAATCAGTAGTTATTGTTATTTGGTGCATGATGAAACTGGCCGTCTGGAGATGCTTTAAAATACAGGTTTTATTGTTCTTTAGGTATGCTAGGACCAGTAGATCAGGAGACAACAGCCACTGAAAAGACACTTTGTGAGAATTGTGATGATTGCGATCTGTATCCTTTACAGTTTGCAAGGGACGGGGGACATGCTATGTCAGGGTGGAGGGACACAGGGAGGCACCAGCACTGGTTAAGAGGCCGAGGGAGAGGGTCAAACTGTGCGTTCTGTGCAAAGGAATGAACAAGGCAGAGTAAGTAGACTAGGGTTTTAATAAGTTCAGCAGGCTCTGGGGAAGGGAGGCTGTCCCTATTTTTCTGGTACCTGGCCCTGGGTGATTAGGAAGGGTGGATGGTGGCCTGGGGCATGAGAAATCCATAAAGGAGGTGGTGGGGGTGTAGGTTCTGGATTGGTTGGCTTACATTCAAAAGGGGCGCCCCCAAGTGAGTGGTTTGCTGTCTCTAGGAATTTATTGACCCTGGGGCGGGGGGACCCCAGATATCAAAGCGTGGGATGACAGAAAAGAAACAACATGGTTCATACAAGAGAGAAGTAAACAGAGACCTTTGGAAGTTTAAAAATATATATGTTGGGATTTCATGGATGAGGTGAGCAAAAATACTGGCCAGAAGAACTATTAAGGAGGGGATGATCAGAAACATTTTCAAAACATCTGGAACAAAGAAAGTACCACATTTCAAGAAAAAGACAGAGAAACAAGACTAGCAGAATTTTCAGTTGGAAAAAGCCACACGTTGGACAGGAGACTGAAGGTGAAGGAAACCAAGTCAGGCTTCGACACCACTCTGAATTGCGGCTCCAGGATCACTTGCTTTAGATGGAATCACCCAGCAGATGGTGTTTAGCTCTGCTTTAAACCCTTTCATGGCTTCCCACCACACCTGTAAAAAAAGTCCACACTCCTTATCCTGTCAGCAGGGCCTTGCTTAATCTGACCCTTTCCACTTTTGCTGGGTCGCCTCCTGCCTCCCTGTTCTTTCAATTCCTTGAACACACCAAGTTCCTGCATTCCTGCCTCAGGCCCTTCACCCTCAGCCTCTCTGTCCCGGCTTGCTATCCTCCCCAGTTTTGCACACCTGATTGCTTTTTGTAATTCAGATCTCAGATTAATTGTCACCTTTACAGAGAGACTTTTTTTTAACTCTCCAGTCTAAAGAAGCCACCTCCTGCAGTTCTCTGCACTGTGCTTCTCACTCTCGTTTATTTTGTTGTTTATTCATTTGCTTGTCATCTGTATTTTCCCACTAGAATTCAAGTTTGTGATGACAGAGACCTGGGTGATTTTCACTGCTGTAGTCCGAGGTCCAGCAGAGTGCCCAGGACACACCAGAAATGTGACATTCATTGAATAAATGAAAGAACAGTTGCTCTTCACTCTCCCTCCAGCCAACTCAAGAACAGTTTCCTAAAGCAGCTCTGAAAATTACAAAAGAAATAGGGCATGGATTCCAGCCCCAGCAGGCTTCTGGGCTTGGTGTTTCTTTAATTTCATGTAAATTTCTCTAAGTAAATATTCCTTAAAAGTGAATAAAATTTTATTTCGCTTTAACAAGAGAATATAAAAGTTAAAAAGGTCACTGTAGTAATAGACTAATCTCAATTACCAGGGCAGCCTCTGAAACCCTCACTCCCACCTAATCTCATTCGGTGCATACGCAGCTCACCGTGTGATTTCCAACACAGCTAAATGAAATTATAAAGCAGTGTTAAATTTATTAATCATTTAATTAGCTAAATGTTCCTGCAAGTACTGGCGAGATGAATGGCATGTCATTTTCTAATGCAATTTGCCTCTCAGGCAGCCAGGGTCAGAAAGGGAAGCTCCTGGCATCTCGAATGAGCTCTTTATATCTCACCTTCCATTGGGAGACGGTTGTTATACCAGTGACTGTATTTGAGACTTGTACACAAGACCGGGGCACTCAGGTGCTGGAATTGGAAAATGCTCTTTCTTACCTGGGTTACAAAGAGGAGGTGCGGGGTAGCTGATGAGTCCCCCAGAGATTGCCTCTCCCTGTGTCCCCTTGCAGGGCAAATCTTTTCATATTTAACAAGCCACTGAGCAGAGCAAGGGGGAAAGATAGCAGGCAGTATTAAACGCATGCTCAATCTAGTTTTATTTCTTTAAATTTACTCAGTCGAGAAAAATTTGTGGAGTGCGAATTCTCCTCATGCTAGGTGACTTTTTAATCCTTCTAGTTGAGTCAGGATTTATTTCTCCATTCCAGCCTTCTAGCCTTGACTTTTCATCTTGGGGTCTATGCCCCGCCTCCTCTTTGAAGAGGGTCTTCATTTGGAGGGGTGGTATAACTCCCAACCCTTCCCAATCTGGGATTCATACCTAGGGAGCTTTGGGATTTGGGGCTGACTTCAACCCATCATTATTTCTGACTGCAAAATCCATGACAAACAGCTGCTCCCGGGTGCTTTGTGAATCTGTTGCCATTTGCAATGAGAGTGCTGGCATGAAGCACATTGTCTAAATTCACTCGGCAAGAAGCCGTTGGAGTGGGTGCCACGTGAGGCTGAGAACATCCACATGAACACTGGTCTGTTTGTTCAAGACGGGAGCTGTCAGTTGTGAGAGCTCCTATGGGAAGAGTGTGTTGATACATAGACATCTCTGGTCCACAGAGCCACCATGCAGAGGCCGACATTCCGTAAGAAGGAAGGAAGATAGACTCCATGCAGCACAGTGGGTGAGGCACCAAGCAGGAGGTGGAGGGTTGCTACCTAGTCCTGGTTCCACCTGCTGTCACCTGCGTTCCCCTAGACAAATCACGACACCTCTGGATCCTTGATCTCAGCACCTATAAAACAGATGA
Source organism: Chlorocebus sabaeus (assembly GCF_047675955.1). NCBI lineage: Eukaryota > Metazoa > Chordata > Mammalia > Primates > Cercopithecidae > Chlorocebus > Chlorocebus sabaeus. The sequence continues at coordinate 75,825,543 of NC_132908.1, forward strand.
ACACTTAATATTAATATCAATAAGAGTCAACCATAGGACTGCTGTAAGGATTAAATACAATGATTGTACCATACTTGAAAGCGTCCTATAAATTCTGAGGTGAAGTGGAGGCATTATGGATGCATTTTATTTTGTTTTATTTCGTTTATTCTTTCAAGAACTATGGGTCAAGCAGATCTGCATCCTACACTCGGCTCACTGATCACATCCCATACAATCCTGGCAAGATACTTAGCTGAACTTCGTCAACTTAGTGATAAAATGGGAATAGTAGTGATGGTGCAGATTAGAGAAAAAAGATTTGTGCATGCATATATCTGTACATATATGTATATGTTCTTTGTATATGTAGATAAGTATAGATGCATGTGTGTACATATACATGCACATATACATAAATTGTGTGCATATATACATATACAATACGTATATTCTGATACATATATGTACATATATGTATATACATGCTATGTATAATATAGCACGTTTCCTGGCACCTTGTTTGGTTCAGTAATGTTGCTGGGATTATACTACAATTTCCATTACTCTGACTATGGCTCCACTGCTGATAAAGGAGATCACTTCTCCCCACAAACACTTCTGTGTATTGTTTAACACAGACCTCATGAAATAGGTTTGCCATGGATTAGATAGGGCAATTCTGGACTCACTTCCAGGATAGAAGGAAAAGACGAGTACCAATATATTTGGTAAAAATGTGATATATTTGGGAGCACACAGAGAAGTGAACCTGGTTTCAAATCCTCCCTCTGCCTTTTCCCAGCTAAATGACCTTGTGCTGGCTCCTCACCTCCTAAGCCTCAGTTTCTCTCTAGGATGGAGGTTATTAGAGTGTCTCCTTTCCACCTAAGGGTTGTTGTTAAGGATGAAATGAAAAGTCCACAGCATAAGCTTGGCACATAAAGTAAGCACCCGCTGAATACTCACTAAAGAGAGAGGAGGAGTAGGGGAGAGAGGGAGAGAAGAGCGGAAATGAAGACGTTTCTGAATAAGTTATACCTAGGTTTTTTCACTTTTTATTTTTTATTGTTTTGGAGACAAGGTCTGGTTCCATTGCCCAGGCTGGAGTGCAGTGGCATGATCTTGGCTCACGGGAGCCGCTGCCTCCTGGGTTCAAGTGATTCTCCTGCCTCAGCCTCCTGAGTAGCTGGGATTATACCCCCCACCATGCCCGGCTAATTTTTTTGTTTTTAGTAGAGATGGGGTTTCGCCATGTTGGCCAGGCTGGTCGCAAACTGCTGACCTCAAGCAATCCGCCCGCCTTGGCCTCCCAAACTGCTGGGATTACAGATATAAGACACCTCGCCTGGCTGAGATTTTTCCCCTTTAAGAAATGCTTTTTTTATCACCTCCCTGGACTCTCTTGCAATTGTTTCTTTAGGGGGAAAACACTAGGCTTTAATTTTCCCTCCCAGGCCTTGGAAAGGCCAAGAGAAGCCTGGAGATATGAATCCACCTATACAGAGTGTCTCAGTAAATTGGCAGTGGCCAGGACCAGAACCAGGACACCTATCTCCCAGGTCTGTCCTTTTCTTGGATAACTCGAAGTTATGGGTAGTTACTGAATTGATCACTGGTTATGCCCTCAATCATTCCCTGATTTTTTGCTGAGTGTTCCTACCTGTGAATAAAGGTTCCTGGTTTTGCACAATTGTTTTCATGGGCCGAGAGATATTTTTGTATCTGCCTTTGGGTTGATGAGATGCTGGTAGATATTACTCGTTCAGCCATTCTTTCAATAAGTCATCATGGAAGGCTGCCTATTTGACAGATTCTGGGGCTCAAAGGAGGAATTTACTTCCTCAAAGTACAGTTTCCTGCCTTGCAAGTTTGGAGTTAAGGCCATGCAGACCAGAGTAATGTGCACAGGTTGTAATACTCCCCTTTGTCCCTGGTTGACTGCTTCAGGTTAGGAGTTTGTTTTGAATTCTGTAAGTAGGATGCTGACTCTCAGCTGTCCCAATACCACTGGTGTTCCTCTAGTAGGCAACAATGATGGTAAACATAGAAAGTCATGGAAGGCCTCAGTTATCTCTAGCCCTGAAGAAACAGGGATACCCTTGGGACTGAGACCTTAGGGACACAATAAAGACCAGGCCTTGGGAGTGCAAACAGTTTGCCCTTGGGCCATGACTTCTGCTTTCATCCTTGCACTCTGAACAGATCATGCCAAGGTCCTGTGTTCGCCACATTCCTGAGTCCCCATTCGGAGGCTCAAGAATTGAAACAAAGGGCCACCTGCAGATCTGCTGCCCTGGAAGCTGTGCTGGCGGGAGCCAGCAGAGACTTCAGGTGGATCTGGAGGTCCCTCCCCAACCTTCTGCAAACCAGGTCTTCCCAGAGAGCTTCTAAGCAAAAGCAAAGGTGTTGCTCTCTGCCTCCTGTTTCTCTGTAATTCATCTTAGCAACCATCTTTCCCATCTCTGGGAAGAGAATGTTGTCCCCCAGAAAAAGTGCATATGGATAGATTTAGTTACTGCTTATGGTTGAGAGAAAGCGCCTTTCAGCAGTCATGTGCAAGTATTCTTTTAGACAGTTATCCAAACACACAGGATGAGGCCTCTTTCTCAAACCATTGTTTGTTGACAAGAGTGACATTTGTGTGCAGGAGGCGGCTTGTTGTGTGTGTTTACTTGGAGCTGTTATATATGCTGGGGGAGACACTGTGTATACAAACCTAGGAGGCAGAGACTGGGAGGAGGGAAGAAAGTGAGGAATAGACTTAGTGAGAAAGAGACCGGAGAAAGAGAAAAGAAGGAAACATTAGCAGAGTGGTTAAGCATCCAAGCATTGGAAACTGCATGGTGGAGGTGTGTACTAACTGGGGGGCCTTGAGTAAGCCCATTCGTCTCCCTAAGCCTCAGTTTAGTAGAAGTAGGAACTGTCATTAAGGTTTCTTATTTATGGAGTTACTGAGAGCTCCAGAAGAGATAAACATACAGAAAACTGTGGACAGTGCCTTGCACACAGTCAGTAATCAATGCATATTCATCATGATGTTAGAGAGAGGCCGGGCATGGTGGCTCACGCTTGTAATCCCAGGACTTTGGGAGGCTGAGGTGGGTGGATCACCTGAGGCCAGGAATTCAAGACCAGCCTGACCAACATGGAGAAACCCTGTCTCTACTAAACTAAACATACAAAATTAGCCTGGCATGGTGGTGCATGCCTGTAAACCCAGCTACTGGTGAGGCTGAGGCAGGAGAATCACTTGAACTGGGAGGTGGAGGTTGCAGCGCGCCGAGATTGTGCCATTGCACTCCAGCCTGGACGACAAGAGCAAAACTCCACCTCAAAAAAACAAAAAGAAAAAGAAGATCAGAGGGGGAAAAAGAGAGAAAGTGAAAGCAAGAGTAAGGAAGCAAACTGAAAAAAAAAAAAGAAGAGAGGAACTGATCTGGCTGTATCTGCCGAGTTGCTCTTGCCTTTTCTAGCCCAGCCCATGGTTTTCCCTCTGCAGGGTGTCTGTGGGCATGGTTTGCAAATAAACACTGAGAAGTATAAGCTAAACATAGACTTTAGGCATGTACACAATAAGCAGGCATGATCGCGTTCACACATTCAGTTTGCCATATAAAAGCTTTTCCTTGGTGGAACTTTATGGCCCAGAAACAAGACTACAAAAACTTTAATACTGCTTTTTATTTTATAGAAAAATATAAATCAGTACTTTTATGTCTCTTTCACCAGTTTGGGAGCTACAGCAATTGAGGCTCGCCAGTGTCTGGATGCCCCGCCACCACCACACCACTTAGCTTAGAGTTTGTTTTTTCCTTCTACCATGTTAAATGTTTCTGGTTAACCAGTTAAAATAGGGAGATGGCCAGGATTGCTTTTAGATTGCCACTTCCACATTGAGTGAATTTTATAATAAGAAGCCATTTTTTTCCACGACAGGCTGCCCTTGTGCCCGCCTCTCTGACTTTGAGGTCCTCATTATTGTGGGTTTAAATGAAGGATGTTCATTCAGGCAGGGATGGGGGGAGGCCACCAGGCATCAGCGCTGTTATCAGGACCTTCTATCAGGCCAAGTGACAGGCGTCCGGAGCAAGAATGCAGAGCTCATGGTGGAGACCTCCGGCTGACACCAAAGGTGACTCCCCTCACTCTAACCTTGAAAGGGAAAGTTCCCACTTTATTAAAATGAATTTCGAAAGGGTCGCTCTGACAGCTGCATAATTAAATATTGGAGTGTCAGCGATAATTTATTCCACTCGCATGTGGTGGTCAGATCCTTTTCACCAGAGGGTCAGCAAACTCAGTGACAGAGGCAAGGAGACAAGGGATTCAGGGCCCTTTGTCATTTATGTAGCACCAGCCCTGAAATCGGAGACTCATAAAACAAACAAATACGCACACAAACACAAACCAAACAAACACACACCACAGAGAAGAAACAAAGTGTGCGTGAAGATACCCTGTGGTTATTCACCCGGTACAACTCTAATTCACGTATGAAAAGTAAGTGTAAAATGTTCCAGATCCTTACGTATAGACTTTTAACCTCTATTCTAGGGTCTCTGGGAGGACCATAGCTGTTTCTGAAGTATCACTTATCCCAGGTTCCATGTAAAATCTCTTTCCTATGGTAAACTTGATAAAGAAGGTCTTCACAGATTAAAACAAAGAAAAAAAAAAAAACTAGATAAAACTCCCTGGACATGAAGTTTTGTATAAGTAGTTACAATGCTAGTGACCTCATATACTCATGGTAACGGCTTCCGGCATCCATTGACCTTGCCTGCTATACAGCCATTGTGGAGGTCAGTTTCACGTGCGTGTGCACGCATGGGTGCATACATGTTATTGAGAGAAACTTGCCTGTTTGAAGCAGGTGTCGTGGAAGCAACATGGGCTTTAGAGCCAGACATGGAATCCTTTCTCATGATTAATGCAGCTAAATTTCCCAGTGCAGCCAGTAGCATACTGCTTCATAAATGTCTATAAAAAAATATGGAAAACAGAATCAGAGCGAATTCAGCATAGACCTCCCTGGGATGTTTATTCTTTGTTTATGTTGGTGTTTGGTTTTGTGTTGTTTCAGCTGGGGAACAGTTGCATTCTTTTTCCTCTTTGCTAGTTCAGAGGCAATGAAAGCCTGCTTCTCAGGGCTCGTTGTCCAGAAGGTTCTGCCTACAGCTGGTTTTACGCAGAGAACCAGCACACAAACCCAGTCCATCATTTCTTATTTGACCCTGTCCTGTTTACTCTGTCAGGGTGAAAAGCACAGGCCAAGCTCGGCTAGTCAATGTATTACTTTGTCACAGGCAGGCTTGGCTTCTCCGAGTCAGCCTGAACAAATTACATCCCTCCCTCGGTCGCCGAACCGGGAACAGGGTTATAACTCAGTCTAAGCACCGGTCCCTCTTCTATTACCTTCATAACCAAGGTCATACTAATCAACTCAATTACCAGCCCTCTTGGACATTTTCATAATGTTTTCTGCTAGTTGCTCTCCTGTGAAAATCTCTCGGTCTAAGCAAATTAATGCCATTTTTATAACTATCTGCATTTCAGGTACAGTGATCTCCTTTAAAAAGGCTGCATCCCAGCAGCATAGACCAGCTTTACCTCCCAGCATAGTCTTCAGACAAGTTGGGGTATTGCTGAAGTCCATTCTTGACTTTTTTTAATAGTGTAAACAAATCATCTTGTTTTTAGGAAAACATGAAATTATAAAGAAATTGACTTCAGTCACTTCCGGAGGCAGAGCACCGAGTCACCTCCCCACCTAGTTCCCCCCACTCCCAACTCATGAAGCTGGGTGTTTCAGCCAGGGCTTTTCCAGGCCTTAATTTCTATGACCCAGTAGGATGGAATTACATTATTTCCACCACAAAGATTGTGTTTTAAATCCTTCTTAGTTTGCAGCTTTTTTCCCCTTTTGCCTCCTGTTACTTCATTCCAATGATAAATCCTCCCTCCTTTGTCGCAGAGCCACTGTGTACTTTCATACACCATTCTATTTTTCAGTGAGAGTTCAGAACCACACCACATGGGCAATGGTCCGCATTTTCAACATTTCCTAACAGCACAATTGTTAGGTAACTAGTGCCTTGAATATCTCAGGTAGACTTATTTTTTGAGTTGTGCTGGTTAACTACAATCCAAGTTTAGGAAGCAAACTACCAGTTTTATTTAATAGAGTGAGCTAACCAAGGCACAAGGTGACTACTGTCCCTCAAGACCACTGAACTACCAATTCCAGCACCTGCTCAAATTATTAATTACAATGAATCTCTTTACCACTGTGTTTGCATCCTATAGTACATATCTTGTTAATAGTAGGCCCTGAATAAAGACCAGTTGAACAAATAAACTATTTCTCCATGTATTAATTCTTTAATGGACTTGCTTATTTGCTCAGAACAGACATTAAGCTAAGTATACAATACTCGGTAAATTTCAACTTCATATATTTATATACACACACACACACGCACACACACACACACACACATAAAATAATAATGATTTTTTTTTTTTTTTTTTTTTTTTTGAGACAGAGCCTTGCTCTGTTGCCCAGGCTGGAGTACAATGGCATGATCTCTACTCACTGCAACTTCCACCTGTCGGGTTCAAACAATTCTCATGCCTCAGCCTCCTGAGTAGCTGTGATTACAGCTGTGTGCTACCATGCCCGGCTAATTTTTTTTGCATTTTATTAGAGACAGAGTTTTGCTATGTTGGCCAAGCTGTTCTGGAACTCATGTGCTCAAGCAATCCACCTACCTCGGCCTCCCACAGTGCTGGGGTAACAGGCATGAACCACCACGCCTGGCCATCAGAAGTATTTTCTTTCACTATTTAAAAAAATTAGCAGAGAAGCAAATATGACAAAATGCTAATAATTCCAAAATGCTAATAACTTCTGAGTGGTGAGTACAAGTGTGATTATTATATTATTCTTCGTACTTTTTTTTTTTTTTCCTGTAATGTATAGTTACTCTCAATGACACAGAGGGCCCAGTTGGCTCTTACCTTGGTGACAGGGAGACATTTCGTGAAGATAATGGAAGGGTAAGGAGCTGGCATCCCGGGTGTGTCCATCACACACTGGCCTGCACTAGATGTTTTGCTTCCAGAGCCTCCTGGAATACTCCATGACCTCCACGTGTTGTCATTCCCATCAGCTTAAGGCAACAAAGCTAATGCCCAGAGTGCCCAAGTCACTTGCCCAAGGTTACCCAAGTCAGATAAGACAGATGAGCTTCAAATTCAGGCCACAAGGACTTCAAAAACCCTTGTATATTTGTTTTGTTTCATTTCCCTTCAAACATTGTTTTAGTCGAGGTGAAATTCACATAACATGCAATTAACTATGTTAAAGTGTACACCTCAGTGGCGTTTAGTGAACTCACAATGTTATGCCACTATCACCTTTTAGTTTCAAAACTTTTTCATCACCCCAGAAAAGCATACTCGTTAAGTCATCACTGCCCCATTCCCTTCTTCCAACTTGTCTGCTTTTGGTCTCTGTGGATTTGCCTCTGCTGGGTATACCACATAAAAGGAATCAAAGACTATGTGACCATTTGTGTCTAGCTCCGTTCACTTAGCATACTGTTTCCAAGGTTCATCAAAGTTGTAGCATGTGTCAGTACTTTATTCTTTTTTTATGGCTGCATAGTATTCCACTGCATGGATATACCACATCTTATTTATCCATTCATCGATTGATGGACATTTGAGTTTTTTCCATTTTCTGGGTATAATGACTTTTGTTGCCATAAAAATTTGTATACAAGTTTCTGTGTGGACATATATTTTCTCTTTTCTTGGGTATATACTTAGGAGTGGAATTGCCGGGCCACATGATCAGTCTAGGTTTAACTTTTTGACGAACTGCCAGACTGCTATCCACGGTGGCTGCCTGTACCATTTTATAGAAAATCTCTGCTCTTGTTACTTCTTGATGTCTTGTAAGTCACTAGAGTTTTCATTAAATTCATTTCTGCAGAAAGAGTTAAGGAGTGTTCTCAGGTAACTATAATCAACCCCCAGGGACTTACTCAAGTTGTGCGTGTGCAACTGAAATAGCCGGCAGGCATCCAGTGCCTGTTATTTCAGTCTCTCCCCGCCTCCCTGCCCACACCACTGAAGCTCCATATTACCCAGGAATGGAGGATGGGTGGCCTAGAAACGTGGAGGGAGGCAAGAGAGTAATAATTATGCCTTCTACACATGTCGACTAGAATTTCCAGGCGCTTTAACCTCTAGACTCTCACCTGGCTTTTGTGAAGCCCCTCAGGGAAGAGGAGGAAGGCTGGGCAAGGGGGAGGAGTAAACCAAGTCCCAGCAAAGTCATTCCACCTGCCGAAGGTCCCAGAGCTTGTTTTGTATCCAGCTGAGACCAGAATTCACTCTCCCCACGCCTCCATCAGCTTTGGCCTCGAATTCCTTAACATTTTTGAAAACAAAAAACTTTTGCATGGGAAAAAAATCCCTTTAGAAAGTTAAAGGTTTTCCTTATACAAACTATCCAACCTGGAAAACTGGCCCACTGTAGAAATCTTGACTCCGGAGGTTCCTTAAAAATCTTTTCACCCCTTTAAAGTGAAAGTTACGGAGAATCTATTACATACAAATTAATACGGGCAAGGTGTGTGCTAGCTATTTTATAAACATGATCCCACTTAATCCTCCACTTCACAATTCTGAAAAGTCAATAAATTTGGCTCATGTTAGAGAGAAGGAAACCAAGACTCGAAACATTAAATAACATGTCCACAGTCTCCCATTTCAGAGACGGGGCGTTTGGCTCCAGGTGTTTCTGACTCTAGACAGTAGTTTGTTTTCAGCACATCAAATGTCTGAGACTTGTGATGTGTCAGAAAGCACAAAGGACTTTGATCACAAGATCAAGCCCCAAAGGGCCGTGACTTCATAAACCACAACAACTGCGTGGCTGCCTGTCACGTCTTCATCTGCAAGTTGAAGGAACTTGGAGAAATGCAACGCTTCCCTGCGGCTGCAGAGGGTCTCACCGAGCACTGTTCTTGGAATTCTTAAAAGCTGGGCCTGTAAGCCTTTTTTTGCATTTTCTTTCAGCCACCTCCTGGCTGTCCTTTTGAAGCCAGGGTAAAGTCCCCAGTGCCCAGAATCAAGGATGGGGAGGAGGAATTTTGAGAGTGTCCTTCCTGCTTCACACAAATAGCTAAAGACAGAAATGATCATACAAGCCCTAACCAACAACTAGGTAGGTAGGTTGTCCAAGACACGTTGCAGTTTAGAATGGTCCTGCCAAATGGGTGTGTGGGCAGAATGACTAGGATCGCCAGTGCCCAACCTTGCCACAGCCTCCCCTTGTCATTCTAGGGACTTCCCTTTTCCTCCCCAGACCTTTTTCCTGACTCTAAATACTGGGAGGGGTCTGGTTTCAGATTGCTCTATCACAGGGAAGTTCTTAGAGCGGGCTTGATGGGCCCAGAAATCAAGATGGAAAAAAACAACCCTCTATGTTGATGGCCATGCACAGTGGCTGAGCAGAACCGGCTCTGTTGACCAGGCTTGGGTGCTCTCCCGCAGGGCATTGCAGTCTTAAGGACACCCTCACTACCCCTCCTAAAAGGAGATTTTATAATGAGCGCCAACCAGTTCAAACAAGTTAGGATCTCCTAACTTGTCTGGTGAAGATACAGGAGTATTTTTCATCATCTCTGGAAAAGTTACTATCATGTCCTTCAATAACCCATTCTAACCATGTTTTTCTAGTGGAAATGATTCCCTGTAGAATTTCCTATGTTCCTTTCGCACACTTCTCCTTACAAACATCATCTCATTTAATCCTCACCACAAAACTGATGGTATTATCTCCAATTTATAGTTGAGGAAACAGGGGATCAGAGAAGTTACGTGATCTATGCACGGTCCCCCAGCTAGGAAATAGCAAAGATGGAATTTGATGCAGAGGCACTTTCCTCCTTTATCTCCTAATACATTTTCTTATAGGGAGCATCCTACAATAAAACTGATAAGACCACTTAATGTTGTCTTTGGATTAAAAATGGTACCACTCTTGTAAATCAATGAGTTTCATACCCTAAATAATTTCAGATTAAGAAAATTAAATCTGACTGTAGATTACTTCTCTAGGAGCACATGATTGCTTGATTCCATTGTAGAAAATATAAATTTTTTACTTAAACCACACAAATTAAAAAATGGAACTCACTTTCGCAATCAAGAGGTATTTCTGGTTTTTTTTTTTTTTTTTTTTTTTTTTTTTTTTTTTTTTTAAGCAGTAAATGCCCTCTAAGATTTTGCAAGCTCATTTCATGATTTTTTTTTCTTTTTCCATATCTTTCTAAATTTAGATGTTACATTTACAAGGCGGTAATGTGCAAGGTCATCCTTTTTTAAAGAAGTTTAAGCAGGAGATGAGGTCTTTCCAGGTTTCAGGGTGATAGCTCGTAATTCTTCATCAACTTTGGCCAAACCTTCGTGGATTCCTGTGTGTTGATGATTATTAGTGCCTTGCCTACAAATTTTTAATACATTGGCTTATCTAAATATTCCTCCATGCACATTCCCCAATCTAAGAAAAATGTGAGATGTTAGGAAATGTTGCCAAGAACAGACCAAAGGATTAGTTAGCCTAGAGAAGTGAACTTTAACAGGAACTGTGTTTATTCAGTGGTGATTATTTGCTGACCCAGTGCTAGGCACGTGAGAGTGAGAGGGAAGGAATGCCTGTAGGAGGTGCCTTGGAGATCACAGACTGACTTGGGAGACACATATTGTGACAGATAATTACAACATAGGATGTGTATACCCGGGGAAAATGTAGACAAGGTTTAGGGGTTGCTCAGAGGAGGAATTAACTCTACGAGGAAGTATTCTGATAATGGCTTTCAATTATAGGACATATCTAATAACATGATTACATACTCTCTTAATAGTGTAGCACTATAGTTATTATTTATTCCCCACACTGAACAAATATAATTATCATATACACCCTTTCCATTATTAGCTCTCTTTATTTTTAATGAAAACAGTGGTTGGTGGTTTATAAGAAGTTTTTTTTGTGTGTGATCTTCCACATCAGTTTTCTACCCAGAATTTAAACTTTCCTTTTTTGCTGCAGTTTTAATTTGAAATAAAAATGGTAGCCCCCAGGTCCTCTAACAGTGGGTGCCGATTTCACAGTGGGCTTACAAATGCTCTTTAAGAGTATCTCAGTGTCGAATCCAGCCACCCAAGTGGGATTGGTTCTTCACTGTGCATCACAGCCTTTTAATGCCATATTGCTTTTTATCATCCAATCAGCAGATGTTTTTTTCTTCGTTCACATTGAAAGCACTTCGCTATGAAAACGAGTAAAGTTCCTTATCTTATTGTTTGTTTGTTTTGTTTTCTGATGTCCTGACAGCAGAACCAATCTTCGGAATCCTTTAAATAAAAAAAAAAAAAAAAAATTACCAAAACAAATTCGATCACAGAAGCTTTTAAAATCTGAAATCCCAGGAAGCTAATTAGTGTGTCCTTTTAAGATGGCTTCCTGCATTTCGCTATACACGTGAGCTTGGGTTTCAGATGCAGTTGGCAGTTTGCCATGAGTCAGGCAGGTCATCCTGGCTCTTAGGAACACGGAGCTCCTGCAGAAGCCTGTGGAGCAAGGGCAAGTTGGGACCCTCCCCTGTGTTAGCACGTGACTGTCCTCTGTCACCATGTAGCAGGTGGAGGCCAGGAGCTACATTTTCATGGGCTCCTGGTGGTTAGTTGTACACCCCATGAACTTCTCTCATTGCCCTAATTATATCCAAAATAATGCCCTTGTTTTATTTCCCCACTTGGCACTGAGCCTTAAGGGAGCAGGAACTGTGTATATCCCAGAGTTCTGCATGGCACTTGGCACGTAGGAGTGTATTAAATGCAGCTGCTTTCGTGCAGGAAGCACAGACTTCAGATGTGGTCAAAGATCCATGATTTCAGAGCATGCAGCCCTTTTTAACTGTGTCTGAGTCGGTTAAATGCCTTGTATTTCTACTCTGGGCTGCAAACCCAAGAGCTGCAACCACCCCTCTGGGTACCCATAGTCCCGAGCCCTGGGCCTGGCTCAGAGGAGGCCCTACATAAATGTTTGCCCCTCCTCACTGAGTGGCTGCCTGAATTGCATCCAGTATGTCTACTCTGGGAAAGAAACTGTGGAGCCTCTTCAGGAGCATATTTTTGCCCTCCCTGGAATCCGGTGATCTCACTACCAATGGCAAAGACCAACTGTGAGGTGTTTTTATCTTTGTGTGCACGTGCGGGTGTATGTGTGTGTGTAAAAAGGCTGTGGAAATACAAAATTGTAACTTGAATGCCTTCATGGCCAGGCATGGTGGCTCACGCTTGTAATTCCAGCACTTTGGGAGGCAAAGATGGGAGGATCGTTTGAGCCTAGAAGTTTGAGACCAGTCTGGGCAATATAGACCATCTGTAAAAAGAAAAAAAAAAATTGCCAGGTGTAGTGGTGTGCGCCTGTAGTCCCAGCTACTCAGGGGGCTGAGGCAGGAAGACTGCTTGAGTCTGGGAGTTCAAGGCTGCAGTGAACCATGATGGTGCCACTGCACTCCAGCCTATGTGACAGAGCAAGACCCCATCTCTAAATAAATAAATAAATAAGTGCCTTTGTGAATCCATCTCATTGCATTGGAGGGACCGCCAGGATTCTCCCCAGAAGAATCTTTCCCAGCATAAAAACCACTGTTAATCACATTTGACACGCGTGTGCCCATGTCTCTGGGCCCGTGTCCATAGGCATCTGCGTCACTGCAGAGTGCTCCCCTCCTGGGCCTTCTGTGGGATGTGAGTGGCACATTCCACAGGAAGGGCACCCTCCATGTCCATGTGCCATGTGCCATCTTAGAAACATAAAACCACTTGGCATGTTTGGGGCACAACTCAGTAACCCTTTGATGGGGATATGTGATTCTTAGGATGCCCCACATGGGTCTCTCTCACCCACCCACATGCACGACCCAAGTGAGCAAACAGGCAGAGACTGGGGCCAGAAGCTCACTGTGGTTCTAAGCAAGCTGTTGAACGGGTGGCTTCTGATGGCCTGAGAAGCAGTTTCCCTTGATAAGTCTTCAACCATACAAAAAGAGACTCTAGCTCACGGCACTCACAGTCAAAGCCACTGGAAAAAACTATTTCCTATCAAAGCCTTTCTCTTTAAAAATTTGAAGAAAAAACCCACCTAGTGAAACCTCAAAATCAGCCTGAAGGTTCAACAGCAGGGGAATGATTCCATAAATCATAGTAGATCCACTTAATGGAATACTAGGTAGCCACTAAAATAAAATGACAGTTGGAAAAAATACTTATGATAAAAGGTTTAATGACAAAGTGGGGTTCAAAATGGGAGATACTCTCTGCCTAGAACTATATTAAAAGAAAGATGGATGGGGCAGAGGATGGTGGGTGATGTATTATCTACATAGATACTTTTTTTCACTTTTCAAAGTGTTAAATGTGTTGCACAGCCTTTAGAATTTGAAAATGTCTAAGTTAAAATGCCTCTCTAGTCAAATCTATGGCAGCTTATAAACTGCAGGACACTGTATTTTCAAGATATGCAATTGTAAGTGGCGCTCACGTACAGTCAGAATGTTTATTTCACCTTGGTCTTGTGAGGGCTTGGTTCCCGTGGCTTTGTAGAATGAAAGGTTCTGAGAGGCAGGTGCGTGGTGATACCGGGACAGGTATTGTAGACAGACTGATAAAGCAAGCTTCCCTCAGCCCAGTTTTCAGTGGCAAATGCCTCTTGGCCACCAATGCTGTATACTTTTTTTCTATTTCCTTACCTGTCAGGCAGTTACTGAAAAATTATCTTTTCCCCCAAACACAATAATGAATGCCTTGGCCAGACAAGCCACAGCAAATCCTTCAAGATTAAGAAAGGACTGGCCAGGTGTGGTGGCTCACACCTGTAATCCCAGCAGTTTGGGAGGCCAAGGCAGATGGATCACCTGAGGTCAGGAGTTCGAGATTAGCTTGACCAACATGGTGAAACCCTGTCTCTACTAAAAATACAAAAATTAGCCAGGCGTGGTGGCGTATGCCTGTAATTCTAGCTACTATGAGCCTGAGGCAGGAGAGTCGCTTGAACCTGGGACACAGAGGTTTCAGTGAACCGAAATCGTGCCATTGCACTCCAGCCTGGGCAACAAGAGCAAAACTCCATCTTAAAAAAAAAAAAAAAAAAAAAAAAAATTAAGGAGGGCCTGATGTCCAGTGAATTTCTACGTCCGGTCAAAGCACTGGGGTGAAATGAAGCCTACATGTTTCTTTTAGAATATGAGTGAGCATTACTCATGGTTAATTTTAGAAGCTAGTAAGTATATATTTGATAACTTTAACAGAAATATTAATACTAATTAAGAATAAAAAGATGAGGATGAATAAAGTAGCTTCACTTATTGAATCTTTACTAGATGCCATCTTGCATAAACACTTCTCACTTTGCAAAATGTATTCCATCTAATATTAGCCGTAACCCTGAGGACTTGGTATTCTTACCTGGATGTGTCTTATATCAACATGCATGCGTTCTCTCCCTCAGCATATCGTGTCTTATTAACTTCTAACCTCCCTCTCGTTATCCCACCAATCTCTGCCAACAAAACCACATCAACTGTGCAGATCACTTCTCTAGTGTTTGGGATTTGGGGCAACCTACTGGGGCTAGCTATGACCCCATAAAAGTTGAACAACTCTGCCTTAATGGCTCTAATTTTTAATATGCTTCATTTTAGTTGCTTGAATTAAAGGAAGGCATTTGAAAATTGCTAAAGTGCTTCTCAGTGATGAGCCATTACAGATCAGTTTGAAATCCAACTTTATTCAATATTAGAAAGCCTAGATCCTCTGGAGCCGAAAGACAGACCTTTTCACTTACTATAAGGTGTCTAAGACTTCTGGGTGTGGGTTTTAAATATATTTCGGATGGGCTTTGTTTGTGTTTACACATGGCCACCAGGTCAGCCACAAAGCTGTGGTTCTGGTCAGTCTGACTTTCTTTAGCACGAATCACGTGACAGTGTGTATCTGTGATTAGCTCCGTGGATATGACTGGGTGGGACTGCTCACTTGCCCTTGTTTTGATGTTCATTCCTGGGTGAAAGAGTCTCAGGCAGTGGAAACTCTAGTTCATAGGGCTCATGACCTTCCACGGACTGTGTGTAACTCGGCTGTGATGAGGACATACTCTGATTCTGATGAAGGATGTTAGCATTAGAGGCAGGCCCGTGTGCCTGTCCTGTGTCCCGGCACCGATGTTTAACAAAAAAGATGCTTTCAGAGTTACTCATACGACTTCCACATTCCCATGGGAGCTCCAACACTGTTTGGTCCCAATGTGACCTTTTTGTCTCACCCTTTCCTCCCACACATCCTGCTCCCCACTCCCCTAATTACTCATGATTCCACTAACAGCCACATCCTTTCACACATCTGAGCTTTTGGTCATGCTGTAACCTCTACCTGAGTTCCATTCCTGCCTCCACCCTTGCCTGTCAAATTCCTTATGCTTCATGCCTTTGAATTTTAGCTGAAATGTTGCCTCTATGAAACTGGATTTTCCCTTTGTCTCCATTCCCTAAGCTGCACATTAGAGCACCTGTTATAGTCTTGAAGTGACTTCTATATAGATTGTTTGCACACCTGTGTTGCAAATGTATTCGTTAGGATAAGCTAAGCTTTAATAAGAAATAGACCCCAAAATGCATTATAGCTGAAACCCCCAAAGGGGAATTTCTTACACACAAATCAGCATGAGTGGTGGGTAGTCCTGGCCAATGGCAGCTGCTTTCCACAAAGTGACTCGGGGATCCAGGCTGCAGCCACCTCGTGGTTCCATTCTCCCTGCTGATATCTACATCCAGCCATATGGTATTTCTTACCAGCCTTAACCACATACTGTTGGTAAGCACTAGTCACATGGCTATATTCAGCTGCAAGGTTGGATGGCAAATATCCTCCAGCCCTTTGCTCAGAAAGAAGAGCAAATGGGTTTTTGTTAGGAAGCTGGCAGTTTGTCACAGGAGCTACTTGAGGATACACACTGTTTTCTCTCCCTTAACATCTCCAGTCTCTGGTATAAACTTGAGTCTTCTCTTTGGTCCCTGATAAATATACATAGAATGTATGGATATGAGAAAGTTAAATTGATTTCTATGTGTCATGTCATTAAACTTGGAATCTACGTACATATCTTTTTCTTTATGGCATTGTTTGGAGGTCTTCATTTTATGATTGAATACAAAACATCGAGGGCTTTAAGGAGGCATAGTGGTATGTTCAGCTGTATTTTCTCGTAATATAGAGTCATAGGAAACCTGAACCTTGGCATTTGCAAGGTGAAAAGGCCCCTGGTATAAGAGTAATCTAGTAATTCATCTTTATTTGAAAAATACATCATCATCCATTCATTTTCTCACTGGCGTAATCCAGGCCGACTTTGGCTCCCCTTCCTGTGAAATGCACCCTTCCCCTCTCATCAGTTTCCACACCTCCTGCTGAAAATGGAATACAATGAATAGATGTATAATAAAATCTTTTAATTGTCTTAGCATATGTTGCTTTTATTAGGTGGGCATAATTGCATTCATGGGATCACCTACAAAGTCCTTTCGAATATAAAATTGAAATGGCTTCACACTCAGTGCACAAGTCCTTCGGAGGCGCTGTTTTCCCCTTCGCTGCCTCCGGTTCCCCTTTTGCTGTAAAGTTCACATTGAAGTGTGAAAAGAGAGACGTGGCAACTGACACATGCTGGATCTTATCAGCCGCGAGTGCCGTTGTGGCCGACTGAAAAGCGACTGTCATTTCTACACCATTTATTCCTCGCCTGGCCTCATTGCTCGCTTCCTTTCAGAGGAAATTTTCCCTGTTAAAGTACTGTACTTGTCATTTATTTCCCTTTTTTCCACTCTCCCTCCGTGGCTGGGTTTGGATATGCATTTATCCAAAAGGCAAGGCTTTTACACACTTCCGCTAACCTCTTAGGGTCAGGCTCGTCTGCGCTGATTCAGGCTCATAAAAGCAACCCAACAAAGCTTTTATGGGGTTATTAGAGATCCCTTAAGTCCCTCTCCTTCCAGCTTTCAATAATTCTTTTGCCTCTAATCAATTCGTCAGCTCTTTTATTTGAAAGTGGGTGATGGAATGGGAAAAAAAGTGGGAGAATCAGCTGAAAACCCACTTCATGTGGACTAAGGTTTCTCAAAGTGTATTCAGGTTCTGGCTCATCCTTGGTACTTACATTTGAGCCATACTGAGCAGTCCCAGCTTTAGTTGTTCTTTTACAAAAAGGGTCAGCAGACTTTCTGTAAAGGGACAGATAGTAAATATTTTAGGCTTTGTGGGCCATAGGGCCTGCATCAAAAGTACTCAATATTACCATTTTCCTTACTTTTTTCAGGTTGCTATAACAAGATACCATAAACTAGGTAGCTTATAAATAACAGAAATGTAATTCTTACAGTTCTGGAGGCTGGGAAGTCCAAGATCAAAGCAAAGGCAGATTCAGCGTCTGGTGAGGGCTCATTCCCTGGCTCATAGATGGTGCTTTCTCACTGTGTCCACTTAGTGGAAGGGGATAAGGCAGCTCTCTGGGACCTCTTTTAGAAAGGCACAAATCCACTCTTGTGATCTAATCACCTTTCAAAGCCCCTGTCTTCTAATACTACCACATTGGGGATTCCTTTTCAACATGTGAATTTTTTGAGGATGCAAATCTCCAGACCATAGCACTATCATAGTGCAAAACAACCACAGACAATACGCAAATGAATGAGTGACTATTTGCTAATAGTTTTATTTACAAAAAAAAAAAAAAACAAAAAACACAGTGGGCAGGATTTGACCCATGGGTTGCAGTTTGCTGATCCCTGTTTTATTAATTAATTAATTAATTAGATTATTTATTGAGATAGGGTCTCACCGTGTCACCCAGGCTGGAGGGCAGTGGTGTGGTCACAGCTCACTACAGCTTCAACCTCCTGGGATCAAGCAGTCTTCTTGCCTTAGCTGCCCAAGTAGCTGGACTACAAGTGAGCACCACCATGCCCGGCTCATTTTCTACATTTTTTGTAGAGACAAGGTCTCACTGTGTTCCCCAGGTTGGCCTCAAAGTCCTGAGCTCAAGTGATCCTCCTGCCTCAACCTCCCAAAGTGCTAGAATTACAGTTGAGAGCCACCACACCCAGCCTGCCCCCATTTTAGATATTAAAAATTTCATCTCTCCAATCTTCCAAGAATCCCTAGTTCATTTTTAAATAGCACTTGTCTTCCAAAGATATGGGATATGCATACCTAATGCTCCTCCTGGATGGGAGAATATTATTACCAAAAGCATTTGGTCTTCTAACGTTTATAATAGTTTCCAATTATAATTTTTTTCCCTCTTTACTTTCTTTTGAATAATGGAAACAGTTTTTTTTTGTTTACTATATCTTGAAGTACTTCACTTCAGAAATAATCTTATGGTGGCACAGAGAGCTGTTTAGTTAGAAGATTGAGTATCATATTTCCCATTGACTATGTAGGACCTTCTAGGAAAATGTGAGTTTATCATAGTCTTGCAAGGTAAATGAAGCAGTGAGAAGAATCAGTCTACTGTGCTAAACATAGCCCTGCCTCCGCAATATTCTGTGAGCCTGGAGGTAAAGACTAAGGGGACCAAGATCCTGCTGAGGACACATGGGGGAAGTACCAGAAACTCATCATCTCATTTAAACTCACAAAACCTGGAAGGGACATAATAAGAGTCCTGTATTCCAAAAGTGCAGCATTAAACTCAGAGATGTAAAACAACGTGTCTAAATGCCGGGTAATCAATGCTTCCGTGACTTGGACCAGGGTGGTGAGTGAATATAAAAACCCATTACAACATTTTTCCATTTTTATGTTTTCTCTGAAACCAGTCATGAGAGGTAATGTTAGCAAATCACTCCTTATTCCTAGGCAGACTTCTTGGGTATCCTTTCCATCCTCCCTAGCAGTAATGCCTGCCCGACTGATGTAATCCTAACTAATGCAGTGTGTGACACCTGGCAACTCCAGTCCGAACCAAGGGAAAACCTGCAAACATGCAATCCTTTATGCTTTTGTTTTTGTTTTTCCTTCACCCTGGTTAACGTGAAGACGATGCTTAGAATGATGATCTTAGAATCTAGGTGTGGAAAGGAATGTAGCTTCTGGCTGGTTCCTTGAGTGACCATGTGGAGCAGAGCTGCCTTTCCATTGTATTTGAGCCACTGGAAATCTATTACCTGATCCTTCTTTAGCTTGTGGAGGAGTTGGGTATGGCCAGGCTCAGTGAATCCGGTAGATGTTTGAATGGCAAAGGACTGAAAGGTCTCAACCTTGAATCGCTTAACTCCTTGGGATCTGTATTGGAGATGTATAAGCTATTTTTAAACATTTCAGCAGGTGTCATAGAACTTAACCAAATAAGGCTAAGTATCCTATGAACACGTTTGATTTGAGTTGAAATTACAACATAGATGAGAAGTGACTTGCCCAAGGACACACAGGTGATGGAAGTTTACCTACAAGACATAAGTCCATGTTTCTGGATTCCTAGACTAGGTTGTTTTTTCCCCTTACCCCATAGAAGATGGTTGTTGTCTTGAGGTGTCCACTGAGTTGTTTTTTGAGAGATCCTATTGTGCAATTGTGCCCAATTCAACAAGAAAGAATCTTTGCTATGTTAGAAGAGACCTTGGGACATCCAAAGGCTTGGCCACGGCTACATCAAAACGGATGCTGGTGCCTAACTTCCAGTTCCAGAGAAAGAGGGGGAGAGAGAGACTGGTAATTTATAGGCTGACATTTTCCTTGGGTCCTTATAATACTTGTTTATTACAGATAATTTGCTTAAGTGTGCACAAGGTGGAAGGTCACGCAAGGAAGCTTTTTATTAGTTGTGTACTGAATGGATCAATAGTGATTTGAATACTATAAATCTGTCCTGTTAACAAGTTTATTTCTTCATCAGGTATTAATTCCAGAGGGTTTCACCCATTATAAAATGGACAGAAAGCCTGTGGTGCCGATGGTACTGCCTCTGTAATCAAGTTCAGCTGTGTGTCTTCGTGAGCCTCCACGTGGACCCTCAAACATGGGAAGGAGATAGGGGCAGGAGGAACTGGGGAAATGGGAACCTAGAAACCCTGAAGGAAGTGGAATGAGAAAAGAAAGGCCAGTCATTCATTTAGTTGCTTAATTTGCTTCTTTCTTTTTCTCATTTTCTTTCTCTCTCTTCTGTCTCTTTCTTTTTCTACCTCCCTCCCTCCATTTCTTCATTCCTTCCTTCCTTGTTTCCCTGTCTTTCTGTCCATCTATCCATCCGTCCATCCATTCATCCATCCATTTATCCACTCTGAATTGAAAACTAATATAGATACACAAAATGAAAAACTAGGAAAATGCAAGAAACCTTGACAAAATAGCTTCTATTTCTAATTGTGACACTGAGTAACCACCGCTACATACAAGGACATTTGTCTCTGGTCTTGTCCCTATTCCAGGTACATGCATTTTCATACAGTTAAGATCATATTGTATGTCTGAATTTTTTAACATATTAGATTTTTTACATTACTAAGTTAATACATGTTCATTTAAATAAGTCAAACAATATAAGAAGAAAAAGCTAATAATTTATGCTCTACATCTTCCTTTTGCTAAGTGGCACTTGTGCACATTCTGTGTCCATGCAAACATGGTATATATGCACATATAGGAGTGGAATGTATGTGTTTTAATAGCATAATACTTTGTCCATTATTTTAAAACTTGCTTTATTTGGTCAACAGGACATATGAAACACATACAGATGAAACAAAAAATTTTAAAAATGTTTGCATATTGCTCTGTGCTGTGGAATAGCCCTAATTAAATCAATCATTCCCCTATTTATGGGCACTCCATTTCTTTTCAATTTTGATATTATTGTTGTTTTAGCCCTTATGAATACTACAGCAATATATGTTATTATATAATGCTGGTTTTAATTTTGTAGGACAGGTGGGATTTCTGAGTCAAAGGTCAGGTGACATAATTTTGTATCCTGTGGTTTTGCTTCACGCTATGCAGAACCATTTCTCCATATTGTTGAAAACTCTTTGTGAGGTTTATTGTTTTGTTTTTTTTTTAATTGGCTGAAAGCACTTCATCATATAGTTGTACTAAAGTTTACTTAACATCCCCCTTATCACTGAGCCTTTGGGTGATGCCCAGTTCTTTGCTTTGATAAATAATGCTGAGATGAACATCTTTCCGCATGGCTCTTTGTCCTTCTTTTGACATACTTGGAATTCTAGAAGTGGAATTATTGGGTCGGAGGTCACGAATGGAGAGGTCTTTTAAATCTCAGGCTGCAAACAATCCCATTGCAGATTTAGGCTACACTTTTCATCCAGTTGCAGCTGGAGCATTTTACAAACCACAGCATAAACCCTAGGAATGATTCTGTTCCCCACTGAGATAGAGCATTGTTATTAATATAACTTTACAAACATCATTCGTTTGAAAGCTTTATCCAGCCTTACCACAACTCATTAGTGAACCTTCTAACAGTCCTGGGGCAGTTTGTGGATTCTGCAGCAGACAAGTTACCGTGTGCTGAAGGATACCGCAGGGAAACCTTCCACCACCCCCACCCCACCCCACCCTACCCAAAGGATGATTCCTGCTCACACCAGCCAGCTGGAGACATCAGAGCATTACCTCTCAGCGACAAAGGAGGGACTCTTTTGTTCTTTCTGGTAGTTCGTTTTCATCTTCAGCTCATGGCCAGTGTCACCTGACTCGGGCATCGTTAGCATTTAGGGCTGTACAGAAATGCACCCTGTAGGATACCCAGGATTCTTGGCCCTGCCCCACCATATACCAGCGGCATGTTAGTCATCAAAACGACCGGAAATGCCTTTTGTGTCTCCCAACTTCCCTTTTTTAACATGTCAGCTCTTGGTCTCGATATTCACATCTATATTTTTCCTTATCCCTTTAATATATGTTATCTAAATAGGTGTCATCTTTGTATATGGGTTTTTGCTGTAAGAACTCTCTGAGAATGCAATGATTCTTAACTGGGATTGGAAGGGGTCAGAAGGAGGGAAAGTAATTAGCGGGGCCTGTTATAATGGGGTTGGTGGGGTTATTTGTGCTTTTAAAGCAGAATATCAGGATGTCGAAAAGCCAAGATTCTGGAGTCAGAAAGCCTGGGTTCAAATCCTGACCTCTCCTCTTGAAAGCTTGTGACACCGGGCAAGTTATTAACCTCTTTATCCCTTTATTTGACTATAAATATGGGATAATTATAGTTTCTACTGCATAGTTTTGTTATGAGGAGTAAATGAGTCACTATTTCTGAGACACTTTGTGCCTGGCACAAAACGAGCACTGTGTGTGTGTTACAGAAATATATGTGGGTAGGTGTGTTTGTGTTTTCCATAATTCTAGCTAGGCAAAGACATATTTAACCAAAACCTTCTGGGCTGACGAGGATCCTCAGAAAGTAGGCTGGGGCGGGGGGGCTCTTTTAAGGCAGCAGGGCTAAAAAGGTAAAGACATGTATTAGACAGGTAAGCATAGTGGTGACCCTCTCTGACGTACGTATTTCAGGAGGGGTCGCCCCACCCATCTTCCATGTTGGAGTGCTCTTCTCTGGCAACTCACTATGGGTACTCCACTACTGGACTTCATGCAGGTGGAACCAAACCTGGAAGACCCAAGCCAAGGGGAGAAGGTGTGAGCAGAGCAGCTGGCAGGCACCATGAGGCAGGGCTAGCCTTGCCCACTGCCTGTAGCTGACCAGCTAGACGCTCTTCCTTTTCTTGCAAACCTAATGTAGGTGTAAGGTCAAGGCTCCCTCCCTGTGAGGCTTGCATAGCACCTTCAACCTTCTAGTCTTTGTCCTCCCAGAAGGAAAAAAAGTGAGAGGAAGGAGGGGCAAGAGAAAAGAGGATGCATTTTGTCAGACGCTGTGCTGTGAAACACTAGCACAGATGACGTTTGGAAGCGCCCTCTGAGCAGACATAAAAGCTCAGGCTCAAAGAGATTAAATGTCTTATTTCTGCTCTTGGAAAACATATTTTATTTTTTTCTGTGTCTCTGAATTGGCATTCAACCATAATCATTGTGCTAATTTACTGTATTCTTACTCTCCCTCTCTAGTGCGGTGAGTAAATCTGTGTGTTCCTTCTACTTAATAACATACTAAGTGGCAATAATAATTATTATAACAAATGTATCAAATAACTATGTGTGAACTCTGCACGTTTCAGCCCATTTAATCCCCATAATCTATGGAGGTGGTTTCTATTATTGCACCCATTCTACAGATGAGAAAATGGAGGCACAAAAAGTTAAATAATCTGCCCTAGGTCCCACAGCTGGTTAGAGCTGGAATTTGAACCAAAGGTTCTGTGCTTCCCAAATTTGTCTTCTGATCTCTGCATCACACTGACCCTGTCACTCAGTCCTTTTCTCACTGCTCTGGTCTCTATACTTAGAGCTTTGAGACCTGCCACTCAGATGACTCCAGAACAAAACATGCTTCGGTGTCATGCTTGCCTTTACCCTTGTCACTTTCTGGACTCCCCTCATCTCTGCGACTGCATCTTTATAACTCTCCTTTATTAGTGCTTTTGCTGGAGGAGGCAAGCATGAACATTGTCAAAAGGACTCAAAATGGGGAAAAGTGGCAGCAATTGCCAGCACAATCACTGAAAAACCTTCTGAATGGACTGGTAAATTAAACCCTCCCCCAAATGCTCAGAATTGACCTTTGAATTGACTAATTCAAATTCATTGAGTCAGATGCAGTTAGTGTAACAGTCTATACTCACAGTGTAGACTATTAGTTTGTAGAGGCTACACAGAAGAGTCCAATTTTCTTTGCACAAAGAGCCTAC
Source organism: Chlorocebus sabaeus (assembly GCF_047675955.1). Classification (NCBI taxonomy): domain Eukaryota; kingdom Metazoa; phylum Chordata; class Mammalia; order Primates; family Cercopithecidae; genus Chlorocebus; species Chlorocebus sabaeus. Next base: position 75,849,479 of record NC_132908.1, read on the forward strand.
CATTCATTTATTCAACAAATGCTTTTGAACACCCATCACTGTGACAGACAGTGGCAATGCACATAGGAACAAAGTGTGTCCATGGGGACAGAGACCTGAAATAATCAGTCGCCGTGTAAGGAAATTCCCCAGACCACTGATTTCCACGCCTTGTATGTTTCTGTTGTCTTTGCTGCACACTGACCAAAAGACACAAGACAAGCTCTCGTCCATTTGGATTTTAGCATCTTTCCCTGATCCTGTCTCTAACTCTGGTGTTGTGCACCCGCTCTGCAACTCTCCAGGCTCCAGCCCTGCGGTACCAGCCTGTACCTGCCTCAGATGGCACCCAGCCTTGGAGAAATCTCACACCCCGTGGTGATTCATATCTGACCCTGACAATTTTCCACCTTTCCCAGAAAATCTTTCCCAGAAAATCTTTCCCAGAAGAGTGGGAGTCTAGGAAGACAAATAGCCAAGATAGGAGTTTGAAGAGGAGGCACCAATGGCAATTTGGATTGATAATTCCTCCAGCTAATTTAGTTCTGATTTCCCCATGCTCTTGGCAGTGAGACAGTTGGCTCCAGAGGAAGGTGATGAAAAGGAATCAGTCAAAGAACAATCAAGAACGTGTTACTTTTTTGGATAATCATTGGCCACAGGGATTCTCCTTTACACTTTAAAGAGGGATGAGATTGAGTCTCTCCCTAGCACTGACAATGAAACATTTATGCTGTTTATAAAAATCAGGAAACACAAAAATAATTTGATGAATGCTCATCTTCTGCTCCTTTTGTGATTTGAGAGATCTTGAGATAAGAAAAGCTGTGGATGAATTTTACTGAACTATTGAATTGAGAATGGCTGAGGGGGAGAGGCCCCTTCCCTCTGTGAAATCTACGGAAAAGTTGGGTTTTTTTTCTCCTAGTTTCAGAATACTTGGACTCAGAGTCCCAGATAGCATCACTTTCTGGTGAAGTCCCCGAACCAGACAGGAGACTGCGTCTCTTCAATCATAGCAGCGGAAGTCTCAATAAAAAACAAGATTTCAACCCATCCTCCGCGTTGGTGATGGGCAGTTCTTCTTCTCACCTCTGCTTATTTACAGTTTGAGGAAAAAACAAGTAGTAGTTGAAAGTGTATTTGACCGTATTTTCTAACTAGGACACCATTTCTTTCTTTAACAATTATCTTTGGACATGTTACTTGTTAGTTAAAGGAGACGTGACACCTCCTGCCCCCCTGGCCAGCCAAGATCCATTTGTCATGCAGGTAGCCTCAGAATGGATTGAGAGCTCACCGCGCAGATCTCCTGTCAAAGACATGCGCGTCTGTCTTTCATGGCTTGGGTTGTCAGGATGCTGGGAGGGCCTTTGGTCAAACACCTGCCAATGAGCGTTTGGCAGAGCGTGTGCTAAGACATCATAGATTTCCTTCTCTGTTGTCTTGAGAGCAGAGAAGGTGGCAGGTAAAGGGAATCAGGGAAGAAATGAGGATGAGGATAAATGAGCGACTGTGGTTCTCAGGGTGGACTGCATCGGACACTGCCTAGCATGAGAAGGGACTTACCTGTTTTCTAGGAAGTACTATTAAGAAGATAAATTCGGTGCTCAGACATCTGAGGCCTGACATTGGGAGAAATATGGTAAGTCATACATTTAGAAGAGATGCCGTGTGTGTGTGTGTGTGTGTGTGTGTGTGTGTGTATTATTAATATGTCTGCTGGCCTTGAGAAGGCGCATTCAGAGAATTTTCTGGATTCTTTTTCACTTGGCCTGTATTGTCAGAAAGTGATGTTGGGTGTTTTCGGCCTATGGCTGTGGGCCTGCATGTTCACGTAGATGTTCACATGTTCCTAAAGGATACATCCAGGACTGTGCTGACTTATTTGGGGTTGCTGAGAAGAGACACGAGCCAGATGATAACAGGAATAAATCAGTGTGTGCTTCCCATGGCTGCTGTAACAAACTGCACAGCCTGGAGGGCTTCAGACAACAGGAATATTACCCACAGTGCTAGAGGCCAGAAGTCTGAGACCACAGTGTGCACAGGGCCATGCTCCTTCTCTAGAGAACCCTGCTTGCTCCTCTCACTTCCGGTGGGTCAGTGGCAACACTTGGTGTTTCCTGGCTTGCAGCTGGAGCTGTCTGACCTCTGCGTCTGTCCTCCCACGGCCTTCTCCCTGTGTGTCTGTGTGTCTCTTCTCCTTTGTTGTCAGGATACCAGTCACATTGGATTAAGGGCCCACCCTATTCCAGTATGACCTCATCTTAACTACTTACCTCTGTGTTCCAATCTAATTACATGTCTATTTCCAAGTAACATCACATTCTGAAGTGATGGTGGTTAGGACTTCAACATACATTCTTCGGGACATGATTCAACATATAACAAGTAATACCAGTAATCACCTCACTCTTGTAAACAGTACAATTGCCATTCCTCAAGCATCTAGTATACTCAGGACATTAGGCTGGGAGCTTTTTCTCTAATCCTCACACTAGCATTTTTACCAATGAGGAAACCGAGGGTCAGGGAAGCTTAGTCTACGTTTCTCACCTTTTCTCCTTTTCTGCCATCCCCCAGCCAGTTTTTCAACGTAATGATTTTTCACCACATGCTCACTGCAGTGAATGTTCACTCCCAAGTCCAAAAGTAGACGTGTGAAGTGACAGGTGTCTCTATATCATAATACGAAGCATTTCCAAAACCAGGAGTGTTTGAGAAAATATAAGTTGTGCAGTAAAAGAAAACACCGTAAGTGTGCAGAGCAGGGGCTAGAGTGACTCTTTAGGTATTGTGTTTGTTAGGGGGGTCATTAGAAAATCACAGACTCTGAGCCGAACCTCCTGGGTTCTAATCCCAGCTCCACCACTTACCAGTTGAATGACTTTGAGAAAGTTACTTAAATGCTGTGTGCTTCAGTTTCCTCTCCTGTCAAATGGGTTAATCTCCGCACTTAACACGTAGTTTTTGTGAAAGCTAAACGTGCTTATCTATAGCGGTTATTATTACTAGAAATAATATTGTAGTGCCCCCAAACATGGATTTAACAAGCATTGATCACATACCTCCTATGCCCCTATGAACCAGGTACTAGAAATACACTCCTTTCACTTGTTTTTGTTTTGTTTTGTTTTTGAGACAGGGTATCGCTCTGTCACCCAAGCTGGAGTGCAGTGGCATGATCTCTGCTGAATGCATTCTCCGTCTCCCAGGTTCAAGCGATTCTCCTCCCTCAGCCTCCCGAGTAGCTGGGATTACAGGCCCCTCCACCCCCCACCTCCCTGCCACCGCCCGCCCCCCCTCCCCCCCGCCACCACACCCAGCTGATTTTTAGTAGAGACAGGGTTTCACCATGTTGGCCAGGCTAGTCTCGAACTCCTGACCTCAAGAGGTCTGCCCGCCTCAGGCTCCCAAAGTGATAGGATTATAGGCGTGCACCACCACGCCTAGCTAATTTTTGTGTTTTTAGTAGAGACGGGGTTTCACTATGTTGGCCAGGCTGGTCTCGAATTCCTGGGCTCAAGCGATGCACCCGCCATGGCCTCCCACAGTGCTGGGATTACAGGCGTGAGCCACCATGCCTGGCCCCCTTTCACTTGTATTTTTTGAAAACAGAAAGAAAGAATTATGAATGAATTCTTCTGAGCTGTGAGTCCTTCCTATGCACCAGGCATGGATGGCAAGGCACGACTGATAATGTTCCTTCTTAGCTCGAATTGTCCACTGCCTCTCCCATGCACGGTGTGACAAGCTGTGCTCTTCAAACACAAATTCCTTCTCCCACGTCCTGGGTAGTTTTGCTTTTTTCCTCCCTGAGGTTGCTAATTGTGGGCAGTACAGTGCACTTTTATTTTTCTCGTCTCCTTCCTGGAATGTGCCACAGACAAAAACCCACCAAGTCTTGAGCTAAACAAAGCAGAGATGGGAGAAGGGATAAGGCCGGGAGGCGGCAGTGGGGCTACGTGGGATAAAAATGGAAACACACATTTTTGCCCTCCGTACCCAAGAGGAAATGTCGGTGGAGGCAGGTGTTCAAGCTGGCGTCGTGTTTGTGGTTTTAGACACAGCTTTGAGTCATGACTGGTGTGGCCAAGACCTATTTTCCTTGCAAATGCTCTCTCTCTTTTTACAGTAACTGTGTTACTAAAGTTCTCTTAGATACTTTACATTTCCTTTCACAGATTTCCAAAATTTCTTTCTTTGAGAATGTCTGGACCGGTAGGAGGTTCAGCACGCACTGCTGGAGAAATCACAGATGACTAATTGGAATGCCTCAGAATCATTCTCCTTTTGTTTCACCTAATTTCCACACTTACGAAGTCAAACTCTCAGTTAAATGTTTATAGAGCAATTCATTTCTTCTGAGCCATCTGTTGCCAGGCAGGATCTGCAGAACTCTTGGTTGCATGTGCTGGGTTGGGTCCACCAAGGCTCTTAGCACAAAGGCCTGATGTTTAAATCCAGCAAGCAAATTGCCACCTTTGTTTCCAAGTTCTTCTCCAAATCCACATTGTTCTCTGCAGACACCAGGGGGGTTCAGTGTTTGCTTTTCCTGGAGCTGCTCAGTTCTCTCACCTTTCATGTCTGTGGTGCCAAGGTAAGCCAAAGGCATTAGTATTCACACTTGTGTGTGAGCAGCTGAGCTAACATGCACCAGAGGGAAAATATTACTTCTCATAAATGCTCAATAATTATAGTCTTTATTGCATCCAAATCTATATTGTGACACATAGTGGAAAGCGTTTGGATTCTACGTGGAAGAGTTGACAGAGACTTGCAGGTGGAAAAGAAAAGAAAAAAAAATAAATGTATTTATAGACAGAGACAAAAACTTGTCTGCCGTAAACCTAGGGAGAGAGAGGGTAGTGCCCCTGGGACATAGGACTTTCTGTTGCCAGCATGGTCTGTCAACTTCCGAAATGGCATTCAATTTTGGAAAAATTGCCTGAACATTTTGAACAGTCATCTATTAGGAAAGCCTATTTATTTTTCTTTTCCTTTTTCTTTTTTCTGAGACAAGATCTCGCTCTGTCACCCAGGCTGGAGTGCAGTGGCACCATCATGGCTCACTGCAGCCTCGACCTCCTGGGCTCACGTGATCCTCCTGCCTCAGCCTCCCGAGTAGCTGGGACTACAGGCATACACCACCACTCCCAGCTATTTTTTTTTGTATGTTTTGTAGAGACAGGGTCTAGTCACTGTGTTGCCCAGGTTGGTTTCAAGCTCCTAGCTTCAAGCTATCCTCCTGCCTTGGCCTCTCAGAATGCTGAGATTGCCGGCATGAGCTACCATGCCCTGCCTAGGAAAGCCTATTTCTTGAGGAATAATCACTTCTAGTAGTTTCTGTTCTAATCTAAGGGGTTTGAGGTTCTGTTGTGACATAGATGTTAGCTAGGAGAGAGAAGAATTGGAGGAAGGGAGGGGTTTCATCCCGCTGTTTTCATTTGCTTGGTTGTGCTGAAATTGTGAATACACAATTGTTACCTGCTGCCGGTGGGCGTGGTGGGATATTTATTTGGCATCTTGCAATTGATATGAGCTGAGTGATTTTTCTAGGTATCTTAACTCCTTAGAAACTTCCACTGGTTTCATATTCTACCTAGTTTTAGATAACAGAGCTGGCGTGGGATGGGAAAGTGGGGGGATAAAGATGTTAATTTGGAACCATTTGATTGCTTCATTATTTAACTTCTCACGGAAATGTTTTCATAACACAGTCTTTTTTATTTTTTATTTTTATTTTTTTTGAGACGGAGTCTCAGTTGCCCAGTGCAGTGGTGTGATCTCAGCTCACTGCAACCTCTGTCTCCCAGGTTAAAGCAGTTCTCCTTCCTCAGCCTCCTGAGTAGCTAGGATTACAGGTGGGCAATACCACGCCTGGTTAGCTTTTGTATTTTTAGTAAAGACGAGGTTTCACCTTGTTGTCCAGGCTGGTCTCAAACTGCTGACCTCAAGTGATCTGCCTGCCTCAGCCTCTCAAAGTGCTGGGATTACAGGCGTAAACCACCATGTCTGGCCTCATGTCCTTTTTTATGGGAGAAAAAAAAAATCACAAGGATTAACGTGCAGCCATTAGGCATAGATTCCTGCCTAAGGTCTGGATACGAATTCCAAAGACCGTGGGACTTACTGACATGTCTGCGAATATTCAGACCCACAGAGGTCTTGCCCCTACAGAGAGGCCCCTAGAGAGGCCTCACACCCTCTGGCTCCATTGAAATTCACTTCACGTTTCCAACTTGGATTAAACTGGCACGAAAGTTCAGTCAAATGTCAAGTCCATTTTGTCAAGGGAGGGAACTCATTCAGAAGATGAACTAGTTGGTATTGCTTAGATGATTAACTACTTGGCATTAGGTAGAAGAGGGCTCTGCAAACTACAGTTCATGGACCAAATCCTGCCTGCTGTTTGTTTTTTGTAAATAAAGTTTTATTGGAACGCAGCCAGGTGCATTTGTTTACATATTGTCTATGGCTGCTTTTGCACTACAATAGCAAAGTTCAGTACTTGTAAACATAGAGTCTGCAAAGTCTAAAATATTTACTATCTGCCCTTTTACAGGTAAATTTGAGGACTCGAGTTAGAAGGCTAACTAGTTGGTGTTACCTAAATTTTGTGAATTGTGGCTAAATTTATCATTTGTCTACACATTCAAATAAAATCATGTATTAAAGATGACGTGTCTATAATAAGATGAATAAAGCATGACCTCTTTTTTTTTTTTTTTAAGAGACGGGGTGGAGTCTCCCTCTGTCACCCAGACTGGAGTGCAGTAGCACAAGCTCGGCTAACTGCAACCTCCGCCTCCTGAGTTCAAGCAATTCTCCTGCCTCAGCCTCCCAAGTAGCTGGGACTGCAGGCACGTGCCGCCACGCCCTGCAAGGTTTTTTTTTTTGGATTTTAGCAGAGACAGGGTTTCACTGTGTTGCCCAGGCTGGTCTCGAACTCCTGAGCTCAGGCAATTTGCCCAGCTCGGCCTCCCAAAGTGCTGGGATTACAGGCATGAGCCACCGCGTCTGGCCCATGACTTCTGTTTATGGGAGAGAAAGACCACTGAGATTGTAAGTGGACATCAGGACTTGGATTCTGTGAAATCTAACACATTTGTTTTTGCATTTCTTTACATTTTGTTTGTTTCAAAGTAGCTACAACTAAGAATGGACTATCCTTTCCTGCTACTTTATAAAAGCCAAGTTTTTGCTTCTAGCTGGTCGAAGGTCCTGTGGGAGCTTATGTTTTTCTCAATCACTGAGGATCATTTGAGACAAAATTTGGAGAAAATTTCTACCAAATCCTATTTGGACTGGAGCAAAAAGGTTGCAAACTACAGAAGCACCAAATAGGCCATGATAAAGAATAAATACCACCCACCCCGACCTGGCAAACGTGGGCTCACCCGAAAGTAGTGGAGCCTCAAGCCCAGGGAGATGTGGCTGCAGAATCCACTGAATAAATGTCTATTAAAAAAAATCATAGCATCTAGGGGATATCTACCTCTAAGCCCATTCTTCAATAGAGAACTACTTATGTGCATAAGTAGTTTAAACAAAATTAGTGGAAAAACAGGGAGTTTAAGGGAGCAAGAGATCAGGTCTTCTGGGCTCACCACACATCAGGTGATTTAAGCTAAAAATGGCTTAAAATACCGCAATCACTTGAAACGCCTTACGTAAACTGACCAGGAATCTGGGGCATTCGCGCTAGAGAATTTTCTTCTCCTCAAGATAAGGGACGGGGAATTAGTCATAGGGTATTTGCAGATAATGTAGTTAACACCTCGTGTAATATTAGATGGGCAGGGAGCTCTGCTCTCAGGACCAAAATTGCTCCTGCCAGCCCTAATAGGGAATGTGTGTATTTTTGAAGTCTGGGTAAGCACTGGTGAGTCATTTCCACAATACACCTCCCTTCGGCGTGAAATGGGGCAGAAAGTGCCCCAAACAGCTGTTCGGTTATTTTTGCAGTGATTCATTCCTTCATTCATCCACCCATTCATTCATTCATTCACTCATCACGTGGTAACTGAACACCCCTGTATACCAGGCCCAGTGCCAAATACTGGGGAGATGTGTGTGAATAAAATCTCATTTTCAAGGAGCTTATTGCCTGTTGGACATTTTAGCCTCTTCTCTTTAGTGCAATAAATAATTTGACAACTGAAAAAGATGTGAGGTTGTACCTGGTAAGGTCGCTATTGATCAAGGAAAAGTTTAGCATGGAGAGATTTCTCTTAAGTTGCCCAGGTATTCAGAAGCACCCCTAAAGCTGATTAGAGTGGCCCTCTGCTTACAAGTGGAGCCTTTCCCTCATTTTTGTTTCATTTCTTTTGCCTCTCACTTTTTATTTCCTTTGTGGAGTCCAGCCCCTTTGCTTATTCTCAGCACAAAAGAGGCAGTAGAGTGAGAAGAACATGAACTTCAGAGCCCACCCGTCCCTTTTCACATTTGAATCCCAACTCTGTTATTCACCAGCTGTGCATCCTTGGGACAGTCACTTAACCTCTCTGAGCTCTAATTTCCTCATGGGCCTGGAGGACTGAGGTGAAGGACCTGCTGTCACTGGTACAGTGGTTGAGGAAAAAGGAGAATGAAGGAAGGGCCTCGTTTATACTCCTTGTCTCCCATTCCTTTCTGCTACTTCTCTTTGGCTCAGCAACAGGAGACGGACGTTTGTCTCCATGGCTGTGAACTACCAAAGAGTTGCCAATTCTCTACGGTCTTTGGCCTCTATGATCCCAGGGTCAAGGCCAGCACTTTCCATGCCATTAGACTTCATTCTCTTATGGGTGCTTTCTGTTGGAATCTCCCAGTACAGAGCAGAAAACACAGGTTATGGAATCAGATAGGCCAAAGTTCATCTCCAAGTTCGATTCCCTCTGCATACAAGTTGCTTACCCTTGGGGGCCCTGTAAAATGATGACAATAGTAAGCACCTCAGAGGATCGCTGGAAGAACTCTCTGTTGTCTGCACAGAAGCTCTCAGTGCTAAGCCTGGAACAGAGGAGACTTCAGTCGATGTAGGGCATCTCCCCAAACTGCTTTTATTCTTTCTGCCTCACTGAAACTTGAATTGAGAAGCGGCTGGAGGAAAAACCTTTGCCACTGGGTAGTACTGCTGAGTTTTGTGTCGCAGAGATACCTTCTGCTCCCTTCTTCAGGGAGACCTCGGGGTATGAGAGTGCTGCTCCCCCAGCAGAGGAGATGTAGTCCAGTCATCCGTGTGTGGTCTCTGCGGTAAAGTACACTTTTCATTTAACTTTTAAAAATACTGCAAATCGACCCCCACACACCTTTTCTTACTGCAGGTCACCTAGCCAGCAAAGACCCCAGTGGAGACCCCATTGGTTTGGAGGAAGGAGAGGAAAATCTCCACTTGGGCAAAAACAATTTAGGATACCTGAAGATTGCAAACCCCAGCTCCTCGCAAAGGGGTGGCAGCTGGGGAGAAGCTGAATCAGTGGACAGACGGGATTATGGTTTAACAAGTTCAGGGACAAGAGAAGGCCCCAGTAACCTACAGAAGCAACTAGCTGCTTGCCTTCTGTACAGCATGGTCTTTGGAGTCACAGGACATGAGTTTGAATCTCAGCTCTGCCGCTTAGTCATTGTGTAGCTTTGTTCACGTTGCTCAACCTCTCTGTCTCAGTTTTCTGTAAACTGGGGAAAATCATAGCAAATCTATTTCACGTGGTTGTTGTGAAGATTCTATATGTGCGTGTGTGTGTGTGTGTGTGTACAAAGAGAGAAAACTTAGAGCAGTGTGTAGCACTGCTACACTATGTGAGTTGTTACTTGTAGAGAACAACTATGTCAAAACCACACCCACAACGATTTGGAAAGGAAATAATTTGACCGGTCATTTTGTTTATCCAACAACTGAGTTGGATTGATATATTTTTCCTGTGGCTTGCAAAGGAAATTTAAGCATTCGTTCATTCATCCTCTTAGAGAAATATTCTCTAAGCACTACCGTGTGCCAAGCCTTGGGCTGGATACCAGGAACCCCTCTCAGTGAGACAGATCACAGTCTAAGAGCACACACCCAACTATGAAATATAGATGGACTGTGAAAGTGAAGAAAGGTTCTGGTTATGAAGGCACAGAGGAAGTGACGGCTGAACTTTGTAAGGACACAAGTTGTTTAACGAGTTTCCTGGCCCATGTGAGATCTCTGTTCCGACGTTACAGGCAGCAGCGTGGGGCCTCACCTTACCTTTTTCCCACTTACACGCTTCTCCACCCCCGTTCAGTTCCCAGGCTCCCGTTGTGTGAACTGGCTCATTTCTCACCGCCTTTCTGTTCTGCAGCCCCCGCTCTGCTGAGTCAGGAGGTGCCACTTTCTCCATCTGCTTTCCATCGTCCAAAATTTTTGTTGATGTTTCTTGATCACTGAGTTAAATATTTTTTCCCCTGTATTATACTTTCAATAGAGTTTCTGGAGAGAGTGCAGACAAAACGCCTGAATTGAATCTACCATGTCTAAGCAGACACTCCCAGAGTCTACCCTTTTTTCCCCCATGCTATACTCCCCAAACTAAAGGATGAGAAAGAACTATGCAGGCAGAATGAGACGGGTAGATGCTACTGCTAATGCTGTCACTTCTACTACCACCACCACTGCTGTCATCTGCTGAGGGTGGATTATATGCCTGCTCCACATCAGAACATTACGCGTATGGTGTGATTTGGTCATTCTGGGCGGCTAAAGTGTGAGCGTACCCGTATCTCAGATTTACGGAGGAGAAGACAGAGGCTCAGAGTGGTTATGTATATTTCTCTAAGTCCACCAGCTGTTGTTTGTTGTAGGTTGGGTAACCCAGGAAGCAGAGTCTGCAACTGAGATTGGCATGTAGGAAGATTACGGGGGAATGTTCTAGAATCCACACCTGTAGGGGGATGTAGCAAGCAGGATGGGGTGGAGGGAGGATTGAGCTGTGCTGTGGGAGATGCGAATACTCTGGTCGATCCCAAGGAAACTCTGAAGCTCGGTGATTGTTCAGAGATGCAAGGAGGTCAGGAAGTCATTGATGTGGGCTGCCTCCTGGAGTGGGTGTTGCTTCGGTAGGCAGCTCGCTTTGGCTGAGGGCGGTTCCTGAGGAGGGACTGGTAGGCAGCTCGCTTTGGCTGAGGGCAGTTCCTGAGGAGGGACTGGTACAACAGCCTAGCATCTAAGGAAATGAGTGCCTCCTGGCCCAGAATGGGGGAGGTCGGCAGCACACTGCAGTATCCACTACAGTGTCTTGGGCTTGCTCTGAAGCCATGCCTCTCTAACTTCAGGGTATATTCATGTAAGTGAGGAGCAGGGATGGGGGAAAGGGAGAAGGTAAAGCTACAAAGGTAAGCAGGCTTATCTAGACCGGGAGCTAGCTCCTTGTGAAGGAATGGCAATGATAATGGTTAAGTCAGATTCGAGAAGTGTGTTTTGGGGAAACTCTCAGGGAGTGGTGCATAGAATCCTAGCACAAGATCAGTGACTGGGTGAGTTTGACATTCTAGATGCCATTGTGTCAAGAATTATAGTTGAAAGGGGAAAGAACATCTTAGTTTTTCATTTCCTGTGTCATTGTTTTCTCTTTCTTATTTGGAAATGCTGTTTCTCTCACATGGGAAAAATTTGGTTATCTCAGGTGGTAAAGATGCCTTTGTTTAAAATATTCTTCTGTTAATGGGGACAATAATATTGCTAATTTCCAGGACAGACTCTTCTCATGCAGTTTAATCAGTAGGAACCTGTTTGCATGTTCATTTGAGGAAGTGTGAAAACCAAAAGTAGCTTCGAGGTTTGGCACCTTTGATACAGAAGTGCAGTGTGAGCAAAAATCATCCTCTTCTCTGTTCTTCACCTATTGGTGAACAGTGACAGACCAAGGTGAGAGACTCGGAAATTATACATGTATATTGTATATTATGTATATACAACATACATTGTGTATTACACATATACAAATTATTTGTTATAACCTGTAAATTTCACAGTGAGAGACCAAGTTGAAAAATGCTTAAAATTCACAAGTCTCCATCATTCTGTACTCCAGGTACCCCAGGCTGGTTTGGGTTTATATCAGTTTGAACTGAGGGACTTTCAACTTAGGAACATGTGCCCTGTGTGCTGGAAGCTGCTGGAGGCACCAGGGTTATATCTGCTCACTTAGGTTTGTGATATTGGGCAAAAGGAGAAAATTCTGAGTCTATTTGGATGCAATTTCCATTAATGCCTGAGAAATAATTTAAATCCCAAGATTTCCAATCCCATAAGCAGCCCTAGCCTCTCTTCTCCTGATTCTCCACATACTCAGTGTCATTCCTTCTTCCCACTCTCTCCAGTTCTCATCCTCTACGCTGCCTCCAGCCCCCCAGGGATCCAGACCCTGTCACCTTCAGTGAGAGACTTCTTTTGGGGAAGCCAAATTATTTGTTATAACATGTAGATTTCACTTGTAGAAATGTTCTGTTTTCAAGGATACAGAACTCAAAGGGAGCACAATTCCCTGGAGAGTCAGGGAAATAATGCAGTCTGAGGTCAGGCAGATCTGGATCTGAATCTTGGCAATGCATTTCAGGAGTTCTATGTAACCCTGAGCATCTTTTGGTTCCTTGAACTTCAGTCTCCTCATCTCTAAAATGGGGTTATTATCTACCTGCAGAGGTGCTGCAGTATTAAATGAGGCAATGTTGCAAAGTTTCTAGAATGGTATTTAGGGCTCATTATTGACTCAGTACATAGTAGGAAGCATAGTTACCTTGGGCCAGGGGAGCTACCTGAGTGGAGTCAACTTTTACATTACGGGGACCAAGTTGAAACATGGTTAAAATTGACAAGTCTCTCCCATTCTATCTTCCAGGTACCCTAAGCTGGTTTGGGTTTATACATTCCCACAGTGCCTGTCATGTCCCAGTGGTTTTATGACCTTGAGGTCCTGAGCTGTGTTGTCACATCTCATGATCTTCCTCAAAAACTCTTACACGTGTATTCCACAGGTCATCACCAAGGGACTGCTGGAACAGGACCATAGCAGCTGCCAAGAGCTGCGTGTGTACATTTCCTCCCAACCCTGCATTCAGCTGATAGCTGGAAATTGGTTATCGTGAGAGTATTTATACCATGGGAATTGGCAGACACTGTGAATCAAACCCACCGCCAGCACCGTTCTCCTCCAGTGAGCCAGTTCTTAAACGTTTACTAGTACACCACTGTCACCAACCCTTCTTTTTACACAAGTGTCCTTTAAGCAAAGCAATTCATGGGAAAGTAAATTTTAATTTTCAGACCATTTCATTAGATTCCTCACAGCCACAAATGGATGGTTGTGGTGATGATCTGGGCTTTTGGATCACTTGAAAACGGTGGTTCTGTAATGCCAGAAAACATCACTTGGTAATTTATTTATTTGTTCCCACTGTTTCCTACGGATTGTGTTGAAAACACAGACACCCAGGCTAAAGGGTAGGGTTCATCCCACCATGATGATGGGAAGCAGTTGATGCGTGGACTCCAGGGATCCTGTGTCCTGATATAAGGCTCTTACTTTCCAATTAGCAGGAAGTTGTGTTTCCCAGCCCCTAGGAAAGCATAGGGGTTAAGGAGAACTCAAATCTGGGGCAGTTACAAATCTGCCCATATGTGCATGACAGTTTAAATCATTTGGTCATCTACCAAAATCTGGGGAACAAGAGAAGCTTTAGAAAATGAGCTGGGCGTGGTGGCTCACGTCTGTAATCCTAGCACTTTGGGAGACCAAGGCAGGCGAATCACCTGAGGTCAGGAGTTCGAGACCAGCCTGGCCAACATGGTGAAACCCCGTCTCTACTAAAAAACACACATACACACACACACAGAAATGAGCTGGGCATGGTGGCATGTGCCTGTAATCCCAGCTACTCGGGGGGCTGAGACCGGAGAATTGCTTGAACCTGGGAGGCAGAGGTTGAAGTGAGCTGAGATGGTGCCACTGTACTCCAGCCTGGGCGAGAAAGAGACTCTGTCTCGGGGAAAAAAAAAAAAAAAGCAAAGAAAAGAGTAAGATTAAAAACAAGTAAAGAATATAAGCCCTCCCCCACTTTTTTTGCTCCTTCATGGGTATGGCTGCATCCTCTGCTCACTGGTTTGAGGTTGAAGTAACCAACATATGTAATCACCCTGTTATTGTTTTTCCATGGGCAGTTGAAGCCCTGGCCTCCACTGCAGTTTTAACATCACATCCAAGAGTCTAAGGTGCCCCTTGATGGAGCAACGTAACTGGAGACATCATACCACTGGATAAGTGACAAATGCATTGCGAGTGTCTGATTTCTGTGGCTCAGGATGCTTAGTAGCAGTGGGGTCGAGGGCACGGACGACACAGGTCCATATTCCCCCACCCCTACTTAGTAGCTATGTGACCTGGGGCAGGTTTCTTAACGTTTGGGACTTTCGATTCCACATTGGTTAGATGGAAATATTATAATACTATAAATATTGTAAATAGTACCCGTCAAACACTTAATGTGGACCAGGAACCCTCACAAAATGTTTGCTATGTTTGTTGTTGAAAGGTCACTATGATGATGGCCCAAAATCTTGAACTGGAGGTATGCTGTGTTCCCGCGTTGCTTGTGCTATGAACATGTTCCTATTTACTACAGCGCAGTTGTTGAGACTGGCTGTCGGGAGACATGTGATTTGATTCAGCTCCTAACTCTGTCACTTGCTCTTTGACCTAGGCAAAAATCTCTGGGCTTCAGTCCTGTGTTTTTTTTATTTTATTTTATTTTATTTTATTTTATTTTATTTTATGTTATGTTATGTTATGTTACTTTTCAAGATGGAGTCTCATTCTGTCACCCAAGCCGGAGTGCAGTGGCACAATCTTGGCTTACTGCAACCTCCACCTCCTGGCTTCAAGCCATCCTCTTGTCTCAGCCTCCCAAGTAAGTGGGACTACAGGTGTGCACCACCACGGCTGGCTAGTTTTTGTATTTTTAGTAGAGATGGTGTTTCACCATGTTGGCCAGGCTGGTCTCGAACTCCTGACCTCAAGTGATCCACCTGTCTTGGCCTCCCAAAGTGCTGAGATCACAGGTGTGGAGCCATGGTGCCCGGCCTCCCTTGTCTTTAACTGGAGATAATGTGTGCAGAATTCCCCCTAAAGGATCTGTCATGCAGAGGGTGGACCCTCACAGAAAGCATTAAAGATACACGAATGTCTTAGCAGGAGGCTGCCAGGTGGCACAAAATCAAAACTGAATCAATGAGAATTATGTTATGAAGTCATTTACTTGCTTGAGACTCAGTTTTCCTATTAATACAATGAGACTATACACACTTTGTGGGCTCTTGCAAGAGTTCAGCTAAAATTCTCCACCTTGCCACCTAGAACGTGCCACAGAAGGTATCCTGGCCCCTGCATGGGATTCATACAGGAAAAGGACTGCCTTGTAAAGTCATTTGATTAGGGATCCAGAGGGTGTACTGGCAGAGGACAGATTTTCAACCCCTTGACAATTCAAGGGCCAGCTACACAACTGGCTTGTGTTCCTCACTGACACCTCCCTGGGTAGCAAGGTGCATTTGTGCGCCTTCCCTTTGCCAGGCATTTCTAAGAAGATGAATCCTAACAGGTGTGGCAGCCAGAGGGCGGGGGCAGGGAAAAGAATAAGATGTTCCTTGGTGTACCCCATTGTCATGAGTTAATCATTTCTCTAAACTGTGGGACTGGAGAGTTCCAACTTCAGTCGGCTTGTCATGAGACTGTCCTGGTGGTTGCTGCCAGATGACCCACAAATGCCAAGTCCCTAACCTGAGCCCTGCCAGCCTTCAGGACCTCCTCTGCATGAAGAGCAATTTGCAGAAGAAAACACTGTAGAGGAGGCACCGTAGACCTCTTCTGGTCTGTACTGTTCAAAATCACATGACATCCCCCAGAGACCTGGTGGGAAGCCAGGGATTTAGGCCCTAGAAATGGAGCTCAGAAAGGAGCAGAAAGGTCCCTGATGGTCTGTGGAGAGGGGCTTGGCCACCAGAGGGATCAAATGACTCAGGCAGGAAATATGTATCCCCTTCTCAGATCTGAGGCCAGATTTTCAAATGTATGCATGATTCTGGGGTGCTACAAAGGGTATAGAGTATGGAGTCAGAACACTACACACTAACAAGAATATGGGTTTTGAACCCAGACCTCAGTTTGAATCTGAGTTCCAGCACTGCCCTGTTGCTTGGCTATCAGTTACTTCACCTCCTTTTGCCTCTGTCTCCACTCACTACAGTAATACCTGCCTGGTGGGAAGTGAGGCTTTTGTGAGAATCAGAAGTGATAATAGGTCCTTGGCACTTAAGAGACTCTCAGTAACCAGCAGTCATCGCCACCGTCGTCGGTTTTTTTTTTTTTTTGGCCATTACAGTTGGGATTAGACTAACCGTCCCTAAGCAGCTACTAAGCGTCACACTCCCTGGACGAAGACATGAAAAACTCAGGATGATTCGGAAGGGAGATCTAGAAATGGTGAAAGGACTGGCGAGTGCCTCTGTGTGTATATTGTACCTGGGCTCGGTGATCTGGCTAAAGGAGAGGTACTGGGACCAGGTGACAGCAAGTCTCTATATGGCAGGCCCACAAAACGGAGGTGCAGGCTTCATCTGTACTTTGATGTGTATGCTTCCTTCTTTAAACTTGTAATAATCAGAGTTATAGCGGCTTTAAACTTGTAATAATGACAGTTATAGCTGCTTTTGAACTAGTACCTGTTGTGTGCCCAGGAAATGGCCAAATGTTACCACTCATCCTTACAAGAACCACATGAAGGGTATATTACTATGTCCGCTTTCCAGATGAGGAGACTGAGGCTCAGTGGCTTGTCACAGGTGTTAAAGACAGGATTCCAATGTAAGGACTTCTGGCTTCAGCACAGGGGATTTTCCTACCACCCCATATTGCCACCCCATCTGCAAAAAAACCTGGATCTTTCTTCCTCCTGCTTCTTCTCAGTTCCCTCCAGGACTGAAGAGATGATATTCTCACTCGACAGAGGTTAGAAAGGGCCTCTCCCTTCCCTAGCTGAACAGAGAGGGTTTCTTTTTTCTTTTCTTTCTTTTTTTAATGGGAAACTTACAGGGAATAAGATCTGTTTCTTCACTTGCTTTGCAAGAGAGTTGGATTTGTACACGTTGCCTGAGCTGGCTCGGTTTTCTAAAGACCTAACTTTGCAGCATTCTTCAAGGGCTCCAGAGAGTCCCTTGTGCCATCAAATTAAGTTTGGAAACTTCAATAAAAAAGTCCCGAAGGAAACTGTCAATTAATGCATTTACACTGAAGCATCATACTTGGGAAAAACATCTTCAAACGCAAACGTTGTTTTCCAACCATTAAAAAGTTTATGCGCTGCTTGGTTTCCATGGATACCTGAGGTAATAGCCTTCCTCTCATTGAAGAGTAAATGTTGCTCAGTTACTTTTTCCCTGTTCTTTTTTTTTTTTTTCACTTTTGTCTTTCAGACTTTTTTCTTCCATCCCTATTTATGAAAACAAAAAGATAACTAAATTGAAACCTGGCAGTGTAATTTGTCAGAGGAAGGCAGCCTGTTTCATAAGCTCAGGTGATTTCATTTTTGCTCACCTGTTTATTTCATGACACTTGCAGGAAAGAGAAGGAGAATTTTCATTTGATCAAATCGTTTCCGTGGTCCATCAAACACACAAATTAAAAAGGGAAATGTTACCAGTCTTTAAAAAGAGTCCTGATTGTGTATAGAGCAGAGACTGGCAAACTACGGCCTGCTGGCCAAATTTGGCCCACTGCCTACTTTTTATAAATAAAGTTTTATTGGAATACAGACACGTTCATTTGGGTAGACATTGTCTGTGGCCAGTTTCACAACAATAGCAGACTTGAGTGATCGTGCCAGACATTATACAGGCCACAGAGCCTAAATTACTTAATCTCTGGCCCTTTGCAGAAGTAGTTTACTGACCTATTACATACGGGAAAGAATAAGGGCTTTGGTGGCATTTAGTAGTGCTGTCACTTTTGTCATTGGTCTTGACCTGACTCAGTCTCTGTATTGTTGAGATGGAAATGATGGGACCCTCAGTAGTGTTTTGAGATATAAGGCACACAGTAAGGGAACAACGAATAGGAATTACATTCCATCGAGATTCTTTTGCTAGAAGGATCCAAAGAAACCTACTTTGTGATTCTAGATGTTTTTTAGGAAACCCAAAGTATGAAAAAACCCAAACCAAGTAGTTCCACTATTGTTCCCGGGTCTGCGTGCTGCGTGTCTTTCCTGGGAGAAGGTCAGAGCTGGAGTGGGGCACTCCATTCCGGCAAGACAAGGCAAACAATAGAAGCCACAACGGTCTAGGAAGAAATCTTTAATTTCTATTCAGCTTTAAAGAGTTTGAGAGAGTTATTTCCCCTCTGTTAACAAACGAGTTCAAGTACATGCCTTCATATTATAAAAGTACCTGAAATTGCCTAGAATTGCAGCATGCATAGCTTGTTAGTATTTACATATATTTACATAGGGAAACAAGAGAAAGATCTACAGTTATTTACAGTCTACGTAGGGGAAGAGAAAGGCAGCCTAATTGTATTTCCTAAAATACAGTAGATGAGTAGTCAGCACATGCATATTTAGATAATATTTGCATGATAGAATGCAAACTTTAAAAAAGACATACCTTTGTAACTTTCTATGCTAAGGTGTTGCATAATCACGGTTAATTTTTTTGTTTGTTTGTTTTGTTTCTAGTCTATTTGCATCAAGTGCTTTAAAATGCTCACTAACACCGAGGCAGAATTATTTACCCGGGCAATTAAAGCAACAGCACACACGATCATTTCCTACTAACTAGCAACACGCTGCTGGTGAATGAAATATCTATTGTTTCTCATTACCCATCGACCACTGTGAAGAGATCTCTCTCTGTAAAGGCAGTACCTAAGCTATCACCATTAATTATGGAAGTAATATAAATGAGATGCTCTCCACAGTATGTTCTAAATGAAATATTAACAAGGCCAGCGTCTCGGAGCCTGAGAAATGGTCTGTTCCAGTGAGCTCTCAATGGAAATCCACACACCTAACGCAGACATGCCCGATTTGAAATAGCAGGGCTGGACATTGGGGGCTTTGCCTGTGAGATCTGAATTATTGCAAAGTACATCCTCTGAATTTGTTTCTGGAAGGCAGAGTTAAGAGTTAATTCCTTACCATGATGTGGCCCCAGCAGAGACCTTGTGTTGTTTTTTTTTTTTCTTCAGTGCTTTTTCAGGACTATGTTATAGAATACTTAAGGGGCATATGTGCAAACGAACTGTCAACCTTAAAATCTCAACAAACAGCTTGTTTGTGGTTTGTCCTGAAATCCTGCCTGCTCACGAAACAGCCAGCTACTTGGTTTTCTAAAAGACGTAATTTGGCAGGCAGGCAGACTTCGTAGAGCCATTCTGTGCAGAAGGAGGGAAGGGGGAAGCTGTTTGTTTCACCTGTACTATGAAGATATTCTTTGCGCTATTAGAACTGAGCTCATTAATTCTGCCTCTCAATAATTTCAAAGGCTTATTTCAGCGTACATGGCGAATACAGATGCATACATTTATACGCAGTCCACGAGCTAGCTATAACCATAACAGAGGTTAAAGAAGTAGAGTAAAAATGTAAAATGTTTCAAATAAACATACACTAAGTATCTTCTTTGATCTCTTATAAACACTCAGCAGTCCCTCAGCACGGGCATCAAGGTGGCCTAGTTGGAAAAGTTCAGTGACACGCCATCAGATTTGTTCCATGTAGGAAGATGACACTATCAGTTAGATGCTTATTTTGGTGGCAATTTTTTTTTTTTTTTTTACGTTCTAGGGTACATGTGCACGACCTGCAGGTTTGTTCCATGTGTATACATGTGCTGTGTTGGTGTGCTGCACCCATTAACTCGTCAGTTACATTAGGTATATCTCCTAATGCTATCCCTCCCCTCTCCCCCGACCCCACAACAGGCCCCCGTGTGTGATGTTCCCCTTCCTGTGTCCAAGGGTTCTCATTGTTCAATTCCCATTTGGTGGCAAATTTCTATGGCACTTCTGCTTGGCCATTTCAAACTAACCATGGAAGAATGGATACCCCAGTGCAATTTTTCATCCCCATTCAGAACGAAACTTCTTAGAGCAAAGAAACTTCTTTGAGCAGGCAGCATCAGAGGGAATGCCCAGGGAATTCTTCCAGGGATATAAGACATCATCGACAATACCTTCTCTTAGTTCCAATGAGACAGCCTCTCAGGTCCAGTCAGTTCTAGAACACTTTGGGCAGGCACAAATGGAAGATGGAACAAGCGTGCATGCAGTCACCCACATGGATTGCTCTGAAGCCATTTCTTTTTCCTTCCCTCTTTAGGAGTACCCTCACCCCAACCCCAGCAAAGCATGTCTTGGGTCTCACAATAACAGCAGGTCTCAGAAAGATAAAATAATTCTGAATGTTACGACTCGTCCCTTTTAAGACTAGACATCCATCTGTCACAGATCCTTTGGAATGTCGATGGCAAGAATTCTGGAACACGGAGGAGGTATGAAAAGGGCTTCATTCATTTCATGGAAAAGCTCAGAACAGTTTGTCAACTTGGAAACACAGGCCCTGACAGCGTAGCAAGGTCACCCTGCCCTTCAATCCTGCTGATAGCCCAAGTTAACATCCTCCCATGCCTTGGCCTTCCCAGAACAAACATGGCTTTGGACGCCTTTGGAGGGTTGGGACTGGCTGCGTATTTTTCTGTAAAACTTAAGTTTTAGGAAAGAATTCTTTCCAGCTTTCCATCCTGAACCTGCTGGTCTCCAGGCTCGTTCCTGCAAATAGTTGACAGAGGAGTAAGAGCCACATTCCTGCTGGCTTTCCCACTCCTTCTACTCTCGTTTTCAAGTCAACCTCTTAAAACTCCTTAGTGACCTTGCAAGAAATTCATGTCTTTTGTCAGGGAGAATGGCGTGGCCTTTGTATGACACTTCCCTTTAGCCAGACTCGGATTTGGGGGCGTCATATTTGGGATGCCTGCACGGCTAACAGGAAAGGGCCCAGGACAGCTCACAGGTTCTCTCTGAACAGAAGCCTGTGAACACGTGGCTGTCATTTGAAAGCTGCATCTTCCCCCTGCACGTGTTTCTCTCAAGCTGTCCCTTGTCATTGGTGGCTGTGGTCTGTGCTTGAACCTGTTGCATTTATGGTGATGGACTAGCACTTCACTCTGTGCCACTGCCATCGAGCCCCCCTAATAGACACTGTCCCCAATGTCACTTGGGGATTGACACTCTTCACCTGTCACGGGAGAGGCAACCAAAAAGGAGCCTGAGGTTTTTCTACCTTTGTGAACCTGCTTCTAGCAAAGAAACTTCTTTCCTTGTGGCAAAAGATGAATATCCAAACACATTGTCCATGTCTATTTTGTGAGGGAGGGCATGTTCTCTTCCGGAGGGCTAAGAGCTGGAATGGGATCGAAATGGATTCTCCAGAACACTTTGTCGCACTTTTAAAGCCTAAAAACAAACATTTGCTTTCCTGATCATCTTCACTGTTTCTGTTTGGGAAATTGAGCGCATTCCTCTTCTATAATAAAGGTTAGGAACAGCCTGTGAGTTAGCAAAACTCCCAAAGGCTTAGGAAGAAAGTTATATTTCAATACCTACAGGAAGCATTTGCATGTATCTAAGCCTGGATTGTTCAAGGCCTTTGTGGGAGTCAGTTGTCAGGAATCTGTAGGAATGACTTTGTGAGGAATCATTGGAGGAGGGGCAGTACGCGGGATGGATCAGTATTTTCTCTGCAAACCTAATGAAACACGTCAGAGCCCACACCTACATGCGTGGGAACTGATAAGATGGAGATTGTGTCCGTTTCACTTGTTTGGGATGTCCGTGCTTTGAAAAAATTCTGTCGTCAAAGAGTAGGTTCCTTAGTTCGGCAAATCTGGCACCTGGAGATGGCATTTTGAATCGGACAACCGTTTTAGTAAGGGTCACTTGCTGTCGGATCATCCGAGGTGGTGCTGAGTCTTCATTTTGGTTCATCCAAATGGATATCATTTCAATTTAGCTCCCTGACTAAATCAACAATGGAAAAAAAAAATCTCCCTTTAATATTTCTCAGGCGAACACACGACAGCCCACACATTTCATTTTAGGCCACGTTAGGGCATCACCTCATGGCCAGACATAGCCTGGCCGAGAAAGCGGCAGAGCAGGTAGAGAGTCCATAGGAAGCCAGAGGCCTGTGAGAGACATCGGTGAGGAAATGGGCCACGTGCAAATCTTTGTGTCACATATTTGGGGAGCAGGTTTCCTGTACCCATGGACACGGAGTCTGAAGTCACTCAGTCTACGTGATTATCTGTGTGGCTTTGGATGAGCTGCTTTTGATCTCTGATACCAAGTAGGCTCTGTAAAAGGCAATACTGTCCCTGGCTCATAGAGCTAGGTGAGGGTTAGACGACAATGGTTACAAAGCTCTCCACACAGAGTCTGGCGAATTGTAACCTCTCAATAAATGCTAGTCATTGTCGCCACTTGAATAGTCCTTCTTGGCTGCAACTCACTGAAAAAGCTGGGCAGTTTGCAGAGCTGAGGTCTTTGGAGTAGACATCTCTGCTGTCTTCTGCTGCTTCCCATCATTTTGGTGGAAGTTGGCGTGTTCGTTGGTTAGCACTTATTCCAAATTGAATTGTATAATTTCATTATAGAAGTATCACGGTGGAAGAAGAGGGTGTCTTACTGGTGCGGTCACTGAGCCAGGGAGACCCATGAGCCTCATTCCTGTACAGGCTGCCTTACTTTATGAACTAATGGAATTCATGGCAAATGTGTCCCCTAAAAGATTGCTCTTGGACAGGGAGTAGGGAACACGTGGCCTTTTGGAGCAGTTTGCTTTCATTTGTGTTTCCAATCAGAGATTGAAGCTATAATTGTTTGTGAGGAATGGCTGTATCCCAGTCGCCAAGGTATGTGGAGATGACCTCTACACCGTTCTGGGAGAGTGGTTATACACTCTCCAGGGGGAGAGTTACTGGGAGACAGGGAAAGACAGGGCGTGGAGACGGCCATCCATTCCACCCGTGACATGAGGGCTCACCCCCTCATCTCCACCACAGCAGCTCTCTGATAAATGATTCTGTTCCCAGTGGTGTATTGAGAGAGTCACTGGATAAGGTGGCTGGCTTTGCATTTGGGAAGTGGTTGCTTTACCCAACAGACACCAGATGAGGAACAAAGGAAGTAGGCAGGGTTTGAAGAGGTACATGTCTTTCCTTTTAGCCAAACCTGCTCACTTCAGATCACCTCTTTGTCCTGGGATTTTAGTCGTGGAAACACTGCTCGCCTTCAGAAGAGCTGTTCTCCTTCCCTGCCCTTGGTGTTCCAAGCCTAATCTAACTTCTAGGGTGTGTTCCTTTCATACCTCTTACTTTTTGCATAAGTGGATGAATTCAGCCTTTGCTGTGCATTGTCCCTGTAAGAAAGCAATCTGAGAACATCTACTCTCTCGCAATCATTGAATATATAGATATGCCATGATATTGTGTCTATTTCTTATATATCTCACAGTTAAGTGCTTTAAGACAGGAATCTAGTCTTTCTTTTAAATAAGCATGCATTTTAAAATAGAAAAACCTGAAAACAAAACCTTGTGTAACATGTGTCCCTGTATTATATTAGAGTACTAACCAATGCATTACAAATATCAATATGTGGGTGTTTTTTTTTTTCTTTGCCATATATTGTTTATCAGAAACCTCTGTACCCTTTCCTTTAAAGGAGTCAATATTCATTTGTATTCTGTGCTGACAGCTATAAATTGATGGCTAGCAGTTATCAAATGAATGTTGATGAAAAGCAGCTACTTAACATTTTCATCCCAACAGGGTTTTGGAAGGATGGATAATTTAGATCTGAGCGCCTCAACTATAAACAAACAGCAAGTGCTTTCTAAATCCCACCTTTCTGTAGTTGAAGGTTGTGCTACCAATGTGACAAAGGATTTTTGAAAGAGAATGATGAATCCTTATTACCAAGATACTCAACTTAATCCCACACAAGAGTCTTGGGTAATTTTACATACACTATTCCAGATTGATTGCGCAGTTCTCCTCTGGCAGCTCACAAATGTTTGACTAGGTAGGAAATGGCGTTCGGGCATGATTAAAGATTCTACTGGGCTTCCCAGAAATTCTCAGTCCTGTGTCGTCAACACCTTAACTCATTGCCATTGCAGCGGGATAGACACACCTCCCCCATTTCCCGTGATTAGCTACCGTATACAATCTACAGATTTCTGATAAATGATTCTCAAAAAAAAAAAAAAAAAAATCTTTTAGGGGAACCCATAGCTCCAGCCAGTTGTTTGTACGTCAAGGTATTATTTTATCACAATGGATCAGTAAGCTATGGTGACAACTAGCAAGGCATTGCTTCAGATATTTTATAACGGAGTTGTTAACATTATTTCCTTTAGATGACTCTTTCGTCTTTTCTGCATTACGAACTGATGCCCCCAAAACTGGTATGAAAGTCATCTGATGGTGATTAAAGTGCGCCTTAAAAACTTTTTTTTAAATCGGTTTAAAAATGCTTTCCCTTGTATCGGCAGTACCGGCTTGTTTACTCTTGAGATTTCACTAATGTGGCTCAGTCTTGTTCTGATGATATGCAGACCGAAAAGCTGATGAGCCAAAAATGAGGACTTGTTACTAAACTGTCGCCACATCTGATCATATAAAGATGTCACTCAGAGGTTGCCATTGGTACGGCTGAAAAGAGAATTCTCCAAGAGACCAAAGGGGTGGCGTGCATGGGATCAACAAGATATTGTTACTGCTTAATTAATTGTCCAGCAAGGGAGGAAAGTGGAGTGAGTACCCATCAGCACGAAGCATGAATCTGAGAATGAGAATTTGCCAAAGGGAGACGATTGATTTTTGGAGTAGAGAAGGTGGTGGTTGCTGTCAGATGCCCCTCCTGTGTACTGTGTTCTGCAAAGCCAGGGCCACTTGTGATGGAATTTAGAGAGTAAATCACCCCAAGCCTAGAGGCAAAGGAATCAAAGCCATCTCCTGATAGAAAGTTAGGTTTTTCCAAAAGGTATGACTCTCAGCATTGTAACCAAATATAGGTTGGCATGAAATAAAACCAGTTGTAATTGCCTTCAGATTCCGTGGAAGGAAAAGGTAGGTCCCCAGCTCCCGCATCAACAGCATTCTGAATCAATGGGACTGCAGAATTTCTTTGCAAAAATACCATTCCAGTAATGCAAAAGTGCAATATGATATCATTACAGAAGGTCATAGTGGCAAAATATTTTATCAAGTTAGTAAGAATTCTGCATTTTGCTTTCCCAAGTGGACTGCTTTGGTCTTTCCTCACAATTGGCAGAACAGTCAAAGGCCAGTCTGTCATACGACTGAATGCTGAATAGTGTAACCATTGTGGCATAGGGGGTGGGAGGCGGACTTGAAATGAGTAAGCTGGATTCTCCCACCACTCAGGAGTTAATGGCAAGTCACTTGGCCACTCTGGTGGTTTTGGCAGCTGCAAAGTAAAATGGAAATCTATGACAGATATGTGGAAGTTGATGCAAAACACCATCTCCACCAGAACTCTGCTAAGATTCCAGACCAAATTGATATTTGGCTTGAGTTAGCTGGATGAGCATCTCAATTCTCCAGTTTGTCTGTAGAGGCACTTCTGCTTCCCTTTTCCCCACATGGGATGCAGTAGAGCCAGATAAACCACTTGAACTTGTTTTGATAAATGTGCCAGGTGCTAAGCTCAGGGTTATTAGGAATAATAATTCAGTGAAAGGAAATTTGGATGACATGAACTCATTTCCATTAGACTTGAGCCACACAAATCAATGGGAAAAGAAACAGCTGAATCCAGGATAGAATCCAGGATACTATCTGGCTATTTGGAGTGGGCATGGTAATGGAAGGAGATTGGGGAGGTAACAAACCAGTTGCTATTTAATTAAGTTCAAGTCAGGTCAAATTCAGGACCAATGGGGCTTGGCCAGTATCGTCAAGCACCCAGGTATTATCAAAACCCAAGTCTTTGTCTCACTCATGGGCCACACCCTTCCCAGAGATTTGACCAATTTTCAGACCAACTCAAATGTGACTACATACCCTGACACTGAAGAAGCTCAAACCAAACAACAAACCCAAGTCTTCCGTGTGGCACGTTCTTCACATCATAACACCTTTCTCAGGACCCTAGTTCTCAGAATGGACCTGGCTCTCCCAGGGATCCTAGAATGCAAGCACAGTGATTGCAAACTAAACCATTTGAGGGAAACTCCTCCAGTAAGCACCCTTCATGGTCACAATGTAAACCCTGCAGGGGCAGAAAAGAAGCTTTGGGTGGGGTCAGAAAGCCATTTCCTCCACAATCAAAGTTCCTTACTGTTGTCCTAGTAGGGGCAACCTTATCTTTAGTTACCTTTTCCGGTCCTCTCTTGCAAGCCCTCTCCCTATCAGCTGAAAATTAGTGGATGCAGCTAGAGCTGTGAAACACATAAATAATCATAAGATGCCAGATAAACTGTATTGGTTTTAAATTAGAGACGTGCCAACCATGTCTCCCTCTGAACAGCAGCCTATTATTTTTAATTATGGCTTGCAAAGTGATTTCTTGCCCTCTTTACAGCATCCCTGACAGTATTGTCAGTTTGGACGATATGATGCCCCAACAGTGCACACATCCCCAGCCACAGCCCCAACTGTTACTCAAAAGGTGAACAAAAGTGATCAGTTGCACTCTTTGCAACTTACATTCTGAAGTGGGCTGGAAAGAAATGTACCCCCTTACCCATGATCCCATTGTAAATCTGGGACAAATACGACATTTAGAAAAAGGTTTTCACGGTATCCAGATGAATTAATTAATGTGTTATGTATTTGTGCTAGGTGTGGATGTATGATGAGTATGTATGTGTGTGCATTAAATGTTTTAACACAGCATTGCACATCCTTCCCCTAGCAGCACCGTGGGCAAAGCATAAACGGATGATCTGGCACCAGCCCCAATTGGGTTTTCTACCTGATGGACCATAATTAAGAGTGGTTGATTTGTCAGAAGATTCTTCAAACGATGTGGTATCGAATTACATTATAGATACATGGAGAAGTCGAGGGGTTGGGTGAATTTGTTCTTGCACGTTCAGAAGGTACCATCTTTTTCTCTGCGTGGAAGAGGCGCCTGCCGCGACGTATTGATATGTGTATTTCTTTTCCAAGCCTGTTCCTATATGAGGTGTCAAAAGTCACACCAGCTTTACAAGCGGAGTTTATGAACTCGTTTTTCCAGGTTACTCACATTATGCTTTTTACCGTCATGTGCTTTCAGCCCAGTACGCTTCGCTATGCCAAGATCCAGCTGAAACCGAACCACATGGGGGAGGCTCGCTACTGCCCAGGCAGTTGAAATGATGTCGTTTCGTCGTTCCTTTTCTTACAACTTTGTCTTTCTTCTTGGATTTCCAGCAACAGGGAGCTGCCACCACCGTGTACTGTGCTGCTGCCCCAGAACTGGAGGGTCTGGGAGGGATGTATTTCAACAACTGCTGCCGCTGCATGCCCTCGCCAGAAGCACAGAGCGAAGAGACGGCCCGGGCCCTGTGGGCACTCAGTGAGAGGCTCATCCAAGAACGACTTGGCAGCCAGTCCGGCTGAGAGGAGCCCGGAGTGGATGGGCGCAGACACCCGCCCTGTGTGTGTCCGCTCACGCAAGTGCCAGAGCTGGGCCCCTTCCAAATGTCCCTCCAACACAGATCCGCAAGAGTGAAGGAAATAAGAGCAGTCACAACAGAGTGAAAAATGTTAAGTACCAATGGGAAGCAGGGAATTCCTGGGGGTAAAGTATCACTTTTCTGGGGCTGGGCTAGGCCTAAGGTCTCTTTGCTTTCTCATGGGGGCCTGTTTGAAAGTATAAAACCTGGTTGGTGTGTAGGTTCTGTATCTCCCTGGAGAAGCACCAGCAATTGTCTTTCTTTTACTGTTGAATAGCCTGAGGTCCCCTCGTCCCATCCAGCTAGCACCACGGCCACCACTGCAGCCCGGGGCTGGCTTTCTCCTACTTAGGGAGGAAAAAGTAACTGTTCACTGCTCCTTGCTGCATTGATCCAGGAGATAATTGTTTCATTCATCCTCACCAAGCCTGAGCCAGTTTAGCAACTGCTGGGGAGACAAATCCCAGAACCTTGTCCCAGCCAGCCAGGATGGCGGTGGCACCCAGACAGAGTAGAATATGCAGAGCTACCAGGTGGCAAAGTACTTGTCACAGACTCCCTCGCCACTGCTATACAAAAAATTATTTAAAGATGATAACAAATTTTTCAAATCATTCCTTAGATACCTTGAGACTCAGGAAGGGAAGCGTGTGTACTTAAGAATACACAGGATCTTTTGAGGGGCGGAGAATAAAAAGTTAATCCCTTTGTCCCTCAGTCACAGTCTCCGTTCTCTTGCTTTCACATTCTGCTGTGCCTCCCATCCTATGCTTAATAAAAGAACATGCTTGAATATGATCACCTGAAGTTTGTACTGTTTCTTTAAATGTTTCAGTTTTTTTGTTTTTGTTTTTGTTTTTTAGAAAAGAAATCTAGAGGAAAAATAAAGCGCTTCTCATAGACGCCAGGAAAACACGATTCTTGTTTCTTCTCTGAGTTTGTGTTTTGTTTTTGTGCTTTGTGGCTGTCCGTGGGCCAAGTTGTCTCACGCGATTAGCATGCCAGCATCGTATTTTCTGTTAAAGAAAGAAAAGAAAAATGACTATTGTTTCATTTCACCTTAAGATGTTTTGTTATTACTTACAGTGAGTTATTTTAGTCTTCAATAGTCTGCTCCCCTGTAATTAGCAAGTACTTAGTGATTAGTGGGCATTTCTATGTTTGAGAATGGGAGCTGTGCAGAGGCTCTTCTCTGCGCATCCCATCTCATGGACACCATGGTTTCCAGCCTGTTCCAGGAAGCACATGAGTCCACTCTGGCAAGATGGAGAAAATGCTTTTGCTGAAATACCAGGAAGGTGTGGAGGCTGGGTGTCATTGTTCCCCCTCCTGATAATGGCAGCTTCAGGCCATGTCATGAACTTCTGTGCCTTTGCATCTGTGGTGCACAGCAGTCAAACACACACACACCATTGCTCTCCAGTGGCCCATAGCCTGGCCACATCTTCCCACCTGGCTATGGTCTCCCTTACGTAATCCTTATTACCACAGGACCTTTGAAACTATGAATCAGATCATGCCACTTTTCAGACATTATTGTCATTTGCAAAAGCAGCCGTCAGAACTCCACTCCCAGTGTCTACACCTGGAGGGGATTACCTCTCCCATATGACCTCTGACTTTGGCCATGTGACTGGCTTTGGCCAATTTGGAAAGTGCTGTGCACTGGGGCTTGCCTTTCCTTGCTGCTCTTTGGAACCCTGCAACTTCCATCGTAGGAACAGCTCCAGGGCTACCCTGCTGGATGACGAGAGACATGTAGTGGCTCCCAGAACTGGCATCCAGCAGTTAGACATGTGAGTGAGGCCATCTCAGTCTATCCAGCCCCAGCTGTGCCAATTCAGAGAAGAAACTCCACAGTTAATTCATAGCACTGCAAAATATAGTAAACGTTTATTTTCAGCCACTAAGTTTCAGGATTACTTGTTACTCAGCAAAAGCTAACTGATATAGCTTCTCAGCACACTAAGTTTAATTTTTTTTTTACCCTAATTCTCTTATAAAGTTCTCTTACAATTTGGTCTCCAGCTACCTCGCTAATCTCAACTTCCAGCACTTTCTCCTCATCTACTAGAAGCCGCTCTAGTCTTCCTGTGTTCCTCGAACATGCCAAGCACACTCCCAACTCAAGGGCTGCATATTTGCTGTTTACTCTGCTGAAACTCTTTCCGGAAACCAGAATGCCTTTCTTCCTCACTGATTTTTGGTCTCTGCTCACATGTTATCCCTGTCTTCATAGTGTCATCCCATTCCCATTCTACTCTTTTTTTCCCCACAACACTTAATATTATTGTACACATTATGTGTCTATTTTCTCTCTCTACCCCCTGTAAGAGACACTCCATGAAATTTGTCTGCTTTCTTCACAATTTGGCCACAGTACCTTGAACTGCTCCTGTCACATAGCAGACTTAATAACCACTGACAGAATGATTCTTGGTGACTAGGCTTTATGTTCATGAAAATAATTTCCATCATTGTGACAATGATCTCGAGCCACACACTGTGCTAAGCAGGCTACAATATTACCACTGTCACACAGGCTGGAGTGCAATGGCGTGATCTCGGCTCGCTGCAACCTCCACCTCCCGGGTTCACGCGATTCTCCTGCCTCAGCCTACCAAATAGCAGGGATTACAGTCACACACCATCACACCCGGCTAATTTTTTTGTATTTTTAGTAGAGACGGGGTTTCACTATGTTGGTCAGACTGGTCTGGAACTCCTCACCTCATGATCCGTCTGCCTCAGCCTCCCAAAGTGCTGGGATTACAGGCGTGAGCCACTGTACCTGGCTTTTTTTTTTTTTTTTTTTTTTTTTTTTTTTGGTGAGATGGAGTCTCACTTTGTTGCCCAGGCTAGAGTGCAGTGGCATGATCTCAGCTCACTGCAACCTCCGCCTCCCAGGTTCAGGTCAGGCAATTATCCTGCCCCAGCCTTCAGAGTAGCTGGGATTATAGGTGCCCACCACCACACCTGGCTATCTTTGTATTTTTAGTCAAGATGGGGTTTGACCACGTTGGCCAGGCTGGTCTCGAACTTCTGCCCTCAGGTGATCCAAGCCGGCTGAGCCTGCTAAAGTGCTGGGATTACAGGTGTGAGCCACCACGCCCAGCCATTACATCTGATTTCTAATATGACTACAGTCTTGCCAGTTCACACCTTCTCTCTATTTTACTGATGAAAAATCTGAGGCCAAGAAGTGTCATACTTTGCTGTTGTCCATACAGCTCACAAATTGACAGAGCGGCAGTTCACACCCAGGAGTGTTTGATTTCAAGGTCATGCTGATTCCCTGAACCATTGCCAATGCTCCTTCCCTAAGTCCAAAATACCATTCTGGTAGGATGCACCACCTTTTTTTCTTTTAAATAGAGATGGTGTCCTGCTATGTTGACCAGGCTAGTCTGGAACTCCTGGCCTCAAGCAGTCCTCCCATTAGAGGCATGAATCACTGTCCCTGGCCATGGATGCGCCGTCTTAATGTCTTAGCCTGATCAGACAGCTGACTTTATGGGTCCGACTGTAGCTATGCGTCAAGCATTTGGTGGAAGTGAAAGTTAAGCCAGGAGAAAGACACTGGCATATCATCAGCCAAGGTGCTGTGCAAAGCATCAAAGAGAACCAAGAGAGGACATGCTGGCCCCCTGCCTCCTGGCCCTGTCTAGGGCCTCTATGCTGACTTCCTCCTCTGTGGATCCTGCAGGGTTCACACCCGCAGGCTGACAAGATGAGGCCTGGGGGAACTTTTAAGGATAGATAAGGATTCTCCCAGTCATATAGACCAAGTCTTCATACCAAGTGCTACATCCTGGAAATTCAAGATTGGGTAAACTACTCCACAGCCTCTGCTATAAAGGAATTTACATCTTGCATCTGTAGGAATCCTCACAAAGCACAAGGTCCTCATCAACTTTATCAGAAGTTCTCTAGGTTACTTGAAGATGAACTGAGGCCCTGTAACAGTAGCCATTGCTGCCTCGTGCCCATTTCTCCCTGAACCCACTCAGTCAGACACTGTTAGTCCCTGTGGCCATTTTCTCTTGCCAGACACATCAATCTTATTTCTTTGGCTATTTCTGTGATAAATTCCTGACAGGCGAGCAAGTGGATGGCATAATTCCTATCATTCCTACTTTAGCTTATCCTATGGCCAACCCTATTTTTCACCCTTTGTCATATGTGCACATCTGTATATGTATGTATACATGTCATGTGCACATCTATATATGGACATGTATGCATGCACAAATATGTGTGCCATACATGTAAACCCACAGGCATTATAGATGTATAACATATATACAGCACACGTACATATGCACATATATGTATTGCATATATATGTGTATATTCACATATATGTATACAGATGCTTCCTAACTCATGATGGTTTAACTGAAGATTTTTGAACTTTAAGATGATGTAAAAGTGATACTCATTCAGTAAAAACTGTGCTTTGAGTACCCATATAGCTATTGTTTCTTACTTTCAGTATGGCATTCAATAAATTACATGAGATATTCAACCCTCTAATAAAACATGCTGAGTGTTCAATGGTTGTGTTAAACGCCTTTGTCCAACTCCAGGTAAACTTAAGTTTTCTGAGCACATTTAAGGTAGGCTGGGCTAAGCTATGATGTTCAGTACATTAGGTGTATTAAATGCATTTTTGAGTTATGATATTTTCAACTTACGATGGGTTTATTAAGCGGTAACCCCATTATAAGTTGAGAAGCACCTGTGTACATGTATGTGTGTATTTGTAGTATATGATTTATATAATAATGATCCTACTCTATCATGTGCTACTTTTTTTTTTTTTTTTTTTTTTTTGTTTTGCGATGGAGTCTCGCTCTGTCGCCCAGGGTGGAGTGCAGTGGCACGATCTTGGCTCACTGCCACATCCACCTCTGGGGTTCAAGCGATTCTCCTGCCTCAGCCTCCCAAGTAGCTGGGATTACAGGCACCTGCCACCATGCCTCATTAATTTTTATATTTTTAGGAGAGACAAGGTTTTGCCATGTTGGCCAGGCTGGTCTTGAACTCCTGCCCTCAGGTGATCCACCCGTCTGGGCATCCCAGACTGCTGGGATTACAGACATGAGCCACCGCACCCGGCATCATCTGCTACTTTTAACTGCAGATGCTATTTACTCAGCATCTACTCTGTGCCAGTTGATGGGTTAGGCACATAACTTTATGCTCACAGGACGAACATGAGTTTTAGAGAAAGAAAGTAACTCTCCACAGTCTCATAGCTGGTAGATAGCAGAGTCAGGATGTGAGCCAGCTCCACCTGCCTTGAAGCCCATGGGCCTTCCACTACACGCTACTTTTTTGTGTGGCCTATAGACCAGCAGCATATATATATTACATTTATATAATGGGTGAATTATCTGCAAGGGAAGACCAGTTGGATTTCCTATGTAAGAATGAGCTCTGGCTCTCCTCCTGATACCGAAATGTCTAGTATAAACCTTACAAATCATTTTTGTACATGCCACTTATCTAGCAATGTTGGCTTCAGCCTTGCCTACATTTCCCATACGCCCTCTCTCCTGTTCTGATTGTAAGTAGGTCTGCACCTTCTCGTGGAGTGAACCTCCCGAGTTATTCACGCTCACCCGATGCTGCAGAATCCACCCAGACAGGAAGAGTGGGCCAGCTTCTCTGCAGTTGTTTTCTTCCAAGTCCCTCTCTCTCCCTAAGTTTCTTTCAACCCCAAAGGCGGCCAGTTTCCACTTTCACACCTGATGAAGGGAGACCTTGCTGCAACTTACCAATAGGAAACAAGAAATTGAAGCATCCCCCAGCAATGACTGAAGCCTGTGGCTTGCGGTTTTGCTTTTTAAAATGGGGTTATGAGTGGTTTTGTTTTGAACTTCAATGAAGGAGGCCTGATGACTTTCATCAAGGTCAACAGTAGGCCAGAAAGACTTGGCTTGCAATATCCCTGCCCATTCTGGTCACCAGCAGGCACCGTTTTTAGAAGCTTATGTAAAAAAAGAAAAAAAAAAATCTAAAACAGCAATACTTACCCTGTCTATTAACTCTTTGTGTCTTTCAATATATCCAAGCTAGTTTAGCTGAGGTCATTGTAGAATACTACTATCACAGATTATTATTCATATAATTACTGAACAAACAGCTCTGAATTGTATCTATAGATGAAATCATGTAGCAACAATCAAGGTAATTTTTAGAAAGAAAAAGACTCGTAATACCACTATTTCAACAAAAATATTTTTATCTTATTGCCTTTCAAGGATTCGTGGCATTTAGCTTCATGCCCCCCTTTTTTTCCCTTCCCCCCGCCCCCACCAAACTCATCTTATTTCTCAAAGTTTTCCATTATTTTAATGGCTACCTCATATATCACATAGGTGATGGGCCATTACGTGGAAACCCATTCCCCTACTATGGGACATTTGGGTTATTTCTAGTTTCTGTTAGAACTAATGGTTCAGTTTACAGCTTTATGCATACAGCTTTTTCCTTCTATTAATTGATCTCCTCAGCATACATTTGTAGAGTGTAGAATTGGAGTTCCTAGCTCCAAGAGCTCCTATTGGCCTTTGCCACAGAGAGCCACAATGCTATCTGGAAGGGTTACACCAGCAGAACCAGCATACTACTGTTTGTTTACAACCTTATCAGCACTGGGTGTTGCCACTGAAAACATTTTAAACTGATTTTCCCATTGTCACAACCTATAACTATTTACATACAATATTCCCAAGTAGCCAGCCTCCTTATTTAAAGTATAAGAATTCTGGCTTTCATTTTCCCACAGGACGGAGTTCACATGTTTAATTAGAGTGGAAATTCAGAGTGAGTCTACATTCAGTTTTGGCAGAAAAATATCAGTCCATCCAAGCTACTGCATTGTCACTAGATTATTCCACCAGTGAACAGCCTACCTTTTCTCCTTTTCAATCCCCAGTTACAGCACTACATAGATTCCATCCGAATGCAGTGCAAAGCCCAAAACTCATACCCCAAGCCTCTTCGGTTCACACTGGCTTAGGTATTTACCCCGCTAGCTAGGATTCCTTACCCAGTTACTTCTTCCCAGCTGATGCACCGTCTGCTTTTATAAAAACATGTGCCACACCACTGAAAAAGATTGTCTCGCGTCTAAGCTGATCTGTTTACAAGGCCATGCCCTGCTGCCTCTTAGACGTGAGAGAATAAAAGCTCCTTTTAATTTTCAAAACAGGGTTATGGAAATAGAGGTTCTCCATTGCTCATTCAGGTGAGGAAGCCTCTGTGTCTTCCTCCAGCTTTCCTGATTTTATCTGATGTTCACCAGGAGCTTGTCCTTTTACTTTGGAATTCTGACAATGTCTCATTTGATGCTGGGCATTCCCCAAGGGACAGTCCACTTTTATAAATCACCATTTCCCGAGTGCTTACCAAACACCTGTCTGAAATTCTGTCTTTGTTCATTTAAGTCTCACAGCTTTTGAAGTGAATGTTACTGTCCCCTTTTCACCAATGAGAAAACCGTTTGAGTCGTGGGGTCACCACTTCCTGTGTGACACTGTCCCACCATTGTACCTCTCCAGGGCCATTTGTCTCTGACCCCATTCCCTACTGTCACTCTGCATCTGTGATCTCCTGTTCCTCAGACTTCATTCCTACCTTGCTGTATGTTCAGTGTAGGACTTGTTTAGGCTTCTCGAAGCTGAGCAAGTGTGAATTCCATTGGTAATTTACCTGAATGTGGCTTTATCGTTATATTCTTTCAATATGATTTGTAATACTGGTTATATAAAAAGTTCTATCATTGTATTTAAAAGGAGTTGATCTTGGAAATAATTGGTAACTAATATTCTGCTAAACAAAACGTATTGCTGTTTTTATTAAAAAGTTAAATGCTTTGGGAGGCTGAGGTAGGAGGATCACTTGAGTTCAGGACTTCAAGACCAGCCTAGCCAACATGGTGAAACCCTGTCTCTACTAAAAACACAAAAATAAGCCTGGTGTGGTGGTGTGCACCTGTAGTCCCAGCTACTCGGGAGGCTGAGGCAGGAGAATTGCTTGAGCCCAGGAGGCAGAAGGTGCAGTGAGCCAAGATCGTGCCACTGCACTCCAGCCTGAGTGACAGAGTAAGACTCTGTCTCAAAAAAAAAAAAAAAAAAAAAAAGGTTAAAAAAGTTAAAATGCATGCTCAACATTTAAGTTTGGGGGGCAGGATCAGAAAAACACATGTTCTCATAGTCCCACCACTCAAAACAACCAACTAGGTAAATACTGTGGTATTTTTTTATGCATTACAAAATTTGTATATATCTTGTAGCTTTCATTTTATATAGTTGTGATTATATTCCATATACACCTTGATATATTTCAAACTAAATAAATTATTTTAAAATAATTTAATGCCTTTATGATCCTGTATCTAGTGAATAGATGTATGGTAGTTACTTCATCATTTTATTATTCTTGGAGAGTTAAGGTTTCTAACCCTTTTCCACCATGTTTTATTAATATAAATCGTGGTTTAGTAAATATATTTGTGTAAGATTTGGGGGAACTGTTTATTTTCTTCACATCAGTTCCAAGGAGAATGCTGAGGTCGAACAACACGAAAATATTTAAGGCTCGGGGTAGCTACTGGTGAGATACTTTTTCTGGGCTGCCTACACGGATGGCTTTTATCCCTACTGCTGGTTTTCTTTCAGAAGAGTAGGTATGTTTCACCCAGGTGGATACGCTGCTGCTCAGTTTATTTTCCCCAGATGATCTGCCTGTCAGGCATGCAGCAGTGTGAATCTTACCGAGGGATGCCGTTAAAGTTCCTGGGTATGCAAAGATCTTTCCTGTCCGGAACCAAGACAGAAGAGGAGAGGAGCGTTGTGTCAGCGAAATAAAAAAAGGCTGATTGCGGAAAGCCGAAAGAAACAAGCTAAACTTTGGGTCAGCTGGTTTGGCCAGCCTTTTCATCGTGTTCATTGTTCTGCTGCTTCAGAACCTACTGAGAAAGTTCGAAGACTTTCTTGGCTGCATTGGGAAATGTGTTCAGAATTCTTTGCCTGGTTTGCTGAGGCAGGGCTTGCCCTTAAGCTTGGTTCTGGGGAATTTTACCTGGTGTGGCCTAGATTTGAAGAACTTTATGATGAAGTACTTGGCTTTTCGCTCTTATTAGTGGCTGCCTTCAAACCCACTTTAGGGAGAGAGGCTGAGCAGATCCTCCCTGGGAAAAAATCCAGTCATGTTACCGGGCGCGGTGGCTCTTGCCTGTAATCCCAGCACTTTGGGAGACCGAGGTGGGCGGATCACGAGGTCAGGAGATGAAGACCATCCTGGCTAACACGGTGAAAACCCATCTCTACTAAAAATACAAAAAATTAGCCCGGTGTGGTGGCGGGCACCTGTAATCCCAGCTACCTGGGAGGCTGAGGCAGGAAAATGGCATGAACTCAGGAGGCGGAGCTTGCAGTGAGCTGAGATCATGCCACTGCACTCCAGCCTGGGCAACAGAGCCAGACTCCATGTCAAAAAAAAAAGAAAAAAATATTCAGTCATGTTATCCTATTTCCTGAACAGGAATCAAGAACCTTCTAGAAGCCTGTGTAAATCACTCTATATGTTCCCAAAGCATTCACGGCTTCAGCACTTTCAAAATATAGGAGCAGAAGACATGAAAAAAATGAACACTCATATATCTATCTCATGTTCAATCTGAAGACTAAATATTAATAGTAAAAACCACCGTTTAAAATAAAACATTAAATAAAGTCACTATGATCGTTATTAATAATACAAAACAGAGCTGCTTGACCCAGAAATTCAAGTTCTAGTAGTTAATCCTAAAACAAGGCAATGTTCATCATCTGGACAGCTGATAAGAGTGTATGTGACTGTGTGTGCATGTGTGTGTGTGTGTGTGTAGATATCAGGAGTTTCAGAATTCAAAAACTGCATTAACAGACTAATAGATCTGAAAAGTCTTGTTATTGAAATAATTTAATTATGTTTAACCCTAAATCCTTTGAACACAGGCCACTGCTTTTGTTTTTGATCTTTTTTTCATTAGCTATTTGTTAATACACTTCCCCTGGGACATAGACAGAGAAACGTATTTCTTAAAGCAGTAATAGTAATATCATGAGAAACCTGAGATCTATTTAAATATCTAACAGTCGGAGCGAAGCTCTCTGACTACCATGAAATGATGTTGTGGGACAAATTTAATTGAAATGATGTTTAAGACTATAGCAGATCTCTCAATGGAAACCCTACAAGCCAGAAGACCTATACGCCAGAAGAGAGTGGGGGCCAATATTCAACATTCCTAAATAAAAGAATTTGCAACCCAGGATTTCATATCCAGCCAAACTAAGTTGCATAAGCGACGGAGAAATAAAATCTTTTACAGACAAGCAAATGCTAAGAGATTTTGTCACCACCAGGCTTGCCTTACAAGAGCTCCTGAAAGAAGCACTAAACATGGAAAGGAACAACCGATACCAGCCACTGCAAGAACATACCAAATTGTAAAGACCATTGACGCTGTGAAAAAACTGCATCAACCAATGGGCAAAATAACCAGCTAGCATCATAATGACAGGATCAAATTCACACATAACAATATTAACCTTAAATGCAAATGGGCTAAATGCCGCAATTAAAAGACACAGACTGGCAAATTAGATAACGATTCAAGACCCATCAGTGTGTGTTATTCAGGAGACCCATCTCATGTGCAGACACACATAGGCTCAAAATAAAGGAATGGAGGAAGATTTACCAAGCAAATGGGAAGGAAATAAAGCAGGGGTTGCAATCCTAGTCTCTGAGGAAACAGTTTAAACCAGCAAAGATCAAAAGAGACAAAGAAGGGCATTACATAATGGTAAAGGGATCAATGCAACAAGAAGAGCTAACTATCCTAAATATATATGCACCCAATACAGGAGCACACAGATTCATAAAGCAAGTTCTTAAAGACCTACAAGGAGACTTAGACTCCCACACAGTAATAGTGGGAGACTTTAACACCCCACTGTCAATATGAGACGGATCAATGAGACAGGAAATTAGCAAGGATATGCAGGACTTGAACTCAGCTCTGGACCAAGCTGACCTAATAGACATCTATAGAACTCTCCACCGCAAATCAACAGAATATACATTCTTCTCAGCACCACATTGCACTTATTCTAAAATTGACCACATAATTGGAAGTAAAACACTCCTCAGCAAATGCAAAATAATGGAATTCATAGCAGTCTCTCAGACCACAGTGCAATCAAATTAGAACTCAGGATTAAAAAACTCACTAAAAACTGCACAACTACATGGAACCTGAACAACCTGCTCCTGAATGACTACTGGGTAAATAATGAAGACAGAAATAAGGAAGTTCTTTGAAACCAATGAAAACAAAGACACAATGTAACAGAATCTCTGGGACACATTTAAACCAGTGTGTACAGGGAAATTTATAGCACGAAATGCCCACAAGAGAAAGCAGGAAAGATCTAAAAACTACACTCTAACAACACAGTTAAAAGAACTAGAGTAGCAAGAGCAAATAAATTCAAAAGCTAGAAGACAAGAAATAACCAAGATTAGAGCAGAACTGAAGAAGATAGACACACAAAAATATCAATGGATCCAGGATCTGGTTGTTTGAAAAGATCAACAAAACAGATAGACTGCTAGCAAGATTAATAAAGAAGAAAAGAGTGAAGAATTAAGTAGATTCAATAAAAAAATGATAAAGGGGATATCACCACTGATCCCACAGA
Source organism: Chlorocebus sabaeus (assembly GCF_047675955.1). NCBI lineage: Eukaryota > Metazoa > Chordata > Mammalia > Primates > Cercopithecidae > Chlorocebus > Chlorocebus sabaeus. Next base: position 75,888,964 of record NC_132908.1, read on the forward strand.
AATACAAACTACCACCAGAGAAAACCATAAACACCTCTAGGCAAATCAACTAGAAAATCTAGAAGAAATGGATAAATTCCTGGACACATACACCCTAAGACTAAACCAGGAAGAAGTAGAATTCCTGAATAGACCAATAACAAATTCTGAAATTGAGGCAGTAATAGCCTACCAACCAAAAGTCCAGGACTAGATGGATTCAAAGCCGAATTCTGCCAGAAGTACAAAGAGGAGTTGGTATCATTACTTCTGAAACTATTCCAAACAATAGAAAAAGGAGGAATCCTTCCTAACTCATTTTATGAAGCCAGCATCGTCCTGATACCAAAACCTGGCAGAGACACAAGAAAAAAAGAAAATTTCAGGCCAATATCCCTGATGAACATCGATGCTAAAATCCTCAATAAAATACTGGCAAACCAAATCCAGCAGCACATCAAAAAGCTTACCCACCATGATCAAGTCAGTTTCATCCCTGGGATGCAAGTCTGGTTTAACATATACAAATCAATAAACATAATCTATCACATAAACAGAACCAATGATAAAAACCACATGATTATCTCAATAGATGCAGAAAAGGCCTTCAACAAAATTCAACAACCTTCATGCTAGAACTCTCAATAAACTAGGTATTGACGGAACGTATCTCAAAATAATAAGAGCTATTTATGACAAACCCACAGCCAATATCATACTGAATGGACAAAAACTGGAAGCATGCCTTTTGAAAACTGGCACAAGACAAGGATGCCCTCTCTCACCGCTCCTATTCAACACAGTACTGGAAGTTCTGGCCAGGACAATCAGGCAAGAGAAAGAAATAAAATGTATTCAATTAGGAAAAGAGGAAGTCAAATTGTCTCTGTTTGCAGATGACGTGATTGCATATTTAGAATACCCTATCATCTCAGCACTTAGCCTCCTTAAGCTGATAAGCAACTTCAGCAAAGTCTGAGGATATAAAATCAATGTGAAAAAATCACAAGCATTCCTATACACCAATAATAGAGAGCCAAATCATGAGTGAACTCCCATTCACAATTGCTACAAAGAGAATAAAATACCTAGGAATCCAACTGACAAGTGATTATGAAGGACCTCTTCAAGGAGAACTACAAACCACTGCTCAAGGAAATAAGAGATGACACAAACAAATGGAAAAACATTCCATGCTCATGGATAGGAAGAATCAATATTATGAAAATGGCCTTATTGCCCAAAGTAATTTATAGATTCAATGCTATCCCCATCAAGTTACCATTGACTTTCTTTACAGAATTAGAAAAAACTGCTTTAAATTTCATATGGAACCAAAAAAGAGCCCGCATAGCCATGACAATTCTAAGCAAAAAGAACAAAGCTGGAGGTATCATGTTACCTGACTTCAAAGTATACTACAAGTCTATAGTAACCAAAACAGCATGGTATTGGTACCAAAACAGATATATAGATCAATGGAACAGAACAGAGGCCTCAGAAATACCACCACAAAACTACGACCATCTGATACTTGACAAACTTGAGAAAAACAAGCAATGGGAAAAGGATTCCCTATTTAATAAATGGTGCTGGGAAAACTGGCTATCCATATGCAGAAAGCAGAAACTGTACCCCTTCCTTATGCCTTATACAAAAATTAACTCAAGCTGGATTAAATATAAGACCTAAAACCATAAAAACCCTAGAAGAAAACTTAGGCAATACCATCCAGGACACAGGTATGGGCAAAGACTCATAGGCAAAGACTTCATGACTAAAACACCAAAAGCAATGGCAATGAAAGCCAAAATTGACAAACGGGATCTAATCAAACTAAATAGCTTCTTCACAGCAAAAGAAACTATCATCAGAGTAAACAGGCAACCTACAGAATGGGAGAAAATTTTTGAAATCTGACAAAGGGCTAATATCCAGTATCTACAAAGAACTTAAACAAATTTACAAGAAAAAAACACACAACCCTATCAAAAAGTGGGCAAAGGATAGGAACACACACTTCTCAAAAGAACACATTTATGCAGCCAGCAAACATGAAAAAATGCTCATCATCACTGGTCATTCGGGAAAATGCAAATCAAAACCACAGTGAGACACCGTCTTATGCTAGTTAGAATGGTGATCATTAAAAAGTCAGGAAAGAACCGATGCTGGGGAGGATGTGAAGATATAGGAACACTTTTACACTGTTGGTGGGAGTGTAAATTGGTTCAGCCATTGTGGAAGAGAGTGTGGCGATTCCTCAATGATCTAGAACTAGAAATACCATTTGACCCAATAATCCCATTACTGGGTATATACCTAAAGGATTATAAATCATTCTACTGTAAAGACACATGCACATGTATGTTTACTGCGGCACTGTTCACAATAGCAAAGACTTGGAACCAACCCAAATGCCCATCAATGATAGACTGGATTAAGAAAATGTGGCACATATACACCATGGAATACTATGCAGCCATAAAAAAGGATGAGTTCATATCCTATACAGGGACATGGATGAACCTGAAAATCATCATTCTCAGCAAACTAACACAGGAACAGAAAACCAAACACTGCATGTTCTGACTCATAAGTGGGAGTTGAACAATGAGAACACATGGACACAGGGAGGGGAACATCACATACTGGGGCCTGTCAAGGGGTGGGAGGTTAGGGGAGGGATAGCATTAGGAGAAATACCTAATGTAGATGATGGGTTGATGGGTGCAGCAAACCGCCGGCACATGTATACCTATGTAACAAACCTGAATGTTCTGCACATGTACCCCAGAACTTAAAGTATATAAAAGAATAAAAAAGAAATGTTTATAACTTATTAGGTGAAAAACGTAGCTTATACAAGTTGGTAGGGTATGATTCCATTTTTGTTAAACATACATTCATGACTTTCTACTTACAAAGTAGGTATTGAGAGAAAAAAAGAACAGAAAGTGTTAAATAATGGTTATCTCTGGGTAGAGGACATGTCGATGACTTTTCTTATGCTTATCTATATTCCCCACATTTTCTATGATAAAAGTATGTTCTAATACTTTTTAAAAAGTAAAATTTAGAAAAACAAGGACAAACTATGCCAGTGCTTATAAAACATGCCCAGCTGCTCACTGAGTATTGCAGCATGGCTGTGAGCTGACTCAGGTCCAGTCACTGAGCCTCCAGAAAGTTCTCTTGAATTGACATATTGACAGAAATGGAATGGTTTGTAAGTTTCCCAGGAACAGGATGGGGAACTTTAGGGCTGCATGGCACCAAGAAACATACATGTGAAAAAATAAAAGCAGGTGGATTATTTTTAGTCACTTAAATTTTTCAAAATAACTGGCAGGGCCAGTTAATTCCACCCCTTTGGCAGGCCAAGGCAGCAGGATCCCTTGAGTCCAGGAGTTTGAGACTAGCCTGGTCTCAGCCCCAACTCTACAAAAGTCTGGTCTCAAACCCCTTCTCTACAAAGATTAGCCAGGCATGGCGGCACACACCTGTGGTCCCAGCTACTCAGGAGGCTGAGGTAGGGGGATCACCTGCGCCTGGGAGGTCAAGGCTGCAGTAAGCCATGATTGTGCCACTGCACTCTAGCCTGGGAGACAAAGGGATACCCTGTCTCATACAAACAACAAAACAGAACAAAACAACTGGCTGGTTGTCTGAATTACCTTTCATTGCTGTGTGTATGAACACCATCTCCCTGTGACTTTGGCCAGGTGAGTATTCAACAGGAGATTTTTTTCCACTTGAGTTTGACATTCTGCCATGGTCGAGTAACATACTGTAATTGTTTAGTTCCTGTCTCCACCTCAGTGCACTCCTATTAACCTTGAACATTCATGCCCAGATTTTGCCACACCCAGAATATAGATATATGACAAACCCCTTTCTACTTTTATTATCGCTTGCTAAAAGTTTGAACTACATGATAAGCTGAAGTATTGATTTTTTTTGCCCATGTCATCTCTGCTACTATAAAGTTTTTAAACAACATTGGAAAACAAAAATAATATATTTTATGCTACTCCAAATATCCTCATCAAAAAAACTTGAAAGAAATACTTAGACTTAAAAAACATCAGCAATGTCAATATAACTGTTGAGTGGAGAGAAATCCTGGGTGTAGACCACAACTTCCTTCTTGGAATCTGAGAATGACACCGTTTCAAAAAATTCTTTGAGACAGGGTCTTTCTCTGTCACACAGGCTAGACTGCCGTGGCACAATTATAGCTTACAGTAACCTTGAACTCCTGGACTCAAGCGATCCTCTCACCCCAGCCTCTCAAGTAGCTAGGACTACAGGCATGCACCACCACACTCACCTAAGTACTTAGGCTTTTGTAGTGACGGCGTCTTGCTGTGTTTCCTAGGCTGGTCTCCAACTCCAAGCCTCAAGTGATCCTCCTGCTTCTGCCTCCCAAAGTGCTGGGATTATAGGTATAAGCCACCTTGCCCACCCACATTATTTTTGAACTTAAAAGTTATTTCATGATTTGTGTGACAACTATTTGAGGGGAAAGAATTAAAAATATACCAACTACAAGGAAAGCATGAGTACCTAAGAAACATCAAAATAAGTCAGCCTTTAACTCTCACTCTAAATGAGGGCAAGGTGGATGTGATCTCCTAATAATAGCACATGTGCTTTATTCATAAAATCAAGAAAGATTGGCTTCACTAGATCTTGCTCTGAATTTAATCCCAGGACAGGAAGCGCACTGATAATTCTCGAAGCTTTGGAGAGGAAAGCTTCACAAATTGGCCTGGATCCATTTCTGTGGCTATGCGCCTTCGCACATTGATCTTTCTGATCCCTGAGCCCCTGCCGGTGTTTCCTCACTGGCTCGTGCCCTTTTCAATGGTTGCCACCTTTCATCATACACGTTTCCACAGGTACACAAAGACAGGCATAAAAGGTAAGGGAAAAGAGCTCTCTGCCTATATTTGTTATGGTTGAAAATTCAGATGTTTCTCCTGTTTCCACTTAGGCTGAGTTACAAGGTAATTTGCTCAGGAAGACAAATGTAATGGTGGTGGGGGTTAGGGCAGGGGGAGGTCCCGCTTCGGGTATCCACCAAGGGTGCAGGTTTAACAGAAGCTAGCATGGGAGGATCATGTACATAGACTACAATAAGAGTAGTACCCCAGTTCCTCCCTGCAGCAGCAGCATCACGCACCAATCTGAGATAGGGCACAGTGGGCAAGGAGGGGCCAGGATGGGCTTTCGTCGATAACACAGGGATCCATCAGAACACAATTGTTCTTGGAGAAAAAGATACAGCGCAGCAGAAAATATCCTATCATCCACATTATAACCCCCTTCTCATCCACGGAACTGTGTAACCCTGGCAGATCACATGTCCTCCCAGAGCTTCTTCCTTCTAACACAGACCTACAACGCCCAGGTCACATGAACTTTGTCCTTGCGAGGATAAAGGCCACAGCCGGAATATAGTAACATTAATTTTAAAACCCTCGTTTCCAGGCCAGAAGAGCCTCTCCCACCCCCTTGGAAACAGGCTTTGATGGCACCACCAGGACAGCAGTGGCAGTGACTCACGGATATGGGGGATGGCCTTGTGGACGCCAGGCTCCTCCGGAAAGCAGGCATTTTGTAGGGTGTCTCTTTGATGGTCTTTTAAAGAGCTTTTCCTGTTAGAGCAGTTTCACCTGCAGTTAGAGCTGCCTTTCCATTGTCCATGGAATTCACTGCACACTTCGAGGGGCCACCTGTCCTGGCAGAGAGCAAGGGACTCATAAAAGTGTCAGAACATTATGAACAGCCCGAAGATGGGCTGTGAGGGGGGATAAGTGAAGCTCAGCGTGGAGGTCGTTCGGTAACTCCATCCATCTGTGGACAGGGGCGTGAGGACAAGGCGAACAGACTCCTGGCGAACAGCACCTGGGCAAGTCAGCAGGTGCTTGAGCCACGGGGTTCCTCATCGAGCCATCTAGAGGAGTGCACTGAGCAAAGCACCTGCTGAAAACACCTTGTACCTCTGGGATTCCTTCTCTTCTCTTCGAACTGAAAGATGTGGAGTTTAATCCAAACCTAGTGGTGAGAGGGTCCTAAATTCCCTTTCTCATAGAATGACCTGATTTCTGCTGCTCTGAGCTTGCTTGTGGCAGCCTGTGTATTAATTTAACTTCGTTTTTATAGGCCTTTTGCATGCAATGTTAAGCACACAGCCCCACCATCTAATTAAAAGGGACTCTTATCAATTTGCAAGATAGTTGCTTACAGAAAAAAAATAATAAAAACACTACACTGAATCTTTCATTCTTAAGAGGTAAGTATCAATCACTCAGTGAGAATGTTTGTATTTAACCACTGATCTTGTAAACAGGTGGTAAACACACACATGCTGAGTGACGCTGTAGGCAAGCCCTATCTTTGAGAAACATTTCTGGTTCTTACACAGTTAACTTTCTGGAGTTTAATTGCACAGGACCTGAGGACTGAACGCTGGAGGTGGTTATGGCAAGGGAAGCTCTCTCTGACATCCTGGGTTCTGACCTTTGGCCTGGCTAAGGCAACCTGCTTCTGTGGGTGCCTCCAGCAGTGACAGAAAGGCTGCACAGGAAGTATGACCAATAGATGGAATTAAGAAGTGCTGAGGCTCGGAGAGTGGCCATCCACCTTGAAGGCGCTGGACCAGACCTCAGATACACGAAGCCCAACCTAGACCCTGCTCTTGCCCGGGTGGGTGGTCTTGAGCAAATCAGGTAAGACCATTGATTTCAAAGAATGTTTCCATCCTGGAAAACCATGTAGTACAAAGGAAGAAGCATGGATCGCATCCTGGTTCTACAGCTGAGCAACCTTCAGCACAACACAGTGCCTCTCCATGTCAGCAAAGTTGACCTGAAAATGCATACTCCACATGGTTCCTTTAAAATTGAAGAAATTAACCAAGTATATGAAAAAAGTTGATACATAGGCACGCTACAAATACCAGTTTCCTGTGATGGAGTGTGCTTTCTGAAGCTAACATTCTAAGATTATATTCCAAATTTCCTGGACAAAATGTTCTTATTGCATGGGAAGACTGGCCCCTGAGATCCTTAATTATCCATTTATTTTGGGATAAAGATAGAATACATTTTACTGACTCCGCTTCCCACTCAGTAATTCTTTTTCTGATCCTATGGGGTAGGGCTGCATACACTAGTATTTCTCTGCCCAAAATGTACGGGTATCACTTTCCTAAAACTGGCTGCACCTTGTCAGGTTTGTCAGGTTCAAATATCTATTTTAAAAGTCACTCCAAAAGCAAATTAAAATAAGAAATGTCATGTTTTTCTGTGTAGTCGTATTAGTTTTGCCCCTGGAAAAATGGAGAAAAAATAGCAGAGATAGCAGGTACAGCCAAGATACTGTCTCCACTTGGATGTGATATCTGGAGACCAGGGAGCTCAAAGTCACTCTTCGCCAATAGGCTTTTATGGGACAGGAAAGTTTAAGTCCTCAAAGGCCAGACTTGACTGGTTAATGACCTGGGTTAGGGTGCACAGAGGGAGATGCCACAATTTTGGTACTCTGACCTGGTTTCTGGGGCAAAACTGGAAAGGAGCTCTTGCTGCATTTTCATTTTTAAATTAACATCAGATACAAACCTGAAAGAAAGCCAATCAAGGATGTAGTCTAAATCCCAAAAGCTGACAGAAGCGGAAATAAAGCCATCTATTGAATGGAACAGAAAACAGTGGTCTCCGCACCGAGAATAGAAGATTCCCAAGCTCACTGGATTTAAATTTGAATTTTATTATCTCTGTTATCACCTGTCCAGTTATCAGGTATCTACCTGCCTATCTATCTATTGTTCCATCTCATCCCTTAAACGGGGTTCTTATGTTGCAAAAGGAAGAAAGCAGGAAAGAATTACAAAGGTGTTAAGATAACTATACAGAACATACGGTTCTCAACCTTTTTGGCACCAGGGACTGGTTTCATGGAAGACAATTTTTCTGCGAACCAGAGTCGGGCAGCAGATGGTTTTGGAATGATTGAAGCACATTCCGTGCATTTACTGTACATTTCAGAATGATTTAAGCACATTATATTTACTGTGCACTGTATTTCTATTATTACATTGTAATATATAATGAAATAATTACACAACTCACTATAATGTAGAATCTGGGAGACCCCCGAGCTTGTTTTTCTGCAGCTAGATGGTCCCATCTGTGGGTGATGGGAGACAGTGACAGGTCATCAGGCATTACTCTCTCATAAGGAACGCACAACCTAGATCCCTTACATGTGCAGTTGACAATAGGGTTTGCCCTCTTATGACAATCTAATGCCACCACTGATAGGACAGGAGGCGGAGCTCAGGCGGTAATGCGAGCAATGGGGAACGGCTGCAATTACAGATAAAGTTTTGCTCACTCACCTGCTGCTCACCTCTTACTAGTGCATTCCAGTTTCTAACAGGGCCATAGACTGGTGCCAATCCGTGGCCCAGGGGTGGGGGAATCCCTGATACAGACAATACACATGTTGAAAAGACTTAAATAACATCTACTGTGGTCTACTAAAATGGCCGGGTTGGAGAAATGTGAATTTGGAGAGAGAGGAATATAGGTACGGTTTCTTCCTACCTTCACACGTAAACACTTTCGTACTTTAAAAAATTTGTGTAAGAACATTTTCATGTCATTAATATGGCTTTTGCATCTGCATGAGATTCCAGAATTTGGAGGTACCATATTTGACTTGACAATTTCCCTTTTATATAGAGAAAGAAACTTGGAGTCTTGATACAACATAATATCCCAGCCCAGATCATGAAGAAGTTAACTGAGAAGGCTCTTACCAACATACTTAACCCAATATTAGAAGCACATTTCAGGCCTAAGTCCTTCCTGCCTGACACTTATGGCGCATGGACTGTGTGTGAAGTTTGGTTAGAAGTTAAATAAAAATAAAAATAATCAAATTGCGTCTAGGGTTCTTTGTTCTCCATGACGCCCTATCATGTGTGCAGCTGAGCATTCCCTCCAGTCTGATCTATGCATTTGATAGGATTAGATAATGCAGAAGTCCCAGAAATAATAGCCCTGTTTAATAACAGCTGGGAAAGTATTATTGTAAAGATAGGCCATTCTTAATGACTACCCATGCGGGTTTTTCATGCAGTGAAGAAGGATCTTGGCTAACCTATGGGAATGTCAATGCACAGAATGGGTCATTGACTCACTCAACAATCTCCAAGTGAACCCTAATACGGGTCCTGTTCAACAACTGGAAATTCAGAGATGATAATGTGTTACGTTAGCCCTAGAGTTCTGGAAGCAGACCCATGAAATGATCATCCAGGCCCCTTGTGCAACTGCAGGCGGTAACATTACACTGGACTCTAAGTGATAGCCCTAGAGGTTCCATTATGGAGATTCAAGGTGGATGTCATCTCCCAGAGCTACGCAACTGGCGGCGCTGTGAATCATCAAGATACAAGATGCATCAGTGTAAGCATCAATGGCTAATCATCAATGGCAAATACATCAAGGGGCTAAGCACAAGTACTGTGGAAACAGATCAGAGGACCCAGCTCTGTCCCACTGAGAAGTGATGGGATACCATTAAAACTTCCCATGGAAGGTAATATTGACATTTGAAAAATGGTAGACAAGCAGATTCAAGAATAAGTATATATGGCCAGGCATAGTGGCTCATGCCACTGTAATCCCAGCAGTTTGGGAAGCTGAGGTGGGCAGATCACAAGGTCAGGAGTTTGAGACCAGCCTGACCAACATGGTGAAACCCTGTCTCTACTAAAAATACAAAAATTAGCCAGGTGTGGTGGTGTGCACCTGTAATCCTAGCTACTCAGGAGGCTGAGGCAGGAGAATCCCTTGAACACGGGAGGTGGAGGTTGCAGTGAGCCGAGATCACTCTACTGCACTCCAGCCTCAGTGAAGGAGACCGACTCCATCTCAAAAAAAAAAAAAAAAAAAAAAAAAGAAAGAAAAAAAAAAAGTAAGTATATAGAATGGGATAAGATCAAATACCAATTTTTGCTTTTATTAAATATTTTCAGAAAGTGATTCTGGACCTGCCCAGCCTCCAACCTTCCTGGAGGAAGCAACCTCTTCATTCTCAAGGAACCAGTGGCTCTTTTCATACTGTCCTTCACACTTTTGGGGCACACACAGTGTTTTTTTTTTTTGGGCAGAGACTGCCAATTATAATACTTACTTGTAAGCCATCAAGCCCTGAACATTCCACATAGACCACACAATTAATTTTATTTTTGCCCTCAGCCAGATTTCAAAGACCCCAGAGATGTCTGGAAAATTAATTTATTAAAAAGCAATCGCTTGATAATACACACGATGATAGAAGAAATGAATATGTTCAGTATCTTATAAAACAGTTGGCAATCACATAATAGAGTGTTCATTGTCAATTTAGTAGCTTGTCTCATTATGCTCAGCAAATAGTTGTAAAATAGTGTATTATTCATGAACCAACATGCTTTAGTTACTTTTAGTTCACATTTATTTTTCAAATGCAATCTGAGTTACATTCATCTATAAAGCAACCCATTTTGCAAAAGTTGGCTTCAGGACCTCCCAAAGAAAGAGCCACAAGTTGTATGTCTCAGCCTGGAAATGCATACTGGTCAAGCCTACACCTTTGTCCTAGCAGAAAGCAGGTAGTGGTTGCCCCTGACTTTAGATCATCCAGGAAAGGGTTAGCTGATACCACCCCCAGCTGTGGACCGCACACAATAGGGAGTGACTCCCCTAAGCCAGTCCTGCCTGAGGTGGATCATGTAACTTACTTCGCAGTGGAATAGGAGCAGACTGAGCATCAGGGGCTTGATCTGCCCTTCCATTGCTGGATGCACCCTGCTTTACACTCCTGCCATTCACCATGCGAGAAATGTCTCCCAGGGGACCACAAGTCCAAGGAAGACAGAGACACATCTAGTAGCCATGGACTTAATTCATAGCCTGGAGCCAACCCGGCTGGGATCAACTGACCCTCAGCTTGCAGACAGATGCAAAAGCGATAAAGATAATGATTGCTGCTTTAAGCCAGTACCATTTTTGCGGTGGTTTGTTATGCAGCCAAAGCTCACCGGGAAAGTGGCATATCCAGAATTTACTTTGAGATGCTCTGGCGACATCCTCAAAGCAGCTGGCAGTCAATTTACGTCTATTTCACTTGCTGTAGAGGACGTTTGGCACACAGGACTATAAGCTCAAAAGAGAAGTCACAAATAGTGAATAAAGAACACAAAATTTGCAGAGAAGGGAGGATCACTTGAAGTCAGGAGTTTGAGGCAAGCCTGGGGAACATAGCAAGACGCCATCCCTATAAAAAAAATTTAAAAACAGAAAAAATTAACTGGGCATGGTGGCACATGCCTGTAGTCCCAGCTACTCTGGAGGGAGGCTGAGGTGGGGAGATCGCTTGAGCCCAGGAGTTTGAGGGGCTACTGCACTACTGCATTCCACCCTGTCTCTAAAAAAATCAGAAGAAATTTTTAAAATATGATTGAAAGCCACAGAGGCAGCCACCCTCACTATGGGTCTTCATTTTCATCAAAGTGCTTCTCACATGGGCAACTCTACGCACATGCTCTAGGGTAACAGAAGGAGAAATTAATTTAGTTAGCATGGTTGACAATTCTTCACCTCAATGTTCGGAGGTGGGCTAAATTCTAAAAATACCCGACCAGTAAGTATTAAAAATAATGGTGAAAAATGCCTCACACCACTTGCATTAGTAGCAGTAATTGCGATGGTTAGGGTTGCAATGGTTGTTATTGTCTCAACTATTCAGTGACAGTGGAATTCAGAAGCAGGAGGAAGAGGAAGCGTCTTCTTCTGTCCCTCACTGCCAGCCAAGTCACCCAGAATCCAGGGTGTCCTTCCCATTTCTCTCCCAAGACTGTCCTCTGTCTTCGTACCAGCAGTCGTATTCCACAGTCATATCCTGTGGAGCCCACAAGAATCTCAGCCAGAGGCTGAAACCCTGACACTCCCATAGTCCATGCTAGCTGAACCTGGGCTGGTGGGCCTCTGGTCTAGGCTTCCACAGCCAGAAGATCTTACCATGCAAGCATATGACTTCCAAACTGAATTGCTTCCTAGTGTCTCTCCTTGCCACAGCTTGCGTGCCCAACTTGTCCTCTTGATACAGAGGAATGCTTCGACATCGTGGAGCTCTGATGACCATCCTAGTTAATGTTGGTATTTGGGCAACAACGGGACACAATCTGTGTCCTCTACCTGGGGTCTCCTTTCCCTCCCTCTCCCTCCTCCAGGCCCAATGAGGGGAGCTCCTGTACATCCTCCAAGAGCGACATCCTGGGGGAAGTTTTCCAGTTGATTCCTCGGCAAAGTCAAGCCTTTGTTTCCGCAGAATCCTGCACATGCTTCTCTAGTATTAAATGACTGTGCTGTTTCACTTTGTGTGCTTAGTCCTGTTTCTCTCATGCATCCACAAGATCTTTGAGAACACAGAGTACGTCTCACACACTTTGTACAGTATTGAGACATAGAAGGGGCTCAGGAAATACCGCAAAGAAATTAGGGAATACTCTTGTCGAGGCCAGCCTCCAAGGCTAGACCGGAGGCCCTGGTCCCTTTCCTTGTCCTCTGAGTAAGGCTTCTCCAGGCTCTTCTCCTTTCCAAATGTCCAGGTCCTCGGCATTCCCCATTGAAGAAACAGGAGCTGATCATAGTTCGTCCTTATTAGGAGTTAAAAAAAGAAAAATGCACCCCATCTCCGATGACTCCAGGCCCTCTGGGGGCAACCCATACGAGGTTTACAGCCATAGGGAACACGCGAGGACATTTCTAATTAAATTCTTTAGTGCTTCTACTTGACCTCATTTCAACTGTGCCATAAATCTTGAAGAAAAAAAAAACCTCAAATCCAAAATTTTAAATAATGCTGATGAGTTGGTTTAGAACAAGGACTCGCCTTATTAACCCAAGAGCTGCATATACTTGGATTGCCAGGGTGTGCCTTGAGACAGGCTCAGTTAAAGGCCAGTGGCCATCTCAATTAAAATGTTTTCAAAAATTTCTAAATAATAAACTGGTCTAGCGTATAATTACAGATGAAATAATTTTTTTAAAAACCCTCATAATCCTGTGTGTAATGTTATGGCACGCAGTTGGTGTCCATGCACCAAGACGAATACCTCCCCGAGACAGGGAGCCGCGGAAACAATAAGTATAAATCCCAGGCACCATTAACATGCAGGCTCTGTTAACTGACTTTGCCATTGGTCACATTAAAGCCTCGTGGAGTTTGCTGGTGGCTTGGGAGGGACGGGTTTTGCAACTACTTAAATGAACATGTAATTCCACTCGGTAAATCTCTGCTGTAATTGGCTAATAAGCACACACTTTGGCAAATAAACACTGGGAACGGGTGGTTGGAGGGATTTCTCTCCCAACTTCTTTCTCACTTCCCATGGTTCTTCTGGCGTAGAGGGCGGCTCACTCTCTCACACCTCCTGGCCTTTCAGAGTACGGAGACCTGGAAATTCTGAGTAGGCGAGTTCCATCTCAGAGGACACTCAGGGGAAAGTGTGCTGTGCTTCTTAAACTCTGATCTGTCCTCGAGTTTCTGAGCTCCTGCACTGTTGGCGTTTGGGGCTGGATCACTCTTTGCTGTAGGCAGCTGTACTGTGTATTTGCAGAGTGTTTACTGTCATTTCTGCCCTTGACCATCAGTGGCTAGGAGCGACACTGCACCCTGTCATGACAATCCAAAGTACTTCTAGACACTGACAAATGTCCCATGGGGGGCACAGTCACCCCTCCGTGAGGGGCTCCTGGTCTAGCCAGATGCACCCAGGTCCCGTGGCTCAGCATCCCGTCGTGGTGCTTCCTGACAGTCCAGCAACTCTTCTTATACAGGAATCTTCTTCCTGACTTGCTTCTCTACTGACCTGGCCTGTGTCACCTTTTGACCTTCTGGATTTTGCTCCCATTCAGTTTCTCCTCTCACCCAGGCATGCGGTTCTTGGTTTCTCAGGCTCTGACCTGCAGTCATCAGCAAAGGATGTTGACTCTGACCCTTTCTGAGGCTCTTCCTTCTTGAAGTCACCTACAGAACTCAACCTTTGCCTCTAGTCTCCGGGGACAGAGCCCAGCATCCCCACAACTGCAGAAGACGATGCTTCGTAACAACATCAGCTTCACCCAGGACCCAAGCGGTCCCTGGTTGGAAGAGAGGCCAAAATGGAAGCTTTCTGCTTCTTCCCAGGCTTTTGGAAGCAGTTACCCACTGTCCTTCATTTATAGGTTCCCTTTGTACCTAAAAGTAGGGACACTATAGAGCATGCATCTTTTTTACTTATTTGAGTACATAGTTCATTTCTTTTAGGAGTCTATGACCTCTAGTAAAGAATGTGGAATTTGGGCCATTCTGTGACCTTGTGCCAAAATATAACACTCAGTCAGTGCTGTTGTTGCCAGACTGTTTTCACTGTCACATCTGAAGGCTAAAGTCTCCATGGGAATGCCAGGTGCAAGATAGAGTCTCTGGAAATGGGCATAAGGTTGCCAGGTTAAAACACAGGACATTCAATTTAATTTAAATTTTAAACAAATTTTTAGAGTGTAAATATATCCCATGCATACAACATAGGATATACTTCTGCTGAAAAAAAATCATTTATTTGAAATTTAAATTCAAATGGGTAAGCTGTATTTTTATTTGCTAAATCTGGTCATCTAGGCAGACAGGATCTCTTTTTCTTGGGGGATATAGGATTTGAACTTGACCCCACTCTACTTCCTGAACTTGACCCCAGCCCACTCCATCTTGACCTGGACTTGTTTGCTCTGAGCACATGGTGGGGTAACCACCAGGGTAAGTGAGGACTCCAGGGAAACCCAATGGAGACACAATCTCATCCGGTCACATCTTGTTGTCCTGACGGTGCTGGCTATAAGCTGGGGAGGTCTGAACACCTCTCTAGATCTGGTTCTTATAGCCACTCGCACTGTTGTAGTTTGCACCTCAGGCCAAGGATTTGTCCATAGCTTCTGTCCTACAGGAAAGTGAAAAGTCTAACTAATCGTGGTTGCAGCTCCTGATTTTGTAACTTGGTTTTGTCAGATTCTCCCTCCCTTGCTTCCCAAATTCTGCCAAGCTGAAACATTTGCATGGGTGCCCTAGGCTCCTACTTTGTGCACAGTGATTGACAGATGTCTGTCACTCTTAAGGAGTATCATGGACCATCCTGGTTTGCTCAGAACTGAGGAGTTTCCTGGGCCTTGGGACTGTCCACACTGAAACTGGTAAAGTCCCGGGCAAGTTGGAATGAATTGGTTATCCGACTTGAGGCTGTTGGTGGACTTATCTGGGGGATGGTTTGTAGGGAACAAACCTCCAAAATTCAAATTCCAGCTCCCTGAATGATAGGGTTCTCACTCACACTGGCTTGAATGGATAAAAGTGAATTCCAGACTTTCCACAGATGGCCAGATTAACCATCACCTCCACAGGGAGGCATTTCTGGATCATTTTGACTACCTAATCCCAACCCCTAGATCCTAATGGTTTCTTTCCAAGCATGTCTCACACCTGGGAATCAGAGATTTATTCTGTGTCCCTCTCAATAGTTGGAAAGCTCTGTGAGGGCCACTGCCTTGTCTGTTTTGTTTATTGCTGAAATCCCCAGAAGTTAGGATAGTCCGGGCGCGTTGTAGCTGCTCCCAAAATATCTATTGACTGAGCAAATGGATGACTCAGTGCCCAGCCATGGCAGGGGTAAGGCACTGGGAATAAGCTGAATCAGCACAGCCCTCGACTTGAGAAGCCTGGAAGAAAGATGATTGTTTAAGATGGATAGTGGCAGCACAACACGAATGTTTCACGGAGAGATCCAGAGGACGTGTGTAGCCATGCCCAGGAAGCCTTCACAAAGTGTTTACCCAAATTATTACTTTTAATGGTTATCAAGGTGGGCACAGGACTTCCCTTCTCTTTGCTTGCAAAGAACATCACAGGACTGGGCAATGCAAAGGTGATGGGGCCCAGAACGGCACTGGCAGTTTAGGGTCCCACAGGGTAGGTGTAAGTGGGGAAAAACTGTATGTGAAAATTAACTTGGGGGAGACTGGATTGACATTCAGGGCTAAACACATTCGGATCCAGCAGTTTTATGTTTCTGAATGAAAAAAAAATTGGAAGACATGGTTTTCCTGGTTACACATGTTCTGTTTTGTCAACATGTGCCTGATTGCCCTTTCTTCTGTCTGTATGCCTGGTCACATTTTAACTAACCTCCTCGTCCCACTCCCAGGCCCTCCAAGACTTCAACTGCCCCTCAGGACCTCTCTAGCCAGTATCATCTTCCCCCTCTTCTACCAGAATAAGAAACCCTTTTGCCTCCATTTGCCAACAAGCATCTCTGGTGGGGCGGGGGGCGGGAGGCAACAGCCCCAGTTACGGGCTTATAGATAAAACCCCCCCATCTCCCTGGGAAAGAGCACCTGGGGGAAGGGGTGGCTGTGGGTGCAGCTTCAGGAGACTTCAATGACCCGGCCTGATAGCTCTCAAGAGAGCAGCAGATCACCCAGCATGGTGTTTGAACTCTGCTAAGGGTCAGACTGCCTTCTCAAGTGGGTCTGTGACCCCCATGTCTCCTGTTTGAGAGACACCTCCCAGTAGGGGCCAATGGACACCTCATACAAGAGAGCTTCGCCTGGCATCTGGCAGGTGCCCCTCTGGGACAAAGCTTCCAGAGGAAGGAACAGGCAGCAATCTTTGCTGTTGTGCAGCCTCCGCTGGTGATACCCACGCAAACAGTCTAGAGTGGACCTGCAGCAAACTCCAGCAGACCTGAAGGGGCCTGACCTATAGAAGGAAAACTAACAAACAGAAAGGAATGCATCGACATCAACAAAAAGGACGTCCACTCAGAGACCTCATCCAAAGGTCACCAACATCAAAGACCAAAGGTAGATAAATCCAAGAAGATGGGGAGAAATCAGTGCAAAAAGGCTGAAAATTCCAAAAACTGGAATACCTCTTCTCCTCCAAAGGATCACAACTCCTCCCTGGCAAGGGAACAAAACTGGATGGAGAATGAGTTTGATGAATTGACAGAAGCAGACTTCCCAAGGTGAGTGATGACAAACTTCACCAAGCTAAAGGAGCACGTTTAACCCAATGCAAGGAAGCTAAGAATCTTGAAAAAAGATTAGACAAATTGCTAAGTAGAATAACCGAAGAACATAAATGACATGATTGAACTGAAAAACACAGCATGAGAACTTCCTGAAGCCTACATAAGTATCAATAGCTGCACTGATCAAACAGAAGAAAGGATATCAGAGATTAAAGATCAACTTACTGAAATAAAGTGAGAAGACAAGATTAGAGAAAAAAAGAATGAAAAGAAATGAACAAACCCTCCAAGAAATATAGTACTATGTGAAAAGACCAAATCTACATTTGCTTGGTGTACCTGAAAGTGATGGGGAGAATGGAACCAAGTTGAAAAACACTCTTCAGGATATTATCCAGCAGAACTTCGCCAACCTAGCCAGATAAGCCAACATTCAAACTGAGGAAATACAGAGACCACCACAAAGATACTCCTTGAGAAGAGCAACCTCAAGACACATACTTATCAGATTCACCAAGGTTGAAATGAAGGAGAAAATATTAAGGGGGGCCAGAGAGAAAGGTCGGGTTACTATGAGAAGCCCATCAGACTAACAGAAGATCTCTCAGCAGAAACCATGCAAGCCAGAAGAGAGTGGGGGCCAATATTTACCATTCTTAAAGAAAAGAAATTTCAACCCAGAATTTCATATCCTACCAAACTAAGCTTCATAAGTGGAGGAGAAATAAAATATTTTACAAACAAGCAAATGCTGTCACTGCCAGGCCTGCCTTACAAGAGCTCCTAAAAGAAGCACTAAACATGGAGAGGAACAACTGGTACCAGCCACTACAAAAACATACCAAATTGTAAAGACCATCGATGCTATGAAGAAACTGCATCAACTAATGGGAAAAATAATTAGTTAGCATCATAATGGCAGGATCAAATTCACACATAACAATATTATTAACCTTAAATGTAAACGGGCTAAATGCCCCAATTAAAAGACACAGGCTGGCAAATTGGATAAATGCAAGACCCATCAGTGTGCTGTATTCAGGAGACCCACCTCATGTGCAAAGACAAACATAGGCTCAAAATAAAGGGATGCAGGAAGATTTACCAAGCAAATGGGAAGCAAAAAAAAAAAAAAAGCAGGGGTTGCAATTCTAGTCTCTGATAGAATACACTTTAAAGCAACAATATTCAAAAGAGACAAAGAAGGGCATTACATAATGGTAAACTGATCAATTCAACAAGAAGAGCTAACTATCCCAAATATATATGCACCCAATACAGGAGCACACAGATTCATAAAGCAAGTTCTTCAAAGACCTACGAAGAGACTTAGACTCTCACACAGTAACGTTGGGAAACTTTAACACTCCACTGTCAATATGAGACAGATCAACGAGACAGAAAATTAACAAGGATATGCAGGACTTGAAATTGATCACATAATTGGAAGTAAAACACTCCTCAGCAAATGCAAAATAATGGAAATCATAACAAACAGTGTCTCAGACCACAGTGCAATCAAATTAGAACTCAGAATTTAAAAACTCACTCAAAACCACACAACTACATGGAAACTGAATAACCTGCTCCTGAATGACTACTAGGTAAATAACAAAATGAAGGCAGAAAGAAGTTTTTTGAAACCAATGAGAGCAAAAACAGAAAGTACCAGAATCTCTGGGACACATTTAAAGCAGTGTGTAGAGGGAAATTTATAACCAGCTAGCCCACAAGAGAAAGCAAGAAAGGATCTAAAATCAACACCCTAACATCACAAGTAAAAGAACTAGAGAAGAGCAAACAAATTCAAAAGCTAGAAGAGGACAAGAAATAACTAAGATAGCAGCAGAACTGAAGGAGTCAGAGACACAAAAAACCCTTAAAAAAAAAAAAAGTCAATGAATGCAGGAACTGTTTTTTTGTTTTGTTTTGTTTTTATCAACGAATTAGACCACTAGCCAGATTAATTAAAAAGAGAGAAGATTCAAATAATTGCAATAAAAAATGATAAAGGGGATATCATCAATGATCCCACAGAAATACAAAGTGTACTGTCAGAAAATATTATCAACACCTCTACACAAATAAACCAGAAAATCCACAAGAAATGGATAGATTCCTGGACATATACACCCTCCCCAAGTCTAAACCTTTAAGAAGTAGAATCCCTGAATAGACCAATAACAAGTTCTGAAAATGAGGCAGTAATTAATAGCCTACCAACCAAAAAAACTCTAGGATCAGACGGATTCAAAGCCGAATTCTACCAAAAGTACAAAGAGGAGCTACTATCATTCCTTCTAAAACTATTTCAAACCATAGAAAAAGAGGCAATCCTCTCTAACTCATTTTACGAGGCTAGCATCATCCTGATACCAAAACCTGGCAGAGATCCAACAAAAAAATAAAATTTCAGGTCAATATCCCTGATGAACATTGCTGTAAACATCCTCAATAAAATACTGGCAAATTGAATCCAGCTGCATATCAAGAAACTTGTCGACCACGATCAAGTCAGCTTTATCCCTGGGATGCAAGGCTGGTTCAACATATGCAAATCAACAAACATAATCCATCACATAAACAAAACCAATGACAAAAACCACATGATTATCTCAATAGATGCAGAAAAGGCCTTCAATGAATTTCAACAGCCCTTCATGCTGAAACTCTCAACAAACTAGGTATTGATGAAATGTATATCAAAATAATAAGAGCTATTTATGACAAACCCACAGCCAGTATCATACTGAATGAGCAAAAACTGGAAGCATGCCTTTTGAAAACTGGCACAAGACAAGGATGCCCTCTCTCACCGCTCCTATTCAACATAGTATTGGAAATTCTGGCCAGGACAATCAAGCAACAGAAAGAAATAAAGGTATTCAAATAGGAACAGAAGGAGTCAAATTGTCTCTGTTTGCAGATGACATGATTGTATATTTAGAAAACCCCATTATCTCAGCCCAAAATCTCCCTAAGCTGATAAGCAACTTCAGCAAAGTCTCAGGATACAAAATTAATTTGCAAAAATCACAAGCATTTCTATACACCAATAATAGACAGCCAAATCATGAGTGAACTCCCATTCTCAACTGCTACAAAGAGAATAAAATACCTAGGAATACAACTTACAAGTGATTATGAAGGACCTCTTCAAGGAGAACTACAAACCACTGCTCAAGGAAATAAAAGAGGACACAAACAAATGGAAAAACATTCCATGCTCATGGGTGGGAAGAATCAGTATCATGGAAATGGCCATACTGCCCAAAGTAATTTATAGACTCAATGCTATCCCCATCAAGCTACCACTGACTTTCTTCACAGAAATAGAAAAAACTGCTTTAAATTTCATATGGAACCGAAAAAGAGCCCGCATAGCCAAGACAATCCTAAGCAAAAAGAGGAAAGCTGGAGGCATCACGCTACCTGACTTCAAACTACACTACAAGGCTACAGTAACCAAAACAGCATGGTACTGGTACCAAAACAGATGTATTGATCAATGGACTGGAACAGAGGCCTCAGAAATAACATCACACATCTATAACCATCTGATCCTTGACACACTTGACAAAAACAATCAATGGGGAAAAGTTTCCCTATATAAACAGTGTTGAGAAAACTGGCTAACCATATGCAGAAAACTGAAACTGGACTGCTTCCTTACACCTTATACAAAAATTAACTCAAGTTGGATTAAAGACTTAAACATAAGACCTGAAACCATAAGAACCCTAGAAGAAAACATAGGCAATACCATTCAGGATATAGGCATGAGCGAAGACTTCATGACTAAAATACCAAAAGCATTGGCAACAAAAGCCAAAATTGACAAATGGGATCTAATTAAACTAAAGACCTTCTGCACAACAAAAGAAACTGCCATCAGAGTGAACAGGCAACCTACAGAATGGGAGGAAATTTTTGCAATCTATCCATCTGACAAAGGGTTAATATCCAGAATCCACAAAGAACTTCAACAAATTTACAAGAAAAAACCACCCCATCAAAAAGTGGCCAAAGGATATAAACAGACACTTCTCAAAAGAAGACATTTATGCAGCCAACAATCCCATGAAAAAAAGCTCATCATCACTGGTCATTAGAGAAATGCAAATCAAAACCCCAGTGAGATACTATCTCACACCAGTTAGAATGGCGATAATTAAAAAGTCAAGAAACAACAGATGCTGGACCTCTCCAGAGAAACAGGAACGTTTTTACACTGTTGGTGGGAGTGTAAAGTAGTTCAACCACTGTGGAAGACAGTGTGGTGATTCCTCAAGGATCTAGAACTGGAAATACCATTTGACCCAATAATCCCATTACTGGGTATATACCCAAACGATTATAAATCATTCTACTATAAAGACACATGCACACATATGTTTATTGCAGCTCTATTCACAATCAAAGACTTGGAACCAACCCAAATGCCCATCAATGATAGACTGGATAAAGAATATGTGGCACATATACACCACTGAATACTATGCAGCCATAAAAAAGGATGAATTCATGTTCTTTGCAGGGACATGGATGAAGCTGAAAACCATCATTCTCAGCAAACTAACACAAGAACAGAAAACCAAACACCCCGTGTTCTGACTCATAAGTGGGAGTAGAACGATGAGAACACATGCACACAGGGAGGGGCACATCACATACCGGGGCCTGTCAGGGGGTGGAGGGTTAGGGGAGGAATAGCATTAGGAGAAATACCTAATGTAGATGACGCGTTGATGGGTGCAGCAAACCACCATGGCACATGTATAGTAACAAACCCGCACATTCTGCACATGTACCCCCAGAACTTAAAGTATAACAAAAGAACATTAAAAAACAAAACTCAAAGGGCACACCTACATAAGCATTTTACACTAAACTGTTAATGACTACTTTGGACTATCTAAATTTAGAAAAAGACTTCATCCATTTGAAAAGCGTTTAACTCTCATTTACCTGTTTGAATCTCTGATTACTTGAACATATCTCACCCGACAAATGTTACCGAAGTCACCATCTCGCTCTCTTTCTTATTTCATGGGCCTTGATTCTGAAAACACAAGGACCCCCTCACACAGACACCCGTTAAAGTAACCCTGTAAAACAAAATTTGACTTCCCTTTCATATGCTTGGTTTGGTTTTGGCAGGTTTATTTTTTTGAAGGTGGGGGGGTGTATTTAAGTATACTTTTCAGTTTCCTGATAATGAGTAAACAGAAAAAAGGAGTAGAACACTTTGGGATAGAGAACCAATTTTCCAACATGAAATGTGTTCATTTTTAAGTGGATTTCCGTAGGTGTCTTGGAACATCAGTCAAGCCATTGATATGAGGTAAGTAACCTGTGGTGGGTGGAAATGAGTCTAAGAATTCAACATCGGAACTTTACCCAAGAAAAACGCCCTAGAGTGAGGTCACTCCAATTGGAAATTGTTTGTGTCCATCTGTCCATCCATCCGTCTTTTCAATAATTTTCCATCTACCTTTCAATAATTTTGACGGTTGACTCTGTGCCAGGTGCTGTTTTAGATTCCTGTTCTAATGGAACTCATATTCCGTAGACAGAAGACAGAGTCAACAACCAAACAAACAAAAAATAAATCAATCAATAAGTGAGAACATCAGTTAGTGTTAAGTGCTATGAGGAAAACAAATCACAGTGCTGTGATAGAATATAATGGGGAAGTATGGGGCAAGGGCATTAAAGCAGGTGGTCAGGGAAGGCCTCCCCGAGGTGGTGACATTTCAAGCAAGCTGCGAATAAAAATAATAGAATCAAGTCCTGCCTAGTGAGCAAACAGCCAGTGTGAAGCCCAGAGGCAAGAATGAGCCTGGCCTGGTTCAAGATTCAGCAAGTGAGTCAAAGGAGAATAGTTTAAGAAAAGACATCTTGAAATTACTGGTATGTCAATGGAGAACAGAAATGAATACGGATCTGATATCTTTTGATACTGGAAGCCAGTCCCATATTATCAACAGCGAAGTCATACGTAACTTCTGCTTGCTGATGATCTCAATGGCTTTGTGTGTGTTTCACTGCAAACTTGCTTCCCCCCAACCAGCTCCCCCAGTTGAATCCAGTCTGATTCAGTAACTGACTCCTCTTTGCTGAGCTGTGTGAAATTAGGCACTTGGTAAACCGGCATTAAGGTTTTTGCCGGAACAGCCCAAAACATTCTGTGCAAACATTTCCCGAGGCACCTCTTCCCCTCTGGAAGTAATGGGTGACTATTTGCAAACTGCTTAGCCAGTCTAACCACTGTCAACCCATCCTTATTAGCTGCAGCCGGAACAAAGGCACCCTTCTGGAAGCCTTTGTTGGTTAAAAAAATAAAAATGGTTTTCTTTGCACATGCTTTAACTCCCATTTGTATGTGCATCAGGAATATGTAATGAATAAAATGAAATATGGAAGATACTGTCATAGTACATCCAAATCAAACATTTGCTAAAACAATTATATTAGAAAATAGCCATTGCCTGTAAAATTCTGGAATGAGTGAAAACTCTTTTTATTTTGTTTCCTTTTAAGTGTGCTTATAATTTCAGCGAAGGACATCTTTTCCCAATACTTCTTATTTTACCCACCCAGTTTTGGACAGAATTTTACTAAACTCAGTGTCTCCTAACACATAACAGTCTTTTTATTTGTCCTTAATAAACCTCAAAGAAGGTTCACCCTCCTGTCTGGATTAATTTTGCTATTGATTCATTTTCTTTGGATCATAAAACAAGTGTACCACATGTTAGATACACTAGGATTACTTTTTTTTTTTTTTAATTAACTACTCATGGTTAAGCCAAGCAGAGTTATACATAAAGAGTTAAGAGAGCCACTTAGAATTAAATGATCCTACGTGATAATAAATTTTGCTTTTCGGAATAAAGCAATTTTCTCCTCGTTGCAGTCTTACGAATACAATACAGTGTCTGCAATAATAACTCTATTTCAGACATCCCAAGTTCTCCCACTTCTTTAGCTCACTAATTTCGTACATGATGCCCCTGGTTTTACAAGTATTTTTAATAGACTGATGTTCCAGATTCTTCTTTACAGTCAAATCCTTTCATAATCAGAGACTTGTTTTTCCGCAGGAATTTAATTCCCTCTGCAGAATTGTAACATGGGTTGGACTGATCTGGTTTACATTTTCTGACATGTTTTCCCTCCCCTGAAGATTAACTTAACTATCGCTTGGCTCCTTCTCAATTCTTTTCATCTCATTTTCACTTAAAAATACTCTGATTTTATTCGGTAGGCTATCTTGCGCTGTTTTCTGAAGATAGGGATTTCAGCTCTGAGAACGTGCTTTCCTGCTGTCAAGTGTTTTTCCCTTGAATTCCAGATGATGCCTAGATTGTTTGAAATTAACACAATGTGTCCAAAATTTACCAAAAAAAATAATAAACTCAGCTTAGTGAGCTGAATATCTCTTTTAAGATAAGTCACTTCGTCAATTTAATAAAATTTTGTCCAAAAGAATCCACTCTATCAGGCATTTATCATTAAGTACATAAAGCATTGAGTTACGTAAGAACATGTAAAAGCATATTTTTGAAATCTACTCACAATGCACTTAACCCCTGCTGTGATTTACATGTTTATGTCCCCCCCAAATTCATATGCTAAAACCTAACCCCCAACGCATTAGGAGACTTTGGGAAGTGATAAGGTTATGAGGGCTCTATCTAAATGGATGGGATTAGCGCCCTCATAAAAGAGGTTGAGGCCAGGTGCAGTGGCTCATGCCTGTAATCCCAGCACTTCGGGAAGCCGAGGCAGGCAGATCATCTGAGGTCAGGGGTTCAAGACCAGCCTGATCAACATGCATAAACTCCATCTCTACTAAAAATACAAAAGTAGCCGGGTGTAGTGGCGCATGCCTGTAATCCCAGCCACTTAGGCGGCTGAGGCAGGAGAATTGCCTGAACTCAGGAGGCGGAGGTTGCAGTGAGCCAAGATCATGCCATTGCACCCCAGCCTGGGTGATGGAGTGAAGCTCCGTTTCAGAAAAAAAAAAAAAAAAAAAGAGGTTGAAGGGTGCTGCCATGCCCCTTCCACCATGTGAGGCCACAGAAATTTCCATCAATGGGGAATAGGCCCTCACCAGACACCAAATCTGCCGCGACCTGATTCCCAGCAGAGGGGTCCCAGCCTCTAGAACTATAAGAAACACATTTCTATTGTTTATAAATTACACGGTTTAAGGTAATTTGTTCTAGCAGTCTGAACAGACTAAGACAACTCCCCTCTTTAGACAATTAAATCTTCATAATTCCTCAGAACTTAGCTTAAAAATCTCCTCTTCAGAGATACCTTCCCTGGCTGTTCCCCGCTCCCTTCCCTCTCTTCCTTCCTCCTTCATGGAGCTAATTTGCAAC
Organism: Chlorocebus sabaeus; assembly: GCF_047675955.1. NCBI lineage: Eukaryota > Metazoa > Chordata > Mammalia > Primates > Cercopithecidae > Chlorocebus > Chlorocebus sabaeus. The sequence goes on from NC_132908.1 coordinate 75,914,461, forward strand.
TTGCAATTGCGTTTTGTTGTTGTTGTTTGGTCTGTCTTGGCCACTATTTTATATTCCTCGAGTCTGTAACATAAGAATCATAATGCTCACTGCACCTAGTCCAGTGCCTGATGCAAAGCAGGTACTTAATAAATGTATGGTAAATGAATTTTAAAATACACATCCCAGAGAGGTTAATTTTTCTCCTCAATTCTCCGGCCTGGCCTCCTCCATGAATGGAATTAGCCAGTTACCAGCATGATCTCATTATTTTACTTTGAATCTGAGATGAATTACGACTGCTATGTCTTTGCCATTTTAGAAGACGTTGTTCTCACCTCTCTGGCCAGCTGTGTCAAAAAATATTCCCTCCCAGGAGAAGGACTCCACCAAAACTCCACCAATCCAGGGATCCTGGGTCCATCCTCCCTTGTGTTCTGGCTCTTGTGCATGGCACTTTGAACAAACATTTCTCAGGACTGTGTTATCCTTGCGGAGGAGGCCATCCAAACAAGAAGACTTCGGGCGAAATTCCCCTCCGTGATTTTCATGCCTATGCTTTTAAGGCAATCTGCAGAGAGCACGAGGGTCAAATTGACTGCTCAGCAACTCAGCTGTCTCCAATTCCCCAAGACACTGTGGAGAAGTCATCTCACCTTTTTGGCACTTGGCTCTTTAATTGCCAGAATGAGAGGATTTGATGCAATAAACGCTATGGTTGCTCTTGCTCTAGCATTTTGCAATGACTTCCATTACATGGAGGGACTGCATTTCTTTCCCAGGTTAAGAATCAGTCCTTGTTCTGGTGCCTGGGGTAGGCTCTAGTTCTGAGCAGGGCGAGCACTGAAAGTGCATCATTCAATGGTGATGAGCACCAGGTCTGAGGCTCCTGAACATTTCCTGTCTATTTATAGAGAATCTGGGATTCTGTCCAGCAGGCCTGCCGATTGCATCAACCAAATAATAAATTCGTTTGAGAAATCCGTTACGCATTGATTCCATGAGCTTGGGTTCCCAGCTTGCCAGCGTGGCCTGGCTTTACTAGGGGGATCAACCATCCCAGTTTGCCTGGGACCAAGGGGATGTCCCAGAACTTCGGAATTTCAGTACTAAAACTAGGACAGTCCCAAGCAAACTGGACAAGTGGTGACTCTATTTGTCTGTAATAATTTCGATTACAATAGCAACAGCCATCACCATCAGCATTATTATAACAAAGACTTGTTAAGTGCTTAGCACCTGCTATATTTTATTAGGACTTTGCTAGTATCACCTGATCTTCAGAGCAACCCTGATGATATCAGATTCCCTCCATTCCACAGATGGCAACTGACTCTCGGAAAGGTTACATGCTTATTTCAAAGTTTCTTGGCTAACAAGGAGCATACTTAGGATTCCAAACCTGACCAACTTGAACTTAAACCCTGTGTCAAAATTGGAAATTTGGTCACTGGGCATTTGATGACATCAAGGACTCATCGTTAACTGTTTTCTAGGTGTGCTAATGCTGTTATGGTTATTATTTCTTTTTATGTCTTTATCTCTTTTTTTTTTTTTTTTGAGATGGAGTTTGGCTCTTGTCACCCAGGCTGGAGTACAATGGCATGATCTCAGCTCACTGCAACCTCTGCCTCCTGGGTTCAAGCGATTCTCCTGCTTCAGCCTCCAGAGTACCTGGGATTACAGGCACCTGCCACCACACCCAGCTAATGTTTTGTATTTTTAGTAGTGGCGGGGTTCACCGTGTTGGTCAGGTTGGTCTCGAACTCCTGACCTCAGGTGATCCATCTGCTTCGGCCTCCCAAAGTGTTGGGATTACAGGCGTGAGCCACTGCACCTGGCCTAAGTCTTCGTCTTTTAGGGGCACATTTAGGAACATTTACTGATGGGAAAAGACATCAAACCCATGTCAATAAGTCATCAGGCTCAAAGCCGTCCCTCAATGCAATCCCTGGGGTCACAATAGTGTAGAAAGAGCCAACACTGGGGGCCTGGGCTAGATCTGCCTCTCACCAGCCAAGTGAGCAGGTATCTATTCTCCAATTTGCCTTGGTTTAGACAAAATCTTCATCATGATAATTAAAAAAAAATTTTTTTGTAAGAAAAGCCTTGATATTTAAACTTGTGTGTGTGTGTGTGTGTGTGTGTGTGTGTGTGGTTGGTTATGAGTGGAACCCTTTCTTCAAATGAAATATTCTACAAATGCTTAATTCATAAATGAGTTATTCTGGTGTAAGGGAGAACCAAGAATCCTCCAAACAGCATCCTTTGGAAATCCATTTGTCTATGCCACCTCGGCCTGCAGAAACCTAACAATATTAGAAACATTTAGTCAGTGTGATAAGTCTGGTTCTGTCAGGCGGGACTGGCAAACTTCTCCTGTCAAGGGCCAAATTAAAAATGTTATAGGCTTTGTGGGTCTTACGATCAATGTCCCAACTACTTAAATCTGCCCTCCCAGCATGCAAACAGCCATGGACAAATGTAAAATAATGGATGTGGCCATGTTCCAATAAAACTTTATTTATAGACACAAATTTGAATTTCATATACTTTTTGTGTGTCACAAGATATTCTCTTTCTCCTCAAAATTTAAAAAGATTTTCAGCTAACAAGTATATAAAAACAGGCTCCATGTGGCCCATGGGCTGTCATTTGCTGTGCCCTGCTATAAAGATTGTCAGGCTCCTGGTTTCGATTTTTTTTTTTTCTGAGATGGAGTCTTGCTCTGTCACCCAGGCTGGAGTGCAGTGGCGCCATCTCAGCTCACTGCAACCTCCACCTCCTGGGTTCAAGCGATTCTCCTGCCTCAGCCTCCCAGGTAGCTGGGATTACAGGCTCTCGCTACCACGCCTGGCTAGTTTTTGTATTTTTAGTACAGACAGGGTTTTACACCATGTTAGCCAGGCTGGCCTTCAACTCCTGACCTCAGGTGATCCGCCCGCCTCAGGCTTCCAAAGTGCTGGGATTACAGGCATGAGCCACCGTGCCCAGCCTTGGTTTCGACGTTTGCCCCTGTGAGTTACTATCTGCACATTTGAGGGAACGTTATTTAAGTCCTCAAGCCTCAGTTCCCTGGTTGTGAAAGGGGTGTAAATGTAAAACCTACAGGCAGCAGAGATATACAGGAACTCCGTACTTTCCACTCCGTTTTTCTGTGAACGTAAAACTGCTCCAAAACATGAAGTCTGTTTAAGAAGAAAGAAATTCCCACTTACATAAAATCCACTTCATGAGTTTATTGTGCAGATTAAATAAGACAGGAAAACACCTCAGCACATGGTGGTCACCCTCAGCTATAATTACGCAGTCCTCCTGAAAACCCGTACACTGCCCTTCTTGACCTTCAAAATAGCTGTGACCTCTGCAAGGCACAGCCCTGAAGCAATGACCCTTAGAACTTGGATCCCGGGTCTGTTTTGGCAGAAGGGACTAACCTACAGTCAGCATGGATCAGACTCACAAACGTATGCCTGTTCCCTCGGCCCCCAGCCTCCACCCCACCGTCATCGCCTGTTATTGGCTGAGCTCCCGGGCCTTTTCCCTGGGCTAAAGTATTGTTTGCTTTTCTTCTGCAGCTTTTTCCAGAGATATGAGCAATGTTCACTTAAATAACCTTATCACTCTTACCTTCAACTCCTCTCCCAGCTTCCCCATTTGAGCAGTGTGATTTCTACATAATCCCTTAGGCAGTTCCTGTGGCCTCCCTTCTCCAATTTTAGTGTAAGTGCTGCCTAAGCGAAGCTAGCACTCGGCCTCTCTTTCCTAAGGGCCTCCTGGGCAGGGGTGGGTGTGTGCACGGGGGAGGGTGCGAGTGGTCACATACACATCTGATAACGTTTTTCTACTCCTTTCTTCATCTTGGGCTCCACGGAGCTCCCTCGTTGCCTTGCATCTCTTTGTCCTTGACTTTGAAACACGGAACACCTGCTATTTCTTGGGGGCCATTTCGAGCCTGATCGTCTCTAGCTCCTTCCTGTCTGCAAGGCCTGGGATTTGGGCTACGACACCTCCTGTCCTGAGACTCGTGTTAGTTATTTTGGATCTCTTTGTATTGCAATCACCTAAAGAATCCTAGGGGTTCCTTTCCTTCCTTATTTTCTCCTCCAGCCCCTACCTAAATTAGTTGCTACAGGGCTGGCCTTGTGGGTTCTGAATTCATGCCCATGCAGTTGTCCCCAATCACAGTCCCTTCCTGATGTTGCTGGGGCATCTGTAAAATGCCTCAGCAAATCTTTTTTTTTTTTTTTTTTAACTCTTTACATGCTCTTTTATTGTTTAAAAATAAAATGCGTCATGCACATTTACATTGTCAAAGTAATTCATATGCCTTATTAAAAGTGTGTAGAAGCTGAACAAAGAAAAATAATCAAGCATATTATTATTCAACGTTTTTGAATAATTTTCTACTGAAAAACTTTGACATATTCCTGTGGTTAGATCATTCTCGCCCTGCCTCTTTCTCTCTCTACATTTATATATATGTAGTAGTGTATGGTGATAGTTATTTAACACAGTAGCATCAATATTTTTATTATTACTCTCTTAGTGAACATCTCTCTGTGACTTCATATTATTCCATCCAAGGATCTTCTTACATTTTAATCATGTCCATTTTATTAAACATTTGTTTCCAATTTTTTCCATTATAAATACTCCACGCAGCGTCTTTGGGAACACATGATTTTTATTATATCTTAAATTACTCATTTATGGTTGATTGCTACAGGTGGAATGACTTGAGGACCATCTTAAAGATAGTAATATATTCTTTAAGGAAAAGGTATTGTCAGAGCCTATGTTGCATGATATGGCTGCTACTATTGACTTTCTGCTGCTTCTAACTGGTCTGGAATCTCGGTTCCTGGATTACTCTCCCAGAGAGAATAATCCTCAAGAAACTCTCCACTCAGTTTGTCACCTTTACACCAAACCATGCCCTTCCCTTTGCTTTAGTGAACTTGGCTGCAAACTACACCAGATGAACTCTATGCACCAACCTTTTGTTCAGAACATAAATACCAGCTCAACCATTGATCATTTTGCCTGACCTTTCTGAGTTCGTCAACTTGTCTCTGATATATAGCAAAGCCTAACTTCTTTGTTTTAAGAAAAATTCCAGGAGTCGAATCCCCAGATCAACACATTCATGAGTGTGGTGCAAAGTAAAGCTGTCATATTTTACTGCTAAAACTTTCAGGAGAGCAAGCAATCACTGTGGCTCCTTGCCTACCACTTCACCGGTGCAGTTTTATGTCTCCTGAAAATGCTTTCTTTCTAAACGCACCAAGGGCTAAATTCTCTCCTGGCTTCCTGTATCCAATTGGGTGACTGATGCATATACACCCGCCTCAAATGCACCATAGCTGACACACACGTTGGACTGACTTCTGAAAAAGCTTTGGTTACCTTCAGTCCAGGAATGGTTAGCTTTTGCCTTTTCTGTGAAATCATATCCAACGGCTGGCTCGACCTGTCATGGTCCCTCTGTGAGGCCAGTCTATAGTCTAAGGCTGAGGTGCAGATGAAAATCAGAAGTGACTAGGAAGAGCTCTCTGCTCGTTTTAGGAGAGAGCTACCTACTGTGTCAAGTGACAGGAGTGAAATTCGCTACCTGCCTTCTTTTCAGAATGAATAAAAACCTGATCCATCTAGAAACTCCATTTGGAACTGATCTCCATGCTTTTATATTTAGGCAGCATTCGCCTCACAGCAATATCACATTTGCTTTACTGCCGAAAGGGGCCTTGGAGCTCATCTTGAGGGCTTGTTGGAGACTTTAGCTGAGGGGGTCACAGACAACCCCTTCTAAACCCTTGTTCTGTGGAAAGCATTGTCTTCAACTGTCTGTACAGATTTGGAAGAGAAGCACAGAGTGAGGGAGGACACACCTGCTTAGCCATCAGAGGTGGACGCTCAGCTCACTAAGACTGTCACTGATGACCTGGGAGATGGTGGCAATTCCCTTGATTTCCTTAAGGCTCAGTTTCCTCACCTGTGAGTGGGGATGGTAACAACTTCCCTACAACCTCACCTGGAAGACGAGCAATATTTGTCAACTCCTTTTCATGGTACCTGTTGTCCTGTTGTGAGAAATGATCAACACTGAAAGATATTATTGTTAGCTAGAGAGATGTCTTTTTTTGTGTGTGTGTGTGAGATGGAGTCTGGAGTGCAGTGGCGTGATCTCGGCTCACTGCAACCTCTGCCTGCTGGGTTCAAGTGACTCTCCTGCCTCAGCCTCCTGAGTAGCTGGGACTACAGGCATGCACCACCACACCCAGCTAATTTTTTTTTTTTTTTGTATTTTTAGTAGAGATGGGGTTTCACCATGTTGGCTAGGATGGTCTTGATCTCCTGACCTCGTGATCTGCCCCCCTTGGCCTCTCAAAGTACTGAAATTACAGGCGTGAGCCACCACGTCCGGCCAGCTAGAGAGATGTCTGAATGAACTGCAGTGACCACAAGAGGGATAAACTGAGCAGGTACATCACTCTCCCCACTGCAACAGCTTCCATTTTGCCCCCTATATTTTACAGGTGAGGAGAATGAATTTCAGGTGTTAGTGGCTTAGTACCTAATGGCACATTCAGGACTCATACTCAACCTCCTTGATCCATGATTCAGTGTTCTCTCTGCTACCTTGCTCTGCCTGCCAAAAAATTCAGGTGACCACGGACAAGGACACACCAGGAGGGTACCTGAGTTGACAGTGAGATGACTGACAAGACGTCCCCAGCATGAGGTTTAGCACAGCCAGGTCTCCTGTTATAACTGGATCATCTTTTCTGAGTTCCAGACACTGCCTTCCACATCTGTTCACTGGCACTCAATGCATACAACCATGAGATGCATGATGCTAGACAACCTGTCTTGCAGAAATTTTAACAATACAAATTTATCCTTAAAAATCTCCCCATTGGTGCTCACATGAGTCTAGGCATGGGATCAAATGTCATAGAACTACACACACAATAAATAAATACATAAATAAATAAATAAACATAAAAAGAAGAGAGAGGCTGGGCACGGTGGCTCATGCCTGTAATCCCAGCACTTTGGGAGGCCAAGGTGGCCGGATCACGAGGTCAGGAGTTTGAGACTAGCCTGGCCAACATGATGAAACCCCGTCTCTACTAAAAATACAAAAATTAGCCAGGTGTGGTGGTGGGTACCCGTAGTCTTGGCTACTCGGGAGGCTGAGGCAGGAGAATCGCTTGAACCTGGGAGGCAGAGGTTGCAGTGAGCTGAGATCGTGCCACCGCACTCCAGCCTGGGTGACAGAGTGATATTCCATCTCAGAAAATAAAATAAAATAAAAATTAAAAAAAAGAATGCATGTAAAACTGGTGAAATCTGAATGAGGTGTGTTGTTTAGCTAATATAGTCTTGTATCCATGTCAGTTTCCTGGTCTTCTTAGTGTAGTGCAGTTAAATAAGGTGTTACTATCGCAGGGAGCTAAGGGCTTTCTTTCTGTACTAGCTTTGCTACTCCTTGTAACTCTACAATTATTTCAAAATACAAAAATATTAAAAATACAAGTCCCCTACTTTGCTCTATTCTTCCAGAAAATTATCCTAAGGACATAAAGATGCATACAGAAAAGGCCATAATGTCCACCATAGGAGGTTTTAAAGTAAATTCTCACCCAGCTTGGTGGGTGAGGGCAGTGGGTCATGGTAAGTGAGGGTCAGCTTGGCTGGGTGACCTTGTACTGCTTGTCTTGCTCAGCCTCAGCCGAGCTACTTAATGTCTCTGTGCTTGGGCGTCTCATCTAGAAAACGAATGTAATATAATAACATCTGTGTCATCCCACATTTGTGTCCAGTCTGTACATGCAATTTTTGTGCAGGATAGACTCTGGCACCATGTATGCGTCTCACTAAGTGTGAGCTAGAATCATGTTCAAGAAGAACACTCATGAGAAAATGTTACTGTTAGTGAAAACTGGAGACAACAAAACCATACTTATACTATTGACACTATTTTTGAAAGGCATACAGATGTGTAAAACAGGGGCTAGAAAATTTTGCCCAATTGTTATCAGTAGGTGGTGCATTTTTGTTTTCCTTGCTAAACTCTGCCATGATTTCTAAAAACTAACCCAATGAGCATTAGTATGTTGAATTTTAAAATGAGAATAAAATGCAACTCTCTGTTAAATACAAATGGCCAGATAACATCGCGTCTCAACTGCTTTGCGTGTTTAACCTCAGCCCTTACTGTTATTTCTGTGCTGCCTGTAAGCCACAGAATCTGTCTCTGAGATACTGCATTTCCCTAAGAAAGGAGGAGGAGTGAGACGCCTCTGGGGTGCGTGGTTATTTGCTGTTGTTAATATCAGGGCTGGTCATGAGCGTCCGGAAGTGCATGCGGTCTGCTCGTAAAACATGTGCAACACTCTAGCGCGTGCAGGGACCAGGAGCCAGCCCAGCACAGTGGTCTGTCACCTGTTCCGTGGAAACCAGGGTCTGCTCCAACCTCCACACTCCGAATTCAGCCCCAGACAGGAGTCTGTAAGTGGACATGGGCCTGACACTGTTCCAGGGAGAGCCTTGTGGCGTCCGAGCCCATTTTCTTTGCTTCCAAATTTTCCTCTTCTCTCCTGTAATGAGGCCAGCCTGCAGTGGCTACGCTTCTCTCCCCCAGCCTGTTTATTCTCCTGAACGTCTTGAATGGGCACTTGTGGGCACTCAAGCCACTTATCCCACTCTCCTCCAGCGTGCTGGCCCTCAACAGACTTTGGGGAAGGAAAAAGGGGCCACCTGCCCCTGGAATTTAGGGATCAGGCTCAGCAGAGCTGTGGTAGTCAGTTAGGCACCCAGTAAACTTGAACTTCTGTGATGTAAATAGATACCCCTCTCCCTTCAGGAGCCTGCCCCAACCGTGTTGGCAAGGATAGTGCTAGCAAAGCCCCAGCCAAACCCCAACGTCTCTCTGCCCTTCTGGTTCTCATCCAGGAAGAGACCCGGATGTCAGACTGCCCACTGCTGTGTGACTAGGGCAGGGAGGGTAGAGAGAAGATGGGACCCAGTCTCAGGCTGCCTCTGCCTCCATTTCTCGGAGGGTCCCAGAGCCCACCACATCCAGGCTGAAAGGAGGGAGATCCCCCCCACCCCAGATTACATTTTGGGAGGTTAAAAATTCTCCTCCTTCTACATCCTCAAAACCGTCCCCTAAACCCCAGAATGAGTGTCTGCTTATAGTACTTCATGTAAAACTTCACCAATGTCTTTCCATAGAATTAGAAACGAAAGCCAATTCCTCACCAGGCCTGCTGGCTCGAAACCTCCACGACTTGCCCTCTCCCTTCCTGACTCTGCTCAGTCCCCTTGGCCTTCTTTCTGCTCCTGGGATGCCCAGGCTTCCCCACTCAGGGTCTTTGCAGATGCTGTTCCCCATTCTTGGAAAACTGGCCTCCTCCCTACTCACCAGCCACCAGCCACCAGCCACCAATCACCAGCCACCAGCCACCAGCCACCAGTCTGCAGGAAGGGTCAGGGTTTATCAACTCAGAGCTTCACTGAGGACCTGTGAAGTCACCCCCAGTTACTTTCTTCATAGCACTGGTCACAAAAGGTAATTCCCTTATGTCTTTGTTTGATTATTGTCTATACCCCCACCACTAGGAGGTGGCTCCATGACACTAAGTGCTTGTCCTTTGTGGCCACATGCATCTCCCCAGTGCTAAGAATATTCAGGGCACGTAGTAGGCGCTCAGTAAGTCATTGCTGGGTGAAAAAAGGATGGAAGAATGAGGCCTTTACCTGACAGAACACAGGCTCTTGGTTGCATATAAAAATTTGCTTCCCCAGAGAAGAAGGTGATTCTGCTTGGGTCTTAGAATACAGGGTGCAGGAGTGCTGGTCATCCCAGCCTAAGAGAGTCCAATGGGAGGGACAGACATGACACAAAAAAGGACAATAGAGGCTGAGAAGGGCAACGGCAGGAGTGGCCCAAGGTACCCAGAGGAGGGTGGATTTGATATAATTCTAACGGGGTGGGAAGGGGCAGTCAGGGCTGATGATGTTCAGATGCACTTGGAAAACTAAAAGTGATGTGGCAAGAGGTGGGAAGGGCAGGCTGTGAGGCCAGGTCAAGGCAGGGAAGTGTGACACAGCATGGTGCATAGTGGAACTACCTGCAGTAAGCCCCAGCTAAGAGAGTGGGCAGCTGGCTGGAAAAGAAGGCAGGAGCTGACTGGGGTATTTTGTCTTGCTGCCTTTTCTCTTTAACACTTGCCATCAACTAACAACTCGATACACTTGACTCATTTATCTTATTTTGTTTGGTGTTTGTTTGTTTGTTTTGAAACAGGGTCTCCCTCTATCACCCAGGCTGGAGTGCAGTGGTGCAATCATGGCTTACTGCAGCCTCAAACTCCTGGGCTCAAGTGATCCTCCTGCCTCAGCCTCCTGAGCAGCTGGGACGAGAGGTGTGCACCACCACACCTGGCTAATATTTAAAATTTTTTTGTGTAGAGATGGGGTTCCACTGTATTGCACAGGCTGGTCTTGAAATCCTGGGATCCCATTATTCTCCTGCCTTGGCCTCCCAAAGTCTTGGGATCACAGACGTGAGCCACCACGCCTGGCTCATATGTATATATACACATACATATACACATATATACATATATATACACACATACATATACACATATATATACATATACACACATATATACATATACACATATATATACATATATATATATTTAATTGTCTGTTTTACCACTAGGATGGAAACACTATGAGGGCAGTGATTTTACCATTTTAGAATTGTATTCCCAACACAGAAACTCTGCTTGGCACATAGTAATTGCTCAATAAAGAGCTCTTGAGTAAGTGCTACCGAGCTTCGGCACTGAGTGTGAGTATCCAACAAGCGAAGCATCAGTACCTGATAGTCTCAGGTGTTTTGTGAATAAATGTTCTTCATTTTCACAGAGATTTTTAAAAATTCACTCTGGTATGATATAGGAGCTGGCATCCAATCTGTGACTTCATAGATGTTATTGCTTAGGGTGAGGCCAAAATAAAAAAACAAAAAAGTTGAGTTCTTTTAAAGAAAAATATGTGTAGACCAAAGTGCAAAATCCAGGTGGAAAACAGCACACCCAAGATGGACACAACCAAACTAACATTCTAGAAAGATGGCTCAGGCAATACCCTGGGGTGAAGGTCAGGGTACAGGAGAGGAGGCCGTTCCATTGGTCCAAGGGAGAGGAAATGAGGCTTGAGATAAGGGCTGGCGCTGCAGGCGAGAAGCAGTGGTGTGAAGGGAGCTGGCTGGACCGGGAGCAGGTGAAGAAGCTGGCAGGGTAGCCCAGGAGGTGTCATGGCTCCCATGGGTCTTATTTATTTATTAACTTATTTATTTATTTTTGAGACAGAGTCTTGCTCTTGTCACCCAGGCTGGAGTACAATGGCATGATCTCAGCTCACTGCAACCTCTGTCTCTGAGGTTCAAGCGATTCTCCCGCTTCAGCCTCCTAAGTAGCTGGGATTACAGGCACCTGCCACCACGCCCAGTTAATTTTTGTATTTTTACTAGAGATGAGGTTTCACCATGTTGGCCAGGCTGGTCTTGAACTCCCAACCTCAAGTGATCCACCCGCCTCGGCCTCCCAAAGTGCCGGGATTACAGGCATGAGCCACCATGCCTGGCCCTGTCTTCTTTTAAGACTTAGTACAGGACCTTCTACGTGGTAGGTACTCAGTACATATTTAACAAATGAGTGGATGAACAAGTAACTGTGAGTCTCTTCATCCAAATAATCCTGGGGACTTCTGATGCCCTGCTCTGGGGAAAAGATGCCTCTATAGAGGAGACAATTAGAAGGAGGCCGGGGGCCCTGCAGAGGGACGGTCTGCCCTGTCTGTCAGGCTGGCTGCAGGGGAGCCCTCTTCTGGCCAGCCTTTGCCGCTTTGCAAAGTGACAGGTTCAAAGAATGAGAAGTTCCTGCTGCAGATAGGAAAATGATGAGGGCAGGGCCTGGCCTGAAAGACAACGTCTTTGACACTCTCATTAATCACTTTTGGCCCTGAGTCCTGGGGGCCGTGAGGGGCAGAGGTGAGTGGAAGACAGGGGACCAGAATGCTTAACTCACTCAGTCCTTCTCCTGACAGTGGAGAGGGCTGGGAGACTGACTCCATGTCCTAAGTTGCTCGTGTGGACTTTTCACGAGTCATTCCAGATTGGCTGCAGAAAACATCGTGCGCAAACCTAGGTGACATTCCAGGAGGGACCAGGACAGTCCCCCTGCCCGCAGGCAGTCACATTCACGGCAGAATGACCAGGGAGGGGGTTGACACTCGGAGAGTCCCTTCCGTGTACCACTCACCACAGCAGGAGCTTTACATATGTTGTCTGAGGTCATTGCCATGACAACTGTGCAGGATGGGTAGTTTTTGTAGACGACGCCTCAGAGGTTTGGAGGACTGAGCTCCTTAGCTAGGGCCAGACAGCCAGTAGGTATCGTCACTGGAATTCGAACTGGGCTCTTTCGAATTCTAAAACCCATGTTCTCTCTAATACTCACAGCCTTACACTCTATCCAAAATAGACCTCTGGGCTCTGTGCCTAAACAATAGAAAATGTAGACCAACGACATGAGACTTGGGACAGAACTATTTTGGGATGTTTTTGTGGCTAGATGCTCTGGACCTGGGGAGAAAGCCTTAAGACAAAATCTGTTAGGTCAAGGGCCTCAGGCAGATCACTTATCTGTTTATGCAACCCATAGGGAAGGGAGCTGCAGTAGAGGGTACAGCACACACAAAGGCATGGAGGTGTGAGAATGGCAATTTGTTCACAGAGTGGAAATGAGAGAGGGTGGATGTACCTGGAGCGACGAGCTGGGCTGCTGGGCCCTTACAGTCTTACGGTTCCTTCTGTAAGAGCAGAATCTGCTGTGAGACAGGCAGGGTGCTTTAGGGTAGGAGTCAATGCTTGCACCACTCAGAGCTTCTTTGATGGTAATGAGACTCGGCCCCCAGCCTATCTAAATGGGAGACATTCTCGAAAATATTAGAGTTATCTAGAAGTTGGTGGGTGAACGGTATTGAAGGGGTGTGGAAATAACTGTGGTATTTTTTGAAGAACTTACAAGTGGCATCTTACTCTCTCATAACGTATGTTTCCAGCAGAGTAATGAGTAGGACAATCAGATTCACATTTATCCCATAGCTTGTGTTAAAGAAAAGGAGCAGGAATTCGGAGACAGTCATTTCACCCATAGGATGTGACTGATATTTTCCATATTCACACAGTGTGGCCCAGTGTTAATGCAGGTCATCAACACTCTTTTATCAAGCTTTTACCACTTGCCAGGAACTGGGACCAGGCAGACACAGCCTCTCATTGAGCTTATAACCCTGGTATATCTAGGGAGGCCAGGAAATGGATAACTAAACACATCATCGCATCCAAGACCTTTGGCCAAGTCATTGCAACTTTTTCACCTTAGTCTTCATAGTCTTCAAACTGGGGAAAATTTTGTAAGTGAAGTCAAGACAGAGATGGGAATGGCTATCTATAGTCACAAATACTAACATGGCACTTTGGAGGATACGATTTGGTTTCCGTCTCTGGAAGTGTCCTAAGAGAAGACATTATCTTTGTTCATGTTCTCCCATAAAAATCCAAGAGTATTTGTAGTTTGGGCCTGAACCATTTGTCCTTGTCCTAAAGTGGTGGCGCTCAGGCAGTGACGTTCTAAAATTTAACTTTGTTTCTTCCTGCCAATACCTTTCCCCTTGTGGGGCCCAGGATTCTCTTGCCCCTTCTTCCGTTTTCTCTGTTCCTCATGCCAATCTTAGTCAAAGTGTCTTTGCTAATTCTGAAACCATAGGGTTTTTAAACCTGTCATTCTGTGTTTGCATGTGGAGTAGGGGATGAGGGTGTCTCCTCAACCTTACTTTCCCTGGTAATTAGCTTGGAGATTCACGGAAGTTCGCTGTCAGTCAACTCCACTGTTGTGACTGGTCTTCTGTCTGACACCATGTACTCTCCAAGAGCCCCACTCTTGAGCTGCAGAACAGGCGTCGAGCAATTTCACTTTGATGCCACTAGCTCCACAACTGCCATTTCTAGGTGGTCCCAGACCCCTTAATCCCACTGGTCTCCTGAAATACTGGTTCTGGTGGCTAGATATTTGTTTTATCCTAGAAGGAAAAGTCAAGATGTAAGCTTTCCTGTGGCAAGAGAGCTCCAAGATAACCAGTAGTCAAAGCAGACACATTCGCTGAGTCTGTCAATGGAGAAGACTCCAGGGGAATGGAAAAAAGTCCCAGGAAGCTTGAAATCCCTCCCCTTCATGAGGCAGAAAAGGAAGTGGAATCTTTGAGAGGTGAGATCATGTTGTAAGATCACATTGTAAGCAGAGCTGGGACTTGAAAACAGATCTTCCGACTCAGTCCAGAGGGGGCAAAAATAGAGAAACCTTGGCTTAAAAAACTCAGGGGATTTGGACAGTTGTAAGGGAACCAAAAACAGCTGCCTGCCCTTGGAAATCTCCATGGCCTTGGAGACTGTGCTCAACACATTGGGTGTGTTCTTTTATCCAATCCTTACTGTAACTAAACATTTTAATCAATGGCCAAGTCATCAATTAGGTTAAACAACTTGCTCAAAGCTTTGCCCTGAGAACACAGCAGAGTCTATGGTCATACCACTCTGAATGTGCCCTATCTCTTCTGATCTTGTGAAGCTAAGCAGGGTCAGGCCTGGTTAGTACTTGGATGGGAGACTATGGCGAAGCTGAGCCAGGATTTGAACCCAACAATTGAGCTCTGTCCTCTCTCACATGCTGCTTCTGCTGAGTCAGACAAAAGAATTAGGGTTTTGCTCTTAAGACCTAGTCATCTTTTGGGAGATGTCTTTCTCCAGGAAGACCTCCCTAAATGCTCCAAGCCACAACCAGCACATCTCCCAGATACAAATATCTAACTTTTAGGAAACTTACTCAGCAGCCCACCCCACCCCACCAGTTTCCCATGGATCTGAAGCTCCATGTCTTGAAGACAGCGGTTCCTGCCTTCCTCATACTTTCGAGTACCAGTTCCCTCTACCCCACAGTTCCCAAATTTTAATTCAGGACCAAACTCTCAGGAGACACTCGAAGACTCACAAAGTCAAAGGGGAAAGACGGAGAAAGGGAAGCTGTGGGAACCAGAACTTGCCTGTGACTAATGCTGATCTTTCACTGAAATCAACTCTTTAGGAAGCTCTTTGAAAAAAAATCAACTAATTTTAAGTGAAGTAATTTTTTTTTAACTATATGAATTTCCTCATCTGCCATGGGAGGTAATATATTCAAAGCACCTAGGCCCACATGGATATTACATAAATGGAAGTCATTATTATTATTATTATTCAAGATCCATTAATTTCATTGGTTAGTTGAATAAGGATATATTTCCCCTGTTTAATCTAAATTTATCAAGTGTAAGATGGTGGCCAAAAAAGTCATGGTGTAAAGACAATACTTTAATCCTGAGTATCATTCTTATGCACATAAATCAGCCCTCTCTCTGAATTCTTTTAGTGTTTTCACTTGAGTCTCACTCCCCAACAGTTGGTTGTGGCAATGACTGACCTCCCAGCCTCCTCTCACTTCTCTCTTTGGCTGGGGTCCCCAGTCAGTGACTCTAAGGGAGAAATGAGTATGGCAGTTCTCCTTTATCCAAGTATGATATGTTCTAAGACCTCCAGTGGATGCCTGGAGATAATTCTCTTTCCCCTTCTTCCGTTTTCTCTGTTCCTCATGCCAATCTTAGTCAAAGTGTCTTTGCTAAGCTAACACTTTGTCTTAGCAAAGACAAAGTATATATACAGCATATTTTTCCCTAGACATACACACCTATGATAAAGATTAATTTATAAATTAGGCATAGTAAGAAATTAGCAATAATAACGAATAATAACAGAACAATTAGAACTATATACTATTCATAATGTCACAGAGGATTCACTGTTACCATAGATCTTAGCAATCTCAGTACACAATGTTTTTCCCATCCTTAAGTCCAGAACTTTCACCTTTTCCCCTAAAGGAAGCACTTTACAGCTTCTCTTTGGCACATCTGATTGCCAGCATCAGGACTCTAGTGCTTTGGGGCTGTTACCCAGTGAAATAAGGGTTACTCGAACACAAGCTCTGCGATACGCAGCAGTCCAGCTGATCGCTGACATGGCTGCTCAGTGACTCACAGGCAGGGAGTGTCTACCGCAGGGATGTGCTGAACACAGGGAAGATTCATCTTTTCTTTTCTTTTCTCCTTTCCTTTTCTTCCCTTTCCTCTCTTCTCCTCTCCTCTCCTTTCTTTTCCCTTTTTATTTTTCTTTTCTTTCTTCGAGGTCTCACTATGTTGCCCAGGCTGGCCTCAAACTCCTGACCTCAGGTGATCCTCCTAGCTCGACCTCCCAAAGTGCTATGATTACAGGTGTGAGCCACCACACCCGGCCAGAATTCATGTCTTGAGGGACAGAGCCAAAGCTAGAGGGAGCAAGATTTGATCACACCACTCAGAATGGCACACAGTTTAAAACTTAAGAATTGTTTATGTTTAGAATTTTCCATTTAATATTTCAGCCCATGGTTGACCACGGATAACTGAAACCCTGGAAAGGAAAACCACGGATAAGGGGGGACTACTGTAATATACCTGGAATTTGAGGTTTTAATAGGGGGGTTCTGAGGACTCCCAGAGCAAAGAGGTGGGTCTCAAAAGGCAATAAGAGCATCTCTGGCCACAAAGTCAGAGAGATGGAAAGTAAGTTGATAGCCAAGAAAAAAACAACATGGTAGTGTATGGAACACTGGGACTGGAGTTGTCTTTCTGGAAACAGCCATATGCATGATATCAAGGTCTTTCCTCACCTTTGATGCTGCACTTTTATTACTTATATAAGAATTAGGCTTCCAAGTTTCAACCAGCTTCTTCATCTTGAGACATGAGGGAGAGTGGGGTAGAGTGATGGATTGGGCTGGGTGGATTTATTTATAATTTGGTCATGTAATAAACATTTTTTGAGCAACTACTATGTGAGACACAGGATGCTGGACTTGGAAGGCAAGGCACTGAACATGATCCTGCTGCCTGCCTTGTTAGAGAAAGGTACCAACCAGTAATGCTCATGAAGAGGAGGTGAGGAGATAGAAGTGTTCACAAGGTATCATGGTAATGACATGCACCTTTCCTTTGATTGCAGGAAGACTCACACATTCCTGGATTCAAGCACAGCATGCAGCACATGGCAACTCTTAATAAATCGTTGAATGAATGAATGAGTTACCACAGTTATTTACCAGTCTGTCTCCACTATGGGGCTGTGAATCCATCCTAAGTAATTGCTTATCCATGTAATATACTATAGAGTCGGGATAGGCTAAGAGACCCCAACATCTAAGAAGCCTAAAACAACAAAGGTCAGTTTTGCTGAAGTTACAGGTCACCACGGATCAGTGTGGAAGTTCTGCCCATGAAGATTCGCACTGATGAAGCAGCTGACGTCTTGGATGTGGTGGGGTACTATGCCGATTATGAAAATCACTCTATGGAGGGTCCAGCTAGCACTTGCAGTTAGATCTGCCAGCCTGGACGTGGTTCACATGGTTTCTGTTCAGGACTCACTACCCAGAACAAGGAGGAGAGGAGATACACAAAAAGTGTGAGCTCTGTAGATTGTTTTAGGTGTGTGCATGTACGTGTGTAGTAAGGGAAAGGAGGAGTGAATGGGCCAGTGAATGGGAGGAATCCCCTTTGCCTGCTGCAGTGGGGCTGTTGTTCTAGGGCCAGGTACCAGTGTAATAATACACAGATGGACAAGTGGGCAGAATGGCTCATGGCCAATCAGCTGGTATGTATGGTGGGGGACAGTGCAGAGGCACTACCTCTGGGATGCAGCAGGTGGTATGATATGGAGAGAGTTCTTCAGTCTTTTGGTCAAGCCACTTCATCTTTGTGAGCCTCTACCTCCTCTTCTATGAAATGGGATTAAGATGAGCACCTGCTCCAATGGTGCTGTCAGGACTGAGGGGAGAACACAAGAGTGCAGCGTACATGTGCCCAGTAGGTGTTCATGATGAGGCCAGGGGACAAGGGTCTGGAGGGAGCTTCCTAAGTGACAGATTATTTCTTTCCACTAAGCCTAGGAGGTGGGAGTGAGGATGGGGTGGGGTGGGGAATACTCCACCTGGCCCGTTCTCAGGTGCCTGGGAGTGTGGGCGGGGGCATGCCTTTCCCCTGGTTCTCTGGCTTGTGGGACTTAATCACACCTCAGTTACTGGCAGAGCTGTCCGGGTGGCACTGAGTCACATCCTCCCCTCTAGGGGAGCTGGGTCTCTGAACTCTCACTGAACATCTTGAGTGTTTTGACCCAAACAATAAATCCCGAGAAGAACAGCGTGGCCCCCAGACTGGCCTCGTTGCATCTGTTATGCCATCCACGACCATGGGGTGTGGACATGAGTTTCCCAGCCCTGGGGTTGAAATCAGCCACCCCCTCTCCCCCACAAACAGCTGAATTGTGCGTAACTGTACCCATCTCATGCAAGAAAAATGTAGTCGTCTCAGACTAAGGGTTATGATCATGGCTTGTAGGAAACCTGCGTTCATATCCTGAGTCTTTTGCCTCTGGCTGCAGGATTTTGAGCAAGCCACTTCACCTCTCTAAGCTTCAATTTCCTCGTCTGTCAAATGGTAATAGTAATGATGGCACTAGCCTGTTAGGATTACTGTGAAAGTGAATTCAGACAATGCATAGTAAAAGTGGAAGGTTGGAACGTAATATAGGTTAGCAATCGTGATTACCTTTCCCCACAGTAGCCACATTTCTGTAGTCAAACTAGGACGACAGATTTTGCAATAACAGACATAGAGTTGTTTAAAAATTAAGGAAGAAACAATGGCATTGCTCAGCTAAATGAAAAGAACTGGAAGAACGAATTAGCCAAAACTCTCGGCTGAAAGAAATCAAACCACCCAAGAAGCATTACAACAGGGAGCCCACCGACTCAATACATCAGTTTCAAATGAGGACCCCAATCCTGAGAAATAAATTCCCACCAATCTGCCGGCCACCTTGTGCAGCCAACATCATGCACACAAGTCGCATTGTCAGATGCTTGTTTGCAATTCTTCCCTGTGACTTACCAAAGGTATAGCCCTGGGCAAGCCATTTCACTCTTTTGCACCTCTCTTTCTCTGCCTGATAAATGGGAGTAATGATCAGGACCTCTTAGGAGTGTGAGAATTAAGAGGGCTGTGGCTTGCTCATAGCAGGTGTTTGGTATTTGCTAGTTTCCAATCTTTCTACTTTTTCTTGGCCAAATCTTTATGGAAAACAACTGTAATATCTTGTAACCCTGGGACCTGTCTCCATTTGGGCACTTAGTCTCAATGCTTATTGAGACTGTCTACCACCCATGATGCCTTGGTGTTTGCCTTAGAGAACTGAAATCACAGTCCAACATGGAATGGAAGCTGGATGTGATCTAGGGGCTGTTCACCAAAGGAGTGACCTCCAGCAGTGGCTATGTGCTTCTTGGGCTTGGGTCTGGGCAACCAAGTGAGTTACACCTTCCTCCTCTGGCTCACTGCCCCTAATGGCTCATACATGGTTGCACCTCCAGCTTGCAGGTTTACAGATGTCACCATGGCCGTGGAACCCTTCTCAGTCAGGAACAAGATTTGACACCTCTTTCTCTCTCTCTGGCGAATGGAGGTGTGGGTGGGTACGGACTGAGGCTTGAACCACAGCTCCCACCCCAAATGAGCCAACACCCCTGTTTTGTCACCAGGCTTTTTTTAAAAAAAATCTAAGTTGTGATTAATGGCATCTTGAGGTTCCCTATACAGAAATAAGGTCATGGTGAAGAATATGGCTGATCTGAAACTCCGGTGAACTTCAAGGGCAGGAGCAGAATGATAATTATTCTGGTTTTGGCTCATCTTCCTTCTCTGTGGCCTGTGACTTCAAGGTCGGGGGCTGTCCCTGCCTCTCAGACTTCCTTTCATGCAAATCGCCCTGAGTGAGGGGTGAGGGGTAGCAACACCAGAAAAGGAAGCAAAGGGATGTAACGAACGCCAACCTCCATGGACCTACTTTCTATTTTGTAGGGAAGCCTCTAAGAGAGAGGCTTGGCCTTAGCTCCATTGCCACCCAAGCAAGGTCTTGCACACTTCCATAAAATCCCAAATCTAGAAGCTAGCTATGGAGATGAATCTGGTCCATTCATTTCTCAAGAAATGAATGCATTGGCTTCATTCCAGAAAAGATCACAGCTCTGAAGGGCTTATGGGTTTTTCTGCAATCCTGTTTTTTTCCATCCTGCATGCTGACAGGAGTTCAAGTCTCCAAGCTACCTCTTCTCGGGGGGGGGTGGAAGGAGGTGAAGGGCCTAGAAGATCAGGGAATATGGAGCTTTGGGACAGAAGAGACAGAGGAAGCCCCTGAAAAGCAGATCCCTTCTCCAGCCAGCTCCCACAGAAGGTACCCCTTTAAAAAGCATCCTAGTGTATGAGTTCTATCGTGTGCTGGCCTAAGGACTGCAGGGGGCTTTTTCTTTGCTGGCTTGAGACAGTGGGTGGCTGTGTGTGATATATTTCTTGAGAACCCAAAGTAGTAGTAAGGCTTGCAGTCAAGGAGATGTGGCCAAGGGCAGAGGAGCATGTGTGGAGTGGAGGAAGGAGAAGAGATGAAAAGCTGGGAATCCTGCCTCCCTATCTAAGCCTGTGAGAACCTGAGGTACTTAAACCAGTCTTTGGGCCATAGATTCCCCATCTGAAAGCAAGGGACTGGAATCCATCATCTCTCCGCTCCTCTGATTTACAGACAGGCTACCAAGGGAAAGATTTAGTCTTATTCCCATCATTGCCTTAGGTGGGGCTGGCTTGTTTCCAGTAATAATCCCAAATCTACATGCAGTGACTTTCTGGCCCAACCATCTCTCAGGAAGTAAATACACTGGTGACAGTAGGAAGGAGGAGGGTGGAGAAAGTTTCTACTGGCCTGGTTTTGTGTGGGTTGAAGTCCAGGCTTGGAAGGAGATCTCTTCCTGTTGTAATTCACTGAGTGCGTCTAAGCAGTGTGGCTTGGGAGGTCACCATGCACTGACCAGAACCCTATACACAGACATAGACAGAGACACTCACACACACTCTCTCCCTCTAATTTGTGAGTACAAAGACATGGCCAAAGATTTTTTTTTTTTTTTTTTTTTTTGAGACAGAGTTTCACTCTTTTCAATCTAGAAAATAGTGCACTGGTGCAATCTTGGCTCACTGCAACCTCCGCCTCCCAGGTTCAAGTGATTTTCCTACCTCAGCCTCCCGAGTAGCCGGGATTACAAGTGCCCGCCACCATGCCTGGCTATTTTTTTTTTCTTTTGTATTTTTAGTAGAGATGGGGTTTTGCCATGTTGGCCAGGCTGGTCTCGAACTCCTGATCTCAGGTGATCCACCTGCCTCGGCCTCCCAAAGTGCTGGGATTACAGGCAGGAGCCACTGCACCCAGCCATGGCCACAGTTTTTAAGTGAGAACCATGGTAGGGCCCTAGCTCCCTGCTTCCCCATTTACAGACAGGAGTGTACAGACTTCACAAGGCCCATAACCTCCATGGGTTACTAATAAATAAAATTTCCCAGCCTCCCAATGTATGTAAATACCCTCAAATATCATAATACAAATAAGGCCATTTAGTGCAGCTACACAAATGCCCAGTAACCTTGAGCACGTTATGTAAAGCTTTCGGAATGGAATTTGTGTAGCTGCAAAAAAAAAGATGTTGAATTACCCACTCTCCGAAATCCCTCTGTCCTCTGTAAGTACACACGAGTAGACTGTGACAGCCTCTGGGTAATTCAAGCATTAAAATAATATCCACAACCCCTCAATTGCTTATTTTCTCTCCCACATATAACTCTGTTGATATTGATAAAGACTGTTGATATTGATGAAGAACTATCAATATCCATCTCTATCGCTATGGAAGGTAAGTTGTTCCAAACTTGATTTGGAGCGTGATGTGATGTTTCTGAGGGATGTGACTTGAGACATCTGTCCAGGTTTCTTCCTTGCTTAGTCAGTGTTTTCTTCCAAATATGGTATAAAAGGTAGAATATGGAGCTTGGTGGCACCACCAGGGAGGTGATGAGGAAGAAGGTGCCGCCTGTAATAGTAGCAAAAGGAGGGAGTATCTCCCCGACCCCTCAGACTCCAACAGCAAAACGGGCGTCCACACAGAATATCGGATCCAGGAGGGATTTTGCCGCCTGCTGTGGTCTCCAAATTCTCCAAATAGGTCCCTTCAGACAAACAAGGGTGGTTTGTTCTCCCAGCGACAGGCACGTGTGAGCCAATACTTGGGCGGGGGATGTCGATGGGGGTAAAAGAAAACCTTTGCCTATTGGGCAGCAGGCGGGGGCCCCCACCAGGGCGTCTCTGATGAAAACGTTCAGCTTGATGTGGCGTCTCTGGTTCCTCTGAACGCGCTCGGAGACAGAGGCGTTGAGCGGCGCTCTCTGCGTTTGAAGGTGTTTCTCTACAGCAAACACCAGGCGGAGAAGAGAAAAACCCAAACCACTTCAAGTGGATTCCGATTTTGAAAGCCACCACATGAAAAGTGCAGAAACCTAAGCCCCCTTTAGTACAAGCCCAAGAGTAACAGGCTCAGGTCGGGGCGGGTCGCCTGCTCCTGGGCTGCCAGCCCCCTGGAGGCCCTGTGCGTGTGACTCTGCAGCCAAAGACATCAGTGGAGGGGGCGGTGGGAGCTTTCATCTCTGCACACCGACTTGCTCAGAACTAGACCACAGCGCCGCTCCATGCGGATGCCCTAAGTAGGACAACTTTCATTCGTGACCACGTGGCCGCACCCACCTCTGAACTTCCTGAGGTTTGGCATAGACCTGGGAAGACTTATAACCTTCAGAGAAGACCCTAAAGCACACCAACAGCCAATACTCTCAGTTAAAGTCGTTCATTCATTCATTCATTCATCCATTCATTCATTCTTTCCTCCCAACCATGTTGTTTTAAACATCCCAACACAACTTCCCCTCACCACCCACAATTCGGTAATGAGAGGAGCACCCAATATTTTCCCCTGCTGTCCTCCACATTGACCTGGTTCCTTTGGTCTTGGCACCTGTTTGCCAACTCCTAATAATTGGCTTTTGCTTGACTGACCCCTTGCCAAAGCCTGATCCAAGACCCTAAACTTAGAAGAGTTTATTTTGTCCCTCCTCTTCTGCATTTCATGTAATCCAAAATGTGTCTAAATTCTAAATTACAAAATACAGAAGTAAGAAGTATGTTAAAATGACATTGTACTGAAGTTATTGACAATACAATGTGGGAAAATTCACCAAAGTTGGAATTCTTGTTTTGTTTTGTGGTATCCGTGTTTTGCTGGGGCCCTAAGATGCATTTAATCAGACCCTCAGGGAATTCCGCATGACTCTCTGCTCCCTGATCCCTACTTTCAAACCCTAGGGAACCTCCGCTGGCCCCAACCCCAGCTGAGGCACATTGCATCCCACCAGCTTCTGCAGTGATCAGAGCATTTATCTAATCTCCGGGCTCAGACAGTGCTGGGAAAGAGAAGTTCCATGACTCGAAAAGAGCATTGAAAGTGGACGTTAGGCTTTTCAGTGCTGCCACATGAACCCATGCTCCATTTTATCCTGATGGGTTAAAGTTCCATTTGCTGCTGTAACAAATTACCACAAACTTGGTGGCTTAAATCAACATAAATTTGTGTTTCAGTTCTAGAAGTCAGATGCACAAACAGGTCTCATTGGGCTAAAATCAAGGTGTCTGAAGGGTTGTGTTTCTTCCGGAGGCTGTGGGGGAGAATCTGTTTTCTTGCCTTTTCCAGCTTCTAGAGGCCGCAACATTCCTTGGCTTTTGGCTCCTTCCTCTGTCTTCAAAGGCAGCAATGGCAGGTGAAGCTCTTCTCACGTTGTTTCACTCTGACCACCTCTGCCTCCTCCCACTGTAAAGAACTCTCGCGATTAATTATGCCCACCCAGATAGTGCAGGGTAACGTCCTTATTTTAATGTCAACTGATTAGCAAACTTAATTCCATCTGTAGATGTAATTTCCCTTGCAATTCCCATGTAATATAGCATATTCACAGGTTCTAGGGATTGGGACATGGATATCTTTGAGGGACTAGTATTCTGTCTGCCATAGCTGGAGGTCTGTGGGATCCAGCTGGGTTCCAGGTACTTTGTGTCTGGCTTTTTTTTGTTTGTTTTTTTGTTTTTTTTTTTTTTTTAAGACAGTCTTACTCTGTCACCCAGGTTGGAGTGCTATGGCACGATCTCGGCTCACTGCAACTTCTACCTCCTGGGTTCAAGCAATTCTTTTGCCTCAGCCTCCCAAGTAGCTGGGATTACAGGTATGCACCACCATGCCCGGCTGATTTTTGTATTTTTAGTAAAGATGGGGTTTTGCCATATTGGCCAGGCTGTTCTCGAACTCCTGACCTTAGGTGATCCACCTGCTTGGCCTCCCAAAGTTCTGGGATTACAGGCATGAGCCACCTTGCCCAGCCTTTTTTTTTTTTTTTTTTTTTTAATTTTCAATTTTCAGAAAAAAGAACAAATAATAGAGCTGAGTCTTTATGGCTCAGAAAGATCCATGAGCCCATGGTCACTCGGACACTAGTCAAAAATGCAGATATCTGGTTTACCGGCTGAGATTCAGGTTTTGCAATTCCAGGAGCAACACAGCCATTTGCATTTCAACAAGCTCCCCAAGGGGACCCCAATGCAAATGCACTAGGAGCCACATCCTGAAGGCTCTGGTGTCCAGGGAGCACTGACAGCACTTGAACTTTTGGGTCCTCAGTCCACCTCCAAGTATGAAGCCTAGTCATTGAGAACATAAGCAAGGACCCTACTGTATAGCCTGGCAGTCAGGGCACTCCATAGTCCAGGCTTTTGTGGGTCGATTCTGGAGCCCAGGGAGATGGGGTCCAGGGGGTTGAACTTCAGCTGCAAAGAATGATCTTTGTGCCATCAGCACTCCTACCCTCTGCCAAGTCAGGGCAGCCAGGAGGACTATCCCCTTGTAAGACTCAGTGCAAGGGATCAAGGCTGTGAGTCATTGTTCTATGGTGAAGAGCTTCATTTTTATTGAAAATATTCTAGACAGTCCAACATGGTATAGAGGAAAGGATAAGGACTTCGGGATCCAGTTAGGCTTCAATTCCAGTTCAGGGATGAGTAGCCGTGTGATTTTGCATTATGTTCCCTAAACTCTCTGAGCTATAAAATAAAGCCTACTGCATGGTAGTGACCTTAACTGAGATATGTGTATGTTGAGTTTCTAATACACAGAATGGACAAAATAAAGGCCTTCCTCTCTACATCTAAAAAGAATAATAGCGTCCAGGCGCGGTGCCTTACGCCTGTAATCCCAGCACTTTGGGAGGCTGAGGCAGGTGGATCACTTGAGATCAGGAGGTTGAGACCAGCTTAGCCAACATGGTGAAACTTTGTCTCTACTAGAAAAACCCAAATTAGCTGGGTGTGGTGGTGCTCGCTTGTAATCCTAGCTACCCAGGAAGCTGAGGCAGGAGAATCCCTTGAACTCAGGAGGCGGAGGCTGCTGTAAGATTGTACCATCGCACTCCAGCCTGGGCGACAGAGCAAGAATCCATCTCAAAAACAGAGAACAATAGTAATAGTTACTACTTATTGAGAAGTTGCGTGATTGTTACTCTGCTAAACTCTTGTTGTTCATTATTCACTGAGTACTCACAACTCATCAAATGGAAGTGATTTAACAGGACCGACTTCATAAAGAGGAAACAGAGACACGAGCAAGGAAAGTGACTTGCTCAGACTCACAGACCTAATGATGAGATGGGATCTGAACTCAGAGGCTAAGTCCAGAGTGCAGTCTCTTCAGCGCACTGTCTTGGACAATACAGATTGTAAACATTCTGCTCCATTGTCAATCACAGCTACTTTTTAATTTGGAATACATGCTGCTTTTTTATTTGGAAAATATGGTCAATGAATGGACAAAACTTACCACCTCATGATATTTTACTTTCATTTTTGATGACGGGAAAGGCAAGAGGAGAACCATAGTGAAGTATCTCTTCTGTGCAGAAATTGAAAGGAAGGTCACTGGAAACCTTGTATTGATCAAAAAATAGATTTGAAATAGGCTGGGCCGGGTGTGGAGGCTCATGCCTGTAATCCCAGCATTTTGGGAGGCCAAAGCGGGCAGATCACGAGGTCAGGAGGTCGAGACCATCCTGGCTAACACGGTGTAACCCCGTCTCTACTAAAAATACAAAAAATTTGCCGGGTGTGGTGGCGGGCGCCTGTAGTCCCAGCTACTCGGGAGACTGCGGCAGGAGAATCTCTGGAACCCGGGAGGCGGAGGTTGCAGTGAGCCAAGATTTTGCCATTGCACTCCATCCTGGGGACAGATCAAGACTCCATCTCAAAAAAAAAAAAAAAAAAAGAAAAAAAAGAAAAGAAAAGAAAAGAAAACAGGCCATAGACTCCACCCTGGAGGTTTTCGTGCCGGTCTGCAGGTCCTATCTGAACAGTGTGCATTTCGGGGCTTTTTATACAGCAGGCTCCTGACCCTTTAGACTGGTCTAAATAAATGTTTACAGCAGGCCTTCTTGGGACTTGGGGACCCCACCACAGACTTGTCATCCAAGAAAGGAAGATTGTGAAAGGAGCTAATGTTTACCCAGCTTTCTGTGGCCACCATTTTTCTGTCTTTCTGTCTCTCGAAACATTTCCCTGGAGACACGTCTCCATTACACAAGCTGGAAGGAGCTTGGGAAAGCATCAAAAAGCACAAATGTGTGTGAAACATAAAAGAAACTTTAAAAATTTGGGTGGAAACCAAACCAGGCTGAGTTGGGTAATGCAAGTGAAGGACCGGGTTGGGACTGAGCAACTTGGACATCACCCATCAGTGCCAATCAGAGGTCACCGTACTGGGATCGGAGTGCAGGAGCCACATCTTGTGCTCTGAGAAAGGATGGTCATGGCAGTGATGGAGATGAATGATGACACCGATGATGAAAGGGATAAAGCTTCCAGGTTCGTTTCCTGGGATTGCCTAACAAATGACCACAAAACGTGTGGCCTAGAACAACAGAAATTCATTCTCCCCACAGTTCTGGAGGCCAGAAGTCTAAAATCGTGGTGTCGGCAGGGCTGTGCTTCCTTTGAAGTATCCAGGGGAGGATCATTCTCTGCCTCTTCCCACATCTGGTGGTGGCGGGCAAACCTTGACGTGCGTCAGTTTCTGGCTGCGTCACTCGTCTCTGTTCTGATTTCTCATGGTGTTTTCTCTTCTGTGTGCCTGTGTATCTACATTTCTCTCTTTTTAAATTTTAATTTTTATTGTTTTTTGAGTCTGGTATCGCTCCGTCCCCCAGGCTGGAGAGCAGTGGTGCAATCATGGCTCACTGTAACCTCAAACTGCTGGGTTCAAACGATCCTCCTGCCTCAACCTCCCACAATGCTCCTTAGGCAGACATCAGTCATTGAATCTAGGACCCGCGCGATTCAGTGTAACCTCATCTTAACCTGATTACATCTGCAAAGACCCCGTTTCCAAAGGAATTTGCATACAGAGGTACCAGGAGCTAGGACCTCAGTATATCTTTTGGGGGGTACCCATTCCACCCACAAAAGTTTCTAATCGTGTTTGACATTTATGGAGTTATGACTTTGTCATAGGACTGTAGCAGGCACTTTGCAGGGCCTAGCTCAACCCATATGGAATTGCTGCATCTGTAGGCTATCAATTGTAGAATATCAGCAATTTCATATGCTAAACTTCATATTATCTCATTTAACTCTCTGAGATTAGTACTATTACTATTATTATCTCATTTAATGCTCTGAGATTAGTACTATTAGTACTATTGTATCTGCTAACAGAGGAGAAAAAGAGCCGCCTACATCTGTCAGGGAGATGAAATAGTGGATGACTTTAGGAATTGTACAGACACTAGTCAAACTACCCCTTCCTCTCTGCGACCAGGCGGGAGTTACCTAACCCCCTGAGCTTCTATGTCTCTGTTTATAAAATGTGAGACAACTTTTCTGTAATAAGGCCTGTGTGTATAAATATGACAATTACCCAAGCCAATAATTGGGAAGTGAGGAGAAGCATCCCATAGGGTGTCTGGTCTTAAGGAGGCACTGTATCTGTGCCTGCTAAAGTGTGGTCTGGAGAACACTACACTTGGGAATTGCCTGGGAGTTGAGGGGGCCACATCTGTTAAGAATGCAGGTTCCTACGCTCTGCCCAGCGCTACTAATTTGACATCTCTCTAAGGAAAGGCCTGGAAAATTGCATTTTAATTGGTGCCCCTGGGGTAATGCCTGGGATTGCAAACATTATAAAACTGTACTAAGTGAATACAAGTTTTCTTCTTTCAACAGAACACAGCTGTCTAATCAGGACTAGACTGAGTCATCCAGGTACCTGCCCCCTGCAAGTTCAGAGACAGTCTTGGGAAATGGGAGACCAGCTGACAGTCATCCTTTGCCCAAGAAGGGCAGGTTAGATGGCAACCTTTCAAGGGGAAAGTGAATCTTTAGCAAAATCTTTAGTTGCATGTTCCTGACTTTTCCGTTAGTGGGATGAAAATAAATACCACGCTTAGAAACTGCAGGTTTAAAAATCAATGCCATCTTTCTTCTGGAAGCGAAATCCCTGTGCCTTGCCAGGACAGAGAGGAAAAAGAAACAAACAAGAACTCTTCCCAAGATTTTTGTTTTCCCTCCTGCAAATCCCCCGGCTTGCTTTTCCATCAACTCATTCTCTCACCTAAGCACCATTTTCTCTCGTGTTCAGAACGAAGAGGCCCTTGATTTTCAAAGTGAGCTTTTGGAAGTAAGATGCCTGCTTGAAGTATTGCTTTTTCCGTGTCTGTGTCTGAAAGCGCAAGAGCTGTTTCTGGCCTCCTTGAGCGCCGGGTTTGGGGTTTCGTGGGTAGAAGGCACTAGCAGTTTCAGAAACCAAGCCTTGCTCTCAGTGTGATTTGCGTAGTCAGGAAGCCTGTTGAGCTACCCAAACAGGGACCCGCCCTGACAGGGGAACAGGAGATGGCTCCCTGCCTTCCTGCCTGCCAGCCCCGGAGGGTCTGCCCCTTCTGCTGACACTGGATCTTCAGGGCAAAGGCACAGCCTGCTGAACATGTCTATTAATGTGGAAGTAGATGGTGTACCAGGTTCCTGGGGAATGGGGCTGTGGAAAAGTTGTGGGCTGGAGGAGGAGGGATTCAGAATTTGGAATCTTGCTCTACCCTTCAAATATATGTATATAGGATACAGCATGCTTCCTATTTTCTGGGGAAATATTCTGAAGATTCTGAATATATTTTATCATTCAGTTCTTACCTCCAACTGCTCCGGAGGTAGCCCTGTCATCAACATTTTATAGAGAGGAACCAGTGGCTTCAGATATCAGATGACTTCTCTAGGGTCACGCACATAGAAAATGGTAGAAAGCTGCTTCTTCCCTCTCCACCCCCTCATTCTCACCCTGATCCATGCACGTGAGGTCCTAGTCACCTTTCCATTGTTTCTGGCTGGGTCACTGTGACCTCCTTGAGTCTCACTGTCCTCTTTTGGGAAGTGGGAATGACAGCAATACCAGCCTAGGGTGAAGAGAAAATGAGGCCGAAAGTTACAAGAAGGTTTCACTTCTATTAAGGGACACGTAAAGGTTAGTGGCTCTGAGTTTCATTCTGCTCCATGAACGCACACTCCGTGGACTTGCTTTCTAAGTAGCTGCAGGGAATGGGACCTGGGGAAGAGACTGAAGTCGGGAGCACAGGCCAGTATAGAACAGAGATGCTCACTGCAGGTGGATCCTGGGCTGCAGGGTGACGAAGCTGGAGAGAAGGACATTCAAGAACTGACCCCTCACCCCTGCAAGTAGCTCAGATCTGACTGTACTAAAGTGTGAACCCCTGGAGGGCAAGGACCGTGGCCAGTTCCTCTCCTAATAGCATATGGTGCCTTGTGCAGGGGTTCTCTTACACCTTGACCTCCAAGCCCGCGCTTCATTCGAGTAGAGCTTCTTCATTTTTTTTTTTTTTTTTTTTTAACAACCTGCTTATTGTTTTTAAAGTAACTCTCCCAGAGCTTTGGCAGAGCACTTGCTGATTTGGGGAAATTCCAGCCTGTTCTTCATAAAAAGGCAATCTAAATTACACTGATTTGGAAAATGTTATAAATACGGGGCTCGCCCGGGACACAGTTTGCGGGCAATGGACGTGTTCTCGACGCTTTGATGTGAACCATGGTTTCTGCTGCCCCTGTCACAGGCTCCAAAGCAGGGTGGTTCTTCTGATGATGAGGTGGGGCCGCAGCAGGTAAGGAAACAGGAAGACCATCAGCCCGATAAGCTGCCCTACTAACCAGAAGTGATTTTCAGCTCTCTTGAAGAAGGGAAAAAATTACATTTAGGAAAATCCAGAAAAGGTTAAGCCAATCGCACGTGTTGCTTAACCGGGTTTGCAGCAGAAGTCACTTTATAATTGAGACTTTTTTGATAAACCTAGTTTTGTGTAAATGCCGGCAGAAGAGAGGTCTGGGAAAGACTCACCTCAACATTTGTGGGGACTGGATCAAGAGTCCAGCTGGAGTCTAAGTTTTGAAAAGTGCAAATCCAACTAAGAAACTGTTAAAACGTAACCTCTCCCCTCCTCTTTTGGCAAGTATATGTTGACAACTATTTGAAGGCCAGGTTCAAATTTAAAAGTTTTAGAACCCCTGGGATTCTGCGACAAAATCTGTATGCACAGGCCAGCTTGCGGGGCCACCACCTAAACTCATTCTCCCACCATGAGGGATCACTTGCATGTGTGTCTTATGAGTCTTCCAGGGCTGCTTGAACCAAGGACCAAGATCTTAGAGGCTTAAAATAGACATTTCTTCTCTCTGGGGTGCTGCAGTGCTATTCATACTCTAGGGCCCCTGTGGGCTCAGGCTAACACTGGACTTCAGCTGAACCCACATCTCTGTCCACTGTTTTGTCCAGCCCCTGCACTGTTAGCTGCTATCCTGGCTTCCCTTTTACTACACTGCTCACCAGGAATCACTGTCTCCCACTCTACTCCTAAGGAACTGCACCCAAGACAGCGTGGGAGCATTTTAAAAGACTCTGATACGGATTCCTTATGGAGTAGGAATAGACTCTGAAGATTTAATTTCCCTCTTCCTTGATCCACTGTCAAAGCAGTCTAGTGATAACCACCCCCCGCCCCGACCCTGAGAAAGGAGTGTCTCCCAGATCGGAGTGGGAGGGGAAGAAGCAAAGATAAAGGCAGGTGAAAATGTAGCAGGAGACAGGGAGGAAAAGAGACAGAAGAAGAAAGAGCAGAGAGGAAGAGGAAGAAGAGACGAAGACCATTAGAGGCTACCAGAGGGAAGAAGTGGAAGATAGGAGGTTGGACGGAAGATGTGCACATACCTTTTCTTGTTTTTGCACATACATTTAACAAATAGTTTCAATATGAAAAAAAAAAAAAAAAAAAAGGACATGGAGGGTAATGAGCAAAGGGTATTAGGTGAATGTTGCAGTTAATCCCAAAGTCTAGAGGGACGATCATGACAGATGAAAGAAAGCCTCTAAAAAGAGTTAGAAAATACAATCTATGGTTTAATAAAAGAGGTCAGAGGTTATAACAAATAAAGTCATAGGGCACTTAATGCCAAATATTTAAGGTGAGCTGTATTCTTGAAAAGAGGTTTATAATTCAGTTGTTTGTATATGAAATCCCATCTCGCCGGGCGCGGTGACTCAAGCCTGTAATCCCAGCACTTTGGGAGGCCGAGACGGGCGGATCACAAGGTCAGGAGATCGAGACCATCCTGGCTAACGCGGTGAAACCCCGTCTCTACTAAAAAATACAAAAAAAAAAAAAATTAGCTGGGCGAGGTGGCGGGCGCCTGTAGTCCCAGCTACTCGGGAGGCTGAGGCAGGAGAATGGCGTAAACCCGGGAGGCGGAGCTTGCAGTGAGCTGAGATCCGGCCACTGCACTCCAGCCTGGGCGACAGAGCGAGACTCCGTCTCAAAAAAAAAAAAAAAAAAAAAAAAGAAATCCCATCTCAAGCTCCTTGAGAGAGCTCACTCTTTGAAGATCTTTTTTTTTTTTTTTTTTTTTTTTTGAGGGAGTCTTGCTCTGTCGCTAGGCTGGAGTGTAGTGGCGCGATCTCGGCTCACTGCAACCTCCGCCTCCTGAGTTCAAGCGATTCTCCTTCCTCAGCCTCTTAAGTAGCTGGGACTACAGATGCACCACCACACCCAGTTAATTTTTATATTTTTAGTGGAGACGGAGTTTCACCATGTTGGCCAGGATGGTCTCCATCTCTTGACCTTGTGATCCACTAAAGTGCTTGTTGGAAAATCCATTACAATCCTTTACGCCTACAGCACACACTCTCCCCTAAACTCCTGTATTAACTGTAGAACCTTGCATGTCTGTGTGTGGCTAGCAAGGACCACACTGAGGACACCGATCTGCAATCCCACCCCAGGATAATTTGATATGGAACAATCCAACTGGAGTCCTGGTGTCTGGGGCCTGAAGGTGAGAGTTAAAAAAGGCTGAGTGCGGTGGCTCACACCTGTAATCCCACCACTATGGGAGGCCGAGGCGGTTGGATCACGAGGTCAGGAGTTTGAGACCAGCCTGGACAAGATGGTGAAGCTCTGTCTCTACTAAAAATACAAAAATTAGCCAAGCGCCGTGGGTTCTAGAAATGCCAATTAGGAAGCAAAAAGTCTGTCTGAAGTGGGGACACCCGTGGTTTCAAAGTGGAAAGGAGACTCGGAGTGGTATTTTGTAAATATCCACGGCCCAGGCATTAAGGAAGCTACCCCAAGTTCCTTGGGAGAGGAGATTATAAAACTATTAGGAGGTTGGCAGATCAATTTCTCTTTTAACTTTGTGATCATAAAAACAGCAGAACTGGGATAACCACTGATGTAGCATCAGTGATGTGGGTGCTAGGGTATCTCTCCTCTAAAAGCAAAATATTGATGGTATCGCCAAAGGGTGGGAGCCTGAATCTTTAAGGTGACTTGAATCTTTAAGTGACAGAAGTCCTGCAACTTGGAGTCTCAGGAATATTTGTAACTGGCCCCAAAGTCACCACTTCCCCAAAGACTACGGTAACAGAATGAACTCACCTCTGTTTAGCCAAAGAAGACCTTTGAGATGAGCAAGGTGCAAATTCTCAAATTACTGAGTATCAGTTTGTCATATGATCTCTCCCATCAAAATTGTAAGTAGATCTCTTTACTTTCTCTTTAGTTTAATCAATAGCATTTGCAGGTGGTTTCATTTGGGGGTTTAATATAGTCCTTTGAACAGTATTTTATCCCCTGAGGAGAATGATTTTGGGTTCAGAACTACAAAGCCGGTCTCAGGGTGGGCCGTGGGCTGTCAGCTAAACCCATTCATTAATCCAAAGGGTCCTTCTTGCTTATGAGTTTCATTGAAGGCGTGTTTCAAACCCATGAAGCAGCAAAAATGACAAATTTGGAAGTCACAAAGCTTTGCATTACTCACAAATAGTCAAAACCACAAATGTCAAACCTGTGCCTGACAAGGGTCTGTTGTACCAGATTCTGAGCTCCTTGAGGGTGGGGAATAGGGAATGTTTCTGATTCATCTTTGTATCTCTGGTGACTGCAACCAGCATAGTACCAGGCATTGTGAATATCCTTTATATGTTTAAGGTGTGAATGGATGGACGGATGGATGGATGGATGGATGAATGGATGAATGGATAGGGTTTGTGTAAATAATAATTTTTAAACTCAATGATGAACAAAGAAAACCATCTTTATAGAAAAGCATGCCGTGTTACATTAGACATACGAAACTTCCTGCCAGTTCACAATAAGTACATTCCAGAAAGTTTACACTTTGGGCCAGAATTTGCGATATATTCTTTTTAAGAGCTTTTTAAAGTTGGTAAAAAAAATTATCCTTATTCTAGAGCAGTGTAAGCATACATTGTTGTATTTTAAAAAGACCCCCAAACGCTAAATTTATAGTCCCAAATTCTACATCCATCGCCTTTAGGTCACCTGTATGCTTTTCTGATGACCGAAAGAAAGGGAATCACAAACTTTTTAAAAAACTTAAAAATATCTCTTAAGAAACATTTTGCAAGTCTTTGAAGCCATCACAAAAATCTTAGGTAGTTTCTGAAAATTGTCCAAATATGGTAGTATCACCATAACCAATTGCTCAGCGATTATTACAGGCTCTGGGTTATCTCTGACAAAGGAACTAATATTCTGAAAATGAAAGTATCTGAGAACCAAGCAGAGGCCGCACGGAACCTGCAGGCTGCTTTGGCACTTGCACTACCTCTAGAGACCTTGGGCAGACGTACTTGAACTTTCACCAAGCTGCTTGGCCTGTCCTCAAATAGACGTGCCGGTCTCTCCTGCACGGGGTAGCTGGGGAGCTCTGCTGCTTCACTCACCTTCCATTTAAGTGAAACCATAATCTACCCCCTGTATCTCCTCCTCACAAAAAAAAAGTCCCATAGTAGTGATGGCAGAGCAAGGATCCTTTGAGCACAAATTTACACTTACCATGCTCCTCAACTACAAGGTATTTTCATAAAGTTAATCTCCTGATATTTGTGCTAGAAACTGCTGGTATTAAGTGGCGATTTAGCAGAACACCAGTGACCCTTCAGCAAGCTTTGTGCCCAGGAGCTTAAAGCAAACAAGCCATGGCAAATCACCTCCATCTGCCTTCCACCCCAGCAGAACTCCCTTTGGTATGTTGCACTTCCTTCTTTCCGCCATATGCATTCTTGCAGCAAGAAGAGGTGAAGGACGGGTACTACTTCCACACCATCCAAAGGCAAATGCCCCGTTCACTCGGCAACACCACCCTTTAGAGGGTTCCACTGGGCAATTACAAAATACGTAAGTGGCAACTATACGCTGGGCTGAAGTAAGGCATCAAAAAATTTACCCAAAACCTTTACATCCAGCTCATTGCAGATGCCAAACATAAAAGGGCACCCAGAGAGAAAGCAGAGGTATTTCTAGTTCTGCAGATGTCTGCCAATGCTTTTCTCTCACTTTGACCATCATCATAGTAATCCCAATGATATAATCATCAATAATAATAATGTTAGTCATAAAACGAGGGTGGCTTTTTAAGAAAGGTTGGGAAGTTGTTTCAAACCGTGCAGGGCTGGTGTCACAGGAAAATGTCAAACTTTCCACTTTAACTTCCGTTTTTCAGGCACGAACACATCACTTTGGGGGAAATCTTGGCACTACAAGGGCTCAACCTGAGAACAAACTGCAAGTATGCACCCTGCCTCTTATCTACTCATCTGTCAGCTCTCACCTGGACTCGTTAAAAATATAGAACTCTGTGTCCAGCCAGACTGAAAATCAGCTCTCCCCCAGCCAACAGTCCGAGCCTGGATTTCCACGAAGGCACGCGGCTCTCTTTACAGATTGCAGATTTACATGGTAAAAATAGAAACGTACGGCATCACATGTATATGCAAATTTGCCAACCAAACTCAGGGCTGAAAATAGTTATTTACTATTTGGCTTGCATATTGGCCCAGAAAACCTTCCATACCTATTTCATGCTCATTTAAATTCTTTAAGAGTTTCTGACCCATTTAAATTCCTTGAGGGATGCCTGGCTTCACATGGGCATTTGTCTGCCCCTCTCCCCGCAGCTTTTAAAGAAATACTGCCTGTCAGGGCAGACTGGACTTTGGAAAAAATATAGTGGCCCGCCTTTCTTTAGATCCATTCTGGGCACTGTTTAGCCATAAGTGGCCTTGGACCTAGAATTATGGCTTCCTTCTTGATAGTTCCTTTAGGTGTAGGGACGAGAATGCCTAAGCTGTACAGTTGGAAAATAGGGACAGCAGTTTTTCTGAAAATTTGGTCCTTGGACACCTACATCAGATTCCCCTAGGTGTGGGGAGCTGGGGAGGCTTGTGCAAAATGCAAGCTCCTGACTCCTCTCTAGAGCCACTGAATCTGAATTTCTGGGAGTGGGACTCTGGATGTTGCTTTTGTAGGAAGTTTACTGTGGTGATTCTGGTGGCCTCCAGGGGTGGGGATCCATTACTCAGAAACCACCCTGAAATCCTGAAAGTGTGCTGCTCAGGAGCTGGGTTCTGCAAGGCCGGAGGGCACTGCAGGACTTATCACCAAATGAGGGCACCGACGTCCTGCAGGAATGTGGGAGGTGACCTCCCCAAAGTGACGAGCACACACTGAGGTACGCACTGACATTCTTTCCAGGAGCAGTTCTGATGCTCGCAGAAGGGACTGCTGTTCCTAAGGGCAATGTGGCAAATTATTCCCACTGTACAACTGGCTGAGCCAAAGGGGTGCGATCTCTGCCCCCCTATTTAGGGACAATGATTCAGTAGAGTTTAGGTTCTACAGCTCAATAGTGTGTGTTTAAACCCCAGCCCTACCTCCCACTGGCTACTTCAGTTTACAGAGGAAATGATAGCAGTTCCTACCCAGTAAGGCTACTAAGAGATCAAATAAGGTCAATATTGCCAGGCATCTGGAGTGACATGGGCCAACTAGTCAGTCTTTAATAAGTAGTAGGTTTTTTTTTTAATAGTTTTTTGATGTTTTAAAATCCTTTAGATTTTACAGCATTCCAAAGACCCTCCCCAGAAAGTCTATCTAGGTGAACAGGCAAGTTTGGTTTGGAAAACAAGGTGATGATGCAAAGTGAAGTCTACAGAAACTATGGAACCTTCTTGGAAAAGTCCTCTCTACTATCCTCTGCTAGAGAAGGAAGCTGAGGTCACCTGGTATTGAAAAGATGGCCCCACCATCAAGTAGCAGATAGTTTCATAGCATAAATTCACTGCCAACTACTTAGTGGGTTCTTGATACATTTGGCAGTACACTGTTTCTCATCTTCACTCACAAATTTATTTGCCACACCATTCTCCTTGCATGTACATGTGTGTGTGTGACACACACTTGAACAATAATACTTCTTCCATTCGCTTTTTTCCAACATAGGCAAAGACACATCTATTGAAATATCTATCCAGGCATACATACTGGTGCCCCACAGAGATACAGAACTTGTTCCCAGCTACCCACAGACATTCCCACGCATCTTTAACAGGTGGAACACCCCATACACAGGCAAATCCCACACGCCCACTCGTTCTCACATGGCCGTATCCACAGGCTCCCACACAACCCAGGACACAGTTTTGTGTGCCTCTGCACAAACACCCTCGTATAGACACAACTGCACAAATGCACTCAACACGCCTCTTCCCCCTTCTCCCATACAAACGCATCGACGAGTTCTTGGAGTATGGCACAGACCTGACTCTGGCAAAAAACCAAAAACCAAACAAACAAACAAAAAGAAACCCTTTGGAAACCCATTAAAAACCGAAGCCAGAAGTGAGTGTCCCCTTTGCGTTATGTCAGCAGGCTGCTGACTGTGGGAGCAGGGAGCATGAACACAAACGAACATTCCAGAATCAGCTTTGTTGTCCTCCACATACTCTGCCTTCCCTTTTTTTTTTTTTTCCTTCAGCAACAACAGAAATCTGTGAAATGACTGAGGGTGGTTAATTAAGCATTGCAGCCCATATTCCACTGCAGTTTCAATTGGATATGGTGTTCTCTTTCACTTCCTGTTATGCAGGATTGCGGCAGGCTGTTAGACACCTGCCACGCTCCCAGCCCAGCTGCTGTTCAGCTAGGGGCAGAGAGGAAGCACTCCCGGGCCCTCGGCCTTGAGAGGGTCTCATTCTGCAAACCAGCCCCTTCCCGGTGAGGCGGGGGCTGGCGGGGGAGGCACAGCTGATGTGAATCCACACTGGAAGCTTGAGGACCAGCAGCTGGCGGTAAAGCCCTTATTCCATTGTGAGGGTTGTGGCAGGAGGCCAAGTGTTTTCCCCCAAACCCCCAAACCCCGAGTCCTGCCATGACCCACGTGTAATTAAAGCTGGAATGTCTATGCAGGCCGGAAATCAGATGTTATTTTTTGGTTTGCCTGGATCCCTTAGCGTCAGGAATCAGATTGCGTGCAGAAACATCCACTTGTTTGTTGAGCCCTTTATTTGCTCATTCATTTATTCACTCATTCTTTCATTCACTCATTCATTTATTTACTCATTCATTTATTCACTCATTCATTTATTTACTCATTCATTCACTCATTCATTTATTTACTCATTCATTCATTCACTCATTCATTTATTTACTCATTCATTCATTCACTCATTCTTTCATTCACTCACTCATTCATTTATTCATCACCTTGGGAAAACCTCCTATGGGTTAGCTTCTCCATGCTAGGCAGTCACCAGACAGGCACATTTTAATTTTAATAATGCTAGCTAACCCTCCTCGTCGTAGCTCTGATTTATAGAGAACCCATTATGTGCCAAACAACATGTGCCACACCAGTGAGCTTGAGCACCCTTTATTTAACAAAACCACTCCCAGTTCCTTAGGGATATTTTTCACTGCTTGTATTTACTCTGATTTTATCAGAAAACAGAGAGGAAGGCATTGGAGGGAGGGCAGAGGGAAGGCGAAGGGGAAGAAAGGGAGAAGTGGACTCCAGGCTTCCTCAAGGAGATGATGACAGTGATGGATTAATGATGCTCAGAATGCTTTGATGCTTCTGCCATCAAGAGATGGGGCGTGTATCTCCTCCCCTTGAGCCTAGGCTGACCTGCTTTGACTAATAGTGTACAGTGAAAGTAGCACCATTGCCATTTCTGATATTTCAAGGCAGTTTCTATTTCCTTTCCCTTGGAGACCTGAGCTGCTACATCCTAAGCTGGTTACATAAGAATCCCGAGGCTGCCATGCTGTGAGGAAGCCCAAGCTGCTACGTGGGGAGGCCATGTGGACAGACAGTGAGCTGCCTCTTCAGCCCCCAGCCCTTAGAGTCATCACAGTTTAGCTGCACACATCACTGAGCAAAGCCAAGTCACCTCTGCTGAACCCTGTGTGAATTCCTGACATGTGAAATTCTGAGATACAATAATAATCAATTATTTTAAACCATTAAGTTTTGGAAAGGAGTTGTTATACAGAAATAGATAACAAGCTTATTGACTGAGTAGTGGAATCTTACAGGTGAGTGAATTAGGTAAAGATGAGGAAAGGAAGGACATTCCAGGTGAAAGAGAATAAGCAGTGTGTTGTTTGTTTGTTTTTTGAGATAGGGTCTCTCTCTGTCACCCAGGCTGGAGTGTAGTGGTGCCATCTCAGCTCACTCCAACCTCCTCCTCCTGGGTTCAAGAGATTCTCCTGCCTCGGCCTCCTGAGTAGCTGGGATCACAGGCATCCACCACCATGCCCAGCTAATTTTTGTATTTTTAGTAGAGACAGGGTTTCACCATGTTGGTCAGGCTGGTCTTAAACTCCTGACCTCAGGTGATCCACCTGCCTCGGCCTCCCAAAGTGCTGGGATTACAGGCGTGAGCCACCGCACACAGCCTGTTTGTTTGTTAAAGGAGACAGAAAAGCAAAGATACCTGCTCAGATCTCTAAGTGGTTTGGTCTTAGTGAAGTACAAGGCCATGCAAGGACTTGTATTCCAAGCTAAGAAAATATCACTCGGTTCTTAAGATTGTGGAGAAACACTAGGAATTTCAAGCAAGGAGTGGCACGGTGTGACTGGTGTTTCAAACGTACTCTGCCAGCAGAGTGCCGGGAGCCCAGAGAGGAGGTGATGGGAGACTGAGGCAGGCAAGAGCAGTGTCCCTGGGATGGTGGGAGTCAGAGAGGAGATGGGGGAAATCATTATGAGGTTAAACTGGTGGGTGACATGTGGATGTCTCACCTGAGGGACTGTTTGACTACCTACCATGACAGAAGGCAGAGGAAGCAGGTTTTTGGATTTGGGAGGAGAAACTGAGAGTACTTGATTAATTCACAGAACATTTCTAGGCTTCTAGGCTATTCTGGCATCTGTGCCTTATACTACAGGGCGGATGAGTGTGTCATGGCTGTGACCATCAGACAAGACCTTCCACTGTGGCCATACAGTTATCATGACGGCTTTGCAAAGTAGCCTGAATGGGGTACTTGTTACCCATTTTAGGGATGTGGAAACTGTGGCTTAGAGAAGTCCAATCATTCTTCCAAGGTGTCACAACTCATGAGAAAACAGAGGGAGGGATGCACTCCAAGTGCCCAGAGTCCAAAGTTTGCTGTCTTAGGCAGGCTGCCTCCTCAGGGATGAATAAAAGGCAGGATGCTTGTTTGTATATCTTTTGTGAGATGGAGTCTGGCTTTGTCGCCAGGCTGGAATGCAGTGGCATGGCACGATCCCAGGTCACTGCAACATCTGCCTCCCAGATTCAAGCGACTCTCCTGCCTCAGCCTCCTCAATACTTGGGACTATAGGCACCTGCCACTGCGCCCAACTAATTTTTGTATTTTTAGTAGAGACGGGATTTCACCATGTTGGCTAAGCGCTGGTCTCTATCTCTTGACCTCGTGATCTGTCCACCTCGGCCTCCCAAAGTGCTGGGATTACAGGCGTGAGCCACTGCGCCCAGCCTGTTTATCTTCGTAAAATCCCAAGTCCAAAACCCCATGGGAGGGAAGCTACTTCCAATCAGATAAAAGCGTTGTCTCCTGGGAGACTTAGAACAGAGGGCAGAGGATGCTGACGATACCTGACTTTTATCTGATGAGAGATAGAGCCAGGCTTTTCATATTAATTTCCCATAAACCATATGGGCTCTGTTGCCAATTATCTTTCCCCAGGACTAGTTACATGGGTCACTCAGTCAGTGCCCAAGATGGAGAAGCCTTTTCTTTCTGAATACCCTTTGGGTGCAAAAAGGTAACAGAGGTCTGAGAGTCAGAATCGTCTTTTTAGAGAGAGTTTAATCATGGGAAACTGAGTTTTAATCCAGGCACAGCTGTCCCAAGAGCCTGTGTGCTTCGCCGTGCTACGCCGTGCTTCGCAGTGCTCCACATGTGTGTACGTTATCTAATCCAGAGTAAAACAGAGTAAACGTCACAAGATTTGGGCTGGGGCGTTGGCTACATGGAGCAGATCATCCTGTTGGTCTCACACATAAAATAGGTGTGCTTTGTTCCGTGCAACAGCTTCCACCGACGCCTCATTGTTTCCTTTGGAATCTAGAATACCGTCCAACTTCCAGGGCGAATTTGGTGTTTCTCAAATTATTGACCTTGAATCAACTGCATTAGAGTCACTGAGGCTGGTCCTCCATGAGAAAGCAGCCTCTGTTAAAAATACAGATTCCCAATCTCTACCCCCAAAATGGTCTCAGCCAGACTTTCTGTGGATCGGGTCTGGAAATTTGAATTTTACATGCTTCCTCCGAGATGTGACGCTTATTCACAATGACAATCAAGGACCATGGGGGAAGAAACCCTGATTGCCCCATTACGAATGCTCGAGTGTAGTCAGATCTATGCAGAGACTCCTTTTTTCCACATCGCCCATAGGACCCATTACAAATCACAGAAGCCCTGCTTGTGGAAGTCCCTGCATTTAGGAAATGGGGCGGTCGTCTGCTGGTCTGCTCCAAGCTCTCTTCCCTCTCCTACAGAGCATAGGAGTGGAGGGCAGGGAGGTCACCACTGGGAATGACATTTCCTGGCTTCCCCAAATCCCTTGCCAACTGGCTTCCTGATAGGTGTGGACCATGGGAGGTGCTGGTGGGAGGTGGGGTGAGAGGAAGGGAGAAGCCAGGGAGCTTCTCTCCTCTCCTTCAGGTGTCATGTCACCTGGTTGGTTTCAGTTTCCATTGTACAGCCACTTCTCCTCTGCCCGGAGCTCCTGCTTTCGGGCTCTGGCTCTAAAGCAAGACGCTCTCCAGGAGGTAGTGGCTTCCTGAATTTCCTTATTTCTGAGCCTCCTTACCTTTTCCTTGTTTCCTTTTTAGCACTCCTAAGACCTTTGTAACGAGTTGCTCGTATTAAGTTTCCTCCTCTGAACCTATCTGGGGGTGAGTTCTGTTTTCCAGACTCTACTCTGACCTATGCACGTAGAAACACAGTAAAAATTGTGTCATACAAATGACTAGCCAGATAGCCATGAGTCATTGGGTACCCCTGGTGGGCCAAATATGGCGCTAAAAGCTTTAGATATATTATATTAGATATATTATTTATTCAT
Source organism: Chlorocebus sabaeus (assembly GCF_047675955.1). Classification (NCBI taxonomy): domain Eukaryota; kingdom Metazoa; phylum Chordata; class Mammalia; order Primates; family Cercopithecidae; genus Chlorocebus; species Chlorocebus sabaeus. Next base: position 75,956,639 of record NC_132908.1, read on the forward strand.
TCAAAAGTATATATTGAGTACATACTAGATGGTAGGGACTGAGCTAGAAATTAGGTTTACAATGGGAACAAGAGATGGTGGTCCCAGCCATCACAGGGCATCACCTCTCCTGGGGAAGGCTCACCTTGTATAGCGAATTGCAGGTGTGACGTGTGGGTCACTGCAGAGAATGGGATGGTTCTCATGAGGGTACAACAGTAGGGCCTGGCTCCATTCAGCAAGTGGCATCGTCCCTCTTTCAAACAGATGAGGAAACTGAGGCTTAGAATAGGAAAGATGACATCTTAAAGGTATATATACCCTAGAACATTCTCATCCTTAAAAAGAAGATACTGGGACAAGGTTTTCCATCAGAAGCTATAGGGAATATTGTGGGTTGAATCGCATCTCTAAGAAGACATGTTGAAGTCATAACCACTGGCACCTGTTTGTGTGATCTTATTTGGAAATAGTATCTTTGCTGATATGATCAAGTTAGGAAGAAGACATACTAGATTACGGTGAGCCCTAAATCCAGTGATTACACACAGACGTACAGGGAAAAGGCCATGTAATGATACAAGCAGAGATTGGGGTGATGTAGCTGCAAGCCAATAAACTGATGGCAACCACCAGAAGCTAGTTAGAGGCAAGGAAATTCTCCGTTGAGAGCCTGCAGAGGAAGGATGGCCCTGCCAATACCTTACTATTCAACTTCTGGCCTCTAGAACTGTGAGAGAGTAAATTTCTGTTGTAAGTCACTGAGTTGTGGTACTTTGTTGTGGCCGTCCTAGGAAACCCACACAGGTGGAAAGAAAGAACTCAGAAGTATGTATGACCAATATAGTCAGAGGCATTTGAACCAAAGCAACTCCATCTTGAATAGGGGCTGGGTACGATGAGGTTGAGACCTGTGGGGCTGCATTCCCAGGAGGTTAGGCATTCTAAGTCACATGATGAGATATGAGGTTAGCACAAGATACAGGATACAAAGACCTTGCTGATAAAACAAGATGCAGTAAAGAAGCCAGCCAAAACCCATCAAAACCAAGATGGCGATGACAGTAACCTCTGGTTGTCCTCACTGCTCATTATATGCCAATTATAATGCATTAGCAGGCTAAAAGACACTCCCACCAGCACCATGGCAATTTACAAATGCCATGGCAACATCAGAAAGTTACCCTATAATGGTCTAAAAGGGTAGGAACCCTCAGTTCTGGGAGTTGCCCACCCCTTTGCTGGAAAACTTATGAATAGTCTACTCCTTGTTTAGCATATAATCAAGAAATAACTATAAATATACTCAATTGAGTAGCCCATGCCACTGCTTTGCCTATGGAGTAGCCATTCTTTTATTCCTTTACTTTCTTAATAAACTTGCTTTCACTTTACCCTATGGACTGGCCCTGAATTTTCTTGCGTGAGGTCCAAGAACCCTGTCTTGGGGTCTGGATCAGGATTCCTTTCTGGTAACAATACCAACTCCTGGGGTGTCCCAGGCCTGATGCTGAGCCATCCCAATAAGACTCTAACCAATAGCGGTACCCAAAACACAGTCTCCAGAGGGTGGATTCAGGGGCCTCACACACATGGGCAAAGTCAGTTCTACAAATATTCTTGAAACAAATGGAATTATTTTCTGGAAACAGAGAGGAGAAAATGAAATTAAATTCTAATTTTAAAAAATGCCTATTATGTAATACACATTTTCTATACATTACATTTTTTCACATAATCTGTAATATACTGCTTTTTCCTTACAAGAAAATTGGAGGTATATGCAATGATCAGCATTTGTCAGATGAGTGATGTTAGACACCCACATCACAGAGCTAGGAAATGGCTCAGTGAGGTCAGACCCCACGACCTATATTCTTTGCACCCTGGCCTGCTGTTCCAGGACTCACATGACTACTCTTTTTCTCCCAACTCTTGTACTAGTCTTGATTGGTGTTCACCTAGTAGAAATTGTGCATAGTAGTGTGTCTGCGAAGGGGAAAGGCAACTTTATCAGAGCACCCCATTGTTGGATGCTAGAAACAAGAACCACCTTTTCCTATGCCAGTCTATAATATCTCACTAGCTTCTAAATGGAAAAAGAGAGAGAAAAAAAGAGAGAGAGAGAGAGAGGAAAAGCAGACTTTGTCTCTATCTGAGAATGTGATCAGACAATTTCAGTCCCATGTCCTCCACAGCTGGTAGGTCACTGCCTGGATGGGGCCCAGTGGAGAGATCTTCCCCACAGATTTTCTGTAATAAGGTAAGATACCATGATTGTGCAAGAGGTAGTGGACCCCAGGGTAATTGAGATTCCATCACAATCTACCCGGTAATCTACTGAACCTTCTGCACGAGTGTTCTTAGGTAATTCTGAAGGGACGTGAATTTAGGGACAAAGCACCATTTCAGCCTCTATGGAGATAATGTCAGGGTCATTCTTTCAACATCAAGAGCTCCTAAGTCATGCAATCCTTTGCATGAACTTTCCTTGATATCCTTCCTCTTAGAATCTTGTATACGTGTCCTTTTTCCTTGAGCAAAGCATAGAATTGGGGAACTATGACAATCACTGCCATTAGAGTTAAACTGTCTATAAAAGACTGTTTCTTTGATCAACAGGGCTTCTTTGTAGTTCCTCTCCTGCAGGACAAGTTCTTGACTACGTGTGATCAAGAGTGAGTGTGGGTTACCTTGGGTCAGTCATTGTCTCCAACTGACAAGGTGGGAAGCTGGCTCAGATGCTCCCTAGTTCATGCCACTGATAGAATTTGAAGCTGTCTTGGAATTAATTGTTACCTTATTGTAATCCCTGGGAACTATTTAGGTAGGTGTACTATTATCAGGAAGTAGTATCTTATTTGATCCCTGACTCAAATGCTTTTAGGTAAATATTCTTAATAGTTCACAGAGGAAATTAGCCTCAGACAGCTTAAGGAACTCACCACTATCATGCTAGATAGTGGGAGAAGGAGGAGTCAAATGCAGGTTTATCTAGTTCCAAAGTCTACACCGGTTGCACGGGGCCAACTCTCTATCCAGCACTGAGCAGCTCCAACCGAGTACAGGATTAAACCATAACCAAACTACAACAGCATGGCATCAACTCAGCTTAAAAAAATCAGCTGAACTGCTCAGCTGGCATTCCAGACATAGAACAAGGAACAAAGAGGAGGGTTTCGCACGTTTTCATCAGTTGCCACAGTTCTGCAAAGATAGGCATCGTTCTCCCCTTGAAAACAGTCTACTTCCCTCTAGAGCAAGTTACAAGAGAAAGGTTGTTAATAATGCTAGAAGCTAATGCAGCAAAAGTAATTCTCTCTAAATATACTTGTTTTTTTTGGGGGGGGGGGGTGGCTGTCTAGAAATAAGACAAATAAAATCACTGGGCTAGATATTTGAAGCTATTGAGGTCCTCAAGAACTTCAGCCCACACGCCTTGCTGTGTTTTCAACCAGACTTTGGAGCTGTTTACACACCAGGGGAATGATAAAAGAAAAATTTCAGCCAAATTAGATTTAAAGGAGTTTAATGGAGCAATGAACGAGTCACAAATTGGGCGGCTGTCTGAGCCAGGTTCAGAAACCTCAGCACAGCCACGTGGTGGAAGAAGATTTATGGAGAGAAAAAGGAAAGTGACGTGCAGAAAATGGAAGCGAGGTACAGAGACAGCTAGATGTTTGCCTTATTTGAACATGGTTTGAACAGTTGGCACATTTGAATGGCCAAAACTCAGTGACTGGCACATGTGTGGGCTATATTCTGTTTACACCTCCACTTGTTATAGTTCACAATGTACAGAAAAACCTTTAGGCTGAACTTAATTATGTAATTAGGCAGGTTTTAGGCTAAATTTGTTGATTTAACTGGGCCAAGTGTAATGCAAATGGGCCCTAAGACATATTCTCGTTGGAGGTGTCACAAAGCAGGGTCTCCCACTGGGTAGTGGCAGAGACCTTTACTGGGGGCTTCCTGTGTGTCAGGCACAGTGCTAGGTGGTCCATAAGACCTTCTCACTGTTTTAATTCTCCCGGGGCTCCTAAGGTCGGGGCTGTTGGCACTCCCATTTCACACATGAGAAACTGAAGCAGAGTTCCTTGCCCAAGGCATTCGGGACAAGAAGCAGCAATGTTTGCATTCTGCAGTCACGCTCTTTGCTCTGGGCCTTCTTAAAGTCAGTACCTCACCTCCTGTGGTCTGTAAGCAAGACCCACTTTAAGACAGCCATGGTTGGGGCTGTCTCCCCCACACTGGCTGAATCAGCTCTCCATGTGGGCTGATGGCCGTGGAATGGGAAAAGAAAGTCAAGACCTGATTCCAGCATCATCGAACTTGATCTTTCTTAGCCTTATCTGTAAAATGGGATTATAGTAAATTCTTCCTCATAGATCACTGTGGGACTACATAAGTTATTACATGCAAAGCAAGTACCTAATAAATAAAGTTAATTTTACCGATCTGTTCAGGAAGAGTCTTAAGGACATGGTGAAAGCTTAAAAGACCTATACAGGTTGGAAGGATTAATCTTTTTAAAAAATCAGCTCTGAACAATGAGAACACACAGACACAGGGAGGGGAACAACACACACTGGGGCCTGTCGGGGCGCGGGGTGTAGGGAGAGCATCAGGATAAATAGCTAATGCATGCGGGGCGTAGTACCTAGGTGACGGGTTAAGTGCAGCAAACTACCATGGCACATTTTTACTTATGTGACAAATCTGCACCTTCTGCACAGGTATCCTGGAACTCAAATAAAATAAAATTTTTTTAAAAAAGAAAAAAGTCAGTTTCATAAATAGGCATTTTGGCAGCTTCCTAGTTACAGTATATTTACTCTGTATTTCAAAGATTTATAATTTTTTTTTTTTTTTTTTTTTTTTTTTTTTTTTTTTTTTACTTCCCGGATCTTCAAGTCTTCTGACCACATTAGAGTCTTGATCTAGTTCCTCACCTGCCCTAGGGTTAAGGGAAACAGAAACCTCAGGCCCCAGAGCTGGCCCTGCCCAACAAACTTAGAGATGAATGGGAAACACGCTGTTTCCTCTTCCAGACCGCTTAGCATTACCCTCTGCAGTTCAAGGCCACTGAGGAAGTTTAGTTTTCCCTTGTGTGTTTTTCTGAGCTTGTCGTTCGTTTGCTCTCAGTGCCCTGGTGGGTGGACTTTCCTCTGCGCAGGCACAAAATTTTGCTTTTCTGGAAAAAGCGCAAAATTCCTCTATGGAATAAATTTGTTCCTCAATGGCAGGGAACATACATTTTGCACAGTGTCTTTGCTGCTCCACGGCGACATCCCTTGTGTCTGCCTGAGGGCCCTGCTTTTAAACAGTCACTTCTTACTCCCAACCAGTCAATTTTCCACGATAATATTTGCGAGGATGCAGTCTGGATCATGTTAACATCGTGTTATAAGGTCCTGCTCCATCATTTAACGCAAAGCCATCATAATATTATGGGGTAGCAAAGGGGAACCAATGAGACCACATGAAAAAGTGCTTTGGAGGGGTTTTTCTTGGTAATTACTCTTGAAAGCACTGAAGGCAATGTAAAGCTTTCCACCCAGAGAAAATAGCAAAACGGCGGCAAAGGCTTTCATTGAAGAACTGATTCAGGATTTAATGACTATCTACTGTGACTGTGGGCAAGGCATGATGCTGGGAAAACAGGGATGGATAAGGAATTGCCCATGCCTTGGAGGATGGCACCATTTTGTAAGAAAGTCAGACTGTGAACAAGGAAGTAGCATCCCAAGTTGATCATACTTGGTAGTTGTGGTTCTTTGGGCTAATGACTGAACTGCTTAGAACTTCAGCTTCCCCAGCTATAAATGGAGAAGATCAGGACTCTCCTTATAGATTTGGTGAGAATCCAGTGCGATGATATAGAAAAGTACTCAGTAGAGTGTCTGGCCCACAGTGAGCACCCAATGAACACTACCATTCTCATTCTCCACGTTATGACAACAAAGTGGTCTCAGTGCTATCACAGGTACACATGGAGTTCTGTGGAAATGTGGGGCTGTGTGCCATTGGCTTCTCTATGTGAGGTAGTGGTGGGGACAACATGGGTTCCCCAACCTCCAGTTTCCTTCCATCTATAGGGCTGTTCCACACAGCAAAGTGCCCACACCCAGGCTGCACAATTGAATCACCTGGGCAGCCCCACCCAATTAAATCCCAATCTCTTGGATAGGACCCAGGAGTTAATATTTGTAAAAACCTTCACAGGTGATCTAATGTGTTGCTGAGGTCATGACTAGCTGCATAATTAGCAGGGTCCAGTGCGGAATGAAAATGTAGGGCTACTTGTTTGAAATTATTAAGAATGTCAAGGCAATGACAGTGGAGTATTAAACCAAGGGCCGGGTGCCCCTGCAAGGCAGCGCACAGACGAAGCCAGCTCAGGTGAGCTTGAGAAGCCCCGTGTTTGCATAACATTCCAGCCTCTCTCTGCCCATGGAGACTTGTGTCCCCAGGAAAGGAGATGTGGCATCTCTGGTTAGTAAATGTGGGGAAAGGAGCAGCCCTCCCCAGTTACTAGGAATCAACCCGCCTGTGCAAAACAGGTGTGTTTGCTCTGCTCCTGTCTGCCCTAAGTTTTACAGAGGCACCTCTTGTTTGCAAGGCTTGAATGGTCAAGCACTTTCTTCCCTGGGGATTACACTTGTGTCATGCTGGGATACAGATCCGGCAAGCTCTCTTGGCCAATCTCAGGAATATAACAACCATATATTTCCCTTGACAGCCAGCTCCAACTGGGGAGGGGAAGAGGAGGGTCATTCCTAGCTGAAGGTTGAAGGGTGCCAATGCCGGGCCTCTCTTCCAGCCAGGTTAGGAAGCAGTGGTAAGAAATGCAGGAGAGTGGGCACGAAGCAGAAGCCAGCATGCAAAGACCCAGGGAAGAACTCGCTTGTCATGGGAAAGAGCAAGTGCCAAGGCCATGAGGTGGCATGGAGCTGGGCATCACACAGGAAGCAGAAGGTCTTGGGGGCTGAACGTGGGTGAAGCCCGGGGAAAGCGGTTGTGACAGAAGCTGGTGCAGACACCTGGCAGGGCCTTGCAGGCGTTGGAGGGCTTCCAGAGGTCCCTCAGAGGTTTTAGGCAGGGGAGCAAATGCAAACTGTACCATCGCCCAGCAAGTTCTGGCAGACAGGCCTCCAGGGTTATAAGGAGGGTTGGGAAGCATGGTGTGGGGGCCGATCCTCCCAGGCCCCTGAGCACCTGGCCCGCCAATGCTCGCTCCTGGTGCACTGGCCCCTTCCAGGGAATCCTTCTTTGGGCACCATGTGGCGCTGATGGGCATTGGGGCTCGGCGGCAACAAGCCCCAACTGCTAACTTGAGAATGAAGAGCAAATATTTGACTTTTTTCCGTCCTTTTCTCCCTCCTCTCGCTGTCATTTTATACAGCCCTGTTTAGACTGGATGCTGGTTAATGGGCGACCTTTGCCCTTTGGCTAAAAGCTGTGATCAGGAAATCCCACCTCCCATTAATGCGGGTTTTGTTCAGGATCCCAGGAACGCCTAGCTCACAGCTTCTGCTCTGCAAACGCATTGTCTGCCAGGCTTAGAAAAAGAAAACGGAAAAGAAAAACAAACAAAGAAAAAGGAAAAAAAAAAAAAAAGAAAAAAAAACAACCTTCCACTGTTGAATTAAAACAGCAAACTCCAGGCCCAAAGTAGGCTTCAGTCTCTATTAAGACAACAAAAGGTCCTAAATGCCAGGCCTGGGCGCAAACTGTGCAGAGAAGCGGGTGGCCAGAGAAGGAGGGGGTCAAAGAAGAGAGGGAAACTCAATTGACGGTTATTTTTTTTCAGTTATTTCCGGTGGGTCTGCCCCCACCCCTCAACAAGTTTTGTTTCTCTGAGCAATCCAGGCATAAAAAGTGAGGCCCTGGAGGGCCTCTGAGAACAGTGTCCTGCACAGCGACATGGCATGGCGACATGGCAACCCAGAGGCACCTTGATCTTGACTGTTCTAATGCAATACTTTTCGTTCCTGGCTCCACATGGATGTCAGTGTGTTTCAATCACATGGCCGCAGTCTCTCCCTTCCTTTCTTATTTTCTCTCTCCTTTGTTGATGTTGAATATGATGATTTAAAAAGCTTTATCCTTTTGCTTTATGCTAAGCCACTCTGGCCCAGAGCCCTGTCTTTCACCCTAAAAATTTGAACCCTTGGCAAACAGGGCTTTCTGACCCATTGTCTACTGGGCTTGGCTTGTCCACCTCTTATGCCTTACTCGAGAGCATCGACGATTGTGCAGGGTAGGGAGCCTGCCTTATGGCTCCCACCTGGCATCTCTTCCGCAGCACCCAGGATAGCTCATGGCTAAAAGCACATGCTCCAAAAATGTTTGGTCATGGGAGGATCAAGTATTAATATATGTTAGTTATTATTTCTATCATGTTAGGTATAATGGCTAATGATTGTTTCTAAGCTAGATAGGTGTATGGAATAAAAAATTAAAAATAAACAATGTTTTTTGACTGCTATTTGTGTGTTAATGACTTAATTCTTAAAAGACCCTTATCTCTGCCAGGCGCAGTGGCTCACGCCTATAATCCCAGCACTCTGGGAGGCTAAGTCAGGCAGATCACCAGGTCAGGAGACAGAGACTAACTTGGCCAACATGGTGAAACACCATCTATACTAAAAATATAAAAATTAGCCGGGTGTGGTGGTACATGCCTGTAGTCCCAGCTACTCAGGAGGCTGAGGCAGGAGAATCACTTGAACCCGGGAGGTGGAGGTTGCAGTTGTTGGAGATCCTGCCACTGCACTCTAGCCTGGTAACAGAGCAAGACCCCATCTCAAACAAACAAACACCCTTATCTCAAATCTCAAGATTATACTAGGGTTTTTGTAAGTTCCTAAAAATTATGAAAATAAAAACCAAATCAATCAGAACAAAACAAAAAAACCCCCAATTCCTGTTGTTTTCTTTTTTGGAGAGACCAAAAAAAAAGTCATTTAATTTATATGGACAGATACGTTATCTATGTGTGTATATAGCAGATAAGAGCAATGATTTGTGTTTAGTTTTTTTTCTTGTTTTTAAGAGATTATTCAGAAAATGTCGATAAAAATTTACTACAAAGTAAAGGGTCTACTGCATGTTTTTATACAAACCAAAATGCTTGCGTTTCGGTTTTTGATCAACACATGAAGAGGAGAAGAAAGCAAAGGACAGCAGAGGGGCAGAAGGGGGAGGAGAGGGGAATAAAAGAGAGGAAAGTGGGGGGACACTCAGGCACAAAATAGGTCCCCTGAAAAAAACACAAACAAAACCAAAAACCAAGCGGAGGCTCAACAAAGAGCCAGCCAGGTAGGGAGGAAAGGAAACCCGGCTGCTCGCTGCACAAGAAACAAGTCGGGTCCTCGGGAGAAGGGGCCCACAGGTGTCTGATTTTTTTTTCCTAACTGCATGAAGAACACCCCACAGTCCTGGGGAGGAGGGGTCAGTGGGAAGGGTTTGGGGTTTGAATGCCCACTAGCCTGCTGACCAGCGAGACCCTGGGTGAGGCCACTCCTGGACACTAATATCCACTTCAAGCTGCTTCTGTGGATTCTAAGTGTGCCTCCGTGCACGAATCAGAAGCTCAATTAGTAGATGCTCTTGTTAGACAACTTAAGGAAGCGTATTTTTTTCTCCCATTTGAGGGAATGAGTCTTTCTATGACAAATCTGGAGGCGGCCAAGGGGAGACTATCTTAGTCCTGACTCTTGGCTAGGACGCAGGGATGAGACTACGTGAGGATGTTTTATATGCATTTACATAGTTATTATGCACATATTTAAATTTTTAACATTTAAATGCGTTTATTCATTTAATTTATATGCATTTTATTATGTTATCTGTGTGTGTATATAGACACATACATACAGGCATGCATATAATGTATTTTATTACATATGTTGTATGTGTGTATAAAGCACACATATATGATAAAATGTGTATAAATTTACACACACGCACACACATATGTAGCCATCATTGAGCACTTACGGTGTTCTGGGTATGATGCTACGGGCTTTACACACTTGCTCTTATTTAATCCCCATCGTAACCCTGTGAAATGGAAACTACGCTATTATCCCCGTGTTACTGGTGGAGAAAGCGGCTCAGAGAAGTCAGGTTACTTTCACAAGGTCTCACAGCCTTTTGAGCACAATGTTGAGAGCTGCACAAGGGTGTGTCCTATGCCAAAGCCCGATGGCTGTAACCACTAAGATCACCGCCTCTCACAGACACGCATGACCTAGGTCAGCCAGATGGACTTCCGTGGAGGGCCTGAGTCTCACCTGCATCCGTTGAGAGCCACCAGGACACGCCTTCCTACACCTGGTGTCTCAGCAATGGTGCCAGGTGAGGGCCGGGATCCAGCCTGGTAGCCACGTGATGTGTTGGAAGGAACGCTGCTTGGAATGGCTCAGAACTCCATTCTCGAAGGGCCTCAGAATCTGAGCCCAGTGAGGTGGAGACACAAAGACACTGGATTACATTCTGGTTGACTTTAAAGCAGGCTGTTGGCTCTCTAATCTCTAATGAGAAAAGAATGCTCTGTCTCCCTCTCGGAGAACCCTTTTAATTAACCCACCGGTCACAGGCTACCAAGAAAAGTGGTCAGTGTGAAAATGACTCTTTTCTGCCACTGCACATTAATACCTTGTGCCAGAGTCAGATCAACTGATACGGCCAATGCCTTCACCAATGAAGCTCCAAAGAGTTCACCTTCAAATCAAGTTGCCTGGTTGCAGGCAGCACTCTCATTCTCCCTTCCCAGAAAACGCTTCTTCTTCCAAACATCTCCTTTCATAAAAACATCCACATTTGTTATTTCTTGCAGAAAGTTTGGTAATGAATGTGGCTTCTATGTTTTCAGCTGTAAACAGCAGAAATCCCCCTGCAGGCGCTCTAGAAGACCTTTTATCCATGCTCAGGAAAAAGAATTGATTGATTTTGAAGTTAAATGTTGGCATCTGCTGTTATTCAAAACCAGGACCTTGGCTACAGTCATCCACCATGCTTTCAGCATTGCCACCAGTGTGCGGCAAATGAAGACAAGCTGTTGTCAAATGAGAAATGCAAAATAGTCAATCTGTTTGTCTGTTTAATGTAACTGGGAACATAAGCTGCTAAAAGTGGTACCATTCTGCACTGTCAGATGGGAGACGCTCTCCAACAAACAAAAGCCTAATGACCCATTTTACTCGGCACTGCAGAGTTGCTTCTAATGGTACCTTCCATATGCACTCGAACATGCTTTTATCTGAAACTGCAAATGGCACGATTTTCCATCCAACACAAGCGTGTAATCTATGTGTGTGTGTGTGTGTGTGTGTTGGGAGAGAAGGGGTGGGAGGCATCCCCCCTCCCAGCACCGTGAAGGAAGGCTGATGTTCTAGACATCTTAGAGCTGGAAGCATATTGCACAAGCATCTGACTCTCATCTTCCCTTTACACCTGTCATTGTACTGTATTAAAGGAAAAAAATCAAGTCATTAACCATGATAGATAAGTTTTTAATAAGTGAGTGTTGTGCCTCACCAGGCGGATAAATAGCAGGGCTTAAGATAGCTTCAGAGCCTGGCATGGGATTACAGTGGGAAGTTAAAGGCACTGTCTACTTCTTCAAAGAGTGTGCAATCTGGGAAGCATGGGGCTCTCAACATTACCCAGGCAGCAATTCTTCAAGAATGCTCCCTGCTGAGGCTAGATTCTCTCTTGCCTTTGACCTTAAGTGTTGTCTCATACTTTTGTTTCTCAGGGCTTCTAGTACCTGGAGAAATATGCCTTCTTCCAAAGGCTGTTGGCCAAACCCAGTGCCTACTGATGGCTTCAAAAATGCATCTTCCACTGGCATGGAAAATGACGATGCCTATTAATTCATATAGACTGTCAGGAGTATTGTGTTGAGAAGGGTTCTGAGGCACACCCATAAGAAAGAGTGCTATAATTGGTTATCAGACCGTGATATTACTTATCTGCTGCCACAAGCCAATGTTTATTAAAACAAACAAGCAGAGAGAAACCAAGTTAGGACCATCAGAACTCACTTCATGTTTAGGATCTATCAAAGAGTCCTGTATTTATACCAGAAAGTCAAATCCACTTACGTCATGTCAAAATATGGGGAGAAAAAAAAGAGAGAGGTTAAGGGTTGATGCACTTTGCTCAAAAGACTCATAGAAAAAGAATATGCCTGGCTCCAAGAGCGTTTGGATATATTCAGTAGAAATAAGGCAAAAGCATATGGTTTGCATTTCCTCTATAAAGAAATATGGGTGGGAACCTTGTGGGACCGAAGATGCAATAACAAATACAGATACTTGACAAGGCTTGGCAGGCGAAGACAGAATATTTCTGTGTTTACCTGACAATGTGACTGGAGTCCAGCCCACTGGGGAGCAATCCATTTGGTTTTGACCTGTCGCACCCTGGCAGAATGTCCTTGCAGAGACATCAATGTCAGCCCGGGAAGCATCACTCCCTCCCCCTTTCCAGGCGAGCAGCCCCTCCAATGAGAAATGCTGATCCTGTAACACGGGCTAATGATGCAGTTATACCGCTTGGACGCTGGGTGATACTGTATCGTATTACTGTGTAATAACATGCAGAACGGAAATACGGACTCTGGTTTTTAATCTTCCCATTTCAGCGTCTTTTTTTTTTTTAAAAAAAAATAGAATTTTGACTTCTCTTTTGATAGTTTGACCGTTAATTTTTGCTTTGTTTTACCTTTTGTGTGGGTCTGGTCTCACTACCAGAACGAGCCTTTTTGATTCCATAAGTTGGGGACAAAAGGAACAAAAGATAAGCCAGTGAGAGTGAGAAAAAGAAAGGTGTTTTCTGTATGAAGATGATGAAAAATGGTGGTGGGGGTTCTTAAACATCAAGCCAGAAAACCAGACCCTAAAAAACACACTCCCTTCTCAATCATACGTATTTTGTTTCAGAGAAAAAGTGCCATTTGTAAGCTAGGGACCAACAGGGACTAAATGACTATTGCTGTGTCCATTATACCTTTGGTCACAAAAACAAAAAAGTTAATAAATGTGAGTTGCATGTGTCTGTTTTTTAATTTCTTTCCACAGCAGATCAAAAGTCACATGAGTGGTGTTGCAATGCAGCTGCTTGGATTATACTTGGCGCCTGAATAATAAATAGGGAGTTTCTAGAACCACCAGCTCATTAATGAGCACTAATTCAGAATGGATGGCACAATGTTCAGTAATTTAAGCAATGTGGACAATGAAGGTTCTCAACTCTGGTACAAAGAGCGGCCTACAGAATCGTGTGGAATGAGTAATTACAGCTAATATCCATTTCGGCTTGTATTAGAACATCCAAAGAAACAAGGTCACGCCAACAGGCCAGGGTCTGGTCCCAGGGAGCACTGCAGGGGAAGGGAGAGTCGGCCGGGGCAGGTGAACCGTTTCTATTACTTGGGCTCAGTGATGAATAAGCCCCTGACGGCTCCCACCAGGACCGGGCGGCAAAGCTGCAGTTGCTCAGTTACCGAGCATATCCACTACCCACCCGCCCGTGCTCTGCACAGGTGCACCAGGACTGCAGAGGTGAGATCTTGCTGCTCCAGTCCCAACCTACTTCCAACCTCCATCTGCTGTTGGAACGGACAGGGGGCAAAGGGCTGGATGCTTTTTCTCCCTGGGGTTTATGGGGAGTGCGACTGAGGAGTGCACCTTCCTCAGAGATGCCCCGTGTATTCTCTGTGGCTCATGGCTGAGGGTCTGCAAGGCGGATGGGAAACGAGGCTGTGAGACCTCCAATGGTCATGGGGAGGGGCTGCACTAGGATTGGGGAGTTTAGACCCTCCTGGTGCACCAGAGAGATAATAGAGAAATTGGATACAATTTGAGGCTCTGTGGATAAGACATCACTTTGAACCTGAGCTGTAATAGACAGGTTCTGGTTGCTAGCAATAGAAATCGACGCTGGAAGATTCAAGCAGGGAGAGGAATTTACTGAAAGGGCAGTGGAGGATGCACAGGAGAACTGGAAAATGAGGCTCACAAAATAGGGATGCAAGGCAGAAGGGAGAATCACGTTGCCAGACCAGTTCTGTAGCGGCAGGCTTCACAGCCACTGCGTTTGCACTATTTGGGACCACAGCATGCTTTTCTGCCACCCAAGTCCTGCCTTGTATTAGATCCTGGGCTCCAGGACTGGCACCCCAAGCTCTGCAAGCCTCTCTTGTCATTTTTTGGCTTTACCGGTAACATTCAAAGTCTGGGTTCTTGTAACTTGTTCAATTGACTGAGACCAAGTCATGTGCCCACTAGCTCCAAAGGAGGCTGGAAAAGGTAACATTGGCCTTCTGGGGCTCCAGTATTGGAAAGGGAGTCTGCCTCCTCTGCTTTCGTAAGATGATAAATTCCCCTGAAATGAGACAGGCTATCAGATGCAGGACTGCCCCAAAGCGTCAAATATCTACTTGACTTGTCCTGTCTTGTAATCCTGTGTGATGCACGCGGCCACTTTCTCATTGTAAATCTCTGCTTCTCATGGCAAAACGGAGACAGCAACAGTACCACGTCACAGGCTGCAATGGATGAGGAAACCAGGCCCTTCATTCATTCATTCCACACACATGTATGGAGTGCCTGCAATGTGTAAGGTTTAGTGTAGGTTTTTAAGAATACAGTTACCAGGGTGAGCCCCTGATCCACAGAGCATCGCTTGGCCTCCTGGTAGAGAGGAAGAGAGGCTGGTGGTTTACGAGGTATTTTGAGATGTAATAAGGCTTGAAGATGAATTAGATGTGTGCGATAAAGGAGGGGAAGGAAAGGAAATCTATCTCCAGTTTCCGGGAAATACTATGGGGAAAGCCATCAGCTTAGCTCTGGTCACACTCTAAGTGCTCAGTAGATGTTAACTGCTCACATGATTGCCAGCAGGGTCATCATCATCATTGTCACTTTCATTCTTATCCTGGGCTGGGCAATCCTCATAGGCAGCTTCACTCTACAATATAAAGTAGTGGCATTGGACTAGAGGCAGACAAGCTACTTAACATTTCTATGCCTTAACTTCCTCCTCTGTAAAATGGAGATGATAACAGTAGCTACATTACAGGGTTGTTTTGAGGACTAAATTGGCTATTTTATGAAAAAGCACTTAGGACTGTGCTGGGAACATCACAAGCATGCCATATGTACAATCTACTGTTTTTTCCGTTATTATCAGTGTTTCCTAACTTCTGCACACCACTCAAATCCCGTTCCTGCCATCCGAAGCGTTTGTTTACAAAACGGGCCCTCAAAACCTGACCTTCTTTTTCTACTCCAGAATCAGGGACAGTAGATCTCTCCAGTCCACACTGAGATGAAACTCTCCCATAAATCATTAACAGGAGGTTTGAGATGAATCCGGTGACTTCGGACAGTTCTGTGACTGAAGCTTGGGTGGCTCTGACCTCAGACAAGCTGACCCCAGGGCCTGCCTATCATAAGCTCCTGCCATGAACTCATAGCCCTAGGAGCTGGCCCAGCATGGGCTTCTTCCCTTCCCTGGCACAGAAGGAAGGGCTTTGGGGTCCCAGAAGTTGTTGGTCCCCATGTCCAGTGGGAGGCACAGCCCAGGTCCCTGGGCGTGAGCACACGGGCTGGACTTCTGCTTTCAAGCCTGGCTAGAAGCAATGCATCAGCACCTTTCTGTGTGACTGCAGGACGCTCGCAGTTCCTGTGCCTGTTGGAAACCAGAATTGGGGAAATATACCACACGCATCCAATCACATCCCCCCAACATGATGGGCGATAAAATGAGAAAATAGTGGAGTTCAGGGCTACCCTTCACTATCAAAAATGGTATAAACAATATTGTCTAGCAAATGTTTAAACAGAAAAATATATATATAATCACAAAATAGACTAATGTGCAAGATAACTACCTAGACTAAATTAGACTCTCCCCTCTCCCCATACCTGTTTTTCTGGAATGAACCCTTCAAGTAGACCTCATATAAGGAAAATATGAAATAATTAGGCCCTGGATTGTGCTAGAATGACAGTCACTGTGGTCACCAAATTGTAAGCCAACAAAAAGAGACTGAATTTTACAGAAAGCCATTCTAAAAATCCCGACAGGCCCCAGGAAGCAGTTCCTCTACAACCTACCCTTTGAGTCACTCATCTTTGACTGTCGTAAATATTGGCTTGAAATTTGCAAAAACAGAACTATCTCCTTGTCCTGTAAATTCATTCATCTGCCATGAGACCACCTGCCTGTGCCTCAGTTTCCCTTGTTTTAATGACAGTGGTGATAATATCTGACAGAGCCCTGGGAAGGGTCAGACTGTGTCACATCTATGGTGTCCCTAAAGACCCACAGCCCTGCTGACCCAATCAATGGAGCTGCCTAGATGATCAATACTGATCACCGCAGCGGAATTGACCCAACACGGGTCCACATTGATCATTGAAGACACCTGGAATGATCAGATCAGTTGGGCCGTGGTTTAGGGACTTTGGTCACTAAGGCCCTGGTTAAATGAGGAACCAGCCTTTTAAGAAGATAAGATGTTAACTTACAAAGTCCTCTGAGCTTCAGAGAGGCCATTGGATGGTAGAAGTTTGGCATCTGGGAGGCACCTTTATCCCTTACCAGCCTGTGTGGCTGCAGGCAGGCTAAATAACCTCTCTGAGCCTCTGTTTGTTTATCAGAAAAATGGGGGTGAAAAGGTATTTGCCCCATGGAATAGTAGGGACCAGCCAATGAAATGAGGTGTTGAAATGCTAGCAAAAGCCTGAGATCGTAAAGTATGCTTCATTCTGTGTAGGAATTTTCTGCTATGCAAAAGCATCTTGCTCATCAGCATCTCAAAATATTGAAACCCCGTTAACAGTTGCCTGGGAACGTATTGATGTCTGTCTTTGGCAAGCACATCCTTTAATCCCCCCAATAATTCTATGAGTTTTAAGAGTGACAACTGGCATCAACTTTCTCACAATTGCAGAGCTAGAAATTTGCAGAGCTGGAAAACGGCAGACCTAGGCACAAAGCCACGTTATTCCTGACTCTGGAACCTGGGTTCTCTCCATGGTCCAAGCTGCTTTCCTAACACCCAGAAATGGGAATCTGGGAGATGGGAGAACACAGGAGTCCCGCCTTCAGAGAGCTTGGGCCCTTCTGGGGTGACGGGCCACTTACGGAAGTAACATATATGAAGTTACTTATGGAAGTAACATAATGTGAACAGTAGCTGGAAATACTTAAATGCAATCTGGGTGATAAGAAGGAGTTGAGGCTCTAATCTGGCCCTGGGTGCAGAGAGAGGAGGTGGGAGGCGGAAGGGAAGAAAAGTCTGTAGCAGGGCAAAGTCAGTGTTCCATCTAAGCCTTGGATACAGGGATGCTCTTCAATAAGCCATGATACAGGAGAAACTGAGGCTGAAGGAGTGATGGTGTGATGGTAGGGAGTTTCCCTGTTAATTCGGAGACTAGCCTCATTTGGCTGATGCCTTGAGCTATGACCAGCTGCTTGCAAGCGCCTTGTTATATAATTGCCTTTATTGGCTATTTGTAGAAGATTCGCTTAAGGTTACCATTTTGTCGGGTTTGCAGTTCTCTCTGGCCTCCCCACCTTCATCTCTCTAGAAGTTCTTCTGCTTTTCTCATACCCCACTTCTTTTCTGCTACACGGTGAGCAACCTTAGTGAGAACTTACGTTTTCATATTCAAGTTGGGTTTTATATGTAAACGGTTTTGCCCTAGATTTTGGTGCATTGCCTCGCATTACAGAGCACAAATATTTTATCTGGACAAATATTTCATTTTTAAAGGAGGCTCATAACACCTGTCAAAAGGCAAAATGCTTCCACTTTAATTCAGACTTCATAGCGAAACAATCTCCAAGTCCCCATCCATAGAGGGAACGGATGTCGAGTTGTTCAGAAGTGTGCTCCCTGTATTAAACTTCCACCACAAATTACGCGGTGGTCATTAGCATATCTCCCTCCCAGCCAGGCACGTGATGTGCATGGCTCCCCTTAAACAAAACCGTGAGAGCAAATTGAGAAAACTTTGCTGCACCTCGACGCTGTGGGGAAGCCCCACACCTCAGCTCCCAGCTCTTGCAAAACAGAAACAAAAGATCTCAGTGGCTGCTTTAACTCCAAGGACTTAGAAAATTGACTAATAATGCAAATATTCAGAGGTTAATAGCCTGGTGACATTACTGTAACTTACACCGTGGCTTAAAGGGCATTATCCATCACACGGCAAGCAGCGGTCAGTTAGCAGAACATATGGATAAATATCAAATCAAGAATGAACTCCCAGAACTGAGAATTAATAAAAACCTGAGCATTTTCTCCTCGATTTCCTTCCTTTAATGGAACTGGGCAACATGCAATCTTAGAGTCATTTGCACAAGGTTCAGCCACCCTTTTGTGCATGAGGCCAGTCCCTGTCTCGGTACACGCACGGGGGCACAAAACACCCTCACAGTCTCATTTTGTAATTTTGTATGTAGGGAGGGAAAAGTTAGTGAGAATCAACTAAGACAGACGTCATCTATTTGCAAAAAGGAGTCCATAGGATGCCTTCGGCTACGGCTGGGCTGTTTCAGATGAGAGACAGAGGAGAGAGAGGGGGAGAGACAGAGAGAGAGGGAGGGAGGGAAGGGGGGGGGGAGAGAGAGAGAGAGAGAGAGAGAGAGAGAGAGAGACAGAAAGATAGATCAGCTGGAAAAGCCTCTTCATAAATGTGCTCAAGAACCAGGCCAACTCGAAACGCCTGCTCCCCAGGCCTAGGTTGACCACCTTTAGTAATTTATTGCTTTCACATCTGGAGTTCAGATGGGAGGACTGCTGTCCCAAAGAGGTGGCTCATCTCACCACCACCAAGTGGGTTGACACAAAAGCTCCTGTATCCGCCTCTGTGACATTTTGCAAAGAGCTTCATTGTCCCTGGTCACGAACTGAGATCCCTTCTATTGTTGGGGGCTTGCCTTGGTGAATTTCTCTTTCCCTCTGTGGCCGTTTTGGGCTCTTCCAGAGCAGGGTGGAGCGGTGTTATCTTTGGGAAATTGTAGATTCTCAGCTCCCGCTGCTAAAAGGAAAATTACTGCCCTGAGCAGTCCCTGGTCATGTTCCAAAGGAGTCTTGTCGCATTATTTAAATACTGAATTGCGATATTATTGAAGTTGGTACCAAGTTGCTCTTGGCAGAGGCTGCTGGCTGGCAGGTGCTGAGCGTGAGGGCTGTGCTGCTTCAGCTAACTGCCTTGGCTCCACTGCTCCCAGGAGCGCGAGCTTCCACCCTGCCTGCTGCTGTGGCTGCTTTTTTATTTTTTATTTTTTTTCCTGTAAAATGCACCCAATTCAAACACCCACTCCCTCAGCACCGGCCTCCCCACTGTGGTGTCTCAGAGGCTCCTTAACCTGGATTTCTCCCTGGCTTCCCTTCCTTCGCCAGGCTCTCTCCCTCCCCCAGCCCTCTCTCTGGGCTCTAAGCTGCTTTAAGTACAAGAGAAAGGAAATATGCCTTTGTCCAAAAAGCTTCCCACTCCTACTTCATTTTTTCTTTTTTCTCTTTTCTTTCCCCTCTAAATCAGCTTGAGTTTGCACCTTCTGGCTCCAGAGAGTGGCACGCAGGTATTGGCCCTTTCCTATTTCTTTTTGGAATGGAAAGCATGTGCCCAGCAGCCTGTTCTGTGACCCTTTGGGGGTACTGTGAGTTTTCCAGAATTGTTTGGAATGTCCATGATTTAGTGTGCAAACGGGCATCACGGTTTTACAAAACCGGCATGGGAATATTGTTTCCTTTCAAAAAAAAAAAAAAAATGTCTGCCCTTAGCTGCTTTCACTGTGGGCTTTGGGGTGAGTCGGGGTACGGTGAGTAAGAGGGGCCTCAGCTGGATAGACAGGCGGGCAGCCAAGCCCAGGTTGGACTCGAAGTGCCTCTTTCTGCAGTCAGTTCTCAGTCCAGAAATTTCTGCCGTTTCACTCCAGAGACTCAATTCCACAGCTTGGATGGTTGATTTTTTTCCCCCAAGTGCTTTAGCCCACTTTTCCTGTCTCAGCTTGATGCCACGCCCGGCAAGTCCAGGGCCAGTGAGTACTGCAACACCCTGAAAGTGGTCGGCATTTCTGCGGTCATGAAGGAGACAGTGAACTCATCCCTGAGACCAAAACGGGCACAGGGACCTCAACAGAGCCC
Organism: Chlorocebus sabaeus; assembly: GCF_047675955.1. NCBI lineage: Eukaryota > Metazoa > Chordata > Mammalia > Primates > Cercopithecidae > Chlorocebus > Chlorocebus sabaeus. Next base: position 75,976,797 of record NC_132908.1, read on the forward strand.
TTCGTAATCTCTCAGCGCTCAACTTGCCTGTGGTGGTGAGGCAGGATGGCGGAGAGGGAAGAGGAGGGCTCGGGACAGGGAGCTGCCGATTCAAGTCCACTTCCCCACCGGGCTGCTTGACCTTGAGTAGCTTGCAGAACTCTCAGTCTCAGTTTTCACTCTGCTTTCTTCTCTTCTCTGCCTCCTTCCCTCCTTTCTTCCCTTGATCTTCTCTTCTTCCCCCTCCTTCATCATCATCATCATTATTACAAAAGTAGTACTTACTTTTTATACAAATCTAAAGGAAAATAAATATGCAGGGTAAAAGTTGACATTCCTCCATCGTGAAGCCAACTGCCCCTGTCTGCACAGGGCTTCATATGCACTCCTCCACTGCATACACAACGCAAAGGCACACATGTGCAAAACAGACCTAATTGTACCCTCATCGATGGGTCACTGCAAACATTAAATACGAAAGCGGAGGTAAACGGACATTAACATCTATCTTTTCTGGTGTCTGATTTTCTCCTATTTTGCTGACCTCCATATATGCATTTCACATGGCCTGGCTCAGTGTGAACGTCCCCAAGCACTTCTCTCTCCAGTGGCTTCTCTGTGATAGCACACCCTACTCCAAAACAGTTGTTTGCTCTTTTGTTCGAATTTCCACGAGCCAGAGCAGAAAGACAGAAATCCCTTCCTCCTAGCTCTTACAGTCTAAGGCCTGCGCCCGATACCTAGGACCATCTCTGAAGGAAACATGTCAGTTATCAAGGTCAGGCGAACACAGCAATTATTCTGTAACCCAATGAGCCGCTACCTTCATATCTCATCGCCGGGCCTGTCTTCATGCCTGTCTCCCCTGGAAGAGAACATGCATTCGTTTATCTCTGCTTGCATCAGTGATAAGGGTATTTGATGACTCAGATGGTCTTGGCTACATATAAGACAGGCACCTTTGCAAGTGTACTTATTCTGCAACTGGGGAAGGGTCTGTTTTATGTTTGGCTGTTTAAACCCAAAAGTGGCCTGATAATATTGGACTTATGGCATCATCCACCCAGTTTAGGGTGAGACGAGATGGGGAAGTTGGAGAGAGGAGTTGCATGCAGCTAAAAGCACAGGCTTCAAGTCAGAGAGGTGTAGACTAGGCAAATAGAGTGAAGTGACCTTATGCGCAGACTACACTTCTGCACCTCGGTTTCTTCATCTGCAAAGGGGAATGTTAATACCCATCTCACGAGTGTGCCACAAAGATTGAATGCCATGTCTGGGAAGTGATTAGCCCAGTGCCTGGCACATGGGCACTGGGCAAGGGCTCAGTAAATGAATGCTAACAAACAAAAGAGGAGAAGATGGCAACATTTTCATTTAACAACATGATGAATTTTTTCTGCACAGCAGAAGGAGGAAGAAAAAAAAATCCCGAAGAACGGCAAACAGGAGCATGAGGGCTTTTCCGAGGTTGCCTGATGAGAAAACAAGCAGGGGTCAAAGTTGAAAAACTGGACTCTCTTAACAGTAAAAGCCCAGTCATGACCAAGTCCACGATGTTTAGTTCCCCAGGCATCACCTCCCACTGTAAATACAGTAAAGCAGATCTGTAAAAATGGACTGTTCCCATCACCCAAACAGAACAGCCCCTATCATTTTCATTTTGTTCTCAATCACTCTGAATCTTAAGAGTCAGCCCTCTGTCTCTGTCTTCCTTGGTGGGGGCCACAGTTTCCAGCCATCTCAATCTTCAGTTTTTGTTGTTTCTTTGCTTTTAGCATCCGCCAATGCCTTGGGTGAGGACTTCTGCTTTTAGCCTTGCTTCTGTGGAACCCTAAACCCCAATCTCAGGAGGCTTTGACTATCTCACTCCGCTCTCAAAGGGGAAGACAAGATCCCCAGGATTTCAGCTCAGGTTTCCAACCAGTAGATGTCAAGCGCCCAGGCTTGGAGTCGGGGAGATAGAGGTGTAAGTCTCAGAACTCCCTCCTCTAGCCTGGGAAAGTCTCATAAACTTTCTGAGCCTGCCTGTTCATAAGAAAATGAAGTGGACTAGCACCTACATTCACAGGATGTCTGCGATGATTAAATAACATAAGAATAAAGCCCAGGGAAAACGATGCCGTTAGAATACAGCAGCCTTTGGTGGACTGGTGACTAGTGCCAGACTTTTTTGATTCTGAGACATGGACAGTTCACATTTCAACATTCCTAAACCTGGGATGCACATTCACGTTGATGTGATTTCCACGTGGCCCTTCTTCGTGTTTGCCTCTGGAAAGCTGCTGTTATTAATAAATCCATGGCAAGTCTTATGGTCAACAGAATGAGGAAATATGGAGGTTTATGACCAAGTACTTGCAAGGTGTTCACCCTTCCTAGAGGAGCAGCACGTTTGAGGTGACCTCCTCTTGGCAACCATCACTCTCCCAAAGCCCCTCAGTTCAGGCCACTTTTCTTTTCATAGGTACCCCAGGGCTCTTCCTAAGGCTGGGTTAAATGGCTGAAACATTCCCAGGCAGTAACATTCAGAAGGAATTCTGGGTCTGTGATGGGTTGCCGTAAGGCAGCTGGCCAGATGTCCCATCAAACACCGGACTCTACTCGTCTCTCATGGGTCTGCTTTCCCCGGGGGAGGAGGTCACTGAGGTAAGCATGGAGGGGAGAGCAGAGGAGGGGCTTCCTAAGGGGATGGCACGTCCCTACATTTTCCCTGTCAAGGGAGCACCAGTTTGGCAAGGTAAGCCAGAGCCAATTCAGGAATCCTAGCTGGAGCAAATGCCAGCTGGTTCCCATGGAGCGTCATCAAAGCAATGGCTAGGAAGTTCCAGAAGATTCTGTTTTGTCATTGCTTAAGGGCCTTGAGAAATGAGAGGAGGCTCAGAGGCCCAGATGATGTTTTGCCAGTTCTACCCATGATGCACCTCTTCGTCCACCTCCTTCCCTCCTCAGAAGGCAGAAGGACACGAGCCTCCCCAGGGATACTCAGAGCAAGTTCCGGTGGGACACTTGGGCTTCTCTAGTTCCCCCATTGCAGGACGTGACCTCAAAATGGCAAGGAGGAAGCAAAATCAATTATTTCTTCGTTGTTCCTCTGCAGTATTGAGACACAGGGAATTAACGAAGATGGGGTCCTTTGCTGTGTGCTACATGCTGTCTGGACCTTTTGTCTGCTATATTATTAATTTCAATTTATTCATATACTATTATTATTTCATTTATTCATTCATTCAATTATTGAGCACCTACTATGTGCCAGGCACTGTTCTAGGATCTGAGGACATAGGAGTGAGCAAATATCATTCCTGCCCTTGTGGAGTTTACATTCTAGTGGGAAGAGCCAGACAACAACCCAACAGTAACTACAGAAAATACCAGGGGTGATAAGTGTATAAAGAAAAATGAAGCCAGTTAGGGGACTATGAAATTGGGTGAGTGAACGGGGGAGAGTTGAAACTACTATGATTTTAATTTTTAAAAAATATTTTACTAGTACTAAGAGAAGCTAACATCTACTGATTATAAAAATTTTAATTATAAATATTTTATAGATATAATTATACTCTTTCAACTTCTACCAATGAGAGCATCGTTGAGCTATTAATAGGTGTCACACATGTATTAAATATTTTACATATTAATATGTGCTGATAGTAAGTGTACCCATTTTACAGATGGGGAAAATGAGGCTGGGCTTGGTTAAGTAGCTTTCCCAAGTTCCTAATAGTGATGAGTCTAGGTTTCACATCCAACTCTGTCTGACTCTAGAGCCTATGTTTTAATCATGCTGCCAGTGCTGGGTGGGTGGCATTTTACCCATATAGATGAAGAAGATGAGGGGCAGAGAAATAAAAAGTTATTGAGAGCAGGAATTAAAATCCAGAGCTGTCCTACTCCAAAGCCCAAGTCCCGTCCTCTCCATTACATTCATTAATTAGGGAGACCTTGAAGAATTAAGACAAAAAATTCCAGTGAGGTCTGGAAATGCATGCCTGGTGCTCCCATCAATCTGCTCCTGGGTGTGTGGGGGTCCCCATTGTTCTTCAGGGACTACGGTCCTCACAATAGCACCTGCTCTTCTGAACCTCTTGTGCGAGTAGCTGGTCCTTGCAAGGTGGACCAGCTCATGCTTGTGACTGAGAATTGTTGTCATTTTCACGAGTTGTCACCAACATGCATAACCTTATTATGCAAAGCATGGGTTTATTTTGGTGAAAACAGAGCCTGACTCTACCTCAAGGTGTGGGCGCCAGTTAGAACGTGACTCACCCAAAATGCGAGCTTTTTCCATTTCCAATTTGATGGTGAAGACTGCTTTGAAGTTGCTGGTAACCTTACTTAGCAAATGACCAAAACAGGGAAGATTGTACTGACAAGCTCACCACACTCCGTTTCCAGAGAACTTTGAGCTTGTGCAATGTTCTAGATGCATCTCTCCGCAGAGCTGTATTCACCCATAAATGGAGAAGGCAGCTGCCCACACACTGTGGTCTGCAGGACACTGGTAAAACCTTCCTGCCCCCTCCCTGACATACACCTGCTCTAGCGCCAACCCTTGCATCATGTGTTTCTCGGTTTCTGTGTCTCTGAGTCTCTGCTAAGTGGGATAAATGATACTTCTTTGAGTTGTTAAAGCATCTTGTTTTCAGAATGCAATTAACCCAGGGACCACTGGAAGGTGCCACCAGTCACTCCCCCTGAGTGTCAGACAGCTTTCCATCTCTTCCAGCATACCAAGAAATGCCTTCAGAGGAAATAGAAATGTTACTGGAGGACGAATGAAACATCAGGGGTCGGGGTCCTGTAGTATATTGAGTGGGCCTTACAGAGGTCCCCTGGAGATAAGGACAGAGGAAAAGGCACCCACGGAAGGACCCAAACTAATAGGTGTTATTCACTCCCTTCTTCCTCTCTGGGCTGGTTGCCAACACCCAGATACTGGACTGAAAGAAAGGCGGTGAGGTTGGAGACACCAGTGTTCATTGGACACCAACAAAGTAGCAGTCACTTGAAGTAAAGCACCTCATGAATTCACATATTCTCGCCCTAGTGAAGGTTCATTACTCTTATTTAGCAAAAGAAGAAAACAGGCTTAGATAAATGAAAATGCATTACATCACACAAGTAAGAAATGGAGCCAAGAGTTACCTAGTCCTTTACTTCAGCCCTGGATTTTTTGTTTCTCTCCCTCCTTCCTCTCTCACTCCATTTTCTTTCCCTTCCTCCTTTCCTCCCTCCCTCCCTCCTTCCCTCTCTTCCTTCCTTCCTTTTTTTCCTTTTCTCCCTCCTTCCTTCATCTCTCCCTCTTTTATTCCATCTCCCCCTCCCCCTCCCTCCCTTCCTTCCTTCCATTTCTCCCTCCTTCCTTCCTCTCTCCCACTTTTCTTCTACCTCTCCTTCCTTTCTCTCCTTCCTTCCTTTATTTTCTCCATCCTTCCTTCATCTCATTCTTTTGTTTTTTCTTTTCTTCTCCTTCCTTCCTTCTTCCTCCCTTTTTTCCCTTCTTCCTTCCTCTCTCCCTCTTTCCTTCCATCTCTCCCTCCCTCCTTTCTCCCTTTCTTCCCTCCCTCCCTCCTCTCTCTTTTCTTCCATCTCTCCCTCCCTCCTTTCCCCTTTCTTTTCTCCCTCCCTCTGTCTCTTCCTTCCTTTCTACCTTCCTTCTTTCCGTCTTTACTTCCTCCCTTCCTTTCTAGCACAAATTCTTATTTATTCCAGGCACCAGGACTACAGCAGTGAACTAAGCCAATACTATCCTTGACCTCCCAGAGGGAACAGCCTAGGGTGGAGGCAGATGCGTTGTTTTCCACTTTTCTCAGCTGTCCTTGCCCCACTTTCCTCATGCCTGGCTGCCGATGTTGCTCTGTGCTCCACCTGATGCTAACCCACTGGACACATGACATTGTCTGCACTTCTCTTTGCATGACAGTTCCAAGCTGACTGTGTTTTCTAGCCCCCGCCCCTGCTCCATTCGGAGAGGATTTACAATCTGTGGAGTAGCTTGTATTCATTCATTCATTCATTCATTCACTGACTCACTCTTATTTTCCCTGAGCAAAGAGCCACATCCCAGAACACAAATAGTGTTGTGCCTTTGTTTAGTTCTTTTATGGCCTAGCTGAGGAGTAAGCAGAATATGCCCTAGCATTCATTCATTCATCTCTAAATATGTCTTGAACACTTATAAATTATCAGAAATCTCTCTTTTGTGGGACGTGGGGCTACGGGGATGAGCAGGACAGATGTGGTCCTTGCCTTATGAGATTCTTAGGCCAGAAGGAAAGATGATCTTAGTTCAAGATGATCTACCTGTTCCCAGGTTGTATCCACTACACAGCACTTCAGGGCTGTGCTTGAGAGTGTTGTCCTTTGGGATGCTAAACAGTAAGGAGCAACTTGGATCGCCCAGTCATAGTCATGCTAATCAGTAAAGGCTTCCTGGAGGAGGAGATACATTCCTCCTGCCAGGTACACGAGCAATTTCTGGTGTCCACTGTCCCCATCCTTCTGATTCTCCATCCATGTGAAAATGCAAACATGTGACAGCCGCAAACCTGCCCCAGAGCCAGACAGAATAGATTCATCAGCCTGAACCTGCACTAGCCAGAAAAAGGGTTCCCGAAACTACATCGCTGGGTGTCATCTAAGTCGGCAGATGATTTACTGCTGGCAGCCCCTGGCGCAACATCACTAGTTCTCGGAAGAAGTAAATTAAACATTATATTTTCGTTGGATACATCCATTTCATGGCTCCTTTTAAAATCATCTGCGTGACACATTCTGTCACTTAACAGTGTTTGCACCTGTTTCCTGAGTATCAAAGATTGTGCCATAAAACACTCTTAAGGCTACAAGAGACACAGGGAAAAGAGCATCTCAGGACACCAGAAAACACGGCCTCTGCTGGAAGACTCCCCTCTTTTATTGACTCCAAGTTTGCAATGGGGGAGACAAAAGCTGTGGATTCCTCCTTACAGCACATCTGCTCGCCTGAGCCTCAACCCTCGAACCCTCCATGAAACTCTCTCTCTCTCTCTCTCACACACACACACACACACACACACACACACACACACACACACTGAGAGGCAAAAATAAAATAGCATTTCCTTTGCAACTATTTGTTTCAGCAAGGAAAACTGGAAAATTCACTTCTGTGACGAATCATAGATTTTTTTTTTTTTCTCCAGCAGATCTCCCTTCATTTAAGCAGGCACACTTTCCCTAAATGCCTTGCACACTCCAAATATCCAGGCAGAGAACTCCGGGCTGTGCCAGGTGTCAATGCCTATCTTGGGGAGGTGGGGGGGTCCCCTAATTCTTCTATGTCCAGGTTGAAGCCCAGCCAATTACTAAGCCATCGAGAAAGAAACAATGGGTAATTAAGATGAACTTTAAAGGGGGGAGAGGACTTAATTAATTTGATCTTTATCTGAAACTCTTTCTAATTGAAGTAAACTTTAGAAGTTCTATGGATCAATGCACTCAGACTATTTGTGAAAAATGTACATACAATGCTTCTTTATAAAGCAGAAGGTTGATAAAACGGTTATTAGCTAGTGGATTAAATTAACACTGACCTTCAGTCCCCTTCGCCAAGCAAGACTGTTTGTGAAAGTGCTCATCTACACATAGAAATAGAAAATTTGGACTGTAACAGATCTGATGTAGGTGGAAGGGGGCTGGGGAAACAATAATGCACTTTAAAACAGACAGGTGGGATTCTTGGCATTTCTCTGATCATTCTTAAACTATTACTTCTACTTATTTCTCCATTAATTTATGTATTTGCATATTCATTTCTCCTATAAATGTTTATTGAGCAACTATGATGTGCTAAGGACCATTTGTGGGCATAGAGTGAAAAGTGTCAGGGCAATTCTCTGCCTTCCTGGAGTTTATATTCTAGTTGAGGGAGAGAAACAATGACCATGTAGAGAAATATGGAAATACAACATTTTGACTGGAGGATGGGATGCAGTGTGGCTGAGGTTATGAGACCGTTTGATCAGGATGGTTGGAGATGGGCTCTCTGCAGAGGTGAAAGTTAAGGTGAATCTTGAACTTTGAGAGAATATCTAAAATATGCAGCTCCTAGGAGATTCTAAGATCCAGCCGGGGTGATATCCATGGCTTGGCCTAAGAGTATGAGTCCAACCAAGCACGGGTTGCGTGACAGACAGAAGGAAGGCCAGTGTTGAGGCTTAGGGGAAGGGTGGTACAAAGGGGAGTATCAGGGAAGGCAGAACCCATGTCCAGGAGAGTTTGGTGCATATGTGGATTTTCTTTGGGCACAATGAAAACCACTGGAAAGGTTTTGTGGCCGAGTGATCTTTGTCTGATTTATATCAGACATATATATATATATAAAAAAATAAATATATACACATATTTAAAGCTCATCAAAGAACAGATTGTAGGGGAATAAGGATAAAGGAGAAAGCTGCTCCCATTCTGCTAAAATATCCACCAGAGAAGACATAGGTTTCCTGAAATGGAAGAAAGAAATTTCTCACTTTTCTGAGGGCTGTGAATTTGGCTACAGGACATGCTTCTGCTTCGTGAGGCAGAGCGGGGGTCCGTGGGTCAGCCCATGAGTTCAGTGGAAATTTAGGCCCATCCGTGGGCTCTGACGGCAGCTGCACCTACAGATCTCGGACGGAGGCTCCTGGTGCTCCCCAGTCTACCTAGAGGTCTAGAATTTGCTTCTTAGGCAACGTTGTCTCTCAAGGAGGAGTCGGTCACCCTGGATTCTAATCCCAGCTCCTTCACTAACGGTGTGGCCTTGGGCAAATGAATGAATGTGCCTCAAGCTTCTAGGGTTGCATGAAAAAAATGGGACTTTCAACACTTATCCCATAGAGCTATTGTGAACTTTAAATGATATAAAATTATAGTAGCGTTTGGCAGGGCTTGGCACTTAATAAATAATGGGTGACATTTATAGAGTATTTGCTATAGCCCTGTGTTAAGTGTTTTTTATATTGATTATCTCATTGAATCCTCACAAGAATGCCATGCAGGAGGTACTGTTTTTATTTTCCTTTTAAAGATGAGCAGAGTGAGGCTAAGAAACAGTCTGAGATCACAGTCCAGTAAATGAAGAAGATGGGATTTGAACCCAGTCCAGTCCAGTTCTAGGAGGTGGGGTTGGATCCAGGTGACTAACTGAAGAGTCTGATCTCGGTCTCTTTTGCTCACTCACACACTGAGTAGCCATTATTAGGGTCATTACTGTCCGTTTGTTTACTCGGTGATGCACGGCGCAGCTGTTCTGTAACAATCACTGTGCTGGCAGCATCTACATACAGCGATTCTCCTCTATGTCTGCCCTACCAGAATTCTCCACCCGGGAAATGCCCCAGCACAGTCTTCGGAGGTGTCAGAGTGGATGGAATCCATCACACCTCAAGGTAGGGGGGTGGATTAGCAACCACAAATACAAGATGCCCAGTTAAATTTGAATTTCAGATAAACAGCAAGTAATGTCTAGTATGTCCTGAATATCACATCCTGTATTTTATCCAGAGGATGAGAGGGAAAGGGCTACAAGAACATGGAGGCTGGAGAGCAGAGGGCGAGTCAGTGACAGCTTCACAGAAAGCAACCAATGTGCTTTAAGAATGAGAAGGAGATGGCTTGGTTGAGGCCAGGAAGGAAGGGCATTTCAGCAGAGGGAAAGGCATCCCCAGAGGCACAGAATCAGGAAAGAACAGAGGTCTGCTAAGACAGGGTGTATGTGTTTTAAGAGAAAGCAGCAGAGACCAAGGCTTGGTCCAGGGTGACCATGAACTTGAACACCCTGTTAAAAAAGGGTCTTTGGGCCTGGCACAGTGGCTCACACCTGTACTCCTAGCATGTTGGGAGGCCGAGGTGGGCAGATCACCTGAGGTCAGGAGTTTGAGACCAACCTAGGCAACATGCTGAAACCCCGTCTCTACTAAAAATACAAAAATTAGCCAGGTGTGGTAGCACATGCCTCTAATCCCAGCTACTCAGGAGGCTGAGGCAGGAGAATTGCTTGAACCCCAGGAGGCAGAGGTTACAGTGAGCCAAGATCACTCCAATGCACTCCAGCCTGGGCAACAGAGTGAGACTCATCTCAAAAGAAATAATAAGAAAAAAGGGTCTATGCTTTTATGGCTAAAGGTGTCACTGAGTGTTTCTAAGAAGGGTGTGGCACTCAGGGGGGCTACCAACCGGCAATTTTGAAGGTCCCTGGGAGACAAAGTGATAAGTGACTGAGTCACTCTGTGGATTCAGTTACAAAGGGAATCTATGCTTGAGATTTGAGAAAAACAGTAAGTTTGCTGCATAAAAAGGCAATAAGGAGGTGCCCAGGAACTCTTTGCAACAGATAAAAAGGAAGAGAACAAAACTATATTAAATACCTCCTATGAGCCAGGCATTGTGCTGGGTGCTTGGGATAACATGGGAAGCAGAAACAGACCTTTCTGTTTTCTAGAGGACACAGGCATAGAATTTCACAAATAAATGTACAATAGCGTGGTGCTAAGGTCGACACAGGGGTACCGGCTTGTGGGTATCTTGGGGGGATTCATCTAGCCACGGTCAAGGTGGACTTGAAGGTCATGGCAGGGGTTGCACAGAGTTCAGAGATGAGAGGCCAGTGGAGAGAAGGAGTAGGCATGTCGTCCTACAGTTAGCTCACCAGACCCCATAGTCCCTGCCAAAGAGTTCTAGTTTTTCCTTAAATAGGCTATTGGGGCCGGGTACAGAGGCTCGCACCTGTAATCCCAGCACTTTGGGAGGCCGAGGCTGGCAGATCATGAGGTCAGGAGATCGAGACCATCCTGGCTAACACGGTGAAACCCCATCTCTACTAAAAATATAAAAAAATTAGCCGAAAGTGGTGGCGGGCACCTGTAATCCCAGCTACTAGGGAGGCTGAGGCAGGAGAATGGTGTGAACCTGGGAGGCGGAGCTTGCAGTGGGCAGAGATCTCGCCAGGGCACTCCAGCCTGGGCGACAGAGCGAGACTCTGGCACCTCCTCCAACAACAACAACAACAACAACAAAAAAAAAAAAAAAAAAAAAAGGCAATTGGGGCACTAGTGATGATACGATTTCAACAGAAAAGTCAGTCTAGTCGCAGGGGTTCAACTGGACGGAGGGTGACATGGAGAGGCTGCAGGGAGCCCAGTTAGGACGTCACCAATGGTGTCCCAGGGGAGAAAAGGGGACCTTGGTTATGTCAGGGGCTCAGGCTGGAGAGGAGTAGGTTGGAATTATTATGGGTTGTTTTTCAGTTTTTAAATACATCTCTGTGTTGTTTCCTATGCAAACGTGTGTCACCAATGCAACTTTTTACAGATAAATTAAAAAGATTAAAAGAAGGGAAAGGAGTAAACTTCAGGTTGCAAGACCCATGGAGACAATGTGAGTGAAGATGACAGGAGAAAGACAAAGAAGCGGCTCAGTTTTGGAAATGCACACGCTCTGGCGGACACCGGAAAGGGTGTGTCTGGTGATGGGACCGTGCCTTGTGGCAAACAGCTGGCAGCGAGGCGAGCTGAGGGCTCTGGAGAGACCTCTCCACAGTCTGTGCCACTCCCTGGAGACTCACTCCCCTCACACCAGACATCTGAGCAACATCCTTGCTGACAACGAGGTTTCCCAGAGGGTTAAGGAAATAATGAGGGGACCTGCATCCCAGGAGAAGGAATTGTTAGTTAAGTAGAAGTGATAGGACCTTGGGAGAAAGTGACCATGAACTTACAGCTACCGAATTCCTCCTTTTAATTTCCTACAGCAGGTCAGAGAGAGGTGGGTGAACATTTATTGAGTACTTACTGTATGCCTGTAGAACCCCCAGAACTGTCCAGAGCGTATGCGTCTTCCCACTGAGAATACAAACCCCACTAAGGGAGGGATATTGTTTTCTTTGCTGTGCAGCTTCTGTGCTTACAACAGAGCATGCTCTCAATAAAGGTTAGCTTATGGTACGTGAATTTTGCTTTTACGTGACTTTCGACAATTTACTTTAAACTCAACGTGCCTCAATGTTCCCATCTGTCAAATGTGGGCATGAGTATCGCCCATTTCGTAGGATAAAATGAAGGGCTGCATTTCATCATTCTGCCTTCTCATTGCCAGAGTGTAATAAACAGAACGTGTTGGTGTTGCTGTTAGTATTACAGTTGGTCCTTGAGCAACGTGGGTTTGAATTGTGTGGATCTGCTTATACGTGGGTTTTTTTTTTTCCAACCAAATGTGGATTGAAAATACAATATTTACAGGATGTGAGATCTGTGTGTGCGAAGTGCTGACTTTTATTATATGTGGATTCCGCAGGGCTGACTTTGGGACTTCAGTATGCATGGATTTTGGTATTAGCAGGTGGCCCTAGAACCAACCCTCCATGTGTACCAATGGATTACAGTATTATTATTACAATGACCACATGAGCAAACATTATCTTTACGTAATACAAATAAGAATCGGAGATCCAACAAGGCTAAGAAATTGAGTTGGAAACACCCAGGTAGTAAGCAGCAGAGTTCATATACAAAGTTCTGTGCAGGACACCCAGTACCTCTACAGAAAGGGGGAGGCACAGGCAACAGTCAGATATGCACTCCTGGAAAGGTAATAATGAAGGAAAGGTGAAGGGAGACTGTATTCGCTTTCTGTAGCTTCTATAACAAATGGCCACAAACTTGGTGGCTTAAAACAACACAAATCTATTCTCTTACAGTTCTGGAGACCAGAAGTCCCTAAACAAGGTATCAGCAGGATCATGCTCCTTCTGAAGGGTCTAGGGGAGAATCCACTCTTGCCTGTTTGAGCTTCTGGTGGTTTCTGGCAATCGTTGGTGCTCCATGGCTTATAGACACATGCTCCAATCTCTGCCTCCATCCTCACCTGGCATTCTCCCCTGTGTCTTCTTCTCTTCCCTTCTCTTATAAAGACTCTTTATCTTGGAATTAGAGCCTATCCCAATCCAGGATGGTCTCAACTTGAGACCCTTCATTTCATGATCTCTGCCAAGACTCTTTTTACAAATAAGGTCACTTTCACAGGCTCTGGGTAATATGTCTTTTCTTGGAGTAGGGGAACACCGTTCAATCCACTACAGAGGCAAATGCGTTCAAGAGTAAATAAAACAAAGAAACCTGATTTGGAAAGACAGACGACTGGAGTCAACTCTGAGCAACAACCATGCATGCAATTGGCATTATCACGTGCTTCCAGCTGGCAGATGCTCTGCTAAAAACATTGCCTTCAGATGTAATCTCATGGAACCCTTACTACAGCTGTGTGATTCAGGTATGATCAGAATTCTGTCTTTACCCAGGAGGCTCATGAAGCTCAGAGAGAGGAGGCAACTGGCTCAGGGCCCCACAGCTAGTAAGTGGGAAGCAGGATTTGAGTGTGGATGGGCTGTCTTAGGAGCCCCGGCTCCCTTAAGGCACATAGACACACACACAGATACACACACACAGACACACACAGAACACACACACACACACACACACACACACACACACACACACACACACACACAGACCTTTTGAGTACTGGTTAAAAACCAGAAGAACAAAGCAAGATATAAATGCACTGCTGGGGGCAGACGTGCAAAGTTACAAGATGACAGTGAGAAGGCAGGAAGACCCAGTTCTTCACTAGCTTTTGTCTTATTCATCAAAGGAACGAGCTTAAACCAGAAAGAGCAGAACAAACGTGGCTGGGAAGGCAACAGAAGATACGTGAAAAAATAAAGATGGCCCCAGTCTAGGCAAATGGATTCAAGTCTTCAAGGAAGGTATCTTACCAGGATCCCCACACTCCGATGTTGTGTGACACTGATACTTCGTAACAGTGAATAAGGAGAGGCAGATGAAAGGTTTAACCTGGAAGAGCTTGATTCTGACAACCAGGGTCTGACCACTGACTCCATCACTTAGCCTGTTGTGCCACCTTTGGCAACCACTTTACCAATTTCAACCTCAATTTTTAATCCACAAAATATAGTTTTGCCCATAAAGTCTGAAGACTTCAATAACTTATTTTTTTATAGACTGAAGATTTTCTTGATGATATGATGCCTATTTCCCCTTGTTTCCAGAATTTATGACTCCCTGCAGAAATAACAACAGTTTCAGCCTCATAGAGCTGTAGTGAGGGTTAAATGCACTAAAATGTATCAAAGTATTTATGGTACCTAGCATACTAGGGGCTCCATAAATTTAAGATGTTTTGTCGAATCCACTTTCCAAAAAAGTGGACGAACAGGGTTCTCCCCCCATTTAAATTTTTTCCATCCCAAATTGCCACATTTAAAAATCTGCAATGTATCTAATTTAGCACAACATCTATATTTAATGAATTTCTGTTGGATATAGCAACATTTTATACGTTTCAACAGACATGAGCGTGACATTAAATTTTCTACACCCTATATTAGTTTTAGAGACACTAAACTAGGGCAGAGCTTGGAAAACTTGTTCTGTAAAAGGCCAGATAGTAAATATTTTAGGCTCTGTAGATCACATATGGTTTCTGTTGCAACTGTTTAACTCTGCAGTTCTAGCAGGAAAGCAGCCACAGGAATATGTAAATGCAGGAGCATGGCTGTGTTCCAATAAAGCTTTATTTACAAAAATGGGTGAAGGCTGCTTTTGGCTTGCCGGCTATCGTTTGCTGACTCCTGAACTAGGGTGCTGAGAAAATCTGCAAATATCACCAGTAATTCTTGAGGCATCCAGAGACACAGGGCAGTGTCTGGGAGCCTCTGAACAGGAAATGAATAGATTTTCAAAAGAGAGAAACACAGATGAAGGATTCCAGAAGGGATAAGCTTGATTTTGGTCCTGAGGCTGAGAATACCTTGCCCAAGGCAACTCACATCGTCTTAGCAGCTGTGGGGTTTGGACCTCGGCATTCTGGCTTCGGAGTCTGTATGGAACTACTGCACTTGATGGCCCTGGCCCGGAACAGGGGGTGGCACGCAGTACAGGGGAAATCTCCGTGGATGTGAAGCAAAAGTGGATTGGATTTTTAAATTGCAAAAAGGTTTTTAAAAGCCTGCTTTCTGAAGAATGGCTTGGGGCAGAGGCTTTCGGGGGAGAACAGGGAGACCATTTTGGCAGTGCCTGTGATGGAGGGTACAGAACTAGTTCCCAGGCTTGGTACAAGCCCTGACTTCTTGTACACATTCCCATTTTCTGGGTAGTTCTCTCACAATGACATTTATTATCATACGGCATTTATTATCAGAGTTGTGCTTTATATTCTTAAAGCATTTTTACTCTTCGATGTACCTATTTTCTCATTGATAGTCTCTTTTGGAGGCAGATGGGTCTGGGGATGCCAGTGTCCATGCATAGACAAAGCCATGAGTTATTATAAGACAAGAGACAAAGCTGCAAGGTGTTGATTTGACAAGGTTACATAGCTTGCTTTTGGAAAAACTTGCTATAGGTGAGTCAGCTCCACCCAGAGTGGCCCAAAAGTAACTAACGTGGAAACAGTGTTTTTCTGGCTATCATTGTGTGTTCTCTCTCTATATCCAAATGACACCCATTTGTGTTCATCATCATAATGTTGCTTGTCAAGCCTTGTACTGTCATAGGGACTGTGCCACAAGTGTTGACCGCTTTATCTCTTTTAATCTTCACAAGTCCCCAAGGAAGATACTCTTAGAACCTGATCTTATAAAGGAGGAAACTGAAGCCCAGTCATTGACAAATGGGCATTTGCAATAACATTCATTCCATGTAAATATCCTTTACACAGTGTTCTCTCCATCACCACTGGATTGCCAGAAAATGCTGTTAGGTACCAGACTTAGGTGCAAACCTTAGCTTTTCTGTTTCCTTAATGTATGATAATCTGAACAAACTCCTGAAATTCCCTTGAGCCTCAATTTCCTTCTCTGTGCAATGGGCATAAAAATTCCCAATGCTTTGAGTTGTAAGGATTAAGTGAAATAGCACGAGTTGCTTTCATCCCTGCAGCATGCGTTAAGAAAATCCTAGGGAAGTGATTGGCACCTAGCATACAGTAGATGCCTAGTAATATATTGCCTCCCTGGGAGTCTCTCATCTTTTCCTCGCTTATTTTCAGAGGGCATTGTGTGGCCAAGATCATCCTCATTATATACAAGCTCAAACAAGTGCAAATCAGAGCTCATTTTTTTAAAAAAAGAAATCAGATTCTGCATTTGGAAGAGCCTAGAGACAAGGAAATGCGATGTGAGACATTTAGGACAACTCCAATTTTGGGGGCCACTTGGTTGTGCTGGAGAGGAAAACAGGGACAAAAGGAGAATTTGAAATCTCCACAGGTTCCTGGGAGACAGTGGAAGTCACAGGGTGGGGCCCTTGTATGAGAATACATTCTTTTGATTTTGTTTTGTCTATTTGATCGGCTGCCAGTTTCTTAATGCAATATGAGAGCAAGAGGGAGCTAATTCTCTTCAGAGCCTAAAATCCCTCGAGCCGAGCTGGCACTTGAACGAAGACAAAGCTTATTGAGGTTGGGCAGGGAAGTTGTCACTGTGTGATTTGGGAGTCTTTCATTTGGCCAATATAACTCCATTAGATTTTGGAATTGAACCCAGGTAGCAGGGAGGGTTCTGGAAGTAACATTCTCCAACCAGCTTGTAATTAAAATGGAACCCTTTGAAGAATTGGTCCTCTCTCAATTGCTCCAGCCTCTCTCTATCTGATTGAATGCCAGGAAGCTGCTGCCTTAAGCTTCGGCTAGTTTTCTGCCAAGGCGTTTAACTCTCAGTTTTGTGTTGCTTGTGTATTTAGTGCTAAGGGCATACCTGGGTGCAGAATCAGGTACATCACTACATCTGTCAATGTGTCTGTCTTTAGCTCTTCCTAATATCCACAGCTCTGAAACACGAAGGGGCTGTTTTGCAAGCTGTATCTTTCACACCCGCTCCCACTCACTCGGCAACTTGCCCCCTTCCTTCTGTGATTTTGTTTTTTTTAAAACCCCTGTTTCACTTCCTACATTCTGGTTCTTGTTCTTCCTGGAGAACGGGACCAGGCAAGAAACACCAGGGCACCTTAGGTTAAAGGAAAGCTTATTTCCCTCTCTCTGCTAGAAAAGTCAGAGCTACCAGAGTTGAGTGATCTTCAAAACCCAGTTCCTTATAAGAAGGGGTCTGCAAGTGAGTGACTGAGAAATGGTTGGTAATAATCCGACTCTAGCCCGACTAAACTGGAATTTGGAGAAGTGAGAGTTTGCATCAGTCCTTGCTTCCAGAAAACTTTATATAGGAAGAAAGTGCCACGCAAATGAGATTTCACAACACTGGTATCTGGTAATTTTGGTCGCATTTCTTCTGGGTCCGTGGTGGAATTCACAAAGAAAAATGCAAGAAGGAAATTATTGCATTGTAATCTGCTTTCCAAAATCTCCATCTAGAGTCCCCAAAAAATAAAAATAAAAAAAACCTGTATAGTAAGCAACAAAGTGGAAGAAAGACATTATCCAGAAATATGATAGAAGTGGTTCGTATCAGTCATGGTGTCTCCCCCATCTGAATAACCCACTTAACACCCTCATCTCCCACACTGTGATAGGAATGAAAGACATTTGTTCATCTTTTGTAAAGTGAAAATGAAGCAACTTAGAAAACTGTACTATTCTTATTGATCTATAGTATATAATCTAATTAAAACCAGTATGCCTCCTACTTAAATACAGTTTCAAAACAAATTCAAAACAAATTGAACATCTCTCTGTTCCAACTTAAGTATCTTTCCTACTCACTTCCTACATGGAAATGTTGGTTATATGGTTAGTATCCGTACAGCATAAAGAACAGACATACCATACAATAAACATTAAGTCACCATTAAAAAATAGTAAAAGGTTATGGATTAGGAAATGAGCAACCAATCAATCGACTGAAGTTCAAGCTTTTACTGATTATCAAATAAATTTCAATGCACCATTTTTTGTTAATCAAGTAACAAGTTTATTTTCTTACTGATTTATTCAAAGCAGGTAAAAGTATGGGCTGCAAAGGCTCTCATCTGCCTGCCATATCCCAAGAAGGCAAAGGTTATCTATACATGCTGCCTGCAATCCAATTTTATGGTTCAACATTCTTTATGCCCAGGTCATTCCAAGCATAATTTGATGCTAGTGTGCATTTTGTTTTTGAGAACAAAGTACTCTACGTGGCAGATTTGTTAAGGAAATTAAGTTCCGAATCCCCCCACCCCAACTTGTAGAGACTTCTTTGGAGATGCCAGAAAAGGCTCCTGCAACTTTCTATTTCTAATTTTGTTAGCAATCAAAACATTTTATAAGCTCTGGGTCTTGGGAATCCAGGTCCACCTTTGAGCAGAGTTGAAGGAACGGTGAGAGCTGTAGAGGAATGCTCTGGCCATGAGCAGGGCTGGGAGCCTGAAGTTAAATCCAAAGGGCTTAGAAGAAGCCAAGAGAGGAGATACCGGGCCACCCAGAGAGCGGAGAGGAACACCAGTGGGGAAAGAAAGAGGCATAAAGCAGAGCAAGCTGTATTGAGGACGGTCTGTTAGTGATCAAAGGGAGAGGCAGTCACCAAAACAGCTCCCCTTCACTGAACAGCCAGAAGGTGCCAGGCACAGTGCTTACAAATTTGAGGCGTGAACGTGGAAACCTGGCTCAACCCCTCTAAGCAGGAATTGCCCTCCTCGGTATATAAGTCAGGAATGTGTGGCTCGCAGAGATGAAGGGACTGGCTCCTGGTCACCTAGTGCCTAGGAAGCTGGTTAAAAGTTAAACCCGGCCACGCCTGCCTGACTCCAAAGTTCCCTTCCCTTCTGCAAAGCCACCTTTCTTATTGCACAAAACATCGTAAACCCTGGACACGAAGGCCCACCCCGTGAGTGGCGAACAATGGTAAGAAGCCATGTAAAGCTGTGAAACAAGAACACAAATGAACCTCTGGGCTGAGATGGGAAATGGCTTCAGATATTTCAAGAAACAAAGTGGGTTTGTTTGAGGATTGAAGCACCTCAGTTTCCCATTTTTTCGTGACTCAGCAAATGGATCCATAATGAAATTAAGTTCCTTAACAAAGAGCTAATGCAGGCCTAATCCCACATGGAAGATGAAAAATGCATCTTAATCTTTCGCCTGGCCTGAAAAACTAGACCTCAGAGTGTGTGTGACTGCCACTCGCATCAGTCAACATATACAGGAAGGAAGACTTGGGGCGAGGAACAGGGTGGTGTTGGATGAAATGGCTTCAGAGAAATCTTAAATGCCAGCTGACCCTGCTTAGAGCATTAGAGTCATTCCAGCTGAACTGAAAGAAATATTTCTTAATCTCCTTTACCCTTCATGGCTTGGACTCCATCTACTAACTCTGAAGTTTGTCTTTCTTTCTTGATGTTGTGCACTTGGTTTCCTCATCTGTAAAATGGATCAATACAGAACAGAAGGTTTCCAAGACATCCACCACTCTTCTTGACTGAGCCACCCGCACCTCTGGCCTGGACCCTAGTCTCATCTTCTACCTGCCTCCCTGTTTCCTCTGGGCTCCATACAGGAGCCACAGACATCCTTTAAATAGCTCAGGCACAGCATGGCTCTCCAGGTCTTGCAGAGTAAGATCCAGATTGCCATGGCTCCACATTTCCAGTGTCTTCCCTGGCCTCCTTTCTGCCCCCACCTCCTGCCACTGTGGCCTCATTCCCTCCATTCAGAACCCACACTCCTATCCCTTTTGCCTAGAATGCCCTTCCTCAGATGCCCACCCAGCTCCCTACTTCTCTGCTCTAAGCATGTCCTCATCGAAGAGGCCTTCCCTGACCACCCAGTACAGTGGCATCCTATCTCCATCATTCACTCGACTTTATTTTTTATTTATTTTTAATTTATTTTTTGAGACAGAGTCTCTCTCTGTTGCCCAGGCTGGAGTGCAGTGGCACGATCTCAGCTCACTGCAAGCTCTGCCTCCTGGGTTCATGCCATTCTCCTGCCTCAGCCTCCCGTGTAGCTGGAACTACAGGCATCTGCCACAACGCCCGGCTAATTTTTGTATTTTTAGTAGAGATGGGGTTTCACCGTGTTAGCCAGGATGGTCTCGATCTCTTGACCTCGTAATCCGCCCGTCTCGGCCTCCCAAAGTGCTGGGATTACAGGCGTGAGCCACCACGCCAGGCTGACTTTATTTTTTGAAAGTAACATTGCTGTTTGAATTTCATAGATGTAAAAGTTAATTTGTTCATTACTTGACTTTAGAACATCTGCTCTAGGAGGGTAGAAACTTTGTTTTTGTTTTATTCCTAGAGGAGTGCTTAGCACATGTTAGGTACTCGATAAATATGTGTAGAATGAAGTGTTAGACAAGAATAAAAATAAAAAACTACTCTTGCTCCAGCTCTGCCACTATTTATTGAATGTGTACCATTTACTTGGCACAGAACTGACATGCTATCTATTCATTCATCTGTGCATATTACATCATTTAATCCTAACTGCTACTGCCCCTAGGTAAGACTGTAAAAAATAAGCACAATAAAAATAATTTTTTTTCTTGAAATGGAATCTTGCTCTGTTGTCCAGGCTAGATTGCAGTGGTGCTGTCACAGCTCACTGCAAACTCCACCTCCTCAATTCAAGTGCTTCTTGTGCCTCAGCCTCCCGAGTAGCTGGGATTACAGGCATGCACCACCACAGAGATGGAGTTTCACCATGTTGGCCAGGCTGGTCTCAGACTCCTGACTTCAAGCGATCTACCCACCTTGGCCTCCCAAAGTACTGAGATTACTGGCATGAGCCACCGTGCCTGGCTCACAATAATAATTATGATAGCTAATATTTATCAAACATACTACATGCCAGACAATGTTTATTTTATAGCAGCTTCTTGAATCCTTGCAGCAATGTCATGGGGGCAGTACTATTACGAGTCTCATTTGATGAATGAGTAAACTGAGGCACAGACTGATGAACAACCAGCCTACACAAGAGGAAAGCAGTGAAGTCAGGCTTTGACGGTGACTAAGCCTGTCTCCAAAGCCAGCGCTATTCTCTACTACCCTTTACCACCTGGAAGGGAAGTAGCTCACCCATAGTCACCTGCCCGGCCGTTCTCCAAGATGGGATTCACAGCCAGGTGCTGCTGACTTTAAAGTCCATGGTGTCTTTTGTGCTTCACTGCCCAGCTCACCAACTGTCTCTGGGCCGCTGGCAGCTGGCCTGGCACACAGCATGTGCCCCCACCAGTACTAGGTGGATGAGTCAGGAATAGCCCGAAGAGAGTCAGCACAAGTATAGGCACTGCAGTCCTCTTTTCCCATCTCAACGGGAGATGGTGATCCTGGTTCTGGATTTCCCGTCTCAGTGGGAGATCGTGGTCCTGGCTTTGGCCTGTATTTTCTCTTTGGCTCGTTGAACCAGAAGAACTTTGCTGCTGTATCGCTTGGGGCTCAGCCGTGAGTCCCTTCCAGATGAGGCCTGTTTGCCCTTGCGGATCTGACCCCACCTGAGCTCAGACTCTGGGATCAGGGGTGGGTTAATCTGAATCCCACTCTCTCTGCCTGTCAGAAGCAGTCGGGAGACTACAGGGGACTTTGCAGGGGAGAGTACTGTAAAAAGTCAATGGGGCAAACCAAAGAGAACATGACAACAGGCCCAAACAATCTGACAGTCCCCGTCAGCGGCCCTGAGGAGGCGCTCATAGGATGTGCCAACGTGATTACCCAAGACCCCAGGAGGCATTTATATCAACTTGATTTCCATGGTTTTGCTAGGTGGGCAAAAAGGCAGAACATTCTATCAAAATTTGATATTGAGTTACATTTTTAAGACATGGGAATCTTTATGCGTAATGATGGGAATAAGAAAAGAGACAATCTAACGCTGGATCCCAACATCTCTCCTGGATCTGGTGATACTGCCACACCTGGAAACCTATCTAATGCCAGATCCCAACACCTCACCTGGATCTGGTGATATCAGCACATGTGGAAACCTGAGAGCTTTTCTTAGGAGCATGCTTTCCCATGAGGCATCTCACTATCTGAATGACTTATTCCTAATTCGTATGAAACAAACACAGATAGGACAAGCACTAAATGTGAGACGAACATCGGATGCGGCACACGCTCAAAAGAAATTAGTTTATTTGTTCACCAAAGACACATTCAAGAATGTTCATAGCAGCTTTATTCCTAAAGCTGAGAACAGAAGATAACCCAAGTACCCGTCAACAGGTGACTAGGAAAACACATTGGGATGCAGTCGTGCAATGGGCTACTGCAGAGCAATGGCCAAGAAGGGCTGCTGAGTCATGCAAAAACAGGGTCATAGTGTCCAGACCCTGCAGGGCACCAGGAGCTAGAAGCAAATGAATCCACACTGTACAGTCCCATGTACGTGCCATGCAGGGTCAGGGAGGGTGACAGAAGTCAGAACAGCAGTCACCTCTAGGGGGCGCTGACTGAGATTGTGACTGAGGGAGCTTTCTGGGAGCTGGAAATGTTCTATATCTTGATCAAGGAGGTGGTTATATGGGTGTGGATATGGAATAATTCATTGATCTTAGGATCAGCTGATTAATCTGCAAGACCCAATGCAACATGAAAAGGAGGGGTCTCTTGTTAAAAAATTCTTAAGACTTTCAGGACAGCAACAGGAGAGCATTAAATGGAGAGTGGGCCCTTCTAAGTGTGGGGCCCTGCATTGTTGTACAGAGCCCATACCCATGAAGCTGGGCCTGGTTAAGCTGAGCACTCAAGATCAGTGCACTTTGTAGGAGTAAAGGGATGTGTCCCAGGCAGGGAGAAAGGATCAGTAGTGAGTTTCCATGCAGGGCAAATTTGGCAGTCAGTTACACGTCGATAAAGAGTGTGTGTGTGTGTGAGTTTAAAGAACATACATAGAGGCCGGGTGCAGTGGCTTACGCCTGTAATCCCAGCACTTTGGGAGGCTGAGGCGGGCAGATCACCAGGTCAGGAGATCGAGACCAGCCTGACCAACATGGTGAAACCCTGTCTCTACTAAAAATACAAAAATGTGCCGGGCGAGGTGGCATGTGCCTGTAGTCCCAGCTACTCAGGAGGCTGAGGCAGGAGAATAGCTTGAACCTGGGAGGCAAAGGTTGCAGTGAGCCAAGATTGAGCCACTGCACTCCAGCCTGGGTGACAGAGCGAGACTCCATCTCAAAAAAGAAAAAGAAGAAAAAAAAAAAAGAACGTAGATAGAATGAAATAGAAAGCAATCCTATTTTGGGGGGAGAAGGGGTGATTTTTAATGAAGGATATCTCTCCAAATCATTCTTTATGCACTTCCTATTTGACTTTACAGTGCTTACTTCCTGGTACCATGGCTGACCAGCCTGCAGAGAGCTTGTTAAACTGGCTTCTTCTAAGAAGACGAGATAAGTCAAGCTGAAATGTGCATTTGAAATTTATATTTGTGTTCAATTCAATTAAACTTCAGAAAGACCAGAGGGGACAGGAAGGACCCTTTCCGGATGTGTGCCACAGAAATAGCATGGGTAGGAAGGGTGATGTTTCAGTCCAGCTGGACTTTCCAGAGCCAGGTCGGGGGTCAGCCACAGAAAGTCTGTGAGACAGAGCAGAGAAGCAGGCAGGAACCCCCAAGGGGAAGGAAAGCAGCAATGTGTCCCCGGCAGGGAGGAAGGATCAGGATCATTCATGGGTTTCCATGAAGGGCAAATTCAGCAGCCAGGAACCCGCTGCTGGGGCAGGGAATCAGGAAGCAAACACCCACAAACTAGGATGGGTCTTGGCTGCTGGCTCCAACTCTGGTTGGTGATTTTCTTCCTTCTCTTAAGTTTTATTTTCCCTTTCGCTCAGAGGAGGCAAGAGGCAGGGGCAAAGAGATAGCCCGGTGAGGTTGGACCTGCCAGGGAAGAGCCAGAGTTGACCAGACTCCTGCCCTGAGCGTGTTTACAAATAGACAATTCCCAGAGGCCAGCCAGGTCGAGAGCCCGGCTTCTGGGGGTGTAGGATGGAGTGATCCTAGCTGCAAAGACACCACAAGGCTGGGCTCAGGGCAGAAGCTAGGGCTATGGAGTGAAGGAACTAGGCTCAAATCTCTTACCCTTTCCCCATCCTTTACCCAGCTCTCCAAGGTCAGGAGCAGTGTAAGCTGAAACAGGAGGTTTAAGTCTGTAAGCTTCAGGTGTCTCATCTAAAAGTGAGAATCGTTGTAATGAATAACACTTGCTCCACTAGTTGTCACATAGTAGCATTACATAAATGCCTTATAGACACAGCTTCGTTTGAGCTTCACGACCAATGCACACGGGAAAACTGTTATCATCCTCATTTTGTACATGAGTGAACCGAGGCACAGAAAGGTTAAGCAACTTGCCTGAGGTCACACAGCCAGTAAAGAACGGAGCTAGGGTTTGAACCCAGGTAGATTCACTGGCAAATCTGTGTTCCTAATTATTCCATTAACTTCTTCAGGGATGCGGGGAGGAAAACAGTCAGAAATCCTAAATAAAATTGCCTAGAATGTGGTGGATACTCAACACGTTTAGCTTCATCGTCCTATTTTCTTCTATTCCTCATGTATCTGAAGCTCAGTGGCACTGTCATATCATTTACCCATTCCAGTTCAGTGTTTGGTTAAGAAGGAACAACACAGAAAGGTTAAATAATTGGCCCAAGGTCGCAAAGCTGAGAACATAGTCATGCATTTCTCATTTCACTCCAGGGACTTTCATGACTTTTTACTTGAGCACATGAGTCATGCCTTTTGCATTTTCTTTTCTTCTGTAATTTGGTGAGGATTTTTCTCTTTTTCAAGTTTGGAGAAGGGAACTGCCTTCTGGAGCTACAAATTAATGAAAGCAGACATAATCCTGGTTTGGATTTATTTACATCTTCCATAAATCATATTTATTGAGTGCCTGGGGTATACAAGGCGTTGTGAGAGGTCCCACACATTAAAGCAAGGAAAAAATAAACATTTCAGACACTTGGTGTATACTGCAGACTACTTAAATATCCAAAGGCATCAAATAAATCATCGGACTGTTTAGAAATAGGCTCTGGCATGCTCCCTGCAAACCTTCATGCAAAACCCTGCAATTGTGCAATGAGGGCTAAGGACTGGTCGCCACACAGCACTGGAAATATTTGTTAACACGAGTGAGTGGGTCATAGGTCCCTGGATTCATCCACATTTCTCAGTTCGGGGATATTGTGGCATCCTTCACAATCTCTCTACTCAGATTAACATCTTGTTCAGATCAGCATTGAAAAGAAATGCAACCATAAAACACAGACAACAGCCGGGCACAGTGACTCACACCTGTAATCCCAGCACATTGCGAGGCCGAGGTGGGCGGATCACCAGGTCAGGAGTTCCAGACCAGCCTGGCCAATATGGTGAAATTCTGTCTCTACTAAAAATACAAAAATTAGCCAGGTGTGATGGTGCGCACCTGTGGTCCCAGCTACTCGGGAGGCTGAGGCAGAAGAATCACTTGAACCTGGGGGGCAGAGGTTGCAGTGAGCCAAGATTGTGCCACTGCACTCCAGCCTGGGCGACAGAGCAAGATTCTGTCTCAAAAACAAAACAAAACAAAACAAAAAGACAGCATACCATTTGCAAGTAAGCTGAGCCAATCCAGAAACCATCTCCACCATCTTTACACATATCAAACTTGATAGTTAGGGGTCAAAGCAGCAGGTGCACACACACACAAACATGAAACATATACATGCAAGCACACGTGTGCACCTTATCTGTTTCTCAGCATGGTGGCAGGATCATAGAAGATCCTATCAGAGAGCGCTCTGTAAACTATAAAACCCTTCTATGCACACACAAGGCTACTATGCCACACTGTAAGTTCCAACTAAATGGAATTGTAGATTGTCCTCAATTTAAATTTCCAGCAGATGGGAAACCACTTACTTCTGATGCCTGTCCTTGTAACTTAGCAGCAGTTCATTCCTTCTTGTATGCACTTCAGACTGAATGGGCACCAGCTTTGTGTCAGGCCCTGTGCTAGGCACTTGGGAGATGGAAATAAATAGGACGAGACCCCGTCTTTAAGAAGCCCATAGTCCGATGGGGGGAAACACACAAAACACACACACAAGTCAGCAATTCTAGTCTAGTGGTGTAGTCTTCAGCAGAGCCTACTTTGGAATCACAGTTTGCAATAGGGAAATGTGTATATGGAGGCAGGAGCCAGGCCGACAGGAGAACCCAATGTAAGCATGGAAGAATTGCAGGTCTTCCAGGAAATTGCCTGAGGTCTAAGTGAAGGTCAAGGAAGCATTTAGGGGCTAAATCACAGATGACTTTATATGCTAAGTCACAGAGTGAGATCTCTACCTTGAAAGTGATAGGGAGACATCAAGTATTATTCTGTAAGGGAGTGACAGTATCAGATCTGCTTTTTAGAAACATCTCTTTTCTATCATTTTTAAAGGTTTTCTATACTTTTGAGAGCAGAATGAAGGCTTCAGCAACAATCTAGTATGCTTTAGGCAAATCTCTAGGTTAAAGATATCCAATGAGAACAATTTTCAAGCCCAAAAGAACAATCGTGTTGAAAACATACAAGGTTACAGAAGCAAAATGTTCATGTTTTAGAAATTTTCAAGGTTTAGAATGATAGAAGAGAATAAACAAAAGAATTGAGGGAGAATAAAAAGATGGGAGAGAGATGGACAGGAGAGAGAAAAGAGGGAGAGAGGGAACATACAGGCTTTATAATCTATACACACGCGACACTTCACTTGGCTCCTTGCTAAGGACATAAATATGCATCAGTTGCTTACCCCATCTGAGTATCAGTTTTCTTGTTTAAGAGAAGGGGAAATCCTAATTTCTCATAGGGTTACTGTGGGTGAGCTGTCCAACTGTGGCCTAGATGGCTAGCTGGCCACCAAAGCTCATGCTCTCTCTTCCATGATATAGAGTTATGGCTCAGAAGGGACACATTTATCAGTCCTCTTTGCAGCCAGGGGTGACCATATGACTCTTCTTACCCAAGGAAGATGAATATAAATGTTGTGTATCACTTCCGGGTCAAGGTTTTTAAAAATTGAATATGCCTTCTCCACGCCCTTCTTCTCCTTCTGTTGGCTAGGTGCACATCCTATTGAGGTCCCAGAGGATAACAGACCCACAGATGAAAGAAGCCTGGGTCCCTGAATCACTCTGTGGAAGAGAGCCACTCTAACCAGAAACTCCTGATCAGACTCTTAGGGGAGCGAGATAGCTTGTGTTACACCACTAAAATTTTGAGGTTTGTTGTTTATATAGCCCGGACAGTTCTAACTAATACAATACATTAATATCAGTCATATAGTGTATAAAAAATAACAATGTTATTTGTTATTCCTTGTTTGTTGTGTCTAATGAGCCCCATAGAAAGGGAGAATGCAGTACACCAGCTTTGCAATTACTTTTTACACAAAAGAAACAAAGTACAATTTCAAGATGATTGCTTTTCACCAGTGTCTTTGGAAGAAACTTTTAATCAGCCAGCGCCTTAACAAGATTATCTCTTTGAGGGAAAGCAAAGCCAACACTGGATTTCTTGTCTCCCCTTCCCCTCTAAAAGCATCCTGCCAAGTTCTAACTACCATTATTTAGCAAGTTCTTCAATTTAAAAAGTTACCATCTACTCACCGTCCTGGCAAAGCTGTCAGTTGCTGAGAGATGGAACTCAGCCAACTGATTAGTTTTGATGGACTGCGGCGTGGAAATTCAGTCTGTGTCACTAAAGTGCCTGTTCATCCAATTAACCAAATTACTACGGGGAACTCTAGCCAAGTGCAACACTTAGTGGACGACTGTTCCGGGAGGTCAGGGATGGAGGAGGAGGTGATTTTATCAAATACCTGCCCCTCCTTCCCTGTCTTTGGGCCAAAAAGAGTGCTAAGCAGAGATAACAGGAGAGCAGCACCTTCTCTACCTCTTCCTGCCTGCGTTGAACATTTTGGTGTCTCTTCAAAAATCTTCAAAAAGATACCCGGTTATTATCGTTACGATGATGATGGTGAGCAGCAGTATTGTTATTTTTAGTCATGTAACACAGGTTTTAAAGCATCTACTTTGTTCTCTGCTATATTCCTAGTGCCAGGCACTGGGAATATAGCAGAGAACAAAGTGGTCAAGGCCATGCCTTTCTGAAATTTGTGTTCTAGCAGGGAGAGAAAAACAGCCAATAGCAAAAGTTTTCAGCCTTGCCACTCCACTATTGGCATTTGGGATCAGATAATTCTTTGTGGTGGGACATTTAGGGACTAAATCACAGAGAACTTTATATGCAAAGTCACAGAGTGAGATCTCTACCTGGAAAGTGACAGGGAGACATCAAGTATCTTGCACATTGTAGGGTGGGGAGGAGCATCCCTGGCCCTGACCTCCTACATGCCAGTAGCCCACCAGCCACCCCTGCAGACTTGTGATGACTGAAAATGTCTTTAGGCATGCTAGATGTCCCCGGGGAAGCAAATCGCCCCCTCACTCCCCATCTTCCATTGGGAACCACTATTCAACCATTAGGCAAATAACTAAATAACTAAGTGGGTGTAATACACATTGGAATCGATAGAAACAGGATAGCAAGAGAGAGGAAGACGGGTGGTCAGGTGACATTTAAGATGGGACCTCAAGATGAAGAGGGACCAGCTATGCAAAGAGCTGGAGAAGAGGGACAAAGGGACCAAGGCCTGCAGCATGGAAGGAGGCCTGAAGCAGGAAGAACCAGGTGTGATAGAGCAGAGTGTAGGGGCAGGTGTGGGCACACAGTGGGCTGGCAGAGGAACATAGGTACACGTTCTGGGTCTTGTCAACGAGATAAGGAGTTTGGATATTATTTTAAGTACAATAAAGAGAGGCAATGTAGTGTGGGGAGGTGCTGGAGCCAGAAGGCCTGTACCTCAGTTTCTCCATCTATATCATGGGGACAGCACAAGCACCTGTCTTGTATAGCGCTATGGTAAGAAGTGAATGAGCTCAAGCTGTGAAGTGGAACCCCCAGCTTGGCATGGAAACTCAGTGGCTACTCAGTGAGGTGCTGGAACCAGCTGCTCAGAGCTGACTTTATGCGGCTTTTCTCAGCTCACACCTCTTTGGTAGCTTGATTTGAAATTGGCCATGGTGGAATATTTACACCACAGGAATTGGCAGATGCTAGGAATCAGGGTTCTTCCCCACCCCTGGAGTGACTATATAGTTCAGCATTTTCTAGCACACCCCTGGTTATCAGCTATTATTATTAAGTTGGCTATTGAAGAGTTTTGAGCAGAGGAGGGTCATGACTTTATTTACATTTTAACAATAGAACTCTGGGTATGGTGCACAGAGTGGATTGGAAGGTGAGAGGAGGAGTAGAAGCAGAGAGATCAGTGAGGAGGCTGTGGCAGTCATAAAGCCAAGAGATGGCCACTTCCACCGGATGCTGATGGGTGACTTGGAGATCAGGGGTTAGAGGTGACACTTATCCTGCAGAGGAAACGGATGAGCTTGCTGGTGGACGGTGGATGTGGCAGAATGAACAGAACAGGGATGATGTTTGTGCCCTTAGCAGCCAGATGGAACGTGATGTGGTCTGTCAACCACTGCTCCTGCTGCTGCTACAACTACTATGAACAACAACAAATTTTATCATTGCCTTTGATTAAGCACCCACACACTGATTATAGATAACATCCACGTATTTCTTTGATCTTCAAAACGCTGTGAGAAAATTACAGTTAGAGTTAGCCCCATTTTGGGTATGTAACACCGAATCTCAGAGAAGTTCAGGGACTTGCCCAAATTCACCCAGCAGGTAGGTGGCACACCTGGGGTCCCAGTCAGCTCTCTCCCACTTGGAAACCCATTCCCACCACACAGCCTGCTTCACTTTCTTTCTATGTTGAATCTGCTCTACAAGTGCCCCTCTCCAAGAATGAGGGCCCTCCTTGCTCTCCATTGTCTACGGGGTTCACATCCAGGTGTGTCTTCACAGTGTTGCTGAAGTAAAGACATCCAGGAGGGGCTGCAGCATGAGGGAGTTAAATGGGCTTAAATCTTGGCCCCCAACTTTTTAACACCTCTCCAAAACTTTCTGAGCCTCTCTCTTTTTATTTTAAATCAGTTTTTGTAAGGATTTGAAGAAGTGGTTCTAAATTTCCTGGGCAGGTAATTATTATCAACATCATCCCCATCATCACTGTCACCATCACCACCACTATCACCATCACCATCATCATCATCGTCACCATCACCCTCACCATCACCATCATCATCATCGTCACCGTCACCATCACCACCACTATCACCATCACCATCATCATCGTCACCATCACCATCACCACCACTATCATCGTCACCATCACCCTCACCATCACCATCATCGTCACCGTCACCATCACCACCACTATCACCATCACCATCATCATCGTCACCATCACCATCGCCACCACTATCACCATCACCATCATCATCATCGTCACTATCACCCTCACCATCACCATCGTCACCGTCACCATCACCACCACTATCACCATCACCATCATCATCGTCACCATCACCATCACCACCACTATCACCATCACCATCATCATCGTCACCATCACCATCACTATCACCATCACCATCATCATCGTCACCATCACCACCACTATCACCATCACCATCATCATCGTCACCATCACCATCACCACCACTATCACCATCACCATCATCATCACCATCACCACCACTATCACCATCACCATCATCATCACCATCACCACCACTATCACCATCACCATCATCATCGTCACCATCACCATCGCCACCACTATCACCATCATCATCATCGTCACCATCACCATCACTACCACTATCACCATCACCATCATCATCATCGTCACCATCACCATCACTACCACTATCACCATTACTGTCACCATCACCATCACCATCACTATCACCATGATCATTGTCACCATCATCACCATCATCATAACAAAATTAACATCTGTTGAATGCTAACGATGTATAATACAAAACATCTTACTATTGATGCCTACTAGAATTCTGTGAGGTGGGTCACGTTACTAACCCAAAAAGTAGATGTAAAAAGCGAGGCCTAGAAAAGATTAAAGAAGTTGCACAGATCATATGGCCCATGCATAGCAGAACCAGAGCTGAAACTCACTAAGAGTACATGGGTCTCTAGGGCTCCAAAATGTTCTTTCTTACAATTAAATTGCCCTCCATACCATTGATTGCTTGAAAAAAGTAAGATGTGCAAATGTCCTCTAGTGATTTTTTTCATCAACTTTAGAAATATGAGGTTCTTACAGAAAAAAGTCTGTCCTCCTGACACTACCTGATAGTCACCTCAGCTAGGTGGAGACTGTGTTGAAGGCAAGAGAAAGTTAAGACTTGCCAGAACAGGTGAATGAGGTACAGGAGCAAGGAGGCATTCAGGTCCCTTTGGGTGACATTGTATCATCCATGAAATAAATGTGTCCTAGTGTCACAAATCTAAGACTATAGCAAATTCTGCCTGTAGGATCTAATCAGCCAAACAAAATTAAAAAAAAAAAAAATCTATGTGTGTGTTCCAGTTCTTCTCTTCCTGGTTATTTCCTCATGAGTGTCTCACAGCACAGAAGAGGACTTCCTATGTTAGCCTCTGACTTGAGCATCTAGTCTGTGAATGGCGTCTTCAGAAAGGATGCAACAAGCATATCTGGAACTGGGCAATTGTGTCATATTATTGAAACCCACATCTGTGCAGATAACCCTTGAAGTGTTCCGTGGAGTCAACAAAAAATTACACACACCACCCCACCAACCATGATCGTAAATGGAAACTATTTTCATTTTGCTTGAAAACAGATTGCCTGGTCTGTATCATTATTTGTGTCAGTTGCATCGACACTTTCCTTGGCTTAGAGACATGCCTGAAGTGATTGTCGTGAATGCAAATTTTGTGGTAAAGGCCATTTATATTAGCAGACTCCTGACTTTTCAATCAATAATCTGTAAAATGTCATCTGGATTATGTCTCCCTTTGGATTATTTATTAGTATTCTTCCTGCTACAACCAGGATGGCAGATTTGTCTCTTTGGCAACAGGTCTGAAAATGTCTAAATGGTTTATTGACTTGGTCTTCCTACCCCCTACCTTCCCCTGCACACTCTGTTTTTTCTTGATAGACAACCTCAGGGTGTGTCTCTGACAGTTAAAAGCAAAACTGGACTTCCTAGGTGAAATCAATTTGATGTTTGCATTTATGCATCCTCTGAACACTTTGAAGTGCTCCTGTCTGTTCTCTAGATCCTGATCCAGTGAGTGTCATTTGCTCATCACAAAAGTGTCTGCATTCAAAAGAAACTCTGTGTGCATGACCTTGAGGAGGCTTCCAAGAGCTGATCCAAGGAATTTCCTGACACTCCCTAGAAGATGGAAGCTGGTGTTTGCTACACACCTCCTAAACACACTGCCTCTCTAGGAGGGATGAAAAATGCATTTATACTGCTCAACAGCCCAGGAGTTAGGAGTCCTTCTATTTACTTTGCAGGTGAGGAAACCGAGGCCCCAGTGAGATTAAGTAACTCACCTGAGGCTACTCGGCTAGTAAGTGACTAAGGGCGATTAGACCCAAGTCACTGACATTCTTTAAGAGCGGGGCTTCCCAAGCTCATATCCAAGTCTGGTGGATATAAATCTCATGGGGTCCTAGTTAAGCATATATCTAATTCTCCAAAATGGGACAATTTTGAACTTGAATGGGGGCACCCTTAGTAACTATGCTTGGACAACAGCACACATCAGGACTGTCCCATACAATCCAGGACATAGATTTAAAGATACTACCTGAGCTAAAGATATATAGGTTTCCACCTGCTATCTCAGACACATTGAATCAAGTCTCTAGAGGAGGTGCTTGGAAACGGTCTGTATAATAAGCATCCCAGATGACTCGTATCATTGCAAAGTGGTGTCCGAATCATAGTTAGCCACTTTGAAGTCATCTAGAGAGCTTATTGAAACACTGATTTGTGGGCTCTACCATCCTGTTTATTTATATTAGGTATGCCTGATCTGGTGCTCAGAATTTTGCACTTTTACCACATGCTTCCAATATTCTTGCTAAAGGTGGAAATTGTTGTCAAGAGCATAAGGACGGATTTGAAATGTAGCCTTCCATTTTGTTACATTTGGAGAGGCAAATCCTCATAACTTTAAACAAATGTATTCTATTCTTTTGTGAAGAATATAATGAAAAAGAAGGAATATTCTCCACCACTCCCAGGCTGTTGTGTGACCTCAGGGCAAGTTATTTCACTTCCCTGTGCCCCAGTTTACTTCGATTTACAAAAGGAATAATAATAGGACTATTTCAATTTAATGAAAGCGTTCAGAATCACACTCAGCATGTACAAAGAGCTCAGTAAATGTACTCTAACCATTGTTGTTTTTACTTGTGCCTGATTTTCCCCTAACCTGCTGAATGATTTGTATCGTCTTCTCGTTTCTCAGTATATTTATGTATCACTTGATCTGATTAGAATATAATGTGTTTCCTAAGCTCTTGACCACCATATTGTCACCTAACTTCTGGTCACCTTTTGTCACTCTGCTCAAAGTCAATTTTGTTTAATCCTTCTCATTTCATCCAAATTTGTCCTAAAATACAATGGGGATAAGAATTTACTAAAATAATAACATGTTAACAAAAAAAAAAAAAAAAAAAAAGAGGAGAAAGAACTGGTATTCTAAAAACTGAAAAAGACATCATTAAAATATATTTTTGGCCGAGCGCAGTGCCGCACGCCTGTGAGAATTTTCGGAGGCTGAGGCGGATGGATTACTTGAGGTCAGGAGTTCAAGACCAGCCTGGCCAACATGGTGAAACCCTGTCTCTACTAAAAATACAAAAATTAGTCAGGCGTGGTGGCCTGTGCCTGTAATCCCAGCAACTCGGGAGGCTGAGGCAGGAGAAGTGCTTGACCCTGGAAGGTGGAGCTTGCAGTGAGCTGATATAGTACCACTGCATTCCAGCCTGGCAACAGAGCAAGACTCCGTCTCAAGGGAAAAAAAAAAAAAATATATATATATATATATATATATATATATATTTACCTTGCTTTATAACGGCTCTATAGTATTCCATTTTAAGTGTATACCATATTTTAGTTAACCAATTGCATATTGCTGGCGATTTAGGTTGCTTTGATGTTTGGGTATTGTAATTATTTGTTTACCTACTTTTTATTTATTTATTTTTTTGCTTTGGTTAGCTATAATTTCCTCTAGGTAAAGCCAAAAGAATAATTTTGAATTTAGTCAATTTTATTCTGTTATGAATAGAGTTTGAAACATAAATCAGCAGCTTTTCCACCATATTTCTCCGTAAGGCTCATGTTGGTGTGCTGCACCCATTAACTCGTCATTTACATTAGGTATATTTCCTAATGCTGTCCCTCCCCCTCCCCCCACCCCACGACAGGCCGGTGTGATGTTCCCCACACTGTGTCCAAGTGTTCTGTTGTTCAATTCCCACCTATGAGTGAGGACATGCAGTGTTTGCTTTTCTGTCCTTGGGACAATTTGCTCAGAATGATGGTTTCCAGCTTCATCTATGTCCCTACAAAGGACATGAACTCATCTTTTGTAATTCTTTCCCACCTCAATTTGTTCTAAGGAAAAACAAGGCCAAGAATTGGCTACAATGAATACTGCTAAAAAACAAAAAATAAATGATACTCTGAAAACAGTAAAAAAAAAAAAAAAAAGGGCGTCATTCCTTGTCTAACGGCAAAGAAAAAAAAAAAACAACCTTTCTCTTTCACATTGAAATCCAAATAATACCCTCCAAGGCATTAGTGTTCAACCTCAAGGATGGAAGAAGGATTTTTAAGGTGACAGTAGACAGTTTTCTTTTTATTATTTGAGGCAAAAATAAGTGTTGCGGTGGATCTACACGATACCAGGGAATCGGTGTGTCTTCTACATGGGATGTGAGTCAGTACCCCACATTCATAGTTATACTGCATATCTGTAATAGAGACTGAAAACAACAAGAACTCGACAGGGGCATCACGTGGAGATTTATTTGCACATTTCTGATATTTAAACACCCAAATACCATCCTTTTGCGCTTTTTTGCCTACATGGAAGGGAGAATTGGCAGATGATGCTGTTAGCATTTGATAAGATTTAACCTGCAGTCAAAACAATCCCATTAGCTTTATTTTTTCAAGCTCCCCAACAAAGTAAGACCACCATTAGGTGTGACTGGTTGGAATTACGAGAGACAGATACACCAGAATCTGAACTCACACTCAGCCAGGTGGCAGCTGTGTGACCCTGAGAACGCTCCTTAACCCAGCACCTAGTAGGGGATCTGGCTCTCAACAAATGCTTCCTGTTCTTGTGAGAAACTGGCCAGGCTATTTCATTTGCTAAAATCTGTGCAGCCACACAGACCTTCCATGAGAAAGAAGGACTCTTGCTGGAGGAATAGAACCTTCAGTTTTTATTGCACCTGCATGTGTGGGTGTGCAGATGTGAGAGGGAGAGGCGTGCAGACCCAGGCCTCCCTCCATGCCTGGCTCTTGCCTTCCAACCAGCTCACCCCGGGGGCCTCACCTAGTGAATAGGCCACAGACAGCAGCGTGAGAGTAGCAGCGAGCCAGGAGTCTCGGTCATACTATTTGCATAGCACGTTAGAGTTGACAGGGAGCATCGGCTCCAAACCCAAAGCGAAGCTGTCCCCTGGATCTGTTTTAATGGGCATCTGCGACTTTTGTCCTCAGCACGGTTGGAGTACATCTTCTCTGACACGGCTCCCAGCCTTCCCTATTATCGAGAAAAGTTCTTGCGCTTCGCATGCACTGAGCGGGGAACAAAAGCGGCAGGGGAAGTGTCAGAGACAGATCTGAGCCGGGTTTTAAAATGATATACTGGCAGTCAGCTCCGCTGGGCTGGGGACAGTCCGGCCATTATCAAGGTCCAGAGAGGTTGCGCCAGCAGGTGGATTCAAGCTCTGTGGCACATCCCAGGCCAAGAGCTCAGGGATCTCCTCTTAACTCCTGTCTGAGGTCCTAAGTCACTGGTCATGTTACCCCAGAGGTCAGACTCAGGAACCATGGATTCTTTTGTCTCAGGCAAGAACAGTGGGTCAAGTGCGATCACCTTTGTTTCTCTCCCTGGTGGAAGAAAGGGATCTGTGTGTGTATCTATATGTATACATGTATATATAATTTTAAAATTAGGGAGTGAAGGAATTCTACTCTTTTTAATATCGTCCTTTCAAGGATGTCTCTATTTGCATAGTTTGATCCTCTTCCCCTACTCAGCGTCAACATTAGTGTGACCTTTTCCTGCTAATTGGAAAATCTTACGGAAATAAACCCTGTCAGAAAATGAGAAGTGACTCCCCCTTTGGATGGCCAAACGACCTCAGAGGGGGAAAGAAGTTCTGAATTTCTGTTCCTTTTGCACACACTGCAAAATCTTTATTACTTTGGAGAGCCTTGAAGCTCAGTAATGCTCCTCCAGTGCAAAGCGGAGTAAATAAATTTCTTCTTATGACCACTTTGGAGAAACACACAACCAGATTTACTCAGCAGGGATAGATAGTGGACAGGATAATGAAGAGAGAATAAGAATATGATCGGGGTTTACAGCCTCTTCTGTCTCTTTAAAGAGTTTTAATCCTCCAGAAACAGGATACGGGGTCCATTTCCTTAAAGATACAGTGTCCCTTCTGGGACAAGTAATGTTATAAAAAGCTAAGATGTAACATCTATCTCGCGCTATTGATTGGCACTTTAGTGTGATAAAAGGGGTTGAACCTGAAGGGGAAAAGAGGAAAAAGGTAAGTGAGAATTATTCTTTGAAGAATCCAAAGTGTCCCTATCATCATATCAGGCCAAACTCCAACGACGGGGAAACAAAAGCATGGGCTGGGCCCAGTGACATCCGCCTGCATGGCGACATGGTCAGGGCGGGTTTCAGGGATAACTGATTCACCTCCACCTGGAAACAATTGTGTTCTGAAAAGCAATTCTAGTGATTCTTATGTCATATTCTGGTGATTCTGAAATTAACTCAAAAGGAGTCAGGGCAGATATTCTGATCCATTGTTGAGGAGCTAAATGGCAAGTCCTGTCTCTTGAGAAGTGTTGTTAAGCATTCCAGTGACCCAGCTGGTTGACCTCAATGCCCCAGATCTGGTGAAGTTGATTCTGCAGACCCTCTTGTGTGACCACCACCACTCGCCCTGCACCTGAGCCTGGTCCCTCTGTTGCTCTTCCCCCAGATGTGGTGATTGGCTGTGTCTGCAACAAATGATGACAGCTAACATTTGTTGAGTACTCACTATGCATCAGGTATTTGCTCTTAATTCTCATAACAACTTCAGTGGTGGGGTTATGAACTCATTTTACAGAATTAAAAAAGGAGGCTCAGAGGTGTCCTCTGCCTTGCCCAAGGACACGCAGTGTGAAAGGGCAGCAGAGCTGGAACTCAAAGCAACTCACCCTGACACTGAGTCCCACACTATCCTACTCATAATGCCCAGGTCAGGCTCCTAAGAGGGATTTGAGGTTGTCCTCCTGTGATTACGCATCCAAGACCCTACGCCTTCCAGAGAATCCCGATCTCCTTTCAATTTGTGGAGGACCCCAAGTGTTCTGTAGCTTATCTGTTTAGAAAGTTACTTCTCTCTCCAGACCAAATACCCCTTCTCTCTTTTACATCCTACCAGGAAAATGCAATGAGGTCATCGCCAATTTCAAAAATGATCGCCTTACAACCCATTCGGGTTTCACTCTGTAACGAACCACTAACAGACACCAGACTGACCTGGGTCTGTTCAGGAATATAGGGCCTGCCTCTCCATAGACCTCCTCACCCAGAGGACAGCTGCTGTCTGTGCAGGATTGCAGAGGATCATGCCCTTCACCCATGCTGGGACTCGGGGGCATTTCGTGGTGATGTCTGGCTTCAGTTTAAAACTCTCTCTTGCCTTAGGCCAAGGACACCTTTTATACCTGTCCTGTCCAGTCCAAGATCCTCCTTGGGCTGCTAGCTAGATTGAAAACCTAACTGCTTGCCTGTGCATTGTGAAAGGCCCTTTGCAATCTGCCTTCAATACCTCTCAGCACACCATATTCTCCCCCAGTAATTCCAAGCACACACACTCTAGGCTCCACTTGTACCAAACTTTTCATCGTTTTCCAAAAGTATAGTGCCCTTCAAAACTCTTTGTCTTTGCACTCTTATTGGCTTTCCTCCTTTAAGGCATAATGAAAAGTCACCTCCTCCAGGAAGCTGCCCAGGACTGCCCCAACCTGAATCACATTACGTATGTACATCTCTTCTCTGGCTTCCCCTGGTCCTTTATACCTTCTCCCCAACCCCAGCTCCTGTCAGCACCCTGTATAGGGATGATATGTTCATATGTGTCCTCTCCTTCTCTCCGAATGAGGATTTGTTAAAGTATGGACTCTATGGACCTGAATCAGGTATGCTTGTTGGTTAAATGAGCGGGCGAGTAAGTTAACCAGCACTTCTAAAAGCCCACTAGGTGCCCAATCAGCAATAGGTCTTGGAGTTACTGACTCATGTAGAACAATCCTTGACCTTAGAAATCTGTCTGCCTCAGGCGAGTTCTGACCCCAGCAATAGGATATGAGTCTCCAGCTGTGGACAAGCGAAATTCTGTAGCAGATAAATGACACCATTGCAGATCCTGGCTGATTGTCCACCAAATCATTTTCTTCTCTTTCTGAGCACAGGGCTGGGCTACCCTTTTCCAGTCCCCCTTGCAGCTAAACGTGATCACCCGACTGCATACTGGACGGTAAGCAGAAGTGATATGCATCCCTCCAGGCCCCCACCCTGGAAAACCTCCCGCTGCTCTTCTCTGTCCTTCCCAACCAACAGTGAGTGGGCTGGAGAGGGTTCCCAGGACCCAGTAGAGGGCAGAGTCACAAGATACAAGAGTCTCGGACTGCTGAGATCCTGGGTACAGGAGGGACCCTGCAGGGACCTGCCCTGGGAACCTGTTCAAGCAGGCATTCTGGCCTTGAGTGAGCAAGAAACACAAATTTGAATGTGTTAAGCTCCTGGAATGTCAGAGTTGTGTGTTACAGCAGATGGCCTGCCCTAACAGCGAGAAGCGTGTGTGTGTGTGTGTGTGTGTGTGTGTGTGTGTGTGTGTGAACACAAGATCTCCTAGACCTACTATGTGCTCAGGAGGAAACCCAGATGATCTGAGAAGGCCTGGCCCACATTCTTTTTTCACTTGCAGCTTCCAGACTTGAGAATCCTGAAGACATACAGGCCACTTCCCGGGGGGAAGCCTGATCCTTGCTGTGCCTCTCCGTCAGCTGTCATAACAAGTGGCATGCTCACTTGAAATGCTGCTTCACGATTGAGTCCTCATTTTGGAAAGTGACTCCATTCTCTGTGGGGTTCACTTTCTCTTTCTGCCTTTGGAAAACCCTCTTGGCTTGTTCATCTGAGGGCTGCATAGCTTAACAGCAGGGCTGCCTTTGCTCATCCCTTCCTTGCTGTCCCAGAGAGGTGTGTTGCTGAACATAGTTAACAAGGAGTACAGGCAGCTCCCTACTAAGTGGGAAAGGCCTCCTGCTTTGGTGTTTGCAGAAAAATTCTGAGCACATCTTAATGTGGTCCTCCTACCTCCTTATGTGTTCAGGGTTTGTGCACCAGGCTTGCGGGAGAGAGGTTTTATTGTTGTGTTGTTTTGTTGTGTTTCTAGTGGCAGGGTGCTACAGACTAGGAAGTAGTATAACTGATTTTAAACACTGCGTCTCTATGCAAAATGATCACGGAGACCCAGAATCTCAGCGTCACAGAGGTCAGAAACCTCTACATTCCAGAATCTTGGAATTGTGGATTCAGGGACACTTGGAAACACAGATTTTTTTTTTAAGCAATATCCAAGACCACTAGTTTCTGGGGCTTCAGCAACAAGAAAGCTAATTGCCCACCCCACTGAGGTATGGCAGGAAGTGACATTCCAGGTTTCCAGTGACAAGTGTCAGGCAGAAGCCTGGAATGGCAGCCTGAACACACACTTGTTGCCTCCACACGTTGCTGGGAAATGTGGCAGCTCCACCATGGATGGGCTTCCTCCGGGATTGCCTTTTTTACTTTGTTACCCCTGGAAAAAGTGCAATGACACCGAAAATGCAAAGCCACTCATCTTTCACACCCCAAGAGAAGCATGCTGGGACACCATCCAGTGATGGAAATGTCACCATTGAGATGGCCCTCTCTCTCTCCTTTTGGCCCTGGTTCTTGCCTCTGGATCTGAGCTGCCCAGAAAGCATCTGTCCCGAGCTCTGTCCAGGGCCAGCTCTTAGGGGAGATGGCACCTGCTTGAGGGACCTGGGAAAGTAACTGAATCACAAAATGTTCTGCCAAGGAGCGGAGGCAGCCACACCCTCAACTCAGAATTAATCATCCTTTCAGCTTCAGGAGGGTTTAGGGCCAAGCTCCGGGCAAGAATAATGTCACAGGGAGACTCCTTTACCTGTTTCTGTCAATGCAAGACTCCTTAGCAATAATCACATATTCCACGTCTTCTAGAATTATAGAGGGTGCTCTGGAGCACTTGGGTCTCCATGTTGGTCCGTGGCTGGGAGTAAGGGGCTGCCATCACACCAAAGTGAGGTCAGGGTGGGTCTCCATGTTGGTCCATGGCTGGGAGTAAGGGGCTGCCATCACACCAAAGTGAGGTCAGGGTGGATGCCTGACATCGCCTTTTATCAGCCGCAGGACTTTGGGCAGTTTCTGAACTCCTCTAAGCCTGAGAATTGTTGGAGGAAACCCATAAAATAGTAACAGTTAATATCCACGGAGCACCGGGTGCTAGAAATTGGGCTACATATCACCCCAATAAACCTTATCAGCTAAAGTTATCTATATATTTTTAACAGATTTAACTAATGAAGAACGAATGCCCAAGATCACTCAGCTAATATAAGGTAAAGGCAGATAGAACCCAGGCACTGGCTTTCAACCAAACCAACAGGGCAAGGCTTCTCGGTCTCAGTGCTATGGGCATTTGGAGTCAGATAATCCTTTCTGGTAGCAGAATTGTACTGAATATTATAGGATGTTTAGTTAGATGCCAGTAGCACCCGCCACCCAAGTTGTGACTACCAAAAACGTCCTCAGACATTGCAAAATGTTGCAAGGAGGTGTTAAATTACCCTCCCTCCTGAACTACCAAAATAGATGGAGAATCAAATGGGATATGGTGCCTGACACATGGAGTATCAACTCAATATATGTTAGTATAATTCAAAATTTGTAACTCTTGGCTTATTACAAATGTCAAGGGCTGAGAGGCGAGAGAGACACAGTGATAGATGGAGATGCCAAATCAGGCTTCTCTGACTCTAAGATACAAAAAAACTCAATGAAATTTATAAGTGATGCAAACTCACCAAGAATTTTTTGTTCAAGACAGGGTCTCACTCTGTCACCCAGGCTGGAGTGCAGCGGCGCAATCACGGCTCACTGCAACCTCTGCCTCCCAGGACCAAGCGATTCTCTTGCCTCAGTCTCCTGCCTCCCAAGTAGCTGGGACCACAATGGCCCACAACCACACCCAGCTAATTTCTGTATTTTTAGTAGGGACGGGGTTTCACCATGCTGCCCAGGCTAGTCTTGAACTGCTAAGCTCAAGTGATCCACCTGCCTTGGCCTCCCAAAGTGCTGGGATTATAAGCTTGAGCCACTGTGCCTGGCCTCAAACCAACAAATTTTTCAAAGTTATTTTGAAGTTATAAGACTAATGGTCCCCCACACACTTGATGGCATGAAGTGCGCTATGTAATATAATCTCCATATCAGTGGAACAGGCACTGAGAGTCGCTGGGAGGGAGGAGCGTTATCTGCGTAGCACCTGTTGTATGTCACATCCTGCTAGGAGCATGGTGTTCCTGCACTGTTTAATTCCCCTAAGAGCCCTATAAGGTGGGCTGCTATTTTTCTGCCTTTGCAGAGGAGGCAACTGAGGTCCTGAGAGGGTAAGGGACTTGACTAAGAGTATACAGTCTGCAGCTGAGACAGGATTTAAATCAAAGTCTTTTAGACGATGGTCCTCACTCCCTGAAGGAGAAAGGAAAAGCTGATCTCAAAATCTTAGTTAGTGTCTTGTGGATGGGAATGATCATTGTTAACACCCACAGCCCTCCTTCAGTGTTTTCTAGACCCACAAATCTTTCTGGGGATCCCTGCACACCTACCAGCATGCCATTGCCTTCATGGAGGCCAGAGATGAGTGGGGTAGAGACACATAAGCAGATCATTTCTTTTTCTTTTTAAATTCTTGAGACAGGATCTCACTCCCATCACCCAGGCTGGAGTGCAGTCATGCCACCACGGTTGCAGTCTCAACTTCTGGGGCTCAAGTCACCCCCCAGTTCAGCCTCCCAAGTAGCTTGGGAGTGCACACCACCATGTGCACACCACCATGACTAATTTTTTGTGTTTTTAGTAGAGATAGAGTTTTGCCATGTTGCCCAGGCTGCTCTCAAACTCCTGGTTCAAGTGATTCTCCCGCCTTGGCCTCCCAAAGTGCTGGGATTACAGACACTGGCCACAGTAAACAGACCAATTCAGTGGAAGGTCAAAGATGCAATAGGAGAGGAACATGCGAGATGGTGAGGAGCAAATAGGAAGAAACCTGGGTCCTAAATGTGTCTGCAATTCACCATTATGTGTGCTGGGTGACAGGCAGACAGGCCACACTCACCTTTTGACCATAGCGGGAGTGGGGGCAGGAGCAAATCAGGGGCACTTCCCAGTAGAGGCGAGAATGGATGAGATTTGAAGGATGGAAAGCACTGAGGCTCAAGAGGGAAGTAGGGAAGGTGTAACTGGTGAGATAGTCAGGAATTGCAAGCATTCCAACAGTTCACATCTCCTTGTAGGAGCAAAAGGGACTGGTACTGGGAAGGCAATAGGGTGATAGCAATGTGCCATTTTATGGCCATTTGTCCAAGGAAAAACTGTCCTGCAGAACAAAACAGTTCTCCTTAGGTGTAATTTAATTAGATCCTCTCCACTTTGAGTGGGATTCCCTTGCCATCCTCGAGCCCAGAGCCATGGAAACGATAAAGCTGTCTCAAAAGGAATAAGAATTTAATTCTAGTGAACACACACACACACACACACACAGAAAAAAACAAAACAAAACAAAACAAAACCCTGTAAAACACACCATGTTTATGAGAAACCCAAGACATAGTGTCACATCAGAAGGAAAAAACAAAAAGTGGGAGAAAGAACACAAGCGCTGGCAAAGCTCTGGGTTGGGGAGGGGGGAACCCTGTTTGGGAGACAGTCAGAAATTATTTCGTAACATTTTACATTTTAAAACCCAACTTGGCTCAAATATAAAAGATTTCTCCTTCCGTGATAAGATTACTTCTTCCCCCTCATCTATTTCAACAGCACCAAAATAATCTCCACTTTAGAACAATTAATCCCAAGTCTATCTTGCAGGGTCCTTGTGAAAACTCCCGAAAGCATTGGCAGAGCTCGGACCTATCTCCCCAGTGTTTCACAACCTTCCCTCCTGGAAAACGTATCTCACATTCTTAAAATAGAATCTTATCTCTGGCTGAACTTGATGGACACAGAGTCGAATCGACAGCTCAAAAGGAGGCAGGAGGGACCCCAGGTCAGGCATAGCTCAGGCTGTGGTCGTGGTATCCCCAGGGATGAAGTTTTGCTCCAGTGGGATAAGTAGAGCCCAGTGGAGTCAAAGGACAGTTAAAGAGAAGTGGCTCTGAGGTCCTCCCACGGCCATTGGCCATACAGTTCCAACACCAAGGCAGAGAAGTGAGAGAAGGAGCCTGGAATTTGGTGGTGGAGGACATGAATGTATCGCTCTGGCCTCCCAGAGCCTCAGCCTCCTCTTCCATGGAGAACGTCCTATCTCCCTGGTTTGAGAGTTATATGAGAAAAAGCACACAGTAGGGACTCAAATATGATTTCTTTGGAATCTAAACTAAAGTTGTTTCTAGTACTCAAGAGATAGGAAATGTGGTACCAAAAAGAAATTCCCCTGTGGCAATCCGTGTTGAACTTTTGCAGGGAGAACGAGGAACAGATCAACTCTCCTAGCCTCCACCAGCAAAGTGGCTATGAGCGGTGTGTGGGGAGTGGAACATGGTGGGGTCCTAAGTCTTCAATATCCCCTGTCAATATTCCCAGAGGGAGATGAGGCTCTTTCCAAAACAAACGTACATGAATTCCAAATATGATCCTGAACAACCAGAAAATAGCCTCGTAATCCTTCTACGGCTAATGTTTCTAGGGAGTTCTCCATGCCTCTCTCCTTTCTCCTTCCCAGAGAGCCACCTCTTCCCACACATACACATCCTTACTCACACGTGCACACGCACACACACACACGTGCATCCACAGGCCATCTCACCTACACACCCACACATGCATTCAAGCACATACACACTCAACGCACTTA
Organism: Chlorocebus sabaeus; assembly: GCF_047675955.1. NCBI lineage: Eukaryota > Metazoa > Chordata > Mammalia > Primates > Cercopithecidae > Chlorocebus > Chlorocebus sabaeus. Next base: position 76,021,223 of record NC_132908.1, read on the forward strand.
TGCATACTCACACTCACAAATGCATGCATTCACTCACACACACTCATACCTGTGTGCACAAACACACACAGGCACTCACTCATCCTTACAATGCACACATTCATGCACATGCTTCACCCTGCCATCATCCATGCGACATAGCTCTCTAAAACCCAGTTTTTCTTGCAAGCTCTCAACTGTAGCTAACGAGCAGGAAATTCACAGGCCACATCATCATCTCGGGTGTCTTGATGCAGTCTGGTGGCCTGGTTTTGTTGAAACCAACGCAGCGCTTTTCTGGGTCTAAGTCTCTTACTCTTGCTATGGAACCTTCCTAGCCCAATATCAAGGATGCTTGAGGCTTTCTCCCTGCCTTCCTCACCTGCCTTCCATCTCCTCAACCTTGTGACTCAGATTTCTGCAGCCTGGAGCTGTATTCCCTGAAGATTCACACCCCTAGGTCTCTGAGCATGCTTTTCTGTCTCTGCTTTGCCCAGCTCCTTCCTTCACCATTCACTCCACAGGGCCTTTGGATGTGCTGTTGATGCTGCCTGAAATATGTCCCCCCGCGTTCCATTGGCTTTCAGTTTAGTTATTATATTTGCAGGGACATCTTCCTGAACCTCTGTACGAAATCAGTGCACCCTATAAACGTCCTGACTGCACCTGGGTCCAAGGCCATGTGATGTTGCCCTTGGGCCCCATATATGCTTGCATTTGTGGGTCTCTCTCTCCATTAAAAGGCATGAAAAATTACATTTGAAAACTTCTATGAAGGTGAATGTAGTCCAGGCTGGGTTTATTATTATCTAAGCATTATTATTCTATTCATGTTTTCTTTTGAATTGAAAATAAATTAAAACTAGACCAGGGACGGTGGGTCATGCCTGTAATCCCAGGACTTTGGGAGGCCAAGGCAGGTGGATTATTTGAGGTCAGTAGTTTCAGACCAGCCAGGCCAACATGGTGAAACCCCATCTCTACTAGAAATATGAAATTAGCTGGATGCTGTGGCATGCACCTGTAGTCCAAGCTATTTGGGAGGCTGAGGCAGGAGAATTGCTTGAACTTGGGAGGCAGAGGTTGCAATGAGCTAAGATTGTGCCATTGCACTCCAGCCTGGGCAACAAAGCAAGACTCTGTCTCAGCAACAACAACAACCACAACAACAAAAATTAGCTGGGCCTGGTGGTGGGTGCCTGTAATACCAGCTACGCGGGAGGCTGAGGCATGATAATTGCTTGAACTTGGGAGGCGGAGGTTGCAGAGAGCCAACAGTCGGGGCAATAGAGTAAGATACTATCTCAAAAAACAAAACCAGACAGAAATAAAAGCTAATACATTTTTGTGGGTCCCTGAAAGTCTCCTGAGCACTGTGCCTCTGGATCCTGATGGATATGTGGGCGCTGCTGGGTCAATCCTCATTGGACTTGGCATCTGGGAAAGTTTGCAGTTACTGGAGTGACTTTGCTAATTACTGTCAGTCTCTGCCTCTGAACATCGTGTGGGTTGGGACCATGGCTGTCTTCCTCACCATCGATTCCCTAGCAGGCGTTGGCACTGCTTGGTCCAGTTACTAGGTGCTGCCCAGGTGACTGCTCAAGGAATAGCCTTTGGATGAGGGAATGATGGGCCAGTCTCCCCTATCAATGACAAAAGATCCCATTCTCCTCCCTGCCCAGTGTCTCACATGGGAGGTCCTCCATGTTTCATGTACAGGAGCGTAGATGTATCCACCTTGCACCTTGGCAGTGGCCAGCATCTCAGGGGCTAACCTGCTCTGGGCTGGGACTGCCAGCAAGACACTTGGTTCAAGTACAGAACAACCAGCATTGCTCTTGGACACCATGTGAAGGTACTTGAATAGCCAACTTGTGTCTAGCACCAGATTGCCACCAAGCAGTACCTTGCAGGGATGTGGAAGGAACTCAAAGCAGCTGTTTCCAGGTACAGTCACTGCACATCACAGCCCCTGCCCCCAGCAGAAGGGCAGCAGGGCCAGTAATTTTTCCCACCAACAGCTAAACTGTTTGGTTTTCAAATACTGGTGATGTAATGAGAGCTAAGACTTCTGGAGGAGGCAAATCCTGCTCACTGGCTTGGGCCCTGGGGCCGAGGGGTGCTGGCCGAGAGCTCCTTGACCCCAGCAGGCTACAGGGTGATGAGTGCTAGGATCAGCTGCATTCCCAGGTACGTCAGTATGACCTCCAAGGGATGTGAACTGGACAGGCAGCTTGACCCTTGACCTCCCTCGTTCACTGATCCCCTAGCTGTGATTATTTTTAATTTCGATGACGCTCATTTGGGAGAAGGCAGCCCAGCAGAGCTACTTGATCCCACCCAACTCCAGAGATCCCAGCCAGGCCTGGATAGCTCCCGGGGCAGGGTAGATAGAGGAGTGTAGACGGGAGGCATGAGACCGCAACGAAGGACCCCACCTCGGCAGCTGCTCACAAAATGTGAACGAGTCACTTAACCTTTTTGTGAGGATGAAAAAAGATAATGTAGGTGAGGGCTTTACAGACACCTGACATGCAGGAAGGCATGAAATGCTGGCTGCTGGGATGATGGTGAGCACTAACTTTTAAGACTGTTGGCTTTATCATGAAACAAGAATGCCTCTCCAATGTTAAAGCCCCAGTCTCCCACCTCATTCTCTCAGATTCTTGCTCTGGAGCCCATTCCTGGGGAGTCTGAGATTGAGGTAGGCCAAGAGGATGCTGCAGAGGCTGCTCTGATGGGAGGTGAATTTCCTGGCAGTAGTGGTCAGTGCCATGATGAAGCACTTCAGTACAGGTCAACCTTGGCTGCCTGGGAAGGCCACAGATTTAGAGTGCTGGGATGAATGGAAAGGCTCTTTACAAAACGCATATTTTCAGGGAGGCCTCAGTAAGGCAGAATCTAGACAGGAAAGGAGCCAGTGCCCAGATCCACAGGCATCCCCGGAAGCTGGCAGGGAGAGAGAGCCATGCATGGGTTTAGAACTGTAACATGCCCCCAGATACCAAATCTTTCTCTCTCCATACCTCATTCCATATGCATGCCCCATAGTAGCCGGGGAATGGAGAATCAGAAGGCTGTATTATGCCATCACTTCCTTTCCTAAACCAGGTCATCTTGTTGCCATGTACCCCAAAGGGCACATCTTTGCACGAGGTCTCAGGAAGTGATGGTGATGTCAGTTCCAGTAGCTTTTACAGAGGCGTTTGCTAATAATGTCTTAACAGGAAATTCAAGGGCACACCAAAAAGTTTCTCTGATAGATGCCAGTATTTTCAGATGACTTTCTGCTGAAGAATATTCTAGAAGATAAGATAGTCTAATACACTGCCCTCAAAGTTGATCAGATCAACCATCAACCACATCAAGTTAATGCTTAATATGCTCTACCAAGACATGCTAAGGAGTGGGTTAAGCTGAGGGACAAAGCCAGCCCCAACTCCTGTTCTTTGAACGCACCCAGCTGAGGAGGAGAATTCAGATAGCAATTATTTCATTACAGAAATCAATTAGGGTAAATAATCTCGTTTTTTTTTTTGAATAGCAATTTAACAATTTGACTTGAGTTCTTTTACTTTGTAGCCAAGAGCTTGGGGGTCAAGCAGACCCCAGCTTTCTTCTGAGATAAGTGCAGTGTAGGACCACACCAACAACTCATCTTTCATCTTAAAAGAGACACTGGCATTCAGGAGAGAGTCCAGAAACTGGAAACAGTGATGATGGTGGATTACTCAACTGTTTCACATATGCAACAGCTGGGAAGTGGAAGGAGCTTAACCTGGAAAAGAGAAGGCCATGAGATATTAGACTGCCATCTTATAACATGTGAAGGATTGCTATTCATGGGTGAATGCTCTTGGCACGGGCAGTATTGTTCTGAGTAGGACCAGAGGGAAGAACCTGGAGCAACTGGGGAAGAGGGTGAGGTAGCTTTCAGGTTCATGCAAGGAAGGACTTTCTGACTCTTGGAATGGCTGCCTTGGAACACAGAAAGCTGTCCATGAGAGAGCTGTCGGATCTCATTCTTGTCTCAGTTGGCCACCCTGTTTCCAAGCTTGTGATGGGCTCCATTGAAAATGATGTTCACATATTTGGATTGCTCTCCCCATCTTTTTGAACCCCTTCCCCTCTGTCCTGCCTCATGTTCTGCTATCCACCTGTCTCTGCTCTCCTGGGGAATCTCACCTGGCCTTGTTTCCCATCTGCAGACTCCCAAATGCCCTTAGATGATGCCCTACTGGGTTTGGTTGGATTATGGCAATACACAAAAGCATGGCTTTGGAGCAAGATAGACATAAGATTATATCCCAGCTCTACTACTCATCAGTCATGTGGCCGTGTGCCAGTGACTTCTCTGAGCCTGTTTTTCTCATCTGTAACATGCAGGTGATGACACTACCTGTTAGGATTGTTGGGAGACATTCAATGAGATCTGTGGATAGCCATAGGCTTAGGGTAAATAGTCTCATTTTTCTCTAATAGCTATTAACCAATTTGACTTGAGTTCTTTTATTTTGCAGCCAAGAGCATGAGGGTCAACGAGACTCAGCCTGTAATAGGTCAGGGTAGGACAAATTTTGTCTTTTCTGCTTGCTCGGCAAGTGCTGTGGGCATTTCCATCATTTTCAGAGGAGGGGCAAGATCCACTGAAAGGAGTGGAACAAGCACTTGTCCTGCCCTACAGTTAGGATGATAGCCGACCCAGCAGAGATGACTCTGGAGCATCTACCTACCTTTAACTAGTGCAGTGCTGGAGTGGCTCCTGCCATGAAAGCTGACTGTGAACATCTCTTTCTAACTCCATGTTTGGTGACTTTGTGTTGTTAGCTGGAAATCAGTCATGGTTGGAGCATTTACAACACATAAATTGGCAAAAGCTACAAATCAAGACTCCTTCACCCCCCAGAGAGATTTATGTTACTAAACACATTCCAGCACACACATAGTCCTTTGACAGTATTAAAAGAAAGGCCCAAATCACACTATTCACCTTCAAAATCTTTGGGTTCCTGAGGAACAGGAATCAGTAGTACAGATGAACTTTGTCTTGATATGTAGGAAGAACTTTTCTGGTGGAGTTGGCACCAGGGATCTGTGTCCCTCTCTGTTGTCTCCTCATTAGGAGAGCTGAGGGTGTTCACCTAGGTTGTCACTTAACTTTAATCTACCAGCATCCATGGAGAGCACTTGGAGTTCCTTGTCTGAGTGTACCCAGGAAGGATGCGGAATTCACCAATGATTGGGAACAGGCTGTACCTGTGAAGCAAGGTGCCTGGGTTGGAACTTCTCAATAATTTACTATTTCCTTATAGGGGCCTGAGGAGACTGAGGCGTAGTGTTGAAGTTTGATTAGTAATAAGAACATAGCAGCTTAACCTCTAACATTTAGCACTTTCCCCCGGATCGAATGACTGATCTCTATCTGGGTGAGCCATGCTAGCCGGCTGCCTGGGAACATTACACCTCTCTAAAAGCTGTCAGTCTCTGTCACTGTCTTTGCACAATGGAGGCCATAGCTATTTTTAAAGGACTGTGTCACCTTTCAAGAGAAATTGTGTATGCACGAAAGATTGATTTTTTTTTCTTTTGGTTGTTTTATATACAGATTTGGTGGTCCTTCATCTCCCAAGGTGAAGTTGGGTGCTGAATCCCCAACAAGCTGACATTGTTTTGATTTTTATTTTAGGGAGAATATGAAGGAATTGAGAAAAAGTCAGATAGATGCCTAAAGTCCAGGTTGTCACAGAGAGGCATCTTGTTTGTAGTAAGGAAAGGGATGGAGCAGACCGGATATTTGTCCTGCAACTATTGGGTGGCAAACATTTGACCAAAATAATTGCTATTTTGTTAAATCTTTTCCCAAATTCTGCAAGATAGAGATGGTAACCCCATTTGAAGATGAACTGGATTAGGAGAGTGGGCTCTGAACTAAAACTCTCTGGGTTTATAACCCCAGCTTGACTCAGAGGCCACTTACCTATCTGTGATCTCATGCCTCAGTTTCCTTAATCTTCAAAATGGTGCTACTCACAGTGCTTACCTTATTATAAAGGTATTGTGAGAATTAAGTTAGTTAATCCAAGGTAAGTACGTAGACAAATGCCTTGAATATAGTCAGTGCACATCAATATTGTTTGTTGGCTTGCTTGCTTGTTGTTTGTGTTAGAGTGCAGTGTCTGATGACTATGATTTTTCAGACTTTTTAGTAAGAGTATTGCTTCTGCTGACCCATACAGATGCCTTTAATCTATGCCTTCCTTTTTCCACCCAGGAGCTCCCACTTTTCAGAGGGAGATCCCAGTGCTTGCCTCAATGAATTTTGTTATTGTTGTTGAGAAGGTTAAATTGAGATCCTTCATGTCGAATGTTTGACTCAGCCCTCAGCGCATGGAAAGCTCTCAGCACATTAAAGTTATTTATTAGTCACCATTAGAAATAGTCCTCTCATGAGGAAACAGATTTAGAAAGCTGCGAATAAACTATAGGCACGAAGAGCAGGTTGCTGCTGTGAAAACAGAATATTCTGAAAGACTTGTCAAAGGCAGATGGGGTAGTCAAGTTACATCTAATAAGCCTCTGAAAACCCATTGATAAAATTCTAGACTGCATGCCTTTACATTCTACTCTTTAAAGAAAGTGAAACTCCAAGTTGTAGATGAAGCAGTATGGGTGTGGTTTCCACAATGGGAACACCTGGTGCTCCACTCCAGACTTGCTCAAAGCAAGTGCTTTGCTCTTACAAAAGAGAATAGTAAGAAAGTGTGCATTTATATCTTTTAAGTTAAAGCAAAATGTCTGTTATATACTGGTATATCCGTTTTTATGATCCCCTGCTTTAATCTTCTTTTATGATTAACTGTCCAACTACTAATCCTGTTAGCCTTGCATAAGGGACTTTATTTCAACTGCAAAGTCATTTCAGCATCAGAAACTGCCCTCGCTTCTTTATCACCTGATATGGGTCCCTAAAAATGGAGGGAACATGCAGGGAAGAAGAGGGGACAAATCTGTTTATCTGAATATCTATTAATTTAAAACTCATTGAGAAAGCTCCTAACTCATGATAGAAATCAGAGATGCAAAGATGAACAAGGTTGGGGGGTGGGGAAAGTCCCTGCTCTTAAGGATCACTCAGCTCTTGTGGGGAAGATATATTAAAATACAGCTGTTTCTTGTCTTACAATGGGGTTATGTCCTGATAAATGCATCCTAAGTTGAATATATAGTAAGTCACAAATACATTTAATACACCTAACTTAGCACACATCGTAGCTTAGCCTAGCCTGTCTTAAATACACTCAGAACACTTCAGTTAGCCTACAGTTGGGCAAAATAACCTAACACAAAGCCAATTATATAATACATTGTTTAATATCTCACATAATTTATGGAATACTTTACTAAAAGTGAAAAACAGAATAGTTGGATGGGCACTGGAAGTGTGGTTTCTACCGAATGTGTATTGCTTTCCCATCATTGTAAAGTTGAAATATTAAGTCAAACTATGTTAAGTCCGGAGCATCTGTAATTATACTACAATGAAATTGGTACCAAAATGGAGGTCTGATAAAGTTCATGAAAGCATAAAGGAAGAAATGGTTAATTCTAACCTCAGTGAATGGGGTCACTGAGGCAAGACTTCAAAATAGGAGACTTGATAAGAGTTGTAAAGGATCATTAAGAGTTCACTAGATACAGGACATCTAAGTGAAGGAAGAGAAGGAACAAATAACTGGAGGATGAATGGGTGTGATCTACGTTGGATGGCAAATAGCTCAGTATACTTCAGTGTAAGGGTGGTTGAGCTGGAGGGATGGTGGAGATACCACCCATCCAACCTGGCTGGGACCTCTTCTGTGCATTTCCCTCTGACCAGTGACCAAATGCAGGAGGTTGTGCCTGAAAAGCAACTCAAAGTCAACTTCCTTTTTCCACCCAGGAGCTGTTACTTTCATTTAATCCTTGTCTGTGTCAAGGCAGATAAGGATAGGAAATTAGGTGTGAGGAGCTCATGTAAGGTCCTACATGCCCTAACTGGGAGCTTATATATCATAGGAGGGAGCCCAGGGCAAATGTTAAGCATAGTAGTCACTGTGGGAGATGTGAATTTTAGAAAACGAATCCAAGAATGTGGAGGATGATGTGGGAGGAATGGAATTCAAAGTGGAGAAGGATCACTGACACAGACAAGAAAGATGGGGACCAAGTTAAAGTAGCAGCTTCTAGATGGAAAAAGGACATTGACTGTGAATTAGTTTTTGGATAACTTCCTGCACCTGTCACTAGTCAGAAGGAGACACACAGAAGATGCTCCAGCCAGGTTGGGTGGGTGGCAGTGTCATCCACTGGAAGCTGGATCACAGGAAGAGGAATGGTCCCAGAATGGGGATGAAGAAGAGTTTGGTTTTTAATCCACTGGGGACATGAAGTCATGGACACAGATCAAGCATGGTCCCTGAGAGGGACACAGATCAAGCATGGTCCCTGAGAGGGCCAACTACAAATCGTGTAGCAAAAAGTTAGCATGCTCCCACTTGAACAGTTTTGTGGTATCACTTTCCAGAATCCATGTGTATGTGTGCCATTCTGGGAGCATTCATATGCTTTTTGATTGAAGTGCTGACATAATTACCTATAAGGAGAATCTCCAAGGCAGGGTCCCAGACCTGTGGGATCTTCCCATGTTAGACCCTTAAAGAGGCAGAACTATTGCATGTGTAGAATGAAAGAGAAACCCAGTTTAAAATCTTCTATAAATACACTTGTTAAAAGATAAACTTAGGCACATTAACATTTTACTGAGTTTATTTGAGCATTCAGTGATTCAAGAGTGGTGCAGCATCAAACACAAGAGGTTCAGTGCACCACTGGAGTGGGAAGGGAAGTGTTTGTAGAGGCAAGACAAAAGAAAATGTAATTGGTTAACGTGGGAAGTCCCTAGCTAGAACTTAGTTGATGGTTTCTGATTGGTTAAACTTCAACTTCACTTTACTGTTTACATTGAGTTGGGTTTCGGGTTTACTTGTGTAGGAGCCCAAGGCACTGGAATTGTCTCTGTCTAATGTGCTTCCAATCAATCCTTTATGTCATTAGAACCCTGAAGATCTCAATCTAAATGTCGTTTTCTTTGGTAAGTTTGCTCTGTTTGTCCCCAAGATAAGTAGGTCCTCCTATCATGCACTCTCACTGTATAATTCTCCTTGTAGCACTTTGAGCAGCTGTATTTTCGCATTTCTATGTGTGTGTTTACCTGATTGATGCCACTAGAAAGTGGCATTGAAAACAAATACAAAACTGCTCATGTTTACTGATGAATTTCTGGAACCTAGTACAGTGCCAGGGATATAGATGGAACTTGGTAAACAACGTGCAGGGATATAGATGGAACTTGGTAAGCAACTGTTAAAGGAATGACTGATTGGTGGATGATCTCTTCACTGCACTTTGTGATGAGGGGCCCTAGCTCTCCTGTCAGAAATGCTATTGGCTTTGCAAGTCTGTTTTTTTTTTCCCCCAGGGATTGGGGGGCAGGGATCTGTGACCTGGTCTCCACAGGGCTCACTGGTATGTATGTGGATTGGCTGGGAGCTGGCTGAGCTAGGCTGAATTGGCTGAGATAAAAATGTTTTTATGTCCCCCATCTTCAAAACCATGCTATAATACCCAGAGGCCAATTATCTCATGGGGTGAAATTTCCTAGAACCATGAAATTGTTGATGAGGTGCCATGTTCCTTCAAAGTTATTCAACATGCATGGCTTCCAAGGAAGAATGCTAAGACAATGTGTTTCCAGAAAACACGTGGACTGGGTTTAGGAACTCATTAGTATGTGCTCATATGACCTGTTTGGACTTTATGACTCCTTCGTCAATCGCGGCCTGATCTACTTGCCAAGTCAACTTCTAAATGACACACATTTTTGCAAGCAAATGTTTAATTTTGAGACTGCCTTTTTATCCTCGTTTCACTATAAAATCATTTAAGTTTCTGTTGTATTTTTTATTCAGAAAAACTAATATTTGTTTTTCCGTTGCTAAGAACATCCCCGGTTAACCAGCTGTCATTCTCATGGCGGCAAGCTTTGCCCAAGCCTGGGAATAGTATCAGGACATATGAAACCCCAAGGAAAAATAATATGTAAAATATATTCAGCTCTACAAGATTCAATCTTTAAAACATAACTGCACACTAGACTCTCATTTATCTGTACCAAATATCTGTTGAAAATTTAAGTAGAGGATAGGATAGCAATCAAGAGTATAGACAGGGTTACAGCCTAAAAATATAGGTGGGATTGCCGATGTTCAAATTCCAAATTGTCTTCTTACTTTTTTTTTGTAACTGGGTAATTCTCATAACCTTTCTAAGTCTTGGTTTCATTAGTAATAAGTTAATAATTAGAATAAGAACCTACAGTTAGGAATTCTCTCATATATTTAAGGTTTCTTGACCTTCTAGACACATGATGAGATTGTTCCTTACCATCCCTTGCAGTTAGGTGTACCTATGTGACTTACTTTGATCAAGGAAACTTGAGCATAAATGAAGGGTGTGGCTTTCTGGTGGAAGTTTTGAGAGTCAGCATGCCATTTTCCATGCCTTCTTTATCTCTCCCATAATAACGAGGAACCTCTCGATGGGGGTTCTCCATCAGTCTGGGTCCTGAAGTGAGAAAGGTATGGAGCTAGAGACCTCTGCTGATCCATGATGAACAGGCAGCACGAGCAAGAAACAAGCCAACATTTATTTAAGCCCTTGAGATTGGGGCATTGTTTGTTGTTGCAGCACAGCCTGGCTCATAGAGACTCTGGCCATACAAACTCCTACCAAGACTTAAAAAAATCATGTATCAAAGAGTATCAAAAGTATATATGTCAGGGTACACAGTAAGTGTCCCATCTGTAAATATTAGTTGTCATTGTTGTTGCTCCTCACTCCTCATGAAAAAGCTTTGAAAAACTCAAGATTTTTTTTTTCCTTTTGTGTGACAAAGAATAATTTACCTCTAATCTATCATTTGTTTTTGACTGCACTTTGATTCTCCCTGGGAGTGCAAAGATGAGCCATATACACACAGAAATCTTCCGTACTTTGAGTCAAGTTTTTCCTCCACTTGAGACAGTTCTCCTCTTTCTGTCAATTCTGTGGGTGCTTAACTTTGCTGAACACCCACTTCTCTGAGGAAGTTAGCTCTCTCAGCCTGGCTGCTCAAATGATACCCTCACTATTGATCAAGTGTACCTTGTCTTATGATAGCTGATAGTTGAAGTCACAGGGGAAGGGGCCTACCTTCTTTGGTTTGAAAGACTGCAGTTACCACCTGTAGAAATAAGGAAGCAAGAAAGCAGAAAGACACAGTTACAGGGCTACTTGTCTGCAGTCAGAACAGATTCACTGGGGTCTAGGCTTTGAATCCAAGACAGGACATTATGGCTTAGTCCTCTGGTGCTTGTCAAGCGGTGGTTCTAGGAGGATACTACATACTAAGTGACTCAGTGATGTAGGGCAACACTGTCCAATGCAACTCTCTGCAGTGATGGAAATGTTTATCGTGCTATACAAGATGATAGCTACATGTGACTACCAAGCACCTGAAATGTAGTCAGTGTGACCAAGGAACTGAATTTTTAGTTTCCCTTAATTCTAGTTAATTTAAATTTCATGTAAGTAGCCACACATGCTTAGTGGCTACCATCTTGGACAGCACGTACCAAGTGAATGAACAGCCTCGTACACTGTAGGCACTCAATGATCTGGTACTTCCATACTTCTTTTATTCTGCTTCTGCAAGTCCTGTGCATAACCAGATTCTTCTTTGAGTCCTTCAGATCTCACAGGCTCTGCCAGAGGAGAAATGCTTTCCAAAGAGAAAAAAAAATGGCCAGACACTAGACCAGACCAATCTGGGATGCTCTATGTCATCACATACTCCATTTGTTCAATGAGTGACAAGTACAGAAAGATCCTGGCTGAACAGCTCCCTGAAGGCCTGTTCAGAAGCCAGAGGCTTCCCCCTCTGCACGCTGCTCCTTGCTCTCCAGAGAGGCAGGAAGAGAGGATCTTTGGTTCCACAATGGACCACAGAGATTGCACAGACTGGAAATTATTTGGAGGGCCACGCTGGTTTTCATCGCATCTGGGAGCTGATGCTTTCATCTCACTGAACATCCTTACATAAAAGCTCTTGAATGAGCCACGTCCCTGGCTCTTGAGGCTCTAGGTTCTGTCTGCTTGAAATCATCCATAAGGGAAGGAAATGGCAGGGCATTAGCCACAGAGGGTAGACATTATCTAATTTTGAACAATCAGGAAAAGATCTGAGGCCTTTTCTAGAGCTCACATTCCATGGGTCTAGGACTGTGTATTTTACAGAGTGATCTATCTGATTTGCAGTGGTTTTTAGTCTATGACTATGAGAAAAGTGGTCTTGGTCACTTTTCACAAAAGGGACACACAAGTATTTGTGAAGTGTCTACTGTGCATAATGTTACTGAAAACCTTATATCCTTTCTCAGAGTAAATGCTGATGTCCTTTCCAAACAGCCTCCAAGTCCCCACCAACAGGACCACTGGTGCTCTCTGGCTTCATCTTCAACTTCTGTCTCCTTCACTCTGCTCACTTCAGTGACAAGGGCTAGTGTATATTTCCGGAACATGTTGCTTAAACTCCTGCCTCGGGACTTTTGCACATGCTCTTCCCTCTGATATCCCATAGCTAACTCTTCACACCTTTAGTCTTTGCTCAAAGGTTAGCTTCCCATTCAAACCTTCCTTGACTTCCAGTTCCAATTTAAAATTGGAACCCTCCACTTCTGACTTTCTGTCTCTTTCTCCTGCTTACATTTCTTCATTTGAAATCACACTCTTTTATATACCATAAGTTGTTTGTTGTTGTTTTCCTGTCTCCTCCTACCAGAGAACAGTCTCCGTGAGAGTAAGGACATCTATCCACTTTGTTCTTTGCTGAGTGGTCAGCTCTTTGAACAGTGTTGGACACCTAGCGGGAGCCAAAGAAATGTTTGTTGAATAAATGAATGCTCTTTCATTTAAGTCTCATTATCAATTATTCACAATCAGCTCTGCAAATGAGGCAACTAGAAGTTAGAGTAGTTAGCTGCCCAGAGTTTTGCAGCCAGTAAGTAGAAAAGCTATATTCATTACTAGATCCATTAAATGCTTTGGGAGCCTTCCCTATGTGCTGGGAGCTGGGTTACAGGAAGGAACAATGCAGACAGGATTCCTGTCTGCAAGGAACTCACATTCTAGTGACCCCAGTGATTCTTGGGAGTCAGCTTCAAGCCTGTTTCATCCCAAAGCCCATATTTTTCTATTACATGACACTATCTGCTACGTTTAGACAAACATTACTGCATCCCAGAAAACTAGTTCTGCTCCACTTTAAGGTCAGGAGGATCCTCTGATTTCACGTATCCTAAGAGAATGGAGGTGGATTTTCATGACACTTAGCTCATCTGTTTGTTTGCAAATATTTTTTTCTTTATTTTTCCTGCCACAGCCTCAGGGATTCTGACACCCAAGACTTGGGAGTTTGTGTGGACCAAAGCAACTTTGGGGAAATTGTGCTGTGGCTTCTCACAAACATTTGTAAAAGGTTTCAGTGAGCCCAACGTGTAGGGCCAGAGGGCAATCTGACAAATCTCAGCCACTGCTAATGCTTTCACCCTCCATGATGGGTTCAAGGCTTGGCCTGCAGTGGCATTCTGGCCAATCTCAAATCGTGAAAACTTTGGACAAGAGCAGATGGCTATGACATGAGCCCAGTTAGAGTGAAGAAATAACTGGAAAGGGGACTGAAATTAAACCAAACACCAGGCCTCCAAATTCTCAAGGATGGCTTCCCCCACAGAGGGCCTTTCCCAACCTTCTGTAGCCGTTCTTTTCTTGGCACTCACTAGAAATGGCATGGAGGTGACTCAACCAAGAGCCTGAAATAAAATGCCAATAAGAGGAGCTTGACTCACTCACACGACTAGTTACTGGGTCAACCGAAGGAGGCATAGGATGTTTCTGTCCTCTAAAAGTTTCCTTCCCCAGGAGGTTAACTGGCTAAAGTATACTTGGAGAGTTTCTAGGTGGTAAGAGGAGTGGTCTTAATAATTTTTCTCAGGGGTGGAAACAGGTGTAGAAATGACATTCAAAGGTAATTGGTTTTTGAGTTCTTCTTTGGGCTAAAAGTGATTATCTCCTGTTAGTTACAGCGGGCAAGCAAAGAAGAGCAGTGTCTGGTATGATAGACCAAAATCCCTTAAAACACCCCCAAAATCTGGAGCACTTAATGTGCTGGGTGGTCCTTTGCCTATGACACCTCTGGACTCACAGAGGTTCGGACTAGATCTCAGCCTGGCCACAGTTAAGCATACTCAAAGGCAACCAAACCGTTCTCGTGACTCTTGCAAGAGCACACGTCTGTCCTCTCTGAAGATATGAGCATCTATAAGGAGCATAGCTGAAGGGGGACCAGTGTGTTTGCAGAGATGCAGAAAAGCAGTGCCACCTCTGCAGGATCCTAGGGTACAGAGGGATCATCCTCCATCCCTTCCACTTGATCATCTCATATGTAATCCATCAGTGAGTTCTGATGGTTGGTTTTATTTTTTCCAAAGCATATATCAGATCCACTGCTTTTCTCCATCGCTGTTGTTGCCAGCTCATTCTCTTGACTACATAACTGAAATATACTCCAGAATCCATCTCCCAATTTCACCCCTGACCCCCACCCTCCCTTTTTATAATTCTGGGTCTATGTAGTGGCGTGGTTGTTTTCCTCCAACATATTCACCGAACCACACCTTCCTGACATCTTCTGTGGTTTCTCATTTGTTCTGGGTATTGTTGCTATGTAACAATCCACCTCAAGACTTGGTGGCTTAAAAGAACCACCATTTTATTCTATCTCTCAATTAGTGGGTCAAGAATTCAGGCATGGCTCAGCTGGCTGGTTTTCTTGCTTCACTCAGCATTGACTGAAGTCACTTAGGGGTACTCAGCTGGTGGATGATTCGTTTGGAGGGCCCAAGATGGCTTCATTCACATTTATGTGTATGTGTGTTTTGGTGGGAGTGCCTTGAGGGCTGGGCCCAGATGGAAATGTTGACTGCTGCCTCTTCAACATAGTGGTCTCAGGGTAGATGGTCTTCTTACACAGAAGCTCCCAGAGTAGTGTTTCAAAATAAAAAGTGGAAAGTGACCCTCCCTTGAGGTCAGATTAGAAACTGACATGGCATCACCTCTGCCATACTGTACTGGTCTAAGGAGTCACAGAGCCTGCCAGAATCAAGAGAAGGAGACACAGATGCCTTCTCTCAATGGGATGAGTGTCTAGAAATATGTGCCTATCTTCAACTTGCCACACTACCACTCTCAGAAATACATCCACTTTCTCGACTAACAAGGCCCTCTTGACCCATCTCCTGACTGCCTTTCCCCCTTCCACATCACCTTCTAGTCACACTGGACTCCTTCCTGCTCCATAAACACACTCTTTCTTCCCACCTCAGAGGCTTCATATATGCTGTTCCCTTTGTGTGAAATGCCTTTCCCTAAAAACACTTCCCACAGTTAATTCCTCCTCATCATTCAGGCCTTAGGTCCTGTCTCCCTCTGGGCTAATTACCCCAGTAGCAGGTTCCCCAGTAAACCCCTGTCCTTGGCCCACCACCATTCAGACTAGAATGTTCTAAAAGGTCAACAGCTTCACATTAGAGATTGAAAGAACCAGCATGCGGCTCTAGGGAGGCAGAACACATGCTGATCTTGGACAGAGAGGAGTTTAAGCTCTGCCTATTGGTAGGTTATTAACTCTCCCAAGCTTCACTTTTTCTCATCTGTTAAATGTGGATAAGTAACATTCACCTTAAAGTGTGGCCATGGAAAAAAAACTGAGATTGCACACAGCTGAGCCATGTGGAATCACTAGACTTGGTAAAGTTTCAATAAATACTGGTTAAAAGGGAGAAGTTTTATTTTTTAATTTTATTTTAATTTAATTTAATTTTATTTTATTTTATTATTTTTTTACCCCAAGTGCAAGGCTGGTTTCAGCTATAATTTCCTTGTTACTAGACATTCTGATATGGCCTCTGGGTTCCAGATGGCTTTTTGTTTGAGAGCAGTAATCTCTGCCAGCCCAGGTCACAGAATTAGTAGCACGCTATTCCTTGAGCAGAGAGTGAGGATGGGGGAACTTGCTCAGAGCAAACAAGCTTAGGAGCTGTAGAAGCAAACACGTAACAGGGAAAAAAGATTTTTTAAATAATAGATGTTAAAAAATGAATCCAAACAAGAGAAATATACTCACTGAATAGGGATAAGTGTAATGTCTTTCATGGACTGTGATATATGTCTGCTCGGAGACCAGCTCAACAAAAGGCCAAATTTTCTTAAAAGCATGTTAAAATATTAATAGATATCTGAAACAGTTTTGTTGCAACTGCTGCCAGTCTTCAGAAAGATTACATCAGACTGGAAAAACCTAGGAGAGACGCTGTAATGTCTTAGCCATGGTGACCTACTGGGGCATCTTAGAACCCACTTCAACGAGGCAGGCTGCGGTCTGGCAGGCGAGCCCCCAGCAGGCTCCATCCGTGTGAATCAGAGTTATTGAGAAATTTCATGTTTGACCTCAGGAGCTATGATTCACTCTCTCCAGCAGGTTCTGTGATACTTTACATGGCCTACAAAAGCCTATCTTGTTCAGCTCCAACCTCCCCCACTGGCTTCTCCCACCTGGCACCCTCTCAGCTCCGGACCCACTGATTTTCCTTTCAGACACTTATACTCACCTATTTCTCACCCACTGGAGGACCTTCAGCCTGCACTTGCCTCTTTCTAGAACATTCTTTCCTCCCCTCTTAATGCCCTTTGTTATCTCCTACTCATCTAGATCTCTCCTAGAGAGTCCTTCTCTCTATAGCATCTCCAGGCATTTCCTGTAAAATATATGCAGGACCATGGTTGCCTCCCCTTTGCTATTTTCATATTAGCTGTTCTGAAAGAATAAGAGTGGTTATAGGATATCTCCAGCCCTTCTTATAAACTCTGTAAGGGGAGGGTTTATATCTCTTTTCCCTCACCATTGCCTTAATAGCACCTAGTAACACAGGGAACTGCTATGGTTTGAATGTTTGTCCTCTCCAAAACTCATATTGAAGCCTAATCCCTAATGTGGTAGAACTGACAGGTGGGAGCTTTAAGTGGTGATTGGTTCAGGAGGGCTCTGTCCTCTTAAATGAATTAATTCATTTATGGGTTAACGGGTTACTGTGGGAGTGGGACTGGTAGCTTTTCTTTTTCTTTTTCTTTTTTTGAGATGGAGTCTTGCTCTGTCACCCAGGCTGGAGTGCAGTGGAGTGATCTCAGCTCACTGCAACCTCCATCTCCTGGGTTCAAGCAACTATCCTGCCTCAGCCACCTGAGTAGGTGGAATTGCAGGCATGTGCCACCACACCTGGGTAATTTTTGTATTTTTAGTAGAGATGGGGTTTCACCATGTTGGCTAGGCTGGTCTCGAACTCCTGACCCGACCCACCCGCCTCGGCCTCCCAGAGTGCTGGGATTACAGGTGTGAGTCACCGTGTCCAGCCTGGTAGCTTTATAAGAAGAGGAAGAGAGACCTGCACTAGCATATTTAGCCCCCTCATCATGTGATGCCCTGAGCTGTTCCAGACTCTGCAGAGAAGTCCCAGCAGCAAGAAGGCCCTCACCAGATGCAGCCCCTTGACCTTGGACTTCTCAGCCTTCATAACTGTAAGAAGTAAATTCCTTTTAAAATAAATTACCCCATTTCAGGTATTCTGCTATGTGAAACATAAAACAGATTAAGATGGAAACCAATAAATAACTGAATAAATTAATAAGTCCAAGAAAATTGTCCAACACAGCAAGAGAATTAGGTTAATCATCATGATCCTGAGAGTTGGGATGATTTATTTTATTAACGTCATTGGTTTGGCCCAACAATCAAATCCCCAGTCTCCTCCTCTGCCTTGTCAGTGAAAACAAAGAAGTAAAAAAATACAACATGTAGGAGATACCCTGGGGTCTTTGACCCAAAGGCAATCACGGTTGGTGCTTACTTAACTCGTGCCCCCATTTGTTTCTTTGAGAGTTCTTTGTCCATCAATTATCATCATGTCTTTCCTACATGACCAGTTGGAATTAATGTTGCCATTTTCCTCTCAGTTTCCTAAGCTCAGAATCTCAGTGTTGTTCTTGGCTATTCTGTCTTCTCTCACCTTCTGCAGCCAACTGGTCAACGAACTCTGTAGAATTTTCCTCCCAGCCTCTCTGCTATTTGCCTTCTCTTCTCCAAACTTCATCTCTGCTTTTGTTCCCTCCCCTACATTTCTCTCCTGAATTGCTGCAATTGCTGCTACAGCCTTATTTCTTCATCTTACTTACTTCTTGCAAGAACCCCTTTTTTGTATCATTTTCCAGAGACACCTGGTAATATTTCCAAGTTACAAAGCATCCATTCAGCAAGGATTTATTGATGATGCTATTATAGGACAGCCACAACGAAGGCACTGGGGATATAAGGCTGCCTGCAATCTCCCAGGGGAGACAGGTGTGTAACCAAGGACAGAATTCTAGGGGAAACAGAGTGATGGCTCTCATAGAGAAATGAGCAAGCTGAGTGACATGGGAAGGTGGAAGAGGTCATTTATTTTCTTTCTTCCTCTTTTCTTTTCTCTCTGACTTTGTGTTTTATAGTGTCTCATTCATTCAGAAAACACAGTCCATAAAAGATCAGATAGACAAGATATGTTAGACAGTCAGGGTGGGATATGAAAATGAACTTGATATAGGATCACCCTCTAAAGGGCTGACTTAGTTTACATATGTGCATATGTGTTGTATACACAAGCTCACCTATGTCCACACTTGTGCATAGAGTGTTAGTTCCTCTATGGCCAGGATTATCTTCTTACCCTCAGTTAACAACATGGGACTGAGATAGAGTAAGTTCTTGATGATCATTTGTAGAATGGAGAGATGAATGAATGAATAAATGACTGCACAAGGTAAAGGGATCTTGGATCCAGTGTAAAAAGTGAATGGCTATTTTCAGAAGAATCAATCTCTTTCAGCAAAAGAGGTTTGATGCCTGAAGTTGAATAGAACATTTCCTGTGATTCACAGGGAGGGATCTTTAGAGTTCTGCCTACATAAGAGGTTTCAAGGCATTGATTCTGTCCAGCTAATAAGAGAGAATCCCTCCTCTCCTCCTAAAGTTCCACATTCTTGTTCTTCATCATGCACATCTCAGATGCCCAGATAGTTCATACACAGACCTTGCTTCCCATAAGAGAGAGCAACTGATTCCACGTTGACTTGTTCTTGATGTTCTTTCCCAGAGGTCACGGTGGTGATGAAGATGATGAAGATTTTGATGGTGATGATGATGATGATATGTTAACGATGATGGTAATGATGATGATGACTGTGACAATGATGATGAAGATGATGATGATATGTTCATGATGGTAATGTTGATCATGAAGATGATGATGATGACATATTAATGATGATGGTAATGATGATGATGAAGATGATGATGATAGCCAGCATTTAATGCACATCCCAGGCACTTCTCTGGGCATTTGACTCTGACAACCTTGTCAAAAAGGAATAATTAGCATCACATCACAAATAGGGTCACTGAAGTTCACAGACTTAAAAAAAAATCTGCTGCAGTTTATACCCAGTGAAATAATTACCCTTTTCTCTGTCCTGCTGCATTTTGGCAAATCCCAGTTCACTCCCTTGTGGTTCCCAGCCTCTGAACCTGGGAAGCACACCATCATGGTGGATAACAAAGGACTTCATAAGCTATTATGTAAAAATGGATAGAATCAGAACACATCAAACACCACACTGGAGATCTGGGTGAGGAAAAATGTAGGTTAACAATGAATCCTTCACAATGGAAAACAAATCAACCTTACAGTTCATTTTATGTATCTTGAGAAACTCATCAACAGACTTCTTTCAAAATATTGACATTGCCTGGGAGAACAGTGAGGCAACAATTATTCTAAGTATTGTTGGAGAGAAAAAAAAGAGCAAAAAAAAAAAAAAAAATCACCAGAAAAAGATAAATGTTACTTCTTCGTATGTATTAAGATTCTAATTTTGTTTGATAGTTTAGTTGGTTTTATTTTTTCTGTTTACTTCTTTTCTTTAATTTTATTCTAAGTTTTCTTAATATTGTTATGCAAAAATAGGTTGCTTCTATCTTAATCTGAATTTCTAGAAACTTCTTTGCTTTTCTTCAATCTTCTCTGCTTTTGCCTTTAATAAATGGAGTTTTATTATTTTAAAATTTTATGTATTTTTCATTGCAAAAGTTATTACACTATGACCCAGGGATTCCACCCCAGATATAAGCCCCCATAGAAACACTTATATGTCAATCTGAAGCCACGTACAAGAACATTTGCAGCAGTATGGCAACTGAAATAGCCCCCAAATGGAAAAGTCCATCAAGCGTACGATGCTACAATTACAAAATGAAATACTATACAGTAATGCCAGTGAACTTACTATGCAACAGCATAGATGAATTTCAAAAGCACAATATTAAGTGAAAAAAGGAAGCCCATAGAAAAAAGTAATTCATTTTTTATTCTATTATTATAAAAATTAAAACCAAGCTTGGCAAAACAAAGCTGTTCCATTTCTTAATCTGGGCCATGTAAGATGCATTCATACTATTAAAATTTATCAAATTGTTTATTTATGATTTGAGCATTTTTCTGTATGCTATATGTTATACTGAAATAACAATTTTAATGAAAAATAATCGCACATTGTTAAACGTAGAGATAATGGCGAGTAGAATGATGGAACAAATGTTTATCCACAATCTGACCATTTAGAGATGACCACTGTAAATAGGTATTTGTATCTTCCTAGTATTTTTATGATTTTGAAATGTATCTATCTTATAATCATATTATTTCAGTTACTACATAATAGTAAATCAGGTGAGTATATGCTAATAATGTATCTGTTTTCTTCTTGTTGGGCATTTAGATCACTGCTATTGGTATACATCTTTTTTTTTTTTTTTTGAGACGGAGTCTCACTCTGTCACCCAGGCTGGAGTGCAGTGGTGTGATCTCGGCTCACTGCAAGCTCCACCTTCCAGGTTCACGCCATTCTCCTCCCTCAGCCTCCCGGGTAGCTGGGACTACAGGTGCCCACCACCACACCCAACTACTTTTTTTTGGTATTTTTAGTAGAGACAGGGTTTCACTGTGTTAACCAGGATGGTCTTCATCTCCTGACCTTGTGATCCACCTGCCTCAGCCTCCCAAAGTGCTGGGATTAGAGGCGTGAGCCACCGCACCTGGCCCTGCATACATTTTTAGGTAGTATTTATAAACATCAATACCTGTTTTAATTTGGATTACAGTAAAATTAAAGTGGGACCTTTTCTCGGGACAATTATTCTGATTTTGTCCCATCAAATAAACTTTTCTCTTTGCCAGAAGGCATCAGCTGTTTAAAGATCAAGAGTCAGCTTGTGACAAAGCTTAACTATTGGCAATGATTTTAAGCTAATTTGGGTAAGATCTCTGAATCACAGATCCTGGAACAAGAATGTTCTCCTACTTGGTAAAGAGAAACAGCTCTCCTCTTGCCTGTCAACTCTAATAGATTGGTTGTGTCTGCCTAGAGAACTGTGTTGAGAAGAACTCTGAGTGTCCTGATCTATTAGTGATGCCTGCCATGATGCTGAAATGGGAGCACTGGCATATTGGCTTAGGTGTGCCAGCCCTCTCCCAGAGTATGACAGTCTAGTTTGCAGATGAGTTTTGTTGTTGCATGTATGCATGAGTTGCCAATGTGGAACTATCTTGTAAAAGTATTTCTAAGATCTGGGCAGGGTCAGAGGATGTAGGAGCAGTAGTATGGTTCTTGATCTGGTGGAAGTGCATGTGCACACACAGACACACACACATGCACAATTAGCAGAAATTATTTTAAATATAAGCAGACTAGCTCAAGTCAGGTAATCCTATATAAAACTGTGTTACAGTTGCTCTGGCTTTAGTTAAACTTTATCAAGAGTGGTCACTTTGAATAAGTGAAACTAAGTCATTCCCGGGGCTGAGTTTTGATCTTTCTGCTTCGTTTTTTGAGGAGAGGGAGGGTGATGCAAGGAAGGGCAGCCTTATTGGGTTTCAGTGTGTCTGATGGACACAGCTATAGCTCAAGGCCAGCTGCTGCAAGCTGTAAAGCTCTGGGCTTGAGGAGGCTTTTGTCCTATCAGCCAGAAGGTGCCTCACCGAGGACTCAGTGAAAGAGAAGAAGCAAGCTTGTTTGAGCTCAGAGACCCCCCTCAGACATAGTTTCAGTCTATAATGGAGCAGTTCACGAAATGGTGGGGAAAGTCAAAAGAAAAATAAGACACGGTTCTGCTCCCAGGTCCAGGGAACATGCACACTCCCTTCTCAGGCAAACAACTTTGGCATGGAACCCCTCAATGTGTACATACTGCCTAAACACACATCTCTTTGGACCAACGAGACACTTTCTTTTCTCACTATTTAGTCATTGTGTTTAGTCATGGCTGCCATATTTCAAAAATCCCAGTTTCCTATTGGCTAAATGCAATTTGGGTTTTTCCAGTAGACCTTCATTTGAGATTCTAAGTGATGTATATTCATTAGAATAGCTGCTTATTGACTATGAATCCTCAGTTTCTTCATGTATAAGACAAAATAATACCACCTACCTCAAGGGCAGTTGTGAGTATCAAGGGGGATGATAACTATAACAGTAATAATTAACAACAGTAGTAGCACGTGCTGAATGCTTCTTAGGTCCAGGAATCATGCTAACCATTAGCTTATTCAATTATTCCAATACAGTGGGAGAGAGGTACTACTATCTTTATTTTACAGAGGAAAAGTGAAAACTCAGAAGGATTAAGTAATTTTCTCACAGCTACCTGCCTGGTTAGACTATTTCTTGTCTTTGCATTAACTGCTATGATGTATTCTTTATGTTGTCATGGCTTGCGATGCATGCATCTTTAGTAATGTGCCTGGAACTGATTAAATACTCAATAAACTCTCTGTGACAATGATCGGTAGTACCACTGCTACAGAATTCGCTCTTCATGGCATCTGCCCTGTTATACAGATGGGAAGACTGAGGCCATAGAGCTAGTAATAATAAGTGGCAGAACACACCAATTCCAGTCCAAAGCCACACACCTCCCGGCCATTGACCCTGCAGCTGTGGTATTACTCTGAATCTTTAACTGTCTGTGGGGTGACCTCTTTGGGGGCACATCTGAAGTTGTCTGCCAAATCTGGGATGGTCAGAGGTAGCCTTCAGAGTGGCAATTATTTCAGCTGGAATGTGATAGGAAATATCTGGGAATGAAGTCTCTCTCCCCCAAGGCCTCCCGTACCTGGGATCAGAGCTGCATCCTGGCAGTCCTTTGCCCTGAAGGGCTGGCAGGGCCACCTCTGCTCTGGCCTCCCTGAACAGAATGAAGGGCACATGTGCACGCTAACCTTTGCATTCATCAGCCAGCAGCTGCAGCTAGAGATCAATGATAAGTAGAAACTGTGTACATTCAACTGCATGTGCTTGCTCTCCCTACAAATCATGTGACTTCCTATTAACAGTATCTCTCTTCTTACCAAACCGATATTTCCTGTAAAGGGTTTAGACTAATTGTGGTTTTAACAAGGGTCACATTATGCATTTCTGTGAGAGTGAACAACCATAGGTCAGACAGTCAGACGGTCAGTCTGGAAAACAGATCCATACTCTGAATCTTTAAGGCTGATACGAAGCCCAGATAAGTGTGTTTGTGATGTGGAAGTTACTCTGGGAAAACAGAAGGAAGAAAACATGAACTCTAGAGAGAAGCGACTGCTTGGCTAATGAGGATGCTTAAAAGAAAGAGTGCTGTGGTTCTCTTTGGTGTTTATTTGGGGAAAGCAACCTGGGAAGATTAGAACCCTAGACTCTGATAGATGAGGCTCCCCCCATTCCTAGCCCTGGGAGAGTCGGGCAGGTTGTTAATGGCTGTCACTCTGTCTGGGGGCCCATGTTCCACTTTGGTAGTTACAGTGTGAATCACGTGGTTGCTAACGGCAGTCTTGTCTTAGAGACATTCCTTCTCGGTTCCACTATTTCTCAACAGCTTGGAAGCCTGCAATCATTTTGCTTTGACAAAGACGGAGGTTGCCTTGGAGAACACATTGGCCCTGATTGGCTTGTTACTCCACAGAGTGGATATGCTGTGATTGAACTCAGAGCTCTTGAACTCAGCCTGAGCCTTTAAAAACAAAATGAAGATGAGAGAAAGGTTTGAACTTCCTCACTTAACCCACATCTGGCTCAACAGCCCCCTTTTCCTGTTAAGACGTCAAATGTGATATGACAGGGTACCATTTATCACTTAGACATCCTCCGCTGCTTCTCTTTCCTTTCCCCTGTCTCTTCCACTTACTTTAGGTCAAACTGAGACATTTCTTACAGGGGAGCTTTCAACTTAGGTGACACTTTCCTGATTCTGAATCTTGTTCCAAAACGCCACAAGCAAAGTCGCCAGCCTAGAATATCAACATGTCAGAGGGTTTTCATTTTTTCAGACACAACTCAATCATTTTTCTTCTAGCTCATCTAAGAATTTCACCTGGTAAATGAGCATCTAATCCTACTGGGGAAATTCAAAGCAACCACCATGCAAAACTAAAATTATCTTCCTTCTCCTCCTTTGACCGATTTAATGGAGAATGCATATGCATAGGTTTTATATCAGATCTGCCCAACAGAACTTTCTGCAAGGATGGAAAAGTTCTCTACCTGGACTGTCCAGTATGGCAACCACTGGACACATGTGGCTATTGAGCACTTGAAATGTGGCAACTGTAACTGAGGAACTGAATTGTAAACTGTGCTAATTTTAACTAATTTAAATTTGAAATTAAATTTAGCCATACCCTATACAAATAATGTACAGTAGAGACTGGCACACATGATCAGACCCTGAACGCAGTTATTGATGAAAAAATGGTAATATTGTTTTTTAAAATTGGAATTATCCATTCCGTTGTTTTCTCCATCTCCAAACACTAGTAACATGTCTGTAAGCTGCATTTGACCTTCTGTTGATCAGAGCATCATATGTCGGAAAAAGCTGAGGTTGAAGAAAATAAAAATGTGCATTTGTTCATAAAATGGTGCATTTATGTTGAGGTTTGGAGCAAGGCAGAGAAATAACTGCTCTAGTGCATGAATTAAGTGATGGGATGTAAGCAGGTGACAGAGTGGGAACACTTTGCAAAGTACTACTAATGGGATGAAATTTGGCCTTTCAAGTCCAGGTTTGTGCTCTAGCATTCATTCATTCATTCATTCATTCATTCATTCATTCATCCATCCATCCATCCATTCATTCATTCATTCATTCATCCATTCATTCATTCATTCAATATTGACTAAGTCTTTACTGCATAGCATGTACACTATTTCAGTGGCTTCATCTACAAATGGGGGCAAAAGAATAGATAATAACTCAATAGATCATTTTTGTGGTATACGTGACAAAATGTAAACGACCAGAGAAATTTGAACCATTGGAGATATTGACATTTTCTTCAGTCTTGAATCAGAAAGAAATGCTCAGACTGGAAGGAGTACTTAAGCTCCAACTGAAACCCTGGATTGGGGTGGGGGCAGGGTGGGGATAAGAGATCAAGAAGCAATCTAACCATGTTAGATGGTTGTTCAGATGGTTCAACTTCATGTATCCAGATAAATAGCGTCCTGGCACCATGAAAAGATTCACAGGGGAAAACTCAAGAAATCAAGAAGGAAATAAAGGAAGAAAACCAGATTTTTAAATGTCTTGGTTTAAAAAAAAAAGGAAGGACAGTTTTCAGAATCTATATGATGGTAAACTTTATATTGGCACAATTTAAGAATGGATTCTCACCAAGTTGGTTTTGAAAAGGCAAAGTAGAAATCTATTATCTCAAGAAAACGCAAGTATGCAAGTACAAGTATGCTTCGATCTCAAGAAGGCATGCAATGCCAGGCCTCAATTATCAGCGGACTTGTAACTACTTAACCTTATTCAAGGAGGTTTCGTGAATTATTTTTATTATTATTTTTTATTTCAAGAGAAGTTGCTGTAGGTGTCACAGAACCCTGTATTTAGGCTGGTCCTCTTTGAGAGCATCATTATTTTGATGCTCTCAAAAGACTTACAGATGTGCTCATTAAACCTGCAGTTGGTGTGAGAAAAGTGAGGAGAATATCAGAATTCAAAAAGAGCCTTATAGTTTAAAAGGATGAACTAGTCATCAAGATGAAGTCTGTTAGATACATTTATCAAGTCCTGTATTAGACTGCAAACTTTTTGCGTCAAAAGTATAAGATATAGAAATTTCTGCCTGAAAAGACATTGTGAAAAAGCCCAAAGGGCACGGGGTTGGCCCTGAGCATAAGACAGCAATGAAGTGTGATGTTACCAAATCTTCAGCCAATGTAGGTTCAGATCAAGGGCAAGGGGGCTCCTCCTGAGTTGTACAATCGGGATGACGGTGCCTAGAATAGGAAGGGAGTCAGGAAAGTATTCTATTTCAGCATTGTTTGGAAAAAAAAAAAAGTGATGGCCGGGGGCAGTTGTTCCTGCCTGTAATCTTACCACTTTGAGAGGCCGAGTTGGGTGGATCACCTGAGGTCAGAAGTTCGAGACAAGCCTGGCCAACACGGAGACACCCCGTCTCTACTAAAAATACAACAAATTAGCTAGGTGTGGGGGTGGACACCTGTAATCCCAGCTACTCAGAAGGCTGAGGCAGGAGAATCGCCTGAATCCGGGAGGCAGAGGTTATAGTGAGCCAAGATTGTGCCATTGTATCCCAACCTGGGCAACAAGAGCAAAACTCTGTCTCAAAAAGAAAAAATAAAATAAAAAAAAGTGAGCATGCTCACCTTGCAGAAGTGAAGATTCAGGAGTTACATGAATACTGTCTTCCAGGGGTTGACCAGTTGTTTGTTAATGACAGTAGCTTGTACAAACAAAATTCTAAGGCAAGTTGAACCTTATCCACCAGGGCAGAGGAAATATTTGAAGAAGACACTGAGGCCATATTTGAACAATGTGGTCTGGCTATGGATTGCTGGGAACACACCTTGGAGACAGGATCAGGAAAGGTCTTCGGAGAACAGCTATAGCCATAGGTTGGAGAATTTTTGCACGTACCTGCCTAGGGAGATTGCTAGACATAGGTGGACTTTTTTCAATATCTTTATTCAAAATCATTTATACTAATAAACATACTGAGATGAAATAATGATCATGTCACCTGTTCGTATAAAGGATAATAAGATATTAATATACAGCCCAAATAAATTCAACTCCCTTTGAGGGAAATAGCTAACTTGCCAATATGTATGAATCAATTTAACTTACAAAGGGAGCAGAGTTGCTCACTGGATTACACTGAGAGTGGTGATTAACAGACTGCCACTTCTAATATGAATTTTGTCCCTGCCTGAGTGAGGGTTTAAAATTCATTTCCTTTTTTTATGCATAAAATTATGCTACTTTTTTTCCATTTTAAACTCTGCCTGTTCTCTATGTAAGAACAAAAATGAGGAAAGTGTTGAAAGTGAAATAAAAAAGTCAAAACCTTCCCTTTTAACGTATGCAAGCATGCGTCTACTCATGGCTTTGAATAATAAGATTATACTTTATACATTGTATTCTTAATTTGGTTTTTACAAGTTTGTTCATTTACTTAGCAAGTGTTTCCTGGCTGGGTGTGGTAGCTCATGCCTGTAATCCCAGCATTTTGGGAGGCCGAGGCAGGTGGATCACTTAAGGTCAGGAGTTCAAGACCAGCCTGGCCAACATGGCAAAACCTTGTCTCTACTAAAAATGCAAAAATTAGCAGGGCATGGTAGCACATGCCTGTAATCCCAGCTACTAGAGAGGCTGAGGCAGGAGAATTGCTTGAACCTGTGTCCATAGGTTGGAGGTTGCAGCAAGCCAAGATACTGCCACTGCACTCCCACCTGGGCGAAAGAGAGATTCTGTATCAAACAAACAAACAAACAAACAAAAATACTTCATGGCTGTTTCCCAATCACCTACTAGGCACCTGGCACTCCTGGCACTTTCTTAGGTTCTGAGGATTGGAAACCATGAGCCTGTCCTCAGAGCTTAGAGCTTAAGGGAGGAAGAAAGAAAATAATCGAGTAGATAAGTAGGTGTATAATCAGCAGTCCCCAACCTTTTTGGCATCAGGGACCAGTTTCATGGAAGACAATTTTTCCACGGATTGTTGAGGGCAGAGTTTTGGGATGATTCAAGCACATTATATTTATTGTGCACTTTATTTCTATTATTATTATACTGTAATACATAATAAAACAATTATACAACTCACCATTATGTAGACTCAGTGGTAGCCCTGAGCTTGTCTTCCTGCAATTAGAGGGTTCCATCTTGGGGTGATGGGAGACAGTGACAGATCATCAGGCATTAGATTCTCATAAGGAGCGTGCAACCCAGATCCTTCGCATGTTCAGTTCACAATAGGGTTCATGCTCCTTTGAGAATCTTAATGCCGTGGCTGATCTGACAGGAGGCGGAGCTCAGGAGGTCACGTGAGCGATGGGGAGTGGCTGCAAACACAGATGAAGTTCTGCTCACTCACCCACAGCTCACCTCCTGCTGTGCGGCCTGGTTCCTAACAGGCCATTACCCATACCAGTCCATGGCCTGGTGGATGCGGACTCCCGTATATAATTATATACACATATATTATTTATAATATCTAAGATATGTTATTGCAGATGGTAAAGCACGATGACGTAAAGGAGTACGGATAGGAAACAAAACGGTGAGCAGGACAGACTCAGCGATGGGGTCGTGAATGCCTCTAAGAAGGTGCTAGATGGTGAGACCCAGTGGACAAGCCACAAGCCATCCTTAGAGCCAAAAGAAGACAGGGTTCCAGAGAGATGATTATGTTATTATAAATAAGAGCCCAATTTGGTTGATATTATAAACCACATTGTATTGAAGAGGAAACTGAGGCAGTTCTTTGAAATCCTACATTATCTGCTATAAAAGCTAACCTAGTTTTGGAGTTGGTTATACGTTCAGCCATTGAGCTGCTTAACAATTTAACTATACCCCAAGTCTTCTAATACAGATTTTCCCAGAATAATTGTCTGCTCAAAAAAGTCACACCATCATACCTGTTGTTTTTGGTTTTGTTATTATTATTATCTTCCATTAAAGTAAGCAAATTCTCCACTAAACCTTTCAGAAGCCAGCAGTAGCACACAACAACAGCAGAACTCTTTCTTTTCTACGCCTTACTGAACAATGGCACCCTCCATGAAGGGGGCCTGGATGCTGCTAAGCATTTGCATTTGGTTGTTCATCCCATCTCTGCTCTTTTAACCTTCTCCATAAGCATGTCTAAGAGATTAAAAAGTCATTTTAATGCACCAAGGGCCTAGGGAGACTCTGTTTTTGATATCTATTTATATCCTTACTAGCTAGATGGAAATCCATCCGCAAGATCCCAACATCCACTACTAAAGGAGAAAAACAAAAACCACCAGGTCAATGCATGAGTCCCAATGGGAAGTTATTAGTGTCATCTTGGTATTACTCTAAGTCTGGTTCATCCTTCTACATGAAGAGTCAATGCTTGTTGGGTGAGACAATGGTGACCAGTGCACTCCACTCTGAGGCTGTGAGTGTGTGTATGCACAGTCTTTAATACAAGAATGTAATAATAGGTACTTATTGATCATCTGTATCTGCCTAGACCTCGGAGAAGGGCAGCATGTTCAAACAGTATAAAGGGAACAAACCATAGTTCTAATGTTTATATCAAGAATATCTGAGGTTCATTTTCAGAAAGTGCTACTTATAAGTAATTCTAGTAACCTAAATAACACCATATATTTAAAATAAAATTAAAGAATTAGTAAAGACTAATTTTACCATGTGAGGATTCCAATCAACAAATTAAGCTAATTTCCTATTAATTAAACTCGTTGAGGACAGAAGTTTAATTCAATGACTTCCCAACATAGTTAACTGAGTTGATAGTAGGTTGTGAATAAATAATAGATTGGAATAAGTTCTTTGTGAATGGGCAAAAACACAGTGAGTTTGTACCTGTGGTGAGATTCCTGTGTCAAAACTTCCACTGAGTTTTCTTTCGAGTTCATTTTGGACTCAGGGCTAATTTACAGCATCCACTCTCCTGGTTTCACTTACTACTTCTTTCTCAATGCTTAAGTGGTATGCAAGATGTATGAAGAATTAAAATAAATAAATGCATAGTTAAGTTTATTTATAATACCTTAAAACTTGGCTACATCCATTTGTCTGGGTTATGTGCGCCGGTACAGCCTGTGGATAAATAGCATGAGTTTTATAACCTTTGTAGAAAGTTCATATTTCTGGGCTGTTAAGATTTCTACAATATAGTAAAACTAAATCGTGTAGATGTTTAAACAGCCAAATGCCTGCTTTTAGATGGATTTCTTACCATAGAACATTGTCTGCCTAAGAATTCTTAAAGCAAACGTCCCTGCCACTATATGCAGTCCATAGGATACTTTTCTTCAATAGGTGGATGCCATTTTTTGCTATTTTCTTTTCCTTTTTTCTTGGGTATGTATTAACTGTATTAAAAACAAACAACTGTGGGCCATGTGCTTATCAAGAGCAGTGCTCTTTCTCTATCTATAAGCCTTTTGTTTGTTTTTCCTTATCTCTTCCCAAGAAACAATAGCCAATAAAATGGCCTAAAAATATAAGTCATTTCAAAAAATGACTGACATTTGCTGATCTCTACAGGACACAAAAATATACAGGAAAATTTAGACCATCTCCAAGAAAAAGGATGGGGGAATACAGTGTCTGCATTAGCACCACTGCATTAGTATTTTTTATATACGTTCTCATGTCCATTTCACAGGTGGGAAAACTGAGGCCCAGAGAAGTGAAGTGACTTGCTCAACAGTACCCAACTAAGTAATCCTAAAGCCAGAACTCAGCTAGCTTGACTGGCAGTTCATGCTTTTTCCCAGGGCCATGACTGAGACTGGTTTTATTACCTAGTCGTACCACAGTCCTATAAGGAGTCCCTTACAACGTGTTTCCAGGGCATGAAATATGAAACTACTTCAGAAACAATAATTCACTGCAGAAAATTGATCCTATCTGAGACAGCGGCATTTGTCTGGTTGTAGGGGCTGGGGGGATGAGTGACAAATATTTGAATAGACTCAGTCAACCGCTTGCCAACCTCCTATGTTCAAAGCAGCCAATGGTCAGACCCCATTCAACTCCTTCCCCACCACTGTGGGGATGGGAAAGCCTTGGAGTCTCTCCCACTGGCTGAAGATCGCTCTTCCTTTTGTTTTTCGTTTGTTTATTTGTTTGTTTGCTTTTTTTGAGACAGAGTCTTACTCTGTTGCCCAGGCTGGAGTGCAGTGGCACAATCTCAGCTCACTACAACGTCTGCCTCCTGGGTTCAAGTGATTCTGCCTCAGCCTCGCAAGTGGTTGGGACTACAGGCGCCCACCACCACACCCAGCTAATTTTTGTATTTTTAGTAGAGACAGGATTTCACCATCTTGGCCAGGCCGGTCTTGAACTCCTGACCCCAAGTGATCTGCCTGCCTCGGCCTCCTGAAGTGCTGGGATTACAGGCATGAGCCACCACGCCCGGCCGAAGATCGCTTCCTCTTTTAGGTTTGTTTCTATCTTGGCTGAAGAAATAAAACATTTTTTCTTTTTTAAGTTTGGGAAAACAGGATGGCCCTTTCCACACTTGTCTGTCCTGTCACCATCAAATCCTTAGATCAGGCCGGGCGCGGTGGCTCATGCCTGTAATCCCAGCACTTTGGGAGCCCAAGGCAGGTGGATCACGAGGTCCGGAGATCCAGACCATGCTGGCTAATACGGTGAAACCCCATCTCCACTAAAAATACAAAAGATTATCCGGGTGTAGTGGCGGACCCCTGTAGTCCCAGCTACTCGGGAAACTGAGAATGGCATGAACCCGGGAGGCGGAGCTTGCAGTTAGCCAAGATCAGGCCACTGTACTCCAGCCTGGGCGACAGAGTGAGACTCCGTCTCAAAAAAAGAAAGAAAAAATAATCCTTATATCATTTTTCTCATCTTTTTCCAGAAAAATCTTCACATGGCTTGTGTGAGCATCTGTGTGTGTGTGTGCCTGAACATGTGCTTTGGCGATGACGTGTGTAAGTGTATCCCCAAGTCTGGGGGTGACATCCTAGGAGCTGAAGCACTCAAATGACCTGGGCGAATCTGAACGGCTCTCCTTGAAAGCCAGGTTTATTTTGGCAATATTGCTTTCCTCCCAGTTACCCCTGACCTCCCATATTACTGTCTGTGGATTATTATTATTTTTTTTTTTCACCGAGAGAGATGCTTAGGCATGGGCTGGAGGAGATAAGTGATATGGTCAAATCACTCCTGCCAAAGCTTGAAATTCCTGACCACTGTAATAGCTCTGGCTGACCTCTAAATGAAACGCCACCTTTGGTTATTAACATGTCTCTTTCTACTTTTATGATTTTTCGGAACATAATTTGTCACAGTTTTTATCTGCACAGAGCAAGCTTTAAGCTTTTAAAAATGTGAGTTATCTTTTTACAACTGCTAACAATTACACATCAAGGAACAGACTGCTCTGAAAACCAATTATGAAAAACCCGGCTTGGAGGTGCATTCGGCCCTAGAGTGTGTGCATTTACCACTCTGAATTAGAGATTTCTCAACTCTTGCCGTGGAGCTGCCAGGGCACAGGAACTGGGAACCAGAAACTAAACTGAGACACAGCTTGTGAGATCTGAGAGATGAGATACGGCTAGAGAAATTAATTGTCCTTGTTCTGTATGATAATCCGATAACCGGGCCACAGTGCTTGGTCCAGGTTGGAGCAAGTTGCAGTGGGGTCTTTTCTGCTGGGAAAGGGTTTGCTCACACCTGGGCGTTGGACCATGCTGTTTCAAAGGCCATCTGCTTGCCCTAAGATGCTTATCAAAGAATTTCTGGGCTACTGTCTCTCAGCCCTCAAGTGCTGGATTTATTTTGGGACAGAAGTGCGTTGTCTCAGCGTTGGCTCTCGCTTCCGTCACACTGCCAGAGTCCACTGCTGCCTCTCCACCACTTGCTGTTATCTGTGGACTAATTGAGGGGAAGCATCTTGTTCCATCAACATAGCACACTGCTCAGAACCCAGCCTCTGGAGTCAAACAACTCGGGTTCAAATCCTAGCCCCGAAATCCAGTGCTCTAAGATCTTGCAGAAATTGTTCAACCTCGATTCCCTCATCTATACAATGGGGTAATAATGACATGCTTCTCAAGAATGCTTGCAGCATTAATAAGCAATGGAGATTATTTAGAAAATGTTCAGTTACTTGGTTATTTTATTATACTAGATTTTTTGGGGGCTTTTCTTTCCAGCTATTTGCAAAGAGCTGAGTTATGAGGCCCAAACACAGCCACAGATATGAGGGAAGCAATAGACTCCACAGGAGTACCTGTTTGCCATTTCTATTAAGGTAGAAAGATTTTATTTTGTGGCAGTTAAGATTATAATAAAGAGTTGGCAGGAAATGGTGTAAAAATGAGGGGCAGACTTCTCAAATAGGAGATTGGAAGAAACATCTGTGGTTAGACCACGAAGAGAAGTAGAGCAAGGAGTGAAATGGGGGCACCCGGGATATGAGTTCAGGTGCCCCTGGGTCGGCTCCCCACGCCAAAACCTAGGCGGGCATCCGCCTCCAGGAGGGGCTTGATGAAGCATGAGTTGAAGAGTAAAATGGAAACGCGGCTACGTCAGGCTTTCTGTCCTCATTGCCAAAGCGCATCATCTGCTACCAGAGGGGCCCATGGCAAAGCAAATGTGTCCCCCATTCCCAGGAATGAGGCATGGGAGAAAGTGGGGGAAAGAGAGAGAAGAAGGAGGAGGAGAAGGAAAAGGAGAAGGAGTAGGAGGAAAGGGAGAGGAGAGGAGGGAGAGGAGAGAGAGAAGGAGGGAGAGAGAGAGTAAGGCAAGAGAGAAAGGGAAGGATGAGGAGAAGGAGGACAGAGAGGAGAAGACAGGAGATGGAGAGAAAGAAAACAGAAAGAAGGAGAGAGAGAGGAAAGAGGAGAAGGAGAGAGGGAAGTGGAGAGAGGGAGAGAGAGTGAAGGATGGAGAGACGGAAGAAGGAGGAGAAAGAGAGAGAAGAGAGAGGAGAAAGAAAAAGAGAAAGGAGGGGGAGAGTGGGAAGAGAGAAAAGCAGGAGGAGGAGGAGGAGGAGAGAAGGAAGTGGGGAGAGAGAGTGAAGGAAGGAGAGAGAGGGAGAAGGAGAAGGAGAGAGGAGAGAGAAGGAAGGAGGGAGGCAGGGAGAGACAGAGAGAAGGAAAGGAAAGGGATGGGAAGAGAAAGAGGTAAAGAGAAGGAAAAGGAGAGCAGAGAGAGAAGAGAGAGGAGGAAGGGAAGGGAGTGGTGAGGGAAGCATGGAGGGAGGGAGAAGGGGGGAGAGAGAGAGAGAAACAAAAGCCAGTAAGCAAGAGAGGAGATGAACACGGGTGGAAACACCTGTCATAGGCTTTTATATATTATCTTATTTGAGCCATTAGCCAAAACAATGCCTAAGATGTTTACTGATGAGGTTTTACAAATGAAGGACGATTCAGATTTGTTAGGAAGAGGGTGAGACTCAGAACACATGTGAAATTCAGCCCACACCACCATACTGAGTAGGTAGCCCAGTAGGACCAAACCCAAGTCCATCTTGCTATCCCCACAGCTCCCCAACCTTTGGCATGTGAGAACCTTAAATTGCTTAAACCCCTCTCAGGTGTGAAACTCAAGAGATGCCTGTGGGATTCCACTGCTGTATGGCCTGTGGTTGGGGGTTTCTCTGCTTCACCCACAGCTCAGCAAATGGAGACACCCCAATAATGGTGGACTCATTCCAGGCCTTGGCAGCTCCTGCTGCCCTCTCTTAACAGAACAATTAAAAGACTCTCTTCCAGGAAGTTATTTTTTTTTCTCCTTTCCAGGACCACTGTCTGGGCCCCAGGGGTAAAACATTCCCTTTGCTCCCGTCTCCCTGGCAGGAAATCTATGCAGAGAGGATGTTGATTATACTCTTCAGCACTTATTTCCTTTACATTATTTTGATTCCGTTATTTTTCATTATACTCCCAATATGTTTTGGCAGCCTGAGTTTGCAGATGGGAACAAACAAAGGCTACCACAATCCCCGGGCTGTACCTACAGATTTGATTCCAAAGGGATTTCTTTGGGGGTTGGCTGTTCCCTTGCAGGGTGGGACCAATGGCTGGTGCTAATTTCCATGGTTGGCAAATAGCCAGAGGTGGCCAGGGTTCCTGAGTGACAGGATTCCTAGGCAAAGGTTGCAGAGGTTGGGCTATCGAGCGCCCTCTGCCTCATTTGATTGAATTAGGACCTTCTTCCTGAGTCTCTCTTTAAAGAGGATAATGCAGAAGACGATCAGGCTTTGTCCTCTGGCCTTTCATTCCATGATAGACCTTCTGCCTGATTAGACCTCAGTGCTGGGCCTCCTCACTCTCTTTTAGGGGAATTAACCACCTCCAGTCCCTGGGGGCAGCAAGGTTCCTTCTCTCCATCCCCGGGATCTAGATCAAGGATCATTCCAGAAAAGTGGTCCATGCAGAGGCAACCTTGTGACCTGGGACATCGATGCTTGGCCAGCCAGCTCCTCTCTTTTTTGGGCATCTGAACTTGGATATTAAAAGGCTGAGTCAGCAATTGGCAAGATCTAAAGTCAAAAGGGGTGTTTATGGAGGGGCTGATGAATGCTGGGCCAAGTGAACCTCTGAGGATGTAAAAGCAAGAAGCAAACAGAAGAAGGTGGTTGATGATAATGAAGTTAACAATAGTAGCCAAGTTGTAGGTTTTGAGTATTTACATGTGCCAGGTACAGTGCAAAGCACATTATATGTATTGCCTCATTTTACCTTCCCCAAACACTCTGAAGAAGGTTTTGCAAAGCACCCTGTTTCACAGAAGAGGAAACAAATGCTTCAGCATGTGCATTTTCTTCTAAAGCTCACGTTCTTCACCATCATTCTCTGTGTGGCTGCCCATGGCGTTCTCAGCAGGGAGAACAAAATAAATCAAAAGTCCAGAGAGAAGAAGAGACATCACAGACGGTGATGGAGAAGGCCTGGCTCAGAGCTGCTGCAGACACATCCGGGTCTAGATTCGGTCTGGGACAGAAAACAGCTTCCTTTCCTTCTTGCAGTAACCTTATTGGATATTCCTGGCAGTGAGGAGGCAGGAATCTAGAAATCTGGACATCTTCCTTTAAGACTCTGTTTACTAGTGATTTCTGCCTGGAGGGTCTCCCTGACTTCCTCCTTGTCCTACAGGCCAAACTGGTTCCTCCCTCCCCTGGGCCTCCCAGGAAGTCAGTTCATACATCTTTTACCACCTGCATCTCGCTGTGTTTTGATTACTTGTTTACAAATCTGTTTTCCCAGCTATACAGGGCACATACTCTTCTCTGTCTTCCCAACTTGATGGGTGTCCCACGACCTCTCTGAGGCTCAGTCCCTCATCTTCAAAATGGGTCAATAACAGTACTTCCTTCATAAAGGGTTTGGAGGATTGGGGCAGGAGAACGCATAGAGAGCAGCGATTCTCCAACTTGGCTGCACACCAGAATCACTGTGGCACCTTTAAAAGACGCAGATGCCTGCCTCCCGTACCTAGACACTCCAACTCCAATTAATTAGGTCTGGGGTGCAACCCAGGTAGCAGGTTTTTAAAGCTCCAGCATGATTCTCATTTGCAGCTGAGTTTGGGAACCACTGGCATACCGTATTTAACACACATTATAAGTGCACCAGAACATCCGCTCTTAGGAGGTCATGGCCCCAGCTGTACTCCATAGTGGTCAAGAGCCTGGGCACACCAGGCCAGCTCTATAGCACAGAGCATATAGCACATAGCTTAATACATAGTAGATGCTTATTAAATGCTTAGTAAATGTATTCATTTCTCCAATGAATATATATTGTGTCAGGAATTGTTCTAGATCAAGAATCTACCCCAGGCGGAGAGAACGCAAGAGCCAAGGGCCTGGAGGTGTTAGATCACAGCCCAGGCTGGAGGCCAAACCGGTGGGCACTGGGACATGTGTTTTGTGATGAGGTTGAAGGGGCAGCTTACGCCTGAGCCCATGCCTGTCAGAGCCTGGAGGCAGAACAAGGAGCTGGATCGTATTCTGAGGGCAACAGAAAGGGTTACCTCCAGGTGGGGGTGACATAATCCAAAGTGTGCTTTAGATCCCACAGTGAGGAAGCATAGGTTGGCTCAGATGAAAGATAGGGGTACCAGGTTGAATAGGGTTTTCTCCAGATTCATGTCCACCAGAACCTCAGAATATAAACTTATTTGGAAATAGGCTCTTTGGAGTTGTAATGAGTCAGGTAAGATCATAGTGGAGGAGGGGTGGGCCCTAATCTCAACACAGAAGTCATGATAAGGAGACCGTGGAAGACACAGAGAGACACTCAGGGTCAGGAATGCCATGTGATGGGAGGCAGAGGTTGGAGCATTGCATCTAGAAGCCAAGGAACGCCAGGGCTCGCCACCCACCAGCAGAAGCTAGGAGAGAGTCATGGAACAGACTCTCTTCCCTGGAGTTCCTTCAGAGTCTCCAAAAAGCAACCAACTCTGCCAACACACCTTGACTTTGGACTTCTGGTTGCCCAAGCTGTGAGAGAAAAAATGTGTGTTGTAAGCTGCCAACAAAGTTTGTGGTCATGTGTTACAGCAGTGAGAGGGAACTCAAACAGTAGGGAGAGGTGGTCTGAGGATGGTAAAAGAGGAGAGGGCAGTGAGAGAGAACCAGTGAGACAGGCGAGAGGCAGGAAGGCAGAAGAGAGTGAGAAGAAAATCAGATCTGGTGGTAAATGCCCCCCGGTGGCATTTGGAGACTGAATAATTGCCTCAGTTCCAACTCTCCAAGGGGAAGCTTTTCCTCAATGTCTTGGCATCTTGGAGATACTGGTCATTTTCCTACTTAGGTATAACAGATTGAAAGAGGAAATGACCCAAATCCCTTATGCATAGAGGATCTCAAGCACGGCTCTGAGAGCTTGGGCTGCTGCAGAAAAGGGTGTTTGTCCTGCAGGACAGGACTCCTGAGACATAGGTGAGGGGTGAGGGTGCCAGGAGGCCACACTACTGGAGGCTTGGATGCAGAAGCCATCCAGGACCTAACCCAGATCCACATGGACCAAGCCTTGTGAGTCGCTGCAGCATTTAAAGAAAACACATAGGTTTAAGTGGATGCAATTAGAGGTTTAACACTCCAGAAAAAAAAAGGGGGATGCTCACAGCAAAAGTAGTTTTGCTTTCATGGTTGTTGAAAGAACTGGAAACCACAAGATAAGAAAAAGCTCGATTCAATTTTTATATGTCCCCAAGGCGCAATGCACTCTTCTGGAAAAAGCCTCTTTGACCCACTAACAATATCCTACTAGGAAGGCACTTTGTGGTTAAATATGAGGGTTCTAGAATGTTCTGATTCAATTCCCAACTTGATGGGTGTCCCATGACTTCTCTGAGGCTCAAGTCCCTCATCTTTAAAATGGGTCAATAATAGTACTTTCTTCATAAGGGGTTTGGAGGGTTTTGGCGGGAGAATGCATAGAGAGCAGTGGTTCTCCAACTTGACTGCACAGTGGAGTCACTGGAGCACTTTTCAAGCACACTGATGCCTCCCATACCCAGACACTCTAATTTATTAGTTCTGGGGTGCAACCCCGGCAGCAGGTTTTTAAAGCTCCTAGGGTGACGCGAATTTGCAGTCGAGCTTAGGACCCACTGGCATAAACTATTTAACACACATTGTAAGTGCTCCAGAATATCAGCTTTTAAGAGGCCATGGCCCTAGCTCTGCAGTGGTCAGGAGCCTGGGCACTCCAGGCCAACTGGCCTTTCACAAATATCTACCATGCTGTGGCCATGCACCTACACAAGTCACTTATTACCTTCTCTGAAGTCAGTTGACTTATCTGTAAAATGGGACTAAAATGCCATCCCATCCAGGTAAGTTGCCAGGATTAAGTGAGTCAACCAATGGATGGAAGACATTTACTGAAAGTCCAGGCACACAGCATGGATTGAATACAACCTACTGTTTGAATTAATCATTGCTTTGGTTTGAATCCTTTTGCAATCTGTGTCTTCCACAATCATGGGGCCACATGCACTGAGTCTTTACCATGGTTTTCTTGCCCAAGAGAGGGGGGAAAAAAAGCACAGGATCTCATCAATGTGTGGAGAGTTAAATGCAGATTAATGCTGCTTTGTTCTTTAAATAGTGCAGAGCACATGTCTTACTCTGTGTTTATCTGCCTGTCAAAATCAATGGTGTAAATAATGAAGTCGTGTGATATTTGAATATTTCTACTGCTCAGATTTTTTTTCATTCTAATTAAAGCCAGAATGTTCTTTTTTAGAAATCAGTATGAATAATAAAAACCCAGCTGCCTGACTCTAATATTATAGTTTTCGTTAAAAATGTTTTAACAAAAGCAAAGAAGTGTGTGATGATGACTGACTGGATGTAACCGGCTGGTTGCATAGATGATGGACCAACTCCTGGAATTCCTGACATCCAGGGCTTGCTAGTTCCCTGCCCTTCCTGGACCCTGTGTTATCAATGCTCTGCAGGGCACTGCTGTGGGCACTGATAAGAGGCATTGCTGTCCTCGGGGCCAGGCTGGCTCTAAGGGTAGATCCCACCTCCCTGGTGAGGAAAGGCATCCTTAAGACCCCAGGAAGTTAGCAGAACCTGAGGTACCTCAGGCCATACCCCAGCCAGGGTGATGTTGATTCTACCTACCTAACCAAGGTGACAAATAGGCCTGATTCTGGAGAGAAAGATGTATCACTTTTCTATTGCTGATGTGATAAATTACCATGAACGTAGTCACTAAAAACAACATACATTTATTACCTCACAGTTCTGGAGATCAGAAGTCTGACTTGGGTCTCGCTAGGCTAACATTAAGGTGCCTTCAGGTCCGCATTACTTCTGGAGGTTCTAGTGGGGAATCTGTTTCCCTGCCTTTTTCAATTCCTGGAGGCTGCCTGCATTCCTTGGCTTGTGGCCCCTTGCTCCATCTTCAAATCACATCATTCCAACCTCCGCTTCTATTGCCACATCTCCTCTCTCTTTGACCCTCCTGCCACTTTCTTATAAGGATCCTTGCGATTACACTAGGTTCAGCAAGATAATACAGGATAATCTCCCCAACTCAAGGTCAACTGATTAGTGACCTGAATGCCATCTGCAATTTAATTAATTTGCAGTATGGAAATTACATTTACTTAATTTTCCTGTTACACATTCATTAACAGAACATATCCCCATTCATATTTGTATACCCCACAGGGATTAGGGCACAGCTATCTTTAAGGATGTGGGACAGGGATGGCTGCATTATCCAGCCTGCTGCAGAAGAGCAATGAGAAGATGGAGGGAGATAATATTCCCTCCCAGGACTCATGGAACCAGGTAGCAGAGTTGGAGCATCCTAGAGATAGAAGTCTAATGGTATCAACATCATAGGCTTGTGGCTGAATTCTGTGTGTTTGTGTCTGTCTCTATGTGTATGTGTGTGTGTGTGTGTGTGTTGTGTGCTACATTGACACAAGGGTCTCTGAGGTCCCTACCTTGGACTTGACCACCCCCGACCCATAATGAATGACACATATCCCACATCAGCCTGCCCTGCTCAGCTAGGCCCCTCTGTCTGGCATTCTTTTCCTCAGTTTTTGCACAACTCCTACTCAACCCCAAGCCTAGGTTCAGATGCTCTCCCCCATTGAGCTGGGCCAGACAAGCCCCTGCCCCAGTGCAGGCTTGGTTCAAGGAATACATCCTAGCCCCATGGCTTCCTGAAAGCCTAGGTTCAGATGTTTTCCCCCATTGAGCTGGGCCAGACAAGCCCCTGCCCTAGTGCAGGCTTGGTTCAAGGAATACATCCTAGCCCCATGGCTCCCTGAAAGCCTAGGTTCAGATGCTCTCCCGCATTGAGTTAGGCCAGACAAGCCCCTGCCCCAATGCAAGCTTGGTTCAAGGAATACATCCCAGCCCCATGGCTCCCTGAAAGAACATGTGACTTGCTCCATTCTCGTTGCCTGCAGTGTTGTCCATCTCTCTTACTGGACTATGGGCTCCGAAGGGCCAGGAGAGATTGATCCGCCTCTCAAGGACTCAGTTTTTAGCATTATGCCTGCAATAGGCACTGAGTAGACAGACAAGCACTGACCTGCTCACATCCCTGTGACACTGAGAGGCAGTGCTCCACGGCCTTTGGAGTGGACAGACCCTCCCTTGAATTCCGACTCTAGCCTTGAATAATTATAGGAACCTTTCTAAGTGATTTGTGTTCCCAGAACCTCAGGTTTCATATCTATCAAATGGGAATAAAGATAGCATTATGGGCTACGGTGAGGAAGAGGTGAAAAAATTATTCGTGAAGTGCTCATGACAAGACAACTATATATTAAGTGCTCAATTATTATTACATCATCATCATGTGTCTTGGAAGGAGGGAGCGCTGCTCACGCTTTGTTAGTTAAAGATGGTTCAGTAGGGTTGGCTTGAAAAGTATTCTTCAAACTGCGACTGCCAAGTAGAGCTTTGGTCCCCATAATTTAGGTGATAATACTGAGGCCTAACATCATGGCTCCAGCCTAGCCAGAGAGCAAAGAAAACTGATACCAATTCCTTGGGTTGTTTTCCATTTTTCAACTAATTTTTAAAAATCAGGGACTTGTCACTGATATGGCCCAGCCAGGGAGGGGTGTCTTTGAGGGATAGAAGAGGGTAGAAAGAGCCAGTGATACAGTTTCCAGAGCCCTTGAGCTAAGAAACATAATCTAGATGAAGGCATCTTTAAAGGTGGAATCATGCACCTGCTGTCTTACCTGGCTATCAAGTAGAAGGGGGTTACCAAAGCAGGGCAAACATTTGTCCCAGCTTGCCCATGATGGTGCCAACATACGCCTGCATCCTTACTTAATTATTCTTAGTCTCAACTTTTCATCTCTCAAGGATTCTAGTTGGACAATAAATTACGTGGTCACCCTAGTTGAAGCTCATGTGGGTTAGTACCTGCCCAAATGTAAACTTAACCCTGGCAAAGACATCATAGCCAAGACCACCGTTTCAACTACAACCATAATTGTGAATAGTAATGGCAGTACCCGACACAGGTCTACAGCAGTCTATTTTATCTCCAGGGGAGAGTTGACAATATCTAGAGACATTTTTGGTTGCTGCAGGAGAGGGTGGTTGCTATTGGCATCTAGTGGGTAAAGGGCAGCAATGTGGCTAAACATCCCACAATACACAGGGCAGAGCCCACCACAAAGAATGAATTGTCCCAAAATGTTAGGAGTGCCACAGTTGAGAGGCCCTGGGCTAGAGAACATCCCTTTGTGGCTTGGGGTGGTGGGGAAAGGATCCGAGATCAACCTTATTTTCAAATTCTGACTACAACTTGTGCCATCTGGGTGGCTTTGGACCGTTTCTGAACATCCCTCTGCACATCCTT
The DNA here is from genome assembly GCF_047675955.1 of Chlorocebus sabaeus. Taxonomy (NCBI): domain Eukaryota; kingdom Metazoa; phylum Chordata; class Mammalia; order Primates; family Cercopithecidae; genus Chlorocebus; species Chlorocebus sabaeus. The sequence goes on from NC_132908.1 coordinate 76,063,895, forward strand.
CTTCATCCGATAGAGTAAGGAGAATTCCAACCCCACAAGGTGTTAGGAGGATTTAGCACACTACGCCCTATTGTACTAATAGCACAGTGCCTGGCCTGGTTAAGTGCTACACACCGGAGTTGGAGTTTATACTCCTGGGGAGCTCTTTGCTATGCATGTCATTTGTTTCCCAGGCTCCTCCACTCCAAAATGGGTAGAAGAATACCTCCTTCACGGGTTTCCCTGGAGGCAAAAGAGGGAATCTGTTCAAAGTATCTCCCGATTGGGATCGGACTATTCCAGACCACTCTGAAAAGTAAACAGGTCAGACAATATCTCTGCCTGCAAGGCGATTTGATAGACCCTATAACTGGAGGCAGGAGCCAGGAGTCCCGGCGCCCAAGTCTTGGCCTTGGCCGTCATGTTTGTGAAACTCCAGCAGTCGACTTTCAACCTTTTATTATTGGGAATGAATGTTGAGAAATGGGCTGGGGTATCTTCCGGGGAAGGAGGAGCTGCCACCCCAAGCCCAATCGTGTCCAAAGTCTGAGCAGCTGATCTGCCCGCCACAGGGAGAGGCATGATAAACTCAGCACGGCTCACACATACACAGGCGTCCAGCCCTGGGGCCACAGACTCTGTCCGCTGATAAGGAGTCTCGGCCTTGTTTTCAAGAAGTTCACCGGGAAGTGGTGAGGTCGGCTCCCTTGGGGCCTTGGACCTTGCCCTGCACAATCTCCCAAGGCTCTGCTTCATTTGGGACACGGTGTGGCGCTGGGTCCTCAATCCTGGTCAGAGACCCCCTTGCTCCACTGCCTGTTCTTCCGCATGGATTTCTTTAAGCTAAGCACATTTCTTGATTTCCTTTTTCACTCCCCAAACTACCTGTGGTGGTTAACTCTGTTTCAAATAGATTCTGATTTAGTTTTTTCTGAGCACCTACTGGATACCAGGAACTACCTTGCCATTCTCTCATGGAAATCTCTCCCAGGATACCAGGAACTACCTTGCCATTCTCTCATGGAAATCTCTCCCAGACCCCATGAACAGTCACCTATTGCCAACTCCAAACAGGAAACGCAGCTCAGAGACGTTAAGTAAGTTGCCCAGAGTCACACAGTCTCTGGAGTGGGAGAACTGGCATTTAAACCCAGGGTCTCCTGAGAATACACTTCATATATTTTATTGGAGCAGGGAGAGCCCCTCCCTTTGAATTGTTGCTCCTTCTACAAAATAAGCCAGTCTGGGACATTAAATTAATTAGTGGAAATGTACTCATGAACTTTAGAAAAAGAAATGATGCCAGGGTACCACTCTCGCATTCCAGTGTGTACCCATACAAAATAATAATAGTGATAATAATAATAATCAGTGAAATATTCGGGCCGTGTGGTATGCAGAATATGGAGACTGGAAGGGAAGCAAAGCGATTAGTGGCTGTAATACAAGAAAGAGAAGACAGAGTCTAGGATAAGAGCTGCTAAGATGACAGCTGGGAGATGAATTGTGTGTCCTCAAGTAGGAAGGGGTTTGGCTGGGGTCACTGATGGTGGTCGGCTGCCACTTCCTGAGACTCCCCGGCTCCCGGCCTGCCACACGCCCCTGCCATCAGTCAGCTCATTTAATCTTCACAAAACCCTGGAAAATGGGAAGCTATCATTATCCCCATTTTACAGATGAGGACACCAAGGCCAACGAGGTTAAACGCCCAAAGTCACACAGCTATTATAAGTGGCTAGAAACACGGAGTGTGGGGTCAGAAGAATGGGAGGTTCAATTCAGACTCTGTCATTCTCTGGCTGTCTAAAGCTAGCAGTTTAAGCTAGCAGAATTGCTGAATTTTCCTGAGCCTCTGTTGACCTACCCACAACATGGGGAGCATGGCAGTCCCCTTTTCACGAGAGCTTTGGGAAGCAAGTGAGGATGAAATAAGACAATGAACTTTTGCTTGACACAGTGTCTGAAGGACAGAAACGATGGGTAAAAAAGGCTGTTCCCCAGGGTTTAAACCCAGATGTGGGTGAGAAGGAAAGAGACAGAGAGCAGGAGACAGATTCCGCTGGCTTGGAAACGGGGAGCAGGAAGGCCCCCGCTCTCAGACAGTTCAGGCCCACACCTAGCCATTGCAGAGGCTATGCGCTTTCTTCCAGGAGCCTCTCACACTTCCAGGCCCAGGTGGCCACAGGGCGCATTCCTTGGAAAACCCTGGGCCTGTGGGTGTGACGGGGGAGAAGTGGGGTGCTGGGTGGGGCCTGGCCTGCCTCCAGGAGCAGGACTGGCGCGCAGGCTGAGGCCAGAGAAAGGCCAAGGTTGGCCAGTGCAGCTCCAGGGGAAAGGTTGGAGGTACCAGGGGTGGGGTTGGATAAAGGCCAACGGGCCCAACTGCTTGGCAGGGCAGGTTTCTGGAACCCCCACGACTGGCACCAGACCAAGAGGGACAGGGATTGGCAGTGAGGCTAGATTAGGACACGCCTTCCTCCTGCTCTGTGGAGGCTGTCACTGTCCAAACTGCCCACGCCTGGGTGTCCGTGGCGGGGAGTTCCATGGAGTAGGGGAGGGAGACGTCTCAACCACATCCTTCAGCTGAGCCTGGAGATCACGAATGGGGATGAGCCGGGCACATGTGGAGGTTGTGGAGCCTTGGGATTCCTTGACCACTCATGGTGACCTTGTTCTGGGATGGAGAGACCCTGGGCCCTGGTGGTGAGCAGAAGCCTGGGTGAAATCCTGCCTCTCTCAGAACAGATTTCAGCTCTTTGATGAGGCAGATGACTTCACCGGCACGCCAGTTCTCTTATCTGTGAAATGGGAATAACTACAGTAAATGCCTCATGACATCATTGCATAATAGCCAGCACCTTCTGACATGTCGTTCAAGGCACCAGACTTTCTAGTGTACCCATGTTTCCCGCTAAAATGTATGCCCCTCAAAAGCAAAGACTCTGTTCCATCCAGCTCCCAATTTTCTGTAACTAAAAGAAGCCCTGGAGCCGGGTAGGGACTCAGTGTATGCTGAGCAAATGTATGGGTAGAAATCACAAGCTCTCGCCTGGGATATCAACCTAAGAGGCAGAGAAGAAAAGCAGCCCAGAGTGCCTGAGACAGCCTCAAACGCAGAAAGGTCTCAGCATCAGGGCGGCTCCAGCATCCAGGGCAGTGGATCAAGTGTCTGCCCCTCACTTCCCTGCCTTTGTGCATGCCCACTGCCAGGGACACCCTCTCTGGTCAGTGCTCATCCCAATCTTTGCCTCCCTTAATACCACTCTTTAGGCTTCAGCCCACATTCAAGCTCTGCCAGGGGCCTTGCCTGACCCATGAGGCTGGGTTGGGTTCCTGTTCACCTCTAGAGTCTAGCAAGGCTCATACCACATTGGGATTATTTACTTGGTCTCCCATATGGACGGTGAAATATTGAGGGCAGGGATAGCATCCTAACATAGGAAAAACACTTGATATATATTTCTGAACAAAACAGTAAATAAGAGGGTGACTCAACAACCAAAGGTCAGCATAGACATCACAGGGACAGCACTTTGAGGGCCAGATGGATTTTACAGAGAGCCTTTCTTTGTGGCAGGGATGACTGGGGAGGGCGAGAGGCACGTCTTCCCTCCATGATGCTTCTCTGCTGGAAAAGTTGAGTTTGGGCAAAGTGGAGGAGGAAAGTAATGAAAACAAACTCACTTCCATCCATGCAGCGTGGACCATGCATCCCCGCACATTTCTAAAAACTTTTGAAATTTGAAGAAACACTGGGAAACACTTTCCACCTTGACTTGTTTCCATTTTTAATCAGAACCTACCAGTGAAGATGTCTGATTTGTAGGAGCCCTTGACATGCATTTTAGCGTCTGGATTTTTTTTTTTGAGACTGAGTTTCACTCTGTCACTAGGCTGGAGTACAGGAGTGCAATCTCAGCTCACTGCAACCTCTGCCTCCCGGGTTCAAGTAATTCTCCTGCCTCAGCCTCCCGCATAGCTGGGACGACAGGTGCAAACCACCACACCTAGCTAATTTTTGTATTTTTAATAGAAACGGGGTTTCATCATGTTGGCCGGGATGGTCTCGATCTCTTGACCTTGTGATCTGCCCACCTCGACCTCCCAAAGTGCTGGGATTACTGCGTGAGCTACCACGTCCAGCCTGGATTTGTTTTTAAAGCATTTTCCCCTTGAATAGCTGAAGAATGGTTGCATTGAGGAGGGATTGATTTTTGATAGGTGTCCTGAGACCTGCACTCTGCTTACAGCATGGGGTGCTGCAGAGTCCATGAATGACGCACGTTGAAATGACAACTGCTGCAATGTCTCCATGTTTTCTTTTTTTCTTTTTTCTTTTTTTTTTTTTTTATCATCCTGAACACTATTCTTAACTGTGAGTGAGACTGGGGACATCTCTCCAGTGGATGACAGCAGTCACAAACTGAATTTGTGAAACCCAAAAAGGGAAATCTCAGATTGACATAGGCATGTAAACACAGCTTCCTGGTTTTCAGTGCCATTGAGGGGTGGCAGCTAATGAAGCAGCAAGTCCCCAAATGTATTTCTCCCCATTACAAATGACTCCCGTCCTTCTCTCTCTCTTCTTCCCAGACACAAATTCACTCACTCCCTCATTCTCTCCTTCAGCATGTACTTATGGGGTGTTTACAGATTACGGGTACTGTTGGTTAGTACCTAATCACAAAGGTGCCACTGTGTCACCTGGCACTGGAAGACTAGATGGTGAGTCCCACATGCTGCTCCAGTGTTCCTTCTTCAGCGTGGGTGATACTTTGGACTCAAAGGTCTCGAATACTCCCAGGTGCAGCAGTATGGCAGTAAACCCATGTCATCTAGGAATCCATCAGCACTCTGAAGGATTTATCCTAGGACCCCAGGGGTAAAGACCAAAGGATGGAGGGGCCATTCTGAGATACTACCCTTTGGGGTGTCTCCCTGTGTTCTCATGAAGTCTGAGCAAGAGGTTCTGGGCACCTACATGGGGACATCACTTCACGCTCTGGGTGAAGAAATTCATTGACGTGAGTCTCACAGAAACAGTGTTTCAAATGGTCTAAGAAATGAACGACTCCCAGAAACTTGGAGAACAACAGGCTGCAGTATAGAGTCCTATTAGTTGAGAAAGTATTTTACCATCTGAGGCGACAATGCCACTGAACAACTTCCATTGTCTACTTAAACACGGGGCATAGAAGTCATGTCTTCCTCCTTGCTCTCTTGTCCCAGGGAGGAAAGCACGGTTTTGATCCACACCATTTATCCCTTTAATTTCCCTTAGTGCAAAACACACAGTAAAGCTGATTTTTCCAAACAGCAAAACATTTAAGTCCTGAAGAAAGACTTCATATATTCACAGAGATCTAAGTTATGACCTTAACTGTAGTAAAAAGATCCATTCTTTAGGTTATCAATGATCATAATTAATAGTTATTGGGCTCTTGCATTATCTTATGTAGTCCTTAAGACAGTGCAAAGAGAGGTAGGAGGTGCTCACGTCATTTTGGAGAGGAAGAACTTTGGACTTTGCATAGCAGATGCCATCCCTCATCCATTTCCTCCCAGGCTTTTGCATTTCAATGCACACCATTCACACTTCCAATTGCCAGCATCATCAGTATCTTGCTGCCCACAGTTTCTTTGGCTGTAGAAGCCCACTCTGCTCATGGGCGTAGCAGGCCAGAAGCCACAGAGTAACCCTCGGCCAATGGCTGACTGGGGTTGGTGTATAAATATCCCAATTCCCTCATCGCTGAGGCTCACGCTCTACATTGCCTCCCAGAGGTCCCCAGTGGGATTACTTCCAGTTGCCCACAGTGACCCATCCATGGCCTTTGGCTCTTCCCTGCTGCTTTTCCTACACTCCTGCAACTTCTTCCCAGGATCTCCTTCCAAGTCAATTACTTGCCTTCATATCCTGCCTCAGGGTCTGTTTCAGGCAGTAGCCAAACCAAAGCAAATGGTCCGGCAACTCCCCAAGGAGCACAGGATTCAGATGATGTCTTAGTCTCTTTGGGCTGCTATACCAGGGTTCATAGACTGAGTGGCTTATACCAACAGAAATGTATTTCTCACAGTTCTAGAGGCTGGGAAGTCTAAGATCAAGGAGTTGGCAGATTTGGTGTCTGGTGACACTTACTTTGGGCTGGCCTCCTGGTTCAGGTTCATAGATGGTGCCTTCTAGCCATGTTCTCTCAGGGTGGAAGGAGCAAGCTCCCCAGGGCCCATTTTATAAGACCACAGATCCCAAACATGAGGGTTCCACCCTCAGATCTGATCACCTCCCATAGGTCCTACCTCCAAACACCATCACATTGGGGGTTAGGATTTCAACATACGGATTGGGAGGGAGTAGGGCATCAACATTCTGTCTATAAGAGGAGTCAGATCTGAGATTTGGCTCTAGTTTCCTATGACCCCAAAGTCTGTGTTTTCCACCATAAAACGGATGCATTACCTAATGGTGCTCCAGATCTCTTTCTGTACGTGCGCCCAAGAAGGGCAGAGCTGCTTCCTGCCCTTCCTGAGACCGAGGAAGAAAGAAGGCCAGTGGACCTAATGAGACTTGCCCCACATCCGAGAGCCAGTAGAGGCTGGGCACTCTCCTAACTCCTTTTCTGACGCTCTCAGCAAACTGAACAGGCAGACTTCTGGAGCTGCCAGGACAGTATAGGCTGCTGGCCCATCACACCCAGCCGGGAGAGAAGCACCTAACTTCTCCCGATTTGCTCAGCCCACTTCCAGCATGTGCTAATATGCGAGGTTGGCACCAGGGAGGGTGTCGTCTGGCAGCGCTATCCTTCATATGGAACATTAAGCTGAGGTCCTGCACAGTCCTGAACATTAACCATCCCCTGGTACTCATGAAGAAGAGCTACGGGTTTTATTAACCTCGGTGTCCTGGACGCGTTGTGCAAGGAGTGCCATCATTAACCCACCTCCAGACGGGGGACAGGAGCCTCTTTGCTAGCTCTGTTCCAAGCACACAGGCCCTACGAAATGCCGTCAATAATTTAAGGAAACTACCAAAATGTGACCATAAAGGATATAACTTCACCTCAAGGATGGTGATCCATAAAGATTTTGTGATAGTAAAAACTGTGCTTTGTTCTGTTACAAGCCCTTTGAAAGTTTCTCTCTCTCCCTCCCTCCTCTCTCTGCATGTGTGTTTTGCGGTGGGGGCGAAGTCCTGTAATCGTCTTCCTGCAGTTGGGATTTAGCTGAACTCAGGGTTTAATTATTCCTAACATCATGGCCACGGCACAACCGGTTAACAACGGCTCAGCCTGGGTTAGGAAGTCCCCCTGGTCATCGCAGAAACACATCGTATCACTCATTTTTTTCTTCATGTCAGAGATTTTTTTTTTCTACTTCCAGACATATGGCTTCATTATAAAAACGGAACAAGCACAAGAGCACCCCTCTGTCCTGACACAAGTTGAATTTAAACAGAGATCCATTCAAGCCGCCCCACGAAGCCAGGTTGCTCGCGGCTTCCTTTCACGAATGCCTCAATTCCTGCGCTGGTTGATGCACTTTTAATTTGCATCCTTTCTGTGGGCTTAAAATTTGCAGCTGACAGACAAGGAAAGGGGCGGGGTTATTTCAGTGTAAGGAATGAGGATCAAGGATCCTAGGAGAGGAAATTCCTTCTCATAGGGAGATAGACCCTTATGATAGTTTTACATATGAAGAGGCGGGCGCCATAAGAGAATGAGTAACGAACTACATGTATATGGCTTTTTATCTTTCAAAAAAAAAAAACCTAACGGGGTGGTGGAGGAATGGTTAAAAGCATGTGCTTTAGTTTCGGAAGAACTAGGCTAGCATTGTGGCTTCTCTTTTCCTTTTTCTTTTCTTTTTTTTTTTGAGAGGGACTCTCGCTCTGTCACCCAGGCTGGAGTGCAGTGATGGGATCTTGGCTCGCTGCAACCTCCACCTCCTGGGTTCAAGCAATTCTCTTGCCTCAGGCTCCCAAGTAGCTGGGATTACAGGCACCTGCCACCATGCCCAGCTAATTTCGAATTTTGGTAGAGATGGGGTTTCACTATGTTGTTTAGGCTGGGCTCAACCTCCTGTCCTCAGGTGATCCACCCGCCTCAGCCTCCCAAAAGCTGGGATTACAGGTGTGAGCCACTGCACCAGGCCACATTTTGGCTTTTCTACTTATTATCTCATCGACTTTTAATAAGTTGCTTAAGTTCACTGCACCTCAGTTTCCTTCTTTGTAAACTGGAACTAATAATCTATCACAAACTTCCTTCCCTCCTTCATTTTTGCCTTCCTTCCTTCCTTTCTTCCTTATCTCATTCTTCCATCCTTCTTTTCTTTTTTCACTTCCTTCCTCCGTTTCCCCCTCCTTCCCTCCATCCCTTCCTCTCTCCTTCTCTCTCTTTTATTTCCTCCCTCAAATAACATATTAAACACCTACTGTATTCCCAAAACTAAACTAGATACTAAGGATACAGAAAGGAATAAGGGAAATCCCTGCACCCAAAGGCTTCATTCCAGCTTTGTTGAGAAATCAGATGGCGGGGGGGTCATTTAAGAAGCACTTCTCATATTAAAAAGAGTTATAGAGAAAGAATATTTTTATTATAACTGTAGAAGTAGGTATTTTTTACTATTTTTTCTTAAAATTAGGATTGCACATAGACCAGAGTTTTCAAATTGCATGTGTCCCCACCTACCATAAGGGGTGCGTGGCTGGAGGAGTCACCTAGACTCCGGTGTGGGCAGCACCTGGAGTTGTGTGGCAGGCTGGCATTGGAAGGACGATCAAACAAAAGGTGTCCAGGTTCTCTTCCTCACTCTCAACCTGAACAGAAACTCTTTTTAGTCGCTTTAGAAATTGGGCTTGTATTCTAGGGATCCACTTCAAACAGAAAAAAATAATAATATTTGAAATCTAGTGATCTTGGGGTTCAATAAATGCCTTTCAACTGAATCAGCGATCCAAACAGTGGCATGGAAAGGAAGTCGCTGTTTTCTTGTTTTCCAAGAAATCTGTACAAGACGACTCCCAGAGAGCTCTGTCCTTATTCTGTGCACTCAGAACATTTTCCACGGAAGGCTGAGAGACATCTGCGTTTCTGAGCCTGCCAGGTGTTTGTGAACCCTGTGTAGCCCACTGGAGCTGAGTTCAGCTTGCTCGATAGCTCGGCTCCAGCATTTCCCATGACAAGAACCCGTGTCTTCACACAACTGCTGGGCTCTCTCTGCAGACCCGAAGCCCACCCAGAGGGAGTGATTTGATTTACACAGAGTAGTAATAACCCTCAGCAAAACCCAGCTCACTGAATCCCTCTGTAGCTCCTGGCATGGTATAAACAGCAACACTCAATTGCCCAGAGGGTCGGCTGCAGCAAAACTTGGGGAGGAGGAAGAGGGTGTGAACAGAGACAGGAGAACAAACTTAGAAGGCCATCCCTACTCTATAGAGGCTAGATCAGTGCTGTTCAGTGGAACTTCCTGCTAAAATGAAACTGTTTGAAATTGGCACTAATCCCATAGCCACTAGCCAAATGTGGTGACTGAACCCTTGAAGTGTGGCTAGCATGACCCCCAGACTACAATTATTAAAATTGTTAAAGTGAACTAAATACGGCCTGAGAAAGACTCCATACCTCTATATTTGAGTCCTTGTGGACAAATTGCAACCTAGCGTAATACGCAGGCAAGGTTGAAAACCTAACTTAGGATATGCACCTGTAACAACAGCAGAGTCTTGGCCAATCCCAGAGGCCATACTTCAACCACTCACGCACTGCTGAGTGTTCAAACTGTGTTCAAATGAGGCAAACACCGAGCTGTATCCAATCCAGCCATTCTGTACCTCACTTCCGATTTCTGTACGTCACTTCCCTTTTTTTGTCTATAAATCTTTTTCCACCATGTGGCTGCACTGGAATCTCTGTGAATCTGTTGTGATTCTAGGAGCAAATTGTTCATTGCTCAATTAAACTCCTTTAAATTTAATTCAGCTGAAGTTTTTCTTTTATCAAAGTTAAATAGCCACATGCTGTTCGTGGCCACCATATTGAACTGAGCAACTGTGAACACACTCCAAATTTCTATGAGTAAATCAGCTCATTGCAGAAGATCATTTCCTAGTTCAATTCACCCATGTGGTCCACAGATAATTAGTGCACCTTCAGTATGAATCGTGCCCTCTGCTAGGTACATATGTGGAAGGAAATATAAAGTTAGACAGGTCCCTGGTCTCAAGGAGCTGCTCACATTCTGTTGAGAAAGTCAACCATGGCAACCAGTAATGTGCATGGCTGTGACATGGGATGAGGGCAAAGAAAAAAGAGTAGAGTGAAAGCAGGAAGGCTGCATGGAGGAGGCAGCATCTGAGCTGCTCATATAAGGTTAAAGAGTTGTTCATTTTCCAGAGAAAGGAAAGAGCCCGGACAAAAGGTTGAAACTATCATGTGACCATAGATGGCAGAAGAATTGTAGTAGCTGGGGTTTGGGTGTGAATCAGGCCTGAGTGGAGGCAGAGAGGCCAGAGATAACTTTTTGCACAGAGGTGGAGACCTCACAATGAAGGACCTTATGTGATGTCCTAGGGAGGTGGGACCTGATCTGAATTTAGGATCCCTTGACTTTTCGTTAGATACTGGTCTTAGGGACCTTAAATGCCCTCACTAGCTCCATCTATCTTTCCTTCCTCCAAGACCAGCCTGAGTACTGCCTTCTGCAGAGACTTCCTTTGATCATGTCTTTATACACCAATCCCTCCCTTGTCCCATTGTAGTTTCCACTCCACAGTCACTATTTGGGTGATTTTCCAGACTGTCCTTGATTTTGTTCGCCTTGCAGGTTTCTCACAAGACCTCAAAGTCTTGGTGGCTGGGACCTCACCTTTCTCATTATTTTTTGTCCCTCAAGCATTCAAGATAGGTGTTCAGTAAAGAACCTCTTTGGTTAATTAATTGGGTTTTCTATGTCACATCCCTATTGACTTGGACATGAACATCATCTAAATAATTCTAATTCTTGTATTGTAAATGCTTGAGTTGTCTGCCCCATATCCACCCCTTGCACCTTTTATTTTGTGTAACCAACTTCAATGTCATTCAAAGAGGCCTCTGAAGTCTGCATGACAATGAACACTGGGGAAATGTTTGCAGGGCAGAAAATGAGAGCTCTGCAGGGGTCTGTTTGGGCTTCTTTTCATCTAAGTCTGGAGACTTTTGCCCTGAGTGATGTAGGCTACCTACAAATTGAGGCGAATCACCTCAATTACAAGTCATCACAAGATTTAGCTGTGTGATGCCAGCCAGACATCTGGTCAACTCCAAATACTATCTTTATTTACTGAATTACTCTGTGCAACTTTCTAGACCCACCGTGATTTGGGCTCTCCCAGGCTTTTCTTCTTGCTGCTCTCTCTTCCTGCATGTTATGCCTTTACCCACGGAGCTATTCCTCTTTCAGATCTCTACTCTGATCTTCAGGTTGTCTTCCTCAACCACCCAGGGCAGCCTTGGCACTCATTGCTGTGTTTCCCTAGCACCCTTCAATAAAATGTATCTCGTAGGGTCAGTAGAGAGTTAGATGAGACGATACCTGGATGGTATGAAAGCTCCATCAGTGTCAGTGGTGTTGCTGTTGTTCTGACTACGATAATGACTCACTTTGTGCGACACCTTGCTTCCCTCGTGCAGACTGAGCACCTAGTACAGCCCAGGCACAGAGTGAGTGTTTTCTAAATGAGTGAAATATATCAGGACACTCTTGGATGAATGAGCCAGGCCTTAAGACGCACAGACCTGTGATCGGGGATAATTTAGAAATGAAATGTAAAAGTACAACATGACGAAGATGAGCCTTCAGGGAGGCTGGTGTCAAGAGCACGAGTTCACAAAGGTGAGGTACTGTTGTGTTCAGAGAAGGGGCCAGCTGACGCCTCAGAGGGGATGATTACGTTGATACCAGCTACACGCAGGTGGCAGGTAAGCCACTACATGGTGGTGTCGGGGAAGGGCCCTGTTGACTTCAGGGTCCCTGTGTCAGTCTTTCCTCCACTGTGAGGAGTACACGGCCTTGACAGACATCGGTTGAAATCCCAGCCCTCTTGGTTAAATGTTCCGTGAAGTATCTAAATCAGAATTTCTCCACCTGGACACTACTGACATTTGGGCTGGGTAACTGTTGTGGGGGCTGTCCTGTTTATTGCAGGATACTGAATAAGGTTCTTGGCCTTCACCCTTTTGGCCACAGCACCTCCCTTCCAAGTTGTGGCAATTGCACCCATTTGAGAAGCACTACCTCAAGCTAACCCTTGGTTTTCTCAGCTATAAAATGGGGATCACAGTTCCTGTAGATAGGCTCCAGCAGCCGTTGTTAAGATGGATGGAAGTAACATGTATGAAAGGGCCTAGTCCAGAGCTTAACAGCTGTGCTAAAGGACAGAGGAAAGACGGCCCTCACACCCAGAGCGTTCTGGGAGGCGGCACTGGAGATAATAGGGGAGGAGGTGATCCATCAGTGCTTGTCCTGAAATCTCACAAGAGTCAGCAGCTTGGGCTTCGCCTTGCCCTATAGGTATGTAAATAGGGGATTATCAGGGTCAGCATCTGTGAGAGTTAAAGCAGGAAGTCCTTACAGCTTCCTGTAAAAACACAAGTGACAAACTTGGATAAACAGTAAGAAGAGAAAAAAATATTCCTATATCATTGCCAGCCCCCAAGAAGCCTCTCTCTCTCCTTTTCTTTCTCATAAACTCTTACATACTCCCCAAGACAAGTTGTGACATAAAACAGTTGTTACGAGCTTCCATGATGGAGTCAGATTTGTGCTCCAATTCCAGCTCTGCTACTTGTGAGTTGTGCGGTTTTGATCCAGTTACTTTACCTCTCTGAGCTATATATTTCTTTAACCAGGGATGAAAATGAGACCTACTTCATAGAATTATAAGCATTAGATAAAATAACATATGTCAATCGTGTACGTATTTCACACACAAATAATGTCCATTGTGGGATTAGGTGCCTGAAACCCAGGAAATACTCAAGTAATATTAGTTATTTTCCTTCTTAGTAATAATATGGTCATCAATCTTTCCCAAGAGGCAAGCCCCATTCTACCAGGGGAAGCATGGTTTTGGGGGGTAAAGCACATTATTATAACACATCCCCCATTTAAGAAAGATTGGCAAAAGTAGGCCAAATCCCAAATCCAGTGGGGAGTTAGCGGGTGTGATGAGATGGAAAGAGGATGAGCTTTGGGGCCAACACACCTGAGTTCAGATCCTGGCTCCATCAGTAGCTGCCTGAGCTCACAATTCCATCCTTCCTGTACCTTTTAGGTCACTACCTAGGCTAGCACTGCCGTTGCCAACTTCATGGTTGAGGGCGTTCACCTCACACATTCTCTTACTTACCCACTTAGCAAACATTGGCTGAGCTCTTGTTCTTTGCCAAACACTAAACCAAGTGTGAGAGTGTCTTAGTCCATTTTGTATTGCTACAAAGGAGTCCCTGAGGCTGGGTAATTCACAAAGAAAAGAGATTTGTTTGGCTTATAGTTCTCAAGCTGTACAAGAAGCATGGTGCCAGCATCTGCGCAGCTTCTAGTGAGGTCTCAGGAAGTTTTTGCTCATTGGGAAGACAAGGGGACCCAGCATTTCACATGGCAAGAGAGGGACAAGAGAGAAGGGAAGATGCCCGGTTGTTTTAACAATCAATCAGATCTCACGTGAACCCACAGAGTGAGAACCTCACTCATGACTGTGAGGAGGGCACAAAAGCCATTCATGAGGGATCTGCCTCCATGACCCAGACACCTGTCACCAGGCCCCACCTCCCACACTGGGGGTCACATTTCAACATGAGATTTAGAGGGGACAAATATCCAAACTATATCAGTGTGATACAGAGGTAAATAAGACACGGACCGGTGCTCAGGGAGCTTGAAAACTGGAAGGAAAACCAAAGTCTCAAAGAGATGGTTTGGGTAAGAGAGAAATCATAAGGAAAGATGCAGTTGGGAGCCAATATCAAAATGGAGTTGTATTAATCAGGATAACCTATATTAGACTATGTAATAACAAATAACCTCCAAATCTCAAAAACTTAAAGACGCACATGCCCGTGATATCCATCGTAGGACTAGGGAACTCCTCCACAACACTAGTTCATGTGTTGTCTTAGCATTCCAAACTGTTCAAATCTTATGGGATTTCCATGTCATAGGGTGTCCCCAGTCACTGAGGCAGGGGAAGAGAGACCACAGGAAATTCTGCACCAGCTCTTGAGTGCTTCTATCCAGAGGTGACATGTTTATTTCCCTTTGCATTTCATTGAACAAAACTATTCCCATGCCCAGGCTTAACCTCACAAGACTGTGTGCCCTGAAGGAAGCAAGAACTAGAAATCTTTGACAGCAGCTCTAACATTGTCCTCAACCACGGATGTGCTCACCCACACATGGAGGTTACACAGGCAGGACTGTTGTTAGTTCATTAGCACCCAGCAAAGTGCTGGGCACAGGATACAACTCAACAAACTTTCAGAGACAGAGGAAAGAAGGAAGGAAGGAAGGAGGAAGGAAGAAAGGAAGAAAAGAAGGGAGGGAGGAAGAAAGGAAGGAAGGAGAGAGGGAGGAAGGGCAGGCAGGCAGGCAAGAAGGAAGGAGGGAGCAAGGAAGGGAAGGAATGAGACAAGGAAGGAAGGAGGGAAGGAAAATTTTTGGGTGGTTCAGGACTCTAGCCATTGAAAAACCCCTCTATTATCCAGGAATAGAGTTCTGTGTTGGGGCAGAACTCCCCTTAAATTAGGAACGGCTCAGACTTAGAGGGAGGCTGGCAGAGATGCTGCCTTGCTCAGTGTGGTCAGCATGCAAAGCCTGGATCACTTTTCCCGCAGCCACAAAGCAGCTTGCATCCTGTGGTAGCCTCAGGGCCACTGACAGCTCTGCTGTCTCTCTAGACCTCCACCCCTCCCTTCTGCTTGTGCCATATTAGAAAGGGCATGGTCTGTGGGGTCAGTTAGACCTGGGTTTGATCCTGGGCCCTCCCCTTTCTATTGGGTGCCTTTGGGGCTAGTTATTAAAAATCCCGGAGCCTCAGCTTCCTTATCTATAAAGCAATGGCATCTCTCAAGTCACAAACCCTTTGACAAATGTCAGCTTCCCTCTTTTCTCCAGGGGCAATACTCTTGCATCCCTTGGTGTATTGTATTTTGGTCCTTGGAATGTCCCTCCTTATAAAAATTTGAACTTCCTAAGAAGCATCCCTCTTGGGTGAGGCCTTCCCTACCTCCTTTTAGCAAAGCGCCATGTGTCTGGTTGTGCCCGAGCACAGCACCTGTCTCCTACCAGCAGCACTGACAGAGGGGATGTGCCCAGCTTGGGGTGGTCTGCAGCTGCTGTGTGCCCCTGAGCTGCCACCCGCAGCACAGGATGGAAGCGGGGCAATTGCTCACTGCTAATAGTTACACAAGGACACCACCAGGAGATGACTGAGCTGCGGCAGCAGAACTGCCTGTGATTCTGCTGTGGTCTGATGGAGTTCTTGAGTATTGAGGGACCTGAATTAGGTCATCCCATTCATTCATTTAGCCATGAGTTACTGGGCAGCGTCTCTGTGACAAGCTCCATGTCAACATGCTGGGGACACAGAGATGGGTATGTGAAACAGGCTTTATTCTTACAAACTCTTTGAAATACAGCTGCTTCTGTTTCTCTTCACGATGATACACTACATTTGCAAGAATAAAAAAAGGAAGTGGTTTATGGTT
Organism: Chlorocebus sabaeus; assembly: GCF_047675955.1. Taxonomy (NCBI): domain Eukaryota; kingdom Metazoa; phylum Chordata; class Mammalia; order Primates; family Cercopithecidae; genus Chlorocebus; species Chlorocebus sabaeus. Next base: position 76,079,623 of record NC_132908.1, read on the forward strand.
AAATTGCAAAAAAAAAAAAAAAAAAGAAGATCAGGCATTTATTGTGACTTTCATAGAATTGTATATTTTTAAAGCCGAAAGTTTTAAATATCCAGGCAGGAGTGGCCCTTCCCCCACTCCAGTTTTACAGATGAAGAAATAGAAGCGAAAGAAGTGACTCAGATACTGTTCCTGGGAGCGCAGCGCTCCGAATGGTCAGTTCCGCACCAGTTCTGTCCAAGGCCAAGAAATGTAACTGGGATTAGAAGACCCTGCTGATCAGAGAGCATCCTAAGACCTGAAACACCTTGCTACTCTCTCCCTGTAGAAAGTTGGGGAAGCGGCTTTGTTGTTTTTTGACTATTTCTTCGTGGGTAAAGGGGAGACAATGAAATGTTACGTAGTTGTTTTAGCAGGATCGTAGACAGCTTTTGTTTTTCACTCATGCAGTATTACAGTGATGACAGTGACAGCTATCATAATTATTCTTATTTGCACACCGGCTTTATATTCAAGTTAGAAACATAGAATCCAGGCAATCGCGTTGTTTCCACAATGCCAGAATTCCCAAGACAAGCTACGAGCCAAACTTACAGACAGAAAGGATATGTTTTATGCCTTCTTTTAGCAAAAGTTATTCAGCCACGGGCACGCCATTCTCATTTTCATTTTAGGCTGAGGAGATGCCTGCAGCCGACCCCTTCCAGCAGACTCGGGCGTTCATAGAACTTAATTCTTTAATGGACTCTGGGTGCATTTCTTGCTTGCATCTTGAGGTCGTTAAAAAGCCTGTGGTGAATTACACTGACATAAACCTTTTATAGAAACAATCAAATATCACTTGGTAAAATAATTAGCATCAGAATAGCACAAAGTCAGTCTGTCTGCAAATTGGTGCCAGATATCAGAAGAGCTCCTGCCAGTATCTACCCCCATTCTATTTTGAGGGCGGAGGGGATACTTCTCCCTCTCTCAGCCAGTTTCCAAGGGTGACCCAAAGGTTCAAGTCATGCTATTTGGATGTGCGATGTTATAATGGGCTGGGGGACTGGTGGTCCTCAAAGTGGTCTTCCCGCACAGGATCATGGGAAAGGGGACAGATCACTGAAGGAGGGAGGGCTGGGGGGAGCAGAGGTTTGGGGGCGGGGGTCCCCAGCCCTACCGCGCTTGCCTAGCCCGCTTCCCTTTCTTGGAGCAGCACGGTCCTCCGTCCCCTCCCCACACCGCCCTCTAACTTCCTGCTTGGATGTCAGAATGTTTTCTCTTGTTGACCAAATATCAGGAGATTAGTTTTGTTTATGACTTTTGGATAAAATATCTCAGGAAAGGAGTGTCCCTCTTGAGGCCAGATAAGACGCTGCTGGAGAGCTCCGCACGACGCGGCACACGTTACTTTCCACGATAACGCATCCGTATTTTCGCCTGGAAATGGGAATTCTTAGAAATGATAAATTGCAGGGGTCCCGTGCTTCACCCTGGAGTTTCCCCCGACTGGCCTATGTGTGAGTGTTTTCCTCCTGCGCGGGTCTGGCCCCGTGCAACAGGCAACAGATAATCAAATTGTTGAACTAAAAAAGAAAAAGAAAATCCTTGACCCCTTTTTACATTTCAAGTGTGCCACTGGACTAAGGAAGAAAACAGAGACCTATTTGCATTGCCAGCCTGAAGCCGGATGATTCCCTCTCATTGTGTCTTGAGAACGCAGGCTCCAGCGCGGCTGGGCTTCAGGGACCATCTTCTGGTGTCTCCTTTAATTTAGCTGATAGATATGAAAACGAGTTGAGTTTTAAAAATAAATAGGCATTTCTCATTAGCCGGGGACAGTTTTCGGACTGGGGCCTCGCGGTCAGCTGGGAGCAGCCTCAGAGAAAACAAGGGGCCCTGTTCAGCCACACAAAGCCTGAATACCTGTGTCCTACGTTGGGGCTGGGGGTGATTATTCGCTCATTCTGTTGTGACAGACAGAATGAAAATTTAGCAAACCACAAAATTTCCTAATTAGTGTGCTGGGAATTCTTCTGGTGGTAATTTGGAACAAAGGGAGGCAGCCCCGTGGTGAGGGGGCAAAAGAAAGGAAAAATAAAATAAAATAAAACAGGATAGATGGGGAAGGGCAGGAGGCGTGCTCACTCTAGGTATGGAAAGCAGTTCTAGAAGTTTTTCTTATGCAACAGAATGTTTTTTTCTCTCCTAGAAGGGGCTGTTCACATATGGCAGCATGATCCCCGGGCGCCTACCATATGTAAGGACACAAGGTTTTATGACTTATTGTCGCTAAGATTTATGGAGATGATATATGATAAGCAATTTTTCTTTATCTCATATCAGGAGCAAATGCAGAGAGACGCAGGCCCCTCACCGCATCGTTGGGTGGAGTCGCGGGCCCCAGCATGGGCCCCACACAAACTCTGACTCCTGCTCCTCTGTTCAGGGCTGGTGCTCTTCCATAATAAAATAACAGCCTGTGGTACCAGCAGCAACAATTTATTTGATGAAAATGGGCTACTCTGGAGCTATTTTGCGGTATGTTAATGAGTGCTATATCACAGACATTTATTAAATTAGTTTTCATAAATGTCAGCAGTGTTTGCACAGGAAATGCACCAGTCTAAATGTGGACCAAACTCCGAATTAATTTCCCCCCTCAGGAGAACGGACATTTCTGCCAGGGTGAAGGTGTGCTGGCCAGGTAAGGGCAATCATGGGGTGCTCAGAAGTTTAATATTAGCACGGGCCAAACACAGCCGTTTTGGCTCCCGGCAGCCTCCCACAGAGGGAGGATTTGAGGAGGCTAAAAGGAAGGAAATGACAGAACTCAACATTTCCTTGGAACAAGGCTTCAGCCTTTGGTGTCACAATATTTCACCTTTTCCTTACGTTTGACTCAGCACAAATGCACAGAGATTGAGAAAACAGGACACAAGAGGAAGTGGAAATTTCTGCGAGAAGCATCCTGGGTTTGGAGATCAGTGATTCTGTCCTCAGTCGCCTTAGTGCTTCCACACTGATGGCAAGGCAGGGAGCTTACTGATGAGCCCGTTTCAGCCTTCCAGGCTTAGCTGCATGGAGCCAGGCAACTCTCCGGTGTCTGGGATGCTCCACCTCTTATCTTCCATGTCTGTTCTGGAAAAATAAGATCTCAGCCGTTCCTCTTTGAAGAAACAGACAAAATGAGAACAGCTCCACCCACTCAGATGAATTTCTGGGGCCAGGGAGATTTTCATCATAGATGCCACAATTCGGAAGAAAACCTAGACCGAGCTCACCTTGGCATGAGGAAGAAATCATCTTTGTATACCTAATCCAGAGTGCAGGAAGATTTAGGGACATGAGGGTGGCAGTGTTACAGCATCACCATGATCTGTTCATCCATTAACCAACCTTACTTTGCAAGCTTTGTTTTCTTTGGTCATTCATGATCCAAGGCATTTTAAATCTCCCGGAAAAAAAAAAAAAAAAGTTTTCCACTCACACTTTTCATGGAGAGTCCTGGAGTATAACCAGTGAATTCAGACAATTTTTCAGAGGGTAACACATGTTTTTTTTTGTTTTTTTGTTTTTTTTTCTTTAACCCATTTGACAATTCTTCTGCATCTTCTTCAAGTAAACATAATGCAACAGTGACTGTGGCTAACACCTACAAAACTGCAGGAATCCAATAACATGCCTATGGATTTGGGAGACAGACTAATACTTTGTGTTCATTCTGACAGAGGCACTTGGAAAAAAGAAAATCAATAAGATTGATCCCTCAGATGTGCAGTTTATAGATGTGCATCAGTGCTCTTGGATGGCAAACAAAGTGTGTGTCACTTTATGTGTGATTTTGTGGGCACGAGGCCACTGAGGGACAGGGTACCCACTCCAGGCAGCAGCAATGGCAGGCCAAAAAAACGTGTGAACACGGTCACATTTCTGAACACAGTGGTCACATGTTGACACACCTTTCCCATGCAAAGAAACAAGATCAGAAGACGTGGCTTCTTGGCTTTTCTTTTTTATAACAGTATTTTTATTTTAGAGAATATTTAGGTTCATAGCAAAATAGAACAAAAAATAGAGTGATTTTTCAAATCACTCCTGCCCACTTCCCCCTACTGCCTCCCCCACTAACAACATCCCGCACCATAGTGGTTCATTGGTTACCATGAATGAACCTACATTGCCACATCATCACTGCCCAGAGTTTCATTAGGGTTCACTTTAGGTGTTGTTCAGCAGTCCCCCCTTATCCGAGGCCTCTTTCCAAGGTTTCAGTCGCCCGCGGTGAACCACAGCTCACAAATAAGTGAGTGCAGTACAATAAGATATTTTGGGGCTTGGTACGGTGGCTCATGCCTATAATCCTAGCACTTTGGGAGGCCAAGGCAGGTGGATCACCTGAGATCAGGAGTTCGAGATCAGCCTGTCCAACATGCAGAAAACCCTGCTGTCTCTACTAAAAATACAAAAATTAGCCAGGCATGGTGGCCGGCACCTGTAATCCCAGCTACCCGAGAGGCTGAGGCAGGAGAATCGCTGGAACCCAGGAGGTGGAGGTTGCAGTGAGCTGAGATCACACCACTTCACTCCAGCCTGGTGACAGAGCGAGACTCCGTCTCAAAAAAAAAAAATTTTTTTTGAGAGAGAGAGTGTTATTACAGCATGTTGTTATAACTGTTTTCTATTTTATTATTAGCTATTGTTGTTAATCTTTTACTCTACCTAATTTGCAAATTAAACTTTATCATAAGTATGTACATACAAGAGAAAACATAATATACGTTGTGCTTGTTATTGTCCGCGGTTTCAGGCATCCACTGTAGGTCTCAGAACATATTCCCTTGTGGATAAGGGATGGCTGCTGTGCAGTCTACGGGTCTGACAAATGCATAATGACATGAAAAAACTATTCTAGTATCACACAGAGCCATGTCCCTGCCCTGAAAACCCTCTGTGCTCTACCCATTCATCCCTCTCTCCCTGCTAGTGCCTGGCAACCGCTGATCTTTTTACTGTCTCCCTAGTTTTGGCTTTTCCACAGTGTTATGTAGTTGGATTCATACAGCATGTCGCCTTTTCAGACTGGCTCTTTTCACTTAGTAATGTGCATTTGTTTCCTCTAGTTTTGGCTTTTACAGACTGGAAGACAGAAACCTCGGAAGGGAAAATGATAGACATTCCAAACCAGGCCAGAGAAAAGGGAAAGACAGCAAACGAAGAAAAGTGATTTTTTTTTTTTTTTGAGACAGGTTCTCGCTCTGTCACCCAGGCTGGAGTGCAATGGCATGACTGTTGGCCATTGCAACCTTGAGCTCCTGGGCTCAAGCATCCTCCTGTCTCAATTGAATTTTTTTTTTTTTTTTTGAGACAGAGCCTTGCTCTTTCCCCCAGGCTGGAGTGCAGTGGCGCGATCTCAGCTCACTGCAGCCTCCACCTCCTGGGTTCCAGCCATTCTGCTGCTTTAGCCTCACGAGTAGCTGGAATCACAGGCACGTACCACCACACCCAGCTAATTTTTGTATTTTTAGTAGAGATGGGGTTTTACCATGCTGGCCAGGCTGGTCTTGAACTCCTGAACTCAGGTGATCCACCCGCCTCGGCCTCGCAAAGTGTTAGGATTATAGGTGTGAGCCACCATGCCCAGCCTTGAGTAGTGAATTCTAAATGAGAGCATGATAAAGTAGAATTGCTATTTATTCTGCACTGAGGACAGAGAATTCTGGAAAAATGAAGCCTGAGCTGATGCACTATTTTGTGTTGCTCTGCTTTATTTTGTTTTCCTAACTACTCATTCTAAGAACCTTATTCAGCATATTTCATGGTTGGAAGAATTAGCTTGAAAGAAGAAGTGATTTAGTCAATGACGTCAAAGTAAAGGGGCTTTTCCTTTCCACACGGGCCAGAGGTTTTCTTATGTTTTTATTAGTGCTCCAATAAAATGAAATTCGAAGAAAGCGTGCACACATTTCATTGACATGGACTCTTTGTAGGGTCCTGGGGATCCCAGAGTCTTGGGTTAAAATGACAGATCTGATTCCCACCTTGACCATTTACTGCCTCTGAGAGCTTGAGCCAGTCATAGAGATTCAATGAGCCTCTTTCTCCTCATCTTTAAATTGATGAGGATACAGCTTGCTCCATGCGCTTCTGGGGTTCAGCAGAGAGTAAGGAGCTGGGCCGTCCCTGGTATGTACTTAGTGCTGAATAGCTGCTAGTTTTATTCATATCCCCATCCCTTTGGGGGCATACTTGGCTTTCAGGTATGATTTAAAAGTCATTCATTCACTCATTCAACAAATATTTACTGAAGACCTATTATGTTCCAGTTACCTTTCTATTACGTTGGTGCAAAAGTAATTGCAGTTTTTGCCATTAAAAATAATGCAATTACTTTTTCGCTGATCTTATGAACACTCAGCATATATGGAGGAATAAAAGAGGTAAGGTCTCTGCTGTCATGGAGAGACAGATACTACTCAGGTAAGCAAATAAGATAATTTCAGGTAAGAAGAAAATAAGACAGCTAGAGTGACAGAGAGCCTGGAAGGGGAAACCAACTAGGGTAGGCAGCAAAGGAAACTTTGAGGATGTGATGTCAGCAATGAAAAGCAAGAAGCAGCCAGCCAGGTAAAGTCCAAGAGGGAGGGGATTCTGAGGTAGGGTTGCCAAGTAAAATACAGGGTGTTCAGTTAAGTGTAATGTGCACATGAGCAACATGTTTTAGAATAAGCATATCCCAAATATTACATAGGATGTACCCATACTACAAGAGTTATTAGTTGTTTATCTGAAATTCAAATTTAACTGGGTGTCCTGTTTTTTATTTGCTAAGTCTGATGAACCTGTTCTAGGGAGAGGGCTCAGCAAGGACAAAGGAGAGGAGGTGGGAATGAACTTGGCTTGTCTGGAGAGCCGCAAGGAGGCCAGCGTGTCCAAGGCGTGGAAGATGTGATGTGACGTCAGCCCCTCCTGTAAGGGCCGTGGAGACTATGATAAGGAGTTTGATTAAATCAAACCCAATGGTTTGTGTGCTCCATCCACAGAATTATCTGAATCATGAATGGCAGCAAGATCTACCCGAGGAGTTGGTGAACTACAGCCTGTGGGCCATTTTTGGCTCACCACTTGTTTTTGTAAATAAAGTTTTATTGGAATACAGTCACACTCACTGGTTCACATAATGGCTATAACTGCTTTGGTGTTATAATAGCAGAAATAAGCAGTTTCAACAGAGATGGCATGTCCCACAAAACCTAATATATTTGCTCTTTGGTCCTTTATAGCAAAGGTACACCAACTTCTGAATTATGGCCTGCCCAGGAATCAAAGTGCAAGAGCTCCTGGGAACCAGCAACTTAACTATATTGAGTTTTAATTTCCCGACCTACTTTTTACCCACCTAGCCTTCACTTTTCTGTTTTGTGATTCGTATTCAATCAATAATTAAATTCTTAGATAGATGCTTGAAAGCAGTCATGTCTTCATGTTTTTGAGTCTGGTACTAAAATGGAAAGAAAACCAATTTATTTCCACCATGTGGCTGCTAATAGGGTTAAGATTTGTTAGCCTGCTACAATACAATAATAAACGAAGACAATTATTATTTCATAGGTTTTCACCCATTAAGATTATTACTTTCTCTGCTAAGAGGTGCAGACAAGACATCAACACGCGCTGCTAGGTACTTATAGTTTACACAAACCACATGGTCGTCAAGGCAGGGCTTATGCAAAATTATCTGGTTGCCAGAGCCGGTCATGGAAGGAAAGGGCAAGATTTTGCAAACACCCTGTTTGTCTGAAGGAAAATAAAATAATACTAAAGCTTTGCTGAGATGTTGAAAAATCATGCATTTTAAAGTTACCACTAAGAAACAGAAGCAAAATGACATGGTAGAGTCCACAGACTAGAATTCAATTTCGAATTCAATACCAACAGCCAGGTTGAGAAAAGCTTGGTAAGCTAAGTCTGGATTTCTTTCTCCATCAAATGAAAACAGTCCTCTCTAAGGTTGCATTATGGCTTCTGTAGGCCTCGGCACTTTTGCCTGTGTGATGCCCTTCCTTAATTAAAAAAATTAAAAAGTTATATTTTATGACTGCATTGGTATAAGAATGGATATAATCCAAGCTGAATTCTATTCACTTGTTTCTTCTGAGTTTTAAAGGAAATTTAAATGTTTCCATGTCTCCGTGGGCCCCTGAATGTGTCCTGGGATCCGGGCACTGTGTTTACTGCAACTGCTGGAGTAGCCCGCTGGATCCTACCGACCTCCAGGAGTGCCGTGAGACTGCTGGAAGGACGGTGTTAAACAACAACAACAACAAAAATCCTGCTGCACAACAAACTCTGCATGGCTGTTGTTGGTTCTATCCTGACATACCTATCCTTCAAAAACCAGAACATTCCATGTTCTAGCCAATTTGTTGAATGGATGCAAAATATAATATGCTGCTATCCAAGTCCCAGTATCTACACATTTTCATTATAAAAAATAAGAAGAATATAGATGAACACAGGAGAAAATACAAATTATTCAACACATGCCACCACCCAGAAAGAACACTGCTTACCCTTGAAGGTGCACTCTGATGCTCTTTGCTTAGAGAAGGTGACATTTTTTGTTGTTTTACTAGCACATGAACATACTCTACACAATTTTTGTGGTAGCCTTTTTCTCCATATACCCAAAGATGATGAATACTTTTCATCATATTAATTATTCTGTTATGATCTATTTAATATTATATTTCATATTGCAAATGTATTCATATCTATTTGTATGATCTCTTCTCATGGGACATTCCCATCTATTTGATTAATTTATCATGATAGACAGTATTGTGATGGAGATTCCTGTGGCTACATCTTTGCATATCACTCCATGATGTCTTTTTTTTATGTTTAAAATGATATTCCCTTGGGCTTAATGCTCTCTGGAGTGTGGCCTCTAAGGGTAAAAAAAGATCTTACTACATTGTTTGGATCAAAACATCCACAGAAATAAAAGGCACAATTGGTGGCCTTAGGAACTCCAGCAAACTCAGTGTTCAGGGTAGGAGGTTTCTGTCTGTCTTGGGGTGGGAACTGACTGGAAAAGTTGAATAAAGTTCTTCTTTCTTTTCTCACTTGAGTTTAAAACATATTTGCTATGAAAATCAGTTAATACTCAAATAATGGATTAATTATTTGCCACCATTAAAACCAAACCAAACCAACCCAAACCAAATCACCGTTAATTCATATATGGAGCATCAACTTAGAATTTGTTTTAAAGACTTACTCTGTATCCAGCACTGTGCTAGCTACATTCCTATCTAATTCAGTCCTTCCAATCCTGTGGACTGCAGGTATTACTTTTCCAGTTTTATAGAGAAGGAGCATTGCACACAGACTTGGTGCAGCATCTCCCGCTCATATGTGGTAGAGTCGGGATTTAGTTTCACAGATTTCAGAACTACAGCAAAATCAGGAGCAACATTCCAATTCTAAACTGGACCAGGCGCAGCAGCTCATGCCTGTAATCCTAACACTTTGGGAGGCTGAGGCGGGCAGATCACAAGGTCAGGAAATCAAGACCATCCTGGCTAACACAGTGAAACCCCATCTCTACTAAAAATACAAAAAGTTAGCCGGGCATGGTGGCGGGCACCTGTAGTCCCAGCTACTTGAGAGGCTGAAGCAGGAGACTGGCTCAAATCCGGGAGGCAGAGGTTATGGTGAACTGAGATCGTGCCACTGTACTCCAGCCTGGGCAACAGAGCGAGACTCTGTCTCAAAAAAAAAAAAAAAAAAAAAAAAAAAATTAGCATCTTCACTGAGGCAAAAATACATGCTGGATTTGGAAGACTCAGTAGGAAAAGAGAACCTAAAATATCTGGTTCCTAATTTTTCTGTTGATTACATGAGATAATAATACCTTAGATATATTGGGTCAAATATAATCACGAATTCTCTACCTGTTTCTTTTTATGTGTCTTTTTTTATTCATTGTTGAATATGGCTAATAGAACTGTCACAATTACATAAGAGTATTTGTTATCTGACATGGCCCAGCCTCTATTCCCTCATACTGTTAATTTCTTACTAAAAATTTTCTTAAGGATCCAGCCCTACCACATGCTCAGTTTACCTGTATCAGGGGAGACTGCAGCCAGCTACAGAGTAAAGTGTGTGACCCAGGCCTGACCAAACAGAACACAAATTTCCCCAATCCAACATTGGTGAGTCCCCTAAGCCAGCCTAACTATGCAGCCGTTGTTCCATTCCTGTGGCCACAGAGATTGATTCAGAGAAGGACATGTAGCTTAGGTTAATCTAGGCAAAGTGAATTCATAAACTTCAGATGGAAGGTTCAGACAAAGGGTGCTTTTCCCCTCTGGGTCTATTAGCAGGAAGGCTGGTGTGAGCCCGGAGTGCTGGGGCCAACACATAGGGCATAAAATAAAATCCCACAATGAAGCTGACATAAAAGACAGGCAGGGCTGAGAGACGCAGGAAAACAGTTCTAATGATATTCTCTGTGTGCCTGAATCAAACCACACCTGAAGCCAGCTACATCTGGATTGCTGATTTGCAGAAGTCACTAAATTATCTTGGTTTCTGCTCAAGCCAAATTCAACCATATTTCCATTGCTGCAGTGAAAGTCCAGAGTGACGCTCCCACTCTTAATTTGTTGTGAGGACCACACATGATAATGAGTAGGAAACTCTTAGGGAGCTATCCACCTTTCCATGTGTAAACTATCACTGTGGTTTTAGAAAAGAAAAAATAAAAGTGAGGAGTAGGCAAACGGAACAAATGCCACAATCAATGATCCAGAGGCAAGTCAGAGTCTGTGTTTGGAAAGAACCTGGTTCAGATCACTTAGGGGTATCTCCTCTGGCTGCCACCGAACGCACTTTGCTTGTCCACCTGCCATGTCCTGGGGTGCCCCAAACATATGCTGCTACGTCAACAGGGCTTGAACAGCCCCATTCATTGGTGATGTCTACCTAGTTCTTTAGGCACACAATCCTGTTGTTACTTATTCATTTACTCATTCATTTGCATATTTATTTATTTGGAGTAGTGATGTCAGCTCCATGACGGGACTGTGTTTGGAGAGCTGGTGTGCATTGACAGCTGGGCACAGCTCTCTGGTCAGGCTACTTCTTTCTCAGGGTGCACAGTGAGGAATGTTCCTTCCCTCACCCTGAAGGCCCTCTCAAATCTCTCTCTCCATTTTCTCCTCCTCCACTTTCTGCCTCTCCTTTAAGAATCTCCTTGCCTGGAAAGCCTTTTCTGATAGCCCTGTGCTCTTCCAGTATTCCCCTCTGAATTCCCCTCCCAGCCGCCATTACACCTAGTTGTAATTGCCCTACTCATTCATCTAGCTGGCTTTCCCTTAGACCATGCATGGCCTCCTTGTGAGAAAGAATCTGATTTTATCCTGCTCTGTGTCTCCAGGACTTAGCCTTCAATGGCTGGAACCTAGGGGATGCTTAATAGATATAAAATGAATAAATGAATGGAGTGTGAATGAGTAAGTGAAGGAGGGACATCCTTGATTGCTCATAGCTTCCAACTTGCCTCAAAGCTTTTCTGTTGTAAAGCAACTTCCAAGAGGCTCCATTGATGTTTAAAACAGAGCTGTAAGTGAAACAGATGGAGTATCTTTCAGCTACCCTCACCTCCTCCACCTGCATCTAACAATGGAGAGGGGTTCCCAGTCTCCTCACCAATCCTGTAGATGGCATTGAGCATCCCAGGCAAGGGCCCAGCTTCGGAGTCTCACCCCTGGGGGTGGTGAGCCCACACTGATGATTAGGTCCCTTTTCTGCAGCCACCCCTAGCTGACCCCCAGCTCAACACTCAGTTGTGTCAAGGACAACATTGCATGGGACGTGGTGTCCTGTTGCTCCCTTGGAGTCCCCAAAGTGGCATTTTCCTTTCAATTTGTGGTGAGGAGACACGAGAGAGAGAGAGAGAGAGAGAGAGAGAGAGAATCTTCCTTCTTCCTAAAGATCATGGAAGGGACAGGGTGCAGTGGCTCACACCTGCAATCCCAGCACTTTGGGAGGCCGAGGCGGGCAGATCACTTGAGGCCAGGGGTTTGAGACCAGCCTGAGCAACATAGTGAAACACCATCTCTACAAAAAAATATGAAAAAAAAAAAAAAATTCCAGGCATAGTTTGTGCCTGTAGTTCCCGTTACTTGGGAGGCTGAGGTGGGAGGATTGTTTGCACCCAGGAGATGGAGGCTGCAGTGAGCTGAGATTGTACCACTGCATGCCAGGCCAGGAGAGAAAGCAAGACCCTGTCTCAGAAAAAAAAAAAAAAAAAAAAAAAAAAAAAAAAAAAAAAAAATCATGGAAGGGAGAGGACCATCCTTGAGGTTACCAGAGGCCAATGGAACAGCTGCAATTACAAAATCTCTGGTGACGGCCGGGCACGGTGGCTCAAGCCTGTAATCCCAGCACTTTGGGAGGCCGAGACGGACGGATCACGAGGTCAGGAGATCGAGACCATCCTGGCTAACACGGTGAAACCCCGTCTCTACTAAAAAATATGAAAAACTAGCCGGGCGAGGTGGCGGGCGCCTGTAGTCCCAGCTACTCGGGAGGCTGAGGCAGGAGAATGGCTACTAAACCCGGGAGGCGGAGCTTGCAGTGAGCCAAGATCGCGCCACTGCACTCCAGCCTGGGCGGCAGAGCCAGACTCCGTCTCAAAAAAAAAAAAAAAAAAAAAAAAAAAAAAAAAAAAAAATCTCCGGTGACGGACAGTGCAATGGAGACTCCACGGAATGCCTAAATAAGTCACTCTGGAAATGGTTCGTTTTGACTCCATCCTTGGGCAAGAATGAGGCTAGGATGTGCTGTAAGCAATGCGGATGTCTTTAAATGCTGATTGGAGGTAATTAAGTTGGGAGCAGGAACCTTTACAAGCTTTGTTTTGGCACAGCCATGGGAGGGCTGCTTTGAGGACTGACTCGGGAACATCTTTTCCCAGAATTCAGAAACTCTGAGTCTCACGCTAGACTGGCCCATCTCTGGGCGAGTTCGGATGATTCCGTCATGAGCCAATACGAATATCCTGCCCTGCCCGTGGGTCTGCTACCTGTTGGCTGAGAAATAACAGGTTGGGGCTGCAGACACAAAGCAGGGGCCCAATGGAGGGATAGTTTCTGCTCTTTTGTGTGCCTCCTCTTTCTCTCTCTGCTTCATCTGCGCAGCGTTTCTGTCCCTTGGCAGGAGACCTCCCCTCTGAGGAACGCCGTGCCTCCCTCGCCTGACGCCACAAGATTAAGCAATTTGCTTTTAATTAGGACTGCAGTCATTTCCAAAGGAAGCAGCAGAGAGAGGGAGACAGGCTGGCTCTTTACAGTTGACGTGGATTCGCTGTGCACGGTGAATTCAGACCCCACTGTGACAGCAAAGTTGAGCTCCTTGTCTCTGGTTTCCTGGACTCCTCTCCCAGGGTGTGCAAGCCTCCACTCCCATGCACCAGTGAACAGAGGCATTAGAGGGAGTTGCTGGAAAAGGAAAAGACATGACCCCTTTGGATACCTTGTATCTGGAAATGAAATCATATCCAGACAGTTTATTGGACCTGTGCTTTCTGCACTTGCCTGGTGCTGTGGTCTATACAACATTCAAATACTTTTTCCTCCAGCCTAACCCCCCAGGAAAGGTGTCACCATAATTTGTAGGTCTTGCTGGATGAATCCAGACAGCTTTCTGAGGGCTAGCGGGTGGGACAAAGAGAGGAAAAAGGGCAGGAATACGGGCTGCGTGACATAGATCCCACTGACATCTTCTACCTTGGAGTTCTGGGCTGGTGATCAAAGTCTGCTGCCTCGCTCTGGTGCCAGGCCAGGCATCCACCCCGGGACCCCTTCATTCTGGAAGCCAAAAACTGGAGCTTCAAGCCAGCTTCCCGCTTCAGCTCTCCACTCACCGCTCCCCCCTCCCTGCAGCCTCACATTTTATGATGATAATTGGAAAGGAAAGAAAGGTAGCGCTTTGTTTACAATGCAATTAACATCTGAATAATTTACTAGGAAATAAGCTGGAGCTATATTGAGCACGTAGAGCCTGCTCCCTTTAGAAAGCCAGCTTGAAGTCCTTAGGGCAGGACTGCGTCTGCACCTTCCCCCGGGCTGAACAGGGTCTTCCCGTTAAGACAGCCGGCCACCGCAGGTGTCAACACCTCGGACTCTTTTGACAAACCCCAACTGGAAATTTTCTCCAAAAGACACACTCCCTGATTTCGGCTGTCACTCCACAGAACTGTTTTTGCTCTCAGCTCCAGTGCCTCCTCATTCCTGGCTCATTTCCTTCTCCCCACCTAGGGCAACTCACTTCCAGCTGGCCCCTCTGCCTGGCACACGGCAGGCACAGAGCACATTTGCAGGAAATGTCTGCTGAATTGGGAAAATGAGAGGCCCAGGCCTGGTGTTGGTGGAGAGGAAGCCTGGCAGGGGAGAGGGTGCCTTCTGTGTCAAGAGCGCCCGGCTAGGCCTGCAGCTGGCGCTGATTTGTTCTTCTGCTTCAATACATAAAGCCCGGTCCTTCTCCATCACGGCGAGCACGGCCCCCAATCCCTGTCCGGTTTCTACATGCATATCTTTTCTGTGTTTTGCCCTCTGCTCTTGGCCTCAGCACCCTTTCCTTCTCTCTTCTGTCAAACATTTTAGGAAAGTAAATGACACTTTGTGTTTTAAGTATATCCATGGACTTGGGTTGGGGCAGTGGGGAGTTCTTGCTGGGAACAGGGTGGCAGGCAAGAGACTTCCCTCTTTTCTTCTAGCTCTGGACAACGTGGCTGAAATCCATGTAGGTGAATAGCTCCTTTGTGTGACATCTTGGGGATGTGCAGATCGCTTTTCTTTGAATCAGAACGGGACAAAGGGAGCCACTACTGCCTCTGCACCAGGGTACATTGCTTGGGGATTCGTGTGCAGGCTGGATTTCCATCCTCATCTGATCCCTCAAACAAGCATTTTTGTGCAGTGAACAACCTACTCAACCATACACAGCAGCCTGGGTACCTAGTAAAGGAAGGCAGCGTGGTAATGAGTCCCATGTCCCGAGTTCTAATACTCAGGCTGCTGAGGACAAAAAATAAAGAGTAAGGGTCATGAAGCCTGAAACCTGGATTTGAATTCCACTTAGACCACACACTAACCAAATAACATTAAGCAAGTTATTTAACTTCTCAGCACCTCAGTTCTGTCATCAGTGTAGTGGGCTTGAAATAGGTCTTAATACCGTACATACATACACTGTACATCTTATCAAGTATTTAAATATTCCTGGGTTCATTACTCATTGGTAAGTTTAAGCAAATCATTTCATCTCTATGGGTCTCAGTTTCTCTATATTCAAAGAAGGATTTTATTCACAGTGCCATCTGAAACTGATAACTGGAGACATTTACTAAATCTGTGAATCACTGTGTCCTTCTTCCCTGATGAATGCTAACTTGTGTTTTCTGACTCGAAGACACCACTTTCATAAACCTCCCCTGTGATTTCATTTGCATCACTAGCAGGGACAGTTGAAAAGATCAGAACTTTTCTGCACAAAGAAACATGATTTTCTGGTACTAGTTCTTGTAGAAATGGATCCTTAGAGGGAATCACAAAGCCAAATGTGACAGGTGAATGCTGAAGAGGGCTTTGTTTCCTTAGCAAGTGTTACGGTTGAGTTGCCACCTTTCCCTCATATTCCTACGCTAAAAACAGAGCTTCCAGTACAGTAGTTCCCCCATATCCACTGGAATATATTCCAAGAACTTCCCTGGATGCCTAAAACCATGGATATTTCCAAACCCTATGATATAGTCTGACTGTGTCCCTACCCGAAATCTCATCTTGAATTATAATCTCCATAATAGGTGTCAAGGGTGGGACTAGGTGGAGGTAATTGGATCATGGGGGTGGTTTCTCCCATGCTGTTCCAGTGATAGTGAGTGAGTTCTCAGGAGATCTGATGGTTTTGGAAGCATCTGGCATTTCCCCTGCTGGCACTCATTCTCTCTCCTGCCGCCCTATAAAGAGGTACCTTCTGCCATGATTGTAAGTTTCCTGAGGCCTCCCTAGCCATGTGGATCTGTAGGTCAATGAAACCTCTTTTCTTTATCAATTACTCAGTCTCAAGTCTTTCCTTATAGCAATATGAGAATGTAGTAATACACCCTACATATACAGGTACTATGTTTTATACTATACATACCTATGATAAGATTTAATTTATAACTTAGGCACAGAAGTAGATTAACAACATTAATTATACAATAGAACAATTATAGCAATATACTTAAATAAAAGATATATGAATGTGGTTTCTCTCTCTCACAATACTGTAATATTTTTGGACCACAGTAACTGAAACAGTAGAAAACAAAACTGCAGATAAGGGGGACCATTGTATTTCAGAATGTGACCTTATTTGGAAATAGGACCTAGGATGATTGTGGAAGTAATTAGTTAAGATGAGGTCATACTGGAGTAGGGTGGTCCCTAATCCAATATGATGTCCTCATAAAAAGGGAAAATTTGGACACACACACATACACTTGGAGTGTCATGTGAATGTGAAGGCAGAGATCTGGTGATGTATGTACAAGCCAAGTAATGTCAAAGATGGCAGCAAACTACCAGAAGATGGGAGGGCATCCTGGAACAGATTCTTCCTCATGCCCCAGAAGGAACCAACTTTGCCAGCACAGTGATCTTGGACTTCCGGCCTCCAAAAGCAAGAGATAATAAATTTCTATTGTATAAGCTACCCAGTTTGCAGTATTTTCTTATGCCAGCCTAGCAAACTAATCCACCGGGTAAGACAGTTCTTCCTTCATGTATCTGAAGCCCACAGCACATCCACATCATGTGATTCAAATCTTGGTCCCAGCAAAGCTACATAATCTCACATATCACGGTCCTTTTGCAATAGTTCCTGAATTATGAAAGCTGTGCATCTTAAATCTTTCATTGCCAAAGGGTGACTGTCATTATGTATACTCCTTTTTTTCTCACAAAGGATTCAAAGTAGCTTAAGAGAAATACATAATGTAAGATGGGACAAGCAAAAATATATATATAATACTATGACCAGAAAAAAAAAAGTGAGTTAGAAGATTTTTGGGAGGATGGAGTTGGTGAAGTTTCATCTTCCTGAGCAGTGAAAACTACATAACTGATTGTGTTGTCTTTTTGCCTTGGCCACCAGGGTGCTCAGAATGACATTTGTAGCTCAACTGTTTTCACTGTTCAGAATGTGGCTCTGAGCTTCTTGGTGGTCAGTTACTGACCACTCCCATAATGGAAGTGATGCTTTTCTAGCATGCCACCTGAAAATAATGGACCGAAGAGCTAAATGTAAGTCCCTTAAGAATCTTAGGAGACAGGTACAAATTTGAGATTATTATAGGAAAGCTCATACTATGTGAAGCCAGGAGGGAGTGCTCAAACTTGTTACTGTTCTCAATGGACCGACTGCCATGAGCACACCCAGTGCCTTCTGTGTGCCACCTCCTGGATGATAGCATCACATGAGAAATCAAACGTAGGGCTGGGAGTCAGGCTCTTGGTGTTTTAAAAATTGAGGAATTTTACATTTTATTAAAAATCCAGATTTTTGTTTCCTTTGTCATAAATCAGAAAGATCTGGCATGACTGGTCCCCGTGCACTTCTACATAGCAATGATGGCCTAGAGCTGTTCTTTTAGATGGGACATAGGCCACAGTCCCTACTTTTCCTTTTTCTTCTTTTACCAGGCCCCACCACATGTGGAGCTTGTGCCCCACGGTTTATTAGCATCCTCAGGGCAAGGTAGCGCGGTAGTGACAGTTCTCCCCATTGCATAGGTGAAGACCAGAGTCACATAAGCTTTGACATAAATGTCACTCCCTAAGTTTTACAGTGAATCAACCCATGCAACTGCATACTGGGCCATGCAAGATGAGGTGACTTTCTCAAGATCACTAGCTAGGAAATGCCAGGGCCAGAAGATTACAGTGAAGGTTACATAAAATAACAAAATGATGTATGTTTGGTGACTAACCTATCTCAAGCTCAGCAAAGCTTACACATACACACACGCGCGCACACACACACACACACACGGTGATATGCTTATAAACGTTTAATGATTACTTCACCATGGAGAGACCTGGAACCTCAATTTGTAAAGTTTGCCAATTTCTATGGGGTAAATGCTCCCATGGTGGCTGATTTCAAGCTACGAATGTGAAGTCAACTGGCTTTTGCAAAATACCTGGAAATGTAACAGTTGGCGTTTGGGGGCTGCTACAAGCCAGCTCTAACCTATTATGATGTGGGCTCCCATTGGCTCACTAGAGCCAGTCCTTAAATTTATACGTGATGTTTTATATGATATATTATGTTATGTTATAGATTATGTTGTTAAAAGTATGCATATATTATGTTGTTAAAAGTATACATATACTTTATATATGCACAATATATATTTAATAAAAATATATAATTAAAGTAGATGAGATACCATTTTAATAAATTATATATCATTTTAATAGAGAACATAATCATTATACATATTTTATTTCCTATTAAAGATTATATCATAGAATAGGAAATGATATAAATATTACATTTTAAAAGATTATAAAGAAAAGAGTAGAATATCCACAAAGGTTAGTTCCTTCCTGTCCTGTTCACAGAGCTCAGCTTTCATGGATTACAATCCAAGGAGAAACGCTTATCAAGGTACTGGATGCTTCATTAGCGATGGAATGGACACCAGGGAGGCAATGATTTGTTAATGGTCTGCAACTGGTGATGAGATCTCTTGGGCCCACATCCGGCTGCTTATCTGATGGGAGTGATCACTTCTGGGTCCTAGCAGAGTGTGGAGAAGCAAACTGAGTAGACACATCCCATCAACAAAGACTCTGTTTTGTCCTAGACTGGCACGCTTTGCTTTAAGAAATCTGTCATGCCGGGGCTCCACTTACACACATACACAGTACACCTACACCTATGCACGGACACATGTCCATATATAAACGCACAGGTATACACACATATACATACACACATGCATACAAGCACGCTGTGATTGTGTGCACACACACACACATATTCACAACCAGGTGTGGGCACATGCCACATGCACACATATACACAGATTCTTCTTTGGAATCTTCCTGCAAATTACAATGAGGGATTGAAAGCCTTGATGTTCCCCAAATTCAAGGCCAAAGCCCTATATTTAGGAAAACAGGTACCTTCTGTGGTCAAATCGATGCCATCGATCATGAAATCTTCTTTAAAGCTACTATTCATTGAGCTTGTACTATCTCCCAAGACTTCAGGTACATTCAGTCATTCACGCCTTACAAACAGGCCATGAGGCAGATACTATTATTTTCATCTGCATTTCCCCAGGGGAAACTGAGGCTCAGGAAGCTGGAACTGTCTGCTTAGGGTCACACAGCTGGCCAGTGGCAGTTTTCTTCCGCTTCTCAAGGCATTTCTATGTTCTCCCCAAATTCATCTTTCAAGTCCCCACACCAGGAGCTGATGGATTCAGAAGCCAGTCTCACCAGTTCACACTGAGACACGCATTGGTCTTGTTCAAATCCTTTGTTATTTGTCCGTGTAGATTCCATACATTGTACCTAAAAAGCCTTAATTTCAACAAAGGTTTTTTCTCCAGGGACTCAGAGAGGAGTCAGCTAGAGCATGTGAGGAAAGCCCGGCCTTCAATTCACAGAGAAGGAATCTGCTCTTTGGAAAATGCATTAGCAAGAAGGATGCAGGAAGACAAAACCTAAAGCCCTGTGATTTTAGGCATGCGGTTGGAGAAAATTTCACCCAGTCGTGTGCAAAACCTATGACTCACTTTGTAAAAAGAGCAAAGTCTGTAAGAAATGAGATTCTTTTATTTATGTATGTATGTATGTATGTATTTATTTATTTGAAACAAGAGTCTAACTCTGTCACCCAGGCTGGAGTGCAGCGGCATGAGCTCAGCTCACTGCAACCTCTGCCTCCCAGGTTCAAACAATTCTCATGCCTCACCTTCCAAGTAGCTGGGACTACAAGTGCCCACCACCCCACCCAGCTAATTTTTGTATTTTTAGTAGAGATGGGGTTTCACCATGTTGGCCAGACTGGTCTTGAACTCCTGACCTCAGGTGATCTGCCCGCCTCAGCCTCCCAAAGTGCTGGGATTATAGGTGTGAACCACCGTGCCTGGCTGAGATTAATTCATTTTTATAGGTCATTTTAAACAACATTTGCAAAACACCTAGTGTGCATCAGGCATGTGCATTAACGCTTCTCAAATAACACTGCTGATGACCCATTGGGACCTGGGGTGCCAATTACACAAGAAAAGTGCTTCTCTTGCTTTCTTCTCACTGCTGCTTAATTTATTTTTACACCAAAGGGTTATTCATCATTTTGTTCACTAGACTTGACTGTAACTCACTTTTCTGGGTTTCTCCAAATCGAGCTCACTTCTAAAGGGCTTGTTGGTTGTAAAGATACTTAAAAGGGAGACTGTTGGGCTAACCTTTCTCTTACCACACGTCACACTTTCTATTTGTCGGTTTCACTGGTCATCTTCCCCTAAGATGACTTGATGCCTCTTGAGAACATGGGCTGGGTCTCCACCTTGGCATCTCCAGCACTCCACCATGCCACGCAGGACTCAGCATCTGGAAAGTCTGCACACACAGACTCGATGCTGCAATACTTAGGGCAGGCAGGCTTTTCACTGTTTTGGGCAAAGTCTCCCAAGGTGCCTGTTTTGTAAATGGCTGATACTCCTTTGAAAGTGAGAGATCTGACTATTTGTTCAGAAATCCTGCACTTTAGAGTCACAATTAAGGCTGTTTTCAGAAGTGGTTTGAACGTGCATGAAATGGACATGGTCATGTGTCCCCCACACTGTTAATAGCCTCGGCATCTGCCCTGGCCACTGTCAAGGCACGTGTTAAAGACTAAAATGGGAGAAAGCTGTGTGTGTGTGTGTGTGTGTACTTCTGTATATTTTACATACAGGAGTAAGGAAGAGAGCATGCTGTAAGGAAACCAAATGGAGACTTTGGTGTCATCTTGGCTTGTGTTGCAATCCTAGCTCTGCTTCTTGCAAGTTACATGTCATCCAAGATTTAATAATCCCCCATGTAAAATGGGAACACGAAGACATACATTGCAGGTGTAAGAGAACCCCAGGCTGCACGACCACTGTGTGGCCTGTCTGAGATTGTACAGGTGAGAAACACAGTCACACATCCTGCTTGAAATGCTTCAAGAATGTCTCAACTTCATTAAAGTCGGGCCGAGGGGACCTTGCATCCCATTTTACAGTGAGGGAGACAAAGGTGGTTGAGGAGGTACCCAGAGCCAGCCACTGCACATTCCACCCACAAAGTCCTCCAAGGAGGCCTGCGTGCCCCCTCATTTCACGAGCGAGGAAAGGACACCTCCGAGAGCTCGTGCGGGTCACCCAGCTTCACCGTGGAGGGGCATGGCCTCTGAAAACCCTGGCATGACTCTCTGCAAACTTCCAGAGCACGAGCTTCTTGGCCATGACATTCACTAAGTTCACCAAGAGAAACCGTAGGCTGGCACTGGTCATGGCTCAATCCTAGCACTTCCTTTTCACCCCCTACACAATAGAAACTTCTGCCTTGGCTGGAAAGGGGGTTCCCACATGCTGAGAAGTGGGCAGCATTCCCTTTTCACCTAGAGTGGGACACAGACCAGGCGGGAGGTTTCCGCCTCTGCAGGGGCTGCTGGCCTGGGCTTCTAGGAGGCCTGTTTGTGGAGACAGGAGTCGGCCCCAGGGCACCGGGAAGCCGGGGCTACTACTGAGCATATTTCTGGGGCTGGAATGCCATCCCTTGGAGAGCCTGTCTCTTAGAGACGCCAGGTCTGAGCAGGCTTTAGAAAACAGCAGAGGCCCCGTGGCGTTGGGGGAGCAGGGGGGAGAGAGTGGGGGCAGGGGGTTCCCACACGCCAAGCTACAAGGCCCTTTGTGGGGGGTTCCCTCAGGCATTTCTAATTACAGGAGTTATTTCTGCCCCGCAGATTATGTGGTTCCTGCACTTGGCGTGAGGAATGAATCGAGTCATTATGAACTCAGCAGTGTCAGCCCGGGGACCAGAGGCACCCGTTTGGAGGCAGAGCAGTTAATACACGGGCGGATTAGGTGCTCTTAGGCTTCGCCACAATTAGAAACTCAGGACGTTTGAAATATTAACTGGGGCATGTGGGTAAGAGACAGCGCCTGGCTTCACTGCCAAGGAGATAACAGCCTGGAGGAGGCTGCAGAGAATTATGTAAGGAACGGGGCAGTGGGAAGTGGCATTTGCTGGGTACTCATTGTGCGTCAGTGGCTCCTGCAGACATTCCTCACTTTATCTTCCCTGGATCCTCGAGGACAGGATTGTTTCCTCCATTTCACAGAGGAGGGAAGGGGGCGGAGCTCAGAGAGGGCGGATCAGTTCCCCTAAGTCTGCACAGCGAGGACGTGCAGAAGCTGCCTTCTCTTGGCACGGTCCTCCGTCCTTCCCTGAGCCCTGGATGATCCCTGCCCGTGTCCCAGAGGCATTGAGATGCTAATAAAACGTAAGAAGCGCTCGGAAGAAATAAAATGAAAGCAATACTGATCACAGTAGCTGGTATTTATCAAGCACGTATTCCATGCGTGTGCCGTGCCACACTTCACAGACACCAGTTTTCAACCTTGGGACCGTCCAGAGAGGTAGGTAGAATTAATTATTGTCCCCACCGTGTGAGAGACCGAGACATCCTAAGATTAACAAGTACATCGAAAGAGCCAGAATCAAGCTTGACTTCAGGCCTGTCCACCTCCAAAGCCCCTTCAATCTTGAAGATACTGTCATGTGCCTTAGCTCCCAGAGGCAGAGGCAGGGATTGAGTCTGGGCTTTGCACATCCTAATCTAGAGCACTGCACTTTGCAGCCCTGTCTTGCCTTCATTAATCGTTCATTTATGTACCTGGAATAAGCATTTATTAAGTAGCTCTATGCTTTGAGCCTACACAAATCCACCTCTTTCACCATCCCTGTCGTCCTATGGGGTAGTACTTAATTTTTTTTTTTTTTTTTTTTTGAGATGGAGTCTCGCTCTGTCACCCAGGCTGGAGTGCAGTGGTGCAATCTTGGCTCACTGCAAACTCTGCCTCCCAGGTCTGCGCTATTGTCCTGCCTCAGCCTCCCGGGTAGCTGGGACTACAGGCGCCCGCCACCACGCCCGGCTAATTTTTGTATTTTTAGTAGAGACAGGGTTTCACCTTGTTAGCCAGGATGGTCTCAATCTCCTGACCTCATGATCCGCCTGCCTCGGCCTCCCAAAGTGCTGGGATTATGGGCGTGAGCCACCGTGCCCGGCCGGTACTTATTGTTTGTTAATCTCTTCTTGCTCTGGATAAGAAAACAAAGTTTCCAAGGATAGTATATTGCTGCAGAAACAGTCTGCTCTGCTCCTTTGGATGCAAAGATGCAAAACCACAGACATTCAGAAACAGGTCCACGTTAGGTAGATCACAACAGGAGTGAGGACAGCAGACGACAAAGCCAACGAGAGGAAGTGCCGGAAGCACCAGCGTGGATTCTGCATAGGAGATGCCCAGCAGTCGTGGGATGGAAACGATCGAAACAGATCACTGGGGCAACCAAAGAGACCAATATATTCATCATCGAAAATAAAATTTGACATAACCCCATGCATCAGGGACTTGAGTTCCTGCTGTTGTTGATTTGCTTTTCTTTGTTTTGTTTTGATGAGAGAGGTCTTCTGGCCACAGGCACTTCACTGAGGTCCCTATTTACAGTCTGGAGAACAGACAGGCACAGTCAGAACCAGATTCCTTTGGCTCAGTTCTATTTTCCACTTCCCTAATTATGACATTCCTTCCCTTTGGACATGGTTCAAGTTCTCCTTTCCCTCGAGTTGCACCACTACCACCTGGATGCAGGAAGGAAGCAATAGATGGTGTGTTTCTAAGAATGATAAGGAAGAAAAGCCAGGAAAGGGGGCTCTTGCTGCCCTGGCTTTGCAGCTGTCTCGGCCCCAGCACATGCTGCCTTGAAACACACCATATTCACAGAGCCAGAAGGTAAGCAGCCTCAGCGGAAGGGCTGTGTGAATCACCTTTGTACCGGTGTGGTGCCTAGTGCACAGTAGGTACACAGGAAGTCCCGACCAGGTGCATGAGTACATGGTGCAGCACAACCTCAACTAATTTCTTCCTTTTCTTCTTCTTTTTTTTTTTTTTTTTGAGACGGAGTCTTGCTCGGTTGGCAGGCCGGAGTGCAGTAGTGCAATCTTGGCTCACTACAACCTCTGCCTCCCAGGTTTGAACGATTCTCCTGCCTCAGTCTCCTGAGTAGCTGGGATTACAGGCACACACCACCACACCCAGCTAATTTTTGTATTTTTAGTAGAGAAGGGGTTTCTCCATGTTGACCTCAGGATCCGCCTGCCTTGGCCTCCCAAAGTGCTGGGATTACAGGCATGAGCCACTGCGCCCAGCCAACCTCAACTAATTTCTAATGATTATGAGTAAAATCTGGAAACTTTAGAATGGGATACTGTTACTTTTAACATATAAATTAAAGCAGATCTGATACTAATTCCACGCTACTCTCGTATTTACTCACTTGGCTCTTGGTCTGTTTTCTGCAGTGGGAAAGACAGGAACAAGTGGCCCAAAGGAAAAAGCTGTGCACACTTCCCAGCCAAGCTCTGTCCTCTGCAGCTCTTGGTAAATGCTTGTTGCTGACATATTGCTATTACACGGTGATGTGGAGTTGTAATATCACCCTCTCACAATTTGGGAGGAGGTTAATTAAAATCTGCCTCCATACACGGGTGAAATATCTTATCGGAATGATACGTATTAACAGAATCTCTTCCCCAGCCATAGATTACTAATACATGCCAGCTGTTTTTATTCCCCATCTTGAAAACAAAAGAGTGAGCTACTTACACCATTGCATGCAATGCTTCTGACTTACCCATCACAAACTGAATCATAGATTCGTGCTTTTGACATTTGTATCTAATTTCTAAATGTTATGACACATTTCCCCTATGTTGGGAAGGTGAAGGGCACTTGTTTTCCTGTTTTTCCCAAGCTCCTCTCTTTCACACTTGAAAATGGGGAAAGAGAAGGTATAGAACAGGGGTTGCAAACTTTTTCTATAAAGGCTCACATAATAAATCTGTTTGGTTTTGCAGACTGCACACCTCCCAAGGCAACCACTCAACTCTGCTGTTACAGTATGAAAGTAGCCACAGACAACAGGTGAGTATGTGGGGTGGCTGTATTTTACTAAAATGTTATTTATGGATTCCAACATTTCAATTTCATAATATTTTCACAGATCAAAAAATAATAACGCTTTTTGTTATTGTCTTCAACCATTTAAAAATATAAAAATACTCTAAATTCACAGCCATTCTAAAAAGGCAGTGGCCAGCCCTGGCTCAGAAGCCACAGTTTGCTCATAGAAGAGGAATGACAATTATTTGTTCCCTTCCATAGCAAGAAGAAAGATGTTTTGCAGGGGTTCAGTGACTGAAATATTTATGTCTAAATTTATGTCTACAAGGAACCCTAAAATATGTCCTTACGTGTAAACAGAGTCTTCACATGTGTAATTAGTTAAGAATCTCGAGGTAAAATTATCCTGATTTTAGGGTGGAACTTAAATCCGATGACGAGGGTCTTTGTAAGAGAAAGGAGAGGGAGATTTGGACACAGAGAGGCACGGAGCAAAAGGTCATGTGAAGGCTATAGGCAGAGCTTGGAGGGCAGACACAGCCATGGAGTGCCAAAGAACGCCGGCAGGACCCAGAAGCTGAGACAGAGGAATGGGATGGGCTCTCCCTCGGACCCTTCAGAGGGAGAGTGGCCCTGCCCACACCTTGATTTCAAACTTGTAGCCTCTAGAATTATGAGAGAATAAAGTTCTGTTGTTTTAAGCCACCAGACATTTAGGATTCTCTTACAGGTGTTTGCTGAGAAAGAAGAGGACCAAGATATCAGCAATGACATAATCCTCGAAATAATTGGGGAAGTAACCCTAAGCAAAGATTTTCAAAGAGCAACATAAAGAGCTGGGTCCAGAGAATATCCTTTTTTTAAAAAAAAAAAAAAATTTTAGAAACAGGTTCTCACTCTGTTGCCCAGGCTGAGATGTAGCAGCACAATCGTGGCTCATTGCAGCCTTAAACTCCTAGGCTCAAGCAATCCTCCCATGTTGGCATCCCAAAGTGCTAGTATTACAGATGTGAGCCACTTCACCCGGCCAAATATTCCTTGTTTTAATTTTAGTGACAGGGTCTTGCGCTGTTGCCTAGGCTGACATACAGTGGTCCAGCACGATCATGGTTCACTGCAGCCTCGGACTCCTGGGTTCAAGTGATCCTCCTGCCTTGGCCTCCCAAAAGATTGGGATTACAGATGTAAACTACCTTGTCTGGCTTAATATTTTTTATATAAGAAATTCCATCTCCCAGTAGCCGGTGTGGCTGAAGAGAGGCCTTGGAAACACAAGACGGTGTGAGAGACACAAATAGGGCAGAGGAAACAGCTTCATTCTCCAAAGGGTAAACCACACCCAGTAGATCTGGGGGAATCTGGTCTCCTGACTGTAATGGGAACTCAGACAGTGTAGGAGCTGCAGACTTAATCCACACTGATTTTCAGGAGGCATTTGCACACCAGCCAGCAATAAGGGTGGACAAAAAGTTAGTGTGTATGTCCTTGTCTTTGAAGAAATGCAGAGCAAGGATTAAGAGCAGAGTCTAATGGGACTGGTTGGGGTCACACAGGAAGGAGGCAACAAGGGTAAGATCATTCTGCTGGAGGGACTTTTGAAATAAAGATAATTCTCATGCCAGGCAGTCAGGGCTAAGAAGCACAACTGAGGCTTGGTCTCCTGCCTCTCTCCTTGGTGTCCAAGATGACCCGGAAGCTGTCATTTTGCTTCCTTCTGGGCAAACTGTTAAACTGGGACATTTGCTTCAACTTCAGTGATGATGGGCTTCTTTCAGGAAGAGATTTCAAAGTCTCATCCCCCACGGCACGCCAACTCCTGCCAAACACACGTATTTCATGTTGACCAATCAGAAGATGCTGACCCTCTCCATCACCTCCAGGCCACATCTGGCAGCCCCACTAACTGGGGGACTTTCTGGCTCTGGGGACAGTCTGGCTGGATGGCTCAAGCCTGGGCTTCCTGGGGGCAGCGGTCTGTGCTGAGGGATAAGGAACTTCTCACATTGCTGGAGGGAGAATATGCCGTATGAGGGTTGATTTAGCAATTAATTTCAAAAACTAAAGAGGGACCTATTTTCTTGTACCCAGCCATTCTCCATCTAGGAACAAATCCTAACAAAATAATATCAGGAACAAATGCAGAGACTGGTGTGGACCCTGTAACCAGGGAACCAGATTTTACCTCCTGCAAGACAGGCATCTGACTTGTCGTCGGTCACAAGTGACCTATGTCTGCCTGGATGATGTATTTCACTTCTTTAATCTCAGCTTCTCATCAGTAAAATCACAATAATAGTCACACCTACCTCACAAAGCTGCTTGGAGGATTAATTCAAATGAGGTAGGTAACATGGTACGAACACATGGAATATATCCAGCAAATGGTAAAGCCACCTCTGTTTTTTTTTTAAATAAAGATTTTTTATCTATGTGATAGTTTTGATTGAGAAAAATCAAACCACTAAAATGTCTAAAGAGGGAGAGAATTAAACATTTATATATGTACACACACAAAGATATATGTGTGTGAAGAAATGTTAAACAGTCTGTAAACCATCATTTTTGAGAGATAGTTAATATGTAACTATATAGGGAAAAAGCATGATAGAATATTAAATGGGTAAAGCAAAATGAAAATAGGTATTATAGTAACATCCTCTGTTATCATCATTTACACACACACACACGCACACACACACGCACACAAATACAAATACAGCCCTATAGGAAAAACAACAGGATTTATAGCAAAATAAAAATATTGATTTTGTCTAGGAGAATGGACAATGCTGAGTTTCTTCTTTACGCTTTCAATCTACTTTCAATGCATATGTATTATTTTAATGATGAAAATTAAAATATCAAGAAAAAATAGCATGGATTTTATAGTCAGACATGTACATTCCAAAGCATGACTTTCTGCTTATGAATTATATAGCCTTGGGCAAGTTCCTTTACTGAACCTATTTCTTTATATTTAAAAAAGGGCAAATGGAGGAACAATCGAATGCATCTTAAAGGGTCATACTGAGAATGAAATAAGACAGGATGGGGCAAAGGTATTTACTTGAGGTCAGAGGATCTTTGTGAGAAGATTCGGGACAGTTTTAGCATCAGCATGTTTAGTGGCTCACAGGAAATACTGAGACAGAGGCCTCATCCCTTGGACACTGAAGCTACAGCACCGTTTCTTGGGTGCAGGGCTCCAAGGAGAAGCCACAGAATGCTGCTTTGAAGGACTTTGGAAGATTATTGCCCGGCCCATGTAATCTCCCCTTATCATAACAACTCGTTTCAGAGTCCATTGGAAATCCCAGATTGATTTCATTGATGAATCACGTCTGTTAATTGCATTGCATGGGCCAAGAGGATCAACACACAGGTAAATCTTTAAAACGACACCCAACAGATAGGAACAGAAAGCTTGGTATGTGTATGTGAGAGTGGAGTTCAGTTTTTGGCAAAAATTAATGATGATTTAAAAAAAAAAAAAAACACCAAAACAAGTACGGATTTTGGTTTTTTTGTGTTTTTTTGTTTTGTTTTGTTTTTTTGAGACAGAGTCTCGCTCTGTCGCCCAGGCTGGAGTGCAGTGGCCGGATCTCGGCTCACTGCAAGCTCCGCCTCCGGGGTTCACGCCATTCTCCAGCCTCAGCCTCCTGAGTAGCTGGGACTACAGGCGGCCGCCACCTCGCCCGGCTAGTTTTTTGTATTTTTAGTGGAGACGGGGTTTCACCTTGTTAGCCAGGATGGTCTTGATCTCCTAACCTCGTGATCCGCCTGCCTTGGCCTCCCAAAATGCTGGGATTACAGGCGTGAGCCACCGCGCCCGGCCCACATAGGGATATTTTTACGTATCAGTTCCCGGGAGAAGCACAGGTTGTTTGTTGGTTTCATCCATTTACTCTTTACAGGAATTCTTTTTACAAATGAGGAGACCAAGGCTTCGGAAAGGTAACATGTGGAAGGCACAGAGCAAGCAGATGGCTCAGCTGGGAGTCAAAACCCTTAGAAGGCTGAAAGTTCAGAGCTCAGGAGCCAAACGACCATGCTCAGGTGCCCCTTGCCCACTGCACTCCACTGGCCAGGGCCTCTCACAGGCCCTTGCTGGGTTTCAAAGCTGAATATCCTCCGTGGAATCAGGGAAGGATGAGGGGAAAGAGAACACAATACTCTTTGTCGACTGACTGACAGCAAAGGACCAGTTCGCATCAGACGCTCCCTCATCCCTGTCTCATCCAGCAGGTAGTTTTGAAATATTCCACCAGAGGCCCTTTTATTATTATAGTTGCTCCTAAATGTTTTGATTGTGGTACATTATAGATGTTATTTCAAATCAGCTTTTAGCCTGATAAGACACTAATTCATGCATACATGACCATTTTTTTTTTTTTAGCAGATCATCCTTAATAAAAACAATACATCAGCCACTGACTCTTACTAAAGGGGACTTAATCCCTCACAGCAAGCCTTTCTTCGGACAATGACCTCTCATGAAGTGTCAGTAACCTGGCTTAGGGGTCAATGAGAAATTGAAAGAAAGAAAAGAGAGACAGAGAAAGAGAAAAAAAAGAGAGAGAGAGAGAGAAGGAAAGCAGGGAGGGTGGAGGGGAAGGGAAAAAGGAAAGGAGCTGTTATTTTATCTCCATTTCATCAATGGAAGGGGGTATGTCTCTCTAAGATATTTGCTGAGCTATGCAGATCCTCTGGGAGAGGCACTGGGTATGGTTCATAGAGCACTAGATTAGGAACCTGAAATCTTGGGTTCTAAGGTCAGTACCGCCAGTTACCAGTATGTGTCTTTGAGCAGTTGCTTGTCCTCTGTGCTTCTTCTTTAGTAACCTGAGATTGTTCCTCCCTTGCCTAGCTGGGGTGTCTGCATCTCTGTTTGCCTAGGACAGTCCCAGGTTACACCTGTTGTCCTAATGTGAGTATTAATAGCACCCTTTCACCTCTAGAAGTGACCCTGTTTGGGTGATAAATTACATAATCACCCCATGTCTAACTTACAGTGTTATGATCACTAAGAAGATAAGGGACTGAAAATGCTTTACAAAAGCTAAAGCCCTATTATAGGCTAAAGGGATTGAAGGCACATCTCAATTCCTCTGAATGCTACATGTAAGAAATCAGGCCAGGAGTGGCCTGTACTCTCAGTGCTTTGGGAGGCCAAGGTGGGAGGATCACTTGAACCCAGAAGTTCAAGAGCAGCCTGGGCACCATAGTGAGTCCCCCATCTATAAAAAAAAATAATTAGCTGAGCACAGTGGTGAACACTTGTAGTCCCAGCTACTCAGGAGGCGAGTCAGGGGGATCACTTGAGCCAAGGAGTTTGAGGTTGCAAGGTTGCAGTGAGCTATGATCATGCCACTGCACTCCAGCCTGGGTGACAGCATGAGACACTATCTCAAGACAAATTAAAAAAAAAAAAAAAAAGAAGGAAAAGTAAAAGAAACCAACATTGGTTTCACAAGAGTTTTTGGTAATATAGATAAATGTTCAATATTATAAACTGGGTGTGTTCAAAATGATGTATGCAGTGTTATCACTACATACATGAGCAAAAAATATTTCATGGAGACATACAAAGTGACAACATGGGTGCCTTTGGGGAGACTGTTAGGGGCTAATACAGCTGGTGACTTTAAGTTGAAGCCAAAGCTCATTTACTATTGTGAAAACCCTAGGGTCCTTAAGAATGATGCTAGATCTGCTTTGCCTAGGTGCTGTAAGTGGAGGAACAATGTCTGAATGACAGCACATCTGATCACAACATGGCTTACTGGATATTTTAATCCCACTGTTAAGACCTACTGCTCAAAAAAAAAAAAAAGATTCCTTTCAAAATATTACTGTGCATTACAGCAATGCGTCTGGTCACTCAAGAGCTCTGATGGAGATGTAAAAGGCGATGGATGTTGTTTTCATGCCTGCTAACAGAATATTCCATCTGCAGCCCATGGACCAAGGAATAATTTTGAAGTTCAAGTCTTTTTTGTTTAAGAAATACAATACATGTCATAAGGCTATAGCTGCTATAGGTAGCGATTCCTCTGGTGGATCTGGGCAGAGTAAATTGAAAACCTTCTGGAAATGATTCACCATTCCAGATGCCATTAGAAACGCTTGTGATTCATGGGGGGAGATCAAAATATAAACATTAATAGGAGTTTGGAAGAAGTTGATTCTAATTCTCATGAAGCACTGAAGGGTTCCAGACTTTAACTCAGATGTGATAGAATCAGCAAGAGAACTAGAATTAGAAATGGAGCCTGCGGGAGGCTAAGGCAGGAGAATCGCTTGAACCTGCGAGGTGGAGGTTGCAGTTAACTGAGATCGTGCCACTGTACTCCAGGAGACAGAGCAAGATTCAATCTCAAAAAAAAAAAAAAAAAAAAAGAAAAGAAAAGAAAAGAAAAGAAATGGAGCCTGAAGATGTGACTGAATTGCTGCAGTCTCATAATAAAACTTGAATGAATGAGATGTTGCTTCTTACAGATGAAAAAAGAAAATGTCTTCTCAAGATGGAATCTACTCCTGATGCTCTGAACATTATTGAAATGATAACTAAAAATTTAGAATATTCCATACACTTAGTTGATAAAGCAGCAGCAGTGTTTGAGAGGTTTGAGTCCAGTTTTGAAAGGAATTTTGCTGTGGGTAAAATGCTATCAAATAGTGTCACATGCCACAGAGAAATTGTTCATGTAAGAGCGAGCCAATGAATGTAGCAAACTTCATTGTCATCTTACTGTAAGAAATTGCTGTAGCTATTCCAACCTTCAGCAGCCACGACTGTAATAAGTCAGCAGCCATCAGCATAGAGGCAAGACCCTCCACCACCAAAAAGATGGTGGCTTTCTGAAGGCTCAGATGAATCCTAGCACTTTTTTAGCAATGAAGCATTTTTGCTTTGTTTTGTTTTTTGTTTCTGTTTTTGTTTTTGAGTTGGAGTCTCACACTGTCACCCGGGCTGGAGTACAGTGGCGCGACCTCGGCTCACTGCAACCTCTGCCTCCCAGGTTCAGGCAATTATCCTGTCTCAGCCTCCCAAGTAGCTGGGATTACAGGCACCCACCATCGTGCCCAGCTAAGTTTTTGTATTTTTAGTAGAGATAGGGTTTCACTATGTTGTCCAGGCTGGTCTTAAACTCCAGACCTCGTGATCCACATGCCTCAGCCTCCCAAAGTGCTGGGATTACAGGTGTGAGTCGCTGCGCCCAGTCCCCAGCATTTTAAATGAAGGTATATACATTTTTTAAAAAACACAATGCTACTACAGACTTTATACTATGGTAGAGCATAAACCAGCATTCCCCAACCTTTTTGGCACCAGGAATGTTTTCATGGAAGACAATATTTTCCCAGACTTTGTGGGGAGGCGGGGATGGTTTGGGGATGATTCAAGCACATTACATCTATTGTGCACTTTATTTCTGTTATGATTACATTGTAATATATAACAAAATAATTATACAACTCACCATAACATAGAACAGTGGGAACCCTGAGATTGTTTTCCTGCAATGCGACAGTCCCATCTGGGGGTGATGGGAGATGGTGACAGATCATCAGGCATTAGATCCTCATAAGGAGCACACAGTCCAGACTGCTGGCATGCACAGTTCACAATAGGGTTTGTGTTCCTAGGAGAATCTAATGCTGCCACTGATCTGACAGGAGGCAGTGGCAATGCCAAGCGACAAGAGGTGGCTGTAAATACACATGAAGCTTAATTCACTTGCCCACTTGCCCTCTTGCTGGGCAGCCCAGTTCCTAATAGGCCATGGGTCACTGGTACTGGTCTGCGGCCCAAAGGTTGGGGAACCCTGGTATAAACATAACTTGTATATGCAGTAAGAAACCAAAAATATCATGTGACTCACTTTATTACTGTATTTGCTTTATTGTGGTGGTCTGAAACAGAACCCACAATAGCTGTGGGGTGTGCTTGTTATTTAGTTTTCTCTCCTCAGTTTTCTGAGGTTTACTTACTACTTCTCTTCATGCTAGAGAAATTAAACTATCACCTCTTTCTGCATGCATGCAGCACACATTTATGAAGCAATTGCTCTGTGTAAGGCAGAACGCTACAATGCCAGCCTACAGCAGGACAGAGGCAGGGTCAGGAAGATGTGGACTCCAGGGAAGAGTCTCCCACCAACCTATGGTGTGATGTCCCAGAAGTTGTTTCATTTTACTGGGATTCAGTTTCTCCACGTGTAAAATAGCAGTCGTTTCACCGGGTGAATGGTAACCTCACTTCTGGCACTAATAAGCTATGATTTACCCAGA
The DNA here is from genome assembly GCF_047675955.1 of Chlorocebus sabaeus. Lineage (NCBI taxonomy): Eukaryota > Metazoa > Chordata > Mammalia > Primates > Cercopithecidae > Chlorocebus > Chlorocebus sabaeus. The sequence continues at coordinate 76,113,170 of NC_132908.1, forward strand.
AAGTACAGACTCAGATCCCCCAAGTAACTCTGGAAGAGGATCAAGATTGGATCTCAACCCCCTTCCCACTCCTCACCCCAGAGAATTTCAGCAGTGACCATGCAAGCTTATGGACTTCCAACTTTTTATGACATTTTGATGCTTTCTTTTAAGGTAGGCAGAAATTTCTTTCGGAATAGTTTGGAATTGACAGACACCTCTAAAACAACTGCTGCTCTTTTAGACGGTTCTGAAAAATCTGAGGGAAACACATGTTCCTCTTTCCATAGCATTCCCTTATTATGAAGCAATCAGTGCTGAGAGTGTAACTTTTCACACACATCAGCTCTGCCCTTAAAATCATCGTGTCATCTCACGGAGTTACACACAGAGTAGACCAGTAAAGTGTTGTTTAAAACCAAATAAACCCGCTTGCATTCTCATAGACTTACCTTTAGTACAATTTATAAAACTGGGATTGTTTAGGTCATTTTCAGTGTTCCTTATTAGACAGAAATTGCCTTTTATTGGCTCTACTTTTTAACGGATGTTAACTTGCATCAACAGACTACCATAAAATGCACCTGCGTTGGAGAAATGTCCATCTATCAATGTAGACTCTGGCAAAGAATTCCAAGTGTTAGATAAATTGTTTCCATTAAGTTGAAAATACTCCTTCGGGTGTGAGCTTTTAATTCATGAGTTGCTGTAAACTGATTCAAATAATAACGAGGCTTTTCCCTCTCCTGGCCTGACAGCAAACTAGTGAAGAACATGGTCAATCCCTCAAGAAGATATTATATTGTGATTCCCACAACTGTCATACAGTCCAAACAGTGCTGTTCTGTGAGAAAATGTGGTTTTTATAAGGCTACTGTTTTGTCTGACTGTTTTATTCCTGTTTTACAAAGAAAGTGTGAAATTTGACTGACAACTCGGTAGACGGAGAGTAATCAGAATTGTGGCCCATGGAGAAATTAAGAGAGAAACCAGGAGCTGATAAAAACTGAAAACAGAAAAAATATGCAGCCACATCTAACATTTTTACATTTTTTTTCTATTTTGGAAAAGCACCAAGCGGCACAGAAGAAATTAAGGGGAAACTTGATGAAAAACTCTGTTTACTACCATAGCAGAGAATAGACACTGATGTCTCTTTTCTTCATAGTGATGTTCACAGGATGATGTCTAGAGTTAATTTAGGTTAATCATATCACCCCACACAAGGTAATCTCACCGGTACAGCAACACTTCTGAAGTCTCATAAAATGTCTTTTTATTGTAATTATAGTAGGACAAGTCACATCCCCAGAAACCTGAAAGGAACAAGGCAACTTTGCCCATAAAGAAAATGCTACCCACCACCTTCAATTTGCTGGGCCCATCCAATTAAAACTAACATGTATTTGTTTAGTCTATGCCAGGCATTGTGCTAACTGGAAAAGAGCTGGCTAATTCGTGTAGTTATTTGGTAGGCATTTATAAGTGCCTGTGTCTGCCGGCAGGTGCGCCCTGCCTGTCCACAGGAGACCAAGAAGATCACAATACAATGGTAAAAGGGTGACAGCAGAGGGCTATACAAAAGGACCCAAGACCGCAGAGGGACCCAGGCTCCTCGAAGACCACTTCCCTTCCCGTTTACCAATGTCTCTGTCAGCTAAATTGTTCAAAAGAGGAAGTCGTGACCTTGCCTTCCTTGAAGCATTTCTGGCTATGCCTAAGCTCTTTCAATGTTATTTTGCGGTTCAAGCTACAATCCTGAAACATAACTGCAACCGGTTATTGAAAAATGCAAATGAGTTACATGTTCAGGATTAAAATGAAACATTCTTTTCTGAGTCAGCAAAAAGTTTGAAGTATATACATTTAAAATATCTTTTTTATTACAATAGTAAAATATGGTCATTGAAAAAAAAAAAAAAACACCCAAACAACACAGGAGGAAATAAAGTAAAAAGTAAAAATATTCCCCTTCCCCAAGGCTTCTAAAGCTTCTTTCAGAGTTCCAGGTCTATGCTTTTAGACTTTTGCTATGCCTAACTAAACATGTATCTATGAAGTTTTAAATGCTTAGAAGCCATACAGCTGTATTCTTTTCAAGGTAAGTAGAGCAAATGTGTATTTTCTGAGCACTACATGTGTGCAGAATCTCTTAGTGCTTTGCATGCATTACTTTGTATCCATCGTGCTCTGCAGGAGTGGCAAAGGTTGACCTGTGGGCCAAATCGCATCCCTCGCCTATTTTTGTAAATAAAGTTTTATTGGAACTCAGCCACATTCATTTGTTAAGTCTCTGATGGCTTTTGTGCTACAATGACAGAACTGAGAGACTGCAACTGAGACAGTGTGGCCTGCAAAGCCTAAAATATTTACTCTTTTGTCCTTTACAGAAAAGAAATTGCTGACCCCTGAGAGTAGGTAATTTTATGTGGAGAAAAAGGACACTGGTTGTATATAAAACAAGCTATTAATATAGGTTAAATTATGAGCAACTCTAAATATCTTCTTCATCCTTTGCTGTGCTGTGTAAATTTTTAATAATGATGCACCTGTTTATTTTGTGTCTTAACTGTATATGCAATTTAAATAAAAGTCTATCTTATGATGAAAAAACTGATAAACTGTTACTAAGGAAATTCTTGGAAATTAAGACAATTTATATCTGGCATTTCCACTGTGTGCATGCAAACACAATACTCTAGAAGGATGTTTTACAAAAGAGTTTGCAAACACTCTATAAGATGACTTATTTTTCAGTAAAATTTACCCTCTCATTTTCTCAGGGTATGTATTTTCTCGGCCATTTGAAAAATGTGGCAGACACAGTTGACCATGCATCAGACTTGCTATTGCTCCTATTTGGGCACCTACGTTGCATTTATCAGTTTCTTTGGAGTCCGCATGGCCATGCAACTAAGTCCTCGTCAAAGGGATGTGGGCAGAGTGGAAGCACTCCACTTCCAGACCTGGTCCATCAAATCCTCCCTGCTCACACCTCCTCCAATTGGCTGAAAAGGGGATTACCTCTTGAGCGCACTTGGGAACAGAACAAAGACTACAGAGCCACGAGATGAAAGAACCTGTGCCCCTGGATCAACACTTGGAGGATAACCACTCAGGAGACATGCCTGTTATGTAAGCAAGGAATAAATTTTGCATTAAGCCTTTGCGATATGAAGGTTTATCTGTTACTTTTCTTAATGAGAGTTCACTGTATCTATGGAGCTAGCTGTTGACAGATGGCTTTGGGATGGAAAAATGATATAGAAGTCCCTTCTCTAGGAAATGTCATCCAATAGCTTCTCCTTGAAATCAAAGTACTGGAAACGCTTTTCAGACCTCCGCCTAACTGGTACTCAATCACAGTGAATAAGTGGTAACTACAACTCCCACCCATGCCTTTATCTGCCTCTATTCTGAGGTCTCTACTCTAGCAGTAATGGCGTCCTTAGGGACCGATCCCATCTCTCCCCTGCCAGTATCATATTCACCATGCTTCCTGGTCAAACTCCTCCCTCTCTGCCACATGATACTGAGTTCCATGTAACCTAAGACGGCATCCGGTAACAATTTTTAAATTTATCAACCAGGATACTTTCTCACCTACTGACTCCTGTACGTCTTGATAGGAGATAAAGGACCATTCTGCCATCAGCAAGGAAGCAATGTAGATAAATTCCAAGCCATTTATAATTCATTCCACCTTCATTAAGTATTCATACACTACTTATTGGCAATCACCTAAGCATTTTATGTAATAAAAAACAGAATAGCTAGAAAAGAAACTGGGTAAGGACGGTTTTATTAGGAGACTGGGGGAGAGGAAAATAATTGATTTGCTATATTCTTTATCCCAAACTTTTTCTTGCAGGAAGAATTTCTGGATAGGTCGGTTGCAAGTGAATTAAGTAGCTATCTTGAGGGTGATTTGAACAGCACCAATAGAACATCACTGCTATTCTCTTTGATTCATTCAGCCCGTGTTTATTGGAGACTGGCTTTGACAGGACCTAAGAATAAAACAGGTATTCCTTTCTGAAAGGCTGGACATCTTAAGAAGATATATATGTGGATTAAACACATTGAATCCAGACTGAAAATACTAAATACCTACCTTGCTATTAAAGATTAGTTGATTGATTATCAATAATAATAATGTCATTAATTCATAATAACTCACTATAATTAGGATAGCCAAAATGTATTGAGATAGTACAACTGGTCAACTCCTAAACAGAGAAAAGTGTTCCATGCATATCTCATTTAATTGTTATAGGAACCCTGAGATTTCATTTCTATGATTTGTTCCCATTTTAGAGATGAAGACGTTGAGACTCTAAGAGATTAAGTGATTGCTAAAGGTAAGACAGCAAATCATTGACCGTGGAGAGGCTGAACTTCATGTCAATGTGAACCCAGAGCCCAAGCCCGTAAGCCCTCAGTGCCATTGTTCCCTAAGACAGAGAAGATGTAGAAATAAATGGTGGGGCATCAGGGTGAAAGGACAGTGAAGACAGAGGTCCCTGCAGAGTTGAAGGAAGTCTGTTGTAAGAGAAGGCTACCAGACATCAGAGACCAGCTGTGCCTCCCTCAGGGGTTTACCAATATTGGTCTTGATGACTTGTCACAGACACCATTCTATCCAACCCAGTAGGTAGCAGAGTGAATAAATGAAATTAGAAGAAGAAAAGGAAGAACTCCCGGTATACTCATTAATCTTTAAGTGACGTCAAACAATTATACCTTCTTACTAATTACAGGAATCATGCAGCCCATTTCCCCTAAGGGTAAATGCTCTTGGATTCAACAGTCAAGCTTGGGAATAAATTTAGGATTGGCCAGATCCCTACACACCTGTTCTTTCAAACATCTGCCTCTCCATAAGCTGATCCTCTGAGTTTGGTCGATTCAGCATGGTGACCTGGAGAGGCCAATCCCATTCATGACAACGTCTCTGGAAAATATGATCCCATCCTTCCCCCATAGCCGTGATCTGAAAGAATTCCCACCACTCTTTGTCCATTTCCCATGTCACCTATTCCTCTTAAAGGTCAACCCAACAACATTTCCTAGATCATCGTACCTAGATTATCAGTATCCTCAAAGTGAAGCCACAGTGTATTCCGAGCTAATTTCAGAAGAAAGCTTAGTATATGTTGATTGCTCAAGAGGGTTTCTCTTTGGGGTAAAATAAATAAATAAATAAATAGCCCTTTAAAAACAATGCTCTTTGATTTATTTTGTGCCATGAGTTATTAGGTGTTCTGAATAAAAAATGAACTGAAGCATGGCCCCAGCCCTAGTCTAAACCCAGTAGACTAGTACACATATATAGTAGATGCTACATAATCTCTTGCTTGGAGATTAAGAAGCGCACAAATGGTAAGGATGAGACACCTTCAGCTCCTCTAGTCTTCCAACCAACATATCTCAACTTCTTGAGATCTTCCAAATTTTACAGTAAATAATTTGCTTTTTCTCCCATCTTAATGGGGCAGCTTTTATTCCCACCTGTCATAACCAAGATGTGTCAGATACATTTATTTTTTAAAAATTGATTTTGAAGCAAGTGAGCAAAAATTAGCCCTGAAAATGTCATATTTTTGGCAATAAAAACAAATTAAGACCAGGCATGGTGGCTCATGTCTGTCATCCCAACACTTTGGGGGACCGAGACGGGCGGATTGCCTGAGGTCAGGAGTTTGAGACCAGCCTGGCCAACATGGTGAAACTCTGTCTCTGATAAAAATACAAAAATTAGCCGGGTATGGTGGCGCATTCCTGTAATCTCAGCTATTTGGGAGACTGAGACAGGAGAATCTCTGGACCCCAAGAGATGGAGGTTGCAGCGAGCCAAGATCCTGTCACTGCACTCCAGCTTGTGTGACAGAGCAAGACTGTCTCAAAATAAATAAATAAATACGTAAAAATAAATACAAACAAATTAATGTGGACATTCCTTTGGTGAATGAGACAAATTCTACAGGGAAAACAGGGAGTTAAACACTGCCCACATCTCCACCATCTGCAATTTGCTTGCCCACTGTCCCGGCATGGTGCACAGCTACATCCACACTGCACAGAGCCTGCCTGCTAACATACAGTCCTGCAAAGCGTCCTGTGCAGAAAACTTCCCCACAGGATTTATGGGGAGCGATCTAATTATTCCACTCCATTCCACTCACTCCCATTATGCCCCCTATTTAAAGCCTCTATGGAAAAGGCCATTTATCTCCAGGCACAAATTGTCAGAGGAGGGTTTTATGGATAGAAATACACCCATTCTGTTTGGTAAACAACCTGGCAAGAGATAAAAGTGTCTCCTTCTCAACAGGTCCAAGGAATTAGGGCCTGAGGGGTCCACATAATCCAGCGGGATCCCTTTACATTCAAGAAATGCTCACCACATTGGTTTGCTGAATGAGCGTAGATTACTCTAGAACACTCAACTTTAAACCATACTCAGGGTATGGGAGATGGATGAGCTACTAAGTTGGCCCAACTAGAGAAAGCCGTTCTTTACAACTGTAAGCTAACACATGACAGAAGTCATTTTGAGCTGAGCAAGTGTCTTCTGCAACATGACCTGAGTGTGCTTACCCAGTTCTTCACACCCTAGAAACAGCCCTTTACAAGGATAGAACTCAAGTTCTGCCTCTCAATGAAGTGGTCTATTTCTGGAGTCTCCTCTTCTTTTTGGGACATTTTGCTAAAAATTAAACCTTGAATATGTAACAACCCTATTTATATGCAAACACTTGTGGGTCCTTTGTAGCATAGAAGCATTAAATACATTTGTTTATTTCTTCCTACAAAGCCATGTTTTTAGACACACACACACATGCACAAACACACATACACCCTTGGAGCCTATGTGTTTGCTTTGGTGTGTGTATAAGGGCTTATAAGAAATTTGGGTAAATGTAACCTCTCAGGGACTCATTGAAGATTAATAGAGGTGGTGGTCATTGCTGTGGAAGAAAAGACCTACACAGAATCACAAATGTGATTCATCTTCCTCTTTAGGATAAGGTTGAAAGGGACCATTCTCTCCAAGAAAAAAATCTCTCCCTGAAATAATTTCCAAATTAGCTCTGCAGGTGTTTTCCATGCAACAGGTGTCACCTGCAATTTGCACCATAGTTTGACATGGCTGCCCTCCCAGCTTCACGGGAGATGTAAAAGAGCAGCACCCCAAAGCCAGGCGCCTCCTTAGAATTGAGTAGCACTTGGGTGTTTTTTGAACACGATCCCATTCGGACAATAATGCTGCAAGGAATGAAACGACTAATAATAATACTAAAAGTGTCAAGAGTAATACTGAAAAATGTCAGTATTTTTTCACTCAACCATGTCAGCAGGAAATCCAATCTGAAATATGCTGACAATAGTGGAGCTATGAAAACCAATAAACTTGATGAGCCAGCCGTCCAATAAATTATATATGTGTACATATACATTTGTATGTACTTACCCCAGAAGTAAAAGACGGGGTGATGGAACTCTAGGAGAGACATGTTACAGAATCAGTTAATTTACACTCGACACTCTGTGCTCCTCAAATGAGGACTAAGCTTAATATTTTGTGATGGGACAGGCACCCCAGAGTGATCAAGGTATCCCAAGAAGGTCATGGTATCTTTCATCAGGACCTGAAATGCCATCGCAACTGGAAATCAGGACTAACATTCTCCACAGCTGCCTCCCACAGTGTGAGACAGAAAATGACTCAGGTGTACTCTATAGGCTGTATGATTTCCTTATTCCAAAATGTTGACTGCAGTGTATTTTTAGAGTTGGAAAGACATTCACAATCTTTCTTATCTTTCCTTTAATTGCTCATTAGAGACTTTTTTTTCCAATATGGATGATCGAAAAGAAGAAAATAAAAATTGTCCATCATCCCACCATCTAAAGATTTCAACTGAGATTTTGGTATGTATAACTCTGTGTGTGTGTGTGTGTGTGTGTGTGTGTGTGTCTTTGCTGTGTGACTACTCAGCTAACTAGCAGAGAGAAAGAGCTCATGACTTCCATGTCACTTCTCTCCCTAAAACTTCTCAATTAGCTCTAATATTGGAGAGCCTGGGACACCTGAGTTCCTTCCTCCTGTCTCATCCATCCTGAGAATGCATGTGTCTCTCTGGGCATGGTTGGGAAGGACAAGGACAAGTGGATTTTTCAGTCATTCTCTATTGCCAACAATAGATTGCTTTGCCAATGACAGAAACCATGTGGCCTTCAGGACGGAGAGTTTTTATTTCCTGAGGGGGCATTTTTATATGTTTTAGATTATTTAACAGCATAGGAAAATATTTATGATATACAGTGAGGTAAAAAACAAGTTTCCCAAACAGATGCCAACTTAACTATGTGAACCAAAATATCAATCATGACCAGCTCATGGAGGTGGAAGAGGTGAAATGCTACTCTCTGTGCATTTCTGCATTTTCCAGCTTTCCACAATAAGCATGAATTGCCCTTTTAAATAAAAAAGTGATAATCATGGTAAAAATAATAGGCATGTCTTTTGTTGTTAGGTTATGTGTTGTTATGTTTAGTGTGTTGGCTTAAAAAAGTATCACGAAGGACATAATGTAACCCTTTGCATTTGCCAAAGGTCAACAGGGAGATGTCGCCCTTTACTTTCTTAGGCCTTGTCTAGGGTTAGAGTCACTGAGACAAGTTTCTCCTTGAGGAAGTCTCACTGTTTAGAGATTTCTGCAGAGATGCTAAACAAGCTACAGGAAAATGCAGGGAAAGATGTACTTTTCATTTGTTTTGGTTACTTAAATGTATATATTACTTCTTGGAAGAAAATGAGTTGTGGAGCATTTTAAACAGCAGTTACCACTTGTTGAGCTAAGTGCTTCATGTATGCAATCTCATTTATCTCTACACTTAATAAGGTAGGTACCATTCTTCTTTCAAACATTTAGGATAGAAGACCAGGAGCAGTTGATCAGAGGCAGAGCTGGGTCAACTACAGTTTTGTCTCACACAAAAGTTCATCCTCTTAATCATGATGACATATACACATTAGAAGAAAAGCAAAAACAAAAGATACAAGAATCCTGATTCCATTTTGGCATATATTCTTTAAGTCCTTTTTCTCACCTCCCATGTGCCAGGTTTTGTTCTAGGGGCTGGGCTGACTGCAGCGATCACAACATCAAAAATGCTGGCGTTGTGGAGCCCACATTCTCTGGGAGAGTCATATCATGTACCAAGTCCTATTTCTGGATTGTTTCTTTTGTTCAATTATCTAGTCCTCTGTCAGTACCATGTTGTTTTTCTATCATAAGCTTCACAATACATTTTAATATCTAGAAGGAAAAGTCACTTCCCATTGCTCTTTATTTCAATAAGTTCTTGCTTATTCTCACTTTTTTTTTTAAGATGGGATCTCATTCTAACACCCAGGCTAGAGGGCAGTGGTGTGATCATGGCTCACTGCAGCCTCGACTTCCTGAGCTCAGGTAATTCTCCCACCTCAGCCTCCCAACTAGCTGGGACTACAAGTGTGCGCCACCAAGTCTGGCTAATGTTTGTAGAGACAGGGTTTTGCCATGTTGCCCAGGCTGGTCTTGAACTCATGGACTCAAGTGATCTGCCTGCCTTGGCCTCCTAACATGCTGGGGTTACAGGCACGAGCCACAGTGCCTGGACTATCCTCACTCTTTTCACCAATATTACAAAGAACATTCTCATACATGTGTCTGTGAGCAATTGGATGGATTACATTCTTAAAATCAAGGAAGCATATTTACTGGGTCAATGGGTATATACCGTGTATTTATACTGACTATAATAGCCACATTGGCTAACCTTTACTGATTCCTTACACCATACTGGGAACCGTGCAATATACTGTGCACTGATTTTGTTTCTTCCCACCAATTCTACAAGGGAGGTACTTTTATTACTCCCATTTTTAGGTGAGGAAACTGAGGTCTAACCCACCAAGATAAGTCACCTACTCACGTCCACCAGTCCGTAGGAGACAAGATTTGAACACCAGGAGCAATCTGCCTGCAGACTCCTCAATATGAATGACTACACCAATGAGTTTAGAAGTGCTCCCTATTGCTCTGACTTTTATGTCTATACTTCTTACCCCACCTAACAAATCCCTCCTGGTCTGTTCTCTGATTTCATTTCTAGACTCACCTCTTGCCAAGGGTGTTCACACACATACGTATACATATACATGTGCACAAACATGCATACAGAAAAAACCCACATTTGTACACATGTGCAAACTTACATGTTCACACATATGCATACAAACACATTCACATACAGATGTGCACCTACAAACACACAGACCACCACAAAGGGAATTACGTCCACTCGGGCCGTGCTAACATTTCATTTCCTCTTGTGACCCATACTCTCTGGCCTGGACCTATACCTGCACATACGTATCGGGCACCTACTAAATGCCAGGCCCTCTGTTAGGTGCTGGGGATGTAGAAGTAAACAGGACAAGTAAATAATTTGCCTTTATAAAGTTTCTATTTTTATGGAGGAAATAGATAATAAACAAATAAAACAGAAGTCTGTATTTTGGGGTATTGCTTAGCATTATGAAGTTACGTAAATCAGGATGGGGATTAGAGAGTGGCAGAGGATGGGAGGATGGACCTGTTTTAATCAGGGTGCTCAGAGAAGGCCCACTCTAGGGAGTGAATATTTCAGTTAATGGGAATCTCCACTGCAATAAGAATGGTGGCCCCATAAAGCTGGGGAAGAAAACCCAGCCCAGGCAGAGGGAAAAGCAAAATGCAAAGGCCTGAAGTGGAGATGAACTTGGCCTGTTTATGGAACAGAGATCAGGTCCATGTAGCCGGAAGGAAAAGAGCAAAGCAGAAGTGGTTGGAGATGGGCCCGGGTCACATAGAGCCATCAAGGCTATGGTAGGAGGTGTGCTTTCACCCCCACACACCGTGGTAGGTACTGGATGTTTTTAAGCCACATAATGACATGACCTGATTTACATTTTAATAAGATCACTCTTGCCACTCTTGTTAAATGCCAGCTTACCTTGATGCCCTGTTCTAAGATAGCAGTAGGAGATATCATAAACATACTATGACAATTTGATTTTAAAATTCCATGTCTCATATAAACTGTGGCAAACCTGTGCTACAGATGACAACAGTATTATCCACCCACCACAGCAAACAGATGCACTAGTCCTGAGTCTATTTTGGAAATTGGAAATGAGCATTTTGTAACGGTCTGATTAGGACTAAGTTTGGCGTCCAGTCTCTAGGTCAAGGCAAACCCTGCTGGATCTGTTTTAAGTCAGAGCAGGTAAGCACATTTGATGCCTAGATTGGCATTGCATGTGTAAATTTGTAAATTTATCAAAAACTTTAAGCCTCTTTCTAAAATCTCTTAAAAATTTGTTTATAACATTTAAAAAAAATATGCACCCACTTTTTTTTGTTGATGTAGTAGATCCCACTGCGAACTTTGAAACATGGCTTGTTTCTAATTTAGTTGTTTTTTTGCAGGTGTGGTGTTCTTTGATGCACCATCCCACCCTGAAACAAATGCAAACTGGCATTGCCTCTGTAAGAAGCATGTTAGGAGACAAAACCCTAGAAAGAGCTGAGGCTTGCAAAAAAAAAATACGAAGGACGATAAAAAGGGCTTTTTGAGCTATGTTTGGAGGGAGAAGGAAAAGGAAGGGATCGGGAGCAGATGATGCAACTTAAACAGATGACAGTAAGAAAGCAGAAGTTCTCCACTCTTATTTTGCTTCCACCTTCTCCCTTGAGGAACAAGGTCTTAAGGCTGGAAAGAATCAAGCACGCACTGGGCAGAACAAATTTAAACATTAATTTTGGAATAGGAGTTTAGGACTTTTGCAGACACCAGGGATAATGACTCAGATGACTCCAGAGGCCAGACAGGTAAATACAAGCATGAAGTGTGTGTAGATCTGTGTGGAGATAACTGAGAGGACCGAGGGAGTAGGAACCTGAGGACCTCAGCTACTGCCCACTCTAGCCTACCATAGTAACCATGAAGACATACAGAATGTTGTCCAAGAACATATAATGGGCTATCCAAAGACTGGACAATGTTGTCCAATCTTTGATTTTTTTCAACATAAGTCAACACCTTGAATGATTTCATGCTTGCCCTGCCCAGATTTTTAAATGCCAGCAAGGAACTCAGAAGTTTTCGAAATGCTGTAGAGATCCAAAGAACACCTATCTGCAGAGTAGACTCAGCCAAGGCTGCCGTTTTGGAAATACTGCTCAGAATACATTCAGCTCTTCAGGGCACCTGGTAAATGATGTAACTGAAAACCACGACAACTGGTAGTAGGAAACAAGCTACAACATGGGTCAGAGGGGACTGTCGTTCAAGGTTTCTGAGGGGGTCAAGGTTGATTCCCAAAATTGGATGCGTCCCTGACCCTGATTCCAGCAAATTCCACGACAGGTTACAGCAGATGGTGAATATGACAAGAAAGAAAGTCACGGGACCTGGTTCCCAGCATGCCTTGAGTAAGATCAAGTACTTTTAAAAAAAGACCACTAGACTAGCAGTTCAAGGAGATGAGACAGAAATGACCTCAAAGGAATGTGACAATATCTCAGCAATGAGAAATGTGACTGAGAATATAGTCATTTTAGATGAACTTCTAGGTGGATAGTCATCCAGCTCTCAAACATGTTGGTTAATGGACCAACAGCCACCAGAGAGAAGGTCCTGAGCAACCATCCTATGAGGGTTCAACATTTTAAGAACAGTTCTCCCTGGGTATCTATGGGGAATTGGTTCCAGGGCTCCCCTCAACGCTGATGATACCAAAATCCATGGACGCTCAGATCATTTATATGAAATGTCAACTTGGAACCCATGGATACAGAGGGCTAATTGTATTTTCATTACCTCTCTGGAGGAAGAACTGATGGCAGGGTAGGTCTTAAAAACATATTTAAGGGCAGGGCATGGTGGCTCATGCCTGTAATCCCAGCATTTTGGGAGGCTGAGGCGGGCAAATTGCTTGAGTGCAGGAGTTCGAGACCAGCCTGGGAAACATGGCAAGACCTGTTTCTACTAAAAATACAAAAAATTAGTTGGGTATGGTGATGTGTGCCTGTAGTCCTGGCTACTCGGGAGGCTGAGTTGGGAGGATCCCTTGAGCCCCTGAGGTAGAGGTTGCAGTGAACCGTGATCCCGTGATCGGGCCACCACACTCCAGCCAGGGTGACAAAGCAAGACCCTGTTTCAAAAACAAACACACAAATAAAAATACAGAAAAGAAACATACTTGAAAACATGTATTATTGTTTTTTTAAATCAGACTGATCTGTGTGTATGTTTCACCTTCATCATCACTAGCTTTGTGTCCTTGGCCGCATTACTTAATCTCTCTGACCTTCAATATCCTCTTCAGCCAAGGGGGAGCTGTAGTAGGGTCTATCTCCAATAAGGTAATGTGAGGAATAAGTGGAGTGGTGCGGGAAAAGATCTTAAAATGGCACCTCCCTTGGGAAAAATGCTTAATATATGTCAGCAGCCTTAATGATCATTGTTGTTATGATTATGATGGACACATTTGCAAATATTCAATCTTTTTGCAGATCTCCTGGGCTTGGCAAACTTGTATTCCTCTGTAATTCCTTCATTGTTGAATAAAAGGATGAATGAATGAATGAATGAATGAACACATAAATGACTCAGTGAGAATTTCAAGCTTAGAAGATAAAGTAACAGGGCTGGAGAGTTTTTCTGGCTTTTACGGATCTCCAGACAAGTCCAGCCCTACTACCTGGGGCTTCTACAATCGCTGATGAAACACAGGGTTACTTTCCCTGAATCAATGAGGTTCGGAATTCCTCTGGACCTCACTCCCTCTGGACCCACCCTCTCACACCTGTCTCAGCACAGGTAACGGAGGGGCACCTGGCAGGCTACAGGGTGACATGCTCTGAAATCTGTGTGAATGAAGGATGACTCGTTGGTTTAAATGATGCCTGTTAATGCCATCCTGAACATGGAATTGCCTCACTCTCAGTAATGGTGTTCTTCAGGTTTCATCATGGAAGACTGGTTAGGGCTTTGTGTTGAAAGGAGCAAAGAAAATATTCAAGCATCTTGAGTAGGGGTCCTGGGATGAAATAATAAAAAGAATCCTAAATTAGATCCAGCCTCTTGTACTCATCAAGGAGATCCTGGAGGCAAAGTTTGGATCTTCCTCAGGTTGGCACCTTCAGCTGCCTGATGCTATCTACACAGCTGGTGGTCAGCAAAGGTTTTTGGAATGCATGTGCTGATTTTTAAATGTTCTGCACATAAATGTGTGTGACATTTGACAGCAATGGCCTTAAGAGAAGACACTATGTGTTTGAGTTATTTGGAATCTGAGAAGACCACCTAATGTGGTACCCTTTATGCCATGAGGAACAATCATCTCATGCAACAGACACCGGGTATTTAAGATCCATCGTTACCCATGTGCATCTTCTCCGCTGCCCCTGACACCAAACTGATAGCAGCAGTGTTCCATATGCACACGGATCTGTGGCTTTTACCAATGTGGAAGCAGGGACAGTGGAGGAATCAAGTTTCCAGAGAAGAAGAGAATCTTGGAGCTTGAGGCCTGGCTAATTCAGTCTCTGCTATTCCTACATTCACTCCTGCCCCCCTCCAAGCCATGCCCCTAAGCTGAAACTGGAAAGATCTTTTCAACATTAGAATATGATCTTCTTGCCACCCCTGTTTAAAACATTCTTTTGTCTTTTCATTGGGCCTAGGATGCTGATCAAATCCCTTACAAGGGCCTCCAAGGGTGCCTCCCAGATTCATCATTCCCTTCCTACTTGTTCCTCCCTCCTTCAGATTCCAGCTCAATTTCATCAGAGGGTCCTCTCTGACCTCCCCAGTTAAATAAAACACCCCATGACAGCCTCTCACTGCCTCGATCATACTATCACCCTTACATGTGTACTGCCCCACACCCTTCCAGATGGGAATCTGCAAGGGGGCAGGCATGCAGCTGCTTGGCTCTCCAATGGCGTGCATTGAGTGCTTATTGTATATCAGGTACTGTGCTGGGCATTTTGCAGGCATGAAAGAATCTCCCTTATTGCAGGCAGTGATCTTATGAATTAGGAAACTTAGGCATAGAGAAATCGAGTAGTTTGTCCGAAACCGTAGAGTTTGTAAGTAGGACCTGAACCCAGGTGATTCCAGAGCTTGTGCCCTTGACCTCCAAGTCAGTGGTTCTCAGAATGGGGTCCCTGAGAGCAGTGGCATCAACTTTATCTGGGCCTTGATAGAAATGCACATTCTCAGGGCCCACCTTGGACCTCGTGAATGGGAAACTCTGGGGCTGGGGCCCTGCAGTCTGTATCCTAACAAGCCTCCCCGGTGATGCTGATGTATGCTTAAGTTTGTGAACCTCTGCTCTAAGTGTTATTCCCTTCTTGTTATACCTCCACATGCCAGGCACTTAATAAATGTTTAAATATGGAGGCGAGGAAGGGAGAGGGGGAGAAAGGATACAGGCAGGCAAACCTCCTCTCAAAGAATGTTCTCAAGTGAGTGCATGATACTGTGGGGGTGGGGGGTGGCTTGCGGCTGGACCATGCTTTAATCTCCAAATTGCAAAAACATTAACATTATTGATTGATCGGACATCAATCCAACAGAAATTTAATTAAATTAGAATGTGTCACCGAGCAGACCTGGCGGCATCATGCATAAATCTCAGGTAATAAGTTGACAAAGAGACAACAGCCATTGGTGCCTGGGCTGGCTGAATTTATTCTCCACCATTTTCTCTTCCTGGGCTGCAGAGGGCCCTGCATGTACCCACGAGAAGGTACAGGTGAAATGGGGTGAACTCCTGATTTATGACACCCACGGAGTCCCCAGCAGCCCAGGCGTCCAAGAAGTGCCTTCCCCTGTGTGATTTACTGCTGCCCTGGGCCGGCCAGACGGCACTGGGGGGATGCCCCTGCCTGCGTCCAGCCCTCGACTAAAATGCTGACCCTGCTTAGATCTCCTGGGTGAGAGGATTAGCACTTGGGGTGTCCTCACGGCAAATGTGTCCTCTGGAGGGAGCCAAGTCCGCGGAGGGCGGGAGACCTGCTCTTGTTTGGCCCGTCTGCTCTTGCCTCAAGAATGTATTTTGGTTTCAGTGAACGGCTGCACCTGCTGTCCCAGAAACGGGTCTGGAGCAGCCCCAGCGTGCTCCAGCCTCAAGGCAAACCTGGTCTTAACCTGCTCAGCCCCAGCTCACCCTGGGCAGGCCGGGGGTGTTGGCATTGAGGGGCAGTCAGAGCCTGCCAGGATGGTGCAGACAGTGGTAACGTGGCCCCTATGCCTGGGGAGATTCAAATCCTTTGGGGTAGAGGAAGGGAGTGGCCGAGGATAAGATAATCCAGGGGGCAGAAAAGAAACCAGAGAAGCCAGAGAAGCTCCATGGAGCATTATAAATCACCCGGGCTATTCTTGTCCCTTGTCAGGAAGGCTACGTGGAGGAGACCCTTCTAAGGGCTACCTCTTGTACTTAATCCTCCTGCTTGCTTTGATTGCCTTCAATCAATCGTAGGCTCACACTTCCTTTTTAATAGCCATCTTCCATATAAAGAGCGATGTTGTTTGACAAGCAGATGTTTTGTAGAGGCTACAAACTGTCCTTACGCTAGCAGGCATTTGTTCCTTAGCCACCCCACACCCAATCATGTGTCCCAAGCGCCCAAGTGCCCAAATCATGTGTTCCTCTAAGGCAGAAGTTGCAAACTGGAGCCCTGCAAGCCGCATCCAGCCCACTGTCCATTTTTGTAAATAAAGTTTTATTGGAACATAGCCACGACCGTTCATTCACATTGCGTATGGCTGCTTTCATTCCGCAACGGCAGAGTTGAGTGGTTGCAACAGACAGTCTAGGCCGCAAAGTCAAAAATATTTAATATTTGCCCCTGTACAGAAAAAGTTTGCTGATTCTTACACTAAATAAATGGTGAGTGATTAAAAACATAACCTCTGGATTCAGACAGATCGTGTGTGATGACTAATTCTCCCACCTATTACCTGGGCGGCTTTAAGCAAGTGGTTACTGCTCTGATCTCAATTTCCTCCCCTGTAAGTGGAGATGATAAAATTATCTACTTCATTGAACAATATGAAGATGAAATAAATTACAACCTGAAAAATGGTCATTGCAGAGCCAGGTATTTTTAGGTATAGGGTCTCATTTATTTATTTATTTATTTTATTTTTATTTTTTCTGAGACAGAATCTCACTCTGTTGCCCAGGCTGGAGTACAGTGGCATGATCTTGGCTCATTGCAACCTCCGCCTCCCAGGTTCAAGCAATTCTCCTGCCTCAGCCTCCTGAATAGCTGGGATTACAGGTGCCCACCACCACGTCTGGCTAGTTTTTGTATTTTTAGTAGAGACAGGGTTTCACCATGTTGGTCAGGCTGGTCTTGAACTCCTGACCTTATGATCTGCCCACCTCGGCCTCCCAAAGTGCTGGGATTATAGGCGTGAGCCACTGCGCCTGGCCTACAGGGTCTCATTTAAACTCATAAACCCCCTAATGGCAAGGACACATTTTGTTCCCATTTTACAGACATAAGTTATCTTAAGTTTTGAAAAGTGAATAAGGACGGGAACACATCATCTCAACCTTGATGGGGTCTGCTCCTTCCCCTGTCCATCCTCCAGGCTCTCAGTCCATGTCAGTCATTTGTAAAGAAAGACATTTCATCACAAGACCAACACTGGCATTTTTCCGGGATGTGCTTACATTTGGAACGTGAAGAATGTCCCAATAGATCATATGAGCGGTGGAGATAGGAACTCTGGTTCTGAGGAAGTGGGAACTTCCTTGAAATGTCCCTTTCCTTTGTCCTCTGAACCCCAACACTTGCCCTGCTTGGATCCTTGCCAATGAGGACGCCCATCCGCCTTTTCCTGGCAAAGTTGCGGGGGAAGGTCCAGGGCAGGTCATGTTACTGAGCCCCCGCAGGAGCTCAGCTCAGAGGGCCCAGGGGACTAGGACTGCAACTGGAGCATGGCAGCAAGAGCTGCCCACTCCACTGTGGGCTAGAGAAAGGGTTAGGGAAGCAAAGGGCCATGCACCAGTAACCACCACGAGTTCCTGGAGGGAAGAGTCCATGTCTTCCAATGCTAATACAAATACTATTACTAAACAACAGCAGCCAACATTTATTCATTCAGGTACTGTGCTAAGAATATTTTATTTAATACTCACAGTAACCCAGTGGAACTTACTGGGCATTACTATTCTTCCCACTTATCAGCTGAGAAAACTGAGACTTAGAGTTTAAGAACTGGCTTCATGTACTACAGGAAAGACAGTCAGGATTCCATTGTCCAACACAATGCTGGGCCCATAGAAGGCACTCCCTCTTTCATCTGTTGAATGGGTGGATGGATAGGTGAATGGATGAATGGATGACCGAAGTTTAGCAGATGCCAGAACTTGTGTGTTTTACTGCTATTTGTCACCATCTCTCATTCATCTCTGTATTGCAAGAACCTGACACAGTGAGAGGCACTCAAATTATTCAGTAACTGGAAAAGAATGAATAAAGTGTCTCATATAATGCATGGAAGATGGTAAAAACGAAAGCTTCCGTCATCGTCACGTTCATATCACATCACCTCCCACCCTAGTCTTCACCATCATTCTTGCAGGTGTGTGTTGAATTGCCAGGTTCGTGTCATCTTTTAGGTCCACATTTGCTGGACTTTCCTACCTGGACTGCCTTCCTGCTGACCGCTCCAATGCCTGCGGAGGGAGGAGGCATACCTGCAGGGTAGTATGGAGAAGCAGAAGGAGCAACTTCCTGCACTTTTACAGCAGAACTTCTCTGTCCATCAATCTGCTTACTTTTTTCCTTATCTTACAGATACAAAAGATCTAAGCACATCACGAAGAGCACGACAGAACCCTCGACTCCAAATTCTCAGCGTTCCCTGTTACATTTTCACACTTTCCAGATGTAAAAAACCGAGGTTTAGGCAGGGCACAGTGGTTCATGCCTATAATCTCAGCACTTTGGAAGGCCAAGGCAGGCAGATTACTTGAGCCCAGGAGTTAAAACTCAGCCTGGGCAACATGTCTTTTGTAGAGACAGGCTAACCCCTGTCTCTAAACAAAAACCCACAAAGATTAGTTGGGCATGGTGGTGCCCACCTGTAGTTCCAGGTGCTAGGGCGACTGAGGTAGGAGGATGGCTTGAGCCCTGGAGGCAGAGGTTGCAGTGAGCTGAGATCATGCCACTGCATTGTAGCCTAGGCATCACGGCAAGGCACTATCTCAGAAACACAAACAAACAAAAAAACCCAAACAAGTAAAAAAGCCCTGAGGTTTGGTGATATCATAGTGCTTGCCTAGGACAACTGATAAGTGGCCATGTCAGGAATGTCACTGTATAGGTAATCCGTTTTCTTCTTTATTGATGTGTGTTATCAAATTTTCCATAATAGGTACAATAAAAATTATTATTATTAGGAGAAAAAACTTCTAACAAGGTAAATGAGCGAAATCACTGACAATGTTGGGGAAAATGGCCTTGCTAAGTGCAGACCCGCTTTCTCCCTCATACATAAGACAAAGTGTAGCTTTCTAGTTAGGAAAGACTCCACAGCAATTTTTCCTTGCTTCTCCCCTAAGGCTGCAGGCCTTGGCTTCAGCCTGACCTCTCTTTCCCTCGCTTTCCTTTGCTCTGGAGTGGTTTATAAGGAGCCACCGTATGTAAGCATCTAGGTCAAATTTTATAGAAATATTTAGATGACTCAAATCCCCAGTCAACCCTCAAGCAGTTCAAAGGCTGATAATGGAGAGAAGAATAAATATATTACAGGGCTAAACTGACAAAATGCCATTAGAGACCCAGCAGTTCCACTCCCAGGAATCTACCCAAGAGAAACGAAGATCCGTGTCTACATAAAGACTTCTATGTGAATTCACTCATAGAGACATTATTCATGATAGTCAAAAAGTAGAAATATCCCAAATGTCCGTCAACCAGTAAAGGAATACCCAAGAGGTGTTCTACCCATACAATGGAATACTACTCCACAATCAAAAGAACAAAACACGAATGCACGCCACATCAGGGGAAAACCTCGAAAACATATGCCGAGTGAAGGAAGTCAGGTACAAAGAGCAATGTTGTATGATTCCATTTCTTTAAAATGTCCACAGTAGGCAAATTGATAGAGACGGGAAGTAGATGAGTGGCTGCCTAGGGCTTGCAGGCAGAGAAGAAATGGAGAGTGACTGTTCATGGGTATGGAGCTTCCTTCTGGGGTGGTAGAAATGTTCTAAAATTAGAGTAGGGCGATGGTTGCACAACTCTATAAATATATAAAAGCCCATTAAACATCACACTTTAAATTGGTGAATTTTATGGTAATGTACATAAATTGTATCTCAATAATGTTGTTAGAAAGGAAGGAAGGAAGGAAGGAAAGGAGGGAGGGAGGGAAGGAAAGGAGGGAGGGAGGGAAGGAAAGGAGGGAGGGAGGGAGGGAGGGAGGGAGGGAGGAAGAAAGGAAGGAAGGAAAGGAAGGAAAGAAAGAAGAAAGAAAGAAAGAAAGAAGGAAGGAAGGAAGGAAGGAAGGAAAGAAAGAGAGAGAGAGAGAGAAAGAAAGAAAGAAAGAAAGAAAGAAAGAAAGAAAGAAAGAAAGAAAGAAAGAAAGAAAGAAGGAAGGAAGGAAGGAAAGAAAGAGAGAGAGAGAAAGACTCTGCCATGGAGAGGGAACAAGCAGTAAAAGAGTGTGAGTTCCCGTCGTTCTGGAGAGATTTGGGTAGTCAGGGACTGAATGGCTCTGTACCGAAGCCCAGTACCGTATGAACCATTAGCCACTGTGAACACAACACAATTCTGTCCTATGGAGCTTACATTCTGGTGGGAAGGATGGATGCTAAGCAAATAAATGTACACACTACAGGTTGTGATAAGCGGAATGAAGAAAAGTAGAGTGAGGGGACATGGAACTAGGTATGCCTTTTTTGATGGTGTCGACGTCCATCTGGTCGTTCATACCCCTGGCTCAGCGTGGGGAGAGTCCAGACACATTCTGGGAGGAACAGCCATGTGCAGTCATATCCTCTGTGGAAGGGGAGGGAGTCCTCATTCCTCTTTGCAGGTCCCAGACGTCTGCATGCTTACAAAAGGAATGAATGCAGGAACCATCTCAAGATGCCAAAATCCACGGGGCAACCCAGGCATTTAATACAACAAGGATTGTTCCATGATCTTCACTCCTTTTAACAATTCAGGGTCAGTCCTAGAGGAATGGGGCTACCACTGGGCCTCTTGCAGCAGGAAGGACACAATTGTAGCCTCTCATGGGTGCAAACAGCCAGCGGATGTTGCCCTTTGCAAAGAGTTGGGAAAACCATAAAAAATGCACAGCCTTTGCCAGACAATGTCAGATAAAATAGCTTGGAGAAAGGACACATCTACCAGCCTCCTACCCCCTGCATGATTCAGGGCGTGCAGACCTCAGCCTCTCTCCTGAGTTCAGGCACTCCAGAGCAGGCTGTGGAAAGGGCACGGGGTGAGCATGTCTTTATGACATTATTGATTTATTCTCCACCTGCAGTTAAAAACCATGCCCAGGCAGACAATAAAAATAAGTACTTAACCGTATCGCAAGCTCTGCCGACTAAAATGGATTTTACACTTAAAGATACAGCTGATCTGGGTGAGAGTTTTAATGGCATTTTTGAGTTTTAAATTTTAAAAAAATCAAATCTTTGGAAAAATTAAACGAGAAATCATGAGTGTTGCCCTTTGTGGGATTCTTCTCATAACATCTCCAGGCTTAGGGAATTGGGGGTTATGGTTTATAAAGTGGTTGAGTGGGGAGGAATTACCGCAGGTAGTTTATTTAGTAGGGATGAGGATTCTCATGTCTATAAGGAGAGGGAAAGGGCAAAATACGGAGGGAACAGGAGAGGAAGATGGATAGTCTCCTAGAAGGAAGGAGGCAGAGAAGAGGAAGAAATGATGAGGAAATAGGAGAAAGGATAGAAGGAGGTGGAGGGATAGCCTAGAATTATTTGTGGTCTTTAAATTAAAGCTCAAGGGCTACCCCCTCCTCCAAATCTCTCTAGATGGCACAGAAGAAAATGATCCTGCTGGAAACCTTAATGCATTTCCTCTTTGAAGGAAATTATCCTCGCCTGGTTGTACTATTACTATTTGTAAAAATGCCTGTCTCCCGTGCTAAGGGCAGAAATCATGTTTGATGAATCCACATACGTCTATACCTTGTATGTATTAAGTGGTGAGAGATGACTGAGCAAGTGCCTGGCTGGCTGGACAGACAGACAAGCCAGCAAGGGTTGATGCTAAAATCCGAGGCAAGGGGAAGGGAATAGTGTGAACTCAGGTGCTTTCTGCCAAGAACAGCATGCTTGCTTTCGATCCCTATAAAAGCCTGATAAGGCTGGACTAGTAGACATGCAGAGGGAGCCTCAGGTGTTAAAATAAGTGGGTCCAAATTACAGCGTTGGAATCTGTCTGTCTGACACCTCATTCTTTTTCTCTCTTTGTCCCATCCAGTTGCCACACTCCTTCTTGTTAAATATTTATTTTTGCTGGCGAAGAAGGAAAGCCCTGAGCACAAGCATGACCCAGACCTACTTTTTGGAGGCAAGAAGAGACCATCCAATGTCAGGAAATGAAGGGTAAGATTCCTCCTCAACCCCATTCTGAGCCATGCCTACAGCATGTTGCCATCACTGTATCAGGAGAGATCTAAAAGCAAAGGAGTGTGAGTCACCATCATCTAATTCAAATACACATTCTAGCAATTAGAAATGTGTGGATTAACCCAACAGAGATCAAAGCACATCCCATGCTTTGTACACACTGTGTTGGTAGTAGATGATGGTCATGCTGACTATCACCAAGAATAAGGCAGTGCACACAGGGCCTTACCAGGCATCCTGACCAAAGTGCTTCTGGAAGCCTCCTCTCCAGGGCTTGTGCACCTCAGCAGGGTCCCTTCTCTTTGCCTTTGTGGCATCTCATAATAAACACAAACTCGAGTCTAGAAGAATTGGAAGGAAGATTAACATTTATCCACTGCCAACATTCTGCCAGGTATGGTCCCAGGTACTTCCTAGAATTAGCTTTAAAAAAAATAAGAAAAAATATACATACTATTAATTAATTCTCAGACCCACGTATATATGTGCATATACATATGGAGATATATATATGTATATGTGTGTGTGTGTGTGTGTGTGTGTGTACGCAAGAAAGGAGTAGAGTTGGGAGGCAAATCCAGGTCTACGTCCAGAATCTTAAACAAACAATGCACTTCACTCTTTCAAATATCCATGTACACTTTATGTATTTTTAAATGTCTATGTACATTTTCTGTCTGTCTATCGATCTATCTATCCATCTGTCTGTCTGTTTATACAGCTCTGAGTAGGAAGGAACATGAAAGAATTCCCTGGGGGAGATGGAGATGGAAATATTTTAAGTGTTCATAAGGATGCGAGTTATGTGGGGCTCATCTCTTTGTCAAAATTGGGCAGCTAAGATTTGTGCATTTCAATATATATAAATTTCACCTTAAAATCTGTGAAAATGAGTAAGGATTAAGTGGGGGTGGGGAATGAAGCAAGAATGGCAGAATGACAACCATTCTTAAAGCTGTGTGATGAGTCCATGAGGGTTTGTTACACTTACTGCAGGCAGAATCCTAAGATGACCCCTGCGTGGCCCGTGCTCTTGTAAAATTTCTTTCCCTTGAGTGGGGTCAGGGCCTGTGACTATGATGGGATATTATTCCTGTGATTGTGTTACATTAGAGAGAAAAGGTGTGGGGATTTTTTTCAAATGTAATCAAGCTTACAAATCAGTTCGAGTTAAGCCAAACGGAGACTATCCTAGGTGGGTCTGACCTAACCAGGTGATGGCTGGGAAGAGAATTTACGCTTCCCTGAACTCTGAGACTCAAAGCAGCAGAAGCTTTCTCTTGCTGGCCTCAAAGAATTAAGCCCCCATGAATTTTTAGCTGGAAGGGAGTTCTGTCAATAACCATTTGGGCTTAGAAAAAGACCTGGGGCCTGAGATGAGACCCTCTTGATTGCAACCTTGTGAGTCCCTGGCCAAGGAACCCAGCTAAATCATGCCCAGGCCCCTGACTCATGGCAACTTTGAGATAATAAGTGAGATAAGACTGTGGGATAATATACTGTGAGATAAATAAATGTAAGCTGCTGAATTGATGGTGATTTGCTACACAGCAACAGGCAACTGATACAATACTTTATATATGTTTAAATTTTTCTGCAATTGAAAGTTGAAACAGTGAAATAAAGTGTGCATGGACATTTGAAAGAGTGAAGTGCATTGTTGAAGCTTGGGATATAGACCTGGATTTGCCTCCCAACTCTACTCCTTTCTTGCATTGCGGTCTTGGCAAACTTACGTGTCCTCTCTGACCCTTAGATTTTTCATCTTCTAAATGAGAGGGAAAGGAGGATTCACTCCTAAGAAAGCTGTGAGGGCGAAAAGGAGCATATGGATATTCAAAGCGCCTACCCATGTTAGGGGGAGGACAGAGACAACTGTGGTAAGAAGGCTGACAAGATGACAGTGAGTGAGTAGACTTGGAGTCACATGGTAGCAGGCTGCTGTCACCCATTACCTGGGTAACCTTAGGCAATGAAGTCTGTCACATCTGTGCCTTGTTGTCTCCATCACTGACATTTTTAAAAAATGTCATTTCCTATGGGAGCTCCTGCGTGCAGGTCTGAGGAGAGCGGCCTTCGAGAGTCATGTTATCATCCATGGCCATCTTGTAGGTCTTTTCTGGGCATCTTGCTCCAGAAGGTCAAGTGCCACCCACACCTGCCACAGGTGATGAATCCCACCTCAAGGACATCAGGCATTTCTGACAAGGCCAACAGAAGTCCCCAGAACACTCCAGGGCAAGAAGGGAACAAGGACACTAGCAAAGCAATGGTTGAAAGGACCCAGAGAGGGAACTGCTATAATTATGTTAATTTGAACTTGGCAATGGCTGAAGCTGTCAATGACGCTCCTCTTCTTGGGGAAAAGGTGCCACCGGATCATTTTAATGACCACAAGAGCCTCTGTCGTGCTTTGTGGCCGAAAGATTCCACTTCAACAGCAGCAGGACCCTGGAGCATGGGTCTGAGGATGGGCACAGATTTGCTGAACAGAGAAATTGAAGGGGCTGTTCAGTCGCCCAGTGAGTAGGGCCAGACGGATCAGCTTTGCACAGAGTGAAGAAGGGCCAGCCTTCACGAGCCTGGCTGTCTTGGGCAGGAAACATCATTTGCCTCATATTCTCTTCCAGTATGAGAAAACCACCTAAAAGCCTGTGTTCACAGGAGGAGAGGAACTAAGTATTTACCAAGTTTGTACCACATGACAAGCACGGTCACAGTTGCCTTATGAATGCTTAGAGCCTTAACATTCCTACAGCTGCTTTTGTTTCTGTCATCAACCCTGGTTTTCCCTTCACCTGAATTATCCATGTATTTGTATCTTATTTATTCTGTGAGATTTTGCAAGCTGCTTGAAATTCATTGTGGGATTAAGTGTCTTTTTTTTTCCCTCTTTTTTGAGATCGAGTCTCGCTCTGTTGCCCAGGCTGGAATGCAGTGGTGCGATCTCGGCTCACCACAACCTCCACCTCCCGGGTTCAAGAGATTCTCCTGCCTCAGCCTCCCTAGTAGCCGGGACTACAGGAACGTGCCATCCTACCTGGTTAATTTTTGTATTTTTAGTAGAGATGAGGTTTCACTATGTTGGCCAGACTGGTCTCGAACTCTTGACCTTGTGATCCTTCCGCCTCAGCCTCCCAAAGGGCTGGGATTACAGGCGTGAGCCACCACGCCTGGCCGTGATTTTTAAGGTAATAAACAAATACTCAGAGCTGGGCATGATTAACTCTCTTTTATAAATAAGAAGAATAAAGCTAACTCTCTTTTATAAATAAGAAGACTAAAGCTAAGAGAACACCTTGCCCAAGGCCTCCAACTATGGAGTAGTGAAGCTCAAATGTCAAACTTTGTCAAAATTGCCAAACCCCCTTCCCCGACGTCCTGTGCTACAGGTTACAATGGCCAGTCCTCAATCACCACTAGCCTTGAGCGAGGCCTTGTGACTTGCTTTTCACACATTCCTGTGTCCATGCTTCACAGGGCTACCAAGAAAGTTTTCTATTTTCTCATTTTACAGGTGTGGCAGAGTCTACAGGAGCTCAGGAAGCTGCTCAAGGTCACATGGCCAAGGGTGGCGGGACGAGAACTGGAGTCCAGGCAGTTTGTTTCCAAAGCCTACACTCATCCACGGCTACTGGGTTCCAACAGAGAGGAACACAGTCACCACTGTCAGCCACAATAACTAGCGTTGGGATAGGTCTTAGATGTGGCAATACTGGGACCCCTGTGAGAGTCTGTTTTGACTCTTTATTTACAGGATGTCGTACTATCCCGGAGAACCATCCCTGTATACCACACAATCACTTGTGTGTATCCCCGTGTGTCAACCCAGTGTTCTCTCCTACTGTTCCACCCCATTGCCAAATCCCTGCATCTTTGTGTAGCATCCCAGGGTTCATTCTAGTTCACCAGTGCATCATCCCGGCATACCTGGATGTCATACTGGTCCACTTGGGCACCACCCCAGCATATCCGTATACCATCCTAGCATACCTGTGCACTACCCAAGCATACCTGTACAGCATCCTAGTGTACCTGTGCACCATTCCAGCATATCTGCGCACCATCCTACTATACTTGTGCATCACCCCAGCATACCTGTATCCCATCATGGTGCACCTGTGCACCACACCAGCATACTTATATACCATCTTAGTACCTCTGTGCATCACTCCAGTATACTTATATACCTTCGTGCACCTGTGCATCAATCACCCCAGCATACATGCATAACATCCTAGTGCACCTGTGCACCACCCCAGCATACCTGTATACCATCTTAGTGCACCTGTGCACCACTCCAGCATATATGTTTACCATTCTGGTGCACCTGTGCACCACCCCAGCCTATGTGTATCATATCTTAATGCACCCATGCACCACCCCAGCCTACCTGTATCGTACCTTTGTACCATCATACCTTTGTACCATCCTATTGTACCATCATGGCATACCTGTGTTCCATGACAATGTAGCAGTGTGCCATCCCCATGGAGGCACCATACAATCCATGATCATACTTTTTCCTGGATATTTGTTTTATGAACGAGTGAATGATCAATTTCAAATGTTTGACTAAGCATCTGTTTTAAGACCTGCCTTGGCACTCCAGCAGTTCATCTCTGTGGTTCTGGGGTGGGGCCATCACTGCAAGCTTTGATAACTGCATGTGCAAGGGATTGACTCCCTGCCGACATTGGGAATCCTTAGTCTCCCTCTCTAGAGCCACGCCAAGGTAACTTGCCTGTATCCAAGGGGAAGCAGGCCAGTTATGCAGATCACAGTACTGAGTATGTGAAAACTCTTCCTACCTCATATGATAGGCAGAATTTGGTATTTCCCACAGGAGAGAAAGGAAGGAAAGATACCACTACGTGCTAAGGTCTGTGCTGGTACTGTATATCCACGCTTTAATTCTATATCTTGTTGGCATTTTTGACCTCACGTTAAGATAAGAAAACTGGTGGTTCAATAAATTGTCACTTGGGTCAAATCACAGTGTTAATTAGTGACAGGGCTGGGATTTGAACCAGGCCTTTATGGCTCAAGGGCCCACAGTCCTACACTACTTCCAGCAGGTTTTCAATGGTCAGCTGATTAGGAATTAGCTGCTGGTGAAAAAGGATACTGGCATCTCTACAATCGAAGGATTTCATAGACACCCATTCTACTCTCTCCCTTAGGTCAAGCTCCAGGGTGTAAGATTAATAGAATCTTTAGCCTGTCCCCAGATACTTCTTGACTGCTTTGCTTGGTCTGGCTGAGATACCAACTCTCAAAACCTCTGTTTCCAATAAAGTAAACTCGTGAGTATCCACTTACTGGAGCTAGTCTGTTGAAAACCCATGCCACACGGAAGGGACTGTTCAAATTCCCCAATTAGTAACATGTTGTCGGTTTCAATTCTTTTCCAGGTGAAATTGGGCAGGCAGAATTCTCAGCTGAGGTGAAAGACAATTTTTTTCATTCTTTTGCAAAATACATTTTTAATTCGTTTGGATTTTAAAATTTAAAAAAGCCAATTCCAAGCACAAACTGGTGTGACCAGATTGAGACACACAAGGGAAGAAGGAGCAAAGAAGGGGGCGAATATTCCTCTAAGCCACAGCTCAGGAACATGGACCTCAGCATATAGGAGAAAAACTGTCCAAAGACCATCTGAACCGGGCTTCCCAACATCCAAGTGCTGTGCTCTATTTGGTACCTGGCATTCAGATGTTTTATCAGTTCTCACTATGGGGGGAGGGTAGAAAGGTTAGGGAGAGGTATCTCTATCTGAGATGGGATCTCAGAAGCCAGGGACAGAGTTGGAATTACACAGGGATGGCCTGGAGGTATGGGGTCACAGTACCATGAACCAAAGGCTATATCTCAGTGAAAGATGGACATGGAAGTTGAGTGTAACATAGACAACGATGTGCTCATCAAACCCCATTCCCTTCCTCTGGGGAAACAGCTGGATGACATTTCCCAACATCTGTTTGGATAGGACCATGTACTGGGCTGTTCAAAACCGTAAGCCAGAGATGTAGATGAGGAGATCGGTGGGTAGTTGTGCTTGGTGCACATCTCTGCTCTGTGACACCAGCAAAAAAGCATCCTCAACTCCACGTCCCCTCACTCCACTTTACTTTTCTTCATCACCCTTATCACAACCTGTAGTGTGTATGTTTATTCACTTAACATCAGTCCTTCCCATCAGAATGTAAGTTCCGTAGGACAGAATTGTGTTCTGCTCCTACTGGCTGACAGCCCATGTGGTGCTGGGCCTCAGTACACACCAGTTCAATCACTTACTACCCAAATCTCTCCAGGACGGGAGCTCACACTCCTTTAGTGTTTGTTCCCTTTCCACAGCAGTTTCTTTTTTCCTTTTTTAACAGCATTATTGAGATACAACTTATATATGTATCATAAAATTCACCCATTTAAAGTGAGAAGTTTAATGGGCTTTAGGTTATTTATAGAGTTGTGCGACCATCACCCTACTCTAAATTTAGAACATTTTCACCACCTCAACAGCAAACCACATACCCCATGAATAGTGATTTCTCTGTCTCCAAGCCCTAGGCCATCACTCATCTACTTCCTGTCTCTACAGATTTGCCTACATCCCCTAGACTTTACCTCTCCCTGCCCCTAACAGTCCCATCCACCCTCACATTCATCCATCCATCCACTACCTTTTCATCCATTCATCTACCCATCAATCTATTTGCCCATCCATCAACCCAGGTATCCATTCACCCATTCATCCACCCACCCATCCATCCAACCACCCATTCACACATCCACCAATTTGCCTATCCACCTATTCAGCCATCCAACCACCCACCCATCTATCCATCCATCCATTCATCCATCCATCCATCCATGCATGCATGTACTCACTTATTCATAAATATGTTCTGAGTTCCTTCTGTATCCCAGACCCAGTGCTAGCCCTGGCACTAGAATGGAGAGCAAGGCCACCTTGAGAAGTCTCCATCTGGGTAGGGGAGACAGTCACAGGAAGGTGTTACTTCAACAACACATAAGAAAGGCCACCATCGAAGCAGGTGCGACCTGCTCAGACTTAGAGAAAATTTTTCAGACACAAGACTGGAGGTCAACCTGGAATTGGGAGAGGCTGCAGACAAAGGATGGATGATGAAAGCAAACACTGCTGGGTCATGGGACAAGGCCTGTGGGGGTTGGGGAGCTGGCAAGAAAAGAAAAAGAGATGTGAAAAGTGTTTGTAACTGTAGAGGGTTGGACACATTGACAGATCCTTATTAAAGAGACTCAACGGACTTCAGTTTTGAGCAGAATCTATCCTGGTTTCTAACAGCCTGTCCTCCTAATAAGGGAAGACCGCAGTCATATGACAGTTTCATTTCCCTCAAAACATTCTTGGCACTTTCCTTCTTCTCTTTTTCCCCCTCTATCTGGGGGTTCATTTCCTTCTGTTGGGGAAGTGTGGAGCGCAAAGCTTTGGCACCTCTCCAGTGTTCCAGGAGAAGGCTTACCACCGCCTTCTGCCCCAACCTGAAATCTCTGCAAGGGTGGAGAGATTGTCAAATCAGCGACCTGGTCTTTTACAAAACCTGAGCTGGCTGCTGGATGCCAAGTGATGCTATCAATTGATTAAAACACAGCCTGCCAGCTTCCTGCTTGATAAGAAGGAGCACAATCTGATGAGGAAGTCTCCAGTCCATTACAGAATGAGGAGTTCACCACCTCATCACCACCTGCCCCTTGCCACGCATCATCAAACTTTCAGTGATCATTTCCAAGCAGCAGTGAAGCACGGAGCACGCTCACAGCACGGCCCTGTCCCAGGATGGGGTGGTGGCTGCAGGAGGTAATCACCAGACTCCCAGTGCCCCGCTGGGCAGGGCTGCCTCTAACCATGCACCCAATGAGGGGTTCAAGGAGGGGGAGTCTGGCAGCTTCTTGCAGCAGATGTCAGACTCAGTAGGGCATTCAACATACCTCCCTCCCTCCCTTCCCCTCCCTCTCTCCCTCCCTCTCCTTCCCTTCCTCCATGCCTCCCTCCCTCCCTCTTTCCTTCCCTCTCTCCCCTCCTTCCTCTGTCCCTCCTTCCCTCCCTCCCTCCCACCTTCCCTCCCTCTCTCCCCTCCCCTCCCTCTGTCCCTCCTTCCCCCCTTCCATTCCCTCCACTCCTTCCCTCTCTCCCCTGCCCTCCCTCCATCCCTCCCTATCTCCTTCATTCCTTCCTTCCGTCCTTCCATTAATCAATAAATATGCGCCAAGACCTCTGTGAACAAACACTGTGTGAGGAAATAGGGATACGATGGTAGAGAAGGGACAGGACAGAATAGAACAGGGCAGCAAAGGAAAGGAAAGAAAACACAGGAAGGAAGATAGGAAGGGAAGTGAAGTGAAGGCCCAAAGCCATTGTCCATGCTGGCATGGAGTGCACATGCCCATGAGGGAAGCAATGTTAAATTAACGTGAAGTGCTAAGAGGAAGAGGTGCACAGAATTAGAAGAGAATAGAATGGGCAAGAGTGACCAGGTCATGAAGCTTCTTTGAGGAAGTGACAACTGAGAATGAAAATAAGTATGTCTGTCTGTTCTAGCAGAGATAGCAGCAGATGCAAAGATCCTGCTAGAAGAGGGAGGTTAGGGTTCATGTAGCTCAAAGCATGTAGCTCCCAGGGCTGTATGGCAGGCATAGAGAGAGAGGGGAAGCCAGGCAGGCTTCTGGGACTGGACAAGCAGGAAGGTCTTCGAGACCCTGAGAAAGAATAAAGTCTCCATCCCATGAGCAAATGAGCAATGTGATGGTGGTCTTATTAGATAGGCAGAGTGGCGTGATCATCTTCGCCTTCTGTCCCCTTCCCTGGCTGGCTCCTGGGAGGCAAGGCAGGAATGTGTTACCTCTTCTGGAAGAGGGGCCGTCTTGACAAATACCAGCGGTGGTAGGGATGGAAAAAGTGTGTTAGATGGAGCGAGGGTGAGGGATCAGGCTCGTGATAGCAACCAGCGGGTGCTGAGTGTTTCCTTTGAGAGCTTCCTCCCATTCACTCTCTCAATGAATGGCCCAGCATCCTTTGATGGGGTCTACTGTTACACCACCTGGAAGACAATGAGTCTTGCACAGGGTTAAGGGACCTGCCCATAGCCACCTATCAAACAAACAGCAGAACCAAAGTAACCATCCAGGTACCCTGAGAATCAAGTGAATGCCCTCCGTCTTCTTAGTCAACTGGTGATGATGAGGCTGGCGTGACAAGGTTGGTAAGACAAGGCTGGTGTGACAATACCTCCCAACACGGATTTCGTTGACCACTACCCTCCCCACCCAGGAGCCAGAGGGCTCAAGTGACCCAGGTCATGGCAGCCAAAGAAGGAACAGAGCCAGTGTATCTGCAGATAACCTCAGAGGTGACTCAGCCTTTCTGGACACAGACACGTCCATTGGTCAATCACAGGGCTGAATCCTTACCAGGGGTCAGCCAGATGCACTTTCCATAGGTTTTGGTCCCTTCTATGTTGGGAGGGAAGGGCTCAGCCCTTCACTTTAACAAGGGGTACAGGAGACAGCCTCCCTTGGAAAAGGCCCAGGGCATATTCCAGGTGGCAGCCTGGGCCACGTGGAGTTATGATATCCCTCTTTGGTCCAGCTTTGGGTTCAGTTCTCACAAAAGGGCCAGGCTGGGAGCCGCTTACACTGGCCCCTTGGTGATGACACTCCACGGCTAGAACCGGTGGAGCAGCTGGGGAAGAGGGGTGTCATGTGTGCATGTGCATGTATGTGTGTGTGTGCATGTGTGCGAATGCATTTTCAATAAAAGCTACTTAACCAGAGAAAGGACATGAAAGGCTGGCCTCCCAGCAGCATCAAGCATGGTGGAGCTGAATAGGATTTAGAATCAGGCAGATCTGGCTTTGCACCTTGGACCTGCCATTAGAAGTTCTGTGGCCCCAGGCAAGCTGCTCAACTTCCTGGAGCCTCAATTTATTATCTATAAAAATGGACATCATGCTTCTTGGCCTGATTGCCTGATTAGACTTTTATGAAAATTAACCTGATAATAAGTTAAAGAACTTAGCATGAGATGTGGTGTAGAGTAGATACCAGATAAAAGCCAGTTTCCTCCAGGAACAGTGATCTCCTCTTTTTTTTTTTTTTTTTTTGAGACGGAGTCTGGCTCTGTCGCCCGGGCTGGAGTGCAGTGGCCGGATCTCAGCTCACTGCAAGCTCCGCCTCCCAGGTTTACGCCATTCTCCTGCCTCAGCCTCCCGAGTAGCTGGGACTACAGGCGCCCGCCACCTCGTCCGGCTAGTTTTTTGTATTTTTTAGTAGAGACGGGGTTTCGCCGTGTTAGCCAGGATGGTCTTGATCTCCTGACCTCGTGATCCGCCCGTCTCGGCCTCCCAAAGTGCTGGGATTACAGGCTTGAGCCACCGCGCCCGGCCAGTGATCTCCTCTTTAAAGCCTGTGTTCAAACCCCACCTCTGCCACTACTTGCTGTGTGGCGCTGGGCAAGTGTTTTGACCTGTCTGAGCCTCAGTTTTCTCACCTTTAAACAGAAATAATAATACTACCTACATCATGTGGTTGTTTGAGGGGTAAATATGTTGAGGCACGCGAAGTCATAGGACAGCAACTGGCACACAGGAAGTACTGCTCTTTCCTTCTCTGTCACCCGTTTGTTGTGATTTGATGACCAGTTATTTTTATTTATTTATTTGTTTTTACACAGATGCTCTGACTCTCCAAATAGGTTGAATGCTCCCTGAGGACCAGAGCTGATGTTTGTCATTCTGATAACCCTCTCCGAGCCCAGCACATACCAACAGTCCGACAAATGTACGCGAATTACACATTGAATTTAGTTGTAGTCGGTCCATGAGCACAAGCTGACGATCTGAGACAACAAAAGTTTATAAGAAAAAGGGTTTTTGTTTTTTTTTTTTTCAAATCACTCTGGAAAATTTTTAGATCAGGTGATTTAAAAGCACCATTATTACACTTGCGATGTGTCTTCCCTGAGCAGGAAGATCTGTCGGGTTCCTCCTGAATCTTCCTTCTCTCCGAAAGATTTAATACAACTAAAAGCAGCACACAGACTCCGTGTCTTGCCAAACAGAAGTAAGCTGAAAATGGCCCAGGGGCGGCCAGCGGTTGGCAGAGAGCATATGAATGAATTAGCAAATTAGCAGAAAGGACTTCTGCTGAAAAACTAATAAAGCATCCATCCAATAATGGGATAGATTTTTAACTGATGGAACTCTATAAGGATCTGGCAGACAAAAAAATCTAGACCACTGTGGATAATGGGAGGAATTTTGGGAGCACTTATTGATTGCCTCAACACACATCACAGAGAAAAGAAAAGGTCAAAAGAGATAATAAACCTGATTATGAAGTGTCTCGCATGACTCTCCGATAACTATCGCTTCCTTGCTCACCCATGACCTTTCCTGCCAGCTCAGGAGCCTCTCTTTTCATTTGGGGCTCATCTCCCTTGATTTTTAGAGGCAGAAGTGTAGTGACAGGCAAGAGAAGCATTTCTGGTTCCCCTGTAGTTCCAACTTAGTAGCTACAGAATGAGAAAATGAACTTTATGTAAAATAAAGAAAACCAACTTTTTCAAAATGGTTATTTTCACTCATCTTTTGAAAAAGTTTTGAAAGTGATCTTAGATTTGCCCTGGTCATTTTATTGTATTTTGTTTTTAACTCTTAGGACAATCTGAGCAAATATAGATGCAAGCCATGTGTTTTTCAGATCCAAAAGGTAAACATAAAAATATTTTACCCAAAGACTGATTTCATATCATTCTGATTTCAGTACCTAGGTTCTAGGAAATAAGTTCTGTGAGACAAAAAGATTATCCAGCATTGGAAGGTTAAGAAGATTCCACAGACAATGGCGTTTGGTTATTGCTTATTCAGTCCAAGTTACATAGCTATCTCTAGAGCAGGGCTTATCAGTGCCTTTAATGTACTAATTAATAACTGGCTTTATGAATCTCTGAGAGAGAGAACATAAAATATTTCTGAAATTCATTTGACCACCAGCTTTCCTCTGTAACATTACTTAGAAGAATAATTAACTATCCTAAAAGAAATCAATCCTGTTGCTTTTTGCCTTGGGTGGGATAGAGCTACGTATTTGAGAAATAAAGTTTATTGCAGATCATACTTGTAGCTACTCCATGGCCATTTGACTTATGGAAGTCCCCCTCCACCTCCCACGAGGTGGATTTTGAGTAGGCTAGTTAATATATTCTAAGCAGTCCATCCTAAATCTGCTGCCCAGGTTTGGTACAGGTTAAGTCAGTGGTTTTGACTTGGTAGTCGAGGTGGGAGAGGTTGGGGAGGCCTAAAGTTCCACTCCTTTTTGCAAAGAACATCTTTTGAAATCTCCTCCAAAACAATGTTTTATATACTTTCATGAAGACCTTTTAATTAGATAAGTAGGACCCATTCAGTTATAGAACCTCTAGTTTTTAATGCTAAGAACATTGTCTCTAATGATGAACTAGCACTATAGATACACATATGTGTGTATATATATATGTATATGTATATATATGTGTGTGTGAGTATATATATGCGTGTATATATATATCCCACATTACTCCAGTTTCGTGAAGTTTAACATCAGGCAAAACTAATCTATGATGCGAGTAGTCAGAGTAGTGGTTTTTTCAGGGAGGCATCGACTGTAAAGTGGCCTGAGGGAGCCCTCTTGGGTGTTCAGAATATTCTGTATTTTGATCTGAGTAGTGGATCTATGGGTATATGTGCCTATACAAATTCATGGGGCTATTATACACTTAAGAATTGCACATCTCATTGTATTATTTAATCTCAATTTAAAAAATTAAGTGAAAGAATAGAAATGACTGAGAGAAGACTTTTTTTTTCTGTTTGGGGGCAATCCTGAGATGGTTTTTTAAAATGAAGAAAAAGAAAAGGAAGAAAAAGCCCTGTTATGCATTTGGATCCACTCCAAAGATATGAATAATTCTCATGCACCCTTTGGGGAAAAATCCTATTTTATTACCCAAGATGGAAAAGGTTAATGTGAAAGGAAGGCAGAGGAAAAGATGGCTCCCTGTCTACCTAGACCTAATGCTTCTCAACTTCGGAGACCGAATCCTTGGCCAGGACCCTGGGTGGCTCTGGAGCACCCCAAGTTGTTCGGAATCCCCATGGTCGCCAAGAATCCCTCCCCCTTGCTCTTGATGGTAAACACTTCTGCTTTCATCTTTGCATATGGATGAACCTTTCCAGCCTGCATTTTAAATGAGAATCTTTCCATGCAGGGCATAAGGCCCTGTGCTCACAATGCTCAGATTGAGAAGATACAAGGAAATTAGACAGCCTGTCAATCCATTTATCCAAGAGGGATGAGGTTACAAATCAGTGGGAGAAGTATTTGCATCGAGAATCGAAAAGTAGAAGTCTCAAGACGTAAAAAGTCTGTCCCTGGAGACCTGGAGTGACGCGTTGGTGCGCCTGGCGCTGCCACCACGGATCACTCATCCTGCTCATTCTCATTTAGAAGAGCACGCAGAGGGAAAGAGCTGGGCTCTGTCTTGGCTCTGTCACGTGCCAGCCAGCCAGGGTACCCCTTGTGAACCTGCCTTTTCCTCCAATTAATGAAGAAAATCAAACCTTGTGAGGACTTTAGGAGACCAGCAAGGAGAAAAACACTTGCGTCGGGTGTCCAGAAATGTTAGGTCCTCTCCTCTCACCCCCTTATCCTCCATGTGCAGCCAGGAGGGAAGGCTCTGCGGTGAAACTGCTTGGGATTGGAGCTTGGTCCTGCCAATTAGTACACTGGTGACCTTAGCCGGCAAGTTCTTGAGCCCTCATAATCTATGTAAATAGATTCTCTATGTAAATAGAAGTCTGTTATGTTACATTCCGTCAGCTCTGAGGTTTACCCTGAGGATGGCATTAACAAAGCAGGGAACAGGTCGAACATGCTATCTGGATCACAGATGGTGCTCCTTACCTTGTAGGTGGCTAGCATTATTTTATTATTAATGTTATTACCATTATTAGAGAGACTGAAGGAGCCAGTCTTCAAGTTAGGCAGCTTTCAAGGGGGCAATGCATCTCAGCCATTTATAAGTTAATTTATCCTGTGTCTTGCTATGGTGGAGGTACCTTTAGAGAATGCAGTGCACAAAGCAGCCTTCCTACCTCTTGTTCATCAGCCTTCCTGGAGCATATCATGAGGACTAATATTCCCTTGAACATCACCTCAAGTAAAAAGTTAATTAAGAAGAACTGAAATGACTGAAAGGAGGCTCTAGTATCATGTCCTAGGCAAAAGCAAAGCAGGATCACCTCTCCTTCCAGACTTTGCTACTGCGTTGTTGGCCTTTCAGGGCAGAGAACATTGTGCCATAAAGCCAGAGGGAGGGACACTCAACTTAATTTGTTGATGCCTAAAACTAGAGAAACACTGGCAACTATTCAAAATCATTTATTCATCTCTCTACCCATCCATCCATCTATCCATCCACTTACCTATCCACCCACTCATCCATCCATCCACCCACCCATTCACCCATCTCCACACATCCATCCATCTATCCACACATCCTTGTATCCATCCTTCTATTCACCTATCCATCCATTCACCCATCCATTCACTCATCCATCCATCCACCCACCCATCCATCCATCCATCCATCCATCTATCCACACATTCATTTATCAATCCATCTATTCCTCTACCTATCCATCCATTTGCCCATCCATCTACTCATCCACCTATTTATTCACCAGTCTATTCATTCATCCACTCACTCACCCATCCATCTATTTATCCATCCATCTATTCATTCATCTATCCACCCATTCATCTATTTATCCATTCATCTATTCGTCCATGCATCCATCTATCCATCCATCCTTTTTGTACTGAATATGTGTTATGCATCACTTCCTGCTATAAGAGCTGGGGATATAAAGCTGAGTAAGAGGTGGTGATTCCCTGGGGGAGATTCTCAGAGAGAGAGCAGACGAACTGCACGAGGGAAGGGCAACAGTAGAGGGAGGAACTGCCCTGTTGGAGAACAGAAGTACCTAATTCAGTCGTAGTGATCAGGGGAAGCTCCTTAGAGGAGGAAACATCTCAGACTGAAAGAAAGCGGTGGAGAGGAGGTCCAGAGGGAAAAGACAACATGGCCAAAGAGATGTCCTGAGAAGCTGAGTGTTAAACTTCCTTGCAGGGCAGAAGATGAGGGCAAAATAGAAGGCACAGTTTCAGAGTATGGAAAGTGTTCTTCTCTGACAAAAGGCCTTGTGGTTTATCTGGTAGGACACAGAGGGCCAGTTGGAATGGGTGTGTGTGAAACGCAGCCAGCTTAGCTTTTCTGACAGTGACTCTGGGCGGGTTGCAAAGAGACAAGGTGGTCAGGGCCTGGGCAATGGCCAGAAGCTGAGCAGTGACGAAGGCCTGAAGAGGAGGGCAGGCACCCTAGAAACGCTTGGGAGGTAGAGCATAAGGTAGATGGAAAAAGCTAACAGGAAGAAAGTCATCATCTCATGAGGAAAGACAAGTCGGTTTGGAACGGGTGTGTCCAAGTGTCTATACCTGTGTGTGGCAAGGTAGAGCTGTCCAGAAGGCAGTTCTATTTCAAATTAAAGGCAGATACAGTGAACAGATAAAAGGGCCAAGGATGACCCATCAGGGAACCCTAATGTTGAAACGGCAGTGATTCTGCAGGTGATCTGCCTGAACTGCTGTGCGTCTTTAAAATATCCTGGACACAGGCACGGCTGGAAATCTCTCTTAGTCTTGACTGAATAGCCAGCCTTTCAAATGAGGCAGAAATAAAAACATCACCCCAGAGACTGAGATCCATCAAAACTTTCTATACCCAAGGAAACCCAAGACCTGTGTGGGCTGGGCTAGCAGCCTGTGGAGATCCTGGAGAGGGGATTCCTCTGCCTGAAAGCACTAGCTGAGCTTTAAGAGTCTCTGGTTTTAATTAGATAAATAAATTATGATACACTCATACAATGCAACTCACTGCAGCCTTTAAAAAGAATGAGGCAGATCTATATGTACTGACATAAACAGATACCTCAGATATATGGTTAAATGAATATAGAAGTATATGCCTGCACACGTACATACATGCACACACACACATGCATAAATGTAAGACTTGGAAAAATGTATGCCAGACTGTTACAGAGATTGGAAAGTGGTACAAAGTACTTTCACTCTCAAAGTTCTACGCATCAAGAAACACAGGTATTTATTTGTTTTGTACTGAGAACAAAACAGTGACAATAATGCAGTGAAGGTGACACAATTCTGCTATTTCTAACTGTCCAGGTCCCACTCCTGGGCTGTCACGTTCCCCAGAAATGGGCTCTGTGATGTCAGAGATGAATAGAGAAGGAAGAGGCGGGGTGATTTACTGAGGATGTTTGGTGGCGTTATGATCAGATGAGACGCCCAAACTATGATAATCAAGGGAACCACAAACACGAGCTAGGGAAATCATGTTAAGAATCAGAGAAAATGATGATGAGAATCAATACATGGAAACATGTCACAGATAGTCTGAATTCAGAAAGCAGAGAATGGAAAGGGAAGGTGAGAGCAGTAGGGTAAGCAGTTCGAGGTGGGACGGGGTTATTGAGACCCAGGAGCCTGGTATCCTGTGGAGCTATGTGCTTTCAGTACAGGATTGATGGCTTAAAACAGCAGTGAGGACCAGACCCAAAGGCACATCAGTAATATTACAAATGGGGCAAACCCCAGCCTGAGTGGGCAGTTAGAGGAACCCAGCGATTGGGAGGTAGTAGCTGCCTCAAGAAATCAGCCAGAACTTAGATGTGGATAGAACCCTTGGTCTGCCAAGCAAACCAGCAAACAAAACTCTTTCCCTGTGGCATCTGGTTGCATTCTTACTGCAGGTTCTTCTTTGCGGAACACAAGAAACAGGCAGAGAGCCAGCTTCACAGTCTCCAGTCCCAATCAATTCTGAAGTTGTCACACCACTGCCCCATTTCCCCTTAGTGAAATCAATCACCGACATCCCAGGTAGAACCTTGGTTTCCAAGTCCTGGTATCCCCTGCCTCCTGGTAGTAAATGAGCCTGGATTTGCATGCACTGCTGCTATGCCCAGAATGCCCAGCAACTAGCATGTAACACAATAAAAAATGTTCTGCTCCAGACAAGTAAATTAGGCCGACTGATGAACAATTTTTCTTGAGAAGATTTGCTTACATAAACCTAATAAACCAAGCCCTGAAAAGTCTCTTCCTATCAGCCTTGGGATAGCGCTGGCTAGAGAGATAGGAAGTAGGTGATTGAGAATCTCTTCCTTTTAAAGAAATGGAGGAAAGGGGGATTTTAGTGAGAAGAATTTGGACCTACTGGGGCTGTGAGTGCAGCCCCTCTGCCCAGCCAGACCTTCATAAACAACATGTCTCCTTCCTTTTCTTTTCTACATACCTGGAACTGACGATGAGGCCTAGAAGCCCCAGTCCAAGCTATTAATTAATTAATTAATTAAAAGTCAAGCTTGAAATATTTTCCCCCAAGCCCCAAGACCATATTGCAAAGATCTCTGGGAACAAAAAGAGCCTATTTGATAATAAAAAAAAGTGTCCCCACGAGATAGAGCAGCCACGGGCACCGGACATGAGAGTTGAGGACCAGGTGCCTAAAGGTCTGCTCAAGGCAACATAGCCCCAGTGGACCTCTCAGACCAGACATAAAGAATGCAGGCAGGGGGGCATTTATGAGACCCACTTGGGACTGGGATTAGGGTGAGGTGAGTGGCGCATTCATTCTGGGTGCAAAATTTAAGGGAGCACCAAGCAAAATTCAATGCTATAATTAATACAAAAAGTCAAAACAAATGCAAAACAATCCATGATGTGCAATGTATCCAAATTTTAAAGAAAGACAGGATCTGACCCTGTATTTGCACAATTTACATTACTCAGCTCACCCTTACCCCAGCCCTTTTGCTCTGTATTTAGCAAAAGGAAAAAAGAAAATCCTTTTGACTCAGCAATCCCCCTGCCCCAGGTCTAAATCCAACAGAAATGCATAGATAACAGTTTCACCAAAAGACACATATGGGAACTTTATAGCAGCACCATTCCATAGCCCCAAAGCATAAATGACTACAATGTCCATCAATCATGAAAAGGTTAAGTAAATTGTAGTCTACTCATACAACTGCCAGTCAGCAAGAAAAAATCAACTATTGCTACATGCAACATGCAGTGAATCTCATCAACATACTGATGGGTGAAAGAGGCCAGACCCAAAAGGGAACATTCTTTGAGTCCATTTACATAAAATACAAAAAACTGGTGATATTATTCTTTGGTGTTAGAAGTTAAGAGATATATGGAACGATACTAGGAGGTTGTGACTGGGAGGGCTGTGAAGAGGGTCTGCAGAACTGGTTATGATCTATATCTTAACATAGGTGCTAGTTACATGGACGTTTTCTTTTCTTTTTCTTTCTTTTTCTTTTTTGGAGGCAGAGACTCACTCTGTCATCCAGACAGAGTGCAATGGCACAACCTCAACTCACTACAACCTCC
The DNA here is from genome assembly GCF_047675955.1 of Chlorocebus sabaeus. NCBI lineage: Eukaryota > Metazoa > Chordata > Mammalia > Primates > Cercopithecidae > Chlorocebus > Chlorocebus sabaeus. The sequence continues at coordinate 76,154,451 of NC_132908.1, forward strand.
ATCTCGAGGGTTCAAGCAATTCTCCTGCTTCAGCCTCCTGAGTAGTTGGGATTACAGGTATGTGCTACCATGCCCAGCTAATCTTTTTTTTTTCTTGCTCTGTCACCCAGGCTGGAGTGCAGTGGCATGACCTTGACTCATTGCAACCTTTGCCTTTCGGATTCAAGCAATTCTCTGCCTCAGCCTCCTGAGTAGCTGGGATTACAGGTGCCCACCACCACGCCCAGCTAATTTTTGTATTTTTAGTAGAGATGGGGGTTTCACTATCTTGGCCAGGTTGGTCTTGAACTCCTGACCTCATGATCCACCCACCTCGGCCTCCGAAAGTGCTGGGATTACAGGCATGAACCACCGTGCCTGGTCTTTTTTCATATTTTTAATAGAGACAAGTTTTACCATGTTGGCCAGGCTGGTGTTGGACTCCTGATTTCAAGTGATTTGCCTGCTTCGGCCTCCTAAGTGCTGGGATTACAGGCGTGAGTCACTGTGCCCAGACTTGGTTACATGGAAGTTTTCACAAAATGAAAATCCATTGACCTGTAGTCTTTTATTTCATTAAGAAGACAAAAGATTGGATAAAAGGGCGGAGCTAATGACAGCCACCTCAGCTTACATTATGAGTATTTGCATTATGAGTATCATGGCAACATTTTATTTGTGGTGGCCTGGAAAGAAGACATCAATACTTCCTGAGAAAACAAGTTCCAAGGAAAGACTTTGCTTCCCCCAAAGCCTTATCAAGAGCAAAGACCTGCCCCTTAGTTTCTATTCTTTGTGGATGTGTATTCATGAAATAGGAGGTTGGTCTTTTTTTGTTGTTTTTTTGTTTTTTTCCTGAGGGCTACAATCCCAGGTTATATCAGGATTTCCCTGAAAATCAGGCTCTTTCAAGAAGCCCACGATTTACGATCCTTGGGTCATTTCCATGGTGACAGCAAATGTGAAATCCCTCCACTGCTATTTCCAAAGCCTTCTATCATGTTTAGCCTAGCCAGGAATCCAGAGCTGTTGAACACAGTTGTGTTGGTTTTCCACTGCTGCCATAACAAATAACCACGAACTTCATGGTGAAAAGCAACACGGATTTATTATATTGTAGTTCCAGAGGTCAGAAGTCCATTATGACTCTCATGAAATGAACACTGGGGGAGGAGCAAGCTGTGTTTCTTCCTGGAGGCACTGGGGAAGAATCGGGTTTGCCCATTCATGGGGTTGGCAGAATTTAGCTCCATGCAGTTGTAGGACTGAGGTCTGGGTTTCCTTGCTGACTGTCAGCAGGAGTGGCTCTCTGCTCCCAGAGGCCTCTCTCTTCTCCTTGTACAAAGCTTCCTATATATTTCAGAAGCACCCACGGGGAGTCAAATTATTCTCAAGCTTCCATCTCTGGGACCACACCCAGGACAGTTTCTCCACTTTTAAAGACTCACGTGATCCGATTGTATCCCCACCCCAGATAATCCAGGATAATCTCCCACCTCAAGGTCTATAACCTCAATCACATCAGCAATGTTCCTAGGGGAAAAAAACCCACTATTTTTCTATATAGTACGCACACCACACTTCTGACACCAAATGTGTGGGAGTTTTCCCACACTAACCAATCCTCTAATTCTCAGCAGATACTGACTGAGCATCCCGATAACCGCCTGGAGTTATGCAGATCCCACAGACGAAGGGCTCAGTCTCATTTCAGACATCAGTCATAAGTCTAGGCCTCTGGTACATCTGACAAACTCGCTATAAATTTGGGGTTCCCAAGACTCCCTCCTTGGGTTCTATAATTTGCTAGAACAGCTCACAAAAAGTCAGAGAAACATTTACTTACATTCACCAGTTTATTATAAAGGGTACAACTTAGGAACAGCCAAATGCAAGCAATGCATAGGGAGAGGTATGGAGCTTCCATTTTCCTCTCCAGGTGTGTCACCCCCCAGACACCCTGGTTTGTTCACCAACCTAGAAGTTCTCTAAACCAGGTAGTTTACAGTTTTTATAGAGGCTCTATTAGGTAGGCATGATTTGTTAAATCATTGGTCATTGGTGATAGAATAGCAAAAGATGTGGCCAAACTCGGTGGCTCATGCCTGTAATCCCAGCACTTTGGGAGGCCAAGGCAAGAGGATTGCTTGAAACCAGCAGTTGGAGACCAGCCTAGATAACAGAGTGAGACCCCATCCCCCCCCAAAATTTTTTTTTTAAATGGGGCATAGTGTCTTGCACCTGTAGTACCAGCTACTCAGGAAGCTGAGGTAGGAGGATCACTTGAGCCCAAGAAGTGAAGCCTGCAGTGAACCCTGATCACACCACCATACTCCAGACTAGGTGACAGAACTGTCTTAAAAATAAATAAAAGATGCTCACCTTACTTCTATCACTCAGGAAATTCTGAGAGTTTTAGAAGCTCTCATGCTAGAAACCAGGGTCATAGACCACATATATGTTTCTTCTTATGCCACAGTTTCTTTTTGCCAGGTAAGGTAACATATTCACAGGTTCCTGAGATTAGGGCATGAATATTATTCTGCCTGCCACAACTGTTAAAATGAATCTTTTCTCCTCATTTTTATACTATCTCAGAATTTTGGTGCTCAAAATTATCCAGCTTCTCTTGTACTGATGAAGAAAAAGAATTAAGACATGCATGGGACTTCTGCAAGGAGCAGAAACAGTCTCTACATTGGTCCATTCATTCAACAAATATTTGAGCACCAGCCACATGTCAAGCTTAGTTCTGGGCACCATGGACATAGGGAAGAACAAATCAGAAATATCTCTGCCTTTATGGAGTTTCTATTATAGCATGATAGAGATAACGCACACACAAAACAATTAAATAAATGACTTGATAGGCAGTTTCTAAAATGACTCCAGCAGATTTTCCCTGGATCCTTCCATGGTTGAGACATGAGATAAACACAGTTTTGTCCACCATTTTTCTTGCAGCCTTGTGCAAGACCCTGAGCTAGGGAGCTAGCTAAGCCACGCTCAAGTTCCTGACCCACAAACATTATGAGATAAAAATGTTGCTATTTTAAAGCCACTAAGTGTAGGAGTATTTGTTATGCAGCGGTAGCTAACTAGTACATGTGTCATGTCAGACGGAAATAAGTCTTAATTTAAAAAAAATAGAGCAAAGAAAGAGAACAGGGAATTCCAGAGAAGAGTTCGGTTGCATTTGGGAAAAGGGTCATTTGGGAAGATTCCAGATGGTATCGTAACAAACAAAAGACTCAAAAAGGGCTTCTAGGCAGCCATCATATCAGAGTAGGGTGAGGTTTTCTGGCATTGACTAGCAAAATCAGCAGGCTTAGAACTGTTGTACACAGTGAGTTTCAAAGACACAACCTAAATTCTTTTACTGTACTTTATTACTCTCCCTGCATGACACTCCTCAGGTTCTGTTATCACAGCTGCTACTAGAAATTCCCTGAGTTTTATTAACAGAGCAGCTTCTTGCTGTGGTATTATGTAACATACCTCGGATATCTGCCTTCATCTATATAAATCAAGAATTCCATATGGATATAGTTTTCAAAGGAGGGAGTTCACATAAGGAAGTTCTTCTCTTCAAAATGCAGATGGCAGGATCTAGAGATGCTTCAAATGCAAGCACATTTAATAAACAATGGGGCTATGAAAATAAACACACCAGTGGAAAGAGAAGCTGAGCTTGCCCATGACATCTAGTGTTGTTCAAATATGCAAATTCATCTCTATAGCAAAGTATGTTTTGATTTTCTAGAATCTGATCATCCAGTCATGACAAATCCCTCTGATTATTTTTTTTTCCTTGCAAGTTACAATTTAAGGTTCTACACAGTAGCAGTGGGCCTGAGAATATTGGTTGATGTAATTCTTGGTCTTGGTTGAGGCAGAAACTTAAGTGAGTGTAACGATTTATATGATCAAATAAAAGCTTCTGAATAATAATAATAATAAAAACATCTTTTCTCCATCTCCCAACTCTCTTAAGTCATTCAGTGCCTCCACCAAAATGCAATGCCAGTGACTGTGTTGAAACAGCTTAAATGGTGGCACATAAATTCTCACCCTTTTACAAAGGAAGTTTCAGAAATTTGCAAAGGATTAATTGACCTCTCCCTGCCTCCGAATCCTCATATTTAAAACAAGCAATAATATGGAAGAAGAAAAGCCTTATTGTAAGGCTGTCTTCACTGCTATAGGTAGGTATTGGCCTCCCCTTAGAAGGCACCCTTTTCTACCAGGATAGATCAGATGCTGCCATGTATGCCCCTCAACTCTCCTCACCCCGCTCCACCTGCCTGCTTCCTCTGCCCCTGTTAGCTGTGAGTGCCTCCCAGGAGACCCAGCAGTGCTGCTATGTACAGTTGTGCTGGCTGTGCACTGCCCAAGGTCACTGGCCTAGGAAATAAACTAGGCCTATACTGAGCTCTTTTTTAATTTGCCATGCCACAAACTCTGTCAGAAGAAAGGGATGCTTTTATTTAATTCACCTCACAGGCCTCATGTGGGTCTACAGTGACCTCAAGATGAGGAATCTGGTGAGGTCTAGACCCATGGGTTCATCCTGGTCATGGTTTCAACCCCAGCACCAGGCACAATCCTTGGCATATAATGAACACTCAATAAATGCATAGTCATGAATTGCTGAATGGATTAATGAAATAATTGGAAGAGACAAAGAAGCAGAAAAGAGGAATCCTCCAAATTTTCCCCAGCAAATTGGAGAAAGCTCAGACTGTGGTGGATACGGCACCCCTGAATCCTGTGATGCCTTGCTCACCTATCTGTTTTTTGTTTCCTGTTGACTCACGTATTTCACCAGTCTTCTAGCATAACCTCTTCTCTGAGCTCTCCCAGTTCTAGAGACCAGAAGACACCACTCTTGAGAGTAACAAGATATGCACAGAGATTATAAAACTAAAGGGAGGGGAGCTGAAGAAGGTATGACTTTCCATTCCCTCCTGCCCTTGCACCCAGATGAAATCAGCAGGACTGCTCATCTGTGGGAATGTTTTGCAGAAATCATCATTAAACTGGCTTACTGAGGTGCGGACAGGCAGAAAGGAAGTCGTGGTGTCTTAACTCCAGTACTTGGGCACATTTGCTAAGTATAACCATAGATTATAACAACTTAGATCAAGAGGCAGCAAACTTTATTTGTAAAGGGCCATGTGGTCTCCATTGTAACTTCTCAGCTCTGGTCATTGTAGCAGGTCAGCAGCCATAGACAGTGTGTCAATGAGTGGGTATGGCTGGTTCCAACACCACCTTACTTATGGACACTAAAATTTAAATTTCATACAATTTGTACATGTGATGAAGAAATATCCTTATAGGAAATTTGTTTTCAACAATTTAAAAATGCAAAAGCCATTCTTAGCTTATAGGCAATGGGAAAACAGGCTTCAGGCTAGCTTTGGCCCGTGGGCTTCACTTTGCCTGCTTAGATGGTGCTTACCTGGTGCCCAGCATTGTGCCAAGGGCTTGGTCGTTTACAACTCACACCAGCCCCTTGAGGTGGAGGCTATTAGTACCCCCATTTAGCATATAGGGACAGAAACAGAAAGGTTAAGTATCTAGCTGAAGTTCATGTGCCTGGTTAGTGGAAGAGCTGGGATTCAAACCCATGAGTTTGTCTCCAGATCCCTTGTATATAACATAACCTATACACTACCTTAGCCCAGTATGCAAGTGCTTTCTTCTCTTACAACCCTTGGAAGTTAAGAATACTCTACTAATTTGCTTATTCATTTCTTTGATCCATCCATTCATAAAGCCTCTCCTCAGGTATGGAGTATACAGAGACACTTCGGCACCATCCCTGACTCTTAGGATAGTCTAGTGGGCAAGCAGATGTGTATTATGGAAAGATATTTCCAAGATTCTCCACTGGATTTTTTAAGCCTTTTTAGAGAGAAGAGTAGGAAGCACTCCCCAGATAGACAAGGTAGCACAGACATTTCAGGGGGATTATCAATCAGAGGCACAGAAGTATTTCACAGCTCTACTTGAAGCCTACTTGCAATCTCCAATGTATTAGTCACCTTTGCTACAGTAACAAGCACCCCCAGATCTCTGTGAAGTATGACAGCAAGCATCTATTGCTAGCACCCTCATTTGTGGCTGGGCTGCATCAGCTGTGCTCCAAGCTGCAGGTCAAGTTGGATCTGTTCCTTTTGGTTCTCACGCTCATCACAGAATGAAGGAGTAAGTACCACCTGGGACACAGTCATTTCATGGCAAGGTGGCAGGACTGAGCAGAGATGTATGGACTCTCAACGACAACTCCACCCTCCATAGGGAGAGGCACTGCAAAAGCACATGGCATAGAAGCTGTAGTAGTGGAATGGTGGATTCCTGCTAGGGTCTGAATGTTCATGTTCCCCTAAAATTCATATGTTGAAATTTAATCACCAATGTGATGGTATTAAGAGGTAGAGATTTGAAAGGTGATAAAGTCATGAGAATGGGGTCATCATGAATGGGGTTAGTGCCTTTATAGAAAGAGGCCCCAAAGAGCTGCCTTGTCCCTTCCACCATATGAAGATAACAGCTAGAAGACACCATCTATGAACTAGGAAGTGGACCCTAACCAGACACCAAATGGGCTGGCACCTTGATTATCGACTTGCCAGCTTCAGAACTGTGAGAAATAAATTTCTATTGTTTATAAGCTACCCAATATTCTGTTTTAGTAGACTCAAAAGACAAAGACACTTCCCCAAAAAGATACATCCATGAATATTACCTTATAGGGCAACATTTGTGATTTAGTTACAGATCTGGAGGAGTTTGCCCTGGATTATTCTGGTTGACCATAAATGCAGTCGTATCTATTATTGTAAGAAAGAGGCAGAGAGAGTTTAAGGGCAGACACATAAAGAAGGTCATATGAAGACAGTAGAGAGAGATGCAGCAGCAAGCCAAGGAATGCCAAAAAAACTGGAAGAGACAAGGACCGGACCTTTGCCCAGAGCCTCCAGAAGAACCATGACCCTGCTGACACCTCAGTTTCAGACTTCTGGCCTCCAGGACTTTGAGAGAATAAATTACTCTTGGCTTAGGTCACCCAGTTTGTAGTATTTTGTTACAACAGCCACCAGAAATTAATGCAGCAGCTAAATCTGAGAGAGAGAGAGAGAGAGAGAGAGAGAGAGAGAGAGAGAGAGAGAGAGAGAGAGAGAGAGAGAGAAAGGAACAGTGAACAATAATACCATCTGCCATCGCCACTAACATTCTTCATGGAATGGTGCTATACTGTTGCCTACTAGGTGGTATATCCTCTTTGGGGTTAGACGAACCTCTGTCTGCACAACAGCCTTCCAGGTTGTGGTAACCTAGACACAAGTCTCCACAAGACCTCTGTCTGCAGAAGGGCAGACGACCATGTGTCACACCCCAGTAGTTGCTTGTCATGAAACCTCCTCTGTCTCCAGCCATCCTACTCCTTCTTCTAAGGCACGATTTCTTCATACCAGAGTACAGATTATGAGCCTGACTGGTCTCGCCCAGAGGCTGTGTGGCTCTAGGCAGAAAAAGTACCCAAAGTTCTCTTCATCTAATCTCTCCATGGCTCAGAGTATGCTCCCTGGGAAGCACTCTAGGACTTGTCTCTGGGAAAAGTACATTGCATCAGCATTACAGTGATTTTTTTACGAAAAGAGTGAAAAATAGGGCCAGTAGGGATGCAGACTGACTTCCTGCTGGAAACTTTAGGACTCACAGAGGCATATACCTCTCACTCACCGGATAAGACATGTAGCTAGACCTTTTCAGAGACTGTCTGGAAGAATCTTGACTGCTGACTCAAAATACTGCGAGCCCAGTTTCTCTATTACGGAAAGTTCATTGCCATAATTTCTGGTGTTGCTATATCCTGATCATAGGCTGGCTCTTATTTCTCTAAGTAGAAAAGATCTGACCCAATGCAAGTGCATTTGTTGCCTAGGGCTTCCATAAAGGGAGCCCGTAACAGGTGGGTTACATCAACAAAAATGTATTCCCTCCCAGTTCTAGAAGTCCTAAATCAAGGTGTCACCACACTCCCTCTGGAGACCCTGAGAAATCGCCCCAAGCATTTGTCCTAGCTTCTGGTGACTGCCAGCAATGCTTGGCGTTCTTTGGGTTCTGTCTACAACATCCAGCATCTGCCTTCTTGAAGGGTTGTCATGTCCTTCTTTTCTCTCTGTGTTTGTCTTTGTGTTCGCTCCTCTTCTCGCAAGGGCACCAGCCATTGGATTTAGGATCCACCCAAAACCAGTATAACCTCACCTGAATTAATTATATCTGCAATAACCTTATTTCCAAATAAGTTCACATTCTGGGGTTCTGGGTGGACATAAATTCTGGGGGGACACCAGTCAAGCCACCAGAACAGGCAACAGGTCTTTTCTGCCTTTCCATTGGCAGTGAATCTAGTAGAAGTCTTTATTTCATGTCAAAATGCAGGAGGCCACATTGCATTCAAAGTGTAAGTTACATTTTCCTAATTGGTAAATTCGTACTACACAAATCTCACAGAGACACCCTGATCCCCTAACTTCAGTGTTGATGCTGAAATTATGCTGAGTGTCAAAATTACATCAAACAACTGAAGTTATTTCTACCAGAAAAAATTTGATTATTTCACTTTGATTTACATGGCATTTTTTCCCCTCACCTAGAAAAGCTGACTTTGAAATCCCCTTCGGCATGGGACAATGAGAAGCAGGTTGTGTTTTAAATGGGAAAGAAAACTTCCATTATATTTGATATGTATTTTCTCTCCTTGATTTGAATGTTATAATTGGATTGGTGAGATATTTATTAGGAACTCTGTGTTTTCTCCCCCCAGTGGCTTGAAGGGCATCTCTTAATTTGCTACTCTCTTTGGACTTCTGAGAAGTGGCTGTGAGGTATTATTCCCAACAAAACTTATTTCTTTCAAACATTTATTTAAGGGTATCATTTTCTTAATAATTCTGAGGATAATTCAAAATGATTTTCACCACCGCTGCAATTTTTAACTTCAATGAATATGCATCATCTATTTCTCCCAGCCGAGTCCCCTCTCTAGAGCCCCTTTCTGTGACAGCCAGAAGGACTGAGGAAGGTACATACAGCAGCAGGAGCATGGCTCCTGAGGCCTGGCTACTTTCATCAGCCTCACCATTGACTAGCTAAGCACAAGCCTGCTGGCCTCACGTTACCCATGGTTAAAATAAGAGCATCAGACTTAACAGGTTGCCTCAAAACTTTTAAAGCGTCTGTTTCGCCTACCTTTTAATCTTAAGAACAACATGAAAGACAGACTAAACACTCATCAGGCCAGGCATAGTGGGTCATGCCTATAACCCCAGAACTTTGGGAGGCTGAGGTAGGTGGGTGGCTTGAGGTCACAAATTCGAGACCAGTCTGGGCAATATGGCTAAACTCCATGTCTACAAAACATACAAAAATTAGCTGGGCGTGGTGGTGCACACCTGTAGTCCTAGCTACTCAGGAGGCTGGGGTGAGAGGATGGTCTGAGCCCAGGAGGTGAAGGTTGCAGTGAGCTGAGATTGCACCACTGCACTCCAGCCTAGATAATAGAGTTAGACCTTGTCTCAAAAACAAAACAAAACAAAACATATATATATATGTAAAATAAAAAAAGACTCATTAGCTCAAGGAGGGGTTGCCTGTGGAGAGTGGTAGGGGATTAATTGTAAAGAAATCCAAGGGAACTCTGTAGGGTCATGGAAAGATTCTTTATCTTTTTTGACGTGGTGCTTACATGGGGTAAATTCATCAAACTGTACACTAAAGCTACACACATCCTAGTATATATAATTAGGGCTCAATAATGCTGATTAAAAAGCTATCTGCTTTTATCACAGGAATTGGGTCAAAGTATGTAAAAACCAGTAAACTACCTAACATTCTCAAGTACTAGCATTGCAGGAGAGCCTGGGGGTTCAAATTCAAGATATTAAGTTGCTAAGAAGGGCAGTTTAGTTTAGCAGCTGAGCACAAGTTCAGAAGTCCAATATTTCTGAATTTGAAAGAAGAATACGCAAGATTTTATTAAGTTCATCCTTTGTTTCTCTTTGCTCAACAACCACCTTGTTTCTATTTTATTCACTCACTCAACAGGTTTTTATTGAGTGTCTACACTGCTCCAGAAATGAAGCTAAGTAGTTAAATCCCATGATATACTAGCCACAACCACAAAGCAACTGTCATTTAGATAAGTTAAAAATTTTATTTAAAAGCACTTACTTTTTCTAAGAGCTTTATAAAAATTTTGATAATTAAAAAAGTTTACTACAAAATTAAAGGACGTATAATTCTTAAAGACTGAGAACTTAAGCCACTATGATCCCCAGTTTAAAATCTCTTCTCTTTCTTTTGAGACACATCTTTCTTTTGATCATTTTTGTGGATTTCACTGTGGCTGGATTCTCTGACTGTGCTCTCCAGAGTGTGAACTCATGTTCATCTTTGCCTACGGAGGAACTGCATTGCTTTGTTTTCTTGGACAAGAGAAATCACATGAGTGTTCCTGCTTCCCTTTTCACTTTGGTCACCTGGAAGCTCACAACTAATTGTGTGGCCCAATCAGAGCAACTGCGTTGAATTGTTTGGTCCGTGCTTCTGCCTTATGGTTACTCCCTAGTCTTGACCTTCTTTTATAATATTCCATTCCATCATTATCTTATTTTTACATTTTTGGTAATTTCTTAAGCATTGATTTGCCACTATATCCTATAAACCATTTATGGAATTAGGCAAAATATTAATAAATAAAACTATTAAATCCATAATTTCTGCCTCTAACATGTTAACTGTTACATTGCAGGGGCTCGGTAAATATCCTCAAATTTCTCCCATCCTCACAGTTTTCAAGAAAGGATAAGTTCTTCCACTCATGCTCTTTTAAATACTGCCTATCAGAGGGTGTTACCTAAAATTAAATATTCAGATGTGATTTTCAACTTCTGTTTGGGCCATCTTGACTTGGCTGTTATGCCGTAGCCTGAGTTTAGATACACTCAAGCCGAGATATTTGAAACTATTTTCAGAAAGAAGGAAAACCAAACTAAAATGCCTAATAGGAGTCATCCAGTTCCCCTCCCCTTTTGTCTCTTATAGCTGACAGCCTCCACCTGACACCCACTACCTCTCCCCACCACTCAGATAAGCATGATATAACAGAAGGAGCTCAGGCTTTGGAGCTATGAGATTGAATTCTGGTTCAGATTCTTATAGCTGCAGAACTTGGACAAGTTACTAACTTCTTTGAGCTTTTGCTTTCTTATTTTGAAGACAAAAACAAGTATCTTATTGGGATTGCTGTGAAGATTAGGTGGGAATCCCATGTAACATAATGTGTAGCACGGAACAATTACCCAATAAATCTTACTTGAATGGATGGATGGATGGATGGATGGATGGATGGATGGATGGAGAAATGGATGTATGGATAAATGGATGGAGGATGGAGGATGGATGGGTGAATGGATGGATAAATAAATGAATATATGTTTGATGGATGGATGATGGATAGATGGACGGATGAGTGGATGATGGATGGATAAAAAATGAAACTATGTCTTCAAACCTGGTAATCTCATACGCTGGAGTCAAGAAGCTGTTCTCTGTATTTTCTTGCCAGAGTTTGAAGAGGACAATATACATTTTCCTCATCTCCTTTCCTTTGACTACGGGACTATGACTTCTATGAATGCCTTGTATGAACACACATTCACACACACACACACACACACACAGTGTGGAGTTACTGTTCTCTTTCTCAGGGGTGTGTCCGATTCTGTCTGGGGGTTGCCACATTTGCCCTCTTGAAGTACGATAATCTGCAAGTATTTATAGCATTTTTTACATTTTAGAAAAACAAAACCCTAAGGATGACTGAGAAGGGCGTTGTCTTCAGCTATGTTTTCAAACACAGATCTTACCTACAAGGTAAGTTGTTTTATTAACTAATTTTCAAACTAAAAATTCCAAGTAGGAGGAAAACAGGTGGAAGATATTGCTGCTTCACAAAATTTTGTAAAGCAATGACATTTTTCTTTTCTGAAAAACAGCCAAAAAAAACGCAATTCAAAGTGTAATCTGGAAATCCGGATTATGGATGTCGTTCCCTGCCCCAGTGTTCCTCTCCAGAGCGAGGGGGCAACTAAGTAACAAGGGCTTTTCTATTGCAAGGCGACAGTTCGAAGGGTTTTGTATATTTTGTGAGGCTGGTTTGTCCTTGTCCTTCAGTCACGGGAGAGGGGGGAAGTTTGTCAAAGGAGGAAGATTGAAATTTATAAAAAGGCCACAGAAAAGGGGACCCGTTGTTCCTAGGGGAAGAGTCCTCTGATCACCAGCATGTCCGGAAGCTCTTGCTTCCTGTCCAAAGCATAGCACTAAGATAAACAGCCACTCCCACGGCACAGGGACCGGAGACAGTAAAGACCTTAGGGCCTGAGGGGTGCATCACTGAGGGAGCCATGACTGGTCTCTGGGCCTGATGGTAAACCAGGGCTGTTAAGTGTTGCCAAGGTTGCCAGTAAGACAAATAAGGTGAGGCCACTGGGGTCTACGTCTTACATTCCTGTGGCCTAATGATCCCTTGGAGGGCTGGAAGGCCTCAGGCCAGGAGGCCGTGGGGATAGGGAGCTGGGGATAAAAATGCACTCATGAGGAAAGAAGCAAGAGATATTCACGTGGCAGTGACTGGAATGTGGGAGAACTTGGGCCATGACAGACAAAATCTGCACACCCTACACAAAAAACGAATGATAGAAGGAAGAGAAATGAAAAGAGAAAGAAAGAAAGAAGATAGAGAAGGAGCAAATGAAGAGAAGGGAAAAGGAGAAAGGGAGGAAAGAGGAGGAAAAGAAGAGGGAGGAGAAGTCATCATTTTTTCCTAGGCTACAAGGAAGGATGTCTCTCCTGCTAAGCAGTATAATTTGATCCTCCAGAGTGAAAAATGCAGTAAGAAAGAGATTTCTTGGAGTTGGATTAATGATAGTCTAAAGATATAAAATCGACTGAATATTTACTCTGTAACCAGCTACTGTCCTAATACCTTTCTTTGCATTCCATTTCCAGGACATACGTCTGAAATGGATGCCTTCTGTAGCCTCATTTTCATGCTAAGGAAGCTGAGGCTCAGCAAAGTCCAAGGCCTTGGGTTCTTTTGCCTGTGAGTTTTTTATTTCCTGGGGGAAGGACTCAGGTTTGAACAGAGAGCGGCTCGACCTCAGAGTCTGTGCCCATGACCAGTATCTCTTAGCGTCTTTGACAAGCAAAGCAGCAGCTGAAGATCCACAACCCAGCACCCATAAAGGGTGAGGCTCTTCTGCATGGGAACTGGAACCACGCATCGCAGAAAGAATGTGGGGAAGACCTGAAACCAGGGCTGGTAGATAAAAAGGAGGACGGTGAAGTGTGGGACCAAGAAGAGGGGCCAGAGAGGAGGGCCAGGATGAGGACCCAGAGGCCGTATTTCACCTTTCAAGGGAGGGGCTGGATGGAACTGTGTTGAGGCAACACTCATGCTGTGTACCTGGAGCACCTAGAGGGGTATGGGTCTGTGTGAGCTCTTCAGGGTCTCATTGGGCGATGAAACAGCAAGGGAACCAATGATGCTGCCACTGAAGGAGTGAAGAAGAGAGATGGGGAGGAGACCCGGGATGTGGCCAGATCAGAAAGAACCCCACAGGCGATGATAAGAAATTTAGATTTTATTTTCAGCAGTATTGGACATAAATAAGGGTTGAAACCAAAGAAATGCCAGCATTGGACTTAGAGGGGTGTATAGAAACTCTTGGGTACTTTGTACTCAGTCCTTCCGTAAACCTAAGATTGCTCTAATAAATAAAATATAGAATAATATCTTTCTTCCTATCTGTTGACCTCTGCTGTTTGTGTGTACCACTAGTTTTATTTAAAAAATAAAACTACATGTTTAATTAACTTCTCTGCATCCTTTTTTTTTTTTTTTTTTCTTGAAGACAGAGTCTGTCTCTGTCACCCAGGCTGGAGTTCAGTGGCATGATCTTGGCTCACTGCAAGCTCCACCTCCCGGGTTCACGCCATTCTCCTGCCTCAGCCTCCCGAGTAGCTGGGACTACAGGCGCCCACCACCATGCCCTGCTACTTTTTTTGTACTTTTTTAGTAGAGACGGGGTTTCATCGTGTTAGCCAGGATGATCTCGATATCCTGACCTCGTGATTCGCCCGCCTCAGCCTCCCAAAGTGCTGGGATTACAGGCGTGAGCCACGCCCGACCCTTGCATCTTACTTTTCTACTCAACAATATGTTTGGGAAATCTCTGTAAGTCAACTGATAAGCATGTAAGTCACGGCAATAAGAGTTGCCAAATACCCCATTTTCTTTAGTACGCATAAGCGTTTTCTTCTGTTGGGGTTTCTATGCGTCCATTATGAACATATATAAAATACCTAATTGTTATTACCTAAAAGTATTAGACTTGGGTTTCATGAAAACCTCATTCTTTTTAAGTGAGAGAAAGGGTCTACTTGGTGATGGCCGCAGTCCTATAGTATGAGAGGATGGTGGATCAGAGCAGAGCAGGAGAGACGGACATGAGGACTAGATCTGCAGCAGAAAAAAGGGCTGGAAGAGCAGAGTCTCCACCATGGGGAAGGAAGAAGGCGCAGCATGGGAGCAACGCTTGGAAGGAGTGGGGAGTCATTCAGTGCCAGTCCTGAGCCACTGTGCAGGGGATAATTCTGCCCTTTCAGATCCACTGTGCTCCCTTGCTCAAATCCTCCTCACCCAGGGAGGCCGCTGTGGTGTCTGGACTGGCTGAGCAACTCTCAGGCCTTCTGGCTTCTTGTTGGACTTGGCCAATGGGGAGTGCTCGCAGGAGGTGGGCAGCAGAGTGAAACTGGGTATTCATTTCCCTGACTCCCTCCCTCTCTGTGGGGTCTCCACTGAACTGCTTTCTCCATGGGCCTCTCTCCTCCTGGGTGGAGGTCACTTCTTCCTAGCCTTGCCCCTTCATGCCTAGAATGTAGCAACTCCTGCTGTTGCCAGTCCCAGGGCGCTGCTCGCAGTACTGCCTCTGCTTCCCTCTCCAGTGAGTTCTTTGAGCTTGTTCTGCACACAAAGGCTCCTCAACTCTTCTGGCTGAATGTGCCCTTTCCAGCCAGGGCTCGGCAGCTGCCATCCCACCAGAGCCCACTTTCGTACCCTTTAGTGACTTAAAGTAAATTACATACAGCACAGACTACATAAAGCAAAATCTTGCACAAAAACCAAAAACTTGCACGGACCTCGAAAACATTATGGTAAGTGAAAGAAGACACACCAGAAAGAGTATGTCTTGTAGGTTTCCATTTATCTGAAATGTTGAGAAGAGGCAAATCCATAGAGACAGAAAGTAGATTAACAGTTGCCAAGGCTGGGGGAGAGGGAATGGGGCGTGACTCTTAACAGGTATGAGGCTTCCTTTGGAATGGGGGGAAATGTTTTGAAACTACACAGGAGTGATGGCTGCCTGACACCGAAAGTGCTAAACGCCAACAAATTGCGTACTTTAAACCAGATAATTATATGTTAAGTGAACTTCACTTCCGTTAAAAAATAATAACTAAAAATGATAGCTACTGTTGTAGCCTTGACATTTATGTCCCTATTTGTCCCCTTCGGGGCTTTTACCCCGGACACACATGGGTTACGCTGCTGAAGTTACTTGACTTTTTTGCTGCCTTGGTGAAACCATCTCCGAGGCGTGGTAGCAAACCCTTGGCGTTCTAAGCAGAAGCAGAATAAAAATAGGACTCCTCTTTACAAAGGGGAAGTGGAGACGTGAACCACGCTGGTCTCTAAGAAAACCCTCCAGGCCCTGGTTGTGACGGACAGCCCAGGGAGGAGGCGGCAGTGAGGGAGGAAGCCACAAGAAGCGGGGCACATTCCCCACATCCAGTCCTGGGAGGAGAAGCCTTTGTTCTTCCCTCTCTGCCGTCAGCTTTGGCCAGAAGAGCTCGAATGTTTACACAGCTTGGCTGGCAAGCATGTTGGCAGCGGGGCCCTTGCTGGATGGAACACGAGGCCCTGCTGGGGCTCTGAGACCAGCTCTGATGCGGACCTCTCCTGCCTCCCACCCGCCTTCCCATTCCTGGCTGGAGAGGGCCGGGTCTGGGCCAGCACAGGGCAGGAAAGACCTGGGGATATTGGCCAAGGCCTGCGTTACCTTGGCCTGAGTGTGTAATTCATTCGCAGTGGGGGCCCAGGGCCTGGCATGGCATTGCCTTGCCCTCATTTTCTCTTGGGATGTGCGCTTTTTTAGGTCTGGTTTTGATATCGCTCCACGGTCATCCACAAAAGCACCAAACTTATTTTGTTTCTTAGGCTCTGATGAGTCTTTTCTTATCAATGCCTCTTCTGTGTCTACTGGTGAGAATTGACTTGGCAGAGAGAGCCACATCCAGAATTCATGGAGCAACTGGGTTGAAAGAGAATGTCAGAAAACCCCAGGGAAGGGACTTGCAGCTGAAGGATAGGGGAGGGTATCCCGACTTTGCCATAGGAAGCAGGCAGTCTTCCTAAATCGCTTTGGATACGGCAGAACAGTGACAAAGTATCTGGAATCAGGTTTGTAAGAAGCTCTGCCATTTACTAGCTCGGTGATGGCAGGACAGCTACCGAACTTTATGCCTCAGTTTCTTCCTCCATAAAATGGCTATAACAACTGTGTTTATCCTCTGTATGGATTGGGAGTTAAATGCAAATATAATACTTAGAAGCACATTGGCCCACAGCAAAGAGCTCAATAAATATGAATGATTTTAACTGAACGTATCTTTGCCTCCTCTTGGCTTCTTCATTGCTCACATTTGGAAAATGAGGACACTAGAAGAGAGATTGTTTCTCGAGAATCCTCTAATTGTAAAGCTGTCTAATTCTGAGGTTTTAATAAGGTTTCCTAACTGGTCCTGGAGGTGTGTGGTATCTCCCCACAGTCTGGGGATTATCACCCCACCCTTCAGAACAGTCTCTGCTTCCTTCGAGGCATTCCGGGATGGAGGCACAGTTTGGGTTCCAGAATGGAAGCTTCTGTTTCATTTGCACTCACCTTTAAAGCAGCTGCTGATCAAAGGGACAATGGAAAGCCACCCTGGGTCTATTTGCTGTCATACCCGCAAGGCTTGTGACCTAAAAAGGCACACAATAGGGACAGCTTCATAGGCCTGTGACCTATGCCCTCAAAGTGGACATGGTACTGGTTAAGTCCCGTACACATCGAACGCTCTGCTGTAGCTGTCTTGACATTTTAATAATTTTTGAACAAGAAGCTCCACATTTTTATTTTGTGCTAGGCCCCACACATTGCATAGCTGGTCATTTCTGCATGCAGGTGCAGTCCCCAAGGTCACCACTGTCCAAGTGTGCATGTGTGTGTGTGTGTGTGGTTGGGACAGAGAGGGATTCTTTTGAATTTTAAGTTGCTATACATAAGGAGATGCCTCTATCAGCACTGTTTGCAGAAAAGAAGCCCAGTTAATTATGAGCGGCTTCCAAACCTGGCCCTCTGCACCTAGCAGATACAGTCAACCCCACAGCAGAGGCTGCTGGGAGGCCAGAAAGCAGCAAACGAGCTGACTCATGAGAATCTCCCCGTGCACAATGCAGGGTGGTGATTTTTCTCTGCCTTACTTCCGTGTCTCCTGCAGATGATGTATGAATTGCCTTATTTACCTTTTCCCTCCAAACCTTCTCCTTTATTATTTTTATTAATGTCACGCCAAACCCGAAAAGGAGTTTCCTTTTCAAAAAAAAAAAAAGGAAAAGAAAAGACACTCCCAACCCCCAACACCTCATTCTCATAGCCAAGAGATCATATTTTTTAAAATACTAGTATTTGTGTGTATGTGATGTAAGAGAGAGAAAAAGAGAGAGACAGAAATAGAGAGAGAGGGAATGTTTTACTTACAGGATAGTCCAAAATTTGAATATAAATAGTAAGAAATTCAGGTCTTTATTTCTGAAAAGGCCAGACTACCCAGGAAAGTTTTATCATCTTTATTGACAATACAAACATTGCTGCATTTAACAAATTTTAATTTCAAAAATAAGGGAAATATAGAAAGCATTTAGAGCTAGGAGAGAGATGTGTGCAGCATCACATGCACAAGAAGCGTGCTACTGGCTTCCCAGCAGCCTGATCCTGGCACTTACTGTCATAGGTATGATACATAGATCTCTGCCATTTATTGACTGCTCACCAAGCGGCATTCAGTAGCCCATTGGGTCTGTAAAACTTCCTATGAGATAGGTGAGTCCCAACTTACAGAGGATGAAACCGAGGCTTAGAGAAAATCAATAAAGTTGCCCAGGGTCACACATCTCACACTAGAACCAACATTGGAATTCAGCTCCATGTAGCTTCAGAGCTCATGGTCACAAGTTCTACATATTTACCTCTGCTTTGGTCTGTAAACATAAGCCACCTTGATTAGCTGCGGCAAAATACCAGCCACAGATTGACACTTGGTCGGACTGCTGCTCTGTTATATATTCAGCATCTCAGGGGACAGACTTGAGAAGTGATCTCTCTAACCTGTCACCCAGTGCATGAACTTCTTCTCCAGTATTCCCTGTTATGGATTCTTTTTGATTATTCCCTGTGACGGAGAACTCACTACCTGCAGAGAGAGCCTGCTTCATAATCCCACAGCTCTTTGAATGACAATGTCTGTCTGTAATTTGAAAAACAGATCTTTTGTCCTCTACCCTTAGATCTAAGCTAGAGGCACAAAGAACAGGTAAAGCTTCACCTTCAGTACAGATTCCCCAGGCCTCCCAGTCTCTTCATCTTAACACAGAGCCCCTTTCAATTTCTCAAACGTTTCTTCACAAAGCCGGTTTCTAGACCACTTTCAAGACAGCTCAGGGTACTGGTCTCTGGTTGAAGAAAATGAACCTTCCAGCTTTGCCCATCTGCACATGAGCTTTGGGGGTTGGGGGTCCACTCCTAGGCCAGTGGGGCAGTGGGTTCCACATTCCATAGAGCAGATGTGATCAAGGGCTCTTGAGGTGGAAAGAAAGCTTGAGTTTCAGAATCCAGACCCATCTCCAGGTGTCCTATTAGGGGATAAATGGTGGCTCCACCTGGATCCCCAGTTCACCATCTGAGCTGACTCTCTTCTGAGAGGAAACCTCCTTCTGCCTGGCAATTGGGGAGCTCATTATGAATCCTGGGAAGGTGAGGGTGTGCCGTTTACGAAAACAACTGTTTAATAGCTCCCAGACCATCCATATTCCAATGTGAAGAAAATAATGGTAAACACATAATAAAGAAACAGATGTGCCTGAGTCAGGTTTTGTGGCAGGAAAAAATGTGGGTTTGCTGGTATTGATTTCATTCTTCCAAGGGATGAGGATGGATGGAGGTGTGTTTCCAGGATGAGTCTGTCCGAACCCAGGGCCATGGGCGGCACAGCGCTGAGGGCATTCCACACGTACCTTTATAGGCACGCACATCCATCCAGGTGGCTGCGGATGTCAAGCTGCCTGAGAAGGGGCTGAGTTGTAACAGAAAGGTGCTGACTGCTCCTCAAGTCATGTGACCACAGAGCTAGCGTCTGCCCACAGGGAGCGCCTTTTCACTTTTTCCCACTGTACATAAAGTTGCCTGTAGGCGCCAGCAGCAATGCTGTGAGCATAAATGCACGTGTGCACGTGGGTGTGCAAGCTCACACTCTCACACTGGTCCTCACGAGGGTGGAGGATAGACCAGCACCCTACAGCCTGGGCGACAGCGCCTTGCTCCAGGCATCAACAGCCAGATACTGACTGTTCGACTCAGCAGTAGCTTCGAGGCAGCCTGTCGCAGTAGAAGGAACAGGTTTTAGTGCCACGGAAACATGATTTTGAATTCTGGTTCTGCAACTGATGAGCTATGTGGCCGAAAGCATGTCACAAAACCTCGCAGAGTGTCAAGTTCCCCAACTGGAGCATGAGAACAATGAAAGAGAATCACCTTATGGAGCTGTCATGAGGATTTGAGATAATAGATGTGCTAACTTCCTAAGCTGCTCCTGCAGCGTAGTAGACGGTCAATGAAACTGAGCATTTTGGAAGTTACTGTGCAATTGAAAGCAAATACATGGGAGGGAATCTAGCAAAGGGTTGTGAGCAGTGTTTCTGAAGTCACACAGCTTGAGAAAGGAATTCCAGTTTTACCTTTGACCGGTTGTGGGATCTCAGGCAAATTACTTAATCTCCCTGTCCCTCAGTTTCCTAATCTGTAAAATAGAAACAATAAGCTTGTTGAGCTTATTGAGCTCATGAGCTTGTTGTGGAGAATAAATGAAATACATAATTAAAAGCACTTAGCTGAGAACCTGGTGAGTAGGACACGTTCCATTTATACTAGCTAATAACACTGCTTTTCCAACCCAGTGAAGTCTCTTCCACCAGGCAGGCTGTGTCCCATGCAAACTTTCCTGGATGTGAAAACTCCAGTCTTTTCGGCACTGAATATCTCCCATGCAAGTAAAAAGCACAACAATAAATCCTCATCAAAGGAAAGAATGGAATCAATAAAAAGAATACCTTCTCCCAGCCCCGCCCCTTACCACAAAAGAGGAACATGTAATATGTCTTCTCAGTGTCTATTTTATCCCTCCTTCCCCTACATTTTAGTAAGTTTAATTTCTGAAATGTTTAACAGTTGTTCTCAGATAAATCACAGTCAAGCTTTCTGGCCCAATTCATACAACTTTTCATTGCATGGGGGAAATAAGCTCTTCCGGCTTGTTGGAGAAAAGCAAATGTGTTCTCATTGTCTATTCATAGTGGTGTCACTGGGAAGGGACGTGGAACGCTCACCTTGTCAGACTTCCAGTTACCTATCACTCAAATGTGTAGCAGAATTCTTTTAAAAATGGATTGCTAGGTGTTTGTTTTTTGTTTTGGTGGCAGAGTGGTTTGCAGGTATGGTTTCATGAATAATAGCTTTGCAAAGATGAGCTTGCCTACAAATAATATGGAAGTATTCACAGAATGGGTGCAAATATAGTACATACACATGATTTCAAAGGAGGACAACCCAAATTCCTTGTCAGTTGAGAACTGAAGACCATATTAGCTTATGACCCAGAGCTTTGATTTTCCTAAGCATTTCCCTGCATGGTACCCACACCGCCATTTTCTTCCAGTAGAATGATTGAAAATTTAGGCTGTAGTGGCAGAAAAATCTGGGTTTGAAACTAAGATCTGTAACTCCTCTGGATATTCCCCATCTATCCTTACAGACCCAATCTCCATCCTTTTCTACCCAACTCTGTGCCCTGGGAGGCTGTCGTGGGCACATTGATTGTGCCTCTATCAATCAGGGACTCCATTGCTTTCTGGATGCTGGCTGGATTTAGCCAATGAGGTTCACCGACAGGGGCTTGGAAGCCAGATAAAAGTATGTTTGGGTGTAAATTCTCCTGGCTTTCTCTCCAATGGACCTCATGATTACAGTAGGTATTTTTCTCTACGCAAGCCCTCTCCTTCCCCTAGGACCCTAAGACTCTCTCTGGGTTCTGACTTGATGTCTCCTTCATTAACTTGCACCATTACTGTGATCAAGCGAGCATGAAAGATACTTCATACTGGCTGACAATGACTCCATCTCTTCAAGCCTCAGCTCACACCTTTGTAAATGGGGGACAGAAAAAGTGCATAACTCATCCAGGTGTAAGGATCAAATGAGATGACACAGGTAGCATTATGGCCTGACACAGAGTTCACTGTGTTAAATAAATGGCACCTTTTATTTGTTGCCGTTGTCATTGTCATCCACTTAGACTTCAGCGCTGCTGACCCTTACTCCTAGTAGTCCCTGATAATTGTCTATGCTGGCGATTAGTGCCATTCATTGAAATACAGATGGTGCCCAACTTTTGATGGTTCCACTTACGGAATTTTTAACTTTACAATGGTGTGAAAGTGACACACATTCAGTAGAAACTGTACTTGGAATACACATATAACCATTCTGTTTTTCACTTTCAGTACAGTAGTCAATGAATTTCATGATTTATTCAACACTTTATTATAAAACAGACTTTGCATTTGATGATTTCGCCCAACTGCAGGCTAATGTAAGTGTTCTGAGCACATTTCAAGTAGGCGAGGCTAGGCTAGGATGCTTGGTAGGTTAGGTGGATTAAATGTATTTTTACTAATGACATTTTCAGTGCATGGTTTATCAAGCTATAGCCCCATCTTAAGTTGAGAAGAATCTGTATTTACAGCTCTCCTTCTCCCAGATAAGAGGCTGGGCCATGCTGTCTGCCCTTGCTACACTTGGGCATGAACATGAGACCTGCCTTGGCCAGGCAGAGATGTGAGTGGTAGTCATATAAGTTGCCTCCAGGAAGGAGGTCTAAGATCCAGTGTTTGATTCTCACCACATTCCATCAGCTTCAGTGATCACAGAAACATGGGTTGAGATGGAGCCTCCATCATATGGTTCTGAGTGACAGTGATAATGGGCGTAGCCCGTCTTGCTGACCCACACCACACGTGTTACTTGGACAAAAATGAAGCCTTTTTCTTTAAAAAAAAAAAAAAAAAAAAAAAAAAAAAAAAAAAAAAACTGTGCCTCAAGCTAAGGTAAGTGAGGACCAGAGAGATGAAGTTCCTGGCTCAAGTGACCCCAATCCCATGATCCCAGCTCTCCAGAAATTCTCCTCTACTCCCACCTCTATTCGATTCTGGGGCTGAAAGCCAGCGAGGCAGAGCTGCTGGGACCTTCCCTGCCTAAGGAGCACATAGAAGTAAGACCCTCAAACAGGGTCAAACTGGGCCCATCACAGAAAAAGAGATGTCCACTGAGGGTCCAGCATCGGGATTTAGAGCTATTTTTTTTACAATGTTACTGAATGAATAAATTACCCCAAGACTTAAATTTTAAAATTCAAGAGTTGTCACCTATTCTGTTCTAAGGATGCCTAGAAGGAATATCAGCTTTAGCTCAAGTTCCCATGGCAAAGGGGAAAACTGCTGGGTGCTATGATAACTGATTTACAAACCTTCTTTGTTTAAAATTTCCTTAGAACAAGGCAAAGTAAGTATTATTATCCCAGGCCACAGGGAGAATGAATGAGGCTCAGAGATTTTAAGTAAATTGTCTAAGGTCCCAAAGCTAGTAATAGATGTAGTGATAATTAATCTAATACATGATGATTTTAGTTGACATTTATCACATGTTTACTCTGTGCTAGACAATGCTAATCCCTTCCTGTGCATTAACTCATCTGTGATGTGCTTATGAAATGTGCCTATGAAGATGGCAATTTTATTATTACCATTTGGTAAATGAGAAAAGTGATTCAAGCCCTGGGCTCATTTTCCAAGACCTTCTCCACTATCTGGTGTTTCCCAGACTGTGGAGCCTGGAGCTCCGGAGGTTCCATGGAATCTACTCAAGAACAAGAAAAGAGAGAGCTAAAGTCTCATGGCCAAGTTCCTTTCTTAATCTTAAAGCAGCTATACCTTCAACTGCCCTGTTGCTGCTTTTTCATATGATTTCTTTAAACATAATTTTGCCTGGCTAGGAAAAGGTTGACAACCTCTGAACCAGAGGCTTTCTAAGGCAGCTTCTGCACTGAATCTTCTAGGATGCTGTGAATGGAACTCCCAGTTTTTAAATCTTTTTTCACAAGGGCCATGGAACACCGCTCTTTTGTCTTGGTGGTCTGTTTTAGCTATCAGGCATCAGCTGGTACCAGCCAGGTGTTTATCCTTTAGTCTATACTGTAGATTCTATCACCACCATGATCTGAGTTCTAATCTTGGTTCCTTGGCTCTGAGCCTACCTGGGCCTGATTTCCTCTGTTAGAGGAAGAAGTCCAAAGACCAACCATTCCCACCTGGCTTCAGTCTAGTAGCACCAGAGAGTACTGATGTGGGAAACATCTGGAGACAAATGATTGCCGAATAATGAGACAGACATACATGCCGATGGCTGCTCACACACTTTGTCATTGCTCTGTTTCACTTAATTACGTATTTATTTTCTTAACTTGGGCTGCTTACCCAGAGTATCCTGGCAGCAAACATATTCTAAATAATTTAAACAACAAATAAAGTTCAACTAAGTGATCACTCCAGCCTTTCAAATCCAGTTAACCCCCAAGTCTTGGCAGCCCCTTTCCCAGAGTGGGGTTTTGAGTGGACTGGACTGTTTAGTCTTTTTTTTTTTTTTTTTTTTTGAGATGGAGTCTTGCTCTGTTTCCCAGGCTGGAGTGCGATGGCAGGATCTTGGCTCACTGCAATCTCTGCCTGCTGGGTTCAAGCGATTCTCCTGCCTCAGCCTCCCAAATCACAGGGATTACAGGCACCTGCTAACATTCCGGGTCATTTTTGTATTTTTAGTAGAGACACGGTTTCACCATGTTGGCCAGGCTGGTCTCAAACTTCTGACCTCAAGTGATCCACCCGCCTCGGCCTCCCAAAGTGCTGGAATTACAGGCGCGAATTACAGGCTCCTCGCCCAGTCAGCCTTTAACTAGAAAGTTGGAGCTCCGAAGACATACCCACAACAGTAGACCAAGGGCAGGGTCTTTTTGCCAAGACCTACAGCTCTGCTTCTATTGTCTGGGAACTCAACAGTAGCTGCTTTCCTCAAAGCATCAAAAGCCACCACCTGTGTCCCCCTCATTGTGCTACTAGTTAATCACATATATGAAAATGGATTAGCATTCACTTGATGCCAGGCATCCTATTAAGCTTTGTAGACAAAGTTTATTGCATTCTCTCAACCATGCTATGACACAGCCCGCAATATCTCCCATTTGGCAGGGGAAGAAGTAGACACCTTGAGAGGATAAATCATTTGCCCAATGTCACATTGCTAGAAAGTGGGGGACCTGAGGTTTCACCCAAGGAACATGACCCCAGAACCTGTGCCAGTGCTTGACACTGGCAAGGACATCTTGCCTGCTCCTTGGGAAGCCATTCAATGGCTTGCCTGGAAATTTTGGTGTCCTTCTCTGGGCATCTCATCAGTGAGCTCCCTGGCTGGCTGGAGAAGTCATTAACAACACAAGCTTTGAACCTAGACAGATACATCTTGCAGAACCCTCATGGGGAATCCTGAAAACCACTGGTAGATCTCCTCGCTCAACAGGCTATGCGGAGGAGTGGTAGGGAAACAGGCTCCGCAGCCAGCTGCTTTGGATGTGATCCTAGCACCAACTCTGACCAGCTGCCTGACTTTGGGAAAGTTACTTGGCTCCGTGGTGCCTCGGTTTCCACATCTGTGAAATGCTGATAACACTTTACATAGTAAAGTTATTGTGAGGATAAAATTAATATATATAAGACATTGAAAACCATGCCTGGCATATAATAAGTGCTTTATACCTGAGGTCAGAGGTTCAAGACCAGCCTGACCAACATGGAGAAACCCCATCTCTACTAAAAATACAAAAATTAGCTGGATGTGGTAGCGCATGCCCATAATCCCAGCTACTCGGGAGGCTGAGGCAGGAGAATCGCTTGAACCCAGGAGGCGGAGGTTGCCATGAGCCAAGATCATGGTACTGCACTCCAGTCTGGGCGACAAGAGTGAAACTATAAATAAATAAGCTTTATAAGTCTTAGCTAGCATTATTAACTCCATTACTTACACAAGAACCATAAGCTCCTAGGAATGGAAGAGTCATGTATCTATCACATGTCTTAGTGTAATAATATTACTAATGCCTTGCAATTATATTTCACTTTCCAAAGTTCTTCATGCCTATTATCTTGGTTGATCCTCACAACATCTCTGTGGCAGAGATCCTCTCCTTTGTACATGGAGAACCAGAGAGGTTCACTGACTTGTCCAAGCCCCCAAATCTGGAGCTGTTACTCTGAGCTCATGAAACCCAGAAATAGCCATGTGACCTCCTGAGAGATCTCCAAAGATAATGGAACTCCATGAGATGGGGTATAATGCATTCCAGCTGTGAAGAAAGGAGTGGCATGCAATTGCAACTACTGGAGGTTAGGTCAGCTCTGCCCATGGTGGAGAGAACATATAGGGTCTGCCTCTTGCTTTGTCTAAATAGGATGCTATGGGGAGTCTCTAACCCAGACCATGTTTCCAGGGAGAGCTGTTCCCAGGAACGCTCAGTTTCCGCCTTCAGGAGCGAAGCAGCATGCTTTGGCCTCCCTTACTACTCTCTGTCCCTCCCTTTCTGCTGCAATACAAAACCCAGTTCCTTATCACTTGTCATCGCTAACCATCCGCTGGCCCTTGGAGACCAGAAGGGACTGTAGCCCGGGTGGCCTGGCAGGAGTCCAAGCCAGGCGACACTGCTCTGGTATACCCAAGTATCCTGCCTGTGGTTTTCACCGCTGTAATTGTACTGGTTTGCACTTCCTGTCCTAACTCATGGACCGGTGTGATGCGGAGCTCCCTCTGAACCCTGTGTGACAGCACAGGTAGCCAGCTGTGGTCCTATGATCCGTCACCATGTGGGGAAAGACAATAGAGCCCTGGACCCTGTTGACTGTTCACCCATCCTGCCTTGGCCCTCCTGGCACGGCCTTGTGTCCTCCATCCAGGACAGTGCGTGTTTGTCAATGCAAGACCTTCTCTCTCTGGAAGGGAACCTTGTCTGTGTAGGCAGAGTTGGGCAGGAGAGGATACTGAAACTGCATTGAGTATTTACTCCACACTTTGCTGCCACACTTTGGGTCAAAAGGTTCACATAGGTATTGCAAAGACTAGGGCCTCTTCTGAGTTCTGAATATGCATGGCTCAACCATTCGGCAGGCGCCTGCTAACTCTGCTTCTGACATCCCCTCTTGCCAACTACTCGCGTCTTCCAATGCCAACTCTACCTAGCAGCTGGGGCCATCGTTTATAATTCAGATCAACTGGCAAGCCTGGTTCGAGCCCGTCAATCCTTCCATGAAGTAAAATGGTGAAGTTTTCACTGCTGCCTAAGAAACCCTTCAGTGTCTGGCCTTGCTTCCCTACTACATACATTTCCCATCTCCTCTGCAGCCATGAGCTCCTTCTCATCACCAGGAGCCAGTCCCAGTCCCAGGGCACACAAAGGGCTCTTGTGGTCCCTAACCTCATCCCCCACACCCTAGCCTCTCTTTGTGTGTGTGTGTGTGTGTGTGTGCATGTGCACGCGCACATCTCGCAGGGTTCTGAAATCTGGATAAGTAGTACGTAAATAAATATGGCTTCTCTTATTTACTGTCTAGTTGGTGTCCCCACAACAAATTGGTGTCCAACTTGAAAGCAAATGCCATTCTGGCAGTGCTACAGTGAAAAAAAAGAACGCTGGCTTTGGGGCCAATCAGATCTGGTTTCTGTCCTAACCCTGTGCTTGGGTGGTCTTGGGCCACGTTCATCTACCTGCTGGAGTGTATTTCTGCACCTGAAAGTAAGAGCAGGACACCCAGGGCACCCAACTGCTGGGAAGGTTGTTATTGCTCCTGATGAACAATGCCTGGTGTTGGAAGAGTATTCACCATGTGCCTGGGACCCCGCTACATGCTTCATTTGCTTATCCTACTTCCTTCCTACAACACCCCAAGAAAGAAGGTGTTACCATCACCATATTTTAGATGAATAAACTGAGGTTCAGAGAGTTCAAGTAACTCACCCAAGACCATTCCGTTAGTAATGTTCGAGCCTGGCTAGGTTAGAATTTTTTTCCTAACCACTCCATTATACATTCCTGGAGAATTCAGTAAAATAGTGAATTAAAGCAAGAAAGCATCAAAAGTGCTTAGACGTTGTTCAGGAGGGCAAGGAGCACAGGCAGCTAAGGTGAACATCTTGTGCTCAAGTGACTGGGAATTCTAAACCCAAGCTCCACAGTACACACTTTCCCTATTTACTTTTTTCATTAATAGAATCACAACATATCATTGGATCTTAATGGCACCCCAAGGGGGTTAATTACATGATGGGGAATTGTCCTCAGTTTCAACCACTGTTGGTTTAATGGATGTTCCTTCAGAAAAAAGAAATATAAGCACACTGATCTTTGAAAAGGAAAAATAAAGATCTCCCAAATGCAGATGAGGAAAGGGAAATGTACGCACTCAGCATTCGGCCCACCGTTAATCCTCAGGACACATTTCCTACAGGATCTCTGGGTTCTTCCTGTGGTGGACTCTGGAATTCCAGGGCTGAAGGCTTCCAGCCAGTGGTTTCCCCATCTCCCCGAACAAGACCCTCCTCCTTCTACTTAGTCAACGTCTCTTAGAAGAAAAAATTCTCTCACCGTCTGCAAACTCACCACCAACAAAGTCCATGCATCATGCAGCCACGTCTTTCCAGTGCAAGAACCTCCCCTTTGCTTTGGTCTCTGAGACTCAGTTTTCCCATCTATAAAGTGGGGTAATACCACTGATTTCAATAAGACAGCTCATTTCAAACGGTTACTGAATAAATTATAATGTGTGCTTTCTATGCAAAAAAAGACACCATACTAAGCACTTTAATAAATATATTTCTATCTCACAATCCTATGTGATAAATATTAGAATCCTATGTGATAAATATTAGAATCATCATCTTAATTTTCCAGAAACAATGCTGGGCTCTGGGGAAATAAAGATAAATAAAACGTAGTCCCTGCCTCCAAGGAGATCGACTTCTCATTGAGGAAACAGCCATGGAAAAGGCAATTGCAAGAAAATGGAGTCACTGTGAAGACAGAGGTGTCAGCTCAGAGTGCAGCAAGCACACAGGTGGACAATCTCAGGTGTGTAGGGGGAAAGAGACAGCATCCTGGCATGGACAGAGAAACCATGAGATTCAGAGAGGTTGAGCATCTTGCTCAAGAACACACAGCTACTTAGAAGTAGAGCCTGGGTTGAGATCAAGGAGATTTCAGCCCAGACTGTCCACTGTTCCAGTGCTGTTTGATCTCCACTGAGCTCTCAGCTCCCCTAGGATAGATGCCGCATTTCTCTTTTTACATGGGTCTTCCTGCCTACGCAAGGCAGTTCCTCAGTGACTCCATGACACAGATGAGAAACCAGCCCACAAATGTTGGCCTGTATCTGCACCACGAACCCGCCGCCCCTGCAACAGAGCTGCTAAAGGAGCTGCGTTTGCAGTGTCCTCATCACTTGTGTGCACAAGTTGAAGGAATAACTATGAATAAAAAATACAACTGATCAGTTCAATAGACATAGAGTGACTATCCTGTGGCTGGCACAGGTTGGCATGTCAACAGCCTTCCTAATTTTGCCCTGCTCTTTGGGAGTTTACACTTAAGCCAGGGAGACAAATGCATGCACAATTCGTGCATCTGAAGGCAAATCAACCTGAATGTTGCATGCAGGGTCCCAGTAAAGTGCTCTGGGAGTACAGAGAAGCCCATGATTAAATAAAAGAGACTTCCTGGATTGAGATCAATCCAACGATGGCTTGCTTGCTGGGGCTTTGGGCAAAAGTCATTTAATGTCACGAATGTTTTAAGGCTGAATTGGATTAAGGCTGTAAATGCTCAGAGCTCCTTGGAGAAACTTGCTTCATGAATACCATGCACTTGGAGAACTCAGAGTGCTGGCACATCCCTGAGAGCATCATGCTTAGATTTCAAATTCCAGAGAGGAGACATGATGTCTTTCCACCTCAAAATCTCACCCAGCACAGGGAGAAAGGCAGAATGACAGAAAGAGAATTCTGAGGATTTACTTCATGATAATAGCATGAGAATCATCATAAAAATTTTAACCCCTCGGTATTTCTCTCCTGGCATCTAATTGTTTTTCTGTCTTGAGCTTTTTCTGATCCATTGGTCAATACTATTTGATAGCAGATACTGTTACGATATTAGAGCATAAGAATTTCCATGTGGCGAAACCAAAGGGGCATCTATTTGACTCATCTTCTAACCATGATTGCTCTAAGAGGAATTCTCCGCCATAGCAAAGGAGGGCATATCCTTCTGTGACTAATTCTCTACGGTGAATAGCGTGGATTCTTCTCCCACTGAAGTGAGGGAGACTACAGAGGACTTTTCTACGCACTAGACCAGACTTCAGTATAGGAAATGAGGTTATGTTGAAGCTCTAGAAGCCTTAAAATAACTTTCACATATGTTACTTATTTCTATTTTCATAACAATCTATAAGCATGGGTTCATTCATTTATTCATTCATTCTAAAATATTTACCGCTGAACACCAACTGCAGCCAGACACTTTGCTGAGTGATACAACTGGACTGGTGAATGAGAGATGCTGGCTGCCTCAAGAGTTTAGTGAGGAAGACAGATGAGTACACAAAGAATGACAAGGCGAGATAAGCTGATTCTGGAGACAGTGGTCATAAAGGCGGGGAGTAGTGACCTTAAGTAATGTTAGAAGCTCCATTTTACAGAAGGGGAAATTCAGGTGCAGAGATTAAATAACTCATGAAATGCCATACATCCTTCAAGTGGTAAGTCCTAAAATCGTGCACACCATCATGCAGCAAAGCCTATGGACGGACTCAGTTCCACAGAAATGAATTCATTAAGTCAATAACAGCCTGAATTAGATGATAACTCTTTCAATGTAGAGGGAATCTGCAAGGTTTATTGTGGCTTCTTTTCTTCCTCACTATCTTGGAATAACATAGTCGCCATGATCCTGTCATCATCGGCATGAAATGACCCCAAGCCGTCCAGTATAAATAGACACACACATCTCTCCTGGAGATATCTGGGTTTCCCCAGATACTCAAGCCTACTCAGGCCCTGGGGGATTTGAGGAGTTTTGAAGGGACTCACAGGCATCCAACTGCGCCCATCAGTATCCCTGGTTGCTTTTCCTCTTTGATAAACCTTCTGATCCCTGTTCAGGTCAGTTTCAACGGGAGAGCGGGAGGCCTGGAAAGAGATCTAAAAGACTTAACCCTTCCACAGGGGGAGTTAATTTGCTGCATTAGCTGGGGGCTATGCAATACCTTCTTGCTCAGATTGCCTGCTCCACTCTGACCCATCTCTCTCAAGGATTACGCCTTCCTCTGGGATTGGACTTTGAGGCTGGGTTTTGTAGATGGGGATTTATTTGCAACTGGCAAATGAAACTTATCTAGCCATTAGCCTGTTGCAATTATTCCTGTCTGGTCAGCCAAATGGGAGCTCAGCACGAGATCCCAGAGGTTAAGGTTGGCTATCCAACATTCATCAGCGATTTTGAGGTTTCTAGGAACAGCAGTAGAAGAAGAGTATTTTACTGTTCATAGGTTCCTCCATCATTGCACTTGGTTGCATTATAAATTTTAGCTTGAGTGTGTGTTTCTTGTTTTGTTTCATTTAGAATTCTGGTTTTCCTCGACAGCTACTTCTTTGGAGAAACATATTATTTTTCATTGACCAAATATAGAAATCATTCCGTTATCGTCTAGCAATAAAATATGTCATTACTTTCTTTCCCCAAAATTCTTTATCCCATTGGATATGGGAATTAGATAAGATTAAGTTCTTAGGCAACATCAACTTATGGGGCAGACAGATTCTGTGCTGTTCAACTGTGTCAGGACAACATTTATATCTGCTTAAATAGGAGACAATGTGGCCAACACGCACACAGATACAGCCACGTGAGGTTTGCTTTAAGTAGAGCAGCATTAGGTTACTTTAAGGTGACAATTTCTAAATGAGTGCAAAACTGTGTAATAAGATTTAAAAAATTGGACCCATTCTTAGTCCACCAGCTCCCCAGCCAGTGACAAAATATGCCATTAGTGGCCCCAGCACGATTCTGAAAATATACCTTCCTTACGATTTAACGCTTTTTTTTTTCCCTGTGAGCTAAAAATTACAAAGCCCCGGATTTCATCGCTCTTGCAATCTATTCTTTTCCCCTGACTTCCTGTTTTCATGAAATTTTAATCAGGCACTTAAAATAAATAGCTATGCAGAGCTTCTCTGCCTCCCCCAATGCCTGGGATGGATGTTTTGGGTAAAGTGATAGTCCAGAGACCTTGAGAACAGTGAATCCCTTTCTGACTTGGCAAGACAACAGAAATTAAAATACGACTCTGTCCACGGCCATGCGCTCAGAGGGGACAGAGTGGTCTTGTTCCTGGAGGATCAAACATAGTATGTTGAACTTTTTTTCTAATTCTTCTTCCAAATATTGACAGCAATTTGATCAATTTAGAAGGGCAAGCAAAATAAAGCACAACTACATTATTCTAGAGAGAGAGGAAAAAGAGCAAGCCATGTTAAACCTTTAAGATCCCCTTCAAGAGGAAAAATTAATCCTTTAATGTAGGCTGCTACTTTTTATTGCTAATGGTTTTTAATGATGTACATTTGAATCCCCTTCATTTAAACAAAAACACACCTGGTGTTTAAAGCCTGCTGAGATGTTTTTTTCTTTATTTTTCATGTAATGATTATACCTACAAATGACATTCTAGGAAAATGTAATATATTTGTCACAAAACCATTATATTAAGGGGAAGATGTCCTTTCTAGCAGTAACTTCACGTTTCATGAAGAGTTCTACGTACCAAGAAAGAAGTAGGAATTTGGGAGAAAGAATACAGTTACTAACATCCCTGCTCTATAAGTTGAAGTCCGAGAAGCCTTAAGAGAAGATTCTTGCAGATGTGAGGACATCAGCTTCCTTACCTTAACCTGTCCACCTTCCATATGACAGACGGTAAGCGACAGGAAAGACTCTTAATTTACAAGTAAGAATAAAGTGAAATGATATGAATTAACACCATTCAGCTCCCACGGACCCCCATGAATCTTCCTGCCTCTTGTTTCAAATGTGAAGAGATTCACACTAACTGTAGGTTCTGGGGAATGGTGCTAGACCAATGGTCCCCAACCTTTTTGGCAACAGGAACCAGTTTCATAGAAGACAATTTTTCCGTGGATGGGTGTTGAGGGGAGGATTTCAGGATGAAACTATTCCACTTCAGATTATCAGGCATTAGTTAGCTTCTCATAACGAGCTCACAACCTAGATCCCTCGCACGTATAGTTCACAACAGGGTTCGCGCGCCTACGAGCATCTGATGCCGCCGCTGATTTGATGGGAGGCAGAGCTCTGGTGGTAATGGGAGTGATGGGGAATGGCTCTATATCCAGGTGAAGCTTTGCTGCTGCTTACTTCCCGCTGCGCAGCCCGGTTCCTTACAGTTCAGTGGCTGGGGGTTTGGGACCACTTCCCTAGACGATATGCATAGACGTGTCTCCCTGATTCTGGAAGTCTAGCACCTGGTTTTAACTATCAGGAGATGGGTCTTACAGGTTAGCGGTAGGCTGGTCAATGTTTTACAACAGGCTTTCCTGGGCAAAAAACAAAACAACACAACAACAACGACAACAACAACAACAAAACATTGTGGTAAGGGGGAACCCTGATCCGTAGCATTTGCCCATTTCTATGGTGTAAATACTCCCACCACGGACAATTTCAAGCCACTTTCGAAGTTACCAAACGTGGCGTTTGGAAGAGATGCATGGGATACATTGGCTATTATGACACACGCAAATAATAACAAGATATAGATAATGGTAGAAGGTAGTAAAATAACTATGTTCTACTTTTATAAATAAAAATAGAAAGGGGGAATGTTAGTTTCAAATAGAATTTATTTGATTGTAAGGTTATATAATTTAGTTTTTAATAATGGCTGTTTTTAATAATGACTCATAGAATTTCTGAAAATTTGACAGGGGGCTCTTGGGAGCTGCTTCAAACTAACTCCAACACATCAGTGCTGTGACGGAACCTGGCTTTAGAGCTCCATTCATTTGGATATAGCTGTGTGTCATTTGTGGTTTAGTGAACTTGCCTATTTCCAGGGACAGACCACATTTTTGGATCTGTTCTAGATTGGTCTTGGTCCCCTAAAGTTTTCCCCAAATTACAACTGGCCACAAAATATCAGTGCTGCCTGTTTTATTTGATATAGGGTTTCATCTCCTTCATTGTCTCCAAATATAGCTCTACGCTTTCCTTCTTACCTTGCTTAAGTGAATCTAAATAACCTCAAAAAGAAAGCAATCGACCCCCCAAACGACAAAAATCATTCAGCTTCCTGGCATCTCAAGTCAGAAGAGCTAGAAAATACTATTTTTCTTCCTGTGGGCCCAGAGGATAAATTTCCACTAGAGAAAAGAAAGAGACGAAATTTCTACCACATTCCTTTTCATATGCCAACATTTGGTGACCTTACAATATAGGAGATCTGGGGGCCTTCCACCCCATCACCTTACAATCATTAAAACCACTTCTTAGGGAAGCTTGGG
Organism: Chlorocebus sabaeus; assembly: GCF_047675955.1. Lineage (NCBI taxonomy): Eukaryota > Metazoa > Chordata > Mammalia > Primates > Cercopithecidae > Chlorocebus > Chlorocebus sabaeus. Next base: position 76,188,662 of record NC_132908.1, read on the forward strand.
AGGGTGTGGGGTGGTGATGTGTAGGAAGTCCACTTCAGTTTGAAGAAGTGAATATTGTCAGGAAATCTGGAAGAGGTACTGAGAAGGGTCTTTTCATAAGATGGTACCAGCAACATGTTGGTTCAAGACCAACAGACAAGAGGGTGATGGTTTTAAAGCATGGAGTGGCTGGGCATGGTGGCTCACATCTGTAATCCTAGCACTTTGGGAGGCCGGAGTGGGTGGATCACTTGAGGCCAGGAGTTCAAGACCAGCCTGGCCAACATGGCAAAACCCCATCTCTACTAAAAATACAAAAAATTAGCCAGGCATGCTAGTACGCACCTGTAATCCCAGCTACTCAGGAGGCTGAGTAGGAGAATCGCTTGAATCTGGGAGCAGAGGTTGCAGTGAGCCAAGATCGTGCCATTGCATGCCAGCCTGAGCAACAGAGCATGACTCTGTCTCAAAAAGAAAAAAAGCATGGAGTGAATTTAAGGATTCAGTTCAAGTTGCCAAGGATCTCATATTCCAAGAGCTTCTGCCCTCTTTAGTTTCTTGGCCATGTCTAATTCCAAGGTGCCTGCAGCCCTTTGTCCCCTCTCGTGGCAGTCCCAGTAGCAATGGTATGATTCTCTAGAATCACATTCATGAAGAGAAAGGCCGAGCTCATGTGGCTGGATGCATCTAGCTTCTGTGAACCACCCACACTATCAACAGACACTGTCCCAGGGGCCAGGAAATCATCCAGCTCTTGGCAAAAGCGCCTGCCACTTGGGTAGGAACTGAGCAGAATCATCCAAGCCAAGAAAAACTGAGCAAAGCATGGCTCTCTCTTTACTGAAATCCAGATTCAGCATGAAGGATCTTGGCAGAACGACAGCTAGGCTCAGCCTGGTGAATGTCACGACCATATCTCAAATAACCCATTCTCTTAATAAAACACAGTTTGACTTAAGGCTTTGAGAGATATCAATTCAAAGGGAGAAAAAAAAAAAAAAGGCAAGAGAGAAGCCAGTGGAAAGCTTCTTACTATATTAGGGCTATTACTGAATGCATATGCTTATATATGCATGTCTGACGGAGTAATTCAAAACCCTGAAAATGAAATTGGCTGTCTTTGGCTTCTTTATTTACAATCACTAACTACTTAGAGATTCTCAGAAATCTGGAGATTTCTTGGAGCTGGCTACCTGCAGTAATGTGCCTTCCCTTTCGTCCCATCTAGGCAGTCGATGACCCGGAGCAAGATTTCCCTGCATTTGCATATTTATAGGGTCTCCTCCAGCTCCACTCTGTTCTTTGTAAGAACAGAGCTTGGTGCCAGCAAAAAGAGCTCCAGCTGTCAGGAGCTTCTACTTTTGTTCTTACCTATGGTCTAAGTAAGTCAACCGAAGCTCTTCTCCAAGCTGAGCCTAAAACTACTGGAGGACTCATTGCTACATCAGTGGCCTCCTGAGGCCGATTGGGATGTGGGAAATGACAGACTGGAACTCATGGTCCCAGAAGAGATTCCAAACTCCAGCTGGTCTCTCACTCATCAGTTACACCTCCCCATGTGCCAAAAGCCAGGGGAGGGAGATTACACTTTGGAGTCAGATGGACCCAGTTTGACCCCAGTCTCCACCCCTCTCTAGCTGGAAGTTGGCAAACTATGTAGCTATTCAGAGTTTCAGTTTCTTGTGTATTAACAAACAGACAAACAAACAGAAAAATAAAAGGAAGACATCCACCATAGAGAAAGTTGGGTGAAGCATATTCTGAAATCTACATACTATTTTAGTAACTTCCTGTGAATCTATAATTATTTCAAGATATTTTAATAGGAGCATTAATAATAATAACAACAATGCCAATATTAATAATATTTCAGACGGTGTTTTGGAAGAGTTAAAAGGAACAATATATGGATAAGTGTCAGCAGGTGTTTGACATTCAATAAATGTCTGAATTCATAGTTGGAAGTATGGATATAAAGCATGCAATAAATATTATTTTAGGCTGGGCATGGTGGCTCAGCCCTGTAATCTCAGCACTTTGGGAGGCTGAGGCAAGTGGATCACTTGAGGTCAGGAGTTCAAAACCAGTCTGCCCAATGTGGTGAAACCCCGTCTCTACTAAAAATCCAAAAATTAGCCGGGTGTGGTGGTGCACACCTGTAATCCCAGCTACTCAGGAGGCTGAGGCAGGAGAATCGCTTGAACCTGGGAGGCAGAGGTTGCAGTGAGCCGAGAGTGCACCACTGTGCTCCAGCTTGGGCAACAAGAGCGAAACTCCATCTCAAAAATAAAAAATGTTATTTTAACTTAATTTTCAATCAATGATGGTGCAAGTTTTGTTTAAGTGTCAGGAGAGTAATTTTTCTATCAAAGAAATAGAACAAATAGAAGATCTCCCCAGCAGCCCCATGTGAGGGCCAAACAAGTTAATTAGTGTTACTATGTATTTTTGGAGTGTACAACCTTGAAGCTATCCCATAACAATTTACTTTAAGGTCCTGTTTAGTTTTACATTTCTTCTAGCCTGAGAACACATCTACAGATTCCCATTTCTTAGGGAAACCATGACACAAAAGATTAGTGGATTTTCTGAGGTTTCAGGAGTGGTTCAGGGGGTGGACCTACATCCATAATCACGCATTCAGCTGTCCCAACACATCAGGGTCCCAAGTGCCTACTTCAAATTCAGAGCACCCTGGTAGAATGAAGGAAAGAGATGTAAATACTGGGAAGTACTTTTACCCCACTTTTTCTCAAGAAAAAAAATTTAATTCTTTTGGAAAACATGTATGCAGCACACTAAATTAAAAAAGCAGCATAAAATATTTCAGGACATTATTAATTTTATAAAGTGTGTTTCTAGGCATTTACATAAATAGGAAAGAATATATGTATTTGTGTCTCAAAACACAGATACAACATAAAGATCAAAATGTTAAGAAGAGTTTATCTAATTATTGGAAGTATGACTGAGTGCTTATTATTTTCATCTTTATGTGTTTTTTTGAATATTGTGAACTTTCTCTAATGGATTGCTTTTATAATAAAATTAATGATCAATTGTGGTTTATTGTCTGCTTTCAAAATCAGTCATAGATACCTCTTTGCTTAATTGTTATTCTGGAGATAGTAAAATGGCAGGTCTATGGAAGGAAGGAATGGAAGTGATTACCTGTGAGCCACTTCTCTGTAGCCAGAAAGCACACTTGAGCCAGCCAAATCCTGTGTCTTTCAGGGAGATAGCCCTGGGTGGGGAGAGGCCCTAAGGGAAGGAAACCAGGACACTTGCCCCAGAATTGCCTGCCAGTATTTTTTGGGTAATGTCGCCATTCCCCAAGCTCTAATTTTCTAAATATCCTGCCTCACAAGGTATTTGAAGGGTCAGTGGTGTTAAAGTATGCACTCTTAACATTCTAGATGAAAAAGCAGGGAACAATAAGAGACATTTTAATTCTGTTGCTAGAGCTTGTATAAGCATACCCTGGCCTACGTGTTTCTAAGGGGTAAAGCCCAGGTCTCCCTAACTTCACAGGATTAAATAAAAGAAAGGCAGTGGAGTTAAGATGAGATAGCCCTTATCCTCTGCATCTCATCTCTCTAGAAAGAGTCCTAGGAGGCATTTCCTAAGCTGGGAATCTTTAAGTTCTCTAAAGCAGCAGTCCCTAATCTTTATAGCACCAGGGACTAGTTTCATAAAAGACAATTTTTCCATGGACTGGGAATGGGGTGGGTGTGTTTTCCTGATGATTCAAGCACATTATATTATTGTGCATTTTATTATTATTAAATTGTAATATATAATGAAATAATTATACAACTCATCATGATGTAGAAATAGTGGGAGCCCTAAACTTGTTTTCTTGCCACTAGATGGTCCCATCTGGGGTTGATGGGAACTGTGACAGATCACCAGGCATCAGATTCTCATAAGGAGTGCACAACCTAGATCCCTTGCATACGCAATTCACAGTAGAGTTTGCACTCCCATGAGAATCTTAATGCCACCATTGATATGACGGGAGGTAGCGCTCAGGGAGTAATGTGAGTGGTGGGGAGTGGTTGTAAACACAGATGAAGCTTCACTCACTCGTTCATCACTCACCTTCTGCTGTGTGACCTGGTTCCTAAGAGGCCACAGACTATTACTGGTCTGTGGCGTGGGGGTTGGGGACCCCTGCTTTAAAAGATTAGAAAATAGGCACCAGTGAGATCTAGGAGGCACAATATCCTATCCTGTTATCTGGACTCAGTGGTCTGAAGCAGGGTTTGGATGGCCTGGGGACTGTGGGAACGCCTTTTAGGAACATGCCCCAGCATAGGTTGCCAGAAGCAATACAGAATACCAGTTCAGTTTGAATTTCAGATAATCAACGAGAAATTGTTAGCATAAGTAGGTTCCTATATTGCATGGGATTGACTTATACTAAAAATGTATTTGTCATTTATCTCAAGTTCAAATTGAACTGGGCATCTTGTGACTTTACTTGCTAAGTCTGGCAAACTGACCCCAGTAGCACGTGGTTCTCCAATTCCTCAGATGGAGTGTGGGGTAGAAACATGGCCCCTACTCTGGTTTGAGAAGAGCCAAGAGAGGAGGGTCGAGAACAAACAGGAAGCCTTCCTCCCATGTCCTGTAGCATCATCCACAGTCACTGGGAGACAAATCTTTTACGCAAATAAGAGAGTTGGTTCTAGAGAAGCAGCTTAAATGAGTTTCACTACATAAAAGAAAAAAAGTGAAACAAATGTGCAGTGAGTAAGAAGCTTGTACATTTCAGTGCAGTTTATTTCAGCTCCAATCATTCAATCTGATAGATGGCCAACTACTTAGTAGCCAAATGGACTGTTCTCGACTCCGGAGAAAAGCCACAAATTATCTGGCCTCTATAAACTCAGACAAGATGTAACTCATAAGAAACAAATAAAGTATTGGAATAAAGTATTCTAATCAGATCAGCAGGAGAAATGGGGGCAGCCTCTGTCAGGCATGAAGATATGAAATGCGCCTCATAAACTGCTCGTGTGTGAGCGAGCGTGCGTGTGTGCGCATACATGTGTGTGTAGTGCCAGGCCTAGAAGATGGATAAAAATAACACAAAAGAATCACTGAGTGCCTCAGATATCTTTGAAGGAGCACATGGACCTCGTCTTGCCATCCCCAAGGGGCCAACATATCTATGTGGTCAGTGCCAGCTTTGCACAGTTAAAAAAAAGAAAACAAATATCCAAATATCCAATATCATTGCTGCAAGCTGGCCTGTGGGTCTCTGCCGACATCTGACCTGCTTCACATAACCTCCTGGCCTCTAAAAATAGATATTCTGTGGTACATCTAATTTTTATACGATGACTAATACAGGAATGCCCTTTGGGGTAACTTAGTGTCTTAGTTTCTCTCTTTTCTCTCTATATTTATCTATGTCTTCACCGGTCTCTTTAAATAAAAGTTAGTCTGTAGCCATGGATCCAGAACATTAGCCAAGAAATTGTTTATCTCTGCCTTAAGGGCTATACTGTTCTCATCAACGTAAGAGACACTCATATTTTTTAAAGGGGGCAGAGGGATGGTCTTAGACCTGTTTTGTATTTCTCTGCCTTTTTATCACTTTTCCAGATCCAAGGGTCAGTCAGAAGAGGTTTCCACCTACCCCACTCCTTTTCTATTTTACAAACAACTGAGTCAAAAATAGAAAGGTAAATTCCTAGACTATAAAAAAATTCCTTATATTTAATATTACAACTTGCTGCCCTAAACCCCAATAAGAAGGGTAGTGTGGTCATTCACAACCACTGGAATCTTACTCTGAATTTTACTTTTGTCCTCTGGTTGAGTGAGAGGGAGGAAGACGGAGGAAACGCGGGGGGAAACGGAAAGTTTGACATCTGTTTAGATCCCCTCATTGTCCATCTGGTTCATAACCCGAACTTTTGTCCGGAGGTGAGAATTCCAGAAACTGAAGGAGAAAGTCTGCTAGTGGGGAAAATAACAGAGATCCATTTCTCACTTCCTGTAACCTTTATTTCAATACCAGTGACCTCTGCGCCACCTCCCAGTGACAACTGTGCCACCTCCCAGCTGATTAGCTCTGCGTGTGAGGATGTGGAGAGATGAATTTTCTTATCCAGTGATGTCCTTCCTTTGAAAATAACATTCTCCCTCCTCCATTGCCATCAAAACAATAACTGCTTAATGTCAGTGCACTAAGCAAGGTCGTGGCAAGATCCAGGGTGCCAGAGACAGGAGAGGGCAAGAAAAGCCTGGGAAATTCATGCCCTCCTGCTCATGCTCCTCTCAGCTCACCTGAAGGCCTCACTGTCCCCATACTACAAGCTCATCTTACAAGAGCCCTTTGACTCTGCTTAAATTGTAAACTACAGTCCCTTGAGGAAAGAGATCAGAATCTACTTGCCTAGGTAACTGGCCCAACATTGGCTATTCAGAAGTACAGCTTGCGAACACCCAAGGAGATTTCTTCCTTACCTTTGAAGTAGAGTGTGAATTTGGTTTACTCCTTTCAATGAAAACAGAATGCAAATGTAATGTATTATTTTTTCTATTACTTAAAAAAAAAAAGTTAGGTGTCATGCACACTCTTGGTTCTTCATCCTGTGTCTCCCTCTACCTCACCGCATTACCATGTGGTTTTATTCTTGTGAATACAGGAGTTAGGCCAGCTGGGCATCTGAATTTAAAAGACTTGAGTCCCACTCCAAAAATAGTGTCGGAAAACTGTTCTGGAATGCAATGCCCCAAAGCTAAGCACTCACATACAGGTGAGTTTTGATGAATTACATGCAATATCCTTTTATCCACCAAACCTGTGATTTACAGAATACTGCCAGTATCATCTACCTTGGACACAGGGTGGGGAACATGACACACCGGGGCCTGTTGTCGGGTAGGGGGAGGGGGGAGGGATAGCATTAGGAGAAATACCTAATGTAAATGACGAGTTAATGGGTACAGCAAACCAACACGGCACATGTATACATACATAACAAACTTGCACCTTGTGCACATGTACCCTGGGACTTAAAGTGTAATTAAAAAAAAAAAAAAAGAAAAGCATGACCAGTTGTCAGCCATGCCCTCTTCAGTGTACTGACTGTAAGGGTCTAGAACTAGAAGAAAGCAAAGGAGATTTGGAAAGAAACATCCACAATTTGGCCCTAGGCTCTTCTCTGGACCATGTGGGCCAAACACTTCACCTTTCTCGCCTTCAATTTTAATTTTCTCATTTTTGGTGATGATGATTAGAACAACAAAAATATTCCCTCCTTCGTAAGCTTGCTGTGAGGATTAGGTAAACTGCTCTTATATCAAAATCCTGCTCAAAGATTTTGACCTTCTTTGGTGAAAACTTCCTTGACTGACTTAGGACAAAGTCAATTTATCAATTCTGCATTTTGAATCTGCCAGGAAAGGTGAAGCTCTGTGACTCTAACAGACTACCCCCAAACCTCAGTGGCTTTAACCAACAGAGGTTCACTTCTTATTCATGCTGAATTTCTTACACAAGTCTCTAGAGACAGATGCAGACATTGCTTTTCACACTGTAGAGTTACTCAAAGACTGGCTGTGGATGGCGCCTTCATTTTCTGATACTATCATCTTAACACGTAGCTTCCTTGTTTTCCAGAGCAGGGGAAGAGAACTTGGGCAATCATGTACTAACTTTTCAGTGCTTCCACCCAGAAATCACACTTGTCACTTCTGCTTGTTTTATGGGTCATGGCAAATTACAGTACCATGCTGTGTGGTCAAGAGGTGTGTGAAAATATCTTTGGATCCAGGAAGGAAAGGAAATATTAGAAAGTATTAACACAATTTTTCCCACGTCTCTGTAATATGCATTATTCATAAAGGACTGAAGATAGCATCAAGCATTGCTTTTTTTTTCCTTTTCCAAGACAGAGTTTTGCTCTTGTCACCCAGGCTGGAGGGCAATGGTACGATCTTGGCTCACTGCAACTTCTGCCTCTTGGGTTCAAGCAATCCTCCTGCCTCAGCCTCCCGAGTAGCTGGGACTACAGGCACGTGCCACCATGCCCAGCTAAGAGACAGGATTTCATAATGTTGGCAAGGTTGGTCTTGAACTCCTGACCTCCCCGCCTTGGCCTCCCAAAGTGCTGGGATTACAGGCGTGAGCCACTGCTCTAGGCTTCATTGTAACTTTAGTTCAGCTATAGAAGCAATAGTTCAGCTATATGTGATACCGCCATGAAGTCAGGGATAGAGTTGTGTATTCATCAGCCACTTATTTTCTTTTCTCCCACAGTTGGCAGTATTTATAGAATCAGGATTATGTCCAGTCATCTTTGGTTCTGCATGCCATGCAGACAATAGGTGCTCTGTAAGTGCTTAACCAGAGAGATAAACCCTTTCTGTAGCTATGAGACTTCATGATCCTAGTGCATTACTCAACATGATGTAGACACAAGGCGGTACTTACCAAAACTGGTAGTCAACCTGATTTTTACAAAACTTTGGCCCAGGCAGAGTCCATGACATTTTAGAGCATGGAATTCACTGCCAATTTCTGCCAGTCAACAGCACCAGCAACAAAGGGCACACACAGTCAGCCTTCCATATTTGTGGGCTCCCCACCCATGGATCCAACCAACTGGGAATTGAAAACATTGAGAAAAATTAGGGCTGGACATGGTGGCTCATGCTGGTAATCCCAGCACTTTGGGAGGCCGAGGTGGGCAAATCACTTGAGGTCAGGAGTTCAAGACCAGTCTGGCCAATATAGTGAAACCCCATCTCTACTAAAAGTACAAAAATTAGCCAGGCTTGGTGGTGCACACCTGTAGTCTCAGCTACTTGGGAGGCTGAGGCAGGAGAATCACTAGAACCTGGGAGGCAGAGGTTGCAGTGAGCCCAGATCACACCACTGCACTCCAGCCTGGGCCATGGAGCTAGACTGTCTTGAAAAAAAAAAAAATAAACAAAAACATTGAGAAAAATTTTAGAAAAGATCATTGCGTCTGTACTAAACACATAGAGACCTTTTTTTCCTTGTCATTATTCCCTAAATAGTACAGAGTGACACCAACTTACACAGTATTTACATTGTATTAGGTATTATAAGCAATCTAGACATCATTTAAAGTATACCTGAAGAAGTGTGTAAGTTATATGCAAATCCTACTACACCATTTTATGTAAGAGACTTGACCATTCATGGATTTTGGTACGGGAGGGGGTCCGGGAACCAACTACCCCATAGATACTGAGGGATGACTATTTCATGATAGTGTCAGTAGAAAGAGCTTTCATGTATACCATAGGCTTAGACACATGCGTCAGGCATGCGTACAGTGTATGTGTGTGTGTGTGTGTGTGTGTGTGTGTGTGTGTACGTGCACATGTGCCCAGAAGCTCACCACGTCTGCACATCTGTGAAATCCTGGGAAGACTACATACTCAATTGCCAGATCAGCACATTTTATTGAATGATAAAGGGGGTCATTTGGTGAATCTATTCTCAGCTCATATCTGCTTTGAGATAGTACAGAGTCACACTCGAACGTCCTGTTCCAACCTCGAAGTTTCCTGGTTTTCCTTTGTGAGGTTGCAATAAGAGTATGTCCACATACCCATTGATACTGACGAAAGCATCATCATCATTAGCCTCTAACAGTCATCGAGGACTTGCAGTACCAGGCATTTTGATGAGCGTTTTATGTTCACAGTCATGTATGTGTTTTGCAAGAATTCCAAAAGGAAGGCAGTATTGCAATGCCCATTTCACAGCTGAGGGCTTTAGGTTAAGCGACGTATTCAAAGCCACACAGCTCTAAGTTGGTGGGGCTGAGTCTTCAAGCCTATACTCATGCCTATGTTCCTGACCAAACTGTAGGCTATAGGAGGATGTTACTCCAGATAGAATTCCGCTCTGTGGCTCTCTTTACCCCATCAGTCTTTTTCAACTAGGAACAGGTTGCCTTTTGCTACACATGAACTTCAGAACAGATGGCTCCTAGAAATACTTCAGATGCCATAAGATCCACCACCTTGAAATGTCAAAGCAGCAAAATTCAAACCCAGGGGCCCTGGGTGCCAGTGAGACAGCTGTTATCGTTTTTACTCACCAGACGAGGTCACAGATAGAATGTGAAACCTCTGAACCTCAGAATGACAGCCACTGTTGATTGAGCACCTTCTATATTTCAGGCCCTGAATTCCTGGCTTGAGGTAGGTTCTCAGGGTATGCATGAGACAGGGATACTATTTAACCCCATTTCACAGATGCGTAAACTGAATCTCAGGTAGATACACTAACTTTGTTCTATAATTAATGATCTAAAAAGTCAGAATTTGAGCCTTTGTCTGGCTGCAGAGTGCAGAGTGTGAAATCTATTCTACATACTGCACCAAGAAAAAAATTAAAAGGCATTACTTTTTCCTTTTCACTTCAAAAACAATTTTGAAAAAGAATGAGAAGAATGATCACTATAGCAGATATTAAATTTATCATAAAAGTTTAAAAAAGAGTTCTGTCCTATTATAAGAATCAGCAAATAAATAGATCGATGAAGTAAAATACCCCTGAAACATTTCTGTGTATGTAAAATTGAAGCACAGTAAAAGATGCACATACAAACCAGTAGAGAAAGGAAGGCTTTTTCTGACAATGTTAGAAAATTGGTGATTTATTTAAAAAATTAAGTCAGCATCTCATGTGAAATACCCAAATACATTCTAAATGCACTGAATATTTAAATGTTAGATATAGCAACCATAAAAATGGAGAAAGTATGGGGGAAGAGTTAACCGATACTTATGGAAAGAAACTTTTCAAACACCGAAGCAAAGAAAGAATATTAAGCTTGAATACATTTTATTTACAAACTAAATATTATACATGTAAAAATATCAGTATAATTAAAAGGCCAGAGATAAACATGGAAGAAATTTTGTCACAAATATTGGACTGATATACAAGATATAAATTGCTGGGAGTAATCGCCTGGGAATGTGGTGGCACACGCTTGTAGTCCCAGCTACTTGGGAGGCTGAGGCAGGAGAATCACTTGAACCCAGGAGGTGGAGGTTGCAGTGAGCTGAGATCACGCCACTGCACTCCAGCCTGGGTGACAGAGCGTGACTCCGTCTCAAAAAAAAAAAAAAAGAAAAAAGAAAAAAAGAAAAAGTAGAAATCACCCAGGAAAACACAAACACTCTTGAAAAACAAGGTGAGGTAGAAAAGGAAAAGAACAGACAATTCATGGAAGGAGGAACAAAAATGGTCATAAATAAAAATACAGAAAAATGTTCAAGAGTAAACAAAGATGAATACAAAGATATTAAAGAATACAAAGATGAACACAAAGATATCATTTTGCTTGACTATTAAAGAAAGTTTAGTAAAATGAATAATTCTAATAAGGTAGTTACAGTGAAACTAGGTATCTCCTGTGGTACTCGTGCTAGTATAAACCAATTCAATCTTTCTGGAAAGCAATCTTATTATATGCATTAAGTTTTAAAATTAGGCTGGGCGTGGTGGCTCATGCCTGTAATCCCAGTACTTTGGGAGGCTGAGACGAGTGGATAACCTGAGGTCAGGTTTACCAGCCTGGTAAACATGGTCAAACCCCGTCTCTACTGAAAATACAAAAATTGGCCGTGTATGGCGGCACACGCCTGTAATCCCAGCTACTAGAGGGGGCTGAGGCAAGAAAATCACTTGAACCCAGGAGGTGGAGGTTGCAGTGAGCCGAGATCGTGCCACTGCACTCCAGCCGGTGTGACAGAGCGAGATTCCACCCCAGAACAAAACAAAACAAAACAAAGAAAGAAAGAAAAGAAAGTTTGAAAACTAACTATAACAAATAATTTCTTTTGTGAACATTTTTAATAAAGATATAATCAGAGATTCAGACTAAGATTTATAGATAAAGATGTTTAATATAGTGTTATCTATAACAGGAAAAATGGAAACAATCTAAATATCCAATAATAGTTTGATGATTAAATAGTTTCATTCATAAAGTATAATATTCTGCAGCTTTGGACAATGTTAATTACACTTAGCCTAGTGCTAAACAGAAAAATGCAAGATGCATGCTTTTCTACATGCCACGTGATCACAATCATGTCAGACACTCTAAGGCGTGTGTGCACTGAAAATCTATTGCAAAAAGATTCTCCAAGGTTAAAATGGTGATTTTTTTCTCTGATGAAATTATTAGTGATTTTTAGCTTTTCCTATATCCTTTACTGTAAGTATGAGATGATTTCTGTAAATATATATATATTTACATATATGTAAATTTATATATATATATATTTTAAGCAAACATGGCCAGGTGAGTCTTTCCTGAAGCCCACTGCTGGGAGAAGTCTCATTTGTAAGCTCTCCCTGCTACGGGGAAGAATTGAGACTGAAGTGATAGAGTCAGGGCCAAAAGGATCCCCAAGGGGTCACCATAGGGGCATGCAGCCACCAAGGAAGGTGGAAGACTACAGGCTGCACAGGAATGAGGTGGGATTATCAGACAGGTTAGGTGATTAAGACTCTGAGAAAAAGCTGGCCAACTGGATGGAACACAGCACCTCTTTGTAACCCCCAGGGAGGCCATCTCCAGACACATCTAGATTGCAGTTAGGGCATCAAAGCTCAGTAACTCTCCTTCCCTGAAGTCCCTGAGCTCTGGTGTCACTGGCTCCCAGAAAAGCCATGAGAAGCAAACAAACGTGATTCCAATGCTTCAACCACTCAGCCTACAGTGAGATCAGTTACTCTGAAGACAAGGGCATCTACACACCAAAAGACTCACTGGCTAGCTCAGAAGCAGCCAGCTGGAGGACTGGCTCCATCACAGGGGCTTCCTCTCCCAATTCAGTATCCAAATATGGGTATCAGGACTCACCCTCTTCTCTGACATGTAGGGAAAACAGCTATCTTAGGGTTATTTGGGAAAGGTAAAGGAGTGGGTCTGTGAAAAACTTTAGCAGCATCTGCAGTGCACAATCTAGGTTAACTATTACTATTTACTGCTACTACTGTTACTTTTACCATTAATACTATTATCACCACTACTGCTATCGCTATTACCACCAGTACTATCACTACTACTATTAACTACTACTGTTACTACAACTGCTATTTTTAGCACTATACACTACTACTGTTACGGCTGCTGTTGCTACCATTACTACTACTATTAACACGATTACCGCTATCACTATTACTGTTACTACTAGAGCTGCTGCTACTGCCATTACCACTAGTATACTAATCTAATGGTGCTCTAATTATTGCTATCATAATTACTTTTACCATTAGTGCTACTACTGCTGCTTCTTTGACTACTACTATTGTACTCCAAGCAACTTCACGCATTTACAGCAATCACACGTTCCAGATGTAGGGGAAATCATCTTGGCTGGAATTATTCTGTCTCATCATCTCCAAAAGGCCTCTCACAACTGTCAGACTATGCACCTGTTGGTGCAGAAAATATTTGTACCCGTAACCCAAACCCTTGTTGAGTGAGGCAGTCATGCGCAGGGCTGAAGGAGCCTGCGTCAGTCCCTGGGAGGGACTCTAGGCACAGTAGTACCTGCTTCCAAAACCACCAGGAAAAATAAATAAATACATGCTGCTACACAGGAGCTGTTCTCCTTTTAAGGATAAGGAAACTGAGACTTAGGGCAATAGGTGATACGGTCAAGTTCATACAGTGGGTGAAAGACGAGACACTAATTCCGACAAGGTTCTACCAGGGTCCTTGTTATCAGCTACGCTACTAGAGTTTTTTTTTTTTTTTTGCTTTGTTTTGTTTTGTTTTGTTTGAGATGGAGTCTCAGTCTGTTGCCCAGGCTGGAGTGCAATCTTGGCCACTGCAACCTCCACCTCCGGGTTCAAGAGATTCTCCTGCCTCAGCCTCTTGAGTAGCTGAGATTACAGGCATGCACCACCATGCCCAACTAATTTTTGTATTTTTACTAGAGACGGGGTTTTACCATATTGGCCAGACAGGCCTTGAACTCCTGACCTCAAGTGATCCACCCTCCTCAGCTTCCCAAAGTGCTGGGATTACAGACGTGAGCCAACAAGCCCGGTTACTACTGGGGTTTTAAATGATTAAAAAACAGGTTCAGATTGTGGCATTTGCTCAGTTTCCTCAAGGCATGAGATAGGTTTTGGAATAAAAAGCTGAGCTGGTTCATCCCAATTCTCCTGATTCCAAGCATTTCAGTCTTTGGTGACAATTTTCTCTACCTGCTAACGAGAATTCAGCAGCAGGTGACCATCCTTGCTGGGTCAAGGGGCTCCTAGAGCCAGTCCTGTGCAGCTGAAGAGGGGAGCTAATGGGAACTTCGGAAAGAGGAGGAAATGGGAAGTCCAAGCGAGCTCCACGAAGCCTCTGGGCAGGAACGCAAACAGGAAATCGGTCCTTAGCTGGTGGTGGCCTCTCGCTAGCTAGGCCTGGTGTCCCCAAGGCCCCCCGTTGCGTGTTATTTTTGGACCATGCCACGTGGTGAGTAAGTGCCTGTTGGATTAGATAGAGTCAAGGCCGGCTTCCAGGCTGGTGTCTCCCAAGCAACAGGGGTCAGTGGCCCCAGGGACATGGCCTGTGGCAGAGTTTCAAATCACACTACCCCCAGCCGCCCCCCAGACATCTCTGAGGCCCTTGGATAACAAAAGGAAGCAGGGAAAGAAAGAGGGAACTGCTCTTCCTTCCCCTCCAATCAGAGGTCTCCACTCTGGGTGCAGTGGCCAGATCTGATGACCTTAGCAAAGCCGCTCTCGGCCTGGAGAATCTTGCAAGCTTGGACTTTCTGGGGCTCGTGCACTGATGGGCAAACTGAGTTTCTTGGACTGGGAGGGGTTAGCTTCCTTCCCCTTTGGGACTCATACCTCAGCCCCGTAGCAGTTCACTGAATTGCCCCGGCCTTGGTTCATCTTCAGTGACCATGGCTAGTAGATGGTGATAGACTTTAAGATAGGAGTGTCAAGGCAGTTGGTTTCCACATAAGTTAGACTCTGGGTGGTTTTTATATCATAAGCTAGCACATCTGACCTATAATAGTAAAGAAATTATCCCATTGTGTGACCTAACAGGATTGTGTGTGTGTGCATGCACACGTGTATGTGCAGTTGTGTTTTCTTGCTCCATCTCTCTCACAATCACATAAACAATAAAAATCAGTAAATGTTTAACCTTTTAAAAGCAGAACCATATCATTTTGAGTTTTGCATTTCACTAGACAAAGTGGTAACATTCACCAGAAGGTACCATCATGAAGAGTGACAACACAGCAACAAAAGCAGATTTTTCTCAGGCATTTAAAAGGATAAGAGACAAAGGTAAGCACTATCCATGCTAGCTGGGTCCATCCATATGATTCCCCAGTATCTTGGAGACAGGCAAGAGTGGAGCTAGAATGGGGTTTGAAGCCAGGGAGAACTGGGGACCAATCCCGGTCAGACACCATGACCCTGGTCAAGTGCTTTCTTCCCACTTATCTCATACACAAAATGGGAATGGTGCCTACAGTAGAGGCTTTCTGCCAAGATGACAAGAGCCATTTACACAAACAGCATGTGGTGAACACCTAGTGGATGTTTAACAAATGTCTGGATGTTCTCAAGATGGTGTGTAGTCCCACTTGTCCAAAGCCTTTGTGGGCAGGAGAAAAGAGCTCAATCACAAAGTTCCTTTCCTTTGTCTAAATGCCCCACCTTCTGGGTAACACAATATGGTGCTCCTCAACTGTGGCCAAGGGTCAATGCAATGTTTACAGCTGAACAATTTCCAGACCCTCTTTTCTTGTACCAAGGTAGACAGATAGACACCAAGAGACACCCCCATCATTGAATGTTAAACTAAAAATGGGAAATTGTTTGTAAAATTAAGTTTTAAAAAGCCACACAACAAGTGGTATGATGTAGTCAACCGTGGCGGGGTGGGAGGCAAGTTTGCACAGAGAATCAAAGAATATACACTAAAATAAGAGGAGTAACTATTAATATTTAGAGTGCAACACAGCAGGAACTAACTACATATGGCTATTTAGATTTAAATTAATTAAAATGAAATACAGCTAAGCCTTCAGTTCCTCTGACACACTAGCCTCATTTCAAGTGCTCAGGCATCACACATGGCAGATGGCTACTGTATTGCACAGCACAGATCTAGAATAGTCCATCAGCAGAGAAAGTTTTACTGCACAGCACTGATGTAGAGATGGAGCAATTCTGAGTGATTTCAAAATTTTATTTTCCTAAATGATATTCCATCATTATTCTCTTTCCTATAAAAATGTCAATAGCGGCCGGGCGTGGTGGCTCATGCTTGTAATTCCAGCACTTTGGGAGGCCAAGGTGGGCAGATCATGAGGTCAGGATATCAAGACCATCCTGGCTAACATGGTGAAACTCCATCTCTACTAAAAATACAAAAAATTAGCCAGGCGTGGTGGCAGGCGCCTGTAGACCCAGCTACTCGGGAGGCTGAGGCAGGAGAATGGCATGAACCCAGGAGGTGGAACTTGCAGTGAGCTGAGATTGCACCATTGCATTCCAGCCTGGGTGACAGAGCAAGGTTCTATCTAGGAAAAAAAAAAAAAAGTAAACAGCAAGAGACAAAATACAAAAATATTATTTTATGTACTGATATGGCACCTTACCTACATTCATGTTTGGCAAAACTGAAATCACAGAATGAGGTGCTAACCCAGTAACAAGAGGGACCGATCCTTAGACAGGACTTTCATGTTTGGCCATGGCTAAGTTAAGCCTCACGGGGCCTGAGGTTGTTCCGTATGAACTCGAGCAATCTGGGGTCAGGGACGACTGGCTCCCTCAGACCAGGATGGCGTCCTTCACCACTTTCCAAGAAGACACTTAGCATGCATTTCTGCTGTTTGTTTTCCTTCTTAACTGCTAGAATATTAAACAGATGATCTCTGAGTCTTTCCCTCCATGGTTCTAAATTCTATCCTTAAACCATGTGGAGGAAAAAAGAGTGAGAAAGGGCAGAACAAGTGTTACAAAGTACACTCAAACACGGGGCATGGTTTTGGACCTCAACTTCCTGCAAATCAAGCTTGGAGAAGATAGACAGTGTCTGTGTACTGGGTGAAAGGTGGGGAACGCAGAACTGGACATGCTGCAGAACTGAGGGGGCCCGTGCAAAATGACAATGCAAGGTTCCTTGTTCAAAAAGTATCAAGAGATTCAAGGGGACAGCCGAATGTGAAATCAAGTGTGGCACCCGTTTGAGCATGAGTACAACTGCACACATTGCATGCCTATGAAACTTGGCCACATGCAGAATTCCAGTTTTTCACAAGCCACTGGGAAAAAAAAAATTTCAATACAAAATCATGGACACTGCAAAATGTACCAGAAATTTTTATAAGTGCCACTGCAAACCCCCCCAGAGGCATCTTAATTTTTGGTCTATCTTTGATCTCAATACTTAAATTGAAAGCATTTCTATGTAAGCTATTTTAAAATACGGATGTCCATAGAAGCAGAGAATAGCATGGTGGTTACCAGAAGCCAGGGGATGGGGAGTGAGGGAGATGTTGTTCAAAGGACATAAAACTTCAGTTAGAGAGGAGGAATAAGTCCAAGAAATTTATTATACAACCTGGTTACTATAGTTAATAACAATGTATACTTCAAACTTGCTTAGAGAATAGATTTTAAGTGTTTTCACTACCAAGAAAAAAATAAGCATGTGGGGTAATGCATATGTTAATTTGCTTGATTTAATTAATCTAATTAATTAGCTATTTCACAGTATAAACATACCTTAAAACATTACATTATACAACATAAATATATATGTTTTTGTCCATTAAAAATAAATAATAAAAAATAAAATATATCACTATATTGGAAAAAATACAAAAATATGGTATGAATGTTACCAACATCATCAAAAGGTTAAAGCGATGGGATGAACCTTAAAACTTAATTTTATTGGATAAAGAACAAAAAAGTTCTATCATTGTGAGCACAGATCTATGTCCACCTTATAAAATAACCCAAGTCATCTTAGTTTAAACATCATTGATTGGTAACCCAAATGAAAATCAAAATCAACAAGAGAATTTTTTTTCAGAGTGGGATATTATAGACTCCATCCTGAAACGAGTATTAGGGAATAAAATTTCCAGTCATATAACCTAATTTATGCCACTTTTTATGAACGAGTGACTTGGGCTGGGAGAAGAGACAGAAAGTTTTGACATTTTTGAAAATGTAGGAAGTGAGAAGATGGTTTTCAATGCGCAAAGCAGAAGAGTTCATCTTTATGGAAACTTCCAACAGCTACACCTATTCCATTTCATATAAGATTATGACAGGGTAAAGAAAAACAAGTTGGCTTACATCAGGACAGAGTAACTCATTATCTGAAGAAGGAAGAAGTTGGCTCTGAACTCTGTCTCTTATATGATTGCTGTTATCAGGTGTAACAGGTCTAGTTAAGAGCAAGACAGGGAGCTTGCTTTCTTTTTCTGCCTCAGTTTCCGCCACTATAAATGGGAAAAATAAGAGCCCCTACCTCATGTGCATATGTGTGACCCATAGAGAAAAGACACATAAAGAGTTTAACCCAACAATCGACCAATTATTAATATTATTATAGGCAACTGCAGTCGGAGGATGGACTTATATGATATGTTTATGAATTGGAAACTAATTAAGGAGGAATCTAAATATAGTGAACATCACTTTCTAAGCCAAATATTAGGATATACTGTATGACAATTGAAAGTGCAAATTTGAGGGTGATAACAGACCATTTTAATTCACCTCTGTGTTGGTAAGTGCCGGACATGTTCATAGGACATGATTACGAGTTTGAAGCTTTTTCTTTGAAAAATTCCTTTCTGAAATCAGAGATGTATCTAGCACTGTTGGGGGAGGCAATGAGACAGACAGTGCAGGGATGGCCTTGGTGATGCAGAAACATCCTCCGCTCCAAACAGATACACAAACACACACCCCTCCATGCACGCCCCTACACACAACCCTACACATACTCACACTCAGACACACATACCCATACATACAACTGTACCTACACACGCACATACACACACATATACTCCTATACACATTCACCTACACACGCACATACACACACATATACTCCTATACACATTCGCCTACACACGCACATACACATATACTCCTATACACATTCGCCTACACACACACATACACACACGTACCCACACACACCTCCATGTATCTACATCCCCCAAACCTGTACACACACATTCTCACACACACACATACAATCAGTTCATTGAAAGATCATTTGAAATGTTTAACCTATATTCTAGGTCTATACAAGCATCCAAATTTATACACACACACCCCCAATCCCCGACACACTTGACTTGATCTTAAAAATATACCAAAAAAAAAAAAAAAACAAAAAACAAACTTTTGTAGAAACCCCTAAAAGTTAATTGTAAAGCAATTGAAATATCACATCCTGTACATTGCTATATAGATGCAACACATAGTTCCCTTTGGAATTGATATAACCCAATTCACTGTGAAAGATTAAGATTCATCAGGTCTACCTTGGATCTGAAGTTTTTAAAGCCCTGTGTCATAAGAATGCTTTATATATAAGCCACTATGTAGCATAAATCCCAGACATCACGTGAAAATAAGTCCAGTACTGGATATTTGTATACAATTGATCTTTTCTCTCCTCTATCTCCTCTGTAGCAAACTCACTGCTTTCGTTTTCAAACTGTCTCTGTGTGTGTGTGTGTGTGTGTGTGTGTGTGTCTGTGAGAGACAGAGAGAGGGAGGCAGAGACAGAGAGATAGAGAGAGATAATAGCATCGATGGCATAAGAAGGCTGTATCCTAAAAGTATTTCTAATACATGGGCTCAGCAAAGAAACAGGTTCACACACAAAAAACTGAGATCAGTTGCTTTAATAAACATATCATGGTTTGATATAGCGGTTGTTTTATTTTTTAGATTTGATTTATCTGTCACTTTCTTTCCAAATTTGATGTATTGGTCAATTTCTTTTCAAGATTTGATTTATTGGTCAATTTCTCTTCAAGATTTGATTAAAACACATTACATAAGTCTTTTCAGATCTATTTCTAAATATCATATATATTTCTAAGTACGGATGTTTAAAGTCTTTATTCATAAATGTTCTTGATTGATGTCTGTTTTTTCATTCGTTTCTTTAAAGCTTTAGGTAGTTATTTATTCTGTAATTGGAATCAGCATAAACAAACCATAAAGTTCAATTGTGTAATGAATTACTCATACCTTAGATTCAGAGAGAAAAGAAGCTTAAGATACAACAAGGAAAAAACAGCTTTATGTGTGGGAGAAACACAATGGTTATTTGGTCTTCAATCTCTGGATTTAAAGATACACTATGAAACAATTCTGCAAGAAACGATTCTAGCATGATATCGCTGATGACCATTAATTAGTCCATGGGTGCATAGATGGCACTGATGATGAACAGTCTTGTGTTTTTCTGAAAACCCTTGTTTTATTTTGTGGATGGATCCATGGAACTCTGTTCCTTCTCCCTTCTTCAGAGCTTCTCTACCGACTTCCCCAGGGAGGCAATGCCCATTGAATACCTGCCTACCAGATACCTACCCACCATACTCACGGACTCACGGCAAGACAGTACATAGAAAAAGACCCTGGACCCCAGAGAGAGTGACAGACACACCAGAAGGTAATCTGCAGCATGGCAGAGGGGGCAGGTCTTTGCCTCCGCTCCTTAAGCCTCTATACACACATCTACACACACAAAAAAAGAAGGATATTCACTAGCTAGTTATTGTGCGCACCTCTGGGATGATGACATTTTCTACATTAGCATGTATTATTATTATTTTTTTTAAAAATCATTACTCTCCTCCTTACTCCAGACAAACACTTTTCTAGCCTAGTTTCTTCATCTGTAAAACAAGGATATCGTTACCTTCTTTGAAGGATAGTTGCAAGGATTAAATGAGTTATTGTATGTAAAGTGCTAAACCCAGGGCTTGGAAGAAGGTAGTTAATGTGATCTGTTTCAAAGGATGATGGTGATGAGCAACAGGGACAAATGTAAGAGTGTCCAGTGGCATTTCCTGAGCAGTCGTGGTGTACCCAACATAGTGCAGAGTGCTGAGTGATACATCATCTCATTGAGCAGAACAGCCCCATGAGGTCGATGCTCTAGAGAATGCCTTGTTTCCAGCTGGGGAAATGACACAAGGTCAGAACAGCTAGCATCAGCTCCACTCCAGTCTGGGGAAGACCACTCTGCAGCACAGCCACTATCCTTTAAAGCCACAACATACTGTCTGTGAAGGCATGCTAGAGCTCTACGTTCCTCAACAACTGCAGGTCATTAATGCCAAATTCAAGGTGAAGAACTTGTGTGGTTTCAGCAAGGACTGAACTGAATCGATTCTCTGCCTGGCCCTTGGCATGGCCAGTGAAGCCCAGCTTCAATTACACTGGCCATGTCCCCACTGTGGAAAGCTCCCTTTCGGATTGACACTCCCCTGAAAATGATCCCCTTTGGTTCCATTTTGTCTGTCCAAAGCCTGACACCAATGTGGGTCATCTTGCAGCATCAAAAAAAGTGCCCTGGAAGGGAAGCTGAGTCTCCTCCTCCTAGCAGTCCTGATTTCTACTAACGCAGAGAGTTAAAGACCATCACCCCATAGACTGAAACTGGGGAAGGAATGCCATTTCCATAACGGCACCTTATAAAGTGATCATTCTGTAAATAAAGGTCAAAAAGGACCCCTAAAAATAACTGGAAAGCAGACCTCCTAAATCGTTCCATTTCAGAAGTTTAAGCACCAATTAACTGAGTTCCTACACAAGAACAATCTATCTAGCCTTGGTGGTAGCATTAACTGAGGCAGGAGAAGCTTCTTTCTGTCACTAATATTTTACTTCCATCTCTCTATTGCAGCCACACTAGCTTTTCCTCAAGCTCATACTGCTCTTTCCAAATCCTGAAAACTCTGAGCCCTTTTGTTCCCCCAGGGCATCTGCAGAGCCCAGTACTCTCCCTGGTGTTTAATAAACACCCTGGCTTGATGAATGGGTGACCATTTATCAAAATGAACATTAATATTAGAATGAAAGAAATGGTGTGTATGGAGAAAAGGGAAGAAAAGAGGGGTGATCATGAAGATCTTCAGTGGGGGTAGGAAAGAGGACTCCCCGGCATAAAGCTTAGGGGGAAAGGAGAGAGAGAGAGAGAGAGAGAGACAGACAGACAGACAGATAGACAGAAACTCTCAACTTTTGGTCCACCATGAGTTGGAAAGTGGGCCAGGTAGGCTGAGTCTTCATCACTCCTAGGTCTCTGACTCCTCCAGTCAGTAAAACCTGTGAAATCTTATGTTGAGACAGCTCACCATGTGACCCGCTAGGACAGATGCTCTTCAGACTACAACAGAAGCTAGTTGAGCACTGTCATGCAAAAAGTAGAGAAAATGAAGTCAAGGGCCACCAGCCACACCTGGCAGACAGGATCACCTCCATGCTTGTAATGATTTCTCACTCACTGTCTTTGTCCATCTCACCGCCTGTTATTGCTGCGTAGAATTTGCACAGTTTGGGTATGGTAGGATTTTGTACCATCTAAGCTGTTGCTAGAGGAAGAGTCTTCTGAAATTTCAGGCATATAAAAGATTCTTTCCGTATGTAGGTTCTCAACCAAGTTATTGTAAAGGGAAGAGGAACCCAGAGGACCCCCAGGGAGATTGGCACAGATGGCTCAAGAAATGCCTCTCCAGATTGAGCTCTCCCCCAGAACCACAGCATATGGGGCCACTGTAGACTCTTTCCACCAAAGCCGGGACCATGGTTCCTCTAGAGACCCCCGTGGCCCCACAGACAGCAGATGATCCCCAGCATGGGGAGCAGCAAACGCCTACTATACACAGGTTCTTTCTGGAACCTACACACTGGGAACCACAAAGTGTTGACAAGGACCTCACCCCAGTCTCCTTCCTTGAGGAACTGCTGTGCCTAAGACTATACCTCTGCCATTCAAAGAGGGGTCACCCAAGGAAAGGACAGTCTTAAAGGTGCTGGATCTCCCACCAGATTCCCTAAAGAATCAGACTCCCCACTGGAGTCAGACCGTACCTAGCATCAATGCTCCTCTCCATCAGAAAGCCAAGCAGGAAGAGGCACCCGAGGCATCATTTCTGGTTTTGAAACAGGTTGCTGTGTAGCCATTCTCTGATATGGAATCTTTCACTTTCCTTCTTGAATTGTTTTCATGGCAGAAGTGCATGTACTGTGGGTAATTTATGGAAGCCATACAGGCATAACCAAGCTTGAGTCCCACCCTCCCCTTTTTGATGAGATTCCCAAACTGACCCTAACAATTACAAGTGAGAAAGATATGGCCTCTTCTGTCTCCAGGAACTTCTGAAACAGAATTTAAATCCCTCATTTCCCTGCCTGAAGTTGTGCCTCCCTAGGTTGTATAACTGTCCTTTAGGGACCACTTCGGTCAAATATCCACTATTGGTTTTTGTACAGCCTAGGAGCTCAAAATTATTTTTACATTTCAATTTTTTTGAAGTCAAAAGAATATTTAATGACACACGAAAATCAGATAAAGTTCAAATTTTAGTGTCCATAAATAAATGCTATGCCCATTCATTTATCTATCATTTGTGGATGCTTTCACACCATAATGGCAGAGTAGCTGAGCAGCTTGAGTAGCTGCAACAGAGACAGTAAAGACTGAAAATCCAGAAATATTTGCTCTCTGGCCCTCTACAAAAAATTTCTGCCAATCCCTGGCATTAGAAGGCCGGGCCTGGCCTTATCTAATTCTGCCTCCTGCTTCGACACAACTGTGATATCTTTTTAATACATGGAGATTCTAAGGAAGATAATCCTTCAAAATGTTTGGAGGATAAAACACAAACTCCTTAGCTTGGTATAAAGACCTGAAACCTAACCACCCTAAGACCCACCTGCCCTCTCCAAGCAGTCATTCTGTGGCACCCTTCTCTCAGGACAATGGGAAATGCTGGCTCTTCCTGGGAAGAGCATCCTGCTCCCTTGTTCTTCTGAACCTTGGCACCTGCTGTTTTCTCTTCTTTTTTTTTTTTTTCCCAAACAGGGTCTTGCTGTGTCATCCAGATTGAAGTGCAGTTGACCAATCATGGCTCACTGAAGCCTCAAACTCCTGGGCTAAAGCAATTGTCCAGCCTTCCCAGCAGCTGGACTACTGGTGTGCACCACCACATCCAGCTTAATTGTTTGTTCTGTAGAGATGGGGTCTTGCTATAATGCCCCAGCTGGTCTTGAACTCCAGGTCTCAAGCAGTCCTCCCATGTCGGCCTTCCAAAATGACACAATTACAGTTGGAAGCCACCTGTTCTCCCTTCTTTAACCTGTTTTCCATCTCTGGCTACTAAGATAATTCTTTATCTTTTCGTAAGTCTCATTTTAAGTCTCACTTCTTTTGTAACACGTCTCTCAATTCCTCAATAATTAGGCCCCCTCGCCCTTGGGCCCTTCAGTGTTCAGGACAGGATCTTGGCCCTTATGACTTGTCTTCACTAGCCACAGCCTGCCTTGCTGGGCAGCCGGTTCTCGGTTCTTCCCACCCAGATTTGCTACCACTGACTGACTTCTGGGAGGGTTTTCTTTTCTCCTTGTGGTTACGTTCACAGTACTGACATTCAAGGCTGGTGCAAAGCTGAGGCTTGGTTAATGTTGACTCATGAGAGACCAAAGCTATGATTCTAATGCCATTGCAATCCCAATCTACCCGACACCATTTTGCCACATTAGTTCAATTTAGGGGCAATAGCAGGAAGCTGTGACAAGGGCCTCACACTTCCCTGACGTAAAGTTGAAGAAATGTTGAAGTTTGGAATATAGGCAAATTGGGATCTAAATTTCCAGGCTGTGTGATCTTTGGACCTTAATTTCCTCACCTACAAAATGGGTTATTAATATCCCCAACTTGGCAGCGTTGAGAGGATTAAGTGAAGAAAAGAAAGTGCCTGGTGCACAGCAGGTGCACAAAAAATGCCAGCTACCATGCTGATGCTTTGCCTTGGCAACAGCTCTGGGCCTCTCTTGAGGATGGCAGCCATTCCTCAAGGCACAGCAACTCCAGGGAAGGCCTTGACCATTGCCAGTTCTCCATCATAGCAGAGAAATCTGCATTCACAACACCTGGTTGAGTAGCATCCAATGGAGCCTGGTCTCTCTGAACCCCAGGCCCAGAGACAGAGACCCATAGAGCATGGGCTGGTGTGAGGCAGCCCTGGAGGCTCCTGGAACCTTATGCCTCTTCTGTTACAGATGCCTTCTTTTGGGGGAGGCTTAGGCAGACAGCTTGGAGTCAGTTTGTGCTCAGAAAGCACCTTTACCAAAGAGCTGCCTCAGCATATTGTATCCACAACATGGTCTGTCATCTCACCCGGAGACTGTGAACTGGCCTGGCTGAAGTCAGCCTGGTCAGACAGCTGCCAGGTACCAGCTCTGCTCTCAAAAATGCCAGAACCTCAGAGAAAGCCCAAGGGAAGGCTGGAAGTTCTCAGTGTTCTTTCCTCTGTCTTCTTGAAAGGGCATCTAGCATGGCACACAGAGAAACATCATGGTTCTACAGTTCTCTTTCACCCGGTGAATAGATAGTCATTTCTTAACACTCTCATCGCTACTTAAAAATAACCACCAGGGCTTTGTGTGGTAGCTCACGCCTGTAATATGAGCACTTTGGGAGGCCGAGGCGGGTGGATCATTTGAGGTCAAGAGATCAAGACCAGCCTGGAAAATACGTTGAAACTCCATCTCTACTAAAAATACAAAAATTAGCCAGGTGTGGTGGTGCACACCTGTAATCCCAGATACTCAGGAGGCTAAGGTGGGAGAATTGCTTGAACCCGGGAGGCAGGGGTTGCACTGAGCTGAGATCATGCCACTGCACTCCATGCTGGGTGCCAGAGTGAGGCTCCATCTCAAAAACAAACAAACAAACAAACCCACCAAACCAAGAATGATTGATTTTAAAGCACTGTGCACTCACTATGAGCCAGCAACTACACAGATTGCAGTAGAAGGGTTTCCTGATGAGATCCTCCAAACAACCCATGAGGTAGGAACCAAAGTCCCTATTTTACAGATGAAGAAACTGAGGATCTGAAAGACAAGTGATCGAGTTGAGGGTTCCATATTCACGTCTGCTGGCCTCTAGAGTCTTTCTTCCTAATCTCCCAGATCCTCATTCATTAGAAAGGTAGAAAAACATGGGCTACATCAGAGACGCTGAGACAGAGGAAAAGACTCTCTCAAGGGAATCTGAAAGCCAGTAGGAAAAGCTGCAAACCAACTGTACTTGATCAGAATTCTAGGAATCTAAATGGGATTTCAGAAAAGAACATGTAACAAGACAGAAGATAGGAAGACAACACAGGTGGATGAGGACATTTGCAAACAAGTGAGGGCCCCTTTCTCTGCTGATGCGGCCCAGTGACCCCACTGCACCGTCTCCCAGGATGGTCATGAGAAAAGGCAATCCCCGACTCCAACCCCAGTTCTAAACACCCAGAATTCTCAAGATGAGCCCAGAAAAACGACCTTTGGGCACGCTTCCACAAATAAGACTTTTGTACCCTAAAGCTTGAAAATTGTACAGGCATCACATGCGATCCCTCAGTTTCTCATGTCCTCTCTGTCCACCAGTCTCTCTGGTGTGGAAACTGATTCTGCGTGATTTTTTCCTGTTTCTACCATCAGAGCCCTGGCACCTCCCACTACTTTTTGATTCACACCAAGTGCTCCATGGCAGGGCAGGCTGGAATCTGGCTTCTTCTGAGCCTATAGCCCAGAAATGTCAGTGAGTTCAGTCTGGTGGGAAGAACTTTTCATTAAAAGAAGATGGGATGGAAGGGAGCTGGCAGATACACTTCCTCTCTGCTCCTCCCTCTGGCAGGCTGACCTAAGGCTCCCTCTGGAAATGAACAACTGGCTGTGTCTACTGTGAGCTGTGAAGCAGTGGTCAGCTTGGTACTGCATCACTTTGTATTTGCATCCATCCTCCTCTCTCATCTCTCTGTGCCCTAACTCATGCTGCCCTGGGATCGCAATTCCCAGTAAAGAATGACTGCTTCATGCACGCCATGGGCTCTGGTTTTTCAGGAACCTGAGCTAATACAAGAACCAATACTCTAGAGGTTACGGTTTGAACTCTCAGGAATGCATTCAATACCTTTTGATGCCTGATCCCTTCTCACCTCTGAGCCATGGTGTGCTGGTAAATGTCTAATAGGAAGCTCTTTGACAGGAAAAAGCACCAATTTTTAGTATTTGTGAATTTCTGTGGTGTAAATGCCCTCACCACAGCCGACTTTAAGCTACCAATGTAACATTATTGACCGCACAGTGTAAAGATACCTGCAATACCACACTAATACAGGTCGGGTATCCCTAATGCAAAAATTTGAAGTCCAAAATGTTCCAAAACTGGAAGTGTTTGCGCACCAACAAGATGCTCAAAGGAAATGCTCATTAGAGCATTTCAGATTTCTGATTTTCAAATTAGGGATACTCAGTCAATAAATATAATGCAAATATTCCAAACTTTGAAACAAACTCTAAATCCAAGACACGTCTGATCTCAAGAATTTGGGATAAGGGATATGAACCTGTTAATAGTATTTCTACCAAACAGATAACACAGATATAGACAACTTCAAAGGTCTCAAGAATTTGGGATTAGGATATAAACCTGTTAATAGTATTTCTGCCAAACAGATAACATAGATATAGATAACTTCAAGGGCATAAACAATAAAATACAGTAAAATCACTGGGAAGTGATGATTTTATTTAGTACTTTTATTTATAGTATACTTAGTTGTAATTTTATATAATTTAATTTTAAATAATGGTTGTTTAATAATCAGTTTGCAAAGTTCCTGAAAATTTGACAATCTGATTATGTAAGATATTACCAACTGATGTCAGCATACCACTGTCTCTAAGCTTATTATATCATCCGGTCAATAATATCAACTACCACTTACTTCCTCATGCCTTTAATCATGCTACTCCATCTTTTTTAATTGTCTTCATTTCCCTTTGAATATGCAGTACATTCCTACCCAGCTTTTACCACTTAGCCCAAGCTCCCTCCTCAAGGCATACCCTGAATGTCCACAGGTTTGCCATGATGTGGTTTAGCATGTTGACTGTAGATAGAGAGTTGTATTGGATTTCTGCTTTCCATGGTCCCTGGCCATTGTTGCCTGAACCTACAATAATAACCCTGCAAAAGAAGACTGTAAGCTGAAACATTATAGGACCTCAGCCTTAAAAGGATTGGACCCAGGAATTTGTTGGTGATATTTTCTGACCAAATTGAATATATAATAACACAAATTATGGGGACAAGGATTGATCAAGGAGAGTAGATCCTTGGACAACCTTTAAAAAATGTCTCTCTTTCATTCTTCATCCTAAATAAAACACAAGTAGATTTACATTTTAGCTAAGTGGGTAAATTAGATAATCTCTCAGGTAAGTTAGATACTCTTGTATGCCATGGGTAAGTTAGATTATCTATGCCTCAATTTATACATCTGA
The DNA here is from genome assembly GCF_047675955.1 of Chlorocebus sabaeus. NCBI lineage: Eukaryota > Metazoa > Chordata > Mammalia > Primates > Cercopithecidae > Chlorocebus > Chlorocebus sabaeus. The sequence goes on from NC_132908.1 coordinate 76,217,253, forward strand.
ATAATGAGGACAATTAGTAATAACCACACCCTAGAGTCACTGTAAGGACATAACGTATATGAAAACTTCTAATACTGCTTGGCATGAGAAATGTGATCAATAAATGCCAGCTATGCTGACGATTTCTGTTAGGAGTTTCTACCATCCTCATATACGTACAACATATAAAAGCTTTTTTTAAAAGAAGAAAGTCAAGAGGCAGGGGCTTGCTATGTTGCCCAGGCTACACTGAAACTCCCAGGCTCAAGTGATGCTCCCAAGTAGCTGTGACTACAGGCTTGCACCACAGCACCACAGCACCACAGCACCCAGCTCACATACAAGCCCTTCTCAGCCAACACTCCTTTCAACAGACTTCAGCGAGTGTAGGTCTTTTTTTTTTTTTTTAAATTCAATTCCATTACTAGTGCCAGCTACATCTACACTTGGGCTGCTGGGGGAGAGCTAAGAAAGACTCTCTTGCCAAAGTAATTTCCCGAAGTTTCTGTTTTTGGAGGAGAAAATTAGACAATGGCCAAGAACAGCAATTTGAGGGTAGAGGAGGAGAAAATAAGCTTCTCTTTGCCAATGATCTTGTCACAGAATTTTCCAGGCTCTCAGGTGCATAGGGGAAGCAAAAACTGCTCTGGCCATGAGCAAGAAGAAATAGATCCCCCAATAGAGGCAGCCCAAACGCAGAGCACGAAGAAACTAAGATTATTTTGGTTGTGGGCACTTGTTCTAGTCTACAATTTGTACCTCAGCCCCGCCGTTTACTACTTACGTGGCCTTGGGTATGTTAGAGCCCTGAAGACTCAGCTTCCTCATCTGCTAAATAGAGATACTAACAGCAGCCAATCCTCAGAGTGTTGCAAAGATTAAGTGGGAAGACCTATGTCATAGCTAAGCATGATTAACCTCCAGTAATGCCAGTTATGATTTCAAAGACAAAGTTCATGTGCAATTTTTCATTTATTCAACATATGTGTTAAGTGCCTATTTGTATGCTGAGTGTTCTCTGATGGGCAAAGATATAAGATGAGAAACACAGATGCATCCCAATAAGTTGAGCATTATGAAGGAGACATGTAGGTGCTAAAGGTCCTTAAATCCATGGCTCAAAACTTAATTGGGCACTAACAGAAGAATTCCTGAGGGAAGTGACATTTAAACCAAAGCCTAATGGGTGCTTCAGGGAAGGGCAGTGAATGTCTGATGCAGGCACCAAGAAAATGGTTCAGGGGAAGCATACCGACTTCTCTCATGCACCCTCACATTTCAGAATGTGACATCTGTCCTGGAAACTGAGCACTGAATTGAGTGAACCAACAGGAGACCATCACAGCTGAGAGAGTGGGTCTTGGGTTTTTCCGGTCTGTGGGGGGCCATTTTACTAGCATGAGGATTATTGGAAAGAGCCAGAAAGAATGTGAAAGGGAAATGTGTCCATTATGCTTGAGCTATGCCATGCTGAAAAACTGAATTGGAAACTATGAACTATAAAGAGAAAGAAGAAGGAAGGAAGGAAGGGAGGCAAGGAGGGAGAGAGGGAAGGAAGATAGGCTGGTTCCATCAACCCACCATCAAAGAAATATCATGGCTTAAAGTCGCATATCCTTTGCTTTGGCTAATTACATTGATCAGATTTGTCAGTTCAAATGATCATAGGTCAGTCCTCTACTTCCGTGAGCTAAAATTAAAAAGCAATATTGGCACTGATTTATATTATTGTTTATTTTCTCACTTAAGAGAGAAGGGAAGATTGGCATCAGACGTTTTGGGGATCAGCTCCATAACACAAAGAGAGGGGAGTATGAGGGTAGCTGTGTCCCTGGAAGCACACAGACTGGGGGTTTTCATTCATAGTTGGAACTCAGTCCCAGTCCCTGAGGATACACCAGTGAGTGATACAGATACTTCACGCCTTCCTAAACCTTACCACCCAGCTGGGGTTAGATTCAAGAGTCCAGTGGCTTTCTTTGGGAAGACAAAACAAAACAACAATTTTCCCTGTGGTTCTAGGATCTTTAGCCTGGTTCTCGTTTGATTATAATAGGGGCTCCTGATTCTTTGGAAGGTATTTGACTTTGAGAGATTATCACAGGCTAACCCTTCTTTGAAGTCAAACAAATTTTTCACAGAATTTGTTTCTTCTTGACTGGGCACATGCATTTCTTTTCTGAACCAACAGACACCACAAAACCCCCTACCTAGGGTGTGTCTTTTCCATCTCACCTGGTGACTGTATGTTTGTTTGGGAGCTGTTGACACTGATCTAATTGCCGTTTCTGAAACCACAGTACAGCTTGTCGTATACCAGTGTTGAGCCTGAGGACACTGGCTGTGGTTTGGGTGGGCTTAGCTAGTAACCGGGCTTGCACCATCAAGAAGATGGCTGTGGAGGCCCTTGGGTTCCAGCGACTGATGGTTTGTGCACACACTTAACACTCTTCATTAGAATGAACCACTGTTAGAAGCAGATAGCAGTTTTGTTTACCACTTGAATCATCCTGATCACCCACATTGCAAGAACAAAAAGGACCCAGTCATTCATGGTCCTCAACAATGTGTATCTTTATGTAAATTCTAAGGGCATGACAACTGGTGAAAATTAAACTGGGTCTTCCAGAGGGGAAGTCTCCGAGTGGCAGGTTTCAAAAGCCACAGGATCCTCCCCAAGAGGCACACATCCCTACCTGTTGCTCTGCCTTCAGTTCTACTAGCAAAGCCAGGAAACAAATATCAGGTGATTGAAAAGCTTGAGGTTTCCACTGTTTTATTGACTTGTCACTGCAGATAAATTGACTATAATTTACTTCAAGAGTAAATTACTAGATGTTCATAAAAAAACTGCTGTACATTACTGTCCCTAATTAAGATGTTAAGCATGATTCCATTTTTAAATTGGAGAAGCCAACGGAAATGAAAAATGCTGATGATGCTATATTTCATTCTAATTTGTCTTTCCTTCCTCTTGATCCTATCAATTTATTGTTTAGCTATCTGGTGGGCAGATGGGATAAAACAGAGCATGGATGCTTGAAAGGTCTCCTACCATAAGACTGCTGCTTTGGTTTTATTTGTGTTGTGCTGTGTTGTGTTTCTCTCCTATATCTATGTCACCTTTTTTGAGACAGGGTCTGGCTCTGTCATCCAGGCTGGAGTGCAGTGACACAGTCATGGCTCATTGCAGCTGTGAACCTCTGGGGCTCAAGCAATTCTCCTGCTTTAGCCTTTTGAGTAGCTGGGACTACAGGCATGGGCCACCATGCCTGGCTAATTATTTTTAGAAGTATTTTTGTAGAGATGGGGTCTTGCTACTTTGCCCAGGCTGATCTCCAACCCCTGGCCTCAAGTAATTCTCCTGCCTCGGCTTCCCAAAGTGCTGGGACTACAGGTGTGTGCTACTGTACCTGGCCACCAACAGTATTCTTAAATGAAATTCCACGTCACATATTACTTCGGAGACATTATTGGTTAAATCATGGAATGAAAAGGATTTGAGATGAGCGGGAAGAGGCAGGAAGCCTGTGTAAGCCTCCATCTGGACATTTCAAATTAAGTTGAACAAATACAATGTTGAAAAGGAAACATACAAATGAACAAAAAGCAAGCTGAGAAAAAAAATAACCTGAACTATTTTGTTTTTCCTACAACTGTATGCAATTGTGGAAGGCATTAAAGGACCCCAGGAACTATGAGTCCAAAATATGATGCATTGGTTTGCCGACTACTTCAAGTTAAAGGCATTTGAGAAATAGCAAATGCACAGAAGGTCTTTTTATTCTTTCTGAATCTTCCTTACCTAACTAAATGCACATTTTCCATAAGAAACTCATTGTCATGAAAACCCTCCTGAGGAATTTTTTTAATCTATCAGGGAAGATTAACACACAACAGGAATGAGCCTAGAAGTCACTGGATACTGGCTTCTGATCCAGAGAGGCCACTGCCTATTCTTCTGAAAGCCCATTCACCTTTTCATAATCCCTAGGTCACCTCCACTGCCCTCCCAACTCCCCTGTGAAAGCCACCCTTCACATTGATGAGGTGTGGGGGGAAACAGAGGAAATACACAGAGCAGGACTACCTAACTGTTTTGGAGAAATTCAACAGCCACGTAGGTCTTTGGTTCTCAACTGCATTCAAGGTTTGCTCTACCCATCCTTGCCTAGGGGATTTCATCCACTCTGCTAGCTCAATGCCATCCTGCTGCCTCCAGCCACAAAACTTAATTTTTAGTCTAAGTCTTTGCTTTCATCCCAAGACTTATATCTTTAACTCACTCTCTGACATATCAAATTCCACATGTGATGAAAGATTCTGGGTCACACTGGGCTCATGGGCACACATTTATCTTCCACATGATGCCCCTTCCACATTAGCAGAATTGGCATGCTTTTGTTCATCTGCCTATTGCTGGTATATTTTAAACAGACTTAAAAGTGGAACCTCCAGGAAAGGGAACAGGAATCTCCACTGCCCCTACAATGTCTTGAGGAGAAGAAGAAAAATGGTCTTCAAAGCCAAAGAAAGTTAGAAGAATTATCCACACAATTCCAAATGAAACCCAATGGATTGAGAAGAGAGGAGAAGGTGAGTTTAGGTATTTGACAGGAATGACCTCCAAAGCTAGGATTAACCAAGGGTAACTATTTGCCTTCATTTATACAGAAAATATTTGTTGAGCAAGGCACTCAGCTGGGTACGAGGGAGCCAAGAGTGGACACAACAATGTCTCTGGTTCAACATGAGCCGTTTGTCCGCAGGCTCACAACCACTTAAGTCCACAGGCTCAAAACCACTGGGCAGCTATTAGCTCTTGTTGGTCTTCAGCCTTCTAGCACATTCCTTGCTCTACTTGGAAAACATTCCCCCTTTCCATCCCTATTCCCTTAACTTCTCAAGACATAATCCTGCTCATTTCTAAATATTCAACTTAAAACATGTAATATTCAGACCACGTCTAGTCACACCATTCTGTTTCCAGTCTTTATGGTACTTGGCACAATTGTAATGAATTACTTGTTTAAAGTCCATCTACACTAATGAATTATGAAGCAGTATGTGGACATGGACAAGGTTTGTTTTGTTCCCATCGATAGTCCCAGCATCCTACTGCCCTTGCACAAGAGTTTCTTCATAGACGATGTGACGGGTGAATGAATAAATGGATGGAAGGTTAAGGAAATGGCAAGCAAACTCCCTCACCGGCTCCAGGACCTAGAAGTCACAGATATAGTCACGACCCTTGAGAAAAATACATTTTGTAGGCTTAAAGGCCCTTTATCTATCCAGACCACACAACATTTCTTTACATCATCTACACCCTGGATGCCAACTAACACCACAGAAGGTCTTTCAGCCTTGTCCCTGAACACAGACCTAAGAAGACAAATTTCTCAATATCTGTAGACCTGGGACTCCAGGCTGAAGTGTCAAGCTCTTTCTAATCCTCATTCTTAAGCCCCCATGCTTTGGAGAAGGCCACCCACTCACCGTAAAGCTGTTGTCCAGGTCTCCAACCCAGTATTGTACTCACTCCTAGGAGAGAAAGTGGAAGATGGAGAGGAGTTATCATTCCACCCGGGAAGTAGGTCTGGTTATGAGACCATCATACTTGCCTGCCTGGATTCAGCCCCCTCCCCAGGCCCAGAAAACAGAGCAGATCTTTCCCTTCTTTTTCAGATCCAAATCAAATCCAAACAAAACAAAAACAAAAAGCCTTCAGGCCTCAGTTTCAAATTCAAATGAGTTTACTGGTCAGGAGGCTCATTTGTGCCTTCTCCTGTCCATTCATCCATTCAACAAATATCAAGTCAGTGTTACATCTAGGCTTGCACTAGGTGTTTACACTATGGAAACAGACAGCAGACCTTCCGCTCAGGTGGATTTATCGTACGGGCTGAAGGGTGCATCCATTAAGCACTGGAGTTTCCAGACACCAAAGCTAAGCCTCAATCTGGCAGGTAAAGGTTTTCAACTGGATAACTCAAGTAACTGAAAACTCTAGAGCTTAGTGCACCGTCTCATGTGACAGCCGCTGCCCATGTGTGGTTACAGAACATTGGCAATGTGGCCGGTGTGTCTCAGGAACTGAATTATTAATTTTATTTGACTCTAACTACTTTATGTTTAAATTTAAAAACTGAAGCAGTGTAAAATATTGTTTCTTTCTGTTAAGCACATCTTTATTGTTTTGGTCAGACTCCATTTCACTTTAACCTTGTTGAACATTTAGCATCCAAATTGAGACATACATCAAATTTTAAAGACTTGGCACCAAAAAAAAGATTTGTGAAATATCTCAGTAATCCTTTTTTTAAAATGAGTATGCAGTGATATCATAACACTTTTAATTTATGGCATTTGAAATAATATTAAAAATCATTTTAGCTGTTTCTTTTTGTTAAATGAGGCTGTTAGAAAATTTAAGATTCAAAGTGTGGCTTACATTATACTTCTCATTGGACAGCTTTAGATATCTTAATAATTAGCTAGCAAGCACACACACACACGACCACTGAGATGTTCTCAGGGAGTTTTCATATCTGATTCTAGAAATTCTGGTTGAGAAGTAAAAAGCCTTCTACTCCTTGTAAATTACACTTCCAAAAAAGTATCAACCAGACTCCTCAGGACAGGATCACCTGTGATCATTTTTGGATGTTGGGAAAGCCAGCCTCAAACTATTAGCTTAGGTTTGAAGTTTTTTCTTAATGTAGTTCACAATTCCATGTATTTTAAAGGCAAAAAGAGGGACCTTTCAGGCAGGTGGGATGCATTTCAAGTGGAGCAAACCCTGCTGTCAACAAATTCCCCCGCCATGGCCACTGCCGCCCCTTCAGGCCTCCTGGGATTTCTGCTAAGTGGATTTCACTGCATAATTAAATGCAAAGGCCTGGCAGGGCAGCCTCTCTCCTCTTCATCTTAGCAATTTTTATTTTTTGTTTGTTTCAGGAGAAGATGGAAGGAGTATTTCTTGGTCCTAGGAAGTGTGCCTGCCTTGCTGGAAGACTTCTTTTTTGCATTTGTTACCTAGAAGTTTCTTTCTTCTTCTGGTTGCAAGGGAAGAAAAATTATGGGGAAGAAAAGTGAGGAATCAGTTCATAGCCGAATAAGGCCAACAGCATCAACTGGGGACCCTGAGATAGGCAAGGGAGAAGTAGCTGTGAACTGGGCACACTGGTTTACTTAGAAATAATACATCTTAGAGCCTGATAACTTTCCCTATGGAAGAAGACTTCCACAGGGCACATCCTGAAGAAGCCCCACTGTTTACAAAGTACTGTCACCCACAGTGCCTTCTTTTGTCTGTGTGACAACCCTCGGGGCATGGAGCACCCTGTGGCAGGCCACAGTGGTCCAACCCACCCATCTTGTTTGTTAATGAAAGTCAGGATTTTATTCAGGTCTGCCCAGACAGTGTGGTTCCGGGAAAATCTGGCAGATCCCCAACCCTGCGGAGCACGTGTGGGGTGAACCTTGACCAGTCCAAGCCTGTAATGGTTAATTGCATAACCAATGCCAACCATTGACAGACTGATGGACGCCTGACCATTGCAGCCTATTAACTATGTGGGGAAGCGACTTCTGCAAAACATTCCTTACTCTTATGAAGGAATAAAGCACTGCACACTGTCTGCCTCTGGTTTTGGGTGGGATGGTGTAAAAGACGTGGTACCTCGAACCTTCTACATGTCTTACATTTGAAGCCTGAGAATGGTGGAGCAGGGAGAGGGCAAGAGTCCAGGCCCTGATGTCATTCAGCTGTGGAAATAAACAGCTTTGCAAGGGCACCTACTCCTGGACTTGTCATGGGAGATAACAAGTCCCAGGGTGTTCACACCATTCAGAGCCAAATTTTCTGTTATCAAAGACCCAAAACACCCAGTTACAATCCTCTATGTTGCCTCTGCAAGCTGGGCCTATGGGAATCGAATCCGGCCCAATTACCTGTTTTTGTGGGAAAAAAGAAGCTTTATTGAAACACAGCCAGGGGCATTTATTTACATACTGTCAATAGCAGAGTTGAGCAGTTGAAACAGAGATCATGTGGTCTTTGAAACCTAAATGATTGACTACCTGGCCATTTATAGAAAAGGTCTGCTGACCTGGGTCTATGATATCACAACTCTCCCTTATCTCCCCTTCACTCAGTGATATGGATTGGCTGTGTCCCACCCAAATCTCATCTTGAACCGTAGGTCCCACACTCTTCACGTGTTGTGGGAGGGACCTGGTGGGAGGTGACTGAATCATGGGGGTGGTCACCTCCATGCTGTTCCTGTGATAGTGAGTTCTCATAAGAACTGATGGTGTTATAAGGGGCTCTTTTCCCTTCGCTCAGCACTTTTCCTTTCTGCCTTCATGTTGCTTCCCCTTCTGCCATAATTGTAAGTTTCCTGAGGCCTCTCCAGCCATGCTGAACTCTGAGTCAACTAAACTTCTTTCCTTTATAAATTACCCAGTCCCAAGTATGTGTTTATTAGTATAAGAATGGACTAATAAACTTAGCAAGCTCAGGGATGTTGAAAGCCCTATACTGAGAGCACTATTCTGAAATCTTCCGAGGTAGGCAGTATTTTCTCCCATTTGATAGATGAGGAAACTGAAGTTCAGAGAGGTATTGGCACTTGCATCAAGTCACACAGCTAGAAACGGACAGGACAAGGACTGGACACCAAGTCTGGAGGACTCTGGGCCATGCACAATTCACCCTGCAGTGATAGACCCTGGGCCACTCTGATCCTCCTGGCTGTTAGGCCTAGGTTTGTGTATTAAAAACAAACAAAACCCAATCAACTCACAAGTAATTCTGATCTGCATCCAGAACAACATCTCTATAGATCATCAGCTCCTTTTTTTTAAAAAAATGTACATATCCATATATATATAAGGACAAATTAAGTGCCAACACTCTGCCATTAGAGATACAAAGGCAATCCCCGTGCATCAAAATAGCACACAGTTCCGTCTTTATGACACTTTTAGACCAGTGTGGGAGAGATTAATCTTATGGTCTTACAAAAGGCTATAAGAGCTGAGGGAATGGTCAGAGGGGCCTGGGCTGGTTAGGAAGGGGGATTCATAGCGGGGAGTGGGGACTGTGGTGCAAGACCCCCAGTCCTCCCTGTTGATGGCCCAGTAGATCCGTACTGAGCCGAGGGAGTGACGGTGCTTCTGGGAAGGAAGGGCCCATAGGAACATCTTGCCCACTTTTCAGTGCTAACCAAACCGTCTCTGGAGGGTTGATCCTGGACACGCGTTCCTTTCACACTTCACCCTGGTGGCCACCTGACCCTCCTGACCATGCCACAAGCGTGGGTCTTGGGGGAAGAAGCCAAGGTTCAAGAGCAAAGTATAATGATCCCCATCGCCAACCTGAGTTAGTGGATGAACCCTGAACTGGACTGTACTTGGCCTGAATCCTTCATCTTGGTGAGATTTGCAGGGCCCTAAGGAACCTCCAGTTCCTGACTCTTTCCACCACTTCATGGAACTGGGATTCTCACCAGGAGGGAAAAGGCCTTTGGAACCCTGTGGTTTGATTCCCAAATCCTCTTTGGCTACTGAAGCTTTTGAGGCTCTGACTAACGTAGAGACTCTCTTTCCAGAAAAATGGACTTGGACAGAATTTTGAATACCTCTTAGGGCATTTTATAGAGTCCTGGAAGGTAATCTTTTGGCTGTCTGGGGATGAATTAAATGCATATAAAGAAAGATTACCTACAACTAAGATGCAAATATTAGGTGGGGCCCAGTGGCTCATGCCTGTAATCCCAGCACTTTGGGAGGCTAAGGTGGGCAGATCACGAGGTCAGGAGTTTGAGACCAGCCTGGCCAACGTGGCGAAACCCTGTCTGTACTAAAAATACAAAACTTAGCGGGGCATGGTGGCAGGCACCTGTAATCCCAGCTACTCGGGAGGCGGAGGCAGGAGGATCACTTGAACCCAGGAGGCAGAGGTTGCAGTGAGCCAAGATTGTGCCATTGCACTCCAGCCTGGGTAACAAGAGCAGGACTGTGTCTCAAAAAAAAAAAAAAAAAAAAAAAAAAGCAAACATTAGCTACAGGAGTCACTCATTCAATCTGAGTTTTGATTACTGCCTTAGTTTGATTATACATATACACAGATACACCCACATCCTGTCAAATCAACTGAGAAATGGACCGACAGGAGCCACAAGGCAAGGGAGATTTTTGTTTTATTTTTTGCCTTTTCCTTTTTTTAAAACAAAGTTTTCAAAAAATGACCAATGATATCAGCAACCTAGTTTTGTCTATTTGTATGTTTTTTCTGCCCTGATATGGGTCAAATTTAATGAGAATTACATAAAGTGAGGGCTTCAGAGGGTGAAGCATGGCCTCTCCCCGCTGGACCCGGGACAAGGCCTTGCTGGGCATCTCCTCCCTGCCCACCATCACCTCCATGAGCAGCTCAGTGTTCTGCATTTCCAATAAATAAATCCCATCTACAGGGCATCAGGCTTTCCTATGTCCAGGGAGATGTGTGCACAACACCTTCCAGTCCTCAGAAAGGGCATCTTCCACCTGCCAGCTAAGGTCTCTTTGAGTTCCCTATTTATTTTTATAAGGCTCTAAAGGTGAATTTTCTCCTGCGTTGGAGAGCTGAAAGTTAAGCTTAATGTACAAATCTTTATTTTCCAAAGAGGCAGGTTGGCCTTCTTGTATCGACAGACTCCAGAGCTTAGATTTATTACAGAATGGTAATCAGGCAAAAGAATAAATACGCTGCATCTTTAATTCATTAATCACCTCAGAAAGCAAAATGAACTACAGTAAAGAGGACAATATGTTTTCAAATGTTGGGGGTGGGAGAAGAGGGAGTCTGTTTCTCAATAAAATCCAGTCGCTAAAATCCATTTTGCATGCAGATTAGAGAAAGGGCATTTTACCTCTGCGGCTGTAGTTCAGATAGGAGCTGGAAGCTCTGCAAAGGAAGTCTGGCAGGGCTGGCTGTCTGTGGATGGCCCCTCATGGTCCCTGGTGTCTTCTGCCGGGTTCCTGTTGTAACTCACAAGATGACCCACAGGCTGGTTGAGAGCCCAGGTGTTGGAGTCAGACAGACCCCAGTTCAAATTCCTGTTATATCTGGAAAATGGGAAGGCCTGCAGGGAGCCATCCTAATTCATTTATTGCCTTGAGACATATCTGCCTCATGGTAGGTGAGTCTGAAGGTCTTTTATCTTTTCAACATTTCACTTCACCAAATTCTCATTAAAACAGGCATACACTGAGGCTAGAAACATGTAGGTAAAAATTAAACCTCAGGTTTTTGCAGCGGCCACATGCACTTGGGCACTGTTGGAGTTATCATCTGGTTGGGTCTTGGATCTGGCCTTCAGTACTAAAGAGTTGCTGTTATTTTTGCTACTGTTCCTGAGTCCTTTCCTCCTGAAAACTAGAAATTTGCTGCCTTTCCACCTGTTTGATGGACCTACAAATTGAGAAGTAGTAGGTGAGCATCCTGGACCCTTCAAGACAACCTTCAGAATCAAGGCCTGTGTAAACATCTAACAGGAATGGCAATAATGGATCACGTTTACTAAGCACTTCTAGGGGCTTTATGTAGATTATCTCCTTTAATCCTTACAAGCATTCTTCAGAACACTGACTCTGTTATTGTGCCCATTTTGCAGATGAGAAGAACAGATTCACAGAGGTCAAGCCCCCTCATGCAAGTTTACATCACTAAATTAATCAGCTAGGAGGTTAAGCACGTCTACCATGTACTGAGCACTTCCTGCCTAAGTCACTGCACGGTCTCATTCTCTCTGAGCGACAATCTAGAAAGACAGATCTCACTATTCCCACTTCACCTAGGAAGTCAAACAGCCTCAGAGACTTTAAACCAGAGTTTCTCAGTCCCAGCAAGATTGACATCTGGGGTTGGATAACGCTTTGTGGGAGGGTCTTCCCTGTGCATTGTAAAATGTCTAGCATCATCCCTCCTCTCAACCTGACTGGAGGCCAGTGGCCCCCGTACCTTGAGTCTTGGCAACCAAAAATGCCTCCAGACATCGCCAAATGTCCCTGGAGGAGCAGCATCCTCCAGTTGAGACCCACTGCTTTAAACGGGTGAGTTTCTCTGGGTGAGAGCTGCAGAGCTGGGGATGGGATGCAGTCTATAACTCCTCTATCAGATTGTTTTCCAAATCCTGCTTTAGTTACTGAAGGCAGAGATTTCTCAAGTGCTCAAACGTGGTCCCTGTTCCAGTATCACCTGGGAACTGATTTGAAATGTAATTCTCAGGCTCTACACTCAGACTGTCTGATTCAGAAACTTGGAGTGAGGCCACACAATGTGTGATTCTGAGGCTTACTGAAGTTTGAGAACCCATGCCTTAGAGCAGTGCTTCTTAGCCTTAGCTGCACAGTACAGTCACCCAGGGAGCTTTGAAAAAATTATTGATGCCTGGGTACCACTCCAGGATTATTTAATTGATCTGGGCTGGGGAATAGGCATTGGGATTTGAAAAGCTTTTCAGATCATTTTCACAAGTCACCAACGTTGGGAATCACCAACCTAGAGGGAGCTGTCCCTGGCTCTTAGGGAGGCAGGGGTCAAAGTACAACAAGTTAAATACAAACAACTGATGTTGGTTTCATGATCCATCAGCTGGAATCTGGGAGGGATGTAGCAAAGACCAGGTGGTGGGATCCATTGCTGTCATCTTCAAACCACAGCCCCCAAAGCCCCGCTCCTGTCTTTGTTCCTTTTTTTGGATCTTTCTTCCATTGATTTATCTAAATTTCTTCAGGTGTTTTGAAGCTATTTAGTTAGACTCTGCACCGGCTCAAAAGGCTAAGAAAGCCACTAAAATTGACAGGTTGATGCTTTTCATGCTGTTGGACATATCTGCAAGGTAAAGGAATCATTGCTGTGGATGGAATTAAGATTTACCTTCCTTTCTAACACTACCTAAGCATCCTTCTGGGCTCTGCCTAATCTAACACCTTCCTCCAGCCCTGGCCTTCCAAATTGTCCTGTTATCCAGCCATCCCTCCTCAGCTGTTTGCTTGCCTATCTTCTCCCCAGTCTTTCAGATTCCAAAGCCATTCCCTTAATAACCTAGCCATGTTCCCTTCTATCCTATTCCCTATAGCCCTGGAACATCCTATTACTTCTTCCTGGGTATCCATAACCTCTCCATTTTCTAAGATCTTTCTTTGACATCTGCAGCCTACAGCTATCTCTAACTTCTCTGCTTCTTTTGTGCTTCACACCAGACTAGCAATAGTAGATATACATTTGATACTCCTCTGTTCAAATTGTTCATCTGGGAAGCTCATGCAATGGTGAGCTGCTAAATGTTTAGCAACTGGCTCTCTGGGTGGGTCAGGATAAGGCTCTGATTTTACAGTGTTTATATTCCCTTCTGCAAATATTCCCACTATGGCCAATTTTCTGCTACCAGTGTAAAGTCTCTAGATGTGGAATTGAGAAGATACAACACAACTGGTTCTTCTGAGCCCGTGCCTATGGGCATACTACTGACAGTCAATCCAGCAAACATTTACTGGGAATATGTTCTGTGTGAGTTTCTGTGCTAAATGCTGAGCATGAGTAGGAAAAGAGCAGCCAGCTGGTATTGGCACTTAATAGATGCCACCTGGGTTCATTCATTTAACCTGTATAAGAATTCCATCAGGTTTGTTCTATCATTCTCATTTGAAAGGTGAGGAAACCAAGCATCTATAGAGGGAAAGTGACTTTCCCAAAGTCACAAAGCTAGAAAGGTCTGGCACTGATGTCTGTGTAGTTTGCTCCACCCTGAGGAATCCTCACATTTTCAGTAAAAAAAAAAAAAAAAAAAAAAAAAAAAAAAAAAAAAAAAAAAAAAAAAAAAAGTGGTCCTTTGCTACATCCAAGACTGTCTGAGCTGACATTTCCTTAGAGAGAAGTATTTCTCATAGATATTCAAACTGGGCTGCATAGAACCTAGAGTCCCAGGGAGATGAGCGGGAGGGAGGGAGGTCTAAGAACTTGGAGAATCAGCTCCACCCTCAGTGGCTTCCAATTTCTCTTTTACATAGTGATCCCAGATAAACTTTCATTTTCCAAAATGGCTCCTCTGCAGAAACAAAACAAAATAAAACGAGTTTGAAAACGTCTGATTCATGCCAAATCCCTAAATTTATGGAGGTGGTAACTGAAGCCCAGGCAGCTTCTAGTGGTCAATTCCACTACTCCATAATTCTTTCTAGCCTGGTGCAGTGTTAGCATACTACAAGAAAAAAATATCTCAGCGAATTTTTTTTTTTTTTTTTAATAAATGCACCAAAGCCCAATCGCTTCCCCATAAAACAGGAAACTGTTAAGGCAAAATTTTAAGCATGGCCAAGAACTGCATCCTGCAGGCCAAACGTAGAGGGTTCTAATCTCCCTATCCTCTGCTGTCCTAGGTTCAGGCAGGATAGATCTATAGATCTACATGATTTCCAGCCGTGGCGTCACCAGCTTCTCTCAACCCAGTCAAATCTAAATTCACGGAAGTGTTCCAATGGGACCCATGCTGGAAATGCTTTTCAACCACATTGAACAACACTTTTTACATAATTTCTTTGCAGGAAGTTTTGCCCCTGCTTCTAGGACTTCCCCCAAATGCAACAAGGTCAAAGAATTAGAACTACAAAATCTCCCCCTTTCTTTGCCAGCCCCTGCCCGACTCACTCTTCATTTTCCTTCTCCTAAGAAAAGACTATGACTGTATTGCTGTATTTTAAGATATAAGTCACAAATTAAAAACTGAAAGGAGAAACACATTTTTCTGTCAATGGCTTAAGGGGATTCCACCTCTAAGCTGCTGCTAAAGCTTTCTTAGTCTTTTTTACATTTGTAGCATTTTGGAGCAATTTGCTGGAGTCAAAGAAAGCAGTGAAATTTCCACAACCAACTTCAAAGCCCCCAAATCCTGTATCAGTGGAGGGGAGTCTGGTAGCAACACCAGAGGGGCCGTTTTTCAAAGAGGTGTGTGGAGGGACGTGCAAGGCATTTTTGCCCTGCATCTGCGATTGATGTTAATGGTGGGCACGTGACCAAATCCCCATGTAGTTCTTTGAAAAATGCCCCTCCCTTTCTTCCCCCAACACTTTTGGCTGTGACAATGCAGATGATACAGAAAAAGCCTAGAACAGAGGAACCGCTGCCACAGCTCAATGAACAATACCGGCCTTAATTCAATTAACGCACATAAGTCTCTTTTATCTGGTGGAGAGCTCAGAGCAAATTTAGGTTGATCAGGAGGAGGAGCTACCTGGATGGCTTCACATATGAAAACGTTTCACATTTGAAAAATGAATTCTAGGCAGAAGTGGCTTCAGAGGAGGGAAACATGCCAAATGCCAGGGCACTGGCCACTTTAGTTCATTCCTCTCTTGAGTTTCAGCCTCCTGTTTTCACGCCTTATTTGGCCTGACCTTCCAATTTCTTCTTGATCTGCACCCTGTCTACCCATCTTGGCCTGTGTCTGAGGCAATCCTTCCTCCCTAACTCACACACATTAACACACTGTTTATTCCAGCTATATCCCAAGCGCTGTATTGACTTAAAATCCCCAAACACGAAATGTGTCTAAAAAGGTGTTATGTCTGTGACTATTCTGTGCTATAAGATGGTATAAATATTAGCTGCCTAAGAGGTTATCCAATTTAAATGCTCACAACGGTGTACGGAGACTGCCAATCATTCTACATTCTAGCCAAAAGAAAATATCATTATTATGTGGTTGTGAGGAAGGTTGAACATTGTTTCATAACATTATTGGCCATTCATATGTACTTTTTTTCCCAAAAACTGTCCATTCTTCTCTGGATATTTTCCTATTAGGTCATTTATCTTCTTTTGAATTTCCAAGAGCTATTTATATTAAGGAAATTAGGTTTTTGACTATCTTGTGGGTTGCAACTTTCCCCACTTAGTCTTTTCATGTTGTTTGTTGTGTTTTTGTTTTGTCGTGCTTTTGCTCTGCATAAGTTTTAAACGCTTACGTAATCAAACTTACCAAGCCTTTGCTTTACAGCATTTGGGTTTTACATCAGGCTAAGGAAAATCTTCCTTATCCCGGATTAAAAATGTAGGTTACTTTTGATACTTTTGAAGCTTTTGCTTTTACACATGGTGTTTACAAAATGGTTACACCCCTCCTGTTCACCTCATAAACCCAAGTTTGAAAAATTCCCCTCCCTTTCTTCCCCCATATCTTCTGGAAAGCATTTATCAAACAGGACCAGCATTTATGTTTTTAACTATCTTAATCAATAATAAATCTTGAAAGCAAGAATGTGTCTTATTTATTTCTATATCCCCAGCACCATGTTCATTTTCTATTGTGTAGGTAATACACAACAGATACTTGTTCAATTAAATCTTAAAATAATTAAAGTATAATAACTTTGACAACAAACCAGTCAGAGAAAAAAAGACCGACTTTCCAATAGATCTCCAAAGAAGAACATTAAGAAACAGCACTAGTGCAGGCTACATTTAACAGGCTGTCCAGCAAAGGAAACTTAGTCTGCAAAAGTGACAAAGAAATGTCAGGCGAGGGGTCTTTTGAAAACCTAGAAAACAGTTAAGAGAATACTTCTAATTTTGACAGATTGCAAAGACGTCATCTTGGTCATTTCACACACTTTTACCACGCTCTTATCTCCCATTTGTTTGCCTGTTTGTGTACCTAATTGCTTATTCAGGTATACCCTGCTGCATTCTGGAAAGGATCCGAGACAGCTACCATGTGCTACTCACCGATACAGAGCAGTGTTGGACACAAAAATAAATGAGGCATGAACTTCACGCTCACACAGTTTAGCGTCCAAGAGGAGATGAGAAATTTAAAACGTAATTGTCTTACAAGGCAGAGTGAAGAGTGCCTTTGGAGCAGGCCCACTTTTGTGTGGTTTAATACTATGCTTTAGTGGAGAATCAATGAGTCTGACAGCGCGCGATCAAGCATCTTGGTTAATTCCAGCCAGCACCATTTTCCCTCAGTCCTGTTTCTACTTTACCCCAATCACACAGTAAATAAGTGTCTGATGATGATGACAAATAATATAAATATCTGATTGGTATCTGCAGAAGTCTGTGCAAATAATTTGGGAATACCTCCATCCTTGTGACTTGATAACTAAATACATTATTCTCTTCTCTCTGGAGACTGTTTTTAAAAGCACCATCAACACCGTTAAAATGAGCCATTCTAACAGCTCAAAATCTTCTGTGTATCTCTCTTAGTTCAGGTGCTGGCTCTGGGATGAACTGATCACTTCACTGATTTTGTGAGACCCATGGAAGACCTCTGACCATAGCTCAATTGACCCATTTTCCAAAAGAGAAGAGCAAGACTCAGCAGGGCAATCGGGGGAATGTGACCCACTCAGGTCACATGGCTGCTTTAGTGGCCAAGTCTGGCTTCAAACTGAGGCTTCTGGACACCAGCTTCAACTCACTTTCCCTGGATACCTTACCTGACTGCCTTGGCCTTGCTTATAAAGAATAGCGTTGATGTTAATGAAGAACTAGGAAGGGCAGATGAAGCAGGGGAAATGCAAAGCAACTGTTCATCCCTTTCCATTTTGAACTGGACCTCAGAAATGCTGAGTTCTAAAACTCAGAGCAAAATGTGGGAAATTCACCAGCAGCTTCTTCCCTTTCTGGGTTTCAGTAGATAACTGTGTCCCTGGGGGTTCTTCTACTAGGAGTTCTCAATCCTAATTGTACATCAGAATGACTGGGAATTTTTTTTTTTTTTTTAATACTGATGTCTGAGCCCCACCGGCCCCTAAAGGTTCTTGATTCAATTGGTCTGAGGCACAGCATTAATGTTTTTAAAGCTCCACAATCCAGTCTTCAGATTCAGAGACCCCTGTATGCCCCAATCCTACTCACTCCTCTCTTCTAAAGGGGTGCACATGAATCTCAGTACAAGTTTCCCTCTCCCCTATTGGGAACTGGTCATTGGCCAAGCCTTACCCAATCGCATTACCCCATTATCAGACAATCTGATGAGGCAGGCAGCTGACCATGAAGGCCCACCCTTAGCTACTGCTGACTGGACAAGAGATATACGCCTAAGAGGAGCCAATCAGCTATCTCTTCTGACAATTCCCATAACCCCATTTTCAGAAAATCTAATGAAGCAGGCAAGGGGCCATGAGGACCCACTCTTAGCTACTGCTGACAGGATAAGAGATGAACACCTGAACAAGAGGAGCCAATCAGCTATCTTTTCTGAGAATCGGCACTTAGAGTCTCCAGCCAACCTCTGCTAAGGGCTTAAAATGAACGGACATGTTTAGGGTGGGACCCAGGGGCGATGGTGGGAATAATTTGTGCTGCACAGCAAAGAAGGCCTGCCTGCTTTCTGGAGGTAAAACAAAGCAGATGTGCAAAAAGAGAAAAGCGAGGAAGGTGGGACAAAGAGAATGTACCTTCATCCCAATTTTTTCCACAAGCCAGCTTCTATTTTATACCCTTAATAGATACCTTTATACTTAGGATAAAGGAACAGAAACCTGAAAGCATAGTTTTTATATCCAAAGAATCCCTGGCCAAGACCCTAGGAAATTAACACATTCTTATACTACCTCTGCTTTTTTTGGAAGGCTCATTCCATCACAAATGTCTGGGTCAAATTAGACAGTGATCCTGGGTTTTCTACAAGAGCAGAGAGTCCTAAACTGGGGTCCTGAAATCCCACAGGGAGCCTATGAAGACAGTAATGGCGCTCACGAGCCACTCCCATTATTAATGGGAATAATGACCTTTACCCAATTGTAAAGACCTATATGGTTACCCTCATAAGGTTTTCTTATCTTCTGAGTATACATCAATGGAATTATATCACTGCTTTTGCTTTTCTGATTAACAAAACGAATACACAGAATGACAAATGAATTTTTCAGGTAATGGATTTCATGGGGGGAATTAATAAAAGTCTATTGGTACTTAAAAAAAAAAAAAAAAACAGGACCAATACTTTAGCCAACCATTTTTCAAAAGTGACCCCATACAGTGTGCAATCCATAAGACGGTTGATTAAAAAACTGGTTCCATGTTCGTGGACGTTTGAAAGATATCATATACCACCTGAGTTGGTCCTTCCCCACGGAGGGTCATCATGCATATTAGTATACAAAGCCTCTGAGGTGGATGATAGCAAGATTAAATGTTTAACTTTCTCTAACCCTTAATTTTCCTAAATGATTTGACCACAAAACTCCCAAAGTACAACTTTATTTTTCAGGAGGAGTGCTATTTTTTTTTTTCAGAGGAGGGAAGCTATAAACTTTAGTTGTATGTTTTTCTTAGTTTTCCAATCTTGAAAAACTTATTTTCAAGTTTAGGGGGAAACGTCCAATATCATAATGGCAAAGTGATTCTAAAACAAACCAAGCCTTGCAAGGTGTCAAGGTCAAATTTTTATTCCATATAATATTGTCCAAGGCCAAGCATGGCAGAGTGTTTACCCTGTGCCAGGTGCTTTACATACATTATCATATTTAATCCAGGTGCTTTACATACATTATCATATTCAGTCTTCTACACATGCCTTTGAGGGGCAATTCCTGTCTTACAGATGCAGAAACTGTGTATCCTTTTTAGTGTTACTACAGATTTTGCTGATAACTTTTTATTAAATAGGACTTTTATTAGAGTGATTTAATGCTGATTTACCTTCACTATCCAGCAATTTCCTGAGTGCCAACAGTGTACCTGTTACTTTACACATTACAGGGTATTAAGGAAATGGGCCAACTATTGTTTTTTAAATGATTATAAAGGACACTCTCTTTTTCAGTAGAAAAAGCCACTCATTACCTACCAATATCAAACTACAGAACCATTTGTTTTCAGAGCCGGAGGTGTCCTGGGTCAAGACCACTAACAGCCACAGCTCCAGCCTTGATACTAATCACATTATATTCATTTTCTTCTGGGCCTCAGTCAATCCCACTCAGAAAAAGATGACAAAGAAGGACAGGGTACCTGGGCTCATACTACATGTGCTGAGCTTAAAAATGGGCTGCTTCACTGAGGAGGAATGAGGGAATCCACTGGTTGAGATAGTGTCTATCTAGAAATATCTGCATGACTATAGTGAAGAGTCAAATGATACCTTAATTGCTTTGTGCCTGAGTGTCCTAATCTGTATGAAGGAGATTAAAATATCTGCCTCTGTATTTATTGTAAGGGTCAAAGATGGCATAGATCTGGTGTCTAGGAGATACTTGGTGCATGGTAGCTGTTGTCATCATAGCCCATGGAGGCTTTGGGTGACCTCCAAAGGGCAGGGCTTCAGAGAACGTCACTGTCTTCTGCTCCATGGAAGTTGTCTCTAACTCCTGACATGCTGGAATGGCCCTCAAGTGTTCAGAAGAAATGCTAAATATTAACTCTTCTGTACATATTAAAAAATATGATTTTCATCATAGTCTCCACTGTTGTAGAGTTAGAGAAAAATAAAAGTCTATCTATAGTAAAAATTTGTGATTAAATATTATGGTGCAAAGCCCCAAAAATGAAATATTCTGAATCTTGACTGTGGATCTCCATATATATTTTAAAACTTTCATCGACCCCCTTTTCTACATTTTCCTCTTCATTTTGGTGATCTTTGCAGAAACTGAGCTCTGGGTAACCTCTGACTCAGTCTCTTCAGTACCTTTGACATTGGTTACATATGCTGGCATTCTGGTTTCAAATTTATGCGTTTGGTACCTTTGTAAAAGTATTTCCCAATTTCTGAAAACAACACATTGCTAATGAGCCCATAATAAATAGCAAATAACAAGCATAATAGCTGCTTTAAAAATATATATTTCAATTAATGAGATAATCTGGCATTAATTTAAAATGATCACTTTTTTAAACCAGCATTTATAAATTTAACTGCTTTGTTAAACATTTCATTGTATACCTATAACATGCTATGTGCATTGTATGTGTAATCTATAGAATACATTGATTTTTATTTTATTTTATTGACATGTTTTGGGGTGTGTTTTTTTTTTAGATTTCTACCAGGGACCCACTTGGCCCCAGAGAGCCATACCATGCTGTCTTCAGTATTAATGAATCCAAGGACTAAATGCCCAGAACTCAGGTAGATGCCGATAGTTATACTGATACTCATGATCAATTTCTTCTCTACTTTCACACAATGTATCATTTTTCAAATGTAAAGATTTTATTATGTAGTGCTTTGTTTCTAGATAGAATTCTATAGCCCTATTCATTTCTCATATTAACAGCTTAATATTTAAATTTGAAAAAAACAGACATGGAAATATATAATGAGAAAACTACAAGACTCCCCCAATAAATAACATGTCTCCCATTTGACAAATATTAGAGAAGCTTTGACACACAAAGCCTTTTAAAAAGCTATCTGTCCAAGCTCAAACCCAATGGTCCTGAGAAATAGATAATTTTCACTTGCTATTAATCACGAATTATTTTTTCCTTTTAAAAAAATTAATTAAACACTCTACATGAAATAAGTATTTCAGGCGACCAGCAGCAAAATGGGAAAATACCATGTGTTTGGAGTTTTAGTGCCCTCTGAGTACAGAAATTTATTTGCAGCAAGCAGAAAATAGACAGCAAGCATAAAAATACAGCAGAGTCCCCCTAGTAAAATTATTTATCAAGCTAACAAGGGAGGGACCCTTCTAGTAACAACAAGCCAGCCAGGAAAAGACATGCCTTTATATTTTACCTTTGGGTTAGCAAACCAGTAAAAATGCCAACTGACAAGCACTTCACATAAACATTTCTTTCTAAATGAGCTTCCTTGTTAGGGGGAAAGAAAAAAAAAGTCTTCTGAGCTAAGGAGCACTATAGCTTACAGACAGAGAATTCTAGCACACATACTCTGACTCTATCATGCAAAAATAATACTCCTTCATGAAAAAATAAGGGAATGTGAATTATGAATGGAGTTTAAACAACAAATTCGAAGTTCATTAAAGAGAATGTGCTTATATCCCATCAATGTATCCTTATACTTGGATGTTAGAAAAAGTCACAGTTTCAGAAGATGCTTTTTCAAGACCAGCTTTAACAATCTGTGAAACAAAACACATATATATTTATATACACAGATATAGATGTACTGACATTGCCTCTACCGCACAAGCCTCATTGCTATATTTTTTCAAATATTTATTTTATGAGCCAAACCCCAAAGTCGGTTTTTACAGTTTAGTTTACCGATTCCAAACTTTGATTATAAATTACAAGTCACTT
Source organism: Chlorocebus sabaeus (assembly GCF_047675955.1). NCBI lineage: Eukaryota > Metazoa > Chordata > Mammalia > Primates > Cercopithecidae > Chlorocebus > Chlorocebus sabaeus. Next base: position 76,239,508 of record NC_132908.1, read on the forward strand.
TATTGCAGCTTGCAATACCAAAAGAAAAAGTAAAAAGGGAAAGAAAAGAAAAGAAAAAATAAAAGGAACCCTTGAGTCACAGTGACCTGATACCAATTAAATTTTAAAGAAATAGTAAAAAGAGGCATTCTCAGAATAACGGCCTCACTACCTCCTCAATAGCTCTGCAAATAACTCCTGACAAATTCACAATGAAATCACACAAAGGATCTCATCTTTCCTAAAGTAAAAATGTCATTGGTTAACCGTGGCAAACATGGGAAGGTGCCTTTTTATTATTATTATTATTACTGTGGAAGGAAATGATGCTGAAGAGGATGGGAAAATCTGAATGGCACTGTGACATGTTGAGTAAAGACAGAAAGAAAAATCTTGCAGGAACCACACACCAGCCCAGCCTCCTCGCCAATACTTAAGAAAATAAAACTTCTTAGCAACAGCAATGGCATGTTTTTTATTACTAATATCACCCCTCTCAAACAAAACAGGAAGAAAACAAATAAAAAGAAATCCTTCCTTATTATTTCCCCCCTCTCTTGAACAGAGTGACATTTTGCCACGCCTCTGTAAAACCTCCTACTCTCAGGCAGAAACCAAGTGTATTTTTCTTCCAGGGCCAGGACCAAAACACTCCAACGCTAACCCTATCAGCCTGATTTGAGAGCTGGCTCTATTATGTGGCCACAGATCTGCGGGGATGGTTTGCAGCACAGGTCATGTGCTATTTCATGACCACAGCCTTTGTTGCCCTTAGACTAGGGTCTTGTCAGGATGCTACCGAGTGATCGAAGATCAGAGCAAACAGATGGAGCATTCTAAATAACGAGGTTCCCCAAACTGCGCATGCTGACTAGAGTGCCTAGGACACACCAACGAACAACTTTATCACTGACAAATAAGATGAGGACAGGCTGAAAGCAGAAGTTCTGAAAGTTCTGATTCTGTGGTTCTGGTGGATTAGAAAAACATTGAGGATGCAGAGGCAGTATGTCGGGGGAAAGAATGGGATGTCAGGGGGCTTCCAAGGTCTGATGAGTCTCCAGATGCTGCTTGGAGGGAGAACAGCTGGGAGCCCTGAGACCTGGGCAGCCGAGCGGCCCCAGCTCCACAGCTTACAGAAATCCTGGCCCCATCACGAATTCTTTCTCCTCCCTTACTATGACAGCTTCAAACCTCCAAACCTGCTTGGTAAAGCTCAGGTAGCCTGTGCACTTTTCACTTTCATTCTACCAGGCAATGGTGAGAAACTGTTCCAGGCTTTAAAAGGAGAAAATGAAAAGAAGAAAAATTTAAAAATAAGAAGTCTGGAGAAAACCAATACCAAATAAACAAAACAGCCTTTGAGCATTGGGACAGAACTTCAAGTATGTGCTACCCACTGAAGCAAAGAATGAGAAAGCAGTTCTTAGTTTGGGTCAAATAGGTCAACACGGGTAAAGGAATTTCTGATCTCTCTTGGCTACCCTTACTGTTGAGAGAAGAGAGATGCCAAGCATCTCTTCCAGCAGACTCACACGCCTTCTAAAATGCAGTGCTTGATTTCAACACTATTAAATGTACAGTGAGTACCTTAAGATTTTTTTTTTAAAGAATTCTAATCATTCCATTAAAAAGAGAGAGAGAGAAGAGGAAAAGAAGTAATGAAAGTTAAACAGAAAATTCCATTCTGCTATTCAAAATGTTCAGCCCAGTAAGAGACCCTCATGTTCGCTTTCTCCCCCATTTCCTGTTCATCAGGAATGCACCTCCTTTTAAAATATAAACAAGCCAGAGGCACACCACAGCAGTATAGACTCAGCCCTTTAATTAACTACCACCAGTAACAAAAGGTCTCTATTTTGATTAACTTTGCAGAGGGGGGAGTCAACCCTGGCGTTAGAATCCCTTTAAATAATTACAAACCCCAACTCAACGCTGCTGCTGGCAGCACGCAGGAGCCAGAGAAGAAGAAAAGAAACTTTGTCTGTGGAACCCAATTTAAAGGAAGAGCGACCTCAGGGTCAATTTCTTGGAGCATTTCAGATCAATTCAATTCTCACCTCCACTGCCTACCTGCTAGCAAACGAACTTACTGTGCTTTTCAATAGACTGAGAGGACTAAAAAGAAATCGTCACCAGCTGCATGTGAAAAAAAAAAACACATTATTAGATGATGCTTGCCGAGGGAAAATGGGAAAACAAAATCCAACCAACAACAAAAAAAATCTCCCTTCGCTTCTATTTTTGGACTGTCATGCTCACCCTACTGATGATTAAGTTGTACAATGCGCCCCTGGATTGTTAATTACGTGTTAATATCATTCCGCAGGCTTACACCTGAGGTCACTGCTCGGCGGACACCTTGTCTCTATTGACAATACCTGTAAATCTCTCAGCTGGTTGGATTTTCCCACTGAGCACCTGACACTATATCCTTCCATTTGGTATTAGTTCCTATCTGAAACTTTGTAAGTGCTACTAACTTGACTATATTTCCTATAGATGCAGAAAAGAGAGGCGTGCTGATTTTTACCACTATCTTACTGTTGTCCTACCATTTTCCTAATAGTGCAAAATAGAGACCAAAAACAAACCCACAAAACTCAACCCTGCTGCTTTAGCTCATTTATTGCTGATAACTTCATTAGGTGTCAGGAGAAGCCAAAACTGCAGACACAAAACAACAACTTTACAGTGATTTTTGGATGGAGGAAATAAAAGACTCAGCAAGCAGCAGGTGAAGGGAGTTTAAACATTGGCATCTGTGAACGGCAGCAGTAAATCGGAGATTTTGGCAGGTGACTGAATGTGTGCTTTTGGAATGAAAGCTCTACAGAAGCATCATTTTGTTTTAAGTAATGAGTGCTGCACTTTTGCAGAAATTCCTTTTTTTTTTTTTTCTTAATGCTTAATGTTTCTTTAAGTTGGCTCCTTCAATAGTACCCCGGAGTTGACAGAAAATAATACAAGTTTATATGGCATAATTAGGCTAGTTATGCTGCACATGCTCTGCTATGATTAATTGATTAAATCGGCTCAGGAGTGGGCCAGTGCTTATAGAAAAACGTTAGCCAGCCTGTATGGAAAGGGGGTGCTGCATACAGGCAGTTAGGGAGGAGTATCATCCAAATAAACAACAATAACAAAAAAATTAGGGTGAGTCCAAGTAATAAAACACTTTAAATGAAATTGGCCTTATTTTCTCAGTGCCAACAGATATATTGATGTAATTAGCTTGAGACATACTCGTGGAATTTGGGATAGATGGGTCTCTGCTCCAAATCTGCAGCCGAGACAGCATTCTCCTTCCCTTGTTGTGGGTGGGGGATTTACTCGTGAAACTAAGTATTTAGAAGCCCTGAGGGGCCTTCAGTGGAGATGGGGTCAAGACCAGCCACCTGGATTTTTCAAATAGAGGCACTAAGAAATCAGAACTCACAGTGTTGGTTTTCACCTGTCTTTTGTATGCGACCACGTGGTTCACAATTTCTGTTAAAATATGTTGATGGGTTCTGCAAGGGAAATTTGGTTATGGCTTTTTTACTTTTATATTTGAAAGAAGTAGCTATACACAGTGCACTAAGGCACCCGCACCAACACTCAGCATCAGGAAACCACATTTGCATTTTATTTCTGGATGATTACGGGCAACACAGAAGGACAGGTGTGCAGGATAGAAACAAGATTTCGGAGTACTTTTCACTGTTTTTGCTTTGTTTTCCCCCAGTTCACAAAATCATAAAGCCTTCCTTAAACGTCTGACAACTGCTTGAATTCATGTCATTGGATTAGGTGCAGTTAGGGTAAAAGATGTCCACTCCATCCACCGATTGTAAGACTAGAAAAAAATATGGATGGGTACTTAGGGCCCAGGAAGTGCTGTTTATACCAGTTCCATCAGTTTCTCCCTTAGGTGACAGGAAAGCTACAAATGGGCCTCTCCCCTACGAAAGTGTCCCACCTGCCCTGCCCTGAGGCAGCTCTATAAGGCTTGGTTGCAAACATCTGAAAGGGGCAGAGTACAGACATGAGTAGGCTAAGGTCCATCCCCACCTTCTGATTGGTTTTTCAGTGCATAAGATGCAAGAACATGTGTTGAACACCTACTTTACACTTTAGTGCAAATCATGGTTAGTTGTATTGTCCCCTTGTCACAAGTGAAGATAGAAGACAGCCTCAAAGGCAGATTCAAAAGCCACCCTTAGTGGGAGGTTAAAACATCATCATCATCATCACATGTTTCCCTGGCAAAGATGGTACCATGGAAAAATTTACATCAAATAGCCAAATCGGGTGAAAGGCATACAAGTAGTGTGCAATTGTTGTCTATGTTAATCTTCATATTAGAAGCCCTATTTTAAGAAGGCACAGTCTTGGCATAGCATGCATGCTGGTTGATTTGCGTATGTTAAGCTGTAACATGCCCTAATGAAAAATGTTAGTCAGGATCAAGGGATGCTACTGAAATAGAGATTTTAATCTTTTTGAGATACCACTTGGGATGAATATTTTGTAATATGTCCAAGAACCATAATATAATCTAAAATGCTTCTGAGAATACATAAAAGGTAATTAAATGACTCCCCAAATAGCTTAGGATTTAGTTTTTATATCCTAGCCTAGAAAATTGTCAGAAATAAGCCATGAAGCTGTACATGGTTGAAATTAGCCAGAGAGCAGAAAAGCTAGCGGTTCATCATTTTTGGCTTCCATGACTGAAATCCCTTAACCAAAGTGACATTCTGAAAATAAACTAAGTAACTCCCCCAAGAGTACGAAGTATTGAACTTTTCATATATCAGCTTATAATATCTAATATCACAGAGTAACTTCAAGGAACTGTCCTTCTCCTCCCCAAATTCCCCATCTGACCAAATGCCTTTGTCTTTCTTGCTCTCACCTGTCAATCACGTTCACAGCTGAAATTTGATTTCTTTCCCACCAGTAACCTTATATGAAATATTACCAGGGGGTAAGGACCAGTGTGAACCTTGCCTTTCAAGTTCATTAACTCTTTGCTCAAAATGGATGGTTTCAATGTCACAAAATCTGCCAGTGGACCTAGATCATCATATTTAATAGGTGGTTCTCACATTGTAATGATAAAGGCAGAGACAATAAAGGAATAAAGCATCGGAACTGCATGCATATACTCAGACACACAAATTAACCCCAAAGGTATACACTGAGTTTAAATCTATGTATGGGAACTATGAAAGAAAATGTTAATTTCATATAAGACTAGAAAATAAACAACGAAATATTCATAATCCAGTTATTTAAAGTAAGACTCTCATGGTAGCACCGTGTAGAGGTAAGTAATCAGATACTATTTTTAAAAAGTGGGAAAAGAATGAGGCTATTTTCCCAACACTCTCAATGCACTGGATCCTTAACCTACCTCCTTTGCAAAGAGCAGCAATTTGAAAGTGTGATTTTTGCCCCCCTCAGTTTCACTAAAACCCAAAAAAATATATTTCATGCAAATTTCTCAGCAAGCAAAATTTTTAATTAAAAAAAATCAAATGTTCCATTAGCCAATAAGAGGTGATAAGAATACATAAAAAACTATGATACTTAGTAAGTAATGATTACTAAGTAATAATTGGTGTAAGAATGTTGGTCTAGCTTTCCAAATGAAGAGGGTTCATAATAAAATTCATGCTGGGACACGTGTAATTGAAAACCCATTTAAATAGCTCAATTCCATTATTTTGATAGATGAAAATCAGGTTTCAGCTTCCCACCCATCTCCTCCTTCCCCTTCTTTCTTGTATTGAAGTGGGGAGGGGATCCATAGTCACATTTGGACACAGAAGTGGGGACATACTGTGCTTTGAAATTACACTAAAATGTCCAAATATGAGCATGAACTGAATTATAAGTGACTGTAAATTTGAAATGTTTATGAGGCCCCAGCAAAACTGGCCAAGAGCAATGAATACTAGTTTCACAGATTCACCCAAATTATTTGACATTCAAGTACAAGAAGTACCTCTTTGAGTGTCAATAGACTCACGTTGGATAAAGCTGAAGATCTGAGATCTACCCAAACTGGATTAGTAGCTTGACATAACACATGGATGTAATGAAATAAATACAGAAAAAATAAATGCATGCTGGTTTTCACATCTATCTCCCATATCACTCCTCTTTGGCATCTAGCGTCACCATTTACATGACACGCGAAATCCAAATACTAAAACTACTGAAACAGGAACTTTTCACATCTAAAAAGTTAGCAGCATTCCTTGTTTGCTTCCTTGCTTTTCCCTTCATTAAAAAAAGAAAAAGAAAAAGAAAAAAACTCAAGCACATGCAAATCAAAAGTCAAGATGTACCTCTTTGACTTCAGGCAACTGGATTTTTTCACATCACTGATGCAGAGGATTCCCTTGGGTACCTGATTTAGTAAATATATTAAAATAAACAAAGGGTAATTAATAACCACGAAGAATGTTTCAAGAACAGTATGCTACAGGCAGCCTAACTATCTATCAAAAAGGCAGAGTTACACCAAAAGAAGAGTGATTTTGTTCCATTTGCTTTTTTGTGGTGGCCTCAACCCTGCCAAGCCAGAGGAGGGGTTGTTGTGGAAGGGAATGGCCTGCGATACAAGTTCGTTCCCTCTGAATATTGCTCTTCAACCAGGAGGCTGAGATAGCCATAACCCACTGTCTGGCAGCCTGGATCAGCTTTGAAGCTGTCCTCAGTTCAAAGGGAGTGAAGAGATTCTGGGTTCAGAGCAGGGAAGGATTAGAAACATTTCTGATAGCTGCTCTCAGGCTGCTCAACCCTCGAAGAACCACACTGGTCCAGCTTCCACTGGTGTGTGCTAGGGTTCCTTCTCTTCCATCTCCCCCAAACTCCTCTGTTGCTCTGTCTATTCTGCCAGTACCACTGACCTTAACTGCAAATGTTCTTTTAACAAATAGAACTGCTTAGATACCGCCTCTTTATTTATTAACTTCTGCCCTGTTTAAATTAGTAGCAGGGAGTGCTTAGAACGGTGATATGAAAATGAGGTTGCTTAAAAAAAATCTTTTTACTTCACAGTGAATAACAAAGCACAGTAATTCAAAGTAGTTAGCTTTCTATGGTTCAAAAAACCCTTATTGCTATTAGCTGTACTAATGTAAGTGGCAAAATAATTATCATTTACTGTACAGAGTCCAATATTTTCCAGACAGCAGTTTAATAACAAAGCAGACCTGTCATTTCTTCCTATAGTTAGTCACACTGTACAAGTTCAGACTGTCAAACTATATTTAAAATCTAATTTAAAAAATTCAACATGGTCACAGAAAATCTGTGTACAATAACGGTGATAAACTAGTAAGTCAATCTAATTCTTTTTCCAACATGGATATTCAGTTATTTTTCTTTAATCCCCCACACTTTTATTTGGATTACTTTACAATTGGTGTGAACAAATATGCTATGCTCATGCACCTGCTGAATTCTCTAGGCTGCTGTAATGGAACATATAATCTTTCTTTACTTACATTTTCATTCAGCGTAACCCTCTAATTCCTTCAAATGCCCTTTATCTAAATGGTAAGACTATGCCCAAAGCACTTGGATAAATAAATTCTCACCCTTGTATCTGTCAAAGCTGCCCCGAATACACTATATGCATTTATTCACATTTTGTGTAGAAATGCTTTTCAAACTTAAGGTAGAAACTACTCTCCTTCACGTATTAGTATACATTATTTTTTGCCAAATATATAATTTCTATGCAAACAATAATAGGAAAGAAATAAGAAACAGACTGAAGTGATACAACCTGGAAGTGTATCAGTATCAGTTGTTCTCCATTTGAAGTTCAGATGGCTAATCTGTTAAAAAAAAACCAAAAAAACAAAAAAAACAAAAAAAAAAACTTCCCCTAAAGGATTACTTTTTTTAATCTTTAGAAACAACAGATTCTTTTAGAAACGCAAGTGAATAGAGTTTAAAAGCTTAAGAGATTGTGGGGAGAATATTTTTGTAATTCCTTGGGGGCACTGCAAACATATGTTAAGCTTCGGCAAGGAATATTTACATGAGATCATATACTTGTGAGGCATTTTTCAATTTTAGAAAATTATTACAAAGCAATAATTGGACGTAGGCTTTGCAAAACGCCCCCTTTGCCTTCCTGGCCATATCATGGATAGTCTCCGTTATTTTTGAAGAAAAAAAAACCAGGCCTCATTAAATGCGATATTTGGCATCTTGCCTGAAATCTCATAAAGTAGATGTCCTTTTTAGATCATTGGTGTCATTTTCTTCAAGATGACCTCTACTCTCTGGCCACCTGGGGAACCCATCCTGTTATCAAAGCAAAAGAAGGGAGGCGAGGTAGATTCTGTTTGCACACCTGAATAGCGTCCAAAAGCCATTGCAGTTTCTGCATTCATATTACCTTCCTTCAGACCAGTTACTGGGGAAAGATGGTGGGGGAAAAGGAGGTCTCACATAGGGGTAAGAGAGATTTTTGAGCTGGGCCGCGATGAAGTAATCTAAGCCAGATGTCTACCAGTACATAGCTCTTATACTTGGATCTGTTTACCTAACAATTGAAGAGTTCTTTAAATAGCACAGGAGCGTGCACTGATATTCCAGGGAAGATTTTAAAAGGACTCATTACCTGCACAGTGCAGTAAATTAACATGGGGATCGCAACCTGAAAATGTGTCGCGGGCTGTCAGCATGTGTCTCCACACTGCTCGGAGTCACAGAAAGTCGGGCAAAGGGAGCTTACCTGCCTTTTACGTGGGAAGATTGCCCTAAGACAGCAGTTTCAGCTCAGGTTCTGCGCATGCCTACCAAAGGACAGAGTTGACCGATGAACTCTGCCTTTCGAATCATTTTTATTTCATAAAGTGGGAACTGTAGATTTATCTCTCTTTTTTCTTTTTCTTTCTTTCTTTTTTTTTTTTTTTTTTTTTTTTTTTGAGATGGAGTCTTGCTGTTTCGTCCAGGCCTGAGTGCAGTGGCGCAATCTGGGCTCGCTGCAACCTCCGCCTCCCAGGTTCAAGCGATTCTCCTGCCTCAGCCTTCTGAGTAGCTGGGGTTACAAGCACGTGCCCCCACGCCCGGCTAATTGATGTATTTTTAGTAGAGACCGGGTTTCACCAGGTTGAGCAGGCTGGTCTCAAACTCCTGACCTCAGGTGATCTGCTCGCTCGCCTCGGCCTCCCACAGTGCTGGGATTACAAGCACGAGCCACCGCACGGGGCCAGATTTATCTTTTAATAGCTTTCCCCCTCCCTAATGTATTAAAGGGTTCCAGGAATGAATGAATGAATGAATGAATGAATGAATGAATGAATGAATGGTTTTTAAGGCAGATGAAAAAATACATTGGAGTGAATGCCTGAAGATGGAAAGACACAAACATCACGTTTTTAACATATTTAATCTTAGAATGATTACCAAGGGTTTTTCCGTCTTCTATGGAAAACAAGATTTACACAAAAAAATCTGACAGTGTAAAAAGCTTCTCAGATACTGACATCTTTGTTTTAGTTTCAATATATTTATCTGTTTTAGTTTCAATATATTTATTTATATATAGATACTAATTTACATAGAAATCCTTCCCTAAGAGAGAGGGAGAGAATAAAAAGGAGTTTTTTTTTTTTAAGTTGTAATGATACTTGCCTAACTTAAGTATTCTCACAAACCGAGGGTCCCTCTAAGAAAAAGGTCCCTCATGAAAAAGATCCGTTCTGAAATTAGTAGTTTTAAAAGTTTGTCCTCTTGAGACAGTTCCTGGATGCCTGAGATGTGTCTAGAACTGTGTGAAACCCAAGAATGCAGGCAGGACCCTCATCCTGGCGCTGTTGGAGCAATCTTCATAAAGTTTGCTTGATTGACTTTGTTTTATAATGTGCATCAAACTACACCACGGAAACCCCAAACCGTATCGAGATTTCCATAAAGATTTTTAAACACGCTATCTGCCTTTCCTCTTGCCTTTCTCTTTTTCCCTCTTACTCTGTCTCTAACCGAAGCAGGAAAAAAAAAAAAAAAAAAAAAAAAGAAAGAAAAAAGAAAGAAAAAGAAAAAAAAAATCTGGAAAATGGGCCGGAAAACTAATAGAATAAAAATCAAATGATTTGGAGCCGATGTTCTTATTTACAGAGGGTTCCTGGGGCCGCTATCGGGTGGAGCGAGGGGATCTCAAGGTGAAGGGCGGAGCCATGCGGGGACCGAGTCTTGCTCCCTCCCTGCAGGCGCCCACCCAGGAGAGCGGCGCACCAGGGAGTTTTGATATCCCCGGAGCTCGCTCTGCTAGGGCAGTACTCTTGACTTTTTAAACCAAATTTGAACACAATCCGAGCTCCTGCAGGGGTGCGGGAGCTTGGGTGGGCGCAGGGCCCTGGGGCGCGCTGCGTGCGGCCATCATTAGCGCCCCCGGACGTCGGGCGGCGTCGTGGGCATCTCCGAGGGGCGCTGTGTTGCTGGCGTCTGAGCGGGTTCTGCCGCGGGTCTGGGACTGCAGGCCCTGCCCAGGACTGAGGGACGCGGTAGCTTCAGGCAATCTTCAGGACCCGCCCCCTCTGTCTGGGCTCCAGTCCCTGCGCACCTGCTGTACACCACTTGGGGGACCCCAGAGGGTAGAGAGCACACCCAGCCCCACGCAGCTGCAGCCACCAGGCTCGGGCAGTGATGCCCAGGGCCACTGGGCCCCGCAGAACCCATGCATAAAGGACTGGAATGCGGTGTTCCTGTCTGGGGCCCGCGGGGGACGGGGGGCGGTGGTGGGGGATGATGGAGGCGCATGGAGGGAGGGTTGTTCTTAGAAACTGGGAGAGGCGACAAACTCAGCATCCTCTCTGCCTTCATCTCCTTCATTCCAGGCTTCAAGACCATTGCACCAAAAACTCTGGCCAGCTTTGAAGATTGCAACTGAGCTTCCAGTGCTGCTCCCCGGACGGACCTTCTCCCCATCCCTGTCTGTGTCTACACTTAAACAGGGGCGGAGGTGACTTATTGGGTCCCAGACCTCAGCTTCCTCCACTTGTTGGCCTGAGGACAGTGCCTTCTGAGGCTCTTTCATGGCCCTGGATGACCAGGCATGGGAGGAAAAGGTGTCAGAAATGATGGAAAGGACTCTGAGATTGGACAGGAGTCAGGTGGCAAGGGTGCAGACCCTGGTGCTAAGGACCTCACTGTTGTTTCTAGGACTCTGTGGAGAGCTCACAACCTGTCAGTGGCTTGTCAGTCACACTGCAAACATCCTTCTTGGTGGAAGGTTTTGGGGGCACTCAGAATGACCCGGAGCTGACCCCTGGTGACTGGAGGTCATAAGCCAAGGTTTGCCTGTTAGTCTGGGCCATACTCTCCCAGCCTCTGCATGCAGGTCCCTTCCTCTCCTGTGCTCTCTGGGCCTAGTTTGGGGTTGCCTATTGTCCTGGGATCCTCTGCCTGCTCTCCTTCTGCAGAATCCCTCCAACAAAGTCAGAAACCCACTTCTACAGGCCTCAAGAAGTGGTTGAGGTCATACAGAGAACCAGGACAACTATTGGTTGCAAAAAGGGACTCTGAACTCCTGACCTAATTTTTCAGGCCAGTGTTCCCTTTACAACTTTCTTGGTTGGGGATTCTGTCAGGAGAGTGATTTTCACTCCTTCCCACCCAGTTCTATAAGGTTTCGTCACTTCTCCTGTTCCCTAATGGAAAGCACCAACCACAAGGAAAAAATGGCTCTTTGGAATCTTCGCTTGGAAACGGTCAAGGCTGGTAATCAGAATATTTAGAATAGAGAAATTCAGAATGCGAATTACCGGTTTGCAGCTCACACCAAGGCCTGGGTTGGGGGGTGAGGGGCAGGTCGAGGGGTGCAGGGGAAAATACAGAAAACTATTTCCTGTCCTTCCACTCTTTTTCCCAAAGCTCAGCAGACACGACTCCTTCATCCTCCTTTCTTGCATTAATGCTCCTTCTAATTGTAACTGAAGATCTATCTAAGGTGCATCTCTGTAGAAGGGAGGAATGTGATTTTGCAATCCACAGTTCTAATTGTTGGGAAAACTGTTATTTAATAAAAATAAAGGAAAAGAAAATTAACTGCGTTGACCAAGAGAAGAGGTGCTCAGTAAATGCTACGATTTGTGTAAGGAACTGTGCATTCCAGTCATAGTCGTGGAAAATGTGTTTTGTGAGTTTCTTAAAACTGTACGACTCTGATGAAAATTCATATAAAGATCTTATTTCTGTGTGTTGTTGGTTTGCCCTTCCCATCTCAGCCTTTTTCGTTTGGGCATACTTATGGAAAACACACAGAGGGCCTTCAAATTTAAACAATAAAATACTGTCATGATGTCACAAAACTGTTGCAGTGACCGTTTAAATATTGGCACAATATGTCTGGCTGGTCCAAAATATCACCATCATCAAAGCACAGACTGATATATTTATAAATACTCCAATGTTAAGACATTAACGATTTCCTCAAATCTCTCCATTGGGGTTTGGTCCCCAAGATTGTTTTCAGAAAGGAAACATGTGAACATATTTTAAAGAAATGGACAGCCGAGCCTAGTTTACTTCTGCCATACATGCATGCACACTAGGTCTGACTTTAGCCACGGAGCAAGTGAAATTCACACTGGTAACAGGGATTATTCCTGGGCCTCCTGCTTTTAAAGTTCTCCTTTCTCTTGTTTCCCTCATTTCTCACCTCCTACAAATGGTGCAGGGAACAGGGAGCCCGAGATTTTATTTGCTACGCCTTCATGCAAAGCAATTTGATTTGTTTGTTTAGTTTTGTTTTGTTCCTCTCCAAAGGGTAAAGATGCTCCAAATTTGTGGCAGGACTGTGTTTCTTTATGCCCCAACAATCATGAGACAGCCTGGGAGACTGAAATTCTCTCACCCTGTCCCCTACCCCAGCTAGGGGAAAAAATGCTAGACAGAGCTGGGTTTGTTCAGGAGCTGGGGCGGAGCAATGCCTGGAGAGAATTCCCCTTTTCTGGGGCTGTTTGATGTCTGAATTTTGAAGATTTATATCAAAAGCGAGAAAAGCAGTGTTATGGGAAGGTAGGTTAAGGCTCTTGCTCTGCTTTTAAGCAAATACTTCAAAACAAACAAATCCTGATTGAGGTGGCTGGACCTGGACCACCTCCTTTATAACTACTGTATGGCCTGCCTGCACTTCGGATATCTTCTTTTAGATTTAGGGTGGGCTAAGAGTGAAATCGACTTCCAAGTTTCTCTTGGAAAGAGAAAGGCACAGGCCCCAAATTATTCATGCAGCATCCTGACAAATAATCAGAGGAGATAAAAATTGGAGCCTATCACTGCAGATAAAACTTCTCTAAAAAAAACCAAAACAAAAAGAACTAAGACATTTCTTCAAAGAGAAGGACAAAATTATTTTTGAAAAATCAAATGACAGAGAATCGTAGTGGGGAACCTTGCAAATCAGCAATGTGAAGCTGGTAAATCTCACTTCCTATCCCCTCTTAGTGAATGTTTATATTAGCAGCACTAAGAAGAGCTTGGTTGTGTGTTTTACTGGCATGGAAATCAGACGGCTGAAGGTTGTCACTCATGTACTCATGTATTTTAGTCTTCCAACCTATCTCAGTCTTTACCGGCAGGCAAAACAGAAAAAAACAAAAAGAGAGAGAGAGAGAGGAGAGAGATACAGAGAGAGAGACTCATGTGGCAATCAGACTTTTAAATATATTGATTGGCTTAGTAGACTGGAGGAGTGTATTTCATAAAGCCAAGAGTATGTGAATACGGAAGTAAGTTGGCCTAAACAAAAACAACGGCCACAACAGCAAAACACTCCCAATGTACTGTGCTTGGGAGCCTTTGAACGTGTCATAGGCAACTCTAGATACTTAGACCAGGACATGCTGGGAATGCAGCTACCGAGACAGCTGTGTGCCATGTTTGTGAGGGTGACCACGATTTGCCTTCTGTCCACTGCTTTTAGCAAGAAAACTGGTGGTGTGGCAAGGGGGAGGTTCTACTTCAGAACAGAAGTATCTAGAATTGGTGTTGCTAAGTAAAAATGACTGGGGTAAAGGCACCAGGGAGAAAAGATCAGAGCATGAGCATCCTGCATTCAGTAATAAACACCGTTTCCCATCGGAGGGGTCTGTGTTGAAAGGCGCCCAGGTAGTTATGGCTTTGAGACAGTGAGGAAATGATGTCTCCATAGCAGATTTATCTGCTAGGCAAAAGTAGAACCTCTGCCTATTTGATGTCAATATATTAATGTGTCAGATACATTGTAAAAAATTATTACATGGTTTTTGAAAAGGGAAATGTGCAAGAAGCCAGGGAAATTTAAAGGAGGTGATTTTTTTTGAGAGTTTGTGAGCAAAAAAGGGAGCAAAAAGTCACACAGAGGGTGTGTATTTAACTAACTTTGTATTTTGCCGCACATTGTTTTCATTTACAGCTATGTCTGACAAATGGGCAGGTTTGACATCACTGATAAGCGCAATACTGTCTAGGGCCTACGAGAAAACCAGGGGGCTCAGCTCCACTGGAGCCTCTGCCCATGCATTTGTTTGGGCTTCGAAGGGGAGTTGAATATCAATTTTTCTTCTTAGTAAAATTATCTGCCAGAGAAACAATGAAGCATGAAAAAGTACTATTTAGAATGTGCATGCCTATATATGCTTTTAAAATGCTAATTGTTGCATTCTGGGAAACTTTCCATTATATATATGCATATATATGTATCTTTGTAATTTCAGTGAATTTTAAAAACTAGTATGGCAGGTTGAAACCATCGCACCTGTTCACTTGCACACACCATAAATCGAAAAGCAGGAGTGCGCTTTTCTACGGGTCTCTATGAAACCCCCAGACAAGTGGCATAGTTAATTACTATGGAAGTTATACATTTAATAGCCTTCTTCTCTAACACAGTAATTTTTATTTAAAAAGGAGACTAAACAGAAGTCGGGGTAGCTGGTTCTCCATGACTGCAAATAATATGATTTTTTTTTTTAATGTACAGCTCTCACACAAATTTCATTTTGTGAACACACTGGTAAGTACACGATGCTGGGGCTTCCAAAATGTGGCGTATCCCACTGATGGCTCCAACTTGCGAGTGGGCTCAGTTCTGTAATTGGAATGAAAGGAATTTTAACACTATTTAGACAAAGACTCAAACGCAGCATAAAGGGGAAAGCTAGATTTCCTCATATGATTTTTTTTTTTTAATTTAGAGACTTATTTGTAATGAACGGCACTTAATCAGGATTTAGGAGTTCTTTGTAAAAAAAAAACAAAAACAAAAAACCAAAAAAACATGTATTTGTGTGCCACTCCCACTATACACTTCAAAGTTTTCAGTAATTGTTATTTGCAAAAATGCCTTTTACTAGGAGTTAACCCTCTCTTACAGCCAGCCGCTCAAATCTCATTTTTGCCAGCACCTCTGCACTTGATTTTCTAAAGTTTATTATATTCAACCGCCTTGTAGATTCCTACCAAAATGCTTAATTCTACACAACTGTATTTTTCTCCCAATCCAGGCCTCATTCGTCATGAGGTAACTGCAATAACTACATCCAGAATATCACTCTTATTTTGAGAATGTGTTTGCCTAAAATCTTTCATCAGATGCTGAAATTTTTGTAAAAGCGTTCTCTCCATTTCTGCTTCTTCAGAGTTTGTGTATCTCTTAGTTGTGATCAGGGAAAAAATAAATAAATAAATAAAGGAAAGAAATATCTGGAGTCAAGAACACTGACTTCAAGCTCATGAGGGAAGGTTTACTATTAAGACTTTTGATAAGCAAAATTAAGTGTGGATTCAGGAGCGTATCTAAACTAGCACATAAAGGAAGGTCAAAATGTCGAGGTTATACACTGTCTTCAAGTTCTGTGAAAAATAGGCAGGAAGGCCAGATGATAAACTGGCCAGAACTTAGCAGCACCAAACACAACCTGTTTTCTTCAAAATAAGTCTTTCAGTCAGACTTGCAATATTATCTTTTTTTAAGAACTGCAAAAAACAAAACAAAAGCCATCGTGTTTGGCTCTATTTTCAAAACAGTGCTGGCTTTGTCTAACATTCTATTAGTGTGCTAGGGGAAGTTGACTAAGAGTGCAAACTGCATGAATTTGTAACATTAGTTTCATGAATTTGTGTCATTTAAAAATAGGTCAGTGCTTAGGAGTCCTGCTAGTGAAGGTAGTTTTGAGTCTTTCCAAGTGATCTTTAAGTCAGTCCCCATACACAGCCTATTTTGGGGTAAATACCAATAAATGAAAACACAGCCTATATTCCACACAGGTATTATTTTCTGCTTTTATTTCTGGGGATAGCATGATCTGAAATCATTACTAGCTCATCTAAGTAGAGAAGTTCTCCACTGAATATTCATGGTGAAATATGATTTGATAACACAGTTTAAACCAGATACGTACTTGGAACTATGGAAGTAAGGAGTAGATTTTCTTTTTCCTATTTAAGACAAATGACCTTCAATGTTAAAGAGAAAAGCAAAACAAAACAAACAACTTTGATTTGTCTAAAGTGTTTATGTTAAATCTTGTCAGGCCTTGCTAACAAGAAAATCACGGTGTGTAAGAGAAGAAGGAAAAATAATCAACTTTAGTGAAAAGGCAAGCGCTGTTTCTCTTTACCATTAAATGCCTATGTGCCCAAGCCACCTCTGAGGCGCCATATTTGTCCGGTTCCTCTGTCTTTGGATGGGCTTGCCCCTGATCAGAAGCGCAGGGCCATGTTCAGGAAGCCTAGTTCCACTGTTTTGTTTTGTTTTGTTTTCCCACCAAGGGCAATTACGGCTCAACTCATTTGAAAACTGAAAACTTCGGGGAGAAAAAAATGAGGTCATAATTTACATCTATATTAAATATTGCTAATCGATATATGGGGCCAGCCTCCTCACCTCAAAAAACAGCCTGTAATTTCACCCTGAATTACTGCCTCCCTATTCCTCCATGAATCCTTCCACTGGAGAAAAGGATGCATTTTACACTTTTAATGAGGTTGTTGGGCCCAGTTAGACTGTACACTAAGAAACTGAGTACAGAATCAAAAAAAATGCCGTTTATTATTGTAGATTATTCTTTTTCTTGATATAACCAGAATTGAAAATGAAAGAAAAGCACATAGGAACATCACGCGTGGTTAGTTAGTAACTCAAGATATAAAACAATTTTGCACAGCAAAATATGTAAAAGAAAAGTAACTGACAAGATTTTTTTATATTTATTGTGGTAAGATTTACTTTTCATTTCTTTTTAAAGACAGGATGTCAGTCCCTGAAAATAACATTTACTGATTATTGCCTTTAAAACTGTGGATTTTTTTTTAAGTTACAGAAAATCCAGTTCTGCACCACAATACAACTGTAAAAAAATCTGCATCATCTTAAAACTGTGCAGTAATGCCATTTTTATAACTGCATAAATTTTATTAGCGTTCTAAACAGTTTTGCAATTTTTTTTTTGTATTATATGCTTGCAGGTTATATCTTAGTGCAATTCAGTCCCAAATACTTTAATTTTGAAAAAAAAAAAACATACATTTTTGAATGTAAAATACCCCTACAGATATAAACAGGGGCGTTTCCCCTTTTAATACTTTGGTTTTCAATACAGTCAGTGGTATAGCAAAAACTACACATACCCAACTTATATTTAAGTTGCAAGCACATGCTGTATAAGCTACTTTTTTTAAACAGTCCCCTTGCAAACTCTACCCCCCTTAACATCACAACAGTAAACAATTTAGTGCATCAATCTTTTAAAAAATCTACAGCTAAACAGACCTAACTCTTTCAAATTTATCTATAACATTCCTTTATCTGTAGCATACATTTTAACTGGGCTAACAGATTATAAAAACTAGAATTAAATTATATACTAGAAACCCATAGCATTCCACGTTTGACAATGACCAAAAGCCAAAAAATATAAAATAAAAATAAAACCAACCAAAAATAATGGGGCAGATTTCTCTTTTTAAAAAATAAACTTTAGACTGCTTTTCGGCAATAGCACAATTTTAGTCCCCAAAGTGGGGTGTCTTTCTTATTAAAAAGAAAACATTAAGAGTTCTTCAATGTTTGCCAGGTTAAATTTGTAACCCATTCTGGTATCTTTCACAAGGAATGCCTTCAGTGCATTGGGAGGTTGAAGTTCTGAGTAACTCAAAGCAGTTTTGGAGCAGATGCAAAATTTCATGGGAAGAAGGCTCTACGGTTGCACTTTTTTGTTCTGAACTCAAAAAAGTCATGAGGCAATAAAACAAAAGTATGAATGCCATGCTATAAGTCTTCGAACGTCCATTTCCAAGCCAAAAAGAAAAAAAAAAAGGAAAAAATAATTATACCATACATGTCCAGCATGCAGGCTTTTTTTTTTTATTAATATAATGTCTCTTTTCCATAAAGTCTTTGAAACAGTTATAGTTCATTGTTGCTAAGACAAAGTAGCAAGCATAATAATGCATGAGATGAGAATGAGTTTTTTTAATGGCAGACTAAACTCTCAGATTTGGCATCACAAGGCCAAAACTCACAAGTCACACCCAGAAGGTTGATGCAGGCTTGATTGTGGAAGATTCATGAGGATTTTTTTCCTCTATTTTAGCATAACAATGCTAAAAAAAAAACCCGATGGAACTCGGCACGCTGCAAGTCTATAACATTTCACATTTTTTTTTTCCTTTGCAAGCTCAATCTCACATGAAGAACTCAGGAGAAGAAAAAAAAACTTGGCTTTTTTTTTCTTTCATCTCGGAAGAGATGGTTTGAGAGGGAGTGAGGGTGGAGGTTGGAAAAAAGGTGGGCAACACAGCAAGCTCCAAAAGTAAAATTAAAAAAAAAACCAAACAAAATAAAACACACACACACACAGAAAATGAACACCAGTTCATGAACTGAAGGGGAAGAAGGAAAAAAAAATATGTGAATGATGCAGGCTTCAAAGGTGAGCAACGTTTCACATGAAGAACTCTGCTGAGATCTTTGAACATTGTGCAAGTCCGGGGGTGGGGGGGGTGGTGTAAAAAAAAAAAATAAGCTAGCAAGTTATGGAGAATTTCAGATTGGCAATCCATGAGCCAGACACCCATTCCCTCCCCAGTTTAAAACAGCCACCACCACCACAAACTCAAGCAGGGTGTGGGGTGTGTGTGTGTGTGTGTGTGTGGTGTGCATGCGTGTTTGTGTGTCTGTAGGGGGCCAAGGGGGCCAAACTCGGTGGGGGTGGGGGGTGAGGTGGTGGCGAGCATGGCTCTGGAACTAGCAAGCCCACACCCGAGTCGGACCCCCGCGGAGCACTTATCAGGGTGGCTAGCTGGGATCGCGTGTCAGACTCACATGAAAAACTCGGGAGAGGACGGGTTGTCGCTGCTCGAGCCGTTTTCTCGGAAGCCGCTGCTCACCAACTTCTCGTATTTCTCCTTGTACGCGTCCCTCTCGCGCACCAGCCTGGAGATCTCCTGCTTGAGGTGGTCGACTTGCTGCAGCAGCTGGTTCTTCTCCGACTCCAGGACGTGTCTCTGCTGCACCCTCTTGAAGCGGCAGGACTGGGCATAGCCGCGGTTTTTCAGGGTCCGCCTCTTCTGCTTCAGCCGGATCACCTCCTCCTTGCTGACCCCGCGCAGCTGCCGGTTCAGCTCGCGCACCGACATGGTCACCAGCTGCTCGTCGGAGAAGCGGTCGTCGAAGTGCAGGCCGCCGGCGGCGTGGTGCGGGTGCAGGGCGCCCCCCGCCCCCGCCGCGCCCCCGCCGCCTCCGCCGCCGCCGCCTCCGCCGCCGCCCCCGGCGCTGGCCGGGCCACCGCCGCCCGCGCCCCCCGCGCCACCGGCCGAGGCGGACGCGCTGCCCGCGGCGCCGGGCGCGCCGGCCGTCGGGTGGTGGTGGTGCCCGGCGGCGTGGTGGTGGTGGTGGTGGTAGTGCGGGCCCGCGCCGCTCTGCGCGGCGGCTGCGGCGATCACGGCGGACACCACGGCGGCGGCGGGGCCCATCTCCTCGCCGCTGCCGCCCAGGGAGGCGCCGGCGCCGGCCCCGGCCGCCGCGGCCAGCTGCTGCGCCCCGCGCGCGTAGCCATCGAAGCCGCCCTGGAGCTGGTGGCTGTTGCTGATGAGCGCCTCGACCGCGTCCTCGGGGCTGAAGCCCAGCGCCTCGGGGTTCAGCTGCTGCGGGTAGCCGGTCATCCAGTAGTAGTCTTCCAGGTGCGCCTTCTGCTCGCTGCCCGAGCCCGGGCTGGGCGCCGAGAAGCTGGGGGAAGGGGGCACCGAGCTGCACGGCGTGCTCATGGGGGTGGAGGACAGCGAGCCCCCGGCGATGAGACGGCCGCACTGGCTGATGATGCGGTCGGTCTCCACCGGTTCCTTTTTCACTTCAAACTTCATCAGATCGAAGTCATTAACATATTCCATGGCCAGGGGACTGGTGGGCAGGTCGGAGTTGCTCATTGCCAGTTCTGATGCCATTCTCCTGCCGCCGCCGCCGCCGCTCCGCCAGATGGGCTGCAGGAGAGGGGCCAGCGGGCTGTGCTGGGTGGCCAGCGGGTGAGCCAGCTTGCCGGGCTGGGGCGCTTCTAGCTCGCGCGGCGGTGGCTGGCCCGAAACCTCCGAGCGCGCTCACACACACCCCCCCCGCCCTGCCCGCGCCCCCCGCGCCCGCCCTCCCTCCCCCCTGCTCACGCCAATGTGCTCCCTCGCTCGCCCCGGCCCCTCCTTGCTCGCTCGCCTCCTTGCGCGCAGAGCCGGCGGCTTCAGGCTCTGGAAGGTCCTCCGCGGGCTGCGGTGGCGGCGGCGGTGGCGGCGGCGGCGGCGGCGGCGAAGCTGGAGGAGCCCGGCCCGGTGCGCGGCGTCCCCCGCTCGCCGCTCCGCTGCGCGCTTTGCATAAGGAAGGGCTCGCCTCGCCGGCCCGGGCTGCAGGCAGGGCGCGCGCGGCGGCCGCTCGGGGCTGGAGGCGCGGCGGGCGTCTGTCCGGGCGGCGCGGGCTTTGGCACCGGGGAGTTAACACTTCATGCTTCTCGCCTCCTCTTCTGCTTGGCTCTCTTTATTATTTTTTTTTCTTTCCTCTCTCTCTCTTTCTCTCTCTCTCTCCCTCGCGCGCTCTCTCCCTCTGTGCAAAGTGCAAGGCAGAGGTGCAGCCCGACTGGAGGAGAGGGAGGGGGGAGTTTAGTTCTTTCTTGCTTTTTTTAAAAAAAAGCAAAATAGCGAAGTCCTGGGGAAAGACAAGGCAGGGAGCAAAGGGGGGAGGGGGAGGCCAAGCCGACAAGCAGCCCGAGCTACAGCTCGAAGATGAAAAAAGATTTTAAAGCCTCTGATCCAGCAAGAAGAGTTTAAAGCAATTGCTGAGTTTTATAGCACTCGTGACGTCAGGTCCAAATGAGAAATTGACTGGCACTCCGGGCCAATGGGAGGCGGCGAGAGCGGCCGCGATTAGCATAATAGTATAGAAACAAGGAAACTTTTCGGAGCTGTCAATCAGGGCCCAATCAGCTGACTGTCAGCTGGGACGGGCTGGCTTAACCCTTCCTGCGCCGCTGCCTACCCGGGAGGGAACGAGGCCCGGCGCAAAGTTTGATGTAAGAGGGGAGGGAGTTTTTCCAGAGGGGCTTCGGCAACCCGGGCGGACTTGGCAGGACCGTTTGCTTTTCTTTGGAGCGCGAGACAGGCCTTCCATCCGGAGCCCCAGCTCGCCGGGGGCTCGCTCGGCTGGGATTGGCCTGATTCCCCTCCCTTGCCTGCCTTCCACTCCCAGAATTATGAATTCGCCTCCCAGCTTTTCCTCCTCGCACCACCTCTGGCACCCAGGTGTCTGCCGGGGGACCTTCCTTCCCTGAGCCTGGCCGTGCCCGGCGCTCAAACTTGGCCGCAACTCTTTGTCCCTCTCTCGGGCGGCCGGGGAGGGGAAGGGACCGGGAAGGAAGGGATGCGCTGGGGTGTCTGGATCCGGGCTGCGGGCTGGACGCTGCCCCGCCGTGCGCCTGCCCGGAATGCTGTGAGTCCGTGGAGAGAGAAAGCCCATTTTATCACTGTCTTTAAAAGGAGGTAAAATAAGTTGGTTAGAGGCCATTCTTCACGGGGACTGGCTGCCCGCTGCGTCGCGTGCCCTTGGACGGACCGAGCGCCTATGCGAGATAACTCCAGGGAAGCTCAAAGTCAGGTCAGCCGGGCTCAGCCCTCCGGCTCCTGACTGGCCAGAGTTTGGCCTTTGAGACTCAGATTGCGCTCGCTCGCGCTCTCTCTCTCTCTCTCACTCACACACACACACACACACACACACACACACACACACAGTCTCACACTCACCCATCCCCTTACGAAATCTGACCTCTGTTTATCAGGGTCAGGCGCGCCCTTTGCACTTTTACGTTTCCTTTAATTATTTCGGACTTGATCGTGGCGGGGAGCAAGGGGAAAAAACAATACCCCAGCCCTCACCAGCTCCCCTCGAAGGGTTAAATTTTAAACCGCGGTTTCTGGAACTAGCCCGGAAACCCAGAGTTGGGGGGGTGGGCTGGGGGAGGCTGCTCCCCCCACCCCAGTTGCAAATGCTAATAAGTAGTTCAATTTTCTAGATCGATTCTGTTAAAGTGTATGCAAAAAAGAAATAAAAAAGAAAGACAAAGAAAAGAGAAAGAAGAAAACCAACAACTAACTCTGTTTCTAAGATTTTAAAGCGATAGGCAAGTCGAAGAAGCAGAGATTTATTTGGAGAGAAAGCTCCTGAAACCGACCCGGCCTTTGGAAGACCAGTCCGCCTGCTTAGAAGTTGGGACTGTTGATTCCTTCAATTAATGAAATGCATTTGGTGTTGTTAATCGTATTTATTTTACTTCATGGGCGGGGTGGGGGGAGACTCTAGGAGGGTGCATTAAAAAAAAAAAAAAAAAAAATTCTGAAAAGCCTGCAAAAAGATCGAAGAGTGGAAACTATTGTTGGAGCGAGTTGGTTTTTACCTCAACAGCGCCACCTTTCGGCAAAGGTCAGTTGAAATTGATCCGTGTCCAGTTTTGTCGATGAAGTGAAAAGCAGCTGGTTACCCAATGTGGAAGGAGGAAAGAGGCACAGAAAGTTAGTTTGACTGAAGTGGGAGAACCCGACTCTATAGGAAAGGGGCCGAAGAAAGTGCTGGCAGATGCAGGGATCATTTTTGCCCCTCCCCTTCTTGATTGTTGACAAGGAGGCCAGGGGATACAGACCCCCTCCGGGTGTAATTTCTGGCTGAGACCTTTGCAAGCGGATCCCCATGTAACAGGGCCCCAAACCCTTTAAAAGTGCCAGGAGGGATTTTCAACGGGCTTTATGGCAATATCAATAGAATTAAAGTTACTTGTAATTCAGTGATAAATGAGATGTCTCTAGTAAGATTAAGTGCAGTGCTATAAAGTTGTTTATCTGAAAAGTAATTCTCAGAAAACCTGACTTCTGACACTTAGTCATATATTAAGCCAGCATCTTGAACATTGCACTTCAGAATGGTCTTCCCCACCCCGTAGCATACTTTGCTATTTATAACCTCAGGTGTCTCTCACTCGCTCCTTGCACCAGATTAGACCTGTGTTAATTTCTCTGATCCTAGTAGCCTGCAGTTTCAGCAAACCCAGGAATCCTTAATGGGAGACTTCCCAAAAGATTTGTAGGCACATCCTAATCTGAAAAGGGCAGCGCTGTCGGTATTTTTCAGACAAGTAATGTTTCTTTTCTTCGAGACTGCAGAGAAGTTGTTTATAAGGGTAGTTTTGGTTTTATAGGAGCATTTTGTTGGGTGGAATAAACTATATCTATTACCAGTTTGGGGAAGAAAGAGTGAAGATTATGTCAATATTTATGCAACCTAGCAGAATTCCCTTGTTTTCCTTCTCTTTAACAATATTTTACCTAGTAATGAAGTTAAGGGATTATAGTTTATGTATTTAGAGGAAAATCCACACTTTCCGTTACATAGGCATTATGTCATTTAACATTGCCCATAACAATAGTTTTCTAGGTCTTTTTAAAAGTCAGTAGTCACAAATGTCTGAAGTTTATATTTTTCATGTAAAATAGGGATTTAAGTATATTTAGAAAGAATTTATTTTTTGTTTATATTTTTAATCCCTTTACATCATATTTGTGTTAAAAGCTCTAAGGTATGATCACTGCCTCTGAAAGCAGTATTATAATAAATAATAATATTTTATACACAAAATTTGCTAATGGTGAAGACTATGCCGTACACATTCATGGCAGAGTATCTAATTGTTACATTGTTATATATCATTTCTAGAAATTAAATTCCCATATTTGGGCAGCTAAATATATTATTATCTGCACATTTTTATGGTTTATTTATGTACACTGCTGTCAAGACATGGTATTTTTATTTCTCTTATTGCAAGGTCTTTTATAGTCTCCCATTTTCTCCTGGAAAAAAAAAGAGAGGATCAGAATTATTTTTTTAGATGTGTAGCAGTAGTGCTCTCAGGCTTACAACTTAATTCTCATTTTTATCCTTTTTACGTTATTATTTAGTGATTCACAGGGGTGTCTAAACATTTACAGTTCTCTGTTAGCAGCATTTCTTTTATAACAATTGAGCGCTCTCATTTTAATTAGTACTATTCAGGTTTTTGATTCTGTACAATTACAGTGGGCCACATTTCCTTAGACTTCTTGGCTAACATTGTTTGTTTCACTTCTATCCAAGCCAATCTAATCCAAATACAATGTGAACTGTGTTTTCTTACTGCTTAACATCCCCTTGCTGTATATACTCTAGTAATCTCTGTAGAACAATATACATTGTTTTTATACATGCATTTGTCATTATTGACCAATGCAGACCAGTAGTATTAAAGTTTCTGAAAGCAATGAATATTTATAGAAGATTTTTGAGGGGGAGGAGGGCATGGGTTGCATCGCATAGAATATTGTGACACAGTAACATCAGAAACACAATTATAGTTTCACATCAGTACATACATAACGACTTCATGCAAAAGTGAAAAACAAAACCCCTGTACATGTCCAAATTACAAAGATTAAAAGCTTAAAGGAATATATTTTTCCCGATTGTGAGTTACAGCAACTCAAATACATCATGCTGGAGTCAGACATCCATAACCTGAATAGAACGGGATGCATCAGGTATAGTGTCTGAAGTCTTTGTTTAGGAGCTGATTTTATGGGGCAGAACTAGCCAGTGTCCACTAAATTTCACTATGAAACCAACTAAATTGATTTGAGAAAGAATTCTTCAGAGTAACTGAATGATAAGGCGTACCCTGTTCTTAGGTCTAGTGTTAGATAAATCCTTTTAACAGTCTTCAGTTAGCAGGGTAAGTAAATCACAAATCACTGTTAGCAGATTCATGGAAGAAAATTAATAGAATCAGACGAGATAATCTGATAAGGGTAAAATTGCTGAGGAAACAGTCTTGCCTCATATTGGAGGATGTGAAACAATACTCTGATTACTAGGAGTCGTTACGAATAGGTGAATTATGTGCTAAATAATCATCAGAGTAATTCAGCATGTATTAATTCTTTTCTCTTTAAGCAATTCACAGTTGTAAGTTAAAGCCGCTCTCTCTTTCAAGACACATCTTTTATAATTTTTATTAGAGGTAATTTATTATTTGCATTACCTGTATTTACTTCATAATTGAACATTTTACATTCAAATTTATGTAATGCATTATGCTTGAGAATATATTTCTGCCTGATTAGCATAAATAGTCACTTACCTCATGAATTACTAACAAAGTTTATCTTAAAATATAGGTTTTTTTATTAAGTGGAACACAAACGTATGTACAATAAATTCTGATTTTCCAGTGCAGTTAGAGAACAACTCACATTTGGTTACAGGGAGGCGAGGGAGGAAGCAAAATATAGATAAATGAGATGTGTAGGTTTCTTTCCAAGGGTGTCATTTAGATGGGGGCGTATGTGTAGGGTGGGGTAGGGGGCAAAGTAAAGGAGAAGGCCCTAGGCTTTCTGTACACTGTTTGGATTGGATGATCTTGACATGAAATGTGTATTCTGGAAAAACCTGTAATTAGTGATCTCTGCCTTTGTAGAGAACCATGATAACAAGTAAATTAGCATTGGAAGAATTTGGGTTTTTTTTAAATCATATTTTTGTTTCATTTATTTGCTTATTTGTTTTTGTCTCTGCAGGGTTCTTCCTTGGAAAACAATATACATCACTTAATGAAATCTGTTTGTTTTGCACAAGAGATATAAAAAATCCAGACGTTTTCTTCAGTGAGAATTCCTGGGAAGGTGTACCAACCTTCTTCTCTTTCTTCACCTGACAAAGACCCAACACGGCCGCGCAGACCGGAGGTGTTAAATACATAGTTTTGTGCACACCTGAACGTGGGAATGAAAGGGCTTCTTTGGTTTTAAACAATAGGCAGAGCTATAAAATTATGATGGGGCCTGTTTTCCCCCACTCTTGTCATTTTCAGTCAATAGATTTCCCGGGTTTCTTTTTCTGTTTGTTTGTTTCCACTTTCCTTTTTCAGGGGATAGGCATCCCCTTAGATTTTTGTGTTCCTTCAATTAGGGTCAGCTTTATGATACGTTCTTCCACTGTCATCCTTTTTCATCCTCTTCACAGCCTGTACCGGTGAGGGAATTTGTCTCAAAAGCATTCAGCCCTTCAAAGATTTTTATTGTGGTGAACTCAGAACTGATTAACAGAAAAGCAGAAACAGAAAAAGGGACCTGATATGAGGGCGATCGTGATGCGGGTTGCGTCTCTCATGCATGATAACTCAGAGGACAGGCTCCTCGGTAGTGCGGTAGTGCTAGTTCTGTGAAGTTTTTCACCCTCCTTCCTAGCCCTGAGGGCGGGGTGATTCATAGCTCCTGTTCCAAAGGCATTCAGCAGCCATTCGACCTGGGACAGAAACAGAGTTTTAGAAAATACAGACCAAACGTAGACACGCCTGTGATTACCAGGATGAGTATGTCAATGCAGGTGGCTTCTGAATTTCTGTTTCTGAGTTTGTTTGGCTGACGCCTGAGTAAAGGGGTCCCTTACAGCCCTGTTTTATACCTTAGTTCTTGGTGGCAACGTGGGGGTTGCTGATATCTCTGATGTGTTTTTCTGTGCCTTGAAAACACCAGACATGCTCTGTGACATCCTCGCAGCATCCCCCATCACAATGGAGTATTCCTAATCTGAGAAAGAATAGCATATTGGGCGAACCTCCCCATCCACTCAAAATAAAATTAGAGTAAAATTTACAGACCTTCTGTTAGTAGTTTTTATTCAGTACCTTTATAACAGTGATACATGCTCCTTGTTAAATATAAACATTTGAACAGGACAGAAATAAGAGGATATCAAATAAAAGAACTGCTATTCCTCATCTCCACCCCAGTCCTTAAACCTTGGTCTCAGGGGTTACCATCTGTAATAGTTGGGGTATATGTGTGTAGTTTTTACAGAATGGCATTGAAGCATGTACATAGTTCTTTAACTTGTGCTCCCTTTAAAACACATTCATGTTAACAATCTCAAAAAGAGATTTTGGGAACTCCTGTCTTCTCTGGCAGAATTCAACTTGTGGAACCTCAGGCTGGAGGAAGTTTGGAGATCTGATCTGAACACCGTCCTTCCAACCAGTATAGGAACTTGAATCTGGTTTAGGTGATCTGGCTGCATTCAGGGACAACTTCTCCATGCGGCCCAACACCTTTCTTGGAGCCCACAAGACTCTTGAGGGTCCAGAAAAACATTTTAAAAAAACTTTAAAAGTAGAAGTACAAGAGGAATGTAGTATAGCATGGATTATGTCTGTCATCATACCAACACAGTTGTAAAACACAATTTAAAATATTTTTAATAGAACAAAGGGTCCACAGAAGCCACGGTGCCCAGAGCCCACAAAACTCCACAACATGACTCTAACTCTATGTACCTGATCACCTCCAGTGACGGGCTGATCTCAATTTTACCTCCCATTATGTCCATCTGTATTCCCACAGTTCTTGAGATTGTGAAGAAAGCTCTTGTTTAACATGAAGTCATACGCCCTTCTTCTAGACCTTAGCCCTGACTTTACAGACTCACGAAGCCATGTATAATAAGTGCTTCTGTGCTGCAGAGTCTTTGGGAATTGGAAAGAGCCAATATGACACCCTTTCCCTGCTTTTTGTTTTTCATTCAAAATATAGCCAGCGTCTTTAACTTTTCCACGTTTCGGTTTTAAGTGCCAACTCCTTCTGGTTACTAACTCCCAGGTGGGCACACCTGGTTCCTGCTGCCCTCTGAGGGTTCAAGTCTCAGAACTGAACGCAGACACCCAGGTGTGAGCCTCCTATCATAGGGAGAGCACCTATGCTCCACCTCCTTAAGCTGCAGTTTGTCTGCTCCTAATACAGCCCGCAATTTCACCAGCCTCTCTGGCAGACTCCTGACACTGGTGACTCATCATTCATGGACAGTGGACTCAAGCCCAGGCTTTTTCTTCTCACATTTCCCCCATCCTGGATTTGTGTGCTTGTTTTTGAACCCAAGCACAGAAATTCATAGCAATCCTCCATAAGCTCCATGTCCTTAGATTCAGTCCGTTCTGGGCTTGTCTAAATCGGTTTGGATCTAGAATGTGCCATCAGGTAATTTTAATTTGTTTTTCAGCTCAGTGCCAATGGCAAATGAAATTGATGTGCTTTTTATATGACCTAGCCTCACGGAGCCAGGTCTGTCATCTGCAAATTGGGTATTGTCAGGATTAAAGATTGTGCCTCTGGAGTGTCTCCTATGGTGTGGGCCACAGAGGAGCTCATAAATAGTTGGAGGTTTTCTGAATTTCCTGCTCTTCCCCTGAGTTGCTGATAACAACATTGGAAGGGACAAAGACCTGTGGCATCTCAGTGGAGACTGTCCCTCCGAACTCCCAATGATTACACAAAGTGACCCATGAAATCATTCAAGTCCCCTAATGGACATTTTAAATGGACTCTGCCTAATTTTTAATTGGAGTTATTTTAAACTAAATGACCCCATCTGGAAGTCCTACATATATCTTTCTAATGAATTCTAAAATAACTTCACTTTTTTTTTTTTTTTTTTTTTTTTTTTTTTTGGAGACAGTCTTGCTCTGTTGCCCAGGCTGGAGTGCAGTGGTGCAATCTTGGCTCACTGCAACCTCCACCTGCTGGGTTCAAGCGATTCTCTTGCCTCAGCCTCCCAAGTAGCTGGGACTACAGGCACCCACCACCATGCCTGAATTTTTTTTTTTAATATATTTTTAGTAGAGATGGGGTTTCACCCTATTGGCCAGGCTGGAATAACTTCACTTTTTTATGGTGTAGGCAAATCTTTCTGTTGGGGAAGACAGATGACTAGATAATTATGTCACATTTCACACCTGCCTTTGTCTTTGTAAACCTTTGCCCTGTCAAAATACATAGTAGTTGTCCAAAGTTGGGATCTCAGAGACTAATAAAAAATAGATGTAACCTAGAAAAGCTAAGTGGAAGAGCTCTGTGTGTGTATACATAAAAACATATTTGAGATCAGCTCTTTCCTCCCTGTTTTATCTCTAGTTTAGATCACCAACTTCCCTGCCATTTCCTGATGCCAATTTTGAAGCTGGGGAGCTCAGAGGCATTTTCTTCAACAGAAGAGTTCAGAGTTTCAGTGTCCACCTTTGAGCTACAACTGGTCCCACAGTGATGTAAATATGCAGGCTGTTGCAGAATCTCCTGTTCCAGGATCTCACCTCGACCCCTTTCAGAGAAATCTGGGAATGAGAGAAGGAACCAGCCCAGAAGTGATTTATGACCTGCTGTCTGTGTCCTGCCTGAGGAAGCATGGCTCTGGCTGTTTCAAGCAGACCCAGCCTGGGATCCTCAGAGATTGGAAGGAGTGCTGGAGACCCTTCAGGGAAACATCACTGACTGTTGACTCTCAGCTCAGCTTGAAGCTGCCGATGAGGGGCTAGGCTTGGTCGCTGTCACAGTGATGTGAGCTCAGGCAGTTGGGGTTGGGGAAGAGGGACCGACCAGGAGACACAGCATCTGAGGTCAGCACCCAGGTCTTCCTGTGACTCACCCTCTGACCTCCGCAAAGCCCTTCACACTCTTCCTTCAACTCATTTTTCAGGCTGCAAGTGGACTGAACTGCGTGAAGCAGTTAAAACAAACCTGCTTGCATGGGAGGAGTGTTCCTAGCCGTTTGAGGCTGAATATAGGGTAGGTATAAATAGGGACGAGACTCCCGTAGACAGACGGAAGCTGGCATGTCGGGCTGCCGTGGAGCATTGGTGGGTCATCGTGGCAACTTTGGAACATCTTCAAGGTCAAAACAACAGATACAGCAAGGCAGGGTCAGAATGGCACAACCAACCCCTCCTGCATCTCCAGGCCAGAGGATGCTGCTGTTTCAGGTTGACATTGTTTAGAGCCTTTGGTGGCAGCACAGTGAGGAGGATCACTGCGCAGGGAGACATACCCTGGAGGTGCCTGGTGCCAAAATGAGGATGTGAATCCTGCTGTGCCCCAAGTGTAAGACCTTAGACAACTTAGCTGACCTCTCTGAACCCGTCTTTTTCTCAGTGAGTGGTAGACAGGGATTTTGTGATAATGATGAGCATGTATACCAAGCGTTTGGCATGGTGCCTGCCCTGAGTGAATGCCCAAAAGAGCAGCCTCTGTTAACATGTGCCAGGGACTCTGCCCACACTCTATACACGTCATTTCACAGTACGGGGCCAGGGCATACTAGGAACTTGAGAAATAGAATAGTTTCCCCTCTTCTGTCTGCTCTGCTCCTGCCTTAAAGTTGTATTTACCTCGTAACCTGGCCTCTTTCTCTCCTCTCCTAAGTCTTGGCATGATTTTGCTCCCCTTGTAAGGAGGGATTTTGCTCCCTCTTCCCACTTCCCCTGCCCTCCGTTTTATTTTCTGGCTAATTTTGACTCTTGTTCAGGTCTTGGGTTTCCTCTTAAAAGTCTTAATTGTGTTCTCTTTGCCCACTGGCTCCCAAGCCAGGCCAGGTGCCCACTCTCTCTGCTGGTTTGTGTCTGAGTCCTCACAGTGCCCCGGGAGTTACTACCCACCTGTGAACTGTTTAAAGACAGGGACACCGCCTCTCTTCTCTCCATCTCCTTCGCCTACTACAGAGTTCGGCATACAGTAAGCGCTCTATAAATGTTTCTTCAGTGGAAATGACCACACTGTCTGATTCCTTGCTTCTTTTTTTGAAGCTCTAACCTACACGAAATGTCCTGCCAAATGTCCCAGAAAACATGACTTTGAAAGGGGCAGGGTGGCCGGCCGCTGTGTTGCAACACGGCACTTCTTACCTTCGCCTCTCACTAGTCTGACTGGCCCGTCCTTCAATTACCAGGACGCTTATCTTGCTCACTCATTAGCCTATATCCCTTAGCTGGAACTGAGTAGACAACATGGTTGAGATATACGAGCTCTGGAACTGAAGTGATCTGCAGTCCAGTCTTGCTGGGATGGATTTTTGGAGGAAGGGAGGCTTAAGATTAAGTGGCTGAGTGTAAGTGGGGCATCCTAGTCCAGCCCTGCCTGCTGCTGCTGGAGAGAGCTCTGGTGTAGCTTTGAGTCACAGCTGCTTTTCCCAGGGCTTCAAGGTGCACAGACACTATTTTGTAAGCTTCAGATAAGAATGCAAGGCCCACCCTCATTTCCACATGCACACATCATGCCCATTCTTCAAGGCACAGCTCATATGTGATGTGACGTTGCACCTGAAGCTCTGAACAGAGCGTCTGGCATCCATTAGTAAAAGTTTGATGCTAATACTAAACTCCCAGCTCCAGAAGCCCTCTTGGGTTCCTACCTTGCATTCCTGTATCCTCAGGGTTGTAGTTTGACCTCTCTTTGGGAGCCTCACAATGTATCCATTAGGTAGGGTATCACCTCGCTGATTGTGTGATCTTAGAAGAGTTCTTGATGTGCTTTTTGAGTCTCATTATCTTCATCTGTATAATGGAATGTCAATTTAGCCTCTTTGGGTTGCCAATGATCTTTGGGTTGCAAATGAACAAATGCTTGACCTGAATTTGTTTAAGCAAAAAGGATTCTCATTGGTTCGCATGGCCCAGAGGTCTAGGGACAGAGCTAGTTGGGGTCAGTGGTCATATAGTGTCACTGGAACTGGCTTCCTTCCATCTGTGTGGACTCCAGACCAGGGCTCTGCATAAGAGTGTGATAATTGTAGTAGTTCCAGCCTTTAATCCTCCTATGCTGAGTTCATGGGAGCCAGTTAGAGGCCCCAGTAGGGCACTCGAAGTCATGGTTTGGGTTGCATGGGTCTAGTTCATTTGACTGCTTATATGCCCACCCCTGAGGCAACCCCTGTGGCAAAGAGATGAGATATCTAATTGGCTCAGACGTGGGTTCAGAAATGGTATGGGACAGGGGCCTGGATAATTCTCTGAGTCTGTCTGAGTGTGATGGAAAAGCCGTCACCCAGGGCAACACTGAGGAACCCACCATTAAATGGCAGCATTACTAATAGCCAACTCAGACATGATACTCACCTGGGCCTTGCCCTTACTTTTAACTTATCAGATTGTCCCAGCAACCGTATCAGATATGTGCTGCTGTTATTTACATTTGACAGAGGATGATGCTAAGGTACCCCCTTAGCTTCCCTTTAGGCACACCTTAGAGGGCTTTTCCAAGGCCACATGGCAGGTGTGGTACAAGATGTAAATCCAGACGTGGCTGCAAAGTTTGCATGCACAACTACTTTCCTTTATTATGTATTGTAGGAGGGAGCTAGTCAAGAAACAAAAGGTAACAAAATAGATAACTAACATATATTACAATGTAATGTAATATGATAAAGTATAGTATCATATAACATAGTATATTACTATAAAATATAGTAACATATATTGTATTATATCATATGGTATCATGCCAAACACTGGTAAATGGTCCATCTTTGTATCTGTCAGTAAAACATCTGTTGTGAGTGTGTCTTAGGGAGGTGTTGAGTGCATGTTGACCAGCTGACCAAGTGACTCATTTTATGTGCATAGTATGAATCCTTAGATCCAAGAAGCTTGCTTCTGTCATGGCGACATCATTATTATAACAATCTTGTTTGTTTTGGTTTCATAAGAATAGCAAATTGTTAAAGAATGAAGTTCAAGGAAAAATCAGGTAAACTAATTTCTAGAAGTTTAGTTCTCTGGTTTCCAGTGGCGGTGAGTGTTTAAAGATGTTAGGCTGAATCTGTGTCCTTAGGACTATCTTACTGGACAGACATTATTGGAAAGGACTGTTTCTAAAACCTTTCCACTGGTGAAAAAGATCTGAGCAAGTCTGTTTTACAGACAGGTGGAATAGGAATGAGATGGCAAATGCAGATGATACAGAGCTTTTGAACGTATTACCAGCCCCCCACACCCCCATCCCTTAACCTTTTTAGAAAATGCCCTTAATTCTTTGGGAATTTCTATCACTATCCCTAAATTGGTATTCGCTACACACATAAGCGGCGGTGTGTTTGGAGATTGTTTGTGAGTGTTAAAGCACAGAGGGCAAGCTGAGAAGTAAAGATTTTGTGCTGCATTTGATGATCAAACATATGCCCTCTTTGGCCTTCTCAGGGCGCTGGCATTAAGGCTAGTGAATAACCTTGGGTTTCCTCGTGTCTCTCCAGCCTCCCATCTTGTAGCCCGGTATTACGTGAGGCACTTAATCAAAGCATAAAAGCAATTATAAAACACCCCTGAAATTACATTCATATCTATAATCAGAATTGCTAATATCTCCCCTCCCTCCACCATCCTGGTGTCATCTGATTTTCATTCCCTTGAGATGACTAAGAGTCTAGTCATTAATGTAACACCCACCAACTTTATTGGAAGTTACCGTCAGAAATGTCTGTTTCCAAAAGCTCTCTGAGCTGAATGCAATTACAGTGCTGGTTCTTCTTGCCATTGCACAAGTCTGCGCGTACTCTCTGTACTAGAGTCTCTTTCTAAACTTGAGCACCAGTGTGAGTTTGCTGTCCATTTTCTATGTCACGGGGAGGAAAGGTTTGGTTTAAAGTTATTTGAAAGAGAAATGAGATTTCTAGAAGCTATCCCTCTATTGCCTGTTTTTACCTTTCCAATAACATTGGGATGATTTGGGTAGTCATGTAATAGTGATGATGATGATGGCAATGATAATAATAAGACTACCAGCTTACAGGAAATGCAGGCGATAGAGAAATGATGCAGACCCTGTTATGAAGCTATAATTCAAATGGATAATTTGGGAACTTCTCTAAGACAAATGTTCTGGTTTCTTCAACAAACAAATGACCTGTAAAAGGGAGGGGGTAGAAGGGAGTTCTGTTATAGATGAAAACAGGCCTTCTTTTAGGTTAAAAGGAGTGGTCTGAACCCAAGGAGGTAGCAGCAGAATGGTGGGAGAACTGGCTTGCTGTGGCAGGGCTGGGGACACTGTCCACGCTGCACTTTTCACCTGCCTCAATGGTCATACTATCAACCCAGCCACGGTGCCTGCAGGTCTGGGCTGCCTGCAGCCTGCTGCGTCCTTTCCTCCTCCCCACCTTTTCAGCCTAGCTAACTCACATTGATAGCTGAGACTTCTCTCCTTCCTTGAGAGGCCCTTCTTTGACTACTACTTTCCCATCTAAGTGGGGCAAGGTATCTCCACTCTGCTCTCAGGGCCCACTGGCATGGCATTGGTGATTGTACATTGTAATTACATATGTATTTAAATTTTTTAAATTTTGGAGTAATTGTAGATTCACGTGCAGTTGTAAGGAATAATACAGACAGATCCTGTGTACCCTTCACCCATTCTCTCCCAGCATTGACATTTTGCAAAATGAGTACAATAGCACAACCAGGAAATTGATGTTGTTATGATGTACCCACCTTACACAGATTTTACCAGTTTTACGTGCACTTATGTGTGTATGATTTCATTCTGTGCAGTCTTATCATGTGCAGATTCCTGTGATCACAATCAGCATTTTCACAGTCAAGATTCATGGCATTTCCATCACAAAGCTTCCTTGTGCCACCCTTTTGTCACTGTCTTCTTACTTAACTATTTCTCTCATGATTCTGCGACTGTTTTGAATCAGAAGCCTTATGTTTAATCTCTGTGTCTTGGTTCCAGCAAGCTCAAACCAGCACCTGGCTCATAGGGGTCCTACAAATACCTGTGAAATCAATTCAAATTCTACCAGAGAGAAAGAGTAGGCCATCTGGGATACTTTCTAGAAAAGTTTTGGCTGAGAAGGAGAGAAAAACATTCCAAGGCACAAAGCACTAAGAAGACACAACGTTGCAGGACTTTTTCCTCTATAGGACTGTGAAGATCCTTTGAGCTTCTCTGCAATATCCTATAGGACTGTGATAACTCTGGCTTTGTATTACCTTTGAAAACCACCTTACTCATGCGACCCCCAGAGGGAACAGATTTCTGTGCAAGACCAGGCACAAACACCAGACTTCTATTTTGTGGTCTCAGTGTGGTTCCTTTTGTATCATCGTTCCATGTATATGGGGACTTTGAGGTTAATGTATTTGGAAATCGAGAATTCATCACATACTTTACCTGTGTGAGGATTCACCTGGTCAGGGATCAGCCTCCCTTGTATCTGGCAATGATTCAAGAGATGGGGTCATATCAGGCCTGCAGGGGAGAGTGACTTGAGCAAGGAATTTGGGTGCTCAGACAGAGTATCAGGATTTTTCTTCTCTAGACCATCTCACGACAGACTTGGAAGGAAGAAGGCTTTCTTTCATTGATTCCTAGCCCCACTCCTGAATTTCAACCTACTAGTGGCAGAGTTTTCAGAAAATATCTTATAGTAGCAATGCTCTTCAAATTACCCCATATAATGGTCATGTTCTCATGAGACACATGAAGCCATGCATGAGACATCAGAATCTCTAGGTCTTGATGAATGAACAAATACCAACATGCGTCAGATGCTGTTGAGTTTCCTCCAAGCCCAGGTCTTGAAAGGCCAGTGACCAGCTGACCTATTATTAAGATATGAGAGCTACATGTCTGTTCTTCACTTATTAAAAGCTTGTTGTATGTCAGGCTTTGTAATAGTCTGGGGGATACAGGGATTAAAAAAATCCTATTATTCATCCATATATCATTCCATATATTCATCCATCCATCCATCCATTTTTATGTACATAGTCCAACAGCATTTTTTTTTCACAGTCTCAGAGCACATGTAAAAGGACACTAAGACAAAGGTGGTTTTTTGAGCTTCTCTGCAATATCTTCCAGACACTAACATGTTTTTGCCTCTTAGACACATGGACCCCTTAGAATATATGTAGAGCAGCCTATTGGTGACAACAAGAACCAATGTTATTTGTTATTTTATTTCCGCATTAAGTAGGAAACAAATGAGTATCTGAACGGAAAGTTAAGGTGTCGTTGTGGAGATGACCCTCCACCCTCTAGCATGTCGCTAAACTTTCACAAGGCCTCATGGTGCTGGAACACATCTCACAGGTAGGAGTTGGGTCCATACTCTCATTCTCATTGGTCTCCCTGTTGTTTCATGAGAATCAACTCATTTGCATGGAATTGAATACTCTCTTCAGGGTCTAAAGGTGTATCTTGAGCTAGTTGAGGGACCCCTGTGCTCATGTGAAATAACAGATCAGGGTACTGGGCTGTGTTCTGAAGTTCACTGGGATGGAGTAGTTAAGGCTGGAGTTACGTACACATATCCTTACATAATGTATAGGGCTGAGGTATAATTCATGCCAATATATTCAGGGATTGGGCTGTTCTTATTGCATGAAGGGAGTCAATGCTGACCCTTAACCAGCACTTAATTTTTTGTTTGTGTTTTCCTGAAAGAATACAAAAATATTTTATTCATACTATATATGAATCTCACACATACATAATTATTTTTCACATATCATATATATGTGTGTACATATATATTTTCTTCACTGGTATCTATTTAGATCTCTAGGGCCTTGTATTATGTATAGAATGTACTATGATTATTCGGTTTGACATGAGAAAGAATACAATTTCTCCTAACC
This sequence comes from Chlorocebus sabaeus, assembly GCF_047675955.1. NCBI lineage: Eukaryota > Metazoa > Chordata > Mammalia > Primates > Cercopithecidae > Chlorocebus > Chlorocebus sabaeus. The sequence goes on from NC_132908.1 coordinate 76,276,494, forward strand.
ACTTCACTAAACGTTCACAAGGCCTCATGGTGCTGGAACACATGTCACAGATAGGAGTTGGGTCCATGTTCTCATTCTCATTCTTCTCCCTGTTGTTGCATAACCAACTGATTTGCATGGAACTGAATACTCTCTTCAAGGTCTAAAGGTGTATCCTGAGCCAGTTGGGGGACCTATGTGCTCACCCGAAACAACAGAGTATGTCAGGTGAGCTTCCAATGAACACTCCCATCATTCTGCACCGTGGGGATCTCCTCCAGGTATTAGAAAAAAATCTGACCAGCTGGTCACCTAGTTTCTTCAAATACAGGGACATGTCATAACTGAAAGTGTCCCTATTGCAAAATGCTTGTCTATACAGCTTTTAGACAGGGTTCGTAGGTTATGGAACCAGAAGTCAAGAAGGGAGAAGGCACACTGAACCAATGGAAGAGCAGAAGCAAAGATTCAGGAGAAAATAAGGCCAGTGTTTAAAGTTGTACTCCTGCTGCTGTCTCCTAGGCACAGAGAGCAGGGACACTGAGATGAGTAGGAGAAATTGCAGCAGAGCTGATCAGGGTAATGAGCTGTGTTCTGAAGTTCAGATGAAGTGGTTAAGGTTGGAGTTAAGTGCATAAATCCTTACATAACATATAGGGTTGAGGAATAATTCCTGCCAACATAGTCAGGGATTGGGCTATTCTTATTGTGTGAAGGGAGTCAGTGCTGAGGCCTTGTCTTAACTAACCCTCAGATATTATAAGTCTCTCTAATGGATCTAAACTTCAAAGGATTTGGGGAGAATTGTTAACTCTGTAAGCTTCTCTTTTATCGTCTAGGCTACGTCAAGGAACACTGAACTTCCATCCTAAAAATCTGCAATTCTACCCGTATCTTTTGAAGCCATTTTTATGAGCAAGCATGTTGGCAGCGCCTCACAGGCTGCCTAGCACATGGTAGCCACCAAGTAATGCTTGTGTTTTTTGTTTTTTGTTTTTTTTTTTTTTTGTGGTGGGAGGCCCCAACATACTTGCCGGAGTATCTTTCTTGTTGCAGAAATACTTAGTTTAAATAAAATCATCCACCAACATATATTTTATTGTTATAGCTACTCATTATTTTATATAGTGCTTGGAGGTCTCCACTGAGAAAGAAAAAGTCTTGCCAAAGCTCCGATATGCTTGGTAGGGCCAGGACAAGCTCTCTGCATTCCTGACTTCTGCCTATATTCTTCTGTGAGAGTGCATTGCCTGTCTTCCTTATTCTCAATGGGACATAGGTTACTTATATAAGAAACAGGCTCCCCATGTTTCAGGGAGGCTCCATGGCAGGCGAGAGCTGTAGAGTCAGACACCTGTATTCAATAAACAGATACAGCTACTGCTATTATTACTAATCATTGGCTCACTGAGAGAATTCATAGAAATGTGTGACTTGGCTTGTTTTGCTTCTGAGAAATGGAGGTTAATGCTTGTTCCTTGCAGGAAGTTCTGTGGCTTAGAAAGAGAAAGAAAATTATGTACCAAAGTGACCTTTTTCTCCAACTGTTGTGCAGTGCACAAAACTAATTAGCCAGGTTCTAATTGGGTTGAAGTCTGAGAGTAATGGAAAAGTTGCCCAGTGAAGATGACATAGTCCACAGGGTTCCCTATTTATTCTCTCTCGGAGACTTCTGTATTAAATTTGTTCAGTTTGCTGGTCACAAGCTGGTATTTCAGATGGAATGGCTTGGCAGCTAGCTCCTCTGGGCCTCTAAACCCAGCTGTGGTCTCCAGCCAGCAACCAGGAAGCTGGGAGGTGCTCCGGGATGGCAGGGGAGACCACGGCTTTGAGTTCTTATTTGATGCATGCAACCCATGTTTGCTTGAGCAGGGAGGTACAAAGCACAGATCCACTATTGGGCAACCATGATGGGCCACCTGCCAAGGAGATGGGAGAACCAGGGCCTGGAAAAGAGGAGCATCTGCGAAGCACAGCCTGAACCATGAAGCCTCCCCAGGCATCAAGTCACCCAGGGGGCTGTGGACTGCGGGGGAGTATTGTAGGGTGAGGAGCCTGGGGCTCAGACCAGCTTGTGGTGAGCATCCTCCTACGCCAAGGAGCCAAAATGACTGCACAGTGCGAGGGCGGCGGTGCAGGCTTGGAAAACAAAACCTGCCTCCTCTCTGTCTCCTCTGATGGGAAGCCAGGGCCAGTGGAGGGGTCTGGTTCAGGGCCCAGAGCCACCAAAACCACTTGGCTCTTGAATGATCTGACTTGAGGGCTAACCCAAGCCTTGTGAAATCCCAAGAGAATAACTTCAGGTTCTGTAATTCTAGTGCAGACTTTAGATGCTGTTGGAAGAGAAGAGAAGGAAATAATGACCCAAGTCAGTAATTGTACTTTCCAGTAGTCCCAATGCATAGTTTATACGAGCATCCTATAAGAGGCCACTGGCATCTTAATAAAGGTAGTTAATAGTACACATTGCTATTCACCCATTTGGTAGAACCCCAAGGGTCAGAAGATGATCTACTGAATATGGCCCAGCAGGGTAACAGGAACCGACAGGTCCCTGAAGACAGTGTCCAGCCAGGGCTTCCAGTCTAGACTCTCCCCTCACCTACAAATCTCTGAGTAAGATAAATATTTCATTTGGCAAGCTCTGTGTTTTGTTACTTGCAGCTAAGAGCATTCTAACTCTCATAATTTCTTCAGAGACACTTCTCTAATATGCCTACTTCTGAATGAACTCATGCTTCCCACACTACCCTTTGAATACTTCTTTTACAGAGTTTATCATTGCCTATTTGTCTTACCTCTGTCGTACATCTGTGAGCTCTTTGAAGACAGGGATAGTATCTTGTCCTCCATCCATTCAAATCCCCGAATAAGTATATAAATGGATAAATACATGTAGTCAATTAATTTGGAAATTAGATATTGTTGTGAGTATAATAGGGTGTGTTTCTTGGGTGACCCTTAAGGCCAACAGGGAGATTTCCTTGTGCCAGAATTCAATGAGGAAGGTTGACTTCTGCTCCAGCCTTGAAAACTCTTGTGAGGACAGAAGCATGTTCATTATTTGTCAGTATACTTTAAACCAGATTAAAGTGCCACCTCCCCCAAAAAATGACACAAGGAAAACTTGATATCTAATGCTAATGAATTATGTGTTCCTGGGTCTTTTTTCCCCCCATCTTCATTTCTTATCTGCATAAAAGAATGTTCTTTTTGTTTTTGACTGACTTTACCAGAAGTCACACTTGTATGGGTATAAGAAGCTAATAAAAGTGTCTACATCAAGGAAAGACCATGATTCTCTCTCCATGCGTTAAATACTGCCTGGGGAAGCCATCAACCTTAAGTTGTACTCATCCTTTCTGTGCAAAACCCATCGAATGTTCAATGTTTTGTAGACCTGAGCTGGCTCCATCAGCATTCCTGGGGTTAAAGGTCACAGTCTTCTGGCAATTTGGAGTCAAAAAACTCATCAAAAAGACAGTTTTTTGATTTATCTAAGGAAGCCATCCATAAGCCTTTTCCCCCTTACACTTCAATTAGAAGAAAGAGGCAGATTTTGAAAAAAATCATCATGCATGCAAGTGATACCAAATACAGTTATCAAGAGTAAGGACAGCCGCATCATGGAGAAACTAGGCAGGTGGTCTCCATTGCTCTTTCCCTCCTCTCTCATCCTACCAGCCCCTAAGCTCTGCGGGTTACACCCTGAGTGTAGTTTTACCCATCTTAGTGCATGCACCATCTTTTTAAAAAACAACTTTGTTGAGATATAATTCAGATACTATACAATTCTTTTGTCCTAAGTATACAATTCACTTTTTAAAAACATATTCACAGGGTTGTGCAGCCACCACCACTGTGGAAACCCAGAGCATTTCTATCACCTCCACCCAAATCCCCCTGCTAATTAACAGCTATTCCCGTTTCACTTTCTTCCTGACCACGGGCAACCACCAATCTGATTTGTGTCTCTAGAGATATGCCAACTCAGGACTTTTCCTATAAATGAAAACAGGGATAGTATCTTATCTTCCATCCATTCAAATCCCCAAGTAAGTATATAAATGGATAAATACATATAGTCAATTCTTTTCTATAAATGAATCATGCGAATCATGCAATATGCAGTCCTTTGTGACTGGCCTCTTTCACTTAATATTATGTTTATCATGTTTTTGAGGTTCATTCATGTTATAGCTTATAATGGAACTTTATTTCTTTTGTGACCAAATAATATTCAGTTGTATAGACGCAGCATATTTTGTTTATCCATTTATCTGTGGATGGACAGTTGGGTTGTTTATACCTTTTGGCTGTTTTGAATGATGCTGCTATGAAAATTCATGTATGAGCTTTTGTGTGGGGGTGTATTTCCATTCCTCTTGGGTATAGCTGGGAGCAGAATTGCTGGGTCACATGGTAACTCTATGTTTTATCATCTGAGAAATGGGATGATTGTCTTCTGTCTTTTGCATATTTGCCTGGAGACCATGCAATAGCCTTTTGATTGTTCTCTTTGCCTCCAGTGTTGTCCTCTCCTTCTGGTCAAGTTTTTTCACCACAGCAGCAGGGAACAGAGTCTGTCACTCAACAGACACTTTCAGAGCTTACATGGTGAATAAAAAGAGGATGATACTGACTAGTAAGCTGGCTTTAAAACATAAACTGGGTTATGTGACTGACTGTTTGAAATTGTTTATCACACCTGGAATAGAAGCTCAGCTTCTCACTAGGATCTACAAGGTCCAGAAGTCCTCTGCTTTGCCCTCCATTCTGATTATTTTTCAGTCACTCTGGTCTTCTTTGGACATTGCCTCTTTCCTGCATTAAACCCTTGTGCATATAAATTATTTTCTTTCCTCTGCCTAGATTGGAACACAGCATTTTTCAAAAAGCTGGTTAAATGAATGAGTGAATAAATTGAATTCAATGTGCTCAGCGTATTAACCTGCTCAAGGCCACAGAACTGTTTGGTAGCAGAGTCCCTACCAGATTCTTATATCGGAGGGCTTTTGGCTTGTTTTTAATCTTTGTTCTAGATGATTAGCTAATATATTATAGACCCTCTTCTACCTCTGTATGGCAGTTTCTCAACCTTAGCACCGTGGACGTTAAAGCTGGATGATTGTTTGTGGTGGGGGGGCTGTTCTGTAAATTGTAGGGTGTTTAGCAGCATCTCTGGCCTCTACCCTGTGATTAGCAACCACTCTCCACATGTTGTGACAACCAAAAATGTGTTTGGACATTGCCAAATGTCCTTGGGGGACAAAATCACCCAATTGAGAACCACTGCTCTACAGCTATTGTCTTGTTCAATGAATATTGGTGTGAGAACAGCCCAGGGCATTTTCCAATCCCTGCTCACCAGAGAGAGACTTGTGTCTGATTACCCTTTAATAAGTTGGGAAATGAGACCAATATTAATTTAGAAGGAATTTTAACAATATAGTCAAACATACAAAAGGGTTTTATGATTAATTTGTAGTTAATGAGAGTATTTAGTCTATCAGATTCCCCATTCTTCCAGAATTTTGGTCGATTACTATGAACTGAATGAGATTCCCAACCACCCTGGGTCAGGAAGCTGGTGAGATCTTGCCCTTTAAGGACCCAGTTCCTCAAAACGTTTTTCTGGGCTGCTTGGGGCATCCATTCCCAGGATCAGAACTTCACGGCAGTCAGAGCAACAGGAAGGGTGAACAGAAAGCGGCCCTATGACAAATGGGGTCCATTTTCAAGTATTTCATGTTCATTTCAGCAGCTTGTACCTCTCCCCATCCAGCCTGAGGACTCAACCTGAGAAGCAGAAATGAACACAATTGCACTGAGCCAGTGACTTTCCAGATCCACGGTGCTCCTCGGCTCCTGCAGTGCTGTTCAAACTTCGGAAGTGGGGTTGGAGGCTCCGTTAATAACTCCCGTGAAAATATGAGCGATCTTAGCTGGAGATGTCTAAGTACAAGATTCATCTTTTCCTCCTTGGCAGAATCAATAAATTTGCATGATGCATATTAAATGTTTAATTAAAGCCCAACGCTAAAGCGTTTTCAGGAAGTTATATAAGCCCTTTGGAGGGGGTCTGGAATCCAGGGGTTCTTCTGAGTTTTCCAGGCATGCCTCCATCCATCAGACTCCAGTGTCCACTTTAGTTCTGTTTCTCTTTGGTGCCTGGGTTGTTTTGCAGGTATGGGAGCTGCTTGATGTACTGGCGCGACGACATTCAGATGACTGTTAGGATTTTAAACACTGGAGCCTTTAAGCGCAGAATCACCAAACTCCTTCCTGTTAGGATCCATGCTGGTGTCCACCTCTTGTCCCCTCCCACATTGGGAAGGGAGCTGGGTATTTAGCACAGATCCTGTGTTGGAGAAACACAAAGATCCTAAGAACAATTTGAAGCTTAAGGGGAGAAAGTGCTTAGAGACAGACTTTTGCTTTTTTGGCTCTAATTGTCAGCCAGACTGCCTGGGGTCTTGACGTTGGATGTACTCCCGAGCAGAGAAGCCAGGCTCAGATGACGTGCCCTAGGTGCCCTCACACTGCAGGATGAAACCTTATTTAGTAGCTGTATTAATTTGAATCCTCACTTCGCGTGGATTGATGGAATTCATATCAGAATGGCCCCTCACTGTTGGAGATGTCCCTCGATTATTTCCTCTGCCCTCCAAAACAGGAACTTTCATTGCTGAATGTTTTTTCTGTTTGCTTATTCATTCATACATTCGCTCCCCATTCCACTCACTCACCCATTCCACAAAAGCCTATTTAGAACCCTCTTTGGATTTTACAATGCATTTGTTCTAATAGTTGGCTGTTATAGAGCATCTACTAATGCCTGCCACTGCTGTAAACAATTTAATTACATCACCTTCTTGAATCGCCATAAGGACCCCAGAAGGTGGTGAGGGTGGTCATTTCTCCCTCTCTGCATCAGTCTCTCTGCTTGCTTTTCTGTGTGCTTATGTTTTCCCGGTCGTCCTAGTTTCTTTCACCTCCTATTTCCTTTTGCTTTATCTTCCCTGTATCCTTAGCTGACCACATTTTAAAATGGTGGTTGTTATATTTTGAATGCACATTCTGTTATCTTTTCTTCTTACATTTAAAATCCAGTCCCTGACTCTGGCTCCAGCATCTGTTTGAGCCACACCCATGTAGCTGTCTGTTCCAGCCTTGCTAGTTTTCTTCTTCTGCCTCTCATGCTTGCCCCCATCTCAGAGACTTTGCACATTCTCTCTACTTCCTCCCATCATCATTTTCCTGAATCCTGTTTGCACTGTTGACCCTGTTTTAGTACAACCTTGTGAGCCAAGAACATTATTTTGTACTTTAAGGGTTTTTTTTTTTAGAAGCAGGAGGAGAAGAAGGAGGAAAAAATGGAGAGGAACACCAGTAGCAGTGGCAACAAAGACTGCAAGATAAATAAAGCTTAAAATAATTGCTATTTGTTTGTTTACAGAAAACGTTTGCTGTCTCAGTGGATGTCTCCCTCATGAGACTGTGAGCTCCATATGGATGGGTATTTCTTGCTCACCATTTTTTCCCATGTGCCTAGTGCAATGCCTAGAACATAGCAAGTCCTGAATGACCAGGTCAGATGGCAGAATGAAAGAATGAATGAATGAATGAAGAGTTCTCATCTTTTCACCTTTAAATCTCCCAGTGCTTTGCTCTGAAGTCTATTTGATGTTCACAGCCACCTCTTAAGTGATGGACTTCTTTCTCATCTCTTACCCAGTGATACTGCCTCTCAGCTCATGTCTGATCCATCCAATATCTCTCTCCAAATTTTCCCTCATCTGTGGCTTTTCTGGTCAAAAACAAAACAAAATAAAACAAAAAAACAGAAACAAAAATGAAAAATGTTTGTTAAATGTGTTGTAAATTCACATTTAAAAAAATCAAAAATACATTGTAAAATGTAAACCTTATTGTGCCTCAGCCCGTCTTAAAATCTGTAGCTCTCATCATCTTCAGGGTCAAGTCCAAACCCCGTAACATGCACACAAGGAAGCTCACAGTCAGGTCCCACCGGTACCTCCAATGGCTCTGCACCCTTTCTCCCCTTCTGCAGCACATGGCTCCCAGTCCCTCACACCCTTGCAGATCCCAGGGTGTGCCTTCTTTCTCTCACTTCTGTGCATCTTCATGTTGTTCCTTCTGCTTGTCCTTCTGGTGAACCGCACTGCACAATGGCCTTCAGGACACAGCTCCACTCTCACCTCCTCTGGGAATCTTTCTCTGACTCCTCAGGCCAAGCTGAATGTGCTTCCTTCCTGCCCAGACCCCTCCCTGACTTACATCTATCCAAACACTGACAGTCCTGGGCTGTAATTACTTGTTAGAGCATTTCTCTCTCCCTTTAGTCCAGGAATTTATGGAGGACAGGACGATGCCTAAATTCGTCTTGTGTTCTTTGCACCCTTGATGGTCTGTAGCCTACACTGAATGCTCAGAATTGCAGCTGACAAACTGATTGGACAAATGAATGAATGAATGATGACCAAAGTAGTTTCCCATTAGCAAGGTGAGGATGGAATCACAGGTTTTTATTATTATTATTACATTTTTTTAAATGTCTAAACTCATATAGTCTTTGCAACATCAAAACACTGTTGGCAATTTCCTTTGCAACTCATGGCTAATTTACAGAAGGGATTTTTATAAAAATGGTTTCCTTCATTCCCATGGATGGTCATGCTACCTGGGAGGCAGGTACTGAGGTAGCAGCCATCTGGGTGGATTTCAGAGGTCCTCAGCCTTCCTTTTGACTAGCTCCAAAGCACCACGGGAGGCTTCAGGGGTGGAAACCCTGCTGGCTCAGATTTCAAAGTTTGCTGCAAGTAAATTTCAAAGTTTTCAGTAAGGTGCAACCCTACTTATATGGACAACCAGTAGGTAACCCTAAAAAATTTATCCCTTCCAGGGTGGTGCAAGCATTGTGAGCTTGTTATCCATTCATTTTTCTGTTTTAATTTCTGGAACTATTATCATGATATTGTTTGGCCAAGAAATAAAATCAATATTTAGCGGTCAGAGGCATCTCTACTTGGATGCCTAGGTTGGAAATCAGTTGTGTGAGAAAGAATATTTTTCAGGCCAGTTTCTGAGAAGTTGGAGATATTGGTAAACACTTAATGAACATCTCTGGTTGTGGGGTAGTGTGCATCAAACAGGTGCTACAAGTAGAGTGGTTGAGAGTTTTAGTGGTCTGAGTTAGATGAGGGTTCAAATTTAGCCTGCTAGAAACCAACTGTCTTATTTTGGACAAATGAGCATGCCCTCCCTAGACCTTGGCTTCTTTGCTGAAAACTCAGTTGTGGCAAATGTTTAATGAGATAATGCATACACTATGCCCTGCACAGTGCCTGGCATGCAATAAGTGCTCAGTTTCTATCAGCTACTGTGGAAAGCAGGCTGGTCTGAAGCAGGATCATTAACTTGAAATATTAATGATCTGTTATCACTCATATCTTTATTGTCCTTTTTTGTACTTTCTAAATTTTCTGTAATAAACAAAAAGTACTGTCATAATCAGAAAAAAAAGTAATAAATTTGATTTATACTGTTAGGGTCTTCACGGGCCCCCAGATGAACTGATATCATGCACACACATCTACTGCAAGGGTCTCATCAACTCCCTCAAACTCTCAAAGTCATCCATGACTCAAGAAAAATTTTCTCACTGATGTAAAAAGAAGGCAGGAGAAGAAATGCATCTGGGCCATAGAGGAGAGTTCTGTTATGGTGACAGTGCCTGCTGTCACCTCCATAACTCACAAGGCACCTGGTCAGCTAAGTTCTATGATCTGTTGGGAAAGCAGGACTAGAGTTCCTGAGAAAGGTCCCAGCTGGAGAACATAGACTCGGGGCCACAAGAGAAGAAGGAGAGAATGTGGGAATGGAGGTGCCATCAAAGGAGAGAATTTAGAAAAGATACGAAGGTCAGGAGGTTAGGAGATTCTAGTTTTCAACCTCTCTGCACAGTCAAAAATGCATCCCCAAAGGTCGGAAGTGACAGCAGGCACTGTAATGGACCACACACTCTGAGTTTTCAGGAGACTAACCAACCCTTCACGTGGTCTTCCGACAGCTGTCGTTCAAGGCAATTACAAATCCCCTCCTGCCACATCCACCCGGCTGTCTTCCTCACTGTTCCTCCCTTGGGGTCAGAGGTCATGCAGCAAAGTGGGTTTCCCTGTAACCACAATACAGCTACCCTAACCTTTTTGGGGCAGATCCAACTGCATTTTGAAGAAATATTTTGCTAACGAAAAATGACCAGGATTCTAAAATTTGCCTTCTTTGGCATTTTTATAAATCAAATTCATTACTTCTTTTTCTGATTATGGCAATACTTTTTGTTTATTACAGAAAATTTAGAAAGTACAAAAAGGACAATAAAGATACGAGTGATGATAACTTAGAAACAGTGGTTGCCCATAGTGTTTTCTTTCAAGTTATTTATTGGAATGCATACACAAACACATTTACACAAATATGCACTTAAAAATATTTTTAAGAGAACTGAGATCAAATTGAGTGTACCATTTATAACCCACTTATATACGGCATTTTACATCCTACTTTCTACTTCATGATATACCAATCCATACCTTTCTGAGTCATTAACTACTCATTGAAAGCATGTCTTTATTGGACACAAAAAATTTAATCACGTGATTATAAAAATAATGTATTTGATTATTTTGCTTATTTGGGGCCATTGAGATCCTTTCCAGTTTTTCAGTAATACACCAACTGCTTTGATCCATATCCATACACACGGTTGCTGAATATCTGATCATTTCCCTAAGATAAATATGAAAACTTTGGGCTGCTAGGCAAAAAGGTATAAATATTTTAGGGATTTGATATGACAAAGTTATTTTATAAAAAAGTTGCATCTGTTTTCTACACTGTTGCTAATGTAATGTGATGCACAGTTTTTAAAAATCTACATCAATTTGAAAGACAGTATCTCCCTTTTAATAGCATTTTAACAGCCAGCCTTGGAATGTTTTCCCTTGACATCTCTGAATTCTTGTTCAAACCCAGGGGCATCCCCCAAAAGTCTCCCAAGTAGCAAATAAGGGACTAATTAGGCAACTCTGTAGACATATCTACATTTGTTTTTCTGGAAAGATAACCATAGGCGTGTTCACCTAGTTACATAGTACATACGTCACATAAAGAACAACAAATGCCAGATCTAGTTCACTTCAAAAGAGAAGATGAAGGGCATCTTTTGAGAGTCCTGTTTAAATCGTTAGTTATATAAATTAACGACTCAGCCACAAGCTATGGTGCCTGGTCCACAGCCAAGAATAGCAGATCGTGTTTAGCTGAACCTCTTTCAAGAACAGAAGATAGAAAGAAACCTAAATTGACTGAGGACATACCAGATTCTATATTGGGCTCCATTGTGTACATCCTTTCTTTATGCCTCACAAAGTATTCTTTCCTCTAGTTGCATACATAGAGAAGTCAATGTCAAGGCTAAGACTTGCCAGGGCCTGCAGCAAGGCCTCTAGGCCTTGCAATATGGAGACAGCAGATTTGAACTCTGGTCAGCCTGCTCCAAGTCACTGTGTTTTGTCACCAATTCCTCTAGAAGCTGTCCCTAAAACAGATCTCTGCCCACAGCAGCCACCTGGAAAGCACATCCTTTTACTGACTTTTCCTTCTTGCTCTCTCAGAATCGCCACTCCTTCCCTTCTACTTCCTTGGTTCAACCCCCAGATAAACTACCTGAACATACATGCTTATTGCATACTTTCTTTTTGAAGTCTCCAAACTAAGACATTTACTTAAAATACCCACAGCTGCAGAAGGACCCAGTGGGGCAAGGCACTGTCCAGGTGCAGGCTTTCATTTCCTTCTTAGGTCTTTAAGTTCCCCAGGGGCAATTTCACTGTGTCCTGCTGGGCTAAACCTCTCCTGGGAGCTACACCTGACCCGAAGGTTTCACCTTCTTCACCTTCCTCACAGCTGGGCCTACGCATGACCACGAGTGAGTCACAAGTGAAGAATGGAGACATTTCCCCTGGCTGCTGGGCTCTGGGTCCTCAAACCACACTTATGTTTTTATATACGTGTTGGGATGATTCAGCGGAAACTTCTGGTCAAACGGATCACCATAGCAACTTTCAATAGACATCCAGCATGCAAATTAGAGAGTGGAAAGAGACACTTTCTCAATAGCCCCAAACCACCATCCTCTGAACCCTTCATGGATTGAATAGTAGATACTTTGAAGGTTTAAACACAGTCAGCTTAAATGCAGGGTCAACACCTGGCTGGGTCTGCTGGTATCTTCAGATGCTAAAACAAGAAGCACAAACTGGCTTCTACAGTGAATTGTGTGTCTAGCAGGGAAGACATCCCAGCAGAGTTGGGGACAGATTCACATGTGCCCTGTGTCATTCATAAACCTCAAGATCTTGGCCAAATTATGAGTTTGTAGAGTAATTTGGCCGTATTTGTGGCCAAATTACTCTAACACTCTCCAATTTGTATGCTTTCTTTCGCAAAACTCAGCAACTCGCATTTTCTGCTTATTTACCCCATGCCTGCGATTGTCTTGCTTTTGATTGCACAGTTCCTAGCTTGGAACGTTCCTTTTCTCTAAGATCTAGGGCTTTACAAAGCTCCAGGCTTTGCAGACTTTCCTTTTGGGGTCTCCAATCTTAAAATACCTGCAGCTAAACTTCTTTAAAATTTCTTTAGGGATATAGTGTGTCTGAAATAGCGATTAGAAAGTGTTTCGCATATGTTAGTCTCTCAATAAATGGTAGTTATTGCTAATATTTTCTTTGGAACTTCTGAAGCCTATTTTTTTCCTTTGGGCCTCAGTCTTTTATTGAATGTCAGTTGTAAGAAAAATGTGATGTGGATATCCAGGGATACAAATACCAACATGGCGTTTGCTCTGAAGGAGCTCTAGGAGTGACTGAGAAGGATGGAAAGCAGTTATGAGTCTTAGGCATGATTGCGGTAGCTTGGGTTCTAATTAATCTAATGCAGGCCTCTCACTTAAAAGAACAGTCTATGGTACACAGATTTCAACTTACAAAACAAATGGAGTGTTGGGGAAGGTGAAGTTATTTCAACATCTTATTCACTGTGTTGGATAAGAACACCTGTGGCTACAAGCAACAATCAATTAACAGTGGCTTAGACAAATAAAGATTAATACCCCCCCTCTCTAGCACACACACATACACACACACATGTGTGAAAGTACTTGGCTGCTTGTGTTAGTTCATTGGGTTAATAATATCAAAGCTAGCATCTAAGCAATTGTTATAAGTTTTCCTTCTTGCTTATCACCTTACCTTCCCAGGGTGGCTTTTGAAGTTCCAGCCATCGTGTCTGCATTCCAGGTAGTAGTAGAAAAAAAAGAGCAGAAATTGATGGTAGCATTGAGCTGCTTACATTTTATTGGTAAGAACTGAGTCACATGACTATTCCTGGCTATAGTAGAATCTGGAAAAGGAATTGTTTTTTGGTGGAAACGCTTTGCCTACATCATAAGCTCCCAAATGCATGGACCTGGAGTAGATCCTACGGATGAACAGAGAACTAGGCACAAGCCATTCCTGACCTAAGGAACTCCTAGTCTAGCTGAGGAGGCTGGATGCCAATCAAACAAGAGCACAAGCCTTGATTTAGAGCATGGCAAGTTTCAAATTGTCTTCATCTATCCTTCAAATCCTTGGACAGCCTTATGAGAAACCAGGCTTGGGCTGTCAGTTTGACTTGACCAGTGACCCCTAGGAGGAAGCATGTGTGTGACCCAAATTGAAAGCGTGGGAAAGGAGCTATACCAGGTTTTGCCTGCAGGCCTCCTGACTCTTAGTCCAGTGCTCCACCCTTTTACACAGCTCAGCTCTGATGCAGGGGTTCAAGGGAAGTGGGTTGGGTATGGAGGGAAGCAAGGCCCTGATAGGGTGTTTATGACCCTGGCTTTGTCTCTCCCAGGAAGAGGAGAAAGATCATTCACGTTCTTCGGTACATGGGGTCCGAGGAGAGACATGAAGAACAACAAAGAGCGTCTACTCCATTTGGACCTCCAGGGCGCCCGAGGAGAACCAACTCCCTTGTGATTCTATTTGGTCGACACATTTTGTATCATTTGTGTCCTGGCAGGAAGGTGTTCCCCCGGGTAATATGAGGAACATTTTGATCACGGGGATGTTGACAAAGGGTAGCCTCAAGTATAAGAAAATCCTAAGGGAAAGTGTGAATTTCTGGGGCTACCATTTTCAGAGCACCTGAACCACCTCCTGCTGCTGGGGGAGGTAAGGAAAGGGAGGGAGTCCAAAATTCAGAGAGAAAATGAGAGGAGAGGAATTGAGAGAGAGTGAGAGAGAAAGAGAGAGAATGACAGAGAGAAAGAGAATGCTGGCTAAGTTGACAGTGCAGCGCACCCTAGTTTCTGATTGCCTTCCAATGTCTCTTGTAGGCCGGACCCAAATGGAAACCTGGCCAGAGGGCCTGGGGAGCCCACTGATCACAAAGATGTGCCTCCCGGAACACAGTGCTGGTTGGAGAAAGGCAGAGGATAGATCTGGAGAGAGGGATAAACAAGACATTCAACACAAATTTGTGTGAGAGCAAAGAGGTTGTTAACACACCCTCAGTCCTTTAAGCCGTTACAATATCCCCACCAGTGAATGTTCCAGAAGCTTCCACAGAGCACTTGAAAGTGGGACTTAGGACAAAGCCCTTTTGCCATGGGGTGCTCTGCTTTTGAATGAGGCCTCTGATTACCACTGTCCTCCTCATCCAGCCCAAGGTCTCCACTCTAGGACAAAAGATAAGAAATGCACTATGGTGTAGTTCTCCTTTAATATCCTCCAGATAGTTATGCTTTGGTGATAGACACTCAGGGCCAGTTTTGTCGCTGTATTCTTTTCATCAATAAATGATATAATTGAAATTGTAAGAACATACATTTTGCTAAGCGACTTGGGTTGAATGAAGGGACACTTTTTATACACTTTTAAGAAACTCGTTCAAGTCTTTCATTGTAGTGCAGCAAAGAACCACATGATTTGCAGAGTCAGCAGATGTTTAAAACAAAACATCTACAAGAGGAAGGAGAAAATATATATGCTTATCAATTATATATATGTATCATGTATGTGTGTATTCATTTACTGACTTGCCCTAATTGACCAATCAACTCAGTCAAAACAGAGGTTACAGTAACCACATCCACGGGGTTAATTTGTTTTTCACAATACCGGTGAAAAGTGATGTCAGAAGCTTCTGTGCCATTCTCCGGAGCTGCGCCTGCCCTAAGGACTAGGTGTAGGTTTTTGCTGCTTGGGAAATACGTTGTTAGGAGTGGTCAGGCGCACTCCCAGAGACACTTCAGGCTCCACTTTTCAGAGGATCACTGTTAATTCCGACACCAAGTTTCAGGTTTGGCAAGAGGCACATAAAAATATTCTCAAGGTATAATAATAGAAAAAAAATCCAAGCTTCAAGGAGGATCAGCTTTGCCTCTCCCAACTTGCCTCTGCAGACATAAAAAGGGTGGGACTTTTTGGGAGAAGGCGTTGTCTCTGGCAGGAGACGCAAGGCACCAGATAGCATCATTTGAGATACTAACACAGTGGTAGAGGGAGAGAGAGAAAGAGACCAGTTTATGAGGAGAGGTTTCCAGTATGGCACACACCAGTGAATTGAGACGACATTCTACAGGAGCAAGTTCATTTATCTCATAAGCATTCACTGGGCACCTTCTGCATGTCAAGCTCCGGGTGGCATACCATTTCCTGCCCTCCAGGAGGTGTTAAACAGATGGACAGACAGACACCAGCAAATCAGAGATCCCAGTGTGAGTCATCATGTAGCCTGTGATACAGGGAAGTGCAGGACGCCCCACAATTGGTGCCAGGTTGCATCACAGGCAGAAAGATCTGGGCTTCAGATATCAGCAAAGCATTTCTCCCTCCCCCCACTCCAAATAGCTCTGTTGACAGCAACTTAAAACACAAATCAAAGTCATTATCGTGGGAAAAGCTGAACTTCACTGGATTTTGTTTACTTCTCTTAAGTCTGATACTGTTTCTATTTTTAATTATATGGAGGGTGGCCATCTTTCATCTTCCAGTTCTCAGAGTCTCTAAAAGGCTGAATCCACCCACATCTGGAAGCACAGAATCCCTTCTCCCTCCAAACCTGGGGATTTGGGGAAGATACTAGAGAGCGGGTGATTCCTGAAATGTATCGTGCTCCAAAACAAGACAGACAGGGTATGCTGAGGGCAAGGAACAGTGATGGAGATGCCTGGGTATTAGCATCCTTGACTGACAATCCTAGGGTTTCCAAGTCCCCACTTCCCATTTCACATCCAAGTGTCCTTTGGGATAGGAAACAGGAGGTGACAGCTGTGGGTCAGTAGTGTTTCAGTCAGATGGCACTGTCTAGCCCTCAGCTTAAAGTCTGGCCTGGAGTGAGGGCTCTGGAAATGTACGATTATGGTTGCTGTTGCCATTCATCTTCTTATTATGGATACTTATCTCTTGGAATAGAGAGCATCAACATTCCTGCTCCACATTTTAAGAGGCTGCGTGGTGCCGTCAGGATTCCACGCTCACACACAGATTCACTCACTGAGCATTCACGCAATGAAAACTCCTTCCATGGTGCTGGGTCTTGGAGCAGAGCCATGCTGTGGATCTCACCTGGACTTCAGCCTTCTCCCTCCAGAGGAAGGCACTTAGGCAGAAGAGTCTGGGGGTTACTTCCGACATGGGACAAGACCTTGGAGAATGAAGATGCACAGGAGAATTTCACCAGCGACCCAGAACTCACACAGCGAAGGAATCCCACGGTTGTCTAGCTACCTCACAATAAAAATGCCCTCCACAAACTCTCCTAAATGAATCTTATCCTGAAACCAGCACATCATTTTTTTGCTGTTTGCAAACTTGCTTTCAGGCACATTACTGACAGAACACTAGCAAATGCCGAGGAGTCAGACAGGGAAGTAACATTTATGGCATGTCTGTTATGTGCCAAACCCTGGCATTTCATATACCTGATCACCCTTCATCTTTAAAACTCTAGGTGTTACGTGGAATTGCCTCCTCAAATTATAGACAAAAAACGGATACCCAGAGAGGTTAATTCATTTCCTGGACATACAGAGCACACAAGAGCCTTGTTAGAACTTAGCTCTGCCCTGCATTATTTGGAGCTTTTCTTCTTCTCCTATGTGATGCAAAATTGGACCAGGAAAATTGCCCTGGACTTCTGCCAATGGACCTCTAAGAAACCACACAGGAAATAGGATATATGCTACCTCCATAAACTAGCTGCTTTCCATGGGTTTTTAATGGCATCTATGTTATTATCGGGAGAATTCCAAGTTTACTTTTAACCAGATAGACCTCAGACTTTAACCTAGCGGGTCTGGAGATTGTAGCAAGACCTTAGGTTGGCTGGGCCAGGGGAGGTGATGACACCAGGTAGGTGGATGATGCCAGAAGAAAGCCAAGTAAATATTTGCTAAGGCAGGTACTATATGAGGATGACTTAGAAAGTTCTAGTGGTCCTGGAGCAGTGGACTATATGGCCAGTACATCATTACCCATTTCTGGATACCACAGATCCAACCAGATCGCCTCGGAAGGAAACCAGCCTGTGTTCAGAGTAAACAGTTAACTCTTCTGGGCTGGAAGAAATGATTATTCAAAAGTTGGTCTCCACATACAAATGCAAATGACATCCTGAGACACATGAATGCTAATTTCTCCAACGAAGTCTGTAGACAAATGCTAGTCATTAGAAACATTTCCGTGCATTTATATTAGGCTGTCCTCTAAAAGACTTTTTAGACAAATATGTCATCAAGATATTCAAAACCATGTAATCTTATCCAAAGTTTCATCTATCAACAGTACAGTCTTCATCTCTTGCAGCTGTGTGTCAGAATGCGCGGGGAGATTACTCAGCTGATGTGGCTGAGCCAGGGAGGGGCCGTAGATTTGGGGGTCCACATAGCTCCCCAGCAGGAGGGTCTGGGTTTCCAGGTGGGCCAGGCCTTTTAGCCACAGGTGAGTGATCTGAGGTGGGTGAAGGATGACCCCTAACAGATAAAGAGAAGGATTCAGGGGGAGGCTCCTTCTCGTGGGCATCTCTCCACCAGGCTGCCCTTGCCTATGAGTGCTACTGAGATGACAGATTAAATAAAGGCAGAGTAGCTGGGAGTTCCAGATCTTGTCTTCACCACCTTCTGCAAGGCAAAACCTCAGGCTTGTAGACCACTCCCAGGGAGGCTGGAGGTGAGGGGAGATGGTTAGACTGAAATGACAGTACTTTCAAGCACTCGATGGGAAGGCTGGGCTTTAGGTCATGTCTCTGGGTTTGTGCCTGTTTACTTCTCTCTCCTCTTCCCTTCTCTTCTGCCCTCTCCTCCCCTCTTCTACTGTCTCCTCCCACCCTCTTCCTTTCTTCCTCTTCCCTTTCCTCCCATCCTTCCTCTCTTCTTCTCGGGAAAGGGTGTTTGTTAAAACAGGTGCTCAGAGGAAGCCTTTGTGATATCCCTGGGGATTCAGATATTACTCTTATTTTGTTGTTTCCTGAGGTTGGGTCACTTTATTTAGTGTGTGAATGGATGGTGGCTTTCGGTAGTGAAGCAATAACATTTTTCTTAATTAATTATGTGATAATATAAACCCCTCAAATGATTTATTTATCTGTTAATCCACTCATTCATCAACATGAATATTCATCTACTTATTTGAACATTTATCCATCCATCCATCCATTTATCCTCTACCTATCGATAACAATGTCTGAAGAATGCAAGAGTGTATGGCATTACTATTATCCCATTTTGTGGGTGAGGCATAGAGAGGTTAAAATATTGGACCAAGACCGCCCAGCTAATAAAGGATGGTGCTGAGACTGACTCATCTGTTCTCTGGTTCACTGCATTTAATCCATTAACAACCATTTCTTGAATGTCTGCCTTACATCAGTTATGATGGGAGGGTAAAGTTTTCTCAGACTTGTCCCTGCCCTTGAGGAATTCACAGTCATGAATCAGAGCCAAATATCATGACTCTGGCTATGAGACTGGCAACGAGCTGCATGTCCTGAAAAGGTGTGGCCCAAATGCAATGGCAGCTGTAAGCTGGTGCAAAAATCCACCAGCTGAGGTGCCTGGAGTGGAAGTGACATTGTCAGGGGTGGCCAAGAGTCATGGTTTTCACCATCCAACTTCCATGGAAACACCATCCCAAGGGTACCTTCTGTTTACAAATGCATGGCCTGTGAATCTCATCCTAACAGCTGCTGCTTTGCAAGGGGATTCAGGAAAGGACAGGCCTGGATGAGGCCCAGCTCCTCTGTAGATGGGCACTGTATAGCTACATTGTTCTCCAGACAGCTCTTCTTAGAGCTGAGGATATAATCTGTGACTGTTGGCTCATGCCTGCCAAGGGCACGGCTATGTCTAGAAAGCATCAGTAAATTGTGGAAAGCATCCTGAGTGGAGGAAACAGTTTCTACGAAGACACACAGGCTGGAGTGATGATGGCATGATAGAGTAAGCTGGTTTCTGTTATTGACACACAGGTAACATATGATGGGGTGGGTAATGGAGGGGCACGGGAAGTATCTCTTGGTTAAAATTAGGCGTCCCTTGTGAAGGGTTTTACATGTCAGCTGAAGAATTTAGAATTTAAAGAAGTCATAAAGGTATTTGGCCAGGGGAAATATATACCCAGATTAGCATTTCAGAAGGATTTCTCAGCAGTGGATAAACACACTGGGTGGCAGGAGCACTACTTGTTAGTCGGTTGCTGTGATAGTAGAGATGAGGTTCTATTGTAGACCCAAGGAGTACGAATGTGATACCGACAGCAGATTCTCAACATTTTTGAAAAGTAGAATGGAAAAGATGTGTGATCGATTGGCATATTGGATAAAGGAGAGGGAAGAGCTAAGGTCAGCTTTCAGGTTTGTAGTATAGAAACTTCAGTGGACCTGGGGTCAAGACCAGCCTGGCTAACATGGTGAAACCCCATCTCTATTAAAAATGCAAAAATTAGCCGGGCATGGTGGCAGATGCCTGTGATCCCAGCTACTCAGGAGGCCGAGGCAGGAGAATCGCTTGAATCCGGGAGGCGGAGGTTGCAGTGAGCCGAGATCGTGCCATTGCACTCCAGCCTGGGCAACAAGAATGAAACTTTGTTTCAAAAAATAAAAAATAAAATAAAAATAAAAAAAGAAAGAGAAAGAAAGGAAACTTGTGTGGATAGTTATTTGTCAAACCTGGTTAGGAATCATGAGAGAAGAGGCCAGCTTTGAGGAGTCCGAGATGCCCAAGAGACATTCTTTGGTGACGTCTAGTAGCTAGTTGAAAATCTGCCTCTGGAGAACAGAAGATAAAGTTCTGGCTAGCAGTGGAAATTGGGCAGTCATCAGCAAATAGGTAGCATACATGTCATTAATGGCTATTTCTACACCCACAGCAGATATCACTGATCGATCTTGGAATTTTATTGTCTCATTGTGCCTGGCTGCTTAAGCACAATGATTCAGGCCTCTGTTACCAACAGACTGGAGCTGGCACGGCATTGAATTCTTTTTCATGGCTATTATAGAGGCCATGACCGAAGCCATTGAGGGACTGGGAGTGTCCTATGTGGCGAGTGAAGTGCATTTAGGAGACACAGCTGTAGTTGAAAGATTGCTGGCTATGATAAAGGATGACCTGCGTTCACATTGCATTGTCATCAATTAGGGCCTAAACTCTCTAGGTCTCATTTATTTGTAAAACATGGATAACAGAATAGTACCTCCTAAAATTTTGGGCAGGATTACAGTCATGTAAAGTGTTTAGAACAACACAACCCTCACTAAATACTCAATAAGAAGGGCAAAAGAAACTGAAAATTAAAAGGGTTCCTCAGAGACTGTAGAAGTTCGACTTCCCTGGCGCATCTGAACTCAGACAGCCTGACTTGAAATAATTCTCATCACAGGAGGTCAGCCGGCACCGGGGAGAAGCCTAAATTCTTCTCCCATCCCTCACTCGGTCCTCTGCATAGGATGGTTGCAGTTTCCATGGAAGTTTTGGTAACTTCTCAAATCCAAATATGGTTTGAGGGTCTGAATTCATGCATTTCTAGAACTTCGTCTCCTAATTTTAACAGTTCCTCTGTGTGCAGTTTGGGAAAAGGGGTGGACACCTTGATTTAGCATGGCGGCTGCTAGGTCTGAACTTTCTCTGCTCACCAAGAATGGCAGATGGACAGGTGTTCACTTCCGCCCAGGCGGAAAATGAGTAAGAGTTCAATTCTTTCAGATCAAGAGGTTACTTTTTATTTCAGGCTACCAAGTACATGTTACCATAGAGAGGCCTTGTGGCATGTCTAGAAAAGCATGTTACAAAAACAAATACATATAATTTATTTATTTCTCTGGTTTGCTATTTCCCAATCATTCTCCTCAATCTAAAGGCACAGTTCCAGTCCTTTGGGTATAGTACAGCATATAAAGTGTTTAAGAAAGAGCCCTCAAGTTTATGCAGCAAGTATCAAATTTATCTGGGTAAATAAATGATTCTGTTTTCTGAACTGCGTCTCTGCCTGCTCAGCGAGCCTTTAATAATCTTGCCAAGAGCTGGGAACCACTTTCTATGGGCTCCATAGCAGGAGTGGTTGTTTCTTTTTGGAGTAGAGGGGGTGAACTTTGAATGTGATTTTTCTCTGCAAATACGCATTACTCTGAATGCAAAGCATGACATGATTTCTTAGTTTGGACACAGAATTTCTGGTGACCTTGCAGTGAGGACACCAAGCCCTCAAGTTGTGACAAATCACAAGAAATGCCGAGAGCCTGGCAGGCCCGTTGATATTTCTGGTACGATCTGTGTCCTGGTGATCTCTTGTTGGGTTTGTTTGCATGGGTTTTGTTTCTCAGAACATTGATTGAGTCGAGGGCACGTGTTTAGTCTTGACTTTGAATTCCCTGCTAGTGTGTTGGTGGGTATGAGTGTGTCTGTTTGTAAGAGTAGTGATGTTTTTGTTTTTATGCTTGAGAATGTGTGCATATATTTTGGTGTGGACAGAAAGAGAGAAAAGGCCAGAAATACAAAGATGGAGAAATAAGAGAAGGTAAAGGAAAGAGGAGTAAAGTTCATGGTTCAAACATACCTGAAATGATGCTGCTTGGTGGACTGCAGTGTGGGAAGAGCGTGCGTCTGCTCTCAAGTTGAAAATACACAGGTAGGTTTTCTAGTTCAAAAACAGGGTGTGGGGAAGGGGTTGAATTTCAGAAAGCCAACTGTGAGGTTTCAGGGCCTGTGATACTTACAGCTTGATTTACAAGCAGGCATTTTCCATTTACAAACACCGTTATTTTGATTTTCAGTCTCTGCCTGCTCAGTGTGGTTGGAAGGAGGTGGACCAGTAAGATATTTAATACAATTAATCATGTGGTGATATCTGAAATACATTGAAGGCTATTTTCAGGATGGGTAAACCATTCAAAGTCCAGGACTTTCTGTCTGGCACTGTTGTAGGCTCTGGGAATACAGCAGGGACCCCAGTCCACAAAGTCCCTGGTTGCATGGGACTTTATCATCTTGTGAGGACACTATCATTAAATGAGTGATTCAATAAGGAAATTTCAGATAAATTGGCTAGTCCAATTATGGATTAAAATACTGCTGCTTTCTTCTCGGATGGGTTGATTTGATCACACTCCAGTGGCCAGCTCCTGTCTCTGAATATTCCTTCCTGGGGAATATTCATCTCTGGAATAAAATCTGTGTACAGACTGCCTACTCTTATCAGACAACTCCATTCCATCTGAAGTTTGTTTTCTTAAGTTCTCTATGTCAGTGGTTCCTAATCAGGGGTGATTTTGCCCCTCCAGGGGACAGTTGGTAATGTCCAGGGATACTTTTATTTTTCAGTTTTTAAAATTTTGAAACAGGATCTTGCTCTATCACCCAGCCTGGAGTTCAGCAGCATAATCATGACTCACTGCAGCCTTGGCTTCCCAGGTTCAACCAGTTCTCCTGCCTCAGCCTCTTAAGTAGCTGACACCACAGGTGCAGGCCACCATGCCCAGGGGCACTTTTGGTTATCTAGACTGGGAGATGCTACTAGAATTCAATGGAGGCCAGGGATGCTGCCAAACGTCCCCCCTGCCCGTGCACATCCTACCATGCCCATGGCAGCCCCCTTTATCAAAGAATGAGCAAATTCCAAGCCTTCGTAGTGTAGAGGCTGAGAAACCCTGGTTTGCATGTTTACTTTCTGTTTCCTCCACAGTGAGAAGCTATACTTTCTTGTCTCCTGTATCCATAGTATTGACACCTTCTAGCTGTTGCATAAATATTTGCTGGCTAGCAGTGCCTATACTAATGCTAAACACACAGAAAGTGGTATGACATGTTTGCTGAGTGAATATATGATCAGCTCGGTGGCTTAATAGCCTCGTGACCCTGGTGAGTCATCTAACCTTTCTGAGCTCCCACAACAACCCCCATCACCCCCAACAAAGAATGATCAAGCCCAAATGTCAATAATGCCAAGATCGAGAAAGTCTGACTTAAGAACTGCAGGCTGAACTGGGGCACTCATAACCCCAGGGCTTGTTAGCGTGTGTTTATATGTACATGTGTGTGAGATTTGCCAGGAAACCAGGAACTACCCCTTCGAGAAAAACCTTCAGCACAATGATTTGTCTCTTTCCGTAGGAAAACTGCCCCCTCTGGACAGTGAGTTTGGATCCCACACAACCTTTTCTGGGAGCCACAGGCAAAGGTTTTGCCCAGTGGCTTGCAGAACCAGGGCTGTGAAGAGCCAGTATCCTTGGAAACTTGGGGCTTACGTTGGTGATTGGTATTCTCAGAAAGCCCCACCCTTCCTGTCTTAGAGCATTTGTTCAAAACATATTTTCTAACAACATACAGGATCAGCCTGAAATTTACTCTGCCTGTAAATTCTGCCCCCTGAAACCACTTCTTAAGTCACTCATGAACTCCTTCGGAACAGGATAGCAGCACGCTCGGTACCTGAATGAGTTCACTGTCAGTGCCGTCTGAGGCAAGGGGTGTTGGGAAGAAAAACAGAAATGAAATATCTGGGAAATCTGAGACATTGTTTTAAAACAACAGTTTTTTAGGGTGTTTGATTTACTATTCAACTGTGCACAGCTGCCGCTCGGAAAATAGGATGCGTGCCAAGCCAAGATAGCTGGTGGAGAGGGTCGGGGAGGGGGAACAAAGGAACCCACAGTATGTTTGCACACTTAACATGTTAACTTCACTCTAGAAAAATCATTGCAGCTGACCGTTCCCGGGAAGCCATCAGCTCATGCCTTCATTGCTGTTCATCTGTGGAACTGCTATTTCCCCGCTGCTGTTGTCTTCTTTGTCTTAATTAAAGAGATTTAGGGGACTGCCCTGCCCTCAAGGTGCAAATTTTTAATCAGTGCTTCGACAACTACTGACTTCTGTTTTCTTCATTCTGGCATCAAACCCACCTACACGTTGATTTGGGATTTCTTTTTAAATTGAAGTAAAATTAACATAACATAAAAGTGACCCTTTTAAAGCGTACAATTCAGTTGAATTTTGAACTCACAGTGTTGTGCCACCATCACCTCTATCTACTTTCAAAATATTTTCATCATCCCATAAGAAACTCCATACACTTTGGACATTAAGCAGTCACTCTTCATTTCCCCTTCTCAGTCCCTGGCAACCACCGATCTGCTTTCTGTTTTGTGGATTTGCCTATTCTGAATATTTCTTAGAAATGGAATCATATACGGGACTTTTTTGTTGTTGTTGTTGTTGTGAGACAGAGTTTTGCTCTTGTCGCCCGGGCTGGGGTGCAATGGCGTGATCTTGGCTCACTGCAACCTCCTTGTCCTGGGTTCAAGTGATTCTCCTGCCTCAACCTCCTGAGTAGCTGGGATTACAGACGCTCGCCACTACTTCCAACTAATTATTGTATTTTTAGAAGAGATGAGGTTTCACCATGTTA
This sequence comes from Chlorocebus sabaeus, assembly GCF_047675955.1. NCBI lineage: Eukaryota > Metazoa > Chordata > Mammalia > Primates > Cercopithecidae > Chlorocebus > Chlorocebus sabaeus. The sequence goes on from NC_132908.1 coordinate 76,301,504, forward strand.
GCCAGGCTGCTCTCAAACTCCTGACCTCAGGTGATCCACCTGCCTCAGCCTCCCAAAGTGCTGGGATTACAGGTGTGAGGCACCATGCCCCGCCATATTGGACCTTTTGTGTCTGGCTTCCTTCATTTAGCTTAATATTTTTGAGGTTCATCTTCACGTTGTAGCACATGTCAGTGTTTCTTTCCTTTTCATATTTGAATAATATTCTATTGTATAGATAGACCACATTTTGTTTATTTGATCATAGTTGATGATCCTTTGGGCTGATCCCACTTTTTGACTATTGCGAATAGTGGTGTGTACAAGTATTTGTTTGGAGGCTGTTCTCAGTTCTTTTGCATATATACCTAGAAGAGGAATTGCTGGATCCTGTGGTAATTCTGTTTAATTTTTTGAGGTATTGGCTAGCATTGGTGTACAATCAGCTAACATGTCCGTCACCCAAGACAAGGCCAGAGTTAAACCTGGGGCCACAGAGTGGGACAATGCTGGCTCTGTGCCCAGGAATGAGAACTGAAGGGACTCAGAGACCTCCATAGAGCTCCTACTTTTTAAAATGAAGAAACAGGGATTCAGAAAGGGTTAACCACTTGCCCAAGGATACAGAGCTCAGAAGGAAGAAGTAATAAACCTTACAAGGTCTAAAAATCCATCTACCTCCTTGAAAATGTGCAATGGAAGCCGTTTTACCAAATTCAAAAGGCTGTTGGTTACCTGCCTAAGAAAGTAAAACCTTTCAAAAAGAAGTGCCCCCATCTCAAAGAGAAAAATCCCTTCCCTTTTAGGGGGAGCTTACTTGACCCAAGGTTGACTACAGGCAAGGGAAGATTTCCTGCAGCTTAGATGACACAGGAAACAGGGACTGGCTTTCTCTGAAAGATCATTTGGTGACCTGTGTTATTGGGAATGAACCTTTCTCTTAACAGTTACAAATTCATTGCCTGTGTCCATTCTCCTGGCCTACTGTTTTCCCTAAAGGGAAAGTAGCTACCTTTTCTTTCCATAAGATATTCTCCATTTTAGAGAAAAAGTTGAAGCATGAGAAGAAGCCAGCCATCTCTAAGCATTCACCATGCCTGATATAAATTCTTATAAGACTATTCACCCAACATATCTGTGAGTTCAGTAGAGGTGTTATTTTCATTCTGATGAGGGGTCTGACATTTAGAGAGAGCAAGAAACTTGCACAAAAGTCTTCAACCAATAGGTGGAAGAGTCTAGGTTCAAAGTGAGAATTTGCTGAATCTAAAATCTATGAAATACAGGCATTCCATCAGGCCAATCGTTTATCAATCACTTCTTATTATTGAATGCCCTAGCACCTTAGGCTATGTGCTTTCCCATGTGGTCTCATTTCTTTTTAAAATTTAAGCTTATAGAAAAGGACCTTGAGGTTCAGTTAGATCACACAGCCAATGAAACTGAAGACATTATTGTAGGACCACCCAATTTCAAAGCCTGTCGAGTTGACCTTATTATACACTATCGCTTTGTCCAATATGGTACTGGGCTCATCCCAGGGTCAGGGCCAGGAGAAATGATCTCCGTGGAATCCTGCTGGTTGTATCATAAATGTCTGACAATTTCATCTTACCCTGACTCTAGTCACTCATTGGTTGTATAGTTAGCAGATTCTCACATTAGGATGGAGGTCTTGGAGGGATATGATTTTCTGAATAGTTTATGGTTAGTGTCTTTACCTAAGATAAATTAAAAAGAAAAATCTTTTGATGGGAGAGCAGTTTGTCTCAGCAAGAGGCAAGGTACGGTATCTTTGTATTACACCATGTGGGCAATAGGTATGTTTGCAAACATATATATTGTCAAGCAGGTAGGTGCAAGTTTGTGCATGTGGACTCATTTGAGTGTTTGCCCAAGTATATTTGTGAGTACGTGTGTAGAGGGTGGGACTGTTAGGGGAAGAGAGAATAAAAGACGGATATCAGAAGCAGGTTCCCTACTACAACTAATTCCTGCAGTCTTGGATCAGAAGAATCATCTCTGGGGTCTTTTGGGGGTAGGGTGAACCTCTATGTGTCCACAGAGACTTTAAACCTGGATGTAAACAACAATTTCCTTGTGCCTGTGCCCTGGTTCCCTGGAAAGTGTCTTCATCTGGCCTTAGTTACTCCATGACTTGCTTGTCACTTGCAACTTCAGCCCCCTTGTGGGTTGGGAATTTGGCTGTGACCTTTCCAGCAACCCCAGAGCATTGGACCTCCAAACTCTGGAGCGTGCCTGGGAGCACCTTGACAAGCGTATGGAGTCTCTGTCTCCACTTGGAGAATCAGACTGAAATGATTTGGAACTGCATTTCAACAAGCTCCCTAGGTCGTTCGAAATGTATATGATGTGGATGGCACTTGGAGAATCTCTGGCTTAGAGACTGCAAGGATTGACTGCCATGTGTCCTTTCTGAGCATCTATCTTCAAGAAGGCACCTCCAACATGTTCTATGATGGTCAGTGGGGAGGCACGCAGCTTGGAACTGGCAGTGACCTGGCTGAGTCTGAGAGTCATTAAATGCAAAAATTGGATTCTGTTTCCTCATTGAGTCGAGCAACTCTGGACACATTCTCAAATTATCAACCCATTTTTTGATAAACCCTCACCTTTCAGTAAAGAGATAGCAAATGGTTTAATTGAATGTTTTTTCTCTGAAACCAATGAAATAACAAAAAACAGCAAAATATGTATTACAGATGACACTCAGCAAATCCCTTTTGTTCTGAAGACTGTAGAATCCACTGAATTCAAGAACGCTTTCAGAGTTAAAATTCCATCTTGCCAAATGCAGACTATGGTCTTTTGCAGCAACGATTTGCAAACAACAGTGAATATCTCCTTATCCATGAGAGATGACCTTTTCAACTTCTTGTGTAGAATCTACCCTGGCTGGAGAGGGTTTTTGTTGTTGCTTTGTGTTTTTTGTTTGTTTGTTCATTTTTGCTTCTTTTAACTTCACTAAATAGGTGAAGGGAGGCTGACTTGCCAAAACTACTTGGCAATCCTCGGCTTCATCCTCATCAAGCAAATTCTGATTTCATATGATGTTGGAATGCAGCCCACAGCCCCTAAAAAAGGTGTGTGTGGGAGGGGGATGGGATGGAAGACTGACTTGACAATGTTACAAGGATTCAAGCTGGAAGCAAACATTTGACACTCCAGCCCTGGAATGCTGTAAAAATTTAATTAGGTGGATCCATTAGTCATGCCCACATGGAGGTTTCATATGGGGCTTAGCAAAAATGCAGGCTACTGAAGGAAAGTTTCAGACCTTCCTGTAAATGCCATTTTCCTCATTATTGGGAAATGTGGTCTCAGTGGGACCACTGAACCAGCCTTTGTATTTACAAAATATGGTTAGGACGAGATTAACATCATGTATTGAAGGAGGTTTTTGAATCCAAATAAGAGACTACTTTTTATAAGGGAGTTGGCCCAGCCAGGCTGCCTCTGAGTCAGTTGGGCTGAGAGATAATTTGGATATCCACTGCCTGAGTGAAATTTTCAGGTTTAAACATACCTGAAATGATGCTGCTTAGTAGACTGCAGTGTAGGATGAGCGTGCGTCTGCTCCCAAGTTGAAAATACACAGCTAGGTTCTCTAGTTCTAAAACAGGGTGTGAGGAAGGGGTTGAATTTCAGAAAGCCAACTGTGAGGTTTCAGGGCCTGCGATACTTACAGCTTGATTTACAAGCAGGCATTTTCCATTTACAAACACTGTTATTTTGATTTTCAGTCTCTGCCTGCTCAGTGTGGTTGGAAGGAGGTGGACCAGCAAGATGTTTAATACAATTAATCATGTGGTGATATCTGAAATACATTGAAAATTAACTCAAGACTCATAGCTCTTAATGAGGTTGAATCATGTGATGTCACCCCACTGACCATGGACAGTGTTTCTTCAGAAACATTCCATGTGATTCAGGCTAATATGGTGCTCAATATTCAAATGAAAATGAAAGGGTTTCACATAGTATTATTGCAGGGCCACTGTTCCCTAGAGATTGGCCGTGAACTGTGTCTTCAACTGTATGCATTCATTCATTTATTCATGCTATTATTTCAATAAACATGTATTTCTTAACACTCTGGATTGAAACATAAAATTTAATAAGACACAGTCCCTCCCCTAGAGGAGCCCAGAGTCTAATGGGGAACATGGACTTATAAACAAGTAACCGGAGTACAATGCGATAATAATTACAGTGTTACTATTTATTGAGCAACATGACATTGTGCCCCATGTCATTTACATACATTAGTTCATATCTTTTTAAAAAACAACCCAAGATGAGATTTTTATTTTCTTTATGGTGGAAGAAACTGAGACCCAGAAAAGTTTAAGAACTTTCAAGATACATGGTTAAAGAATGGCAGAGCTGAGATTTGAGTCCATGATGGTCTAACTCCATTAAGCTATGTTGCCCCACAGCCTCAGGTACATGCAGAGAGGTGGTGAAATGCCGAACAAATCAGTAAGTGGAGATCTTCGAGGGGAAGAGCCAACAAAGTTTTGGGGGCTCCAGAGGGAAGAATGGGAGCCCACAAATTAAGCGTGTAAAGTGGAATCTTGCAGGGGAAACTCTACCAGATTGAATCTGATATTTCTTTATCTTTTTTTTGAGATGGAGTTTCACTCTTGTCAACCAGGCTGGAGTGCAGTGGCGTAATCTGGGCTCATTTCAACCTCCGCCTCCGGGGTTCAAGTAATTCTCCTGCCTCCTCCTCCTGAGTAGCTGGGATTACAGGCATGTGCTGCCACATCAGCTATTTTTTGTGGGGTTTTGCCATGTTGCCTAGGCTGGTCTCAAACTCCTGACCTCAGGTGATCCACCCACCTCGGGCTCCCAAAGTGCTAGGATTACAAGCGTGAGCCACCGCGCCCAGCCTGATTGTAACTAATGTTTCTTGGTCACTGCTATTTCTAACGAAACCTTAGTTTGAGATAAAATATCCTATTTTATATAACAAAAGATACCTTGTACCTAAAGATCCTTTGGCTTGGTCAATTTTTGGAATCCTCTGTTTTTCTCCAAATTTATTGCACACATAAAGATTTCAAGCATCAGTCCACGACCCTGTCTAGATTGTTAGATGAATTAGAGAAGCTCTTAGGTATCTGTGAGCAGGGAAAGTACATAGCTTTGAGGAACCTGAACTCAATGGGAGGAACTTAGCGGGTAAAGCCGAAGTGAGGAACTGATACAAAGAATGCCTGTGAGCATGGGCTGCAGGTATTCGGATGAAATGCATCATCCTGTTTGTGTTCTGGGTGTTCTGGGTTCTGAAAAAGTCAGACTTGGAGTCTTGTTAGACTTTTCACATCTTTGACCGTAGAGATCTTTGGTGCAAAATCTAGTCACTGTCTTGGTTGAAAGCTCATTGTTTGGGGGAAGGAAGGGAAAGTTGGGGGAAGGAAGGCCCAGTTCGTCCAAGTTTCACTCTTCTATGTTTCCTGAGAATTTTGTAAGTGAAATATATTTTTCAGACGCCAGGGGGTAATTCTGATCTCAGTCTGTCACGCACATTCAGCCACATGGGACAAGGCTTCTTCAAGTAGATTGCCAAAGCAAAGGAAGACTCCCATTGTGACCTTAATACTTAAGATTAGGGCCTTAAATTGCATTCCACATCTATGAAATTCCAAAGAGTGCCTTCTCAGTAAAGATAAAACTGGATCTCCTCAAAAGGCAACTGTCACAATCCAGGACAAAATGACCCATTGTCCTCTGTCATTAGTGTCCATCTCTGGTGAATGAGTATTAATTCCCCCTTCCCTTCCTTCTAGGAAACCCATTCCTCTTACCCCATTCTTGAGGTTTGCATGAGTCTGACCTTCTAGAATCCCGGCTCCAGAGGTGACTCAACCCTGACCAAATACTTAGTCCACAATGCTTGGATTCAGGGATAATCAGTGCACTGCTAATCCAAGCCAATGAGCTTCAAATCTAGGACTCTTTGGAACTATGTGAAAAAAGAAGCTTATTCTACAGGGAATGCTCATTGTACAGATGATTTATGGCTGGAGTTTCCAGTGGCCATACTTCTGTGTCAGGGGGATCCACAGAATGAAGCCAAACACAGAATTAAGAGAATTTTGGAGCCATAGAAGACCCTGGTAACTCAATTGATATGTCTGGATATAGCCAAGCCAAGACAGAAACCAGTGTTGCTGTTGGACTTTTCAAAATGAGAACCAATGAATTATTTTGTTATGTTCTTAAGGCAGGTTGAATACAGTGTCCTGTCACTTACAGCCAGGAATCTTGTTACCATCTCTATTTAGGGTGCCCCAGGTTTTCTTGAGATACCTTAAAATGTGTTATAAAATTCTCAAAATATACGTAAAACCTACCGGGAATTCATGGTAAAATAAGAATGTATTAAGGGAATAGCAATGCCATTAAATCCCAAAGTCAGTAACAGAACAGAGCAACTGATGAGAATGAGGAATCATTTATTTCACGCTGGCTAAATCACTAGAGCTTCGCTGTCTAGTACTGGAGCTCCAAGCCACCTGTGGCCACTGCTGCGGAGTGCAGGAACAGTGGTGGCCGGTCTGGATGCAGGTGTGCTGAAGATGTAAAGCACACATTAGGTTAGAACTGAGTACAAAGAGAAAATGAATGTAAACTCTCTCATTAATAATTTTAATACCTGATCACATGTCAAAGAGACAGTATTTTGGAAGGATTAGGTTAAATGACAGGTATTATGAAAATTAATTTCACCTGTTTCTTTTTACTTTTTGTAATATGGCTGCTAGACAATTGTTATGTATGCCTCGTCTTATCTTTCTATTGAATAGTGCTGCACAAAAGCTGCAATTGTTACAAGATTCCATTTCATGTTGAGCCCAAACCTTTATCCCTGGCACTCCTACCCCCACTGGCTGTCCCTATCTTGAACTACCATGGTCAAACTTGGAGAATAAAAATGGAATCAAATCCATTTTTCATGGTACAGTCCCTCAGCTATTTAACGGCAGCTCCCACATTCTTCCCATAACTTCTTTTTTTCTAGGCCAAATGCCCCACATTTTCTTACTCTTCTCTAGACACCTTTTGGTATACCAAGGATCCCTTAAAATGTGATGCTTAGCATTCTTCCTGGCATGCCAGTGTAGTCTCTTGGTATTGAGGTCCTCACCTTCTTGGACTAGACACCCTATCTCTATTAATGTGACCTTGTTGCCATTAACATCTTTGAAAACTAAAGCTGATACCAGTGGTTTTCAAAAGTTGATGCCCAAACTAGCCCGTTCAACATCACCTGAGAAGTTGTTAGAAATGCAAATTCTCTGACTCCTCCCAAGATCTCCTGAATCACAAAACTGGGGTTGGTATCTAGCCATCTGTGCTTTAAGAAGCCCTCCAGAGGTTTCTCATGCATGAATGAGTGTGAGATCCACTGATTTCCACTCAAAGCCTTTTAAAAGTCCTGCCTTTCAGCCAAGGGTTCCATTCTTTAATGGCTGGATTTTTGGGGAGGCACATAGTGTAGAAGTTTGCATGTGATCTTGTTAGTGCATTAAAACTTTGGCCCATGGTTCTAGCTTGTATAAACCTCCCGAAATACATTTCTCTCTGTATTGCACCAAATGTACATTGAATAATGCTGCCTTTAGTGTTTATCCACAGCACGGATATGTACGTTAAACAACACAGACCCCAAATCAGAATCACACTTCCCTCCTTGCCTTGGGTCTCATTGTTTTCTCTGCCTCAGATATATTTCCAAGACCCATCTCTCTCACCTTCCAAACTACTTCTTCTGCCTAGTTCTGCTAGGGCCAGCATTTCCATTTAGACATCACTTCTACCAAGAAAATTGAGTTTGGGGCTGGTCCTCCAAGTTCCTTGTGCTGACAACTGTCCGTGTTTGATTAATGACTCTCCTCCTCTCCTGCAGTGGTTCTCAATTGCAGTGAGTTTGCCCCACCGGGGGCATTTGACAAATTTCTGGACACATTTTTGGTTGTCACCTCTTGGGGTACACTACTGGCATCTAGTAGCTAGAGACCAGGGAAGCTGATAAACATCCCTTCAGTGCTCAGAACAGGGTCCTCCAACAAAGAATGATCCAACCTGGAATGTCACCAGTGCTGAGTTTGATACGCCCTGTCCTGCATTGTAAGTTCTGTCTCTTTCCATCACCGATTTTATTCCCAGCTTCAACAGAGCGCATGGCCCCCAAGGAGGCGCTGAATAAATTTATTTGTTGAATGACTAAGTGACATCTCTCTTGCTGGGAGGAAACATAAGAAAAACTAATCAAGATTACCTGCAGATTCATACTTTTCTGTTTAGGAAATACCTCGTCTGGGGGTTGATGTGATGAAGGACCTGTGGAAACAGTTTTTACCCAACTGATAAGCTAGCTTTATAATTAGCATATGCATTGCCAGTTAATACATGTGCTTCTAAAGCACTGGCCACTAAAACATTTTTGCATCTCTAAGTCGCTGAGTGGTGCTCACCTTTTACTATCTTATCGTCCTACTTATTTGCTGTGTTAATTTTCTTTCTTTCTTTCTTTTTTTTTTTTTTTTTTTGAGACTGAGTCTTGTTCTGTCACCCAGGCTGGAGGTCAGTGGTGTGACCTTGGCGCACTGCAACCTCCGCCTCCCAGGTTCAAGCGATTCTCCTGTCTCAGCCTCCTGAGTAGCTGTGATTACAAGCACCCGCCGCTACGCCCGGGTAATTTTTGTATTTTTAGTGGAGATGGGATTTCAACATGTTAGTCAGGCTGGTATTAAACTCCTGACCTCAAGTGATCTGCCTGCCTCGGCTTCCCAAAGTGCTGGGATAACAGGCATGATACCTGTGCCTGTCGTTAGTATGATTTTTATTAGTTTTCTGAACTTGGACCACTTAAGTTCTCCAGGTTCAGATTCCTCAAAATGGCATAAAGATGCATGCAGTTTCTGGAGACCTGTGACGGAGATGATGAGGATGGAGTCAGATAATACTTGTAAGTTACTGAGAGCATTGCTTTGGCCTGTCTCTGTAGTCATCGTTTTCTTATTTACTCTTCATAACCATCCTCTGAAGTCAGTAGCAAGTATAATCTTGATATAATAGACTATGAAATTGAAGCTGTTAGGATAGCTAGTTGGATTTGTATCCAGTTTTTCATTGATGAGTTATGTTAACTTGTGTCAATAACTGATTTTGACTGCTCTGAACAAAGAAATTTCTCTCTTGGATAAAGCTTTTCTGGAAACTTCTAAAATATTGCAAAGGCTGTTTTGGACCCAACGTTAGTTTCCACACTTTTGCATTCAAATTTGGCCATGAGTGAGAGATTTCCAGATGAGCGGGGTTGTGGAGGGGAATCACACTCACTTTTAAACTGATTATATTTGAACCCTTGAAGAAAGTCGTCACGCATGGACACAGGAATCCTGCATGAGGGGTGAGGCTGAAAGACTCACACTTGAACCCTTCTCCACGTTGAGTTTTTAAGCTCACTATGTAGCACCCACATCGGCCTGGAGCCAGATGGAGGCTGCCCTGCTGCTCTTCGGGGATAAGGGCCTGGCTGAGTGTCTCCCAGAATGAGGCAAGGCCCGGGAGCCAATGAGTCATTCTGTCTTGGCACGAACTCCCCAGGCTCTTGGGGGAAACAAACAGACTTTGTTGAGAAGGAGCTCTCCTGCCTATGAATGGCTGCTAGTCAACTCTTCAGAGGAGCCCTGTAACCTGTGCCTGCCCGGTCTTCGGCCCTCTTGGCCTGGAGAAACCACAATGACTTGGGGGCGGGGGTGGATTTTGGAGCTCAGATCTTTGTCGTCAACATGGAACAAAGATGTCACACTCTGGCTAGATAGAAATTTCTTGGGGTCCCATCTGGGGTGTGAGCTTCTGACTCTCACTTCAGCTGTCTCATCAATGCTTGGGCAAAAAAGAGTCTGTTTTGACACCCAATTCCTGAGTTCTCTCTTCATTTAATTCTGCATTTAGCAGCCAGGCATCTCAGGCATCTTTGTCTTTTTTTTTTTTTTTTGAGACAGAGTCTTACTCTGTTGCTCAGATTGGAGTGCAATGGCGCAATCTCGGTTCAATGCAACCTCTGCCTCCCAGGTTCAAGTGATTCTCCTGCCTCAGCCTCCTGAGTAGCTGGAATTACAGGTGCCCGCCACCATGCCTGGCTAAGTTTTGTATTTTTAGTAGAGATGGGGTTTCACCACGTTGGCCAAGCTGATCTCGAACTCCTGACCTCAAGTGATCCTCCCACCTCAGCCTCCCAAAATGCTAGGATTACACATGGGTGCCACTGTGCCCAGCCAGGCATCTTCTTAATATTGAAAGTAGTCTCATTTCCAGAGCTCCCTTTTCTACATTTATTCATCTTTGTCTGAGGAACTTCTCTGGTGAACATGCAGCTTTATGATGTGATGTTTTAGAGGATATTTTATTTTCTTGGCAGCTGTTATGAGAATTTCTTAAGGGCAGACACACACTCTTGGGAGAGGAGAATATTAAAAAAGGTCTCTATGGGAATGAGTGATGGGAGCCAGTCTTCCTCGGCCTGAATGTGAGAAAACCCATGGAGAGGGAGACAGAACTGGGAGTTACTCCCAAGAGGGAAGGAAGAAGAAGATGGGAGGTGAGCGCAGGATTGAAGCTGGTGGGACACAGGAAGGCCAGCTCCAAGCCCCTGCGATGTACCCCTTCCTGTGATCACAAAGCTTACAGTAAAGTCACTGAATTCAAAGTGTTTCAGACAAGTGGGTTTATTTTGGAAATTCTTTTAAGTAATGGGTTTTTGTTCAGCTTGATGGGGGTGGAATTTGAAGCCACATGCAGGTGCATTCAGAGCTCCAAAGCTAAGAGACATGTGAGGAATAGGTGGAGGAGTTCACAGCAATTCTGGGGATAGCTTGGGATTCTTGCAAGTCTGTGGAATTAGGTTTTGGACTAATTTTAACCAAATCTTCCAGGAGTGGGGGCCATGGAGAATACATGAGTTACTTTATTAACATCCCTCTGACAGCTCGCTGCACTGATATCGCTATTTTTCTCCTTCTCTAGCAAGGAGTAGGGGCTTGGTCTACGTCTGTTGAGGCTTGCTGTGACTGAGGGTATGCAATGGTCTCCAAGGAGGAGGCTGTGCAACCATTATGAGGTGTAACCTTGTTTATTAGCACCTTGGAGCAGGACAATGAACTGGGACAACATGGTAGGCGCATGGTGAGTCTTCCACTCATTCACCCAGATGGAGGTCACAGCTCCATCTTGGCTGCTGCCAGGAAACAATAACTTGTCAAAACTTCAGGCGAAAGCACCAGGTTCCAGCTCATTGGAACCCAATTCCTAGATGAGCACAGGCAGAAGAGGAAGCTGTGCTTGCTTGAATAGCCCCAGATAGGCCAAGCAGATGTTGCGGGGGACTCCTTTCTGCAGAGCTGGAGAGCTGGCTGGGCTCAGCACCCAAACAGGGCCCCTGGGAGAGTGGCTGATGAGGGCCTCACAGTGCTAGGAGCTGCCAAGTGCTTGGCTCTGCCCCCCTACCCCGGAGATGGCTTGGCCTCCTGCCAGCTGAATTTGAAAGGGAGGGGTAAGGATAGGCAGTGAGTCTCACATGGGGAACTCTTGCAAAAGACCCAGCAATGCTTTTGGATAACATCCCATTGTCACAGGCTGCAGAGACTCCAGTGGGGCTGGGTTATAGGGAGAGATAGAAGCCTGGTGCAAGGAGAGGCTAAGGCACTCCTTTTCTGCACCACCCTGACTCACGGGGATGGACGTAGATAGGAACGGTGTAATCCAAAACAGGTCTCTGAACTGCCCTGCCTGCCGTGGCTGGGAGAATAATCACAGCCTCCCTCAGGCCAAACAAGGGCTTGCCTGGAACCCAGACACATTCCAGAAAGAAATGAGAAGTCTGCATATGCATGATCAAGATGTGTGTGTGTGTGTGTGCGTGCATGCGTACATGTGTGCACACATGCACTTTGGCATGGTCCACTGTGGGTGTCCTCTGTATGTGTGTGTATGTGTGTTTGTGCATGTAAATGTGTGAGTGTATATTCAGTATGTGTGTGTGTGAGCATGGATATGTGTAATAAGCGAGTGGGAAGGTGTGCATGATTGGTATCCTGTGTGTATACATCGACAGTAAGGGTGTCCTTTCCTCATGTGCCTGTGTCTTTGGTGTCCATGGTGTGTGTTTTGTGAGGTGTGTCTGCCCGTATGTGCCCGGTCAGTGTGCACATTGAATATGCATGCTTGTGTGTGTGTCCTGTGTGTGTGTGTGCATGTTTGTCCACATGCTTAGTGATGTATTTGTTTTGGGCACATACATATATGTCCCATATGTATGTGCTTCTGGATGCCTCTTGTGTGTGCTTGGACCATGAATGTGTATGTATACAAGATGTGGGCTCCAAATGCATCTGTCATCCTAGTAGGCAGGTTGTATGTGCATCGGATAGATGTGCATGTCCCAGGCGTATGGATTTATTGCTAAACCGGTGTATGTGTCTCATGCACATGTCAGTTTGTGTGAATGAATGAGAGAGAAAGAGCACAGAATCAGAAACCATGCACGTGTTGGTGCTACCGATTTGAGGGATACCCAGCTTGTCAACCACCAACTTAAGCTATTAGAGCACCTTAGCAGGGTACACAGGACCTGCTCAGTCACAAGCCCTCCTACCACTCCACTGCAGCCTTATCACCTGTCATATCACACCCCCACCCCCCAACCCATTGTCCCCTTGGTTCTAATCCTATAGAACTGCCCACAGCTCCTTGAATGGGTTAGGTGGCTCCATGCTTCTGGGCCTTTGTTCATGCCCTTCCCTCTCCTGGAATGCCTCTTGCCTTCTCCCACCTTTCTGACACCTACTCATTGTTTAGAATTAGGCTCCAGTCTCCACACATCTGTGAAGTCTCCTTGAACCGGCCATTTCCTTCTTTGTCTTTCAATACATTTTTCTCAACACACCTCTAACATTTGAGGGTCCTGTTTGCCTATATGTCTCTTTTCCTATCCATGGTGGTAACCACTAGGGCAAAGACAATGCTATCACACCCCAGGGCTCCCACGAAGCATGCTGTCACCTCACAGTAGCCACATTAGACAGGGAACTTTATCCTCACTGGAGAGATAAGCCAAACTTAGAAGCACAGAACTGCTAGGTAACTAGGCAAGAAATAAACTCTGTTTCTGACCCTGGGGCACATGTATGATATTGTCACACCATTTCTAGGCTGAAATTTATTCATCTGATTGATTGATTCCATAAGTATTTATTGAGCACTTGCAGTATACCAGGTGTTGTTCTAAGCACTCAGAATATAGTTCAAAGCTGTCCTCATGGAGCTTACATGTTAGTTCTGGTCCACTCGTGGGGGCTTGAAACGGTTGATGATGATGATGTTGATGATGTTGATGATGATGATGATGATGATAATGATGGTGTGGGGGGGTTTGGGGGAAGGCAGGAGAGTCTCAAGATCCAACATTACCTCAGAAAAATTGTTACCTGAGGGCTCATTTGTGCAACTGCCAAATTGAGGGGAGGAGATAAGAACCATTCTCAGAAGAGAAACTGGGCAATCAGAATAATGGCTCCCAAAGATGTCCACATCCTTTGGGAGGTGACATGGCCAAGGGGAATGAAGGTTGCAGATGAAATGAAGGTTGCTGAGCTAACTTTAAAATAGAGAGGTTCTCCTGGATTATCTGGGTGGGCCCCATGTAATCACATGGGATCTTAAAAATAGAAGGGAGGGCACAAGAAGAAAGAGTCATGTGATGCAATTTGAAAAGGACTTACCCACTATGGCTGGCTCTGAAGATGGAGGACGAGGCCAAGGGCTAACAGGCAGCTTCTAGAAGCTGAAAAAGGTAAGATATGGCTTCTCTTCTAGAGCCTACAGAAGGAACACAGCCCTGCCAACATCTTGAGTTCAGCTCAGTAAAACCCACATTGATATTCTAACCTCCAGAATTGTAACAGCATGCATTTGTGTTGTTACAAGCTGCTAAATTTGAGGTTAATAGTTATAGCAGTAATCAGGAATGCATACAGGAGCCAAAGTCTCAGGGCAGGAGAAACTGGTTCTTGCATTAAAATAGAATCCAGATGGGGGCTTGATGGGATAAAGGCATAACAAAAGGTGAGGTCTGTTGAATGAGAGTCATCAGTGAGCAAGCTTCAGCTGTATACACTCAGGTTAACGGTCACAGTGCATGCACACTGGGCTTCTGGTTGGCCTCGACTGCAGTGACAGGTGCATTTCACCAAGATATAGGGAGCTATTTAAAGGAACACCACGGGCTAATATTCCTGCTGCTAATTTTAGGAAAAAAGCAAGACTACCAGGGACCAACGGAACAGTCACTGCTACTGAAAAACTGTCCCACAATGTGAACTTAATCCAGACCCAAACTCCCAGGACCTCTGCAGGCAACGATCTGGTGACGGTGAGCCCCAGGCCCTGTCCTGAAAGAAGGTCAGTCTGATTCCAGACAGACCCCCTCTGCTTGATTGTCATCCCTGCTGCCTGAAAGCCCTGGGTGGTGATGGCCAGTCAGCATTGGAGGCATCAATAGCTATAAAGTGAATAATTACATATTTCCCACTTAGGCTCCTAGTATGGGGCTGAGAGAAAGATCCACAAATAGGGCTGCTACTATGGAAGCTCATGAGGGAAACTGGCCTGAAGCTGAGGGACAAGGAGGGGTGGGTTCCATTACCGCAATTAGCTCACTGTGTAAACAGCACTTAAGGGCTCTATCTGGGAGTTTGCAGTAATCCATCTGAAATAGACAACTATTTTATGCAGGGAGGCATGAGGGGAATTCTTTCCAAGTCAATTGAGTAGTCTAGTCTGCAAACAGTCCTCCTCCTCCTCCTTCAGGGTCTACCTTGCCTCCCCCTCCTCCATAACAGCTGTGTTCCCTTGAATGGTCAATCAAGCGCTCTAAGAACCTGGCATGTGGGAAACTTTAAGCATTGCCTGGGCTCTGTTTATCCCATGCTGGGGTTTTGCAGAACTTCTTTCTTCCTTCCTGACAATCGCAATGCTCTTTGTTCTGTCCGCTGTGGATTTAGGTGTTGCAGATACAAGGGGTAAGGGAGCTGTGTTTGCTGTAGAGGGAAGGTGCCTCTGCACCGAGTTAAGAGGCCCAGGGAGATTCCTACCCAAACCTTCCCTAGGTTTCTCATTCTTCTGAGGATCCGCAAGCTGTCTGTGTGCAGCTCCTGAATGTTTCTCTCTCTCTCTCTCGGGAATCATGGTTGAGGCCACCATTTTATCATCAGACTGGACTCTGGGTAAAGCAGTTCTGCTCAGAACTGGGAAAATTCCAATTACTAAGTTTCAGAAACTGAAATATATTATACCTTTTCTAGCAACCTATTCTTGTATTTCTCCTGTTTTGGCTCTTTGGAAGGAAATAGCTAAAAATTGTCATGAAGAGACATTAACCAGGTTAAAAAATATAACATTGGCATAGTGACTCTAGCGGGCCATGGTTTACTTGCCTCCTTTCCCCTACATCTTGGTCTATATAATTTGAGGTCATACACATTTTGTATAAAGATGTTGAAACAAAAATGAAGGTCTGAATCTTAACCAACTGTTTAGTGACTTAAGGGAGTCACACTAAAGTGCTATATTTTTCTATAATACCAAATGCCACGTAAAGAATGGTAAAGAAGGCCAGGTGTGGTGGCTCACATCTGTAATCCTAGCACTATGGGAGGCCAAGGTTGGTAGATCATGAGGTCAGGAGTTTGAGACCAATCTGACTAACATTGTGAAACCCTGTCTCTACTAAAAATACAAAAATTAGCCAGGCATAGTGGTATGAGCCTGTAGTCCCAGCTACTTGGGAGGCTGAGGCAGGAGAATTGCTTGAATCCAGGAGGTGGAGGTTGCAGCGAGCCAAGATCGTGCTGCTGCACTCCAGCCTTGGTGACAGAGCAAGACTCTATCTCAAAAACAACAACAACAACAACAACAAAGAATGGTAAGGAAAGCACTTGTGACAAACAAATATGTCCCCAAACATGGCCAAATGGTACCCTTGGGGGGTGGTGGTGCATAATGGCTCCCCGTTGAAAGCAACTTTCTTAAATGAATGAATTTTTATAACTCTACAAGTTGGGGGTTTCACCTCAGAGAGGTGCAGTGTCTTGCCAGAGACCACCCAGGTACTGAGAGTCAGGGTTCAGGCCCCTTCCATAGCTTTGCAGCTGTGCCATGAATTGTTTCAGAGCATTCCTTGCGGCCTGCAGCAGGGGCGGGCCTTTCTAAGTTCCATCTAGTGGACATAGTACAGTAGGCCTCCTTTCTCAGCATACAGAAGCTTTCTAGATCTGGCTGCGAAATGAACAACACAGTCTCTGTTATAAAGAAAACCACAGCTTGAAAAAATAGTAGGGACACGGCTGATTCATCAGGGTGACTCATACCTGGGATCACGGCGCCTCAACTCGGCTTCCCATGGCCTGCTGTGGCTTGCGAAGGACCATGGCAACTTGAAAAGACAGAACTTTCCCCTTGAATGCTGGGGACGGATCCACCTGGCTGGGTACAGGGTGAGTTCCACGCAGCCAGCCATCAAGATAACTTCATCAGGGACGTGGAATCAGATTTCAGAGAATACAGTGGACAGCCTTGGAAGGCACTTGGAAGTTTCCAGTCCTATCCCGGCCAGTTCAGTGCACCCCTTCGTGAAGAGCTTACGGTCCTTGGGAGCAGTGGCCAGTTACAGTGTGCACAGTAAGGCATTTCAATAATCATTTAGCAAGGTCAGAGCTGGTGAGGGAAGTGGGTCTTCGCATGCAGACAGATATGGGTGATAATTATCCTGGAAAATGTGTCACGTCAAGCTGCGGAGTTCATCTCTACATATAAACCCATAATGCCACTGTGATTACATCAGGCCTCTGGGAGGCCACGTGCATGGTCCTCTGTTATCTGTTGATAGATTACTCTATAATTGCACTCACATCGTTTTCTTGGGGACAAGAGGGTGTAATTGTCTTGTTTCGTGTATCTCACATTTCTTGTTGTGCAGTTAATCCCCCTGATCTGGTTCGCCAAGAGACTGAGTTTACAGAGATGTGGGTGAATTTCCACTACCCCTATTAGGGGTCTTTGTGCCCCTCAAGCCTACGGTTGCCCGAATTCCACCCATTAGAAAAAAGAATGGGCTAATTAAGCCTGGCAGCCTAATTTTGTGCTTTCTAATTTTGCCCTTTAAATGCATCATAATTATCAGATGCAAAATACATTTTCAAATGCAGAGCCACTGACGGGTGTATTTTTAAATGTGCGGGGCTAAGATGGGAGTTAGCAAAGAAGCAGGCAATATTTTTAACTTGTATCATCGGGCAGGAAAAGGCCATTGTTTCTCTGATTCCCAACACTGCATTTGGAATGAAAATAACGTTTATTCCATGTGTTGCTGAAATGCGTGTTATTGTGTTGCTGCCACTGGAAATGCTGCTGGGTGACATGTTCTTTGGGATGTGCTTGGACAAAGGAGGTGAGATCACAGCCTGAGACTCGTGGCTTCACGTTAAGGCACGGGGTACATGCCTCTACAGAGGCTGCAAGAAGTCAGGGTTGGTGTAGATAGGAACTTGGAAGAGCTCTTGGTGACCACGTAACACAAGTCCTTTCTTCTTATTTTTAATAGCTCTTAAAATTATTGACAAAAGCATGTACCCAAAGCCTTTGATTACTGGAGCTTTTGGACATAACTGTTTTGACTTGTCCCCCACCAAGAGGTATTTTAAAATTTTATTCAAAGTGAATGCTGAAAACAAAAAAAGTCATAATGACATATCTTATTACATTTAAAATATGTATGTATCTTGCTTAATGTGTGCAGTCCATATAAACTGTATACCCCATATATCAATGTAGCATAATGCATTTCAGTGGGTCTAGCATCAAAAATAACCATGAAAGAGAGGTTAGCCTAAGACTCGGCTCCGTGGAGTGGTTCCCTCTGCAAGTTTTTAAGGTTCTTCATTTCATGAAGCCCTTTGTTTTATAGACGGAGAATCTTCTCCCACTTCCCCTTCGGGAAAGAACAATGTATTCTCTGCACATGAACCCACTGCTCCTTCTTGGACCCTGGGGTACATTCCAAAGGGGTGTCGACATCTCACCGCAGAGACTTGGACTGTAAGAAGAGCAACTTGCTCACAGGCCTTTATGCCAGCAGAGCTCTCTGGAAGCCACTGGATCCTGTCTGGAATCCCTTCCAATTAGGTACAATAAAACGGATCACATAAATGTTCATAGCAGCATTATTCCCAAAGGGCAAAAGGTGGAAACAATCCAAATGGTGAATGGATAAACACATTCATGTTATAGCCCATGATGGAATATTACTCAGTTTTAAAAAGGAATGATGCCCTGATTAATGCTGCCACATGGAAGAACCTTGAAAACATGATAGGAAGTGAAATCAGCCAGACACAAAAGCCACATTTTGTATGATTCAGTTTCGTTATTGGTTGATTTGAGAATCAATGTTTTTATGTATTCTCGCACTGCCCGATTCCCAAAAGGGTTTGCAGCAGCTTACAAACATGCCCACACAAAGGGAGCCACAAAATAATGGCAAACTGACAATGGAATGGAGGATGAAGGAAGAAATGGTGAATATTAGATTTGTGGTGGACAACCTAACAAGGCAGGCTCACTTGGGACAGTAGAAAAACCTGATGTGGCTGCACCATTCTGTCTGATTCCATTTATATGGAATGCCAGAACAGGCAAATTCATAGAGAAAGTAAATTCATGGTTCGGGGGCTGGGGGAAGGGGATCATGGGGAGTTACTACTTAATGGGGACAGGATATCCTTTTGGAGTGTGATGAAGATTCTCTGAAATTAGATGGTGGTGATGGTGGCACAACCTTGTGAATATACTAAAACCACTGAATTGTACATTTTTAAAGGGTGAATTTAAGGATATGTGAATTGTATCTCTGTAAAAATATTGGGTTACATTATAAAATTGAAAAAAAAAAAAAGAAAGATCAATGACCTCTTTACTTCTGTGTTTTCCCTTAGAAATGGAAACCAGATATTTGTTTCAGTATCGATTTGGTGATGCTTGGTTTCCTTAAAGGAGACAAAATTTCTGTGGATAAGTCACAAGGTGGCTTGAGAGGCTGTCCATGGGCCCAGCAGTATGGGAGAAGGAATCCCCTGTGGAGACAGCACCGGTGATTGTCCAGGCCTGAGAAAGGCAAAGGCTCTTGTTGAGCTCGCAAAGGTCAGTGTAAGAAAATCACTGGGAGCAGGTACACATTACCCTTGGAGCCAGACAAGCTGGGTTTACATCCTGGCCAGACCACTAAGAGCTGTGTGACCTTAGGCAGATTGCCTAAACTCTCTGTGCTTAAATGACCTCATCGACAAGATAGGAAACTAATAGTACCTACCTTGATGCCTGCTTTTGGGGATTCAATGATGAATTGTCATCTGTAAGGAGACCCAGAGTTCTGTAAACTGTTATGTGTATTTTTATCAAACAAAATAATCTGGTAATTGTTTTAATTTCTTTTTGCTACTGTAACAAATTAGCACAAATTAAGCAGCTTAAAATAACTCAAATGTACTATCTTACCTTTCTGGCAATCAGAAGTTGGAAATGGGTCTCTGGGGCTAAGATCAAGGTGTCGACAGGACAGTATTTGTTCTGGAAGCTGCAGGGGAGAATCAGTTCCGTTCTTTTCCCAGTTTCCAGAGGTCACCCGAGTTCCTTGGCTTGTTGCCCTACACCACACTGACCTTTGCTTCCGACGTGACTTCTCCTCCTTGGATTCTGACCCTCCTGCCTCTCTCTTATGTGGACCCTGTGATTATATCCGGCCCACCTAGGTAACTGAGGATGATTGCCCCCATAAAGACCCTTAACTGAATCGTACTTGCAAAGTTCTTTTTACCATGGAATAAAACATATTCACAGGTTCTGGAGTTTAGGATGAGGAGATCTTTGGGGGACCTTTAGTCTGTCTACTACCGAAATATACTAATTTATGGTACAGACAGTTAGACCTACATGCAGTTAGGTAGGGGCTTAGGAAGTAGTTGAGGCAGTCTGAGACTTTTCCTTAATTCAATTACACCAAGGGGCCATGGGTCTGAGGAAAGCCAGGCTGGCATCCTAGACCTTTAGCCCTCATCATTCTAGTCCCTTCTACATCAGCGGAGGAAAGAGGCATCCTGCCTCCTGCGGATCCTTGGACAAAAGGTCATATAGCACTTTGCTCCCCATTACATAGACACGTCGTCCACAGGCTCCCTGGCTTCCCATGTTGGCTCGTGTCATTTTATCAATAAAGACTACCCGGGCCATCCTGTTCAAAATCACAACATGGCCTCTTTCTCAGCTCTTTGCATGCTACTTCTCTGCCGAATTTTTCTCCATCTTACCATCTAATGCTTCATATAATGCATGTATATGTAAATAGGACCTGAAAATTAAGCTCCTGTTAGAGCAAAAACAGTGCCTTGCCTGAGAGAGGCTCTCGGCATATATTTGTTGGCTGACTGAGTGAGCGAATGAGTGAGCTTCTACAGGACATTTGCACGCTGTATTCCATTGTAGATGGAGACTTGTTTGTCTCCCTCACTGAACTGGAAATTCCTGGAAGGCAAGACCAAGTTCAAGTCTTCTCCCAAGGGTTCTTTGCAGAGGGTGTGGCACACCAGGAGCACTGCTAATTGTTTGGTGAATGGCTGAAAGGGTCAGAAAGTGGCCTTTGGAGACAAAGGGCAGAATGCATGGCTGTCTTGAGGGCCAGTCATGTGTCTGGACGGGAACTCTGGGAAGATCGCCTCACAGGCAGGGACCAAGGCCATTCTGTCTTAAGGTACAAAGGCAGCAGAGCCTCCTATTCACATGACTTGTAACTTCCAACATTTCATTTACCTTAATTTGTATTTGCTTTGACTGAAGGAGTTCATTCTCAGACGATTCCTTAGTAGATATGTCACTGCATAGAGTGCCTGTGCCCTGACCGGTGGCTTACAGACCAACGGGATCTGGAATGTGCGGCCTTACACGGCAGGGTGTGGTGCAAGGCAAGTGTGAGGCAGCACATCAACCCCACTGTTTAACAACGGGCTGGACGGATACATTTATGGGGCCAGCACAGCCTTGGGAGGGATTTGCTTTTGTGAAATCTGGTAGAAGCTTAGAACTTCCATCAGCACCTCCCGTAGTAAACCTTACAAGCAGCATCCACAGTAAACAGTAACAAAAAAAATCACAGCAATGACCATACCCTCCTCTATCATCACGACAGATGAACACGCTGAGGCTCAGAAAGGGGGCTGATTAATCCTATACCACAGAAGAGCTAGTGGTAGAAAGGTGACGGGAGCTCCACTCGCTTGGCTTTCAAACCAATGCTCCTACATAATTCCCAGTGAAGAGGCAGGGAATATTCTCATTGACTCATTGATTCATCGAATCATGAATTTAATTAGTCATCCAATTGATCACTCATCCTTTCTTTTCTCTCCAGCCCTATCTTGCCCCCTTGCTCCTCCCTGCCCGACCACACTACTGTGCTCTTTCGTGTTCCAGCAGATACCATGGCTTCTCCTACCGCAGGATCTTCGCACGTGCTATTCCTTTTTCCCTGGAACACATTCCTCCCCACTGCTTGCCCAGCTGTTTCCTACTCACTCTTCTTCTCTCCTCAGGGAAGTCTTCCCTAACCTGCTTGGGTCGTATCTCAATATTCTGTACTCTCAGCACGTCATCTCCCTCCCTCCCTATTATACAGCACATCTTGATTACAGTCTACCTCACCCATTAGATTGTGAGAGAGTTCAATGAGAACAGGGACTGAATATGTGCTCAATATTTTTGAATGAATGAGTAAATGATTGAACAAATGGATTTAAACATTGACAACACACAGGTGCTGGGGACAGAAAGAATTAAAATGAGAATGGAATGAGCAAGTAAGAGAGCTAGAGATAAGACGCATGTGTAAACAGTGATAATTCAACTTAGAAAGTGGTTTCCACTAGAAGAGAAGTCACAATCCATACTGTGGATTTTGGAGCT
Source organism: Chlorocebus sabaeus (assembly GCF_047675955.1). NCBI lineage: Eukaryota > Metazoa > Chordata > Mammalia > Primates > Cercopithecidae > Chlorocebus > Chlorocebus sabaeus. The sequence continues at coordinate 76,323,584 of NC_132908.1, forward strand.
AGAAGCTCACGTCTGGGGTTGTGGGGGAGGGCCTAGTTTTGGAAAGCTTCCCAGAGGAAGTTGGCTTTTAATCTATATTTATCCTAGGGAACCTCACAATCTAGCAGACAGGATACGGCAAACACCAGAGCCAGAGAAGTGCTGTAAGGCCTGGTGGGCTGCCATAGACTGTGCCCAATATGAATGTCTCTACCAGACAACTTTAGGGGCCCATGCCAAAGTCTATTCCTAGGGAGCTATCAAACCTGTGTGGGATGGGACTTTGGGCAGCCGAACTGGCAGGTGGGGCAGCTCCCACTCCCTCGCCACGTAAATCTGGAGGAGCCCAGGTTTTCTCACATGCCAAGGTCCAGCAGCTTTCTAGGGTGGGGTAGGGTAGGTGCCTCCAGGGAATGCTCCATCCCCTGAACATCTGGATGGCAAAGAACTTGGCACAATCCTTGCCTCCCCAGGGAGGCTTGACATCCAGTAAACCAACTGGTTTGACAAGCAATTAAACCTGCCTTAACACAACGAAAGGCGTTAGCAGGACACTGTCTTACTTGGCCATAGCATTAAGGTTCATAGAAAGAATGGAGAATCGTAGCACCCTGGAAGTGCACAGCATCTCTCATATCCAATTTATCTAGGAGTTTCTCCTGTAATATATTTTGTTCAATGTGTTATTTATTTATTTAAGACAAGGTCTCACTCTGTTGCCCAGGCTGGAGTGAAATGGTGTGATCATGGTTCACTGCAGCCTTGACCCTCTGGGCTCGAGTGATCCTCCTGCCTCAGCCTCCCCAGTAGCTAGGACTACAGGCATTTGCCACTATGTCTGGCATTTTTTTTTTTTTCGTAGAAATGTGGTCTCACCCAGACTGATCTTGAGCTCCTGGACTCAAGTGATCCTCCCACCTCAGCCTCCCAAATTGCTGGGATTACAGGTTTGAGCCACCAGGCCTGGCCTTGGTCAACTCAGTTTATGCTTAGAGACCTCTGAGGGTAGGACAGTTAACCTATTGTAGGTAGAAAGGTTCCGATTTTCAGAAATTTATTTCTTTATTTCCTTCTGATTCTGTCCCTATCATGGAATGTACTATTGAGCCAGTTTGGCAATTTCTCTCATACTAGGTCTGACTTTAAGGCTGGGCTGACCATAGAGGAGGAAGACAAGATGATCACCTCTGTTGCACTGGAACATCAACTTCTGTTAATACATTCCAAATCTGTGTTAACATCTTCATCAGCCAGATATCACCTTTGCTTTATATTGACCATTCTTGTTGATTAGGACACTGCTGGCTTTTTTTTTTTTTTTTTTTTTTTAGCTCTTGTATGTTCCTGTTTAGTCTTTTTTTCTCCAACCTATTTTGTGTTTTCAGTTTTTTCTTCTAAATCAAAGTGGGGGTGTTTTGCATCTATTTTTGAATCAGTTTTAAGGAGATGTTGCCATTATTCCAGTCTGCTAAATATGATCAGACCCTGGTCCTTTCATCATTTTGATTGCCTTATGGTCTTCCTGCCATCCACGAATTTGTCTACCCAACACAACGCTGCCACCTTGGGGATCACATTTCAACATGAGTTTGGGTGGGAACCAACCATATTCACACATAGCAATGGGTCACGTTTCAACTCCTTTTGGGGAATTGTGAAATTTGAGGTGGGTTAATGTAGAAACCAGATAAGTAACTAAAGCCCCCATATGGAGAACCCACTCCTTGGGATAACCCAGAGCCTCCTTTCATGAGAAATTCCGCCTGGCTTGGTAATGGACTCATCTAAGTACTAGCCAAGGGTGAGTGGGTTTTCTGTGCATTTGCTCCAGATGCTCACACCAGGTCTTTGGTGTAACTGTGAAGTGCATGGGAGGGGTGTTTCAGACTCCTATCTTCTTTCCTCCAAAGTCAAACAGAGGGTGGGTTCAAAACTTTGCCCTAACCTAGGGGTCTACATGAGAGAAGCTTTTCAAGAGCCTTTGGAAGCAAGCCAAAGAGGAAGAGCACCAAAGGGGCTCTTTCCTGCCTAAATCTATGCAAATTGGTGGTTTGCCCTCCAAACATGAGTGTTTATCTCAGTTTCCTTTTTCAACTGATTGAGAGATTGGAAGAAGCAGAGAAGTGGTGACCCCACCTGCACTCTGCCCCTTCGAACTGCTTTGCTCCTCCAAAACCTGGAATTTTGACTCCATCACCTCTTTTCAAAGGAGGAACTCAAAAGCCCTGGTCTGCTTTGCTCCTTGCCCAATCCTCAGAATGCCCTCCCTGCATGCTGTTCCCAGACCTTTTTTTGCGCTGAAGTTGATTTCTGGTAACCAACTGAAGTTCTCTTGGAAGTAAAAATCAGAGGCCACTCTCCTTAACCCCTCTGGAAATGAAACACAGCTAAATACATTGATGCTCACCTGAATTTCATTTCTATCATCGAAGGTGGGGAGCACAGAGTCAGAATGTTAACGTCTGCAAAGTTTGGGTGAACACCAGGTACAACTGTTTTGTTACAGACAAGCAACTGGGTCCAGAAGAGAACAAGGAATTTGCCTCGAATGATCTAGATGACCACTCAAAGGGCTTATTTTGAAGGTTGCAGAGTCATAAGAGTTGGAATAATCATTCCAAAGCTCAGAAAGCTTGCTGCACAGGCCAGATGATTGTGCAGCAGCTGCAGTGCATTCTAGCTTTCTCAGGCACTTTACATACGTTATCTGCATCTTCACAAAAATATCTAAGGCCACAGTGGTTTCTCATTCTCTCTTTTTTTTTTAAAGAAGTTACTGACCTAGTTAACGAATCTGATGAAATCTAAAACTCTTTCCCTCATAAAAATTCATATATATAGACAATAATATTCAATTTTAAGGGCATCTTAAGGTGCCTTTAAGGATTCATGGACTCCAGGCTACAAGTCCCTACTTTAAGTTCAGTATTATTATTTTTCATGTAGAAAATGAGTAAACTGAGGCTCAGAGAAGTTACATGCTATACCCATGCACAGTATGGCAATGTGTGCCCTGAAACAGATTGACTGGGCTTCAAAGAACTATTGCTTTCTTGCCCAGAATACACTGAGATGAAATGTCACAGATGCCAGAAGGCAAATATTCACTCATTCTTTACTCGACTAATATTTTTTTTAAAAGACATCTACTAAGTGTCTGGCATTGTATAAGAGATGGCCCTTTGAAGCTTACACAATGTCTTGCACAGCTGATAGCCAGGTTACGTATCTTCAAGAGACAGCTTTCAACTGGGAGCATATGGCCTGCTTTCCCACAATTTGTACCTTCAGTAAGAGTGGACATACAGTAGTCCATAGTGAAGGAGATAGGGGTGGTTCCCCTACCAAGGACTTTATTGTCTGAAAAGAAGTAGCCAAGGAACAAAATCAGCCAGTACCCAGAAGCATCCCTTCTAAGCTGACATGCAAGGAATTGAGATCACAGGGGGATGATTAACAACTGATTTTTTAAGAGTAAAAATTTAGGTTTTTGTCTCAGAGTAGTGTCATGGTTAAACAGTATCTCTCTTGTACCTTGGTGAGAGGTGATGGGTCTGGGGACCACATCTTACCTGGTTGATCCTTTCCTGCTACTCTCTGGGGTATCCAAGTGACATGTGGTTGAAGTAAAGAGCAAAGAGCCAGCAATGGGATTGGAGGTCCCCACGAGGAGCCTGAGTCTGGTAAGAGAGATACTGTCTAGAACAGAGCAAGTAACCCAGTCTGGTTTGTACAGGTGATGGGATGGAATGGCCAGATTCCTCTCCTTGCTCCATTTATTGCCCAACTCAGTGACCTCTGGCCAGTCTCTATAGCAGCCTGGGCTTCTGTATCTGATCTTATTATATCTTTCCTGATTTCTGGTAACCAGGCTTTTCTCTACCTTTCTTCTGAGTCACTGAGTTTCTCTTTTGGGTCTCTGCATTGGCCCTAGGATGACCTAAAATCTAGAGCTCTTATAGAGAGAATGCAACTCTAGTTTACTCTAGTTAGTTGAGCTCTGCCCTAGTATTCATGAAGATAAAGCTTAGGAAATCATCCACCTTGGTGAAATACCATAAGGAGTTGTGGAATGGTATGGAGCAGAGTAGGGGGTGGGTATAAGGGCACACTAGGACAATTAACTGATAATGTCTAAGCAAGGAGACTGTAGGGGTGAAGTACTGGATTGTTGCAATAGTGGTTGCGGTTCTGGCCATTACTTTCAATGGCAAAAACTGCAATTACTTTTGTACCAATGTAGTAATTCCAAGTATTTCCATTCTAAGGGATCATTTGATGAGGTTCCAACCTTCTTGCACATTAAGGGCCTTGCATTCTCGTCCTGCCTCAGCCACTACGTCTGTGTGATATTGAACATGTCACTTCTCCATCTGGGGATTCCGTTTCTTCATCTACACCATGAATGGGACCTTAGGATTTACTCAGCCTGCTTTCTGCCCTAAAAATCTAGACTTCTCTTTGAGACTTGAGAGACAAAGCATCCAAAATGACTTTCTTAGTTTGAGGTATAATTTGCATACAATGACATGCTGTTCAGTGTGCTGTTGACTCAAATTTCGACAAACACATATACTTGTGTAACCTCATTTACCAACCAGGACACAGAATGTTTCCCTCACCACAAAAAGTTCCCTTATGCCAATTTCCAGTCAGTTCTCCACCCCAGAAGCAACCACTGAATTGATTTCTACCACTGTAGGCAAGTCTTCTATGAAATTCTAAAATTTTATATAATGACATTGTACACTATGTTCTTCTGTGTTGTCTGATTCTTTCACTCTGTATATCATTTCTGAGATTCACATATGTTGTTTTATGTATATAATTTATTCCTTTTTTGCAGAGTAATATTCCGTTGTATAAATATATCACAGTTTGTCTATTTTTCTGTTGATGAACATTTGGCTTCTTTCCAGTGTTTGCCTGTTATGGGATAAGCTGCTATGAACATTCTTTCATAAGATTTTTTTTTAGACCTACATGTTTTCATTTCTCTTGGATAAATAGAGTAGAGAGTAGAATTGCTGAGAGTAGAATTGCTAGGTCATTAGGTGGATATATGTTTAACTGTTTGAGAAACTACTCAGCAATTTTCCTAGGTGATTTTACCATTTACACTCTCACCAACAATGTATGAGAGTTCTAGTGGCTCCATGTCTTCTCCATCATTTGATGCTGTCATTATTTTTCTTTTTAGCCATTCTAGTGATTTTCTCATGGTTCACAATAATTTCTATGTGCATTTGCATTTCTTCTGCTTCCATTTACTACTGAATCAAAAGCACATTAGTATCGAAATCATCTAAAAGAATCAAAGAGACTATAAATGCTTGTTGAATACTGCATTCTTTTGCCAATGTGTGGTGTGCCAAACCATGCCTCATTTAATGAATCCATTCATTCCAGATAATTCCACTCCATTTCTTTTTGCAAATATGTACTACTTGCCAAATACGTATAAGCCTCTGGTACTAGATTCCTGTCAGTATGATAAGGAAGAGTAAGACTTGTTTTGTGCCTTCAGGAGCCTTAGAGAAGAGGTAAACCCTAATATTAGGTTGGTGCAAAAGTAATTGCAGTTTTTGCCATTAAAAGTAATGGTAAAAAACTGCAATGATTTTTGCACTGACCTTTAATATCAAAGACGTTGTATTGTGACTACAGTGAAACCTGAAGGGTGTTCTCCAATTAAAGAGGCGAGTATTGGGAGAGTTCTGAACGGGGGTAAAGAATTCCTGCCACCACAATCAAGGAAAGAGACAGATGTGATTTTGAAAACTTGCATGTAAAGCAGTATTAGTGAATCCTGGTTTAGAGGCACCAGAAAAAGGTAAAACAGGGAGGTTAAAATCTGAATGCATCTCCCCATTTTCTCAACTTGGCAGGCAGTGGGCATCCTTAAGACATGGCATACTTCGTTTCACTAGTGGAGATTGGGGCAGCCAGTCCAGTGAGTTTCAGGATTGCACCAACAGGCTGGTGCCTGGGAGATGTGCAGGAGCTGGCTTGTAAAATGGGCAATGGTGTCCCAGGGGTTGAGTGTAGAACATGAAGAGACAGGAAGTGGTGGTGAGGCTTTCTCTCCAAAGCCTTGGCCTGAAAAGCACATTCACTATCTGCGGGAGGAATGCCTGGGTTGTCTTTGAGGCATACCTCACAATACCCAATTGGAGGTTTCTGTTCTAGGTGAGGTCAAGTGTTTTCTTAGGCCCCGGAAGAGTCATAGTTTTTGGAGCACAGTGAAGAGCCCATTACGACTGGGGAAGTGCTAGATAAGGTTTCTTTCTCTGTCCTGGCTGGAGTCACCCTAGTAGAAAAACCTAACAGAGTGGGCCTTTCGGAAAGAACATTACATTCTCTTCCTGTTTTCATGATAACTGAGAATGGTGAGCAGAGGCAACCGCCTATTCCTTCATTACCATCTTCACCTCTATTAAGTACTGTATGCAGTACATGTACAAACTGCTGGGGATATGGAGATGAAAGTTGTGGCCCTTAAGTTTAAAGTTTAGTCATACAGAAAGATAAAATGATTATTGGAATACAGGGAAAGAAAGCACTACAACATTGTATTAGGTCATTTTTGCATTGCTATGAGGAAATACCAAAGGAATTTGAGGAATACTTGGCAATTTATAAAGGAAAGATTTAATTGACTTACAGTTCTGCGTGGCTAGGGAGACCTCAGGAAACTTACTATCATGGTGGAAGGGGAAGCAAACACATCCTTCTTCACATGGCGGCAGGAGAGAAACAGCATGGGGGGACCACCCCCATGATCTAATCACCTCCCATGAGGTCCCTCCCCTAATACGTGGGAATTACAATTTGGATTACAATTCAAGATGAGATTTGGGTGGAGACACAGAGCCAGACCATATCACATATACTTGGAACTTGGGCAGGGACACCTAATCTAACTTGTAGGTATCAGGGAATATCTCTCCCAATAAATTCTTCTTAAACTTAGATGAGAAGATGGGAAAGGTTAGCTAGTAAAGGGAGAAGTGCATGCCTATACTTGGAAGAAAAAGAAATCCTTGCATTATCAGGGTATGAGCTAGAGTGGTTCACTGGGGCTAGAACATAGACTGTGAGGGGGATGCAGAAGTTTGAAAATCCTGATCCTTTGGAGCCACTGAGCTGGGTAGTCACACTTGTCAGTTTCTCTGAGTTTCTTTTGGGATAGCTGTGTATGTGTTACAATGCAGCTCAGTGTGTGTGTGTTGATTCTATAAATTCTGCAGCTGCAGGCTCTAGCAATTCTGAGTGAATGCAGTCCATTAAGTTCTGTTCCCCACAGCTAATGTTAAAGGTCTATTTTCTGCTGCTGGGCAACACCTAGTAGCTTTTTCTTTTGTGCAAAGTGTGGACTAACCTCTGAGGACGAGGAGGAAAGCAAAAGACAAGGGGTCACACAGAAAGTCTAACACAATTATCTGGGTTGCTACAGGGTTAGGGAATTGGGGCAAGGATATTCTATTAGAAGTTTTGGTCTTCATTTTGGAGGTGTCCACCAAGCCAGCTCTCATTCATGCCAGTAAGTAGAAAAGACTCCATGGGCTGAAATGTTGAGGGTCTTAAGAGCCTACAGAGAGCAAGGATTTAAACTCCCATGATAATACCATGCCAAAATGACTTGTATCCAGGCTAATCAGAAGTTAGCCCAAAAAGCTAGTCTGTCATAGGTAGTCCAGTGGTAAAGCAAACTTCAAATGACACCTTCATACATTATTATGAATAACAAGGCAGAATGTCAACACATCCAGGTTAAAGGTAGCTTATTAAAAAGGAGGTGTTTGGTGCAACCTGCCATACTGGGAAATTATGACTCAACTGTCTAGAGACCATAGCACCTGGAAGCTAGAAGAAAACAGGTAGCACTGTAGGAGACAAAGTCTGGCTGTACAACCCTAGTTCCTCTGAGGATGAGGGTCATGTTTGGATCTAGAGCTGGATTATGACCAACCACAAGAGTTGAGAGAAAAGCCTCTGTTTTAGTTCATGAAGTTCTGGACTTCTGAGGGAACAGTGATGAAGTGGGACTCCAGGAGTGGACAGGAAATCAAGGTGTTAGCAGAGAGGAACAGTATACTCCCTTTCAACTGTTCTACTTCTCCACACTTCAAAAACTCTACTCTTCGATGGAATGGTCTCAGGACCATCTTATGTCCCTACAGCCATATTATAAGAGTTACTGCAGCCCTCTCTCTCCTTCCCTCTTCACATCTAACCAATCCCCAATATTCCAAAGTCTTGCTGATTCAACCTCATAAGTAGTTTATGAATTCACTATCTCAGTTATAGTGGCCACAACTCAAGCCCTCTGTTGCCTGGACCATTCCAGTGCTTCTCTAAATAGACTTCCTGTCTCCAATTTTGGACTCTTCCAGACTAACTCATGATCTAGAGTCAGATACTGTTCTAGAATTTGAATCCAGTTCTGCCTCAACATGACTTAAACCCCTGACATGTGTAGAGGATATAGGTGAACTTCCATAGCTGCAGTCACAAGGTCCTCTCTGATGAAACCTGGCCCACTGCTTCAGTCACCTCAGTCACAGCTCCCAACCTCTCACAGCTTCTTCACCACACCAACTGTCAGCTGTTCCTCACAAGCTGTTCCTCATTTGCAACACTGGGGAAACCACTGAGTCTAATTCATCTTTGTGTTCTTATCATCTATCCTAGTCCCAGCAATGGGGTCAACATGTAATAAATAACTTTTGAATGAGGGAGTGACTATGTGTGGAACTCATCCTTAACCTAAACTCATGTGGTTGTTAAAAGACTTTACAGACAGGAGTTCCAACTCCCTCCCTGTTACTTTACAGTGATGTGACCACCTTCTCAGCCTCAGTACCCTTATCCGTAAAATGGTGACAATAAATGGATTATTATGAGAATTACACAATAAAATGTCTGCAAGCTGTCACCATGGTGCTTCAAATGTGCTCAGTAAGCAGTCCCACTACTGTCATTGTTATGATCATTATCATTATTATTAATAATGATTAACTATTATTAATAGCAGTACTCCCTCTTCAGTTTTATTATGGGAGCTGTTCACTCCTGTTTTGGGCATTGATTTCCTCATCTTGATATCATGGAGTTGAGTGGGGACAGCCCAGTTCCTCATCATCAAACAATAGAAATGCACTACTCCCTGAGATCACATGTATGTCTGTCACTATTAAGGGGTGTGAGTGATAGCAGGCATTTTGAGGGTGTGTGTGGAAACCAAAGGAAGAAAATAGAGCAAAATACTGACTCTAAGAAATACATAATATATATTGTCTGCTCTGTGTGTGTGTGTGTTTTCTGAATGTGTTACATCTAAGCTATAAAAGTCTGGCTTTGGTCTCTGGTTTAAATTGGGGCTATGACCTCATTATCTGGGGTTGCAGGCTCCAAAATAAACCTTACTCCATAATTTAGTGAAATTCAAGAAACGATTATGTGTAAGAATCTCAGGAAGATCTCATTCTATTTCCATGTATTTCCATATCCAAAACAAACACAGTAATGCCTCTGAACATCCCAGGTGTCCACCGGTGTGGGGGGACATTGGAAACTCAGAAGTTACTGTTGGCAGTTTCTATCAAGGCCAACTATACTTAACTTGTCAGGAGAGGTTGAAAGATTTACCCAATTTAAATCCCCTTCATGGCCTTCTGGTCTACTGTTGTTTTCTGACCTACCGCAGACCAAAACAGTCATTTCATTTGTCAAATTCATGTTTGGCTGTTGTGCAAGAAGAACCCGCATTATGCAGCAAAGATCTCCAGAAATGATTATAGCAAATCCCCTGTTATTGTTGGTTGTCTCTTGTTTTTGCTCAAAGCCTATCTCAAACTTCTTCTCTATCTTTCCTTTTAAGTTCTCACAGTGTCTGATCTAAAATAAGTGGACTCTTCTAGGTTTGTGAAATGATAAATGGGGGTTGGTTTATTTTATTTTTTTAAATGGAAGGAATAATCGTGGGATTCAACTTGTTGCCAGGGATTATGCTAGATACCTATTACGTTGTAGGAGTCTCACTTTATCATCATGATAACCCTGAAAGAATTTTACCTCAATGGAGAAACTGAGGTTCAGAGAAGTTATTTAACTTCATTAATATCACACAAATAGTGAGCAGTGGAGATGAAATTAAAAACATTTCAGAGCTTAATCCAAATTCCACACATTGCATTACCCTGACTTTTTTTTTTTTTAAATACCTCCGGGAATTTTGTTTCCCAGTCACAACTCTGAATTTGTCCACAGTGGAGAATATAGTCAGGGAAGAAGTTACGGTGGTAAACGGGAAGGAGATAGAAAGCACCCCCGTCTCTCTATAGGCTGGGAAGACATATTGGTGGGTCAGAAATTAAACAGTATCTGCTCCTCATCAAAGAGAAGAGCTTTAAGATTGAATTAGAGCAAGCAGCCTGTAGACTTTCCTTTTAGGGTTGTAAAATTGAATGTTCTTTATCTTAAAAATATAAAATCTATTCAATTACAACACAGAAGGTAAAATTTCTTTCCAAGTGTACCCAGAGATTATTGAAAGAGGAGAATCCTCTTAAAATCATCACGCTCTGGCATTTTGAATAAGCACCCTTGTTCACCATAGGCGTGGTGGTACCCCAAGACTTCTTTTGGGAACATGAAGAGTCTCCCTTGAGTTTCAAGTTTGCTGCTGCCAAATCCGGGTCCCTCCTACCCAGAAAAGACCTCTCCCAGTTGGGATCAGTGTGGATGCTTCTGCGCCAAGAATTGCCGAGAAATTCAAACAGTTCCAGAATCTGGAATAGCTACAAATTAATTGCATTTAATTACACAAGGCTAGATCATCCAATATCTTCTAGGTAGTTTATGCTTTCTTTTGGGTACTGATGTATAATTTAAAGCATAAATAATGTGAATTTCCCTTTTGGAAATATTAACTAGTGCAGTGTTCTACCTAATGGAGGTTGTTATTTTACTGTTTGTGAAATTAAATTTTCCTATCTGCATTGAAGTTGTAGGTATCCAAAGAATCACTCTTGCATTAGTAGAAGGTATTTTGCCCCTAGGAATCTGAATACTCAAACTATGAGTACAGCTACAAGTTCTAAAATATTCAAATACATATATAGCAATAATTCTTCCTCCCATTAAAGAAGAGAACTAGACCAAATAATTGTCTAGACTTAAACCTCCTTTTCTCCAAGTCATTTTGATGTTTACTCTGTTTACAGACCAGTGCTTAAGAACTGCCCTTCTCTATCAAGCTAGCCCAGGCTCAGTATAACTTACAAACAGTATAATTTGGGGTTTGCAAAATCCCCAAATCTATAAAGAGGATGGATCAGCTGAACAAAAGGTATAGTTTAATGGAAGACTACGGGTTCTGTAGCTCACTTGCCAATATTTGTTGAGGGGCCCTGGGTGGAACCCAGCATATCCCTAAATCTCACATTATCCTTTTATAAAAGTAGAGGATTGACCTACTTAATTTCTAAGGCTCCATTAGGGCTAAGGTTCATGTATCCATGGCAAAGTATAGAAGAACTCTGAACTGTTCCAAATATAATAGGCTTGGAGTAATGGAGAACTCCAAGGGCAGGAGGTAACCATTAAAGAGGAACATCATGTAGTGTGAGGAGGCATCATTTCACACTAGAGAGCCCTTGGTTCAAGCTTTGTCTCTGCCACCTACCGATTTTGTAACCCTGAGTAAGTTACTCAACCTCTCTAAACCTCCAGTTCTGTGATAAATATAAAGCCCTTGGTGCACTTTTGAGGCAGAATGAGCTCTTATTAATTGCTAAATCTAAATAAAAATTTAAAAGAAAAACTGGCGCATAGCTTATCCTAGATGTTTGTCTTCTGGGGTCTGTTTATTCTTATGTCCTCTCTTCTCACTCTTCTTTCACTTTTTCTGCTAAAAAGGTGACATCTGCTTAGATTTCTGTTTTTTTGTCCACAAAGCAGTGCCATGTATTTGCTAATTCTTCCAAGTAGGGCTATCTAAGTTCAGAGCACATCTCTCCTTGGAAATTAATAGGGACACTTGTTTATTATTATTGTCTTCAAACTGGTCTCCCCACTGCTTGTAGCCATACTTTCCAGTCTATTCTACACACCGTAACCAGATGGTCATATCCCTTCATAGTGCAAATTCTTTAATAGCTTCCCCACTGATTTTATTTATTGATCAAGCCAAAATTCCTAACAGAGCCCTGCTTATTACAGACCTTGCTAGTTTCATAAGACTCACTCTGTATCTTTGCTTTCCTCAATGAGGAGTTTTATCATGGCATCTTAAATATTGGCACCCTCCAGATATATCTTTGTTCACCATTCAAAGCCCACCTCAAAATCTTCTTCGTCCTGGAAGCCCTCCTTGATCTCTATTCTGACTCCATTCATCCAATACAAGATCACGTCTTCTTGGTAAATGTTCACATAAGAAGCCTATGCTGTCCAATTATTTTCATTTTTATTTTTTTAACAATCATTACAATTAAAATGTAAAAATTAGGCTCGACACAGGCTCACATCTGTAATCCCAGCACTTTGCAAGGCTGAGGTGTTCCAATGGCTTTGGGCTCAGGAGTTCGAGACCAGCCTGGGCAACATGGTAAAACCCTGTCTCTACAAAACTTAGCTGGGTGTTGGTGGCATGCACCTGTAGTCTCAGCTACTTGGGAGGCTGAGGCTGGAGAATCACTTGAGCCCAGGAAGCAGAGGTTGCGGTGAGCAGAGATCACGCCACTGTACTCCAACCTGGGTGACAAAGTGAGACCCTGTCTCAGAAAAAAAAAAAAAAAAAAAAAAAAAAAGAACAACTATTGGTACAACCCGTAAGTTGATGTTTATTCTCTCTTCCTCCCCATATAAGCTTCAGGTCTAGGTTGTGACTACCTTTTCCACTATTATATCCACACTGCTCAATATAGTTAGTGCCTGGCACATAGTGCATGTCCAGTAATATTTAATGAATAAATAACTGGCTCTTTGAATGACAACATACACATCTAAAATGAAGACAGTTCATCCTGGAATTGTAAGATGTGGAGTTCAATGCTCATAAATTATTTAAAAAGTTAGATATTTGACAGGAACAAAATGATCCTGAGATCCTGAGAGGCTCCAGGATGTACAGTTGTTGAAATGTCACCTTTAACTCGTGAGTATTGATTTACAGTTTGCTTTCTTGGGTACATAGGATTCTGTACTAGCAGGGGAAAAATCAAATTTCTGCATCTCAGTGAAGGAGAAGTCTAAGTCACATTTGGTATCATCTATCGGAAGGTTGTGGCGTGTGTGTGTGTGTGCGTATGCATATTTAAGGGTTTTACATTGGCATTCTTGGTGGTAAGAAGAAAAAATACTTAAGTTGTATATTTTTTTCGTCAGAGATTAGTTTTGCCTATTTCAAAACTTCAGTTGAATGGGATTGTACAGAGTACTGCTTCATATCTGGCTTCTTCTATTCAGTATTATGTTTTTGAGGTGGATTCATGTTGTGGCACGTTTCATAGTTTGTTACATGTTATTGTTATATGGTATTCCATTGTATGTATATGTCACTAATTGTTTATTCATTTCTTTTTGATGGACATCTGAACTCTGTATAGTTATTTATTATTGTTGGTGAAGCTTCCATAAATATTCTTGTACAAGCCTTTTAATGTACATATGCTTTCATCTCTTTTGGGTGCACATTAAAAGTGGTATTGCTGGGTCCTGGTGTAGGCGTATGTTTACTTTTATGATATTGCTGGACTGGTTTCCCACTGATCCTACCATTTTGCACTCCTTTCAGGTCCACAGCAACATCTGGTGCTGTCAGTCTCTTTTGTTTTAGCCATTCTAGTCAGTGCATGATATTATCTCATGGTTTTATTTATATTTTCCTGATGACTAATGTTGAACACTTTTTCGTGTGCTTTTGACCATTTGAGTATTTTTAAAATTAAGTTCTGGTTTGAGTTTCCTGTTCATTAAAATAACTGAGTCATTTATCTTTCAAATATTGAGGTTTAAGGGTTGTTTATACATTTATATATTTTGAGTATCAGTCTTTTTTTTTTTTTTTTTTTTTTTTTGAGGCAGTGTCTCATTCTGTTGCCCAGGCTGGAGTGCAGTGGCATGATCTCAGCTCACTGCAACCTCTGCTTCCTGGGGTTAAGCAATTCTCCTACCTCAGCCTCCCGAGTAGCTGGGATTACAGGTACCTGCCATCACGCCCAGCTAATTTTCATAGTTTTAGTAGAGATGGAGTTTCATCATGTTGGCCAGGCTGGCCTCGAACTCCTGACCTCAAGTGATCCACCTGCGTAGGCCTCCCAAAGTGCTGGGATTACAGGCATGAGTCACTACGCCTTGCCTCAGTCTTTTGACTATTTTCTCAACGTTTATGTCTTAATATGCACTTTATAATGTATTTTGAAAGGCAGGTATGCTTAATTTTAATAAAGTCCATTTTGCTATGTTATTTTTCCTTTACGGTTGGTACTTTTTGTGTCCTAAGAAACTTTTGATCACTTTAGTGTTGTGAAAAAATTCTCTGGGATTCAGTATAGAAGATTTTTAGTTTTATATTTTACATTGAGGTCCATGGACCGTCTGAAATTAATTTTTTATATGGTGTGAGATGTAAGTCAAGTTTCATCTATTTTATATATAGACAAATTCCTTCCCCAATAAATTGCGTTGGTCCATTGTTGAAAAATCAACTAACCATTTAAGTGTGGGTCTATTTCTGAATATTCTTTTTTGTTATATTGATATATTTTTCCAATGTTACACTACCATGACACACTACTGTGATTATGTTCAGCTTTCTACTGTCATAAAATCGAGTAATAGAATTTCTTCAACTTTGAATCTCTTCCTTTTCAAAATTGTTCTGGCTGTTTAAATTCTTTTGCCGCTGGATGCGGTGGCTTATGCCTGTAATCCCAGGATTTTGGGAGGAGGGGTGGGTGGATTATTTGAGGTCAGGAGTTTGAGACCAACCTGGCTAACATGGTAAAACCCCATCTCTACTAAAAACAGAAAAATTAGCTAGGCGTGTTGGTATGCGCCTGTAATCCCAGCTATTTGAGAGGCTGAGGCAGGAGCATTGCTTGAACCTGGAAGGCGGAGGTTGCAGTGAGCCAAGATGGCACCACTGCACTCCAGCCAGTCTGGGCGATGGAGTAAGACTCCATCTCAAAAAAATAAAAATAAATAATAATAAAGTCTTTTGTATTTTCACATAAATTTTAAAATCTAATTGTCAATTTCTACAAAAGTGGCAGCTAGAATTTTGATTGAAGTTGAACTGCATTTAGAAAACAATTTTCAAAGTATTAGCATCCTAACTGTATTTTTACAATCCAAAAATGATTTACTCTTCATTTATTTAAATTTTTACTTCTCTCCAAAAAGTTTTGTAGTTTTTTAGCATAGAAGCCTAGTACATACTTAAATAAATGTATATCTAAGTATTTTATATTTTGTGCTATTATTTATATTTTTGTGTGTTATTGAAAAAATTTTAAAAATGTTATTTTAAGATCGATTTCTGTAAACATATGGAAACACAATTTATTTTTATATGTTGACTGTATCCTGTGACCTCAATAAATTTATTTATGCACACTGGTAGCACTTTGTTACATTCTTTACAATTTTCTACATACATGATGATGTCATCAGCTAATAAAGGTGGTTCTACTTCTTCCTTCCTAATACATTTGGCTTTTATTTTTCTTGTCTTATTGCACTGTCTAGGACCTGCAGTAAAATGTTGAATAAAATTTATGAGGAAAGGCATCTTTACCTTATTCCTGATCTTGGGGAAAAAGTGCTTAGTCTTTTATCTTAAGTGCAATGTTAACTGTAGTGTTTTCCATAGATTCCTTTTATTAGATCGAGAACATTTCCTTCAACTCCTACTATGCTAAGAATTTCTATCATGAACAGGTTTTACACATTGTCAAAGTGTTCATTCACTGAGTGAGATTACTATATACTTTTTCTCTTATATTCTGTTAGTATGGTGTATTGTATTTTCAAGTATTAAACCTACCTTACATTCTTATAACAAATCGAACTTGATCATAATATATTATCCTCTTTGTTGCCAAAATATCATCAAGTTCTATTTCCTGGTATGCTGTTAAAGGTTTTTCGACCTGTGTTAATGAGGATTATTTTTTCTTGTAATGTCTTGGTCTGGTTTTGCTATCAGGGTTATGTTGTCTTCATAAAATGACGTAAAAATAGTTCCTTCTTCCTGTTTTCTGAAAGCTTTTATGTAGGAGTAGCATTATTTCTTCCTTGCAAGCCTAATAAAATTTAACAGGGAAGTTTTGAAACTGAATTTTCTTTTGTGATAGGTGTTTATGAATTAAAATTCTTTAATAGATATGGAATATTTGAAACTTCTGTTTCTTCTTCTATCAGTTTTAATAATTTGTATATTTTAAGAAATAGGTCTTGGTATTGGTAAAAAACTCTTTACAATATTCCTTTGTTATCTTTTTAATGTTGGTAGTGTTTATAGTGTTTTCATTCCTTATATTCCTAGTAAATGATTCCCCTTTCTTTCTTGACTAGTGTAATTAGGGGTTTATGAATTATATTAATATTTTCAAGGAATCAATCTTTTGTTTCCTTGATTTTTCTCTGTTGTTTATACATTTTCTTTTTCATTTATTTCCACTCTTTCTATTGTTGCCTTTTTCCTGAACACTTTAGATATAATTTGCTATTATTTTTCTAGTTTCTTATGGCAGAAATTTAGGTCCACACTTTTAAATCTTTCTTTTATGTTAATATAAATACTTAAAGCTATAAATTTCCTCCTATACTATGCTGCCATAAAAACAAATGAGACAATATTTTTCACAGCACCGTAGATGGAGCTGGAGGCCATTCTGCTACGTGAACCAAAGCAGGAACAGAAACTAAACACGTTATGTTCTCACTTATAAGCGGGAGTTAAACATTGGGTACATATGGACGTAAAGTTGGGAATAATAGCCACCAGCCCTACTTGAGGTTGGAAAATGGAAGGTGGGTGAGGATCAAACAACTACGCTTGTTTGGGTCCTACGTTTATTACCTGGGTGACAAATAATGTGTACACAAAACCCCCACGACAGGCAGTTTATCTGTAGAACAAACCTGCACATGTATACATGAAACTAAAATAAAAGTTAAAAAAAATTCTTCTCGCGTCTATAATCCCAGCACTTTGGAGGGGCGAGGCAGGCAGATCACGAGGTCAGGAGATTGAGACCATCCCGGCTGACATGGTGAAATCCCCTTTCTACTAAAAAGACAAAAAATTAGCCAGTTGCGGTGGCGGGCGCCTGTAGTCCCAGCTACTCGGGAGGCTGAGGCAGGAGAATGGCGTGGTCCCGGGAGGCGGAGCTTGCAGTGAGCTGAGATCTCACCACTGCACTCCAGCCTGGGCGACAGAAGGAGACTCTATCTCAAAAACAAACAAACAAACAAACAAACAAACAAACAAACAAAGACCGCTTTAGCTGCATCCCACAAATTTTGATGGGTTGTGATCTCTTTTTGTTCAGTTCCAATTATTTTTCGATGTCCCTTATGTTTCCTTTTTGACCTATGCATTATTTTGAAGAGTGTTGTTTGATTTCAAAATATTTGTGGATTTTCCAGAGTTTTTGGTAATTGACTTCTAGTTTAATTCTTTGTGGCCAGAGAAATACCCTGTAAGATTTTAGTTTAAAAAAATTCATTGAGACTTTTTTCTTGCCCCAACACACATACCTACTGTTAGAACTATTTCATGCCTACTTGAATATAATGCATATTTTGAAGTTGTTGGATACTGTGTTCTATAAACATGAAGTCGATTTCACTGATAGGCTAGACTGATTTTTCTGCCTACGTGCCTTTATTAGTCTTCATCTCTAATCGTGAATTTATCCATTTCATAATGAGTGCTGTCATTTTTGCTTCAAGTATTTTGAAACTCTGTCATTAGAAGCACACAGATTTAGGATTGTTATGTCTTCTTAGTAAACTGACCTATTGATTAACATAAAATATCTTTCTTCACGTTTAGAAAAACTTCTTGTCCTAACATCTACTTAGTCTCACATCAATATAGGCACTCCAGCTTTCTTACGATTTGTAGCTGTATTATTTTTATTATTTTATATTTAACTTGTTTATGTCATTATATATAAAATGTATCTTTAGTGAAAAAACATATAATTGTGTCCTTCTTTTCCATCTAGTCTGTTAAATTCTGTTTTTCATTTGGAGTGCTGAACCCATTTACATTCTATGTAAAATTGGCATGCTTCGGTTTAAGCCTACCACCTTGATATTTGTTTCTATTTGTTTCTTTCTTTCTCTTTTTGTCCTTCTTTGGATAAAATGAGTAATTTTTTCAGATTTTTTTTTTTTTTTAGTATTCTACCTTTTATTCTGTATTGGTTTATTACCTACATCTCAGTGTTTTATTTATTAATTTCCATGTGTATGTATGTAGACATATATATATGTGTGTGTGTGTACATATATATATTTATTTATTGAGGTTCCTGTTCTTATATTTACAGTACACATGTCTAATTTATCATTGTATACCTTCAAATACTATTTAAAAACTTGATGTAAATATAAGAACTTTAGCATGGTTTATTTCCGTTATCCCCTTTGGCTATTTGTTATTATTGCCATATGTTTCACTTCTAAACCTATGATAATACTGAAATATACTGTAATGAATTTTAAGCCTTAAATTACATTAAAAACAATAAAAGTATTTTATTTATATCTACCTATAGAATCACACTCTTCATTCCTTTATGCATAACTGAGTTCATATCTAATGTCACTTTCCCTCAGCCTGAAACATTTTCATCAATATTCTCAGAGTGCAGGCCTGATGAAAAATTACCTGAGTTTGCATTTGTCTGAAATTTGTGTTGTTGTCATTTTCTTAATTGTTAATGAGTATTTTAACTGAATATGGAAATCTAAGTTGAAATTTTTTTTCTTTCAGCCTTTTAATGACATCATTATTTTACCTTTTAGTTTGCATTTCTTTACAAAGACTTTGGATATTCTTATTGTTTTTCTTATATAATGTGTATTTTCATTGTTTAACGCTTCCTCTTCTGGTGTTTTAAAATTTTCTTTGTATCATGGGTTTCAGCAATTTGATTATGATGTGTCTTGGTTACAGTGTGTGTGTCTTTGGCTATCCTGCTTACGGTTTAGTGAACTTCAAAAAATATGAAAAACTTCCATCATTATTTCTCCATGTATTTTCTGTTCCCGTCTCTTCTCTCCTGCTACTGCTTTAGTCACATGTATATTAGACTGCATGATACCCCACCACAAGTCACTGAAAATTTGTTCCATTTTGTTTTCAGCTTTGTTTCCTATTGTCCTTGTGTTGGATAATTTATATTGTTCTGTGTTAAAGTTTCTCATCATTTTTTCTGCAGTGTTATTAAGCCATCTGCTATTAAGTAGTCTGTTATTAAGCCATCTAGCAATTTATCTAGTGAAATTTAGATACTGTATTTTCACATTCTAGATTTTTAGATACTGTACATTCAAATTCTAGGTACTGTATTTTCAAATTCTATAATTTCTATTTGTTTCTTTTCTTATAGCCTCTATTTCTTATAGCCTCTATTTCTTATAGCCTCTATTTCCACTCTTTCTCCTTCTCCTTCTTCTTTTTGACAAGATCTCACTCTATCGCCCAGGCTGGAGTGCAATGTCATGATCTTGGCTCACAACAGACTCAACCTCCTGGTTCAGATGATCCTGGTTCAGTCTCCCAAGCAGCTGGGACTACAGGTCACAGGTGCACACCGCTATGCCTGGCTAATTTATTTTTTTGTAGAGATGAGGTTTCACCTGTTGCCCAGGTTGGTGTTGAACTCCTGGGCTCAAGCAACTCACCCATCTCAGTCTCCCAAAGTGCTAGGATTACAGATGTGAGTCATGGCGCCCGGCCTACTTCTTTCTTGAGATTCCTTATGTTTCCTCTACATTATTCTTTCCCTTTATACTCGTGAACATTGTGATCGCTAATGTTATGTGTCAAAATTTTTTTTTTTTTTTTTTTTTTTTTTTTTTTTTTTTTTTGAGATGGAGTCTCACTCTGTTGCACAGGCTGGAGTGCAGAGGTATGATCTCAGCTCACTGCATCCTCCTTCTCCCAGGTTCAAGCGATTCTCCTGCCTCAGTCTCCTGAGTAGCTGGGATGACAGGTGCATGCCACCACACCTGGCTAATTTTTTCATATTTTCATTAGAGACAGGGTTTCACCATGTTGGCCAGGCTGGTCTTGAACTCCTGGCCTCAAGTGATCTGCCTGCCTCAGTCTCCCAAAGTGCTGGGATTACAGGCATGAGCCACCACGCATGGCCATGTCAATTTGACTCAGCCAAAGAATGCCCAGCTGACTGGTAAAACATTTTTGTACGTGTCTGTCAGTGTATTTCTGAAAGATACTAGCATTTGAATCAGTAACTGAATAAAGAAGATTGACATCATAATACAGTTGGGCATCACTCAGTCTGTTGAGAGCCTGAATAGAAAGTCAGAGGAAGGGTGAATTTGCTCTTTATTTCTGAGCTGGGACATCCATCTTCTCCTGCCCTTAGACACTGAAGCGCCTGATTCTTCAGCCTTTGGACTCTGGCTGGGACTTACTGTTGGTTCCCCTGGTTCTTGGGCCTTCAAGTTTGGACTGAAACTAGACCATCAGGCTTTCATGGGGCTCCAGCTTGCAGATGGCAGATTGTGGGGGTTCTCAACCTTCCTAATCATGTGAGCCAATCCATCCTGATAAATCTCTAGGCTGTTGGTTCTGTTTCTCTGGGGAATCCTGAATACAAACATATTTATAGTGACTCTTTTAAATTCTTCTTTTGCTAATTTTATTATCTCTGTCATTTTGTTGGAGTCTGTTTCCATGGACTGAATATTCTCCTAGATATGAACCACATATTTCTGGTTCTTCAAATGTCTAGTAATTTTTGGTTGGATACTGGATTGTATGGATACTAAATTTTGAGTGTCTGAATTTCCTAGTCATTCTTAATAAAATCTTAATACAGTGTTGAATTTTGTCTTATTGGGCAGTTAACTTACTTTCAGATCAGCACAATACTTTCAACCCTTCTTTTAAACTCCATTAGGGATCTGGAATAACCTTGACTCTAGGGAAGCCTTTATCAGATACTTTTGTCTTGTGGCCCTTCAAGTACATAATATTTATCTATATTTAAAATATTATAAATTAAAAGTAAAAATTGTAAATGTTTATTAGGTGATTTAAAATGGCAATGATAAACCCCATTTCACAAAAAAATACAGTTTTATGAAAAGCAACTATATCAAAAAATTTGTGAGATTAGTTGTAATGCAGAATGTGAAACCATATCAATAAACTTTTCATACTATGTCATGTTAAAATACATTGGTCTATCTTGAATCCACAATAAATATCTAATTTATACATAATTTTGTAACATCATGTTACAAAAACAACATCATGACCCCAAACTCTCATCTCAGTCTCCCCAACTGAGCTGGATTGTGCTGTTCTAGATCCTTCTCCCTAGTTTACATTACAAAAAAATGTGTCCAGGTGGAAAGCCAATGGAATCCTGCACTGCTTCTTGTAACAGTGCTTGGGGATAATGATTTCCTATATTTTTTGTCTACTGTTACAGTTGCTTCTAGTGGGAGGGCTTCTCCCATCTTCTCCAGAGTCAATATATTTTCTAGGAAGAGATATGGATACCTACAGAGAAGTGAGAAAGTATTTCTTCCCACCTCTACCATGGGTTCTCTTCTTCTAAAAGAATAAATCCCTAGAATGCAGCGCTCTACAGTTTACAAAAGGCCTTTTGTAATTATTCTCTTATTCCGTTTGTATCACGTGGTTTCCATTTTGAGCCTTAGAGTGCAGCGGCAGGCTGAGGTCACAGAGCTAGGTCAAACCTGCGGTATGGAGTGGAGGAAGCTAGTTGTGTCTCACTGCTCAAGAATAGATCTTTCCTATGCTCTCACCAAAATAAGTTTGTAGGTCAGCCTTCTTTATAAACAGCTGAATAGGGAGGGAAGGCCAAGGTTGACAAGAATCAATTGAGCTCTGCCCCAAGCCAGTTGCAGTGCTGGGCCCAATGATACAGAGACGAAGAAGATAAATATGACCAGGATCTCAGGTTGGTGGAGCACTGGTGAAATCATTTTGATTTATATAGATTTATTTACTCAATCGACACATTTACATTTGGACTAGAGAACTGTTTCCTCATCAGTAAAAAGGGCATTAATAGTCTCTTATTCCAGCGAGATGCTGAGGTTGGCTTGTACTGGAATGTCAGAGCTGATTATTAAATTTTCAGAAAATGTTCGGGTCAATTATTAAGCACAGTCATAATTAAGGACTAAATTATACAAATTTATCATCAAATCAATCACATTAAAACAAAGGTAATAAATCCTGAAGACTCAAAACTTTCTAATTATTTTACATGTACCTATATTATTTGGTTTATTTACATCTATTATATCTGTATAGTAGAAATATTGTGTAATATGGAGCAGCTGTGCATCCTTTCTTGCCTCCATGTTCAGTGACATCAAGTTAGCAGCTTGAAATCAGTGGTGATGGAAATATTTACACCATGGAAATAGGCAAATCAGGGCTTAATTTATTGTTATTTTAATTCTCTAGACTTAAGCATGTGTTAGAAATGATGTTAATGATGCATATTAACCATAAAATTGTGCAGTGTCTGCAAATAACAACTTGAGCAAATATTATTTTAGCATTTCATCGCTATTATCTAAGCTAGCAAAGAATTCACTCATGCCATTAATAAATAAGTGAAGTTCCAGCATTTCACATTTTCACTTTCACCTTACTCACTAATGAAAACAAAATATCAACAAATATTTATGTTGGAATTATCCTCACCTGTCCTTCACAACCACAGTTTGGCTATAGATATAATTATTTGACCAAAAAACAACAAAATATTCTTTAAGAATCGAGGGGCTATATGGAATTTACAAAAAGGAGTATTGAATATTTAAGTGGACTTTTTGTCCTTTATATCAACAACAGTTACAATAAATGTATGTATGCAAATATATGCATGTACTATCTCCCTCCCTTCCCCCAAGAACCAGTTGTTAAACATTTACCAGCACATGGCTGCCTAACTCACATCATTGTTAAGATTAGATTAAGAGTGCCTTCAGAGTGCTTACCTTTGCGGGCAGCTATGCTAAGCTGAGGATTACCATTAGCTGATGTTCCAGGTCTTGACTCGTAGGAGAAAAGGAAAATCCTATGGAGGAGGGTCTCTGACGGCTTTGAAGGAGGCAACGAATGGCCACATGTCACCCTGAGGACAGCCCAGGCTAAAGGCTCAGCTTGAAGAAACGCACAGAGGTGGCAAGGCCAGCTTGGAATTGGTTCTCCCCCTAGGTTGGACAGAATGAAGGTGGGAGAAAAAGTAGGGAAAGTTAGATTGAAATAAGTCTCTCAATAGCCTTGAATTCCAAATTGCAGAGGTTGTACTTGTGTCAGCAGGTGGTGGGGAGCCACTGAAGGTCTTTGAGCTGTGTTTTGTGACAGTTAATATGGCAGTCTGGGTAAGATGGGTTGAAGAAGAAAGAAACTGGAGTTGGGAGAAGATTGTTACAAGAATCCGGAAGAAAACAAGTGACATGAGCCCAACTAAGTTAGTGGTCATCAGAACAGAAAGGATGTTAGTAATGGAAGAAATATTTCCATGGTAGAATGAACAGCCCTTAGAAAAATAATCATACTTTTTTTTTTTTTAATTTTTAGTGTTTTTTTTTTGTAGAGGTTTGAGTATGTGGGGAGATGTCAGTGGATCAGAAAAGTATGAAATGAAGAGACTGAGGGAGAGTATTTACGCCAAGTCCCAACTCCCCACTTCTTTCCTTTGCAGGATTTGAGGTTACTGGAGATGTTTTTTTGGTCAAGCACTTACTTATTTTAATTAATGTACATTTTATTTACTATTTACTTTTTCATTTATTTACTATTTTCTTTCTAGTGGCTTGTTAGTTTAAAAAAAGAAATAAGGTTTTTTTTTTTTTTTTTTTTTTTTCATAGTGGAAATATTTAAAGAATGCTCTCTGTTTGTCTTTCGGTATATTCTGGCGAGGTGACTTTAGGCCGTAACGACTTGTGTGTTTGGGTCATGTTCCACCACAGGGCTTTCGGGCTTTGACTTGTTTATTTGGAATACAGAGGAGACATTGTAGAGACCACTTAATTCTCAGGAGCTATTCGAAAGCAGCCAAACACATTTTAAGGAAAAAAAAAAATGTATTCTTAAAAAAAAGATTTCTTTTTAGACACTGTAAATCATTAGAATATTCAAGAAGTTTTAGAAGTTTGTTTATGGGCAAAAGGTCCTAAAGGGAACATTCTCATAGGCTGTATATGGACCACAGGCTCAACTCCACAACTGGCAAACTGACATTGCAGCTAAGCTGGTCAAAGAGAGGACATATCTCTTCCTTTAAAGATCAAGATTAAGTTATTTTCAGCAATATTTTTGTGTGTGTGATTACAAAAGACATGACTTCATGTTGTCAAATAAATCAAACAATACACAGGTAGACAGTATAATACAGGCATTTGGAGGACAAATTATAGTGTCAGGATACCTGGGTTTCCATCTCTGCAACTTTCTTGTTCTGTGGCCCTGGGCACACAATTTCTCCAAGCTTTTTTCCTTACAGTAACATAAGAAAGAAAACAGAAATTAACTCATAGGATTGTGATCATTAAGTGAGAGGACATATGTAAACTCATGGAAACTTGTCCAACATGCCTTATTTTGTTGTTGTTCTATTTTGTTTCGTTTTCAGCTTTTAGCAGGCTGAAGCCAAGTTTTTTAGTTTCTGTCACTAGCAATAAATGGAAAAGTGGGATGGGTCAGCAGTAGGGAAAAAAAAAAAAAAAAAAAAAAGCCAAGCTATCCAATTTGAAAATTCACAAAATATCTGAATAAACATTTCACTGAAGAGGGTGTATGGATGGCAAATAAACATGTGAAAAGATGTTGATCATCAATAGCCCTTGGGTAAGTACAAATTAAAACCACAGTGAAATATCATTACACACCCATCAGAATGGCTAAGATAAAAAATAGGGACAACACCAAAAGCTAGTGAGCAGGAAGAGAAACTGGATCACTGATACATTTCTGGTGGGAATGTAACATGACCATGCCATTCTGAAAAGCAGTTTGGGAATTTCTTATACAACTTACTATGCAATTGTCATATGACCCTGCCATTATTCTCTGGGATATTTATACCAGAAAAATGAAAATGTAAGTTTACACAAAAACCTAACACATGAATATTCAAAACAACTTTATTCAAAATAGCCCCAAACCAGAAGTAACCCAGATGTCATTCAGCAAGTGAATGGTTAAACAAACTGTGGTACGTCAACAGTATGGAGTACTACTCAGCAATAAAAAGGTATGAGCTATAGATACACGCAACGACTTGGATAAATCCAGATAATGATGCTAAGTGAAAAAGCAGTCAATTCTGAAATAATACATATTCTACAATTCCATTGATGTAGATTTCTTAAAGTAAGAAAACTGTAGAAATAGAAAACAGATTAATGGTTGGCAGGGGTTAGGGATGGGTCAGGGAGGAGGGTTACAAAAAGGCACCCAAGGCATTCTTGTGGTGATGGAACTCCTCTACCTTGACCATGGTGCTGGATGCTGGAACCTACCTGTAAGATAGGTTGCATAAAACAAATGAGCAAAACAAGGGATATCTGGGAATCAATGAATTGTATCAATGTCTACATCCTGTTGTGATTTGACCTTATAATTTTGCAAGATGTTACCATTGGGGAAAATGAGATAAACTCTAAAAGGAATCTCTTTGCATTATTTCTTACAACTGTTTGTGAATCTACAGTTTTCTCAAAATAAAAAAGTCTTTAATTTAAAAAAGGAATATTGTAAGTTGTTAACAAAACAAAACTGAACGGGTTAACCAAGGGTTTGACTCAGTTCAACTTGCTGCACTATTTGTTTATTTAGGTGCTCACTAGCCAAGCACTGATTGGCCAAATTCCACCTCCTTTCTTATGAATGAGTCCAGTGAGTTGTTCAGTGGCAACACAGCCTAAATGTAGGAGATAGAAATGCTATGTGAGGAAACAGGGTTAAAGGTCTGGGCCAGAGTTGTGCACTCAGCACGTTTATTTATTAGGGACCTCTTTGCACCTCCATCGGGAATGGTAATCAAGTATGAAGACTTAGTCTTTAGTACCTTCTTTGGGAACATCACTCTGGGTTCTGGATGGCCTTTACAAGAATAGTCAAGACTTGAGCAACTCACATCTGCTTGGGAAATTCAAGCTTATTACCTCTAACTGGGGAGGCAGTAATGACTGTCATGGAAGAAGGAGACCTCAATTTAAGCAAACAGCTGTCTTTCCTTGACTACAGAAGGGTAAACAGGGCTCAAGTTGGCCCTTAGCGTACTGATCCATGGAAACATAGCTTAAACAGATTCTCTCATTGAGCACAGTGAGAAAAACACTCCGTGGCAGTTTCTGACCCTGTGCAGGTAACGTACGGAGGCAAAGTTTGTTTTGCTGGGGCCAGGCAAGACAAAGGGGCCCCATGCTTTAGTACCCTGCATTTTAGCCCTTTCCCAGGGCTGCCTATGCACGGCTGCTCTCTCTTTTTAGGAAAGCTATTTGGAGCCCCGTCCTGGCAGGGTTTGTGGTTTGTCCAGAGGAATCGCCTGTATCCTGTTCTTACCCAATTATCTGCTACTCAACTGGTGGACCCTCCAGTCAATTTCCCTTGGCACTGTGGGGTGGCTTACTATTAAAATTCCACAGATTTTTCTCCTGGCCTTTGCAGTGGGGAGGACTCGATTGCAGCACTGCAGGGCCGTGCAAGCTCGCTCACTGGCGACAGTCAGCTGTGATTTTCCATCAGCTGCATCTCATTATCCTGTCAGGGCTCCCTCCTGTCTATCGATGAGAAACAATGTGTAATCACTCCCAAATGATTGCAAATCACTCTGCACTCCTGTGTGAACCTTGGCCCACGACCACATGGCTCAGCTTGCCAAATGGTCCCTGGGCTGGGTCTGTGGAGCCCGCACTGCTTTCACAGAGGGGGCTCCAGGATCTTGGATCACAAAGGCCATGCTTTCTTCTTGGGATGGAGTGGGAGAGAAGGGGCTATGTTAAAGAGGGATATTGGCTAGTCATGTATTGGCTAGTCACAAACCCCAGAGAACTACAGGGTCAGATTCAGAATAGCTATCTCACGGAACTAATTTTCAAGATGGAGAAATGGCCATGCCTCTTCCTTTTATGGAGTCTAAAATCAACCAGTTGTTGGTGGTATAGACTCGAATTTTTCCGATAGAAACAGTAAAGCATACTGGTTATAGGACTCAGACACTGAAGGCACACAGATCCAATTCAAGTCCTGATTCTGATAGTTACTGCCTGGCGCTGGACCAGTTGCTTAATCTCTGTGTCTGAGCTTTGGTTTTCCTATCTGTAAAATGGGAAAAATATCAGTACCATGCATTTAGAGATGTTTTAATGATTAAATGAGATAATAAATGCAAAATCTTTGGAACCCACTGAATACCAATTGTTGATGTTAGTAATACAATTTAAAATTGTGGAAGATGCTTATTACCTAGTAACAGATATCAGCACCCATTCTGTATCCTCTTTCTACTGAAAGCATTGGGGAAACAATAAAGATTCAAAGGCTCTTAGGGCCCCAGTTGTCTGTTGATGCTTTCCAGGGAAGAGTGGCTAGGTCTTTGGGGAAGTTCCTTTAATAAACTATCAATGCCTGGACAAAAGTCCCCTTGAGTAGTGAAGTCATTAATGAAGACAACGGAATAGGAAGGTCATGATAATGCAGTGTAGACAGTAAGTTGTGTGGATGGTTGGAGCAGATTTAGTGCTCGGTGTCTAGGCTGTTTATTGGGTAGATTGCTTTGTTTCTCATTTTGTATTTATCCTTATCACAAGGGAGAATTTTCTTTGGGGCTCTAATCTCCTGAAATGTTTGTACTTCTCCTGAAAAGCCCTTTGATTTTGCCTGTTGGATGTTGCAAATCTTGGGATTGGCCATGCTTGCCTCTTTGTTTTGACTTCAGGGAAGTTCAGAGCCACATCTCACTGAGCAAGCATGGGTCACACCATGGTACATTTTGCATTTTTATCTCTTACCTGGTGCATGTTGGTTTTGCTGGTCATGGTTCAAATGTTTTTGTTTTGTGTTTGGTTGTGGTAGTGTTGGGTGAAATTCAGAGTGCATGGATGCCTGTGGCTCCAGGTTTCTCCACATCATGGTACCTAGTACAAATGGCTTGACACTTAATACAAGAAAACTCCAGAGGATATCAGCCAGTCAAGAAGAAAAACTCAACTGTTCCATTTAGCAGTTCCCTCCCTGGGAAGTTACTCCTCTCCCAGACCTTTATTTATTTATTTATATTTATTTATTTATTTATTTATTTATTTATTTATTTATTTTACCAATGTGCTTTTCATTTGGCATATTTGTGAACAACTGGGTTTTATTCCTTTAACTGCAATTGCAACAGGCATTTGTCTAATCTTTAAAAATATTTGTCATATTATGAAATCTTTAAAGTAGAGAGAAAATGCAGAGAATGATGTAACTTAGCCAGCGCATTCATCACTCAACTTTGTTAAAATGTTTTACTCTGCCATATTCACATTCATTTTTTTCCTAAATGATGCATTATTATAAAGATAGTTGAAATCCACTGAATTTCCCTCATTCCATTTTTCTCAGTCTCTTCTCAGAAGCAACTACCCTGAATTTGCTGATTATTAATCTAAGTCATAATTTCATACTTTTACTCAATATAGAAATACCCATAAACAGCATAAGAGTATTGTTTTTATATTTGAAATTTTATGTAACCAACAACTTATTGCAGTTTTCTTTTTCTGTGTAATATTTTGTTTGGCAGATCAATTCATTTTGATAGGTATGTATTTCTAGTTGATTTATTTTATTTGCTGAGGAGTATTTCACTGCATAAATATGCAATTCATTTATCTATTCTCCTATTGATGGACATCTGCAGGGCTTTCCACTTGTGGCTATTATGAACATCCTAGGTTATAGCACTACACATTCTAGTACCTGCACATCATACACATGTACAAAGCCTTCTCCAGAGCATATTCCTAGGAGTAAAATTGCTGGGTCTTAGTTATGCCTATCTTCAATTTTGCTAGATTTTGCAAAACTACTCTCCCAAATGATTATAAAAATTTACACACCCAACAAGAAAGTATGAGAATTTGCTTTGTTCTGCATTCTTGTCAACACTTGGTATTGTTAGACTTTTCAATTCTAAACTATCTTATGTGTGTGGAATGGTATCTTAGTGTTTATTTTCTTTATTATTAGTGAGACTGGTTATCTTTTCACTCACTCATTGGTCTTTTAGGTTTTCTGTTCTAATACTTGTACATTCATAAATTTTGTTCATTTTATTATTGCCTTCTATGCATTTCTTAATTAATTGTAAGATATTCTGCATATCATCCCTTTCATAGATAGTGTGTTGCTAATATCTTCTCTGAGGCCTTTTGACTTTGTTTTAAAGTATTTTGTTGTATAGAATTTTCAAGTTTTAATAAATGCAAAGTTATCATTAATTTTCTTTAAAGAAATAATAATACATTTCAGCAATGGTTGAGAAATCTACTATTACAAGGCATAAAGATAATACTCTTCTGTATATTCCACTAAATTTTTAGGTCTGCTTTTCACATTTAGGTTTTAATCCATTTGGAATAATTCTTTGTGCATGGAGTGAGAAAGTGATTGAATCTATTTATCTTCTTTTGGAAAACCAGCTGTGCCAGGACTATTGATTATGTAGTTCACTTTCCCTTTGCTGATTTCTATGGCCATTATATTCTACATTACACTTCTGTAGATGGTTGGATCTGTTTTGGAGTTTCCTATTCAATCCCGTTGGTCTGTATTTTCACCTTATAATGATGTCACAATTGCTATGGATTTCTAATAAACCTGGATACCTGGTAAGTCCCTTGGTTTTTTCTACTTACTCAAAATTTTCTTTATTACTGTCTCTTTTATCTCTCATATGAAATTTTAGTATTATCTTCTGAAGCTCCTTGTTGGGATTTTATAGGAATTACTTTGAATTTAAATATAGATTCATTTGGGAAGAACTGTCGGTTTGTAATCTGATCACCCATAACTATGATCTATATCTTCAGATACTGAATTTTTTTTATGACGTAAGGTAACATTTCCTATTTTTTTCCCACAAAAAGTGTACATTTTTGTTAGTTTTTTTCTCTACATATTTATTATTTGGGTTGCCATTATAAATCACACCACATTTAATAAATACATTTTGTAATTATGTGATGTCAGATAAATAAGAACACAATTGATTTTTGTATGGCACCCTCCTATTAGTTTCAATAGTTTGTATCTAAAATGCTGTCAAACATGTGAGTGGAATAGGGATATCCCAAAATGTCAAATTAGTTGCTTCTAGGTGAAGTGATTATGGGTGATTTTCTATTTGATTCTTTATACTTTTCAATACCTTTAATTTATGTACAATAGGTGTCACCTCTTTAATAATTGAGAAAAAATGAAAATGAATGATAGTAAAGATAATAGCCATCATTTAATTGGCATCCAAAACTTGTCAAGCATGTGCTAAATGCTTCATACACATAATTTAATTTTAATCCTGACAATAATTTTGCATAGAAGGTGTTGTTTGGCACATTTTCAAATGGGGAAGCTGAGGCACAGAGCAACTTACCTAAATATTGCCCAGTGAATCAAATGGTTCAGCTGAGTTTCATGGTAATATTTTGTACTCTGGTCCAACTCACAAGGACACATTCTTATAGTAAATTCTTCTTTGCTGCATTCAATCTGTAAAGGTCTAGATGATGCCCAGAGAAACAGTTTTCCAGAGAATTCATGGGGCCTCCTCTGCAAGTGGAAGAGGGGAGGCCAGGCTTGGCAGTGACTACTTGGACTAAGGATTTTGAAAATGAAAATTTAAAAAGTGTCAAAGGATGAGAGATGCCCAGGAAGGCCAGAGCTTTCATAAGTTCCTTAACTTACAACCATCCCTTACTCAGGAAAAGAAGCATTGACCCAGTAATTTACAATATTAGAAAAAATGAAGTCTATTCCTCTGAGGGTGAAGATTTTCCTTTGTCCTCAGCTTCGCTAAAGTTTAAAGATCATAAATATGACTTAAAGGGTTCAGGTAATCTAAGGCCACAACTGCGCTACGATACAGACCAGGAAACATGGGACGAATTAAAGTAACTTATTGCTTTTGTTACTATTTCCCCAGTGCATTAATAATCACCAGAAAGTTAAAATACAACTTTCAGTAATGTTATCCAAGTCTCCAAACCAGGTTCTCTAACCAGATAATCATCTAGAAGCTACCACTGGAAGAATCCTCAGCAACCATTATTACCAAGCACGAAATCTCACAATCTTACCGTATTTCCCTTCCAGCTTTTCTTCTTTTGTTGCCCCCACTTCCCTCCTTTCTTCTCCCCTCCCCTTTCCTCCTTCCTGAGACTGTTACTACTTTTGTAGGCCCTGGACACTTTTATGGGCCACTTTCTCCATTAAATACATTTAAAAACTACATTTTATGACTGCATTGGTATATGAATAAATATGATACACACAGAATTCAATAGTATATATTTGTTGTTATATTTACTTTTTTCTTCTGATTTTAAATAAAAATAAAGTCATGACATTGATGTGGACCCCTAAAAGTATCACAGTTCCTAAATATTGGGCCTCTTCTACCTAATGGAGAAGGTAGCTCCACTTCTTCCCTCTCTCCCTCCTTTCCTCCTCCCTTTCTTCCTGCCTAATTTTTTCTCTCCTTTTCTTCTTTCTTCCCTGCCTCCCTACCTTTTTTCCTTTTCCTTCCTTCCCTTTTCCTTCCTTCCTTCCTTCCCCCTTCCTTCCTTCCTTCCTTCCTTCCTTCCTCCCTCCCTCCCTCCCTCTCTCCCTCCCTCTTTCTTTCTTTTTCTTTTTTCTCTTTCTTTCTTTCCTTCTTTCTCCTTCCTTCCTTCCTCTTTCTTCTCTTCCTTCCTTCCTTTCTCTTTCTCTTTTCTTTCTTTTTCTTTCTTTCTTTCCTTTCTCTTTTCTTTCTTTCTTTCTTTCTTTCTTTCTTTCTTTCTTTCTTTCTTTCTTTCTTTCTTTCTTTCTTTCTTCTCTCTCTCTCTCTCTCTCTCTCTCTTTCTTTCTTTCTTTCTTTCTTTCTTTCTTTCTTTCTTTTTCTTTCTCCTTCCTTCCTTCCTTCGTTCCTGTCTTTCCTTCTTCTTTTCTTCTTTCTTTCTTCTTCTTCTTCTTTCTTTCTCTCTTTCTTGCTTGCTCTCACTTCCTTCTCCTCCTTTCCTTTCTTTCCTTCCTTTCTTGCCAACAGTTGGCATACTCACTAAGCAAAACATGTTTTCAGTTTCTTCTACACCTTGCTTGCAATCATTTCAGTTCTAAGAAATGAAGAAGACATTTTCTTTCATATTTCTTTGAAAAAATAAAATCTAACTATGAA
This sequence comes from Chlorocebus sabaeus, assembly GCF_047675955.1. Classification (NCBI taxonomy): domain Eukaryota; kingdom Metazoa; phylum Chordata; class Mammalia; order Primates; family Cercopithecidae; genus Chlorocebus; species Chlorocebus sabaeus. The sequence continues at coordinate 76,356,251 of NC_132908.1, forward strand.
GGTTTTTTTCTGGAATCTTAAAAGATTTTTTGTTGTTGTTCTATCATGGGTAGTTTGGATTATCTGTTTTTCTTTTTTTCAGCATCATCTGTGCACTCCAATTTATGAGAAACCCACAAAGATCCTTTGGCAGTGTTCCTAACACTGGCTCAACTTCTCGGGGCACTGAGCTGTCCTTTAGATTGCCAGGGTTTCTGCTGGCGCAGCGGATGATATGGAATTTTAAAAAATGAGAAGCACATACACTATCTTATCATTCAAAAACTAAAAGCCACTTGAGATACGTGGCTACCAAAGGGAGCCCACGCAAGCCTGGCGGTTTCCCTCTTACTACTCAGAGCAGCAGCTGGATTCCACAGCTGTTTTCCATTGCTCTTGGAGCATTGCACATGCATTTGGAAATGACCCTTAGGAGTCAAGGGGCCTTCTTTTTATTTGCTTGTCTAGAAGATAACTTTCCCAATATAGCACCAGAGTCAAAAGGAGGAATTCAGGGTTGGAAACTCAGTCTATACAATGGCCCGAAGACCTTGGGCCATTCATATTGCAAAACTGTGAATCTTCTGGGTCTGGTAGCGGGGGCCAGGGAGGGTTGAGCTTGGCTGTCCTTGGTCGTGGGCTGGTGATATGCAACATAACCTCAGAATGTACTCCAGGCTTGAGTGAACAGACAATTTAATATTGATTGTGACAGGCCTTCCTCTATGACACTTTCCAGCCTCATAAAGGACAATGGTTTTCAGTATACCTGACCCTGGATGCCAAGCACCTGCAGAATGAGACCTAAAATAAACTGTGAGCTGAAACCTTCGAGTGTGTGTTATTTATATAATGCAGTGTCTCACCATGTTTAACATCTTTTCATATCATGCAGGGGGGTGCTAGATAAGGAGAATCAAAATAGTCATCTTTTTAAGGACTAATGAGTGGAATGGTTCAGTAAATAATTTGGTGACAATCTCCTTCACCACTTTCCTTGATGCCCTCTTTATTCTTTGGTTCTTGGATTAACAGAGACTCTTTACTGAGCAACTACAAAGATCCAAACAGCATGCTAAGTCAGAGCTGCATGAGCACTGGACTTTAGAGAGCTGCAAAAATATTTACAAGTAGGCAACACTGGGCGCAGTAGTTCATGCCTGTAATCCCAGCACTTTAGGAAGCCCAGGGTGTATGGATCATGATCACTTGAGCTCAGGAGTTCAAGACAACCTGGGCAACATAGTGAGACATTGTCCCTACAAAAAAAAAAAAAAAAAAAGAGGAAAAGGCCAGGTGTGATTGTGACCACCTGTAGTCCCACGTACTAGGGAGGCTGAGGCAGGAGAATCACTTGATCCTGGGAGGTTGAGGCTGTAGTGAGCCATGATTGCACCACTAAACACCAGCCTGGGTCACAGAGTGAGGCCCTGTCTCAAACTAATAAGCAAAAAACCCAGTAGTTGTCATGATCTTAACTCATTGTGAAAAATCTGAGTCTCACAGAATTCATAAAAGACAGAGAAAGAAACATCTAGTTGATTGTTTACCTTAAATCTGTGAGATTGCTCGATTTCTAAATAAAATGTTTAGGGATCAGAAAAATTAAAGATATTTCCACTGCAGGGGGTACTTAAATAATCATCTTCCTTTTTACCTGGGTGAGAAAATTCTCTCCTAGAAAACTGCTAAAGAGTATGTACTTCTCCTTTTACTCAACGCAAAGTCCACTGGACTTGGAATTGAGAAGGTGGGGTAGGCATCCTGAATTTGTTTATTATGACCTGGTGTAGGTGTAGGTCAGAAGAATATTAAGAAACAGAACTCACCTCTTCTTCCCAGGACTGTAAAGATTGTCTTGTTCGTCCTCCCAGCAATGCTAGGAGGTTGGTATTATTGCTGTCTATTTAACAAATAAAGATTTTTGAATAAAGGGACTGAATAGCTTCTCTAGGTTACAAAGGCCATGAAAAAGGGGCCCAGGATTTGAAGAATATCAACATTGTCCATTTCCAAAACTTCTGAACCCTCCCATCTGATACCTTGCCTGGCACAAGTTACTTTTTAAGCCTCGTCCTCTTTGCCTGTGAAGTAGGAATGGCAATATCTCCTTTGTCCTGTTGTTGTGCTATTATGTGTGTTAAATACAGTATTCTACACAAAGATTCTCAGTGAAGTACTTGACACACAGCCAGTGAGTGATACATACTAATTGCTTTGAAATCAAAGTTTCATTTGCAAGTTGCTTTTGAATCTTTTGTCTCCAACAAGACTTCTTGAATCAAATGCAGACTTAACTAAAACCTGAGTACATTTTGATTGGAGATATATATATATATATATATATATATATATATATATATATGAAATGGAGTCTCACTCTGTTGTCCAGGCTGGAGTGCAGTGGTGAGGCCTCGGCTCACTGCAACCTCCACCTCCTGGGTTCAATCAGTTCTCCTGCCTCAGCCTCCCAAGTAGCTGGGTCTACAGGTGCACGCCACCATGCCTGGCTAATTTTTTGTATTTTAGTAGACACAGAGTTTTACCATGTTGCCCAGGCTGGTCTCGAACTCCTGAGCTCAGGCAATCCTGATGCCTTGGCCTCCCAAAGTGCTGGGATTACAGGTGTCAACCACTGTGCCTGGCTTGACTGTATATTTTTAAAACAGAGACCGCCATAATGGAGAGCATCTTGGGCAACACTGCCAAAACTTGTGCTGCATGTCTCCAATTAAAGTCTAGTTTTGTTGGTCCAAAGAAAATATTGCTTTCTAAATAACATGAATTTGATTTCCTTAAATGAACATTTAAATGATGTCTGCATTTTGAAAACAGCAAGGAGCTGTTCTTTGCATCTTCTAACTGAGCAATGTTTTTTTTTTGTTTTTTTTTTTAAAGAAAAAAAAACGGCCGGGCACGGTGGCTCAAGCCTGTAATCCCAGCACTTTGGGAGGCTGAGACGGGTGGATCACGAGGTCAGGAGATCGAGACCATCATGGCTAACACGGTGACACCCCGTCTCTACTAAAAAATACAAAAACTAGCCGGGCGCCATGGCAGGAGCCTGTGGTCCCAGCTACTGGGGAGGCTGAGGCGGGAGAATGGCGTGAACCCGGGAGGCGGAGCTTACAGTGAGCCGAGATCTGGCCACTGCACTCCAGCCTGGGCGACAGCGCGAGACTCCGTCTCAAAAAAATAAAAGAAAGAAAAAAAAAGAAAAAAAACCAATTTCAACTTTGCTTGAGATTCAGAGGGTCCATGTGCAGGTTTGTTTTCTGGTTATATTGCGTGATGCCAAGGTTTAGGATACAGTTGATCTCATCACCCAGATAGTGAGGATAATACTCTATAGTGAGTTTTTCAACCCTTGCCCCCTCCCTTCCTTCCTCCTCTAGTGGTCCCCAGTGTCCATCGTTCTTATCTTTATGTCTATGAGTACCCAGTGTTTAGCCCCCACCTAAAAGTGGCAACATGTGATATTTATTTTTCTGTTCCTGCATTAATTTGCTTGGGATAATGGCCTCTGACTACAACCATATTGCTGTAATGGACATGATTTCATTCTTTCTTATGGTTACATAGTATTCCATGTGTTACATACCATATTTTCTTTTTCCAGTACACCACTGAGGGGCACCTAGGTTGAATCCACATCTTTGCTATTTTCAATAGTGTTGTGATGAACACACATGTGCATGTGTATTTTGGGTAGAATAATTTATTTTCTTTTGGCTATCTACTCAGTAATGAGATTGCTGGGTTGAGTTGTAGTTCTGTTTTACATTCTTTGAGAAATCTCACTGAGCAATTTTTGATCTGAGCCAACAGAAATGTTGCTTATCTCTCTGTTCCCAACATCTGGGCAGCCCCTAACCCCTGTCCAACCCAGAGACAATTAGGGAGAAAAATTTTAAAAGATGGTTGCCAAACCCTAGGCCAAGAACTTTACAATTTTATTGGTTTAAAAGAGTTATTAAAAACAACTATTTCTGCGGTTCTTCAGGTGATGTATACAGCCAGAAATGAGAGCCATTCTACCAAACTGGTTTTTTTATAGCTCTGCAAAATTGCCATTTTTCCTCAGGTCTTTGTGCACACTGTTTGCTCTTCCCAGAACTCTGTTCCCTCTAGGCCTTACCTAGCTAGATCATATTCATCTATCAGTCCCAAAGAAATACTGCTTTTAATGAAAAATCTTCCCTTCCTGTGGTGAGCAGACCTTAGGGTGGTCCTGTGATTCCAGCCCTCATATTCAGAGTCTGCGTAATCCCCTCTTCTTGAGTTGGGTGAGACCTGTACTTTGCCTCTGGCCAATAGAATACAGCAAAGGGGAAAGGTTTTGCAGATATAATTAAGCTCCAAAATAAGTCAATTTTTAGTTAATTAAAAGACTATCCTGCCATCCTGGACCTGACTAAGTCAGGTAAAAGTCTTTGAGAGAGACACTGGGTCTTCCTAAAGAGAGACTTTCCTTGTGGTCTTGATGATGTAAGTGGCCATAGTCATGATGGAGAAGTCCCTGGGGGCAAGGAACTGTGGGCTGCCCTGGGGGCCTATGGGTTCCCTCCAGTCAGTGGCCAAAAAAGGCCAATACCTCCAATTTTACCACCACAAGAAAATCGATTCTGCCAACAACTCAAAAGAGCTTGGAAGTGAAAATTTCCCCCATTTAAGCCTTCAGATGAGAATGCAGCTCAATGGACACCTTGTTTGCTGCCTTGTGAAACCCTGAGCAGAGGACCCAGTTAAGCTGTACTTGGACTCTCAACCTACAGACACTGGGAGATAATAAATGTGTATTATTTTAAGACATTAACTTCATGGTAATTTATTATGCTGTGATAGACAACTAATACCTCTCCTTTATTCTCCCTCACGTATGTTTTCTTGGACTCCTGGAATTGTTCACAGCACTTAGCACAGTTTTTTGGTGTGTGTTTGAGATGGAGTCTCACTCTGTCACCCAGGCTGGAGTGCAGTGGAGCAATCTTGGCTCACTGCAAGCTCCACCTCCTGGGTTTACGCCATTCTCCTGCCTTAGCCTCCCAAGTAGCTGGGACTACAGCCGACTACAACCACGCCTGGCTAATTTTTTGTATTTTTAGTAGAGATAGGGTTTCACCGTGTTAGCCAGGATGGTCTCCATCTCCTGACCTTGTGCTCTGCCCACCTCGGCCTCATGTGTTCATTCATGCAATGACAATTATTGAGAATCTACTATATAGGTGTTAGGTGCTCAATGAAGTGCTAGGGTCAGAGTAGTGAAAAAGACAGCAAAGGACCCAGTGCTCACCAAGCTTACTATCTATCAGGAAAAACAGACTTTGAATCAACCTCGGATTTTAGTGGTTCAGTCTACATTTATTTTTGGATATGTAAGTTATTACAAATTTTTGTAGCTAATATAAATATCCAATAAATAAATCAGAAATAGTATCTATCTTTGTGCATGTTCTCAGTATTTTAACTTGGGTACACATGGCCACCCTGGCCACAAAGCATTATCTAGCTCCCAATGTCAATAAAATGGTAATGTTGAGAGACATCACTGTAGATGTAATTTTTGATGGCTGCATATAATTCTATGGTTTGAAAGGTTTTTGTTTGTTTGTTTGTTTTTGAGACAGAATTTCGCTCTGTCCCCCAGGCTGGAGTGCAGTGGTGGGATCTCAGTTCACTGCGACCTCCGCCTTCTGTGTTCAAGCAATTATCCCGTCTCAGCCTCCCACGTAGCTGGGACTACAGGCATGCACCACCATGCCTGGCTACTTTTTGTATTTTTAGTAGAGATGAGATTTCACCATATTGGCCAGGCTGGTCTCGAACTCCTGACTTCATGATCCACCCACCTTGGCCAAAAGTATTTTATTTAGTTAAACACCAGCCCTCTATTGTTAGATGTGTATAAGTTATTACAAATTTTTGTAGCTAATATAAATAACACCTAAATAAATCAGAAATAATGTCTATCTTTGTGCAAGTTTTCAGTATTTTAACTTGTTTCCTTTCCATGTTCTTCCTGTTTATTGAAATCATATGCAGTTATTGTAGAATCTTCAGAACATTACAAAATATTCAGAACATTTATAGAAACACAAGTGATTATCATCTCACCACTTGGAAGCAGCTATTTTTAAGCTTTTGGGCCATTTCCTTCCAGTCCTTTCTGTGTCACTAAGTTTTTCATTTTTTTCTATCCTTTTTCCACTTTCTTTTCTCTTTTCCTCATCCTCCTTCTACTATTATTTTCTATAGAGAAGATCATACTCTATGCCTAGTTTTCATTTTTTTTTTTTTGTTTTTCTTGCCTATGCTAGTGTATGTAATTTCTAGGATGATCCAAAATTTTCTGTGGACCAATAAGTCTCTACAAGGGGGCAATTTTATCCCCCAGGGGACATTTGACAATGTGTGTAGACATTTTAAATTGTCACAGTTAGTGACAACTAATTGAGGGGAGTGAGTAGGGGTTTTGCTTTTGACATCTAGTGGTTCGAGACCAGGGATACTACTAAACAACCTATGATACACAAGACATCCCCCGCCACAAAGAATGATCCAGTTCCCAGGGTCAGTAAAACATCAGTGTTGGAGACCTCACAGTACATGTAATTTTTGATGGTTGCATACTGTCCTATGGTTTGAAAGTTTTTCATTCAGTTAAACACCAGTCCTCTATTGTTGGGTGTGTAAGTTACTACAAATTTTTGTAGCTAATACAAATAACATTGAACACATTTAAGTGTTTCAAATTAACACAAAACATTAATATTCCTCTCTTTATCTGTAACCACTGAGCCAAATGAAAGCCATGGGTATTGTAAATGCCAAAATGATCATGGCTCTTCAGTAGGATAAGCCTCTCAATGCAGAGCCAGTAGTAATTCTTTATACTCACAAGGTTTATTATGTGTTCTCAACAAAAGATGATTGTCTAATGGTTAGTTATGTGAATAAACGCTTGTTGGCAGTGAAGGTTATTCATTTTTTCTCAACAACTTTCCCTTTTCCACAACTTTCCCTTTAGTCTCTTTTCATGAGCTCTGTTGGCCCCTGAGACTAGGAATTAGAAAGCAGATGCCGAGTCACATCGTCAATCCCTGGTACTCTGCCAACGTTATGGCGATGTCAGCGACATTGGCATTAGTGTATCATTCATTATAATAGATCAACAACTGGACTGGGTGTGGTGGCTCACGTCTGTAATCCCAGCACTTTGAGAGGCTGAAGCGAGCGGGTCACTTGAGATCAAGGAGTTCGAGACCAGCCTGGTCAACATGGTCACAACTCCACCTTTACTAAAAATACAAAAATTAGCCAGGCATGGTGGCACATACCTGTACGCCCAGCTACTTGGGGGGCTGAGGCAGGAGAATCACTTGAACCTGGGAGGCAGAGGTTGCAGTGCGCTGAGATCATGCCCCTGCACTCCAACCTAGATGACAGAGTGAGACTCTGAAAAAAAAAAGAAAATAAGGAAAGAAAGAAGGAAAGAAGAAAGAAGAAAGAAAAAGAAAGAAAAAGGAGAGAAAGAAAGAAAAGAAAGAAGTAAAAGAAAGAAAGAATGAAAGAATGAAACAAAAAAGATCAGCAACTATAGGACAGAAAGACATCTGAATAAATAGGATTTGAGTGGTTTATTTTACAGATGAGAATGGTAAGGGCCAGGGAGAAAATGCCTCCACGAGAGCCACAGAGCTGATAAGCGAGAGTCATTCCTCTGTGGCCAGAACTCTATGGCTTCCAAGTGAGTAACCCTGCAGAGGCCTCCTGGGGCTTTTCTCTGTGGAAGCTGGAGGAGCTCTGGACGTCTGTATAGAGGCCTTTAGATCCCACTTGGCGTAGCCTGAACTGCAGACCTGGTCCCCAAAGCCCAGGATTCTCCTAGAGTCAGCCCTGCCTCCCCTGAGCCAAGGATAGGCCAAAGTTTCATTTCTCAAAGTGTGGTCTTGAGTTATCTACATCAAAATCCCTAAGACTCTTATTACCTTCAGATTCCTAAGTCTTACTCTAAATGCACCAACTATTTTATATCAGTTCCCTAGTAGATTCTCAGGCACACTAAAATCTGAGAAGTATTGGGTTACAAAAGGGGTTGACACTTTTTTTTTTTCCTCCAAAGGGCCAGATAGTAAATACTTCAGGCTTTGTGGACTGTATACTCTCTGTTGTAAAGACTCAACTGGACACTGCACTTGAAAGCAGCTATGGGCAATACATAGATGGTCATGTCTAGATTTGGCCTGTGAGACATAGTTTACCAGCCTCTGGTAACCAAAATAGCTTGAAGCCTGAATTCTTATGTCGGCCTCATTTATTCTCATTTGACAGAAGGTGACGCTCTTTGAGACACTGGCTACACATTGGGAGGTCTGGGAAGGATTGCAGTATTGGCTCAGATCTAACTGTATAGACTTGGCAACTCCATTCCATCACTAAGACTCAGTTTCCCTATCTTGTAACAGTTGACCTCTCAGCCCTCGGTCAGCCTCTCTGGTATGCATGTCCCTTGACTTTCTCTTGCAATTGATGGCATCTTAGAACCTCAGGAGCATTTGTCTACTGCCTGTCCCTGTGTGTTGGACAGAAAAGGAGGGCAGAGGTGGCTTTGGCCAGCCCAGGCCTCACTTCCCAGCAGCTTCCCTGAGCACCTCCTGGCTTCTCGGCAAAGGCTAGAGCTCAAAAGGCCAAGAGTGAGTCACAGGGAGGGGGTGCCAGGACTTGCTTTGCTCACTCCCCCTCTGCAGGCTCTGCCTTCCAAGGCACTGGGCTGGAGGCCCTGGCAGCGTGGGAGGAAGGGGCAGCCCTCTTCCCAGCCCCACCTGTATGCCACCTTGATGGCTCTCAACAGGCGGAGTCTGCTGGGCTCCACCCATAATCCTAAGTCCTCTTCTCTATTCTCATCTGCCTGTCTGTGTTCATCATGCCCAGCAACCATGGGTAAATACCCATATGGACCAAAGGGATCAGATCTCAGCTTTCTTTCCCAAACCCTTCTCTCTGTACCTATCTTCCCTGTATAGAAAATTCCTGCTTATTTTTCATGTGCTACCACTTTCAAGAAGCCTTCCTGGGTTGCTGAAGAGGCTTACTCCACTCCTCGGCGATGCTTTGGTTACCCTCACACAATCTACCCTTTGACCACTTCTCAGCACATGGACTGTTGATGGTGTTGTTGTTGCTACTGCTATTGTGAGTCTCTCACATAGGCAATGGATGCTTCCACGGCAGGGACTGAATCTTACTAATTTTTATATCCCTTGACCTCAGCGCAACTTTCACACACTAAGAGCTTAATCAATGCATGTCCAACTTATTTCATAAAGGTAGATTTCATTTGGTGCTCAAAAGAAAATTAAATAAGGCTTTCTCTACCAGGTAGCAAACTTATGGAACTTATTATCCCCAAGAAGTGGACCAATACAACTATTAATGCTTTACAGAAAAAGTGAGATACTGAACGCCGAGAAGATCCGAATGGATTGTGATCAGTTTTAGCCACTTTTGTGTTCACTTTACTTCTCTTTCTTCATTACATGCTTCTTTCTCCTAGTGGTGGATATCATCCAAATTGTTTATCTTGAGTCCTCCTTTGCTTTGATTTCTTTGTCTTTATAATTGAAAGCCTCAAATTTGAGAAAGTCTCAGGATCTCTTAGCTTGGTAAAAGTTCATATTTCAAGGTCTACCCTGAGAGAGTGGGAAGTAGTAGGGCTTGGGTGGGTCCTGGAGATGCATTTATAACAAGCTCCCAAGGGTACCTGCAGGCAGGTGGTCTGTGCATCACTCTACGTGTCCCTTCCTGGTTGATTAACATTTTTCTTTTTTTTTTTTCAGTGCCAGTTCTATGCCCATTACTGCTGTAGGAACTGAAAATAGAGTGGAGATCCAAAGAATGGTCCTCCCTTCATGGGGAATGCATGCTGCCCTTCCCTTCACTGGATCTTCCACGGCATCATTTGAAGATCTCCGTGGTTAGGCTGTCCTGGAAATTCCTACTCAATGTGTTCAAAAGGCCATTTCTTATTCTCTCTCGACATATCAGCTGCCCTCCACCCTACCCTGTCCTTGACTTTCCTGCGTCCATCATGGTTCTGGTATTCTTCTTCCTCCTTCTTCCAGTTGCCCACTCTCTGTGTTGTCTGTGCATTATCTACTCTAATCGTGCAGGTATCATGCCTTTTTGATTCTTCATTCACATCACTTGTCTCTTCTCATGTCTCTGGTTAATCACAAACAAAATCCTTAGAAGTTCATGCTAAAAGCCTGCAGAAGACACTTCATTTGCTTCCCTGTCTGCCGTCTTTTCTTATTTTAATTTATTCAAATTGATCTTCGAGTGCTGTGTTTCTGAAACTATGGCAAGCACTAGAATTATCTGGAAGTCCTGTGAAAATGAGATTCCCTGTTCATTGCTCAGCAGGGTCACCTGAGGTTCGGCAACCTCACATGCTGAGGCTGGTGGTTCATGGCGGTCACTTTGAGAGGCAGGTCCTAGAACACACTGTTTTTACTTTGTAAGTCTCCTTCCTTTTTCTCCTTTGGCTGTCACCCATCAGCTTCAACCCTGAAATTTAGAGTGGCATTTAAAGCTTAAACCTGGCAGGGGTCTTCTCATTGAATTCTCCTCCTTAGATTCCTTTCTTTGCTTCACAGGTCTCCTTCCAGCCCAGTTCCCCCATCTTTGCTTTTGCTACCTTTCACATCAGAAATGTTGTCATCTTTCCCTTGATTCTTTTATTCTTTACCTAACTAATACGGTTTGGCTGTGTCCCCACCCAAATCTCATCTTGAATTGTAGTTCTCATAATCCCCAGGTGTCGTGGGAGGTAATTTAATCATGTAAGCGGCTAGTCTTATGCAGTTCTCGTGATAGTGAGTGAGTTCTCATGAGATCTGATGGTTTTATAAGGGGCTTTTCTCCCGTTCGCTTTGCACTTCTTCCTGCCACCACATGAAGGAGAATTTACTTGCTTCCTTTTTTACCATGATTGTAAGTTTCCTGAGGCCTTCCTAGCCATGCTGAACTGTGAGTCAATTAAACCTCTTTCCTTTATAAATTACGTAGTCTCTGGTATGTCCTTATTAGCAGTGTGAGAACAAACTAATACACCAACCTTCAAGTTAAACTAAAGCTCTATCTCCTCTACTTCCCTAGGCTACAAGTATCTAGCCAGTCTCCAAATTCCCAACACACCCACTTCCTGGTGCATTCCTCTGATATATCTTACTAGCTGCCAGTTTAATGGTGTGTTTACTGCCCAACTAACTAGACTGAGCATCTTGTGACCAAGACTTCATATTATTTATATCACACTCCCTGGCACACAATTAATATTAAACAAATAACACCACTAATAATAGTTGTTTTCATATTTTATCGATGGAAATCAGGGCTTTTGGTTGAGATCACTATGTTTTTTGGAGAAATCATCAAAGGTACTTACATTTTCCTATACACACGCTTGTCCTTCTGCCAGAAATACTCCCTGTATGCACAACTGTCCTTTGCGTGGTTAACAATAGCTTATCCTCTGGGTCTAAGTTTAAAACTCCCTTCTTCAGAGATGTCTCTGACCATCCAGATCAATCTATTTCTCTCTGATATCATTTGCATAGCACACTATACTCTCTCATAGTACGAATCACACCTGAAATTAGTAATTTTACTCTCTTCTCCAACTATTTGTATTGTAAGAGGATGATATATCCTTGCCTGTTATCATATGACCTACAGTTCTTTTCTATGGGAAGAGTGTATTTCCCCACTCCATTTAAGTTGGTTCTGGCCATGGGACCTTATTTAGCCAATGAACAAACACAGTGAAATGCACCATTTTTAGTCATCTCTAGTTAAACACCTTACTGGAGGAGTAAATTCTGTACCAGTGGTTCTCAACTAGGGCTTGATTTTTCTTCCCATGGGACAATTGGAAATATCTGGAGATCTTTTTGGTTTTCACATCTGGGGGTAATGCTGCTGGCATTAGTGAGTAGAGGCCAGGGATGCTGCTAAATATCCCACAATATGCAGAATAGCTCCCCACAAAAAAGAAGTATCCAGCCCTCAATGTGAATGGTACCAAGGCTGAGAAACTGGGCTATACACCAATGTCATCTGAGAAAAACTCTACTCCAAGTGGGAAAATGAGCTTTGAAATAAACATCCATTCACTAGTTTAGTGTCCTGGATTTTACAATCTTTCTGAACCTTATTTTTTTTTAATCATTTGAGAAGTGTGTATGATAACTCTACCCTCAAGAAGATGTTGTAGAGATTAAAGAAAATATTGTAAGTAACGCGACTGGCATATTGGTCTTCAAGAATGCTAGGTCTGTCTCCTGTCCTCATTGATGCTATGTCAAGATTTATTACACACAATCAAGTTTTTTTTCAGAGTCTCGCTCTGTTGCCACGCCTGAGTGCAGTGGTGCGATCCCAGCTCACTGCAACCTCTGCCTCTCGCCAGGTTCAAGTGATTCTCCTGCCTCAGCCTCCTGAGTAGCTGGAACAACAGGTGCATGCCAGCACGCCCAGCTAATTTTTGTATTTTTAGTAGAGACGGGGTTTCACCATGTTGGCCAGGACAGTCTTGATCTCCTGACCTCATGATTCGCCTGCCTTGGCCTCCCAAAGTGCTGGGATCACAGGCATGAGCCACCATGCCTGGCCCAATCAAGTTTTTAATCCTCTAAATAACATTAGGATTTGTGCTAGTATCTTTAAAAAATTACTCAGACCATGGGAGCAGGGATTGGGGGTAGGGTTTCTATTATTTGTGCTGCCTGACTAATTCTGGAGACTTGGACCCAGACTTTGGTGGGTTGAATCCAAAGGTCCAGAGGCTTTGTTTGTGTTCCCCAAGAGGGCAGGCAGCAGAGCCCATGTGTTCTTTAACTAACTGGGTCTTTCTGTTTGCAATGGCAATGGGAAGCAGGGAAAATTCATAATAATTCTTACAATGATTATGTGCTGCGATCTTTAGCCGGAATGATCCCTTGGAATGAAAAGCTGATACTATCATGCCTTTGCTTACATCCCTTCAGTGGCTTGTTTTCCTTGGAGCCTGTAAAATCAAAGTCCAAATCCTTCCCATGACTTAGAATGGTCACAGTCTGTCTCTTGCCCTCCCTACTCTAGTGTCCCCATATTGTCCACGGATCTCAGAATATGTCATGCCTTCTCTAGTCTCAGGGTCTTTGCACAGGAAGTTCCCATGTGATAAAATGCTTTTTCCCCTTCTTTTCACCTTTATAACCTCTACTTGTCTTCCTGTTTTATGCTATAGTCTCTGTCAGAGAAGACTTTCTCAAATCCTCTAAACAAGTCAGGTCATTTCACCCTGTATTTGTACCATGCCCATTCTCAGAGCTGATGGCAATCAGTAAAACTCTACACCTCACTGTATGCTTACCAGTTAAAACACTGAAGACAATACTTTTGTAATTGTTGATGATTTATTACTGCTCTGAGCCCCCAGTGCCAAGCCCTGGCCACACTGGCCCTCTTTGGAACATTACCTTTTGCCCACTCCCCATTTCTCCAAAATCAAGCAACTAAAGGTTGTCTGGCACCATAGTGGACTTTCAGACCCCTGATGTGAGGTTACAGCCAACATTCATTTGGATTGGCCCATATAATCCCCGCTCATATTTCTGCCTTAGGATTATTTGTCTCATAATCATGTTATCGAGCAGTGATTATTTGTCTTTTTGGAAACATTCTAAAATCCAGAAAGCAGGGGTGAGTTTTAGAGTATAGTGGACCTGCAATCTGAAATACACAATATGCACTTCTGTTAACTGCTTCTGTTATTTATTCCTGGCAACTCCATGTGGTAAGAGTTGTCCAGTCTTTCTATTTCACAACTGAGGCTTCAAAAATAAAAGAGATCCATGTTGAAGGGAGAGGTAAAGAAGAAGACCCCGAGGACCATAGCCCTGGGGCTGTGTTATCCCAATGCCATCATCTCAGGATATGATGGGAGCTGCTAGGTGTAGAGATAGCTCCTCTTTGGAGAAACCTCTATGAAATGGTTTCAGGGAAGGTCATTGTGGTTATGTCCCAGAAGATTTGCCCTGCAAGTGAAACAGAAGTTTCTCATGGAGATGTGGAGGGGGCTGCCCTGCTGTATCAGAAAGTGGATAATCTATGGAACCAAACCCATTATAATGAGATAGGGTTGAGGCTGCTGTTGTATCTTTACCCATTGTAGCTTCCATTTGTATGGTAGGCAGCTGCTAAGATGGCCCCAGATATCACTGCCTTGCGATAGTCCTGTCTTTGTGTAATCTACTCCCTGTGAGTGTGGACTGGATATTCTGGCTCTCTTCAGGTAAACAGATGATTGAAAAAGTGATGAAATGTCACTTCTAAAATTAGGCTACACAGAGAATGTGGTTTCGGTTTTGCTCACTCCCTCTTACTCAGGGATACTAGCTGCCTCTTTATGTACTGCCCTATGGAGAGGCACACATGTCAAGAAACTGAGGGAATGCCTTCCAGCCAACAGCCAGCCAGGAGCTAAGGTGCTCAGTACAGCAGCCTCCACAAGACTGAATAATGCCAACAGCTATTTGATTGTGCTTGGAAGAAGATCTCCATTTAGTTGAACCTTCAGATGAGACTGCAGCCCTGGCCAGCAAACAGATTGCAGCCTATGGAAAGACCTTAAGGCAGAGGCACCCAACTGAACCACCCAAGGGCTCTGACTTACAGAAACTATGAGCAGTAAGTGCCTATTTTTCTAAACCACTACACTTTGGGGATGGATTGTTACACAGCTATTGATAACTAATAGAGTTTGTTATGTCAGTATTTTAGTCTGCTTTTTTAGCTGCAAGATAAAACTAACCCTTTCACGTAAACTATTTCAACTCTACAGGTTCAGTTTTGACTTTATAGTTAGCTACTAATGAACCTACACATAAATAGTCAGGTTCCCCTAACATAGAAGAGAGGCTTACTATGTATAGGATTATGAATTGTGAATTTCTAGATATAAAGACTTTGTCTCATTCATTTCTGTACCCCAGGGCCTAGACTAAGCTTTATCCTGTCATAGCTATTTAATATCTACGGGTCGATTTAAATGATCTAGTTACCGGATAGCTATTATGACCCATGTTTTACTGATAAAATAAGAGAAGTACCTAGAGTTTAAGTGATTCAGAGAAGGTCATGTGAGAGGAGTCAGGGCTTTCACCTAAATTCTCAGGCTGCCATCTGTGTATCCCAGAGCTTCCTTAGTGGGTAAAATAGCCCATTGCAGACTAGAATGGCAATGTTTTCCTTCCATCGCAACATACTAGCTCAAAATAAGCAGGTGGCCTTTTTTTTTTCTTTTTAAAGAAAAACAGTGTTTTATTAAAGGATTGTCTTCCAAAAAGGCTTCGTTACTCCTTTTTTTCCCTTTAAGTATAGTGAAATGGCCTCTACCTTATTTCGAATGGATTTCTGGGATAAAGTTCTTCAGTGATAACATGTTTGAAGTAAGTAACAATTAAGTTATCTTAGTCCTCACTAATAATGTTCGTGGAGGAATTGGTGTTTCTTTCTGAGTTAATAAGAAACATTTGCAGCCAAACCATAGGACTCTGAAGATAAAGCAATTGGCAAGAAATGGTATGTTTAAATACCAGAAAATAGCCCATATCCAAACAGGTGTGCGAGAAAACAGTATAAATAAACTGCTCTGTATGCAGTTTAGCCCAAGCAGAATTGTGTAGGAAACTTTCCTCCTATTCTGGAAAAAATATAACCAAACCAGGCCGCTTGTATCCTCCTTAGACTGCACAGCTGGAAAAACAGTCCTTGTTCAAACAGCCGAAAGTAAAAGTTGTTTTATTTTTTTTTTAATGGCCAGATAAACAAAACCTTGCTAGAGGAATGACTGTACTTGTGCAAATATGGCCTTGAGCTAGCATCTTGTGAAAGACTCACCTCTTTTCAACCTTTAAGAAATATGCCTGCTTCTTTGAATTCACGATGGTCACTTCATGTTGTGTTAGGATATTTTTAAAAAATGTTTCTGTTGGTACAGTTGTCTTAACCATCTGGGCACTTGACTTAGGGCATTAAGAATATATATGCCTAAAAGAAGTGCTTGGTTTCTGTAAGATCTGCTATGTGCACAGGAAACGTGGTTTAGAGCTCAAAGGGGTTACAAAAACTGTCCATCTTTTTATGCCATTTCTTGCTGGCCAGGAACAAAGGTAAGACAAGAGGTTGGTCCATGCCAGAAAGTCTGAAAG
Source organism: Chlorocebus sabaeus (assembly GCF_047675955.1). Classification (NCBI taxonomy): domain Eukaryota; kingdom Metazoa; phylum Chordata; class Mammalia; order Primates; family Cercopithecidae; genus Chlorocebus; species Chlorocebus sabaeus. Next base: position 76,372,483 of record NC_132908.1, read on the forward strand.
TATGTGGGTTAAATGTTTCCAACTGGGCTGTTTGGTGTTTGGGATCATTTGTTCTTTGCCAACCTGTGCCTAGGGGGGAAAAAAGCAAAAACAATGGAGACGTAGCCTAAGGTTCCTGGAGATATCTGGTATTTGACATGCCTCAGTGGTGAGAAGCATTTACGGTGTAGTGAAAAGTAAGTGGTCCTCTGCATTCCACAGTCCAAACCCTGGCTAAATCTGACTAACAGGACAATTACTGCTTCTGAGCCTCAGTTTTCCATCTCTAAAATGGCCTTCTATACACATTTATGAGACTATATGCAAATACATAACTTGTTAGAGGCAATAACACGTGAAGATTACATGCAGTAATACACATGTAATAACATAAATTATCTTATGACAATTACATGCAGTAGCATGCAGCGGCTGTCACACACTGTGTGCTCCATAGATGGTGTCTTTTATTTGAATGGTTGTTGCTGCTGTCCTCAAGGAGTTTCTCTTTTGAATACATCCCTCCCTCAACAGACACAGGCCTAGATCTTTCTGTCTTTGCCCTGGAATGATTATCTATAGATACTGTGTGCAAAGTGAAATTATACCAAGTGCTATAGAAATAAAAATGACTGAATCGAGGTCAATTGGTGTGGAAGTTAGGAGCATAGGTTCTGGGCCAGGTATAGTGGCTCATGCCTGTAATCCCAGAACTTTGGGAGGCCAGGGCAGAAGGATTGTTTGAGCTCAGGAGTTAAAGACTAGCCTGGACAGCATGGCAAAACCCTCTCCCCACACACACACACACACACACACACACACACACACAAAGCTAGCTGGGCAGCCGGGCAGGGTGATGCCTGCTTATAGTCCCAGCCACTTGGGAGGCTGAGGTGGGAGAATCACTTGAGCCCAGGAGGTCAAGGCTTAAGTGAGCTCTGGTAAGTGCATTAGGTTGGTGCAAAATTAATTGCAGTTTCAGGCTCTAGTTTTAAATGGCAAAGACCGCAATTACTTTTGTATCAACCTAATACCACTGAACTCCAGCCTGGGTGATGAAGTAAGACCCTGTCTCAAAAAAAAAAAAAAAAAAAAAAAAAAAGGTGTAGATTCTAAGCTCAGACTTGCTTGAAATTCTGGCTCATTTTCTTTCTATCCAGGTAGCCTTGTTGAGTCTCAATTTTCCTACCTGTAAAATGACAATAACAGCAGTATATTCTTTATTCTGTTTAAAATGAAGAGCTCAAGGGCTAGCGTGTACTCACATGCCTTCTTCGCGAGTTCAAGCACTCAGACTTCAAATGGTATCTTCCGGAGCGTCTTCAGCTGGATTCTGTCCTCTTCCTCATTTGTCACTCTGCTGGCTGCTCCAGGTTGTTCCAATCTATAAATAACCATTTCAGAGCCAGACATCACTGACTGATATCTCAATCTCTAGGAACAAAGATTTTGACTTGTGTCACACTCAGGGGTTCAGAATGATGGTAACCCAATTCCGGCTACATCCAGAATGAGATGGAAATCCAGCATCTACCTAGGAGCGGGATTTTCTCTAAGTAACTACGGTGGATCGGGATAAAAGTTCTCTTTTCTGTTATTCATAAAAGGCAGGGAAAGAGAGTCAGAGTTATGGCTTATGGTGTCGCAAGAAGGTCTAGTATCATTTTAAGGATCTCTCATTCTCTCTCTTTCTTGCTCTCACTCTTGTTCTTGCTCTTGCTTTTTCTGTTCCCTTTCTCTCCCCGTGGCAAGTATTATAAATAGGTCTCCTTCTTATCTGATCCTCCCCTAAATGTTTTTCATTTGAAAACCACAGTTAACTTTAGATAAATGTCAGAGATAATCTCAAATTTGTGTGTAATATAGGCCCTAGTTCTAAGAAAAACATGACATGTCTGGAAGACCTTCTTTTGGCCTTTGTTCCTCTGCTAGTACCACGGCCAATATCTCTGACTTCCCGCCCTTTATCTGAGACTAGGTTGTATCTTAAGTCTCCTAACCCCCTTTTCCAGAAGCAGAGAAACTGCCACCTTCTAAAGGGCTCTTTTCTAATCCAATAGTTTCCCAGGAAAGATTTTAAAGCTGGAAAGGGGCTCAGGGGACCGAGGGGTGAGTTCACCAACACTGCCCACCTGAGCAATTTGCAGGATGAAGTGGCCTCTGTCTTCGGATTCTCACAGGCCAAGCCCCCTCCAGATCCACGTATAGATAACTGCAGTTGTAAATGTTGTGCAAAGGCTGCTGTACAACCCATTTAAATAAGAGGCTGTTTTTCAGAACCTGGGCCACATTTGTCCTGGCCTGAGTTAAGAGGTAAAGAACATTCCAATTGTGAGCTTGGATGGAAAAAAAATACATTTGAAGTTTTTTCTGCTAACAAGGTATGCAGAGGACTCAAATTCCAGTAAACGAAGGTTAAAGACGGGCTGATTTGCAGAATACGGTCATCACCCCCACCCCTTAATTTTTCCATAAAGTTCCATAAAAAGCCACTGCACTAACAAACATTTTGGGAAGGGAACAAGCTCCAGGCCAAGAAGCCACAAGTTTAAATGGGGGGAAATCTGAGCCCTGAGGCACAGTTTCCTGAGCAGAGTCATTACTCAAGAAGGGATTAGGCATTAACAGAACTATCCCAACTCAGCACCAAAGCTAAGGCTTCTCTGGTGCCCTGGGACAGTGCTGGTCCAGAGAAGAGCGCCAGTGTCCCCCACTGGAGTTACACCCTTCACCTTGACTTACAATGTGAAATGAGAGCACGTCTCCGAGACTCAGCTCACACCTGAAAAACACCTGAAGAAAAACGTCTTGTTTTATTTAAAGGATGAAAAGAAAATGCAACACAATGCAATTGCAAAAAAAAAAAAAAACTCCAGCTGGACGTGTTTTAAAAAATTTATTGTTGTGGAACACAGAAAAATTAATGCTAAAATGGATACAGAAGAGTAAAGTCCCCCAAGAGAGCTAGGCCAACTGTGAAGAAGAGGAATATGGAGGAGGGGCTTATCCTACAAAATGTTGACCTCCTACAAAACCATCATCGTAAAATTGGTCTGCTTCCGGCTTGAGAACAGAGACCAGTGAACAGAACAGAGGCCTAGGAGACAGGCCTCTTTATAAATGAGGACTTGAAATATGTTTAACGTGGTTTAAAAATCACAGGGAATGGTTAGATTATTTAGTAGATGGTATTGAGAAACTGGTTCACCATATGGAGAAGAATAACATCTATATTTTTTTCTTTCTTTTTTTTTTTTGAGACGGAGTCTCGCTCTGTCACCCAGGCTGGAGTGCAGTGGTGCTATCTCGGCTCACTGCAAGCTCCGCCTCCCGGGTTCACGCCATTCTTCTGCCTCAGTCTCCTGAGTAGCTGGGACTACAGGCGCCTGCCACCACGCCCGGCTAATTTTTTTGTATTTTTAGTAGAGACAGGGTTTCACCGTGTTAGCCAGGATGGTCTCGATCTCCTGAGCTATGATCTGCCCACCTCGGGCTCCCAAAGTGCTGGGATTACAGGTGTGAGCCACCGTGCCCGGCCCAATAACATCTATATTTCTATAGTACACAAAGGTGGACTCCAGATGCATATGATATCCAGTATGAGAGGAAAGCTTATATGGTTAACAAAAGAAAATTCAGAAGAGTGTTTTTACAATGTAGAGGTAGGGAGAAACTTTCTAAAGAAGACCTAAAATTACCAAATATAAAGCAAAAAAAAAAAAAAAAAATGAGTGTTTGATGACACCAAAATTGAGGATTTCTTTTTAACGAAAAATTGTAAAGATGAAGTTAAAAATTAATAAATTGAAACACAATATGTGCAACATTTACAACTGACTAACAACCAATATAGGATATATGAGGGTAACCTGTAAGTTAACAAGAAAAGGATCATAAAATCCATCAGAAATGGGGCAAAGGGCTGGGTATGGCAGTTCATACCTGCAATCCTAGCACTTCAGGAGGCCAAGGTGGGAGGATTACTTGAGGCCAGGAGGTCAGGATCAGCCTGAGCTGCATAGTGAGATCCAGTCTCTACAAAAATAAAAATAAAAAGATTAGCCAGGTGTAGTGGTGTGCACCTGTAGTCGTAGCTACTTGAGGAGGCTGAGGTTGGAGGATCGCTTGAGCCAAGGAGTTCAAGGCTACAGTGAACTAGCATCACACCATACACTCCAGCCAGGGCAGCAGAGTAAAACCCTGTCTCTTTAAAGCAAAACAAAACAAAACAAAACAAAAAAAGGGCTGGGCTCGGTGGCTCACACCTGTACTCCCAGGCCGAGGCGGGCGGATCACCTGAGGTCAGGAGTTTGAGATCAGCCTGGCCAACATGGTGAAATCCCATTTGTACTAAAAATACAAAAATTATCTGGGTGTGGTGGTGGGTGCCTGTAGTCCCAGCTACTCAGGAGGCTGAGGCAGGAGAACTGCCTGAACCCAAGAGGCGGAGATTGCAGTGAGCCAGGATCACACCACTGCACTCCAGCCTGGGTGTCAGAGCGAGAATCTGTCTCAAAAATAAAAATAAAAGTAAAAAAAGAAAAAAATAAGCAAAAATAAACAGAGGCAAAGAATATGACAGGTAAATCACAGAGGTGAAAACCCAAATGGTTCACATAATAATACAAAGCTCAAAATCAGGGTAAAGCAAACCAAATTCAATGAGTTATAAGTTTCTACTCATCAGATTGGTAAAAATGGGAAAGCTGGATAATGCCAGGACTAAGATGTGAGAACACATGACTCTTCACATCCAGTTCTTAGGATTATAGAAGTGAAACCGATCTAAAGAATAAACTCACAAAAATTAAGCATCTATGTACACTAGAATCAGTAGTTCCCTTTCAGAATATCCCAAAGAATCCTCACTTGGGTCCACAAGAGGGAATCTAAGAGGATTTCATGCAGCCAAGACCTGTGATTGCTGGGCCAGAGAGGCAACCAGGGGGTCCTTAGCTGCAGAAATGGGAAAGTAAATTGAAGAGGTGCCCTTTATGGATTACCATGCAGTAGTTAGAAACAATTATCTGGAATCACTAATTAGCAGTATGTGAAGTTTTTTGAAAATGCAGTACTGGGTGAGAAAATAAGAAAAGGCAAGCAATCAGGGTTGCTTGGAGAATTAAATGGCAATCAAACCTTTGATGTAGCAACTGGCACAAAGAAGAGTTTAGATTCTATCCACAGGTAGGTGGAGAATTAAAAGGGTCAGTCCACCCTGACAAAAGACTCAAGACCGTAGAGATGGGAGTGAAATTTGAAACTATTCGAAAGAGACTTTGTGGACAATCTGCTAATAAATTTTCTTTCCTGAATCCTTTCTTTCTCACTGGGTAGTGGAATCTAGACTTTCACAAGAAAGAAAACTCAGAACATGAAACACTGCATGTGTTTCATGCTAACAGTCTAATAGTCTAACATTCTGGCTAACAGTCTACCTGTCCTGGTGTTCCTTAGGAGATTCGAGAATTGCCCTAGCCAGGTGCCGCATTTGCTAAAGTTGATTCTAAGGAGTTTGTTTATGTGGGTTCAGAATTCTTCCCTGTCTCCCTTGACTCCCTGATATGTAGTCTGTGCTAAGTGACCAGGGATGGAATTGTACTGAAAGTTCTTTCACCGTGGTTTGTTTAACAAAATCTACTGAGTAACACTTCATACAGGGTATGGAGGAGACAAATGTGATTGGATAGAATGATATTTTTTCCCTTTCTTCTTCTTACCATATATATACTTTTAGGAGTACCCATTATTGCTACTATCTGCTACCAAAATGTCGGTGACCAAACTGTAGAAATGGAGAAGGAAAACAGACAGCTTGTCTAACATTCTTGCTCTGAAAATCCCAAGAGATGAGATTCCATCTCTAAGCAGGAGGCCAGGGAGTCCTCTCTCAGTGCAGGAGGCGGCAGGATATTTTACTGTATTTGCGATCAGGGGTCACAGAGAGGGGCAAGGAGCTGGATTCCAAGAATGGAATCGAATCTAGCTCTCTCCGAAGGAAATCCAGGGTTTGGAAAACTCCCAAGGAGCAATAATTCAACTGAACTAACCTGATGAACCATTTTCAAATGAGTATGGAGAAATATAGTCAAACATTGAACAGCTTCCTAGAATTGAAGCAACTGGGCAAAGGTGCCTTTTATTAGACCTTTGCAGTACACCCAGAGAACCGGTTAGAGTGCCAGGCTCAGCTCCATCTGGAAGAGAGAAAGACTGGATTTTATTCCCCAGTAGAAGGTTCTCTAGAGCAGTGCATACGTTTTTCACTTCCTTATAATTATTTATTCAGAACTGAAATATCAGCACATCAAAGTCAACTCCATGCATTGAGTAGCTACTCTCTGCCCATCATCTCCTGGGGCTTTTCTCTATCTTATCTCATGGAATCCTCCCCAGATGCTTCAAGGAAAAGATATGACTCCCCATTTTTTTAGAAGAGGAAGTCTCAGAGAGGACAGACACATTTTGAAGGCCAGATAGATTTTAAAAAGCAGATCTGGATTCAAATCCAGACAGCTGAGTTCCAAATCTGAAACTTTCTTCAACCCACAGTGCCATGACCAGACCCCTCCTTCTAAGGGATGTCGGGCAGCCTAAGGGGTCCCATGAGATTCAGAAATAAAGGGAAAAATTGTCCTTTCCTCACCCATTTTCAAGCAAAAATGCCAGGGGAGCAGCCGTGTATTAAAAAGGAGTTGGGGCGGAAATACTGATAATAAAGATAGTGAACTTTCGTTGAGTTACCGGTCAAATATTGTGATAACTGTTGGGTCTGAACCACATTCCTATGAGCTGGCTCTATTACTGTTTCTATTTTTTTATTTGGGGGAATTAAGTTTCAAAGGTTAATTAATTATTTAAACTCAAAGAACTAGTACTTCTTGGAATAGATCCTAAATTGGTCTGACTCTCAAATCAGTGTTTTAAAAATACTACTGTAAACTGCTTTCTTGGAATATGGCCATGTGAGTTAGGCGTGGCAGCTATCGTGGTGGTGTTATGGTGGTGGGAACAGCAGTGGTGGTGTTGTTTTCATTGTTCTTGGTGGTGGTGATACTAATGATGATAAGTAATTGGTGAAGTTAGTGGTCCTCGGTAGTGGTGTGATGGTGTTGGTGGTGGTAGCAGTGGTGCTGGTGGTGGTGGTGTGGGTGGTGATAATAGTGATAATGGTGGTAGCAATGGTTGTAGCAGTGATGGCAGTGTTGGTAGTGGTAGTGACAGCTATGGTGGTGGTGGTGGTGTGGCAGCAGGGCCAGAAGTAATGATGGTGGTGGTGGTGGTAGTGGTGGTGATGGAGATGGTGTTGGTGGGAAGTGTGGGAAGGGCATGGTGATGATGGTGTTGGTGGTGGTGATGGTGGAGGTGGGGATGCGGTGATGGTGGTGGAGGTGGTGATGGTGGGGAGGGAGTGGTGATGGTGGCAGCAGTGGTGATGATGATGGTGATGGTGGTGGTGGTGGGAGAGGGATGATGATCATGATGGTGATGGTGGTGGTGGTAATGGTGGTGGTGGTGGTGGAGGCGATGGTAAGGGAGGGGATGGCAACTGTGGTGGTAGTGGTGTGGTGGTGGTGGAGTGCTGGTGGAAACAGCAGGGTTGTTGCTGGTGGTGGTGATGGTAATGATGATGGTAGTGGTGGTGGTAGTGGTGGAGGTGGTGGTGGTGGTGAGGGTAGGGGTGGGGTGGTAGTTCCCATGACAGTAGAAGTGATAACAGTGATGAGGTGGTGATGATATTGATTATGGAGGTGGTAGCTGTGGGGGTCTTTGTGGTGGTGAATTCAACCTTCCATATAATATCTTCTTTTGAGAAATTCTGAAAAAAGAACACTTCTGTTTTCTCTGTGCCTTTAAAAAGTCAATTCATTTGTTTTTTTCCATAGGCTTCAGGAAAGAGGCACTGGCCTTTACTTCTCCACCTCGCTTCACTTCCATGTTGTTGACAAATGTTGTAGTTGCCCAGGATCAGAGGGAGAGACAGACCCTGTGACCACTTCCCCAAAGGCGGCCTTTGGCCACTCCGTGCACTGGAGCACATGACCCTCTGCCTCGCCCCTGCCACATTAACCAGGTGACTGTCTGCCAAGGCCCAGCCCAGTCCAAAGGGAATTGGGATTCAGAGTCCCAAACAAGGCACTGATTAGCTGGTAATCAGGGAGCGATTAGCAGGTCGGGTCACCTGCAGTTCATTGCCCATTGTTCCCTGCAAAGTCCTGGGATATTTGCCACACGGGCTGGCCAGTCTGAATGTCTGAGGATTCCGATGCCTGCAGCTCTGCTGTGTAGATCTGTGATTAGGAACAAATCCTCTGTTCTCTCAGCCCATCCCCCGAAGGAGGCAGTGCGGTGGGTGAATCCCCTTCTCTATTCACACACAAAGGATTTGGGAGAAGAATGGGCTGCTTAGGAGCTCAACAGTGACAGAGAGGTGAGGTCCCAATAATGCACTGAAGAACTGAAAGCAAATTAGCACATTCCTCTTCCTGAACCATGATGACTGAGAGTGGAGGAGCCCGGCAAGTCCACGTCCAGACTGGGTTTCTACTGTGATCTTGAGATGTGACCTCAGACAAGATTTTTAACCTCTGAGCTTGTTTACCTCGATTTTAAGAGGGTTAATAATAACACTTGCCTCTTCGGCCTTTGAAGTTCAGATTTAGAAAATGAACATAAAGCAGTTAATACAGTCTCTGTAGCGCGTGACCAATATGTGCTATCACCATTACCATCAGTCATAGTAATATCAATATTTAAAATATCATAATTATTTGAAATACTTTATTTAAAATATGCCTGTGTAACATCACTTCTAAATGAGAGATAGCCCCTTTTTAGGAGGCCCTGATAAGGATGAGATGAGATAATTCTTGTAAAGCTTTCATCACAGGACCTAGCATGTAATTAGCACTCAATAAATCATAGTAATAATGGTGATCACCGTCATCATTGTTTGTACTAAGTTGAATGCAAAAAACTATTTTGTAGCATTTTTCACTATATTGTAGCATGTGATCATGAAAATTTAGACAAAGCATTCTTTTTTTAAGCTAAAAGGAGATTAATGAAATTATTCATGGCACATTCACGCCATTGGACATTGTTCAGCTTTATAGTCTGTGTGCCTTTCCACCACCTAAAGATCTTGCTAAAATTCTCATTTGACAAATCTGGGGTCAGCCCAAGATTACACATTTCCAGTGCACTCCCAAGTGATTCCAGGGCTACCAGTCCATGGACTCCACTTTAAATAAACAGGATGTACACTTTTACAATAAAAAATGTGTATACACATTTATACAGAAATACAGAAAAAAAATTCCTAGGCTATACTCAAGATGGGGGACTGTGTTTTTCACCCCCTTCACTAAACTGTACTATCTTTCCCAGGAATTTAATAACAAACATCTAAAGAAAACATTTAAAAATGCAATAAACTTTATTGATGCAAGTTCTTCCCTTCTCTTAAAGTTTGTCACACTGCCAGGTTTTCCAGCACATCCTTTGCCAGGTCTGCATGCCTGATGCCATGATTTTCTCCTAGAGCCACACTAGGCCTTTTCAGCATCCTAACCACAAGGAAATCACATTAATGTGTGTTCATTCTGGAGGCTTCAGCTCTCCAAGGAGCAGGTGGGCCTCAGCTCAGATATAGCTGCTGGCCAGAGTTCAGGGCCCAGAGCCGTGCAGGCCAGCCAGGTGCAAGATGGGCAGTTATTAACTCAGAGAAGCCCGGAGAGTTTCTAAAGTCTGATTCAGGCTGCACTTGGAAAGGGCGTTCCAGTTAACATGGTGGGGTGCTTTCTATACTTTAAAGGAGCTCAAGGAAGTCCCTTGTACAAAAGAGATGGCTCCACTAGCCCTTCCTCTAAGGGGAGGCCTGAGAGCGGACACTTGTGATCTAAGGGTAGGCGGGCATAAGGTCTTTTCTTCCATTTGAGTCCCCTCAACAGAGACTGGGATACTTACTTGGGTACTTGAGCCCAGTATTGATCTTATTCTCATCAGACTATTTCTGTCACTGAGAGGTTGACAGAAGTCTGAATGAGCATCCAGAGACAGAATTAGATAGAACCTCAGTTGAATTTTGACCTTGCCATTTAATAGCTAAACTGCCTTAGGCCTAAACAGTGACTCTGTTTCCTCGTATGGAAAGTGGAAGTGGCAATGCTCTGGTGTCTCCAGGATTCAAAATTATGGAGTTAAAGATCCCAGTTTCTAGTTAGGTAAAAGCGGGCTTGCAAACGCCAATACTAGTAATTATTATTTTTATTCGGTGTTCACCATCCTTTGCACCTTAACATACACCTTGTACCTGCCTAGATGAGCCCCCACCCACTGCCCACCTGAGATCCCTAGTATGGCGTCCCATACCAGGTAAGTTCAACTTACTTGAACATAAGTTCAAGTACGTTATTAGAATGCTTCTCCAATTTAGTTATGCATCCCTCTGTGTATCAGGCAGTGGCTAGAGGAAAACAGATACCTACAAAACCTGGGTGGTAGGAGGAGAGTTTACTAAAGGGGTATGTAACTGAGGTGAGGGCAGGACTTGAGGAATAAATAACAAACAGTAGCATGGATAGGGGTTGAGGCGGTACATTCCCACCCAGCTTCTGGCTTTCAGTAGAGAGAACAGCCAACTTGTCAAGAAGGGGGATACCAAGGAATAAATAGCCCGACCCCTGTCTTCCCACCCTCCTGTGTCCTCCTCATGCTTTTGCCAAGATCTTGGCTTGGGTTCTCCTCTGACTGATTTCACCCAACTTTCCGATATTGGCAGGCAATCTTATGTGCCCATGTTACACTCTCATGATAAAACTGCATTTCCTGAGGGGACACCAATGGATACCCCTCTGCCTGCCATGCAGCTGAGAGGCTAAATGTATGAAAAGCAACACCATGCAAGTCATTTTGAAACTGCTCTGGAACCCTCACGGGGCCCTCCATTCTAGACATCCAGTCCCACTAGCGATCTATGAAACCCACTAAGAGACTTCCAGAAGCAGATGACCTCTAGAAGGAGAAAACTTTTTTCCACGCTTCCATGGAACAGGAAGATGCCGTCCCTTTGGTGGAGCCCAAAGGGAAGCCATATAGTTGGCAAGAGACACTGTTGCTACCATCTATGAAAGGTGCTTCCTGGGGTTCCAGAGGAGGGTGCAGAAGGGGAACAGTGAGTCTGGAGGGACAGACGGAACATTCCTGCAATGCTGTCAATCCATATCTGACCCTCAATTCATGAAACCTTCCAGACAACCCACCCTGACAGATCCCTCTCGTCTTAAAGCTCTCACACACCTTTCTTTTAGCATTTAACATTCGTAACCTCAAATGAATGATTTCTACCCATGAGTCATTTCCTGAGTAGACTGTCAGATCCTTGAAGGCAGGAAGGCAATGTAATACAGTGGAGAATATCCTGTGTCTTCAAATAGTTACGAAGATTAGAAAGGCAATCTAAGCAATATCCTTAGCATATTACCAGGTGCACATAAAAAGTGATGAATAGACAGATTTATGACTATTCATTATTTTTTTATTCTTCCTATCCTTCACCATGCTGAAGATACACCACTATTACACACACCTCCAAAAAGAAAACTCATCATTTCTTATGTATCTTCTATGGGTCATTTACTATGGAGAAGATCAAGTACGTTATTAGAACGCTTCTCCAATTTAGTTATGCACAGAATCCACTGAAAGTACAGAAAAAAATCTGATATATTATTTTTAGTATGACGTTTCTAAAAAATATTTGGAAAGTAAAATTCTGTTTTACCTCCCAATGCTTATTGCTGCTAAGAAACTATAAAACAAAATAAATTAATACATTTAATGCAAACAAAGCTATATACATTTTACTTAAATGCAACAGATGATATAGTTTTGATGAAACTGATTCAAAACTTACTACACCAAAACGGTATTGAATGCTGCTGTACAGGTACATTTCCATTCACCATGCCTACACGTGGTTTGATGACTCACGTGTCCTGTCATTGCTCCCCATTTACACTGGGCACCATGATGTTATTTGGCATTGATTTGACAGCAGTGGATCATTTTAACTTTATTTCCCTTTTATTCTTTTTTCACTAGTACAGCCAATCAAATTAGTATTAGATCTTGCAAACTTTGTCTGCAACCGACATTAAAATGCAATGGCGGTTCTTTAATGGGTCTTCCGGATATTGCAGAAAATGCTTTGTCAATTTTACTTTGGATTATCATTGCAATGAGAGCACATGGTTCAAAAGTTCCAGCAGCAGAGGCAGTTTTCCCACCCTTCCCCTGGAATACGGCATGTGGTACAGGCATTTTGAATCACAGCTTGTTTCAGGTGGGTATTTTTATCTGTTTTCTATTGGAGGACATTTAGGCTTGGGGGTGCGGCGGGGTGTTCAGTCACTTACCCAGGTTCACTCACCCAAAAGTTTGTGTTTCTACATCCAGTCTTTTGACTGATTGGTCTCATCTTTGATTATTATTGAAGATTAATGCTACATTGACACAGATTGATGATGAGAGATGAAGGGGATGTTGAAGAGATAGAAAGCAAATAGAGAATGAAACATGCTTGACCAGAGATGGTAACATAAACCCTGTCCATGGTGCCCTGTTGTCTTGGGTGCTGCTGTGTTTAGGTCAGGAGCAGTGGGAAGTCTGGAGCCATATGGAAGCCACACAGCCACACAGATGAGGCAGACTTCTAAGTGGGGCCACTCTTGGGACGTCCATGTTGAGCTCAGCAGCAATCAGACCTTGATGAGTTGAAATATTGAAAAGGAAAGTTCTAGGTTGCTCGTCATCATTTAATCTATGCACCTAGTCCTTGGAATTTCCTATTTCCTGCTTTGGGCTGAAGCTGGACATTCTTTCCCAGAATCCTTTGTGTCAGTCAATCCTTTTGGGATTCAAAGAGTTGTGGGAATGGTGACCTTAGTTCACATCCACATTCCACTGGGAGAGCACAAAGCTGGGGCCCTCTCTGCCTCCAGGAAGTAAAAGAGGCTGTGAAAGAAATGTTGTCAACCAATGTTCTTACTACAGAAAGCCAGGAGAGGTGCTGTTCATCCTTCCAGCTCCAAGTGATAAGAATTTAGGAAATAAATAAATTCGGTAACTTATAGGCACATGTGATAAACTCTCTCTCACCAGGATCTGATAGACTAGTAGTTAATACAATTTTTGCATAGCTTGCATTTCCTGATAATACAGATGGATCTGCTAATAAAATTCCACTTTCCTTGTAGCAAAGTTAACTTTTTGTTATTCTAGAATGGCAGATTGAGTCAGTGAAGTTTCGGGAATCACACACACATCAGGTAATGCCATAACAAAAGTCCTTTTTGCCTGCAGTATATTTTCAGGACAATGAAACCATTCAATCATTGCCCAGAATGATAATTATCTTTTTGGACACATGACCTCATATTCTGAATCTATTAAGCACACAAAATCTGAAAATGAGTGGTATTAGTGATTCTATTGAAATGGATGCAAGGGAACTGAAACAAAATAAAGCCAGCTTTAGTTCTGTAATCCCCGAAAAAAATTCGTGCTAAGAGGATGGGTGACTTAGGACACTTAGACAAGAAAAACCATCACAGAAAAATAAAACAGTAGATGCACATGTGTTTTGCCTTACTAGATGTCTGAACTTCATTGCTTCAGGGCACATCAGCTTGGGGTAGAGGTGAGGAGGGGAGTTGACTGAAGTGTAGGTAACAATTGTGATGGCCTATGACCGAATTCCACAGTAAAGTGATTGGTACCCCAACCTCTCCTCTGCTCTTTCTGTTTTTTTGTAATCATCCTAGATACACTTTAACATTTTCTGCAGAAGCCAACTGACAGAAAGATCAGCTACATCAGAAACAGCTGCTTCCAGTAGTCTCACCTTCATTCTAGGGGCAACTTCATCCAGAGTCTTAGAACACCATTTTTTAAAGACCCAGGTGCAAGTCACGCCAAGGTGGGGTGTATTAGAAGATGTGAGGTCATCCAGGGTAACTTTCACAAACTTTCTTCACTGACACAGACCCATTAGTGATCCAGGTAAGAATACAGGTTACTGGCATCTCTCTAACATAAGTCAGCACTCTGCCTTTCTCCAACATTCTCTGCAGAGAAACGTGAATCTTAATTCATACTATATTCTTCATATGAATCTTCATGTCCATGTCCTGGTCCTCACATTCCATGGCTCCAGAGGTCATTGTTTTTCTTTCTCCTTGAAGGACTAAAAGTGGATTATCAGGCAAATTGAAACCTTGGGCAAGTCCCAGAAATTCTAAGGTGGGAATGCTGATAAAGTGTCTCTACTGTCCATCTTTTACCCCTCTCATGCCCCTTACCTCACCCCCCTGGAGACCCAGATTAAAAATGCTTCAGAGCAGGAAACCTGGTTGATGGATTGATCAATCAACCAACAAGTATTTATTGAGAGCACCTAATTCTCGCTCAGCAAATGCTGAAAGGAGCAGATAGTGCAGTGACAGGTAACAGAGGACTCTTCAAAGTCAGGCAGAGGACTTGAAACTGAGGCTCAACTCACTGTGTCTTCATTCAAGAGACAGCAGTTGAACACCCACACACAAGCTGTACAGCATGCTTGGAAATGGGAATAAAAAGGGCAGATTAGACCTCTATCCCACGGAGTTTATAGTTTATCAGGGTAATAATTCTTTTAAGCACTTAAAGTTAATGTGCACTACGACTGGAAAACAGACTGCTTAGGCAGCTTACGGTGGTCAAGAAAGTGGGGACATGTAAAGTTGTTTTAGCTTTTTGAGGCCTGGAAGGATACAACCACACAGTGACTGGGTAATGTGATTTTGGGAGCAAGAGAGATTGAAGAATGGAGAGAGTAGTGTCCTCCCAAAATTCACGTCCTCCCAGAACCTCAGAATGTGAGATTATGTGTAAATAGGGTCTTTGCAGATTTAATGAAATTAAGATGAAGTCATATTGATTTAGGATGGGTAATAAATCCATAAATCCAAGGACTAGTGTCCTTTTAAAGACACAGACACAGACAGAGGTAAGAAGGGCAGATATCGGAGTGATATGGCTACAAGCCAAGGAACGCCAAGGATTTCTGGCCACCAGCAGCTGCTTGGAGAGTTGCATGGAATGTATTGTTTCCTAGAACCTTTGGATGGAGCACGGCCCTCCCAACACCTTGATATCAGACTTTCAGCCTCTAGAGCTACAGGAGAATAAACTTCTGTTGTTCTAAACCACCCAATTTGTAATAATTTGTTATAGCAGCCTTGAGAAATGAATGTAAGACACAACTGACTGGAGTGAAGAAGATTCCTGGTTAAAGCATATATGAGTGCTACCCTGGAAAATGAAGGCCAAGGTGAGAAAGAATGGCAAGTTTTTATTTGTATGGTTGTATACAAGATAATAGCTGAAGGCCCTAATGAAATAAACAGAATATGTCTTTGCTTGTTTTATAATAAACAAGCCACCTAAAGAGCATGAAGAGACAAAGATTAAACTTCTCAAAGAAGGTCTCCGCTTATGGAACAGAACAAAAAAGAGTAAGCAAGGGAGAAAGTGAAGGAGTTACTGACAATATTCCATTGAACTCAGTAGATATTTATCAAGTCTTGCGTATTCCATACCTCTAAGGAACGCACAGTGCGAGTTGGGGGTAAAACTAGAGAATTTTAATCCAAGGGATATAGGCAAGGATTGAAGTAAGCTGAATGAATAGAAACAGTGAAGACAAAAAGAAACAAATGTCCCAGTCTAAGGATGATCAGGATGTCTTTGCAGAGAAGATGACATCTGTAGGGAGGATGAAAGGATCCTTCAGGGTTGGACAGAAGGCAGAAGGGCAGAACAGAGAAGAAAGCCCAGAGTACACCATTGTATCTCAATGCTCCTTGAATAGTCGCTATGTCTAATCTGGTGCCTTGTATAGCACAAAAAGGCACACAGAAATGGTGGAGTGAGTGAATAAATGAATGAACTATGGAAATGACCCAGAAGCCAAGAGAAGAGAGCACTTTCTCAAGGAAGAGGGGATAATGAACATTGTAAAAAGACAGAGAGAGGCTGAGAAAGACAAGTATGAATGTCAAGAAACCAATAGGTCAATAGAACATTGAAGAGATAGGAGCTTAGGAGAAGTCAGAGGCAATTCCTAGGAGTTGAGAAGAAAGGAGTGAGCCACGAGGAAGAAAACTTGTGCTGACGAAGGCTCAAGGAGTACGGCTGAAAAAAAAATATGGGAGAGAGGTTAATAAAGAGTGTTTGTGAATTAACTCTGGAACAGAAATTAAATACCACATGTTCTCACTTGTAAGTGGGAGCTAAATATTGAGTACACATGAACACAAAGAAGGGAACAATGGATACCAGGGCCGTCCACTTGAGGGTGGAGAGCGGGAGAAGGATGAGGATCAAGAAACTAACTATTGGGTACCATGCTCATTACATGGGTGACAAAATAATTTATATGCCAAACCCCTGCAATAATTTACATGCCAAACCCCTGCAACATGCAATTTACCCATGTAACAAACCTGTACTTGTATCCCCCAAACCTAAAATGAAAGTTGGAAAGGAAAAAAAGAGTGTTAGATAGGAAGATTGTGTTTGAAGGTAAAGGATGAGGAAATTTGAGGATGCTAGAGACAGGAGTCATACAGTTTCTCAGGAGCCAGGGGTGGAAGAATAAATGAAATAACCAACATGTATTGAGCACCTACTATATGCCAAGCACTAAACTAGCTACTTTCAAAAACCTTTTCGTTTAAATAATCTGGAAGCTACACTTCATGGGAAGTGTTAGTTTTAGAAAGAATAATGGATTTCCCTCTAATGATGGGAGTAGAGGAGACAAATGAATTTTATAAGCACATGCGTTGAAAGAGGTATCTTTTCATTCATCAAGTATCTACTGGGGATGCCCTCTGTGCTGGACACTGTATAAAGGGCCTCAGATATATCACCTAATGGAAACTTTAGAGCACCCCTAGAATGTTCTATCATGATTCTCATCTTAGAGACAAGGATTTAATAGATAAGCTCTGTGAAATGTTTGCCAAATTATTTCAACATGCAGGTAATTACTGGTAAAACGATTCAAAGCTGAGTATGTCTGCACAAACAACTACATATGTCTCAGCCTCAGTTTCTACATCTGTATAACTTTTCCTCCCTTGGTTGTTGTGAGCTTGAAGCAAGGAGAAAGTGCTCACTAAAGGACAGGTCTTGTTTTTAATCTTACTTTATTCATTTGGAATGAGGCCATTGGGTCCTCACTACACCCTCACCCCTCTACCAACATTCCCCATTCTTTTCAGGATTGAAGACGTCCTGGAGCCCCCAAACAGGTGTCAGCAGCATCACCACATCGGATCAATCTGTAAGCTTGGGCACGAGATGTTTACTCTTTGCTCCCAGAAAAGAAGCCATGTTGGGAAGGCTAGCTAAATACAAAACATAACCCAAAAGCAAAGGGCGTCTCTGAAAGGGATAATGCAGACCGAGACAATAGTTTCACAGATCAATAGGAAACCTTGAAAGGTCCACTGATGAGCTAGACTGCAGGGGTGCTCCTCTTCTATAAAAGGAAAATAAAAAGGATCAGTAAGAAATGAAAACTGATATTAGATGACTGTGATTTACTTTCTGCTACCAAGGGATCTTCTCCAAGCTGGGTCTCTGGTCAGACTTGTTCATTCCCTTCCAATCCCCTATGATGAGATCCCAGGGTGGTGGAGTAAGATAAATAGACATGGAAACAGTCTCCAAAAATGGCTGCAGTAAGGCCATACAGCATACCTAACATATCTACTGGTTAGCATAAAAACAAGTAATTTGTCTGAATGCAATGTGTTGGGTGTCAGAGGAAAAATGTATGCCTTAAACCTCAACCCATCACCCCCCACTCTTCAATCTGTACTTATGTCTGTGTTTCAGCAGTGTGGCGAATTCTAAGTAGTTTTCTGGTGCATTTCAAGGATTCATCTACCAACTCTGTGATCTTGGGCAAATGCTTTACCTCTCTCTCAGTTTTCTCATCTATAATTATGTCAAGATTATCATGATAAAATAATAGAAATGATTATTGTCACCTTCCTCATCCCTATCATTATCACCCCATCACCACCCCAAAAACTAATGTCAAAATGGCTGAATGCCCACGCGGCTTTATAGGAGGAGATTTAAGAGCCAGAAAGACCAAATTTATTAGCGAGGTTGTCTTGAGCAAGCTGTGAATCTTGTCTGATCTTCATGCAATTCATCATGGACTTGGACAACATCTTTTCTGGTTATTATGAAGACTGGAGAAGACACGTACATCCCTTAGCACAGTGTCTCCTACATAATGAGGACTCAGTATGGGTCCTTAGTCTTTGCCCTAACTCTAGTCTGTGACAGTGTTAGACTAACTTCTTGGTGAGCCCATACTGACCACTGGGAGTCCAAGTTGACTCTGAGAAAACCAAAAGAAAGGCAAACAAAAGGATCTATTTGTGGGAGGGAGAGGGGATGGAAAGCCACATAGTCTGGTTCAGTACGAGATTGAGCGAGGTCTGGGCAGTTTCAGGCCCCCTGGAGAGAGAACATCCCCCCAGCGCTACCTCTCCTCCTTTCTCCTGCTCTAGTGCAGAGCACACAGCTTCGCCCCTCAGCTGATTGGCTGCCTGTGGGCAGTGCAAAGAGATGTAGGGCTTCTCCTTCCAGCACACAACACTGGCTACTGGGGGGTTTCTGTCTCCCCCACCCAACCACCTCCACCCTCACCTTGCTGCTGGAATTCTGGGGTCCCTGCATTCATGGTGCAGGATAGCAGGGGCCATGGATCAAGATGACTCCCCTCCTGCCATATGTACTGATTCATTCAGCACTAACTGAGCCCCAGCTGTGTGTCCACATCTTGCTGGACAGCAGGGGACACGAGGCAAATGAAACAAAGTCCTTACCCTGAGACCATACTACACTGAGCAGTCATCTCGGACATCACAAAATGCCCTGCTCCCTACCACTTCATTTTGACTCAAAGGGAAAACTCTTGAGAATTTACAATTCTATCCGATTTTTTTTTTTCAGTAACTCCTTAACATCTTTTATCCGCGAAACTCATATCCTCCAAAACCCACCCTGAATCCTGCACACCTCACTCATTTTCCTCACGCTCCTGAGCCTTTTCCCTCCACACTCTCCCCTCCTGGTTTCGTGTTCTGCAGTATCTTCTTTCCCATGTTATACTTGGATTTTACCCCTTCCTCTTGTCTATGTTGCTCAGTGGCCAGTTTTCCCCAGTGGACGCTGGGGACATTCTCTTTCTACATCCCTGTTTATCTCTACTCTGAATAAGTCAATATGCAAAAGTCTGGGTGTCCAACTCATCCCTCCCAGAAGGGATTCTCTTTAGCCTGACAGCCTATTATACTTGTTGTGGGTGGCCTACAGTGTGTCTGGTGAGGCATATGCAGACTATAAAAAAGAAAAAAAATTGGCAGGCCAGATCCCTTTTTTTCCTACTATCTGACTAATAAGAGATTCTTTCACTATAATATTTCTTCTGCTATTCTAGTTGTTCTTACTACACTCATTGCCTGATTCCTCTGGGTTCTCTCATATCTCCATTTTGAATTCCCTTGTAGGCACTGTGTTTTCAGTAAGTGTTTGCATTTTGAACATAAAGAAAACCTCTGTGTGTCCATTTCTTTCTCCTCCACTTTTCTTGACACACTAATTAGAAGTGGGAAAGGGACTGACATCTGTTGAATGCCTCTATGTGCTAGATGTTATAAAACACTTCCATGGATATATCTCATGTAGAAGAAATTAGCCTCATTTTAACAGTGAGGGAACTGAGGAGAGAAAGCTTCAACCATGTGTTCTAGCTCACACAGAAGAACATGAAAAGCCTCCAAGACTTCATGCTATCTGTCCCTTGAAATGTACACATGTGGCTGACATATGCAAACACATGCAAACCCAGGCAGTGGGCCCATGTGACATTCATTATAGAAAGTGTTTCTTTAATCATCTCTCATTCCTGACTCCCACTGAGGTCCTCATAATGGGTTTAGAATTACTGTCTTCTAAGTGATTCTGTGTGCAAAGTTGTACAATGAAAAGGGTACAAATTTGAGCAAATCTAGGGCAGAGAGTAGGCCCAGAATGGCTGAAATCAAATCCCAATTCTTATTATTTGGGTGACCTCGGGTTATGGGGATAACAGGAACATCTTCCTCATAGGGGTCTTTCCTCCTTACTGCCTCCTCCTGAGGACTGAGGATGAGGATTATTTAGGTAGGTGTGTGTAAATCACATAAATCCTTGTTTTAGCCCATGGTAAAGCTATCCAAATGGACAATGTTGATTTTATTATCTGTAGTCTTGTTGGCCTTTCCACTTGTTAGCCGTGAGACCCTTGGATACCTCTCTTGACATCTCCGAACTTCATTTTTCCTGTTGGTAACAGAGGGGTAATACTTCCCACATCGAAGCTTTGCTGGGAACCTCTGATCAGATAAGCCATGTAAAGCCACTAACTCAGGGACTTGGTTGTAGCAAGTGCTTTCTTGCTTAATACATGCCAGTTCCCTTTTCTCCGAGAGAGCTCAAAGCACTGCTATTCACTTAGGATCAATGGAACAAGCAAGAAGAAGAAAACAAAGGAAAAAGCAAACACTGGGGGCTACATCACGCTGAAGATCAGCTTCCTGGGGGCAGTTCCTACCAAAGAGTTGTCTGTCCTGAGTAATCAACTGGAGTCTCCCCCACCCCTTTCCCAGGTGGTCCCCCAAACTGGTTGGTGAGTGGTGCTGCAGATGTGGCTTCCTTATGGGCGATGGTGTTGATGGAAAAGATAATTCATGCCTGCGTTGAGCTTTCTCTGAGTCACTCCAGAGCCCAGTGATGAAGGAAGAAAACACCCCTGATCAGTACCACATTTCCAGATTTCATTATAATTTTTAATTCTTCAATGTTGTTTTGAAGAGCAGCATCAAGCATGCATAAGTTTTTGGAGACAGAGAAAAATGTAAGCAGCCACCCTTTGAGTTTGGACTTGAGGACACCCCAGATCCTCTGAGAGATCTGTCTCCTTCCAGAAGCAGTGAGGTGCACTGTTGCTGTGACATGAGAGAGTCCTGCCCCCATGCTCTCTGGAGACTGGGGCTCTCCCTGTTTTATGCAGTTGGGCTCTCTGGACATCATGTGCTTGAGTTCTGCATCTTTTCCCAAATTCTACTCTTTTCACTCTTACAATCACCAAGTTCTGTCGATATTATTACTCAAATGTCTACTTGTCTCTTTATGACTACCACCCGTTGCCAAGCAAGCTCCCCTGAAGGAGATCAACGACAACAATCACCAGGCCTCCCAGCAGCCAGATGGAGCTATTCAAAATGTAATGTGAGCTGGGCACAGTGTTGGTGCACACCTGTCGTCCCAGTTACTAAGGAGGTTAAGACAGGATGATCCCGTGAGCCCAGAAGTTCAAGGCCAGCCTGAGCAACATAGCAAGACCCCATCTCTTTAAAAACATTTTTTAAAGTCAAAATGTAATGCGAAACTCACTCCTCCCTGTCGATCACCTTCATTGTCTTCCCATTGCTTCCCAGGCATCAAGTCTCTGCCCATCCTATAAAACCATCTGTGTTCTCATCCTCCCTCACTCCAATTCAGCTTTCCAGGCTTCTTTGTTTCCCCACATATGCAAATATTTTGTATACTCATGATCTCTTCATCTAAAACATTCCTGGAGCCTGGACAGCTCCTCCCCAACCCCTTCATGGGCTGGTTATTTTAATTCACAAATATCTTGGCTTACCTGTCTCCTACCCAGAAGCCTTCCTTGAGAAGGCTACCTCAGGATACTGCTTTTTCAATTGCCAATTGCTATTCCAATTCTCTCATAGTCACATTATTTCTATCTGCAATGTGATTATGAATGAATTTGATTATTTGCTAGATTTTAGTCTGTCTTCCCCACATGACTGAAAGCTCTATGATGTTTTGTTCGCTTCTGACTACCCATTACAGATGGCACATAGTAGGCACTTAATAAATGTGTGTTGAATGACTGTACAAATGACTGCTGTGAAGTCTTTTGCACCCATGTGTGCATTTTTGAGAATGGAGGAAGGATATTCTGCAGCTTGGATTGTTCCCTGCTAAAACCCTTCAATGGCTCCCCATTGCCCCTTGGCTCAGCTCAGTTTGCAAAGCTGTCCAGGAACTGATTCTGCTTTCTTTCCTCCTCCTTTTCTCCCATTTCAATTTTCTACTCCTTCATTTGTGGCCTGTGTATAAGTATATGGATGCCCACTTGGGCTGGCCCCTTCTGTTCTGAATTCTCTACCTTGCTGACACCAGGATCATTTCATGTGAACCCCCCTCCAGAGAGCCTTGTCTGAGCCTCCATTTCATCCTTTTGGGTGAGCTGGGTACCCTCTTTTTGTGCTCCCTGCACTTTCTCCCTTAACCCATAGTCTCCCAAATGGGACAACTCAAACTTCTTTTGAGTAATTTGGAAAAAAAATTAATATATTTATTTTTTAAAATTTACACTTTTGTTCACTTTACAAGTTGCATAAAATACTAGCATGCCATTGCACATGTATTCATTTGAAAAGTGGGACTCTAAAGGTATGTAGAGAGTATAGGTTCAAAAATGTATGACAAGGGTTCGTGATCAAAAAGGTTTGGAGAGCACGATGATATTATACTTTTCATACTGCATGGAATTTTCTGGATTTTGTCTGTCTCTTCAAGATCTTTCAAGGAACTCTTGAGAGAAGACACAGCATACACAGCCGCAGGTCCTCGAAGGTGATATGGGGATGGTTTTAGATGGTGCACAAAAGGAAGGTGGCTAATGCCTGCTGAGAACTCATTGCCCTTTGAATTCTCTTTTATTCTTCCTCATTTAAATAATGGGGGGTAAAAGTCTCAGCGGTGTGTCAATATGTTTCTAATATCTCTGGGTACCACTTGCTAGTTTCCCTTTATAACAGGGAGAGCAAACTTTAGGCTCAAGCCCTTGAAAATGCCTCTTATCGATATAACCGAAACCCAACAATTCAGCTTTATTTTCATTGCTCCTTTCCATGTGTGGTCAGTAATACTGGACAATATTTAAAACAATGTATAATTTTTCTCTTGCTAACCATGCAGAGTTTCTTAAAATAAATTTATAAAATCTTAAAATAAATTTATAAGGAGCGAGTAAATTTTTAAAAATAAGCAAATTATAATACAGGTGAAACTAGATGTTTCAATCTCATGTCAGTTTGTGTAACACAAGGGCGACATAGTCAACATGACCTTTGAAACATAAAGACCCTGTAAGATTTTTGACTCTGGGCATGGCTAAATGTGTGACTACTGCAAAGTTCTTCTCTGAATCTACTGTAAAAGGGATAAAAATACTTACTCAGTGGAGTGTTTTGAAGATGAGTATTAACATATTTAAAGACACTTCCCAATGCCTGCACACGATCAATAATAGATATATGTTTATGCAATGAGCAAGTAGATGAGTAAGAATGGAATAAATCTGGGTAAAAAAGTCAAGGAACCTGGATCCTCCTTAAAAGTCCCAACCTTCCTAGCTGGAACGAGTCAGACTCTGGAGAGCCCCATTCTCTCCTTCACTAGAGTCCCATTTTCACAGTCATTTGACATTTACCCAGGAGACCTGAGAAAGTTAATGAGTTTTGCCTAGTCCCTGAATTCTCCTTTGGAGTGATTGGTGTGAACAGAGAATGGAATGTGCATGAGACATGGATTGATTTTGTGGCTCTGCTGGAATTCTGTCAGAACTTCACTCTCCATTTGAGTAGTCTCTACCTAAAACTTCTGCCTTGGAAGCTGATGAGCTCCCCATACAAAGAAGTATTCAAGACTAAAAGAGATGAACACGTGACCCAAGCCCTGACTTTCTGCTTCTCTAAGAAACATTATGTTCATCATCCTGAAAACAAAGACACATTTAAGGGCATCTTGAACCAAGTCTTGAAAGCCTATTTCTAGAAGCTGTGTGTAGGCTATGCAGACATGACTTCACAGGCCAGTGTGCAGTTGCATCCCTATCTAGCACTTAACAGACACAGCTATTTTACTTTTATTTCAAATTGAAAGCCATGTTTTTAAGAAGTCAAACCACCAAAGACCTTCTAAAAGAAAGCAAATGAACTTTTTCTCTCCACATTGTTTCTCATTTTTTTAGTAGTCTATCCAGCTTCTTTCAATGAGAGCTGGATTCCAAAAGGCAAATGTGAAAACTTCCAGGGTTCCCAAGAAACAGTATCACTTCTGTTGCACCGTGTTGGTCAAAACAATAACAGGAACAGCTTTGATTCATGGGAAGAAGACTCCTTTTCTTGATAGAAGTAGTGGCATGAGTGTCCAGGAATGGGAGGAATTGTCGGTAGTTGTCTAGGTAGACAATCTAACACACACACACATATAATCCAAATCATGAAATGTAGGACTCACTTTTGCTAAACACCAGGCTCTGCATTAGCATCCGTCACACCTGATTTCTTCAAGGAATGTCTGTGGAGACTCCATAGGATCTCCAAGGATAAGGACCTCACGTCCTTCCATTTTGCTTTCATTTCCATTTCCTTTGGAGACAAACACAAAAGAAAGTGGTTTCAGATCACAAGTACTCATATGTTTCTGTGTGACTGAAGGGAAGGCCTTTGAGTGTCTGCATGTGTACTTGCGCATGGCACGTGTTCGTGCACCCATGCATGTGTATGTGGCAGGGAGATGAAGGTCATTTCAGACTTTATATTCAGATCTTGAGCTGTCCTGTGATGTCCTGTTCTCAATTCAGCTTTTCCTGTCACTAACCCTTTGCCCAGACCATCCCTCACGCATGACTGACCTGCCTCGTGCACAAAACCATGTATTTTCTTTTCTGCAATAAGCAGATCAAAGTTCACCTGCTTTATGCTCTTCATAACGATTCTTCTGGCAAAAACAAGTCCAGCATTCTTGACCCTTCTCTATTCTGAAAGATGTAAGAAAACGGATAGGAATTTGCTACATATAGATCAGGTCATTGAGGCAGAGGAGAGAGGCTGTGTAAAGTTTCAGATCTGGAAAAGAGAAGGCCATGTAGCTATTTGTCAGAATTTATTTTCTGGCTTTACTTCCCAAAGGGAGATTTCTATGGGTTTGTGGGATAAGATGAAATGGGCCTTCTGTTAAAAAAAAAGGAAAAGAAAAAAAAAAAGGGTGGTGCTGTACATAGAGAATAAAATATTGGCCGGGCGCGGTGGCTCACACCTGTGATTCCAGCACTTTGGGAGGCCACGGAGGGCAGATCACGAGGTCAGGAGTTCAAGACCAGTCTGATCAACATGGTGAAACCCCATCTCTACTAAAAGCACAAAAATTAGCCAGGCGTGGTGGCAGGCACCTGCAATCCCAGTTACTCAGGAGGCTGAGGCAGGAGAATCGCTTGAACCCGGAAGGTGGAGATTGAAGTGAGCTGAGATTACACCACTGTACTCCAGTCTGGGTGACAGAACAAGACTCTATCTCAAAACAAAAAAAAAAGTAACAAAATAAAAATAAAAAGTTGAAGAAGAATTTGAGAATAAGATGACAACATAAAGGAATTGTTTACATTTGCATATTTATATTTGGTTTAACTTATTTTTGGCAGAAAATATAAGCACCAAAATGACTGTAACACAGTTCAGTGTCCTTAGCAATATTTTCTCCTTATTACCTCCTCAAGGCTTCATCTGTCAGAATGTAGCCAACATGATTTAACCAAAAGGGGGAACATTTTCTATGTAAGTCAATACATGTATTACTCCATTCATCAAATATAGAGATCACTTTTTAAACACTGAACCTTAAGAAACAGTACATTTGTGGTTGCAGAAACCAGTATAATCTCCCTCAAATTGCAAGCAGATATTATAAAGTGAAAACCACCCTTCGAAAATAAACCCTGATCAATGACACAAAAAGGTGGTTCTTTGTAAAGATCAACAAAATTGGCATACTTTTAGCTAGACTAGTCAAGAAAAAAGGGAAAACTCAAACGACTAAAATAATAAATGAAAGTGGGGACATCAATACCAACCTTACAGAAATAAAAAAAATTAAAAGAGAATACTATGAACAGTTGTATACCAACAAATTAGATAACTTGAATATAACAAATTTCTAGAAACATGCAAACTATCAAAACTGACGAAAGAAGAAATATAAAATCGGGATAGACCTATAACAAGTAAATGTATTTAGTCAATAATTAAAACCAACCAGCAATCCAAAGCTGAGGATCACATGGCTTTATGGTAAATTTTACCAAACATTTAAAAAAAAAATCAGTTCTTCTCACACCTTACAAAAAATGGAAAAAGAGGGAACACTTCTCAACTTATTCTGAGGCCAGTATTACCTTGATGCCAAAGTCAGACAAACAATCACAATAAAAGAAAATTATAGATCAATATCCCTTGTGAACACTAGTGCAAAAATCCCCAACAAAATCCTAGCAAACCAACTCCACCAGCATATTGAAAGAATTATACATCATTACCAAGTGGAATTTATCCAAGGAATGCAAGGTTTGTTAAAAATCAATTGATGTAATACATTATATTTATAGAATAAAGGGAGAGAAAGCCACAGGATCATATTAATAGATGCAGAAAAAGAATCGGACACGATCCGTCACCTTTCATGTTGAAAGTACACAATAAACTAGGAATAGAAGGAAACTTCCTCAATCTGATAAAGAGCTTCTATTTCAAAACAAAACAAAACAAAACAAAACAACTAATGTCATACTTAACAGTGAAAGACTGGACATTTTATTTATTAGAAACAGTATACTGATGTCTGTTCTCTCTACTTCTGTTCAATATTATACTGGAAGTTCTAGTCAAAGCAGTTAGGTCAGAAAAAGGAATAAGCACCCAGATAGAAATGAGAAGCAAAACTATGTCTATTAGCAGAAGACATGATTTTATGTAGAGAAAATCCTGAAGAATCTATAAAAAACACTATTAGAGCTAATAAACAAGTTTAGGAAAGTTGTAGGATACAAGATTAATATACAAAAATCAGTTCTACTTCTACACACCAGCAATGAACAATACAAAAATAACATTTCAAAAACAATTACATTCACAATAGCACCAGAAAGAATAAAAAGCTTGGGAATAAATTTAACCAAGAAAGTACAAGACTTATGCACTGAAAATCACACACACTTTTGAAAGTAATCAAAGATGACCTAAATAAATAGAAATACATATTATATTAGTGAACTGGAAAACTAGAAAATATTGTTAAAATGACAATAACTAGTCATTGGGGATAATTAGTTCCCAATTAATCTACAGACTTTGTATAACTACTATCAAAACTAACTGCTTTTTTTTTTTTCTTTTTCTTTTTCTGCGCGAGTGGGCAAGTTGATTCTAAAATTCATATGGGAATGCAAGGAACCCTGAATAGCCAAAGGCCAGATGAATAACAAAGTTGAAGGACTCACACTTTTAATATTAACATGTAATACAAAGCTACATCAATCAAACTTAGTGGTACTAGCACAGAGATAGACATATAGATCAACAGAATAGAATTGAGAATACAGAAACAAACCTAAATATACATGGTCAATTGATCTTCAACAAAGTAACTGAGAACATTCAATGGAGAAAGAATAGTCTTTTCAACAAACGATACTGGAACAATTTGCCATCCACAGACAAAAGAATAAATTTGAACCTTCTACCTCACACCATATACAAAAAACCTGAAAATGGATCAAAGACTTAAATATAAGAACTGAAGTCATAGTATTCTTAGAAGGAGACATAGATATAAATCTTTATGACCTGGATTATGTTATGGTTTCTTAAATATGACACGAAAAGCACAAAAAACAAAGCAGGAATGGTGGGGGAGGAAAGGGAAATGGTGCCACCAGTGCTCTTGGCCTTGGCTGGCTCTTAGGCCGCCCTTAGCACTCATCAGCTTGCTTCGCATGTTTGTATGTTATCCTCATGTCTTTCTTCTCACTAGACCATGAGTATCTTCATTCCAGGCACCATCTTCTATTTAGTTCAATAAAAATTTATTAAGTACACACTTCATGGTTAGCATTGAATATAAAAAGGTAATTATAATGATGCATAATAAAAACAATAATAATAAAAATGGTAGATGCTAATACACATTGAGAGCTGGTTTCATGCCAAAACCTTTTCTAAGTACTTTACATATATTGGTTCATTTTGCAATTACGTTGGTGATTGCAAAATGAATTAATATTGGTAATCAAAGCAAAGTTGGGGTATATAATAGGTATTATTATTAGCATTATTCTTGTTTCCATTTTACAAATGAGGTAACTGAGAGGTCAAGATTCTTGCTTGAGGTCCCATAGCTAGTAAGTGCAGAGTGAGGATTTGAAGACTGCAGTCTGATTCTAGGCCCCGTGATCCTGCTCTTGAGGCACTTAGTAGATATTCTGTTCTTCGCTGAAGTCCCCTAGCACCCCTGGCTCCTTAAACAGAGGCAGACAGCAAGCAAGTATGGGACTGCAAGAAATAAAATGTGTACATCCTAAATTATCAATCTTCAAAGAAGATCAAGAAGTTAAGAGGGTAGAGGCTGGCTGCTTTATTAGTAAATATATAAAACACCATCATTCTGTTAAATTGATCATGAGATCTGAGATTATTATAATCTCTTACCACTAGACTGCAAGCTCCAGGAAGACAGGGACTCTTTTTCTTTAACTGTTTCAATTTTTTTTTTTAATTGCTGTCTCTCCAAAACCCAGGACAGTATCAAGTCTTTATGAACATTTATTTACTATTTCTTGGGTAAATATATAAAGGACAACATGTACTGAATACTTACTATACATCAGACCTTGATCTTAGTGGGGTTCAGGTATTTATTAACTACTTTCTCACAACAACATTATAAGGAAGGTAATCTTTTACCATCTCTATGATTTAATAGAGAGGGAATAACTGAGGCATAGATAAATTAAATTTCAGATCTAATTAACCTGAAATTGTTGGAGCCATCACCCAATCCCAGGCCATTTGAAAAAAAGCACCTTCACTGGTTTTTTTGTTTGTTTGTTTCTTTGTTTTGTTTTGTTTGAGATGGAATCTTGCCCTATCGCCCAGGTTGGAGTGCAGTGGTGTGATCTTGGCTCACTGCAACCTCCACCTCCCGGGTTCAAGCAATTCTCTTGCTTCAGCCTCCCGAGTAGTTGGGATTACAGGCATGTGCCACCATGCCTGCCTAATTTTGTATTTTTAGTAGAGACAGGGTTTCTCCATGTTGGTTAGGCTGGTCTCGAACTTCCAACCTCAGGTGTCCCACCTGCATCGGCCTCCCAAAGTGCTTGGATTACAGGTGTGAGCCACCATGCCCAGCCACACCATCACTGTTAAAAAATAACTTTATAACTACATTATGAAGATGAATGCAAACCTGCAAGATTTTGAAGCTGAAACAGGGACTGTCAGATTATGTGATGAAACTGCCAAAATTATGGCAGTTGGTGTTGTCCCCAGATCCTCAGGGGTACATGTTCACTGTCTCCGCTTGCCTCAAAATTGGTATAGTGTTGTAAAGCTTCCAGCTAGAGTATACGGAACATTCAAAGCAGGACTGTTGAACGTTTGCTCAACATCTCTACTCTCGTGTCTCATCTTTGAGGTCTTTCTTAAAGGGTGAGCTTCAGCTTTGAGAAGTGAATAGTTTCCTAGTTTGGTTTGTAGGCTCCAGAATGCACCAGGAGGAGCCTGTGAGGCCCTGATGGAGGGGTGGATGGTTGTTTTCAGTATCTTTATTACTCCTCACATCCAATGGTCTAGGTTCCATTTCTGTTGTTGAATTATATTATGTACTTAGGATACTGAAGGAATTAACCCAAAAGGAGGAGGAAGAAGAAGAGGAAGAAGAAGAAGAGGAAGAAGAAGAAGAAGAAGAAGAAGAAGAAGAAGAAGAAGAAGAAGAAGAAGAAGAAGAAGAAGTAGTAGTAGTAGTAGTAGTAGTGGTGGAGGAGGAAGAGGAGGAGGAGGAGGAAAATGTGAGTGCATGAGAGTCTAACATCTTGGTGTCTCCATAAAAATGGGTAATTTGGCACGGTCCACCTTGTTATGTTGTGACTTCTTAGATAAATACTCCCATCTTGATATTTCATTGGTGTCAAAGATTTCAGGCTGTGGAGTTACACTTCCAGGGTTCAAATCCCATTTCTATTTAGAATTTGGACAACTTATTAAACATCTGTCCTTAGTATTCCCATGTGCTAAATGGGGCTACCCTTCATAACTATGGATCATTTATTGTACAAGTTCCCAGAATCATGGGCAGGGCATGATAAAGTTAGTACAGACTATAAATAAGTGTCATTGATTATTTGTGGTACTCAGAGGTATGGGAGCTTGATATAATTACGACACTCTCAGAGCACCTGAGAAAAACTGAAAGTATTTGCTCCTTGACTTGGGGGTAGAGTTTTGTGTTTGCTTTTAAAGCGCTGGGGAGAAGACGTCACCCCTTTTGTCACATTGTTCTGTATCCTTCCCCCGCTTCAGTGTCAGTTCACTTGCAACATCACCTTTGGTCAAGCCACGTATTTAGACTCATGGAAGGGGATACATGTGGGCCTATAAATGATAGGTACACAGCCTAGGTACTGAGTTTAGCTCCCTCCTGAGTCATGCCCTGCCCCAGCCTGGCTCCCTGAATGACCACATACCTCTTCCTAACATCAGTCCATATCCCCATCACCCTGGCCAGAGCGCTTTGTCTGAGCTCGCCTTGTCTGTAACAGAGCTAGGTCATCTTCCGTGGGTCACCAGCAATTTCTGGTCTCGAGTGTGCAAGTTCCACATTGCCTGGGGTTGCTGCTCTTTGTCACTCTATCTCCGTATTTCTCTCCATCTCTCTCTGTCTGTCTTTCGGCTGCTTGACTGGAAGACAACACTCCAAACAGCATCCCAAACCAGCCCTTTGCAGGAAGCTTTGCTTCCTGCCTCAACTCACCAAAACTTCCCTCCTAACTTGTTATTACTCTTTTGTTTCTAACTCTTGCATTATTCCCAAGCATAGGACTTTACACTCTCGTAGGACCGTCTTTCCTATCTGAAGCAAACATCCCCAACCCACATTTGTATATAACATGTAATGATTATAGTATCTAAAATGCATCAGAGCTGACTATGGGGCAGGCACTCTTATTCACAAGAGTGCTTGCAACTGTCAGAAAAATTATAACACTGAGACAGTACTACCTCCATTTTATAGATATGAACACTGAGGTCAGGGAAGGAAGCAACAAGCCATACAGGGCCAGAAAGAGGTACAGTAATCAAAGCCGGAGGTGTTTGACTCAGGGGCCAATACTCTTTTCTCTCTCCCAATATTTCCTTTATGGACACTGAGACCATCATTAACCATCTTCCCCATACGACCATTTAAGAATGACTTAATGGTATGGGGTTCCTTTTGGGGGTGATGAAAACATACTGCAATTAAATAGTGATGATGGTTACATAATTCTGTGAATATACTAAAAAGGATTGAGTTGTGCACTTTAAATATACATTTTATGGTATGTGAGTTATATCTCAATAATAATAAAAGTAACCCATTCATACCCCTATACTCTAATAACTCAGCCAAGTTAGAGAGCGAACGTGAATAATTCATCACCTCTGATGGCTTTCCATCACACTCAGAAAAAGTCCAAATGACTTTCAGACATTTAGCAGACTCTGAGGGTGCCCGACCCTTGTCATCCAGCACTTACCCTTCCTGATCACACCTGCCCAGCAGCATCCCACTGTAAACACCTGCCACTCCTCACCTGGGGATTGTGCCTTCTTCAGAAGAGCCAGGAAGTATAAATAAATTTAATCTCAGGCTCCTTAAGGAGCGTGAGATGGGTGGAGGAGTAAGAAGCCCACTTCTCCTCTCCAGAGGAAGCAGGGTGTGATGTGCTACGGACAGCCCCCATGGGATTGAGCCCCACATGGTAGCCCGGTCAATAACACACCCCTAATTGGAATCTTTCCCCTTCCTCTCTCACTTCTCACTCTCCTTATTGTGCCCTCCCAAATAGCTGTTTGTATTCAAAACCTCATCTTGTGGTTTTCTTCCAGCGAGACCCAATCTAAGACAAGGCTTTTTTTTTTTTTTTTTTTTTTTGACATAGCTGCCACCTATCTCTTTGACTTTATCTACAATTTGCTTCCTACCTGGCTAGGTTACACCCCTACTGAACTTTTTTCCCTTTCCAACACACCGAGTTCATTCCTCCCTTAGGTCCTTTCCACTTGCACTTGGTCCTTTTTGCCCATACTGTTGTACCTTGGTGGCCTCTTCTTGTTTTGTGGCCACAGCTCAAATGTCACCCTTTAAAAGAAATCTTTCTTGAACTCCGCCTAAATAATCTCAGCACAGCATTCCATACCCAACCAGATCTCATTTGTTACTCCAGTGCATCTCCACATAGCAGTACGTGCTGGAAGTTTTTGGTTTGCTCATCTAGCTATACAGTCTCCACCTTTCCCCACCCTCTTCTGTGCCCAGGGAGGCTGATCCTTATGGACTGCAGTAGTGGGTTCCCTGAATCTCAGGCTTCCAGTTGGACTTAGCTGAGGGAGGGCAGTCAGGCAACAGGAGTATGAATCAGAATAATGATGTCCCCAGTCCCCTTCCTGCTGGGCTGCCATGGATTAAGGACATGCTGCTTCTGAAGGTTGGGTTTGAATCAGGTGGTCCTTTCCTTTAAGCCTGGGTCTGGTAACAGCTCCCTGCAATTGCTAGCTCTGGGGTACTGCACCATCCTTCCTTTGTTCACTGTGAACCTACTCACCCCTTTATAAATAGTCCTGTACGAAATTCTCCTTAATGATTCAATTTGTGTCATGGGTTTAGTAGTGTGTGTGTGTGTGTGTGTGTGTGTGTGTGTGTGTGTGTGGCAGAGAGAGACAGAGACAGACCTAGCTGTTAAAACCCACAATTAAATTGTTTTATTATTTTCAGCATTTACATTTCTGTTGTCTAACACCTTCTACAAGAATATAAACCCCACAAAGGGAGACACGTGGTATTCCTTGTTCACAGCATGACTGTATTCTCAGTAGCTGAAACCACGCTAGGCATAGATTAGTCACTTAATAATTTTAAAAAATGTCTAATGTATTTATTTGGAAATTTTTAACAAAGAAAAGCTGACATGTTGCTAATGGATCAGGTTACCTACATTTCTTGGGGTGACCCTCTTTTTCTAACCCTGTTGCAGCTTCCAAGCAACAAGGTTTTCTGAGTTCATGCTTTTTTTTTTTTTTTTTCTTTCAATCCCTTTGGCCCTGGATGCTGTGACACTGGGTTGCAAATGAGTTTTTCTCTGGCATGGATTCAGCTGTAAACTCCTTCTGTTACAGGTTAATAAAACCTAGGAAATTACCTCCGAACAGCCAGAAATACGTTGTGGGAAAATGAGGAGACAGTTGAGAAATAAGGATTTGAGTTTTCAACATTTATGTTGGCTTTCACTCCTAATAAATATTTAAGTTAAATTGAATTTTACTTAACTTGATGACTATTTAACTTTAATAGTCATTGTTTATAGCAGTATTTTCAGCAAATTTTTAGTTAAGACTCTTTGGCTCTTAACCAAAATGCATTATCAGAAAACACCTTTCTCTTTCTACTATAAATTTATAACTGGAAGTTTACTCATGTAATTGTCGTGTGTAGCCAATTTCAGTTGTTTTTCCTTTGTAGAAAAACAGATGGAAAAGAACTCCTTTGCATTTGGAATTTACTTGGTATGATTTACATCATAGGATAAGTTGGAAATCACGTAGGCAGAATGGTGCCCTTTTCCCAAGATGTCCATGCCCTAATCTTCAGAACCTGTGACTTTCCTTGGCAAATAATTAAGGCAGATGAAATTAAGGTTGTTAATCAACTCAATTTAGCATAGGAAGATTACCCTGGATTATCCAGGCAGGTCCAATCTAATGACAAAGGTTTTTAAAAGTGGAGGAGAGAGCAGAAGAGGAACCACAGAGAGATGTGATGTGAGAAAGACTCAACCCACCATTGCTGGTTTGAAGATGGAGGAAGGGGCCATGAGCCCAGGAATCCAGGTAGCCTCTAGAAGTTGAAAAAGGCAAGAAATGGGTTCTCCCGAGAGCCTTCAAAGGAAAACACTCCTGCTGACACTTTGATTTTAGTGAGACCCACGTCAAACTTCTGACCTCCAGAACTGTAAGATGATAAATCTGTTGTCTGAAGACACTAAGTTTTTGGTAATTTGCTACATCAGCCATAAAAAAACTCCTGTTGAAAGTTAACTGCATTCTCCCCCTAGAGGGGTAGCCATAGTATCTCTCTTCCACACTAGATATCTTTATTTTTGCATGAAATTTCAATCCAGCAAAC
Organism: Chlorocebus sabaeus; assembly: GCF_047675955.1. Lineage (NCBI taxonomy): Eukaryota > Metazoa > Chordata > Mammalia > Primates > Cercopithecidae > Chlorocebus > Chlorocebus sabaeus. Next base: position 76,406,923 of record NC_132908.1, read on the forward strand.
ATGAGCACAGAGTCACTTGGGTACACTTTTAAGTTTCCATTAAGTCATTTATTTTACAAGTATATAGTACATTCCAAGTATTCCCATCAAAATGGGAGGTGCCCATAAATTAAAGTCGATTTAATCTTTCAATTCCCAGCTCTTTTGCAAGAAGCAAAGACAAGGAAAAAAAATGCAAGCACCTAACATTGTGTTGAACATGGAAAGAATATAGACGTGCAGCTCTTCACTTTTTCCACCCAGCAGAGGTGGTGAATTGCAGTACCAGGGGTTGATAGCCATGAATAAGATTAGACCTGAATTGTGAGGGAAATAGTAGATACCTAGAACAGTATGTTATTTTGAAATTACATTTTCCTACTTCTTGCTTTCCTGCTTCCATGGTGTAAAGGGAGCTTGTGCTTCTTGACATGTTCCAGCTAGCTGAGACGCTCCGAGTGCGCCAAATGACTCAGTCTCTGGACTACTACCAAAGTTTTTTAGGATTGAATCCTGCTCTTATTTTCTAAGGAACAATGTTTAACTGGTCTCTGTGGCATGGTGTCAACTGACATCACCCTTTAATTGCAGATATGTCACGTTAGACTATCCCCAGTATTGAGAGAAGGATCCCAAGGCAAGTTAAACATTAAGACGGAGGCTGCGGGCACATTTTTTCACATTCCTGGTCAAGGGGAGGGCCCATGTCATGAGGACAGGTATATTTTGAGCCCTCTCAATCTGACCCCAAAAATGCTAAAGCAAATCACATTTATCAAACAGCTATACAGCCAGCCAGTATGAAAATCCCTCTGGAGGGTACATCATTTTGCATTCATCTATTTTAAGCAACTCTTGTGAATTAGATAGTGCTCAAAACGGTGGCTCAAGCCTGTAATCCCAGCACTTTGGGAGGCCGAGACGGGCGGATCACGAGGTCAGGAGATCGAGACCATCCTGGTTAACACGTTGAAACCTCGTCTCTACTAAAAATACAAAAAAAAACTAGCCGGGCGAGGTGGCGGGCGCCTGTAGTCCCAGCTACTCGGGAGGCGGAGGCAGGAGAATGGCGTGAACCCGGGAGGCGGAGCTTGCAGTGAGCTGAGATCCGGCCACTGCACTCCAGCCTGGGCGGCAGAGCGAGACTCCGTCTCAAAAAAAAAAAAAAAAACATACCAAGCTCAGTTCACACCAAAAAGTGTTTTTTTTATTTCTCTTTGTGATTATGAATGTATGTGCAATGAATTATGAGACTCAAAATAAGTATTCCCATATGATTGCTTAGGGATTTTGAAATTTAATATCTACATGGAAGATGATGAAGTCATCTGCCCAGTGGCCTCTGAGTGAGCAAGGTTCTGTGAAATAGATCCTGCTCAAACTTGTTTTTAGTACCAGGAGACCAGGAGTGAATAGATGGAGAGCTGACCTTTGTACGGGTCCTGTATAGAACTGTTGTCCAGATCTGATGTCGCACAAAGTCACTGGTTGGCCCCAGATAAGACATTCAACTTCTGTTTTGCATGAAGAACAACACCTGACTTTATTATCTTAAAATGATGAGAGTTAGTGATCTCTCGTACTTGTGAGAACTGAGAGAGGGGATCTACTGAAGGACCCCAGGGAGGTCTTAGAAGGCTCTCTACTTCCTGGAGAATGAAACTAACCAACCTGTAGGAGCCTTCAGAGAGGTGTGGAGACAAAAGTGCATCAACAGAAGACTTACCACATTGCTATTGGGGGTCTTTGGATTTTCCTGAAAAGAGAATTTAGTTCTCTGGCTGAGGGGTACAGATTTTCCCCCTTTATGGTCAGATATACAGAAGAATGTAGCACAGAAGCCACCTCCAAGTAGAAAGCCAAGATGGGAAAATCAAGAAAGAGTTTATGAGCTATATATGGAATTGGGGGTATGGCGAGAATCAGACAGCAAAATGGCAGACCAGGAAGTGTCCATTTCAAGAAGGTTTTCCAAGACGTGCACAATGTGCACTGGACTAATTTAAAACAGCCTCTTTACTGTGGGTTTTTTTTTCTCAGTCCTATTCTGATGCCCATGTGTTGTTAGCTCTTTGAGTTTTATGGGTATGGTCTTCTGTTCCTAGTGTTTGATTGGTGAGCTCTGATCACCTGTGTCATCTGCCCCATTGCAGCTCTGCAATGAAGGAGGGAGGGAGCCAGGGATAGCATGGGCATGAAGGAGCAGGGGACAATTGCTTGGATGACAACTGCAGAAGGAATAAAAGTAGAGCAAGGGTCACATATAGCCTTTGTGATGGCCCCTTCAAAACCAGCTAACGTCAGCTTTGTCAGGGTCACCCCCCTGGACTAGGGACACTCTTCATAATCAGGACATCGTTTAAATACATTGGACATCATGTGCTGAGAAGCTTGTCATTCAGTGTCTCCATCAGAAAAATCATTGTCCTTTCCAATATAATAATACTTGATTTCAGGCAAAATACTAGGTACTTTCCATGTACTATTTAATATTTCCCTGACAAGCTCTTTCAAAGAAGCTCAGCAAACAACCCAGTAATTTGGCCAATGCTCTCCTGGATGATCTGGCTTTGTGTTTGTTTACAAAGATACTGGATAAGGCTAATATGTATATTGTTTAAACTAAGGTCAGGTTTGGAAAGGACCTTGATATTCTAATGCTTGTGTTCTATACTTTTGTCACTCAAGATGACTTCATATTCTAAGGCTAAAAGGAGGTATCAAGACTGACAGGATGATCTCCATAGAGTTCAAATAAATTGGTGAAAGAAAACATAATTGTGATCCTCTCCGATTTAGCTGTGTTTAGTTTCATATAATCTTGCTATCTCCCTTAAGCTTAGGTGTGTTCCAGAAGAGTTTTCAAAGCATGGTTTTTGTCAGCCTTACCAAGTCGAGGTCTTTGAGTGTGAGACTCTGTAAATCTAAACTTTCAGCAAACATTCCCAGGAACACCTACTCACAGAAAAGTTTTAAAATCACTGTTCAGGGGGATAACATCTTAAACTGCGGAACCAAGGGTCTCTTCCTCCTTCCTTCCCTCCTTCCCTCCTTCTCTCCCTCCCTCCATCCTTTCTCCTTTCTTTCCTCCCTCTTTCTCTTTCCCTCTCCTCTTCTTTTTCCCGTCCCATGCTTTTTATTTCTTTTAAGCTTTAATCACTTCGTCTTTTCTCCCATATTTTCTGCCAAAGTTTACTCTTGTCCACATGCCAGTGACAACCAAGATAAGCACAATGAAATCAAATGTATTTAGGTAGTTAGATTTAATTACATGATGAAAAATGAATTCACCAGGCTTTCTTTCAGGAAGAACAAGTTGTTTAGAAAACTTTCTTGGCAAGTACTTGGGATATGAGCTGAGGCCTCTAGGGGCTTGATATGAACAGCAAGGCTCTGTAGGGGGCAGACAGGAATGTGTTTATTGCTCCTGAGCTGAGGAGGAGAGATAGGGAGGTTGAAGCCCAGGAGGTGGGAGAGGACCAGAAAGATCAATTGGGAGGGGCTTATAAACCACGATGTGGCTATTCCCAGCACTCTCTCAAAATTTAAAGTATATCAAAAAGGTTTATAAGATTTACATTAGTGGAGATTTTGAGTCACGCAATGAAAGCTGAATTTTGTATCCAGGTTGGTAGGAGAGAAAAAGAAAATTCAGGGAAGCACAAAGAAGCAAGTGGGAGTGAACCTCAGGAACACACAGATTTCTGGGAAATCCCAGGGAGGGCTTCAGCTTGCTTACCCCAAGCCATGAAATTGGGGTCAAAGCCAAGTTGAAAGATCTCTTAGGAATTGAGTGGCTGCATAATTTGTCAGAAAATCAGGACACTTTTGAGAGTTAGAGGGCACGTTTGAAATAATCATTGAAGGACAACAGGCATACACTGGGGAAAATGGCCATTCTCCCTAGAAAGGCCTTTGATATTTTGGGTTCCTAGGAAAAAGGAGAGAAAAGGTTTGTGGAGGCGATTTAGAAGGTTTCTCCTAGACCAGGCTCAGGCTGGTAGGGATACAGATGAAGTGAAAGCAATTTGACAGCAGCTGGAGAAGCGCAGGAAATGAATCACAGATGTCTCCACTTCTGTGAGAAGATTAATTTTCATGTACTTAGGTAAAAGATGATAGCAAATTAAGTTCTGATAGGAGTTAAAAGATAAATTACCAACACTGACAAAGAAAAAAAGGATAAAAGAAAGATGGAAGAAAGGGAAGAAAAGAGTAGGAAAATAAGGAAGAAAGGAAAAAAGAAATGAAGGCAGGAAGGCAGGAAGGGAAAGGGGAAGGGAGGAAAGGAGGAAGGAAGGGAGGGAGGGAGGGAAGAAGGAAGGAAGGAAGGAAGGAAGGAAGGAAGGAAGGAAGGAAGGAAGGAAGGAAGGAAGGAAGGAAGGAAGGAATGTTAGTTTGAGGCTGTTTGTTCCTGGCTGTTTTTCTGGGTAAACTGACTGTAGAATTAAAAACTTTGCTTTGAGTGATGCATCACAGAACTAAGACATGGCTGTCAAACAACTGCTCAACTAAATGGCAGGCAGTGTGGTAATGTAAAAAGAGATGAGGCTTTGAAATCAGGGAAATCTATGCTGCAATCCCATGGAAACAAGACGGTAGTAAAACAGAGTTGGCTGCATGGAAGAAGAGTTTCTCAAGGAGAGTCACAGTTTCCAAAAACACCCTCTCCTTTTGCTTTCTACCACAAATCCATTTTTCAAAAACCCCGTCTATTGTTGCATCATGTAAAGACAGTCAAACAATATCACAAAATTTTCAGGATTTCTTTGCAATGGGTTTCTTTCCACTGTAAGCTTTATGGCACACATAGATTTCAGTGTAGGGGTTACAGAGGTTTCTAAGAAGTAGACAATTATTCTCCAAGTAGCTGAAACTGAAGTTCAAGGGAAGATCCTGTGATCTCTTGGTAGGAGAGATGGCACAGATATTGAAGATGCTATATATAGAAAATCATCACCAATAACATCAAAAAGCCCAAAGCATTCAAGCAGGAAAGCCATATCAAATGTCACAAGAGAGAATGTTCCAGGCTTGAGAGGTTAATTTGCAGTTGGACTTCTCACACAGGCAAGTTGATGGGGCACTTTCCTGGGGTATGTTTATCTGGACCAACACAGGGAAGGCTGCTGGTCTAAGTTAGATCACACGTGCAGAGGCCTTGCAATGTACATATGAGGGGGAGGTGGGGAACCATGGGATGGGTAAATCAAGTGAAGACAGGGCCAATGGCCACAGTAGGTCACTACCGAGCAGGGTAACCACTTGTTGAAGCCACCAGACTTGAGCAATAGTGGTGTATATGTGTCAGGACTAAAACTGCCTTTCAAGTCCTTGCCTAGGTCTTGTCAAAGCTGGAAGCTCTATCATTTCAGATCTGCAAGCAGTTTTCTGCTAAAAACTACCCCTTTGGAAACATAGTACCCTATTTTCTTGTCTGAGAAAAATTACCTGGATGGGTCCTTTGGTGGCGCACATAGAAAAAACCAGCATTGTCCAGGGTCCTTGGGGAAAACCTATAAGGAGCCATGAAACCGAATACACATTTTTAGAAGAAGTTTGGTAACTTAAAATGGAATGTTTGACTGAGCCATAGCTCTGTTTTGATTGCCAATATTTTGTGATGGAACAGAAGTGGCTTCCCCGCCCCCCCCACTGAGATTCCATTTGCCCTGTGCCTGTGAACCTGGGCTGGTCCTTGGTGGTATTAGTGTGTTTCTGTTATAATGTATAAGCAGAAGATGGCTGGTGAATACTCCTTTCATCTTGAAAAGGGATGGTGAAAAACAGAAAGTAGACCATCCTGGGTGAAGACCACCCTAAACCATTGTGTTGATAATCTATGGGCAGAGTTCCTAAACATTTAGTGGCTCAGCTTGGAGAACTGCCTGGATGTCACACAACTAAATTCTGATCACCTATTTAGCGTTATGTGTGTATGTGTGGGTGGTGGGCGTGGGCGATGGGGGAGGAGATGTGTTTTCTTGAAGACAATGGAATTCCCCATTGTCTATCATCCAGGATTGAGGTCAATACTAGGACAGAGATAGAAAGCGGTCTTAAACATGATGCAGGAAGCACAGTTTCTGCCCTCTGCATCCCATGGTGAGTAAGCATGGACTCTGGGACTAAGATATGCTTGAGATTATTGCCTAGAGAGAGAAGCTGCTCTCCCTGCATGGAGAAGTTTAGAACGCATACAGTGAGGCAGCTCTGTGAAGACCTCATGAGGAAGTAGAGGTCTAGGCCTAGGGTGGGGGTGTTCTAAACAGACCCACCATTAGTTGCAAAAATTGACAGATTCTTGTTTCCTTTCATTTACAGCCCCAGATACAGTCAAATATTCCTTAAAAAAAAAAAAACCAACTCAACCAAGCAACATCAACAACAAAGTTCTAACTTTATGTAGAGGAGGCTTTGAAGGGAAGGGAGGGACGGGAGGGCAACTCCCCAAACCTGACCCCCGAGTTCAGCCTCGTGGGATGAGCACCCACCTGAGGAGGGTGAGCAGAGGTCTCAGCAGAGTGCAAGAGAAAGGAAGACAGGGCAGGAGCCACACAGATGCCAGAGAAGGTTTAGGGCACCGCCACTCTCGACACACTAAGGAAGAGAGAGAAACTGGCAAGCGTGGGGAGCTAGAGCAGCCGAGCAGGTGAGGTGTTGTCATTCACATTCAATCTCTAGCTCGGTGACCTCATCTGGACTTCTAAGTTGCTGCAGTTAATGCAATATACAAATTACAGCAACAACCATCGTGATGATGTAAAATAATGATATGATAACAGTAATACCATGATTGCTGTCTTTCAAACAAAAAACAAAAGACGTACTGCTCATAAAATCTTGAACAATTGTAAAATGCTTTTCTCACTCTTCCCCTCCTATCTTTCTGAGCTGACTGTTCCCTATAAATGAGTCATTTCAATAGGAATGTTAATGTATTTGACATGTGTCAACATCACCCTGAAAAAAAGAAGATGTTGGATTGTTTTACTGGCACACACAGTGCAAAGAGAACTGACAGTGTGTGTTTGTCTGGGCCTTACACTTATGAGGCATATACAAATCTAGCATCTCGTGGAATCCTTCTGTCAGCCCAGGAATCCACTCACCACCTACGTTCCCGCTGTCTCTCCTTCGAGTTAAAAATGTGCTCTTCATAGACTTAGTGTCCTTTCTTCAGAAACATTGATGGAGACTTTACTGTATGCACTAGGTATTGACAATATAAGAATAAAGTATCTACCACAACATGTGACGATAGTAATATAGAGACAACACACGCTAATGCACTAGAAAATGTATTTTGCTTGGCCGGGCGCGGTGGCTCACGCCTGTAATCCCAGCACTTTGGGAGGCCGAGACGGGTGGACCACGAGGTCAGGAGTTCAAGACCAGCCTGGCCAAGACAGTGAAATCATGTCTCTACTAAAAATACAAAAAGTAGCCAGGTGTGGTAGCAGGCTCCTGTAATCTCAGCCACTCAGGGGGCTGAGGCAGAAGAATTGCTTGAACTCGGGAGGTGGAGGTTGCAGTGAGCCGAGATCACACCATTGCACTCCAGCCTGGGCCACAGAGTGAGACTCCATCTCAAAAAAAAAAAAAAAAAAAAAAAAAGAAATACACATCGCTCTTAGGTAACTTTGCTTTTAGGTAACAAGTATAAAATTTACATATAATGGCATTGGTCACATATGTGTGCTGGGTGTATACTGACTATTTTTAGACCTATTTCTTGGGAATACTGAATCCTGCAGACTATATTTCCCCCATTCCTTTAGGAACGGGCTCCTGACTGGCCTTAGCCAATGGGAACCAATGGTTGGAGTGGGAAGGCGAGAGAAAGAGAGTAGCCAGGATATTTTTCCTTTTCTTGTTATGCTCTGATCAGCATCTCCAGCAAATGCTTGTCTCTCCTCCAGAATTCCAGCTCCACCCAGAAGGCCTCTGTCATCCATGCTGCTGCCACACAACTCCAGCTTTTGAGTTTTGACAAAGCCATATCCTTTTGTCTCTCCAGCCCTAGAAGAATCTAGTTGCTGCAAATCTGTGGGTTGCTTCCTCATACCCTTTAATGTCTTTGTACCTTATGACATGGTTTCCCATATTGAATGTTAGCCATTGAGCTCTTAGGCTTTGATTTTTCTTTCTAGCTGGAACATAACTGATCTAGAACATCTAGAACATTCCAAACAGCAATACACATGTAGGAGTGAAACATCAGTGTGCTGTTATCTAACTGGCTGGCGCCTTTTCAGTTTGTTTCCTGCTGGCCTGAAAAACATTCGGAAAATCGCATGGACCTATAGGTATTGTTTCACTCAAGCTTTCTGGGTGTGAGTTTTCTAATAATATTGTTGGTATATGTATGAGTGATTCTTGATATAAACAACAACAAAAAAATAAACTGGGGGATATACAGTCTGAAGGTTGCAGGTAGCTGAGAAAAAGTTTTCCAGATGATTCTGAACTTTGGTAGGGAGAAGCTTGTTGAAACCAAAAAGAGATGGCAAATCTCAGCAGAGTAATTGGCTTCTCTCTCAGATCACCCCATGGGCTTTACCCAGCTGGGGTATTTTTTCTTCTTTCATAAAACAGGCTGTTTTGCTCCCAAGTCACATGGAAGCTTGGTTAAGATGCTTGGATTTCATGTTCCCTTGTTCACCAGACTTGTTATATTTGAGAGAGAATTTGGTCTTGTCCTTGAGGACTTGGCTAAAGAAGATACGAGGCCTGGCTTTTCTGGAACTTCCAGACAAGTTGCACAAAGGCAGTAATGACTCCCAGCTTGAAAGGATAGGAGGTTGCAGGTCTCAGTGTGATTGCGCTGGGTGACCAGGACACACACACACACGGTCTACTGTGCCCAAAGAAACAGTAAAGTGAAATCAATCAAGGCTCCATGGTGAAGACTTGAGTTTCTCAGGTGCTAGCAGGAGTGAGACAGACTCAAACTTGGCCAAGAAAATTAGCAATGGGCGTACCTCATAAAACATTTAAGTTCAGGCTCATCTCAATTAAGCCTCCCAGAGCCTCAGGTGTTTGTCCAAAGCTTACCTGGGCCTGAACTCCTGGAACCAAGCAAGTTTGCTGGGGCCTGCAAGAACATGCCTCCCCATGAGAAACTTGGCAGTAAGAACCCCCTATCCTCATTCTCATACCCAGTCTAAAAAGAACCATGTGAAAACTATGAAAAGTAGGTTTCAAACATTTCTAAGCTATGAAATATCTGGATTTAATTTTAACCAGCTATATCCAAGTCTGGTGTAAAAACTCAAAAGTTCTCTCTCTGTCCCAGGTGAAGCTGTTACTTCTACAATATGGAATGATAATCTCTCCATTAGACAAACAATCAGTGATGGGCATTGCCTAAAATGTTGTCCTCTCTTTCCTGAACTCTGGGCTGAAAACTGGATTGGTGTAAGCTAGATTTGGGGGTCAGATCCGGTCAAATGAAGTTAGTTTCCTCTTACTTCCTACAGTCATTAAAAGCCTTTATCTAATATTTTTAATAACAATGATAATGACAATAATAATTGACATTAATGGAACCCTTACTCTATGCTGGGCATCATGCTAAGCATTTTACAAGTGATTATCTCGTTTTATCCTTACAGCTACACTATGGGTGGGTACTGTGATTATCTACCTACATGGTAGAGACAAGAGATACAGGTTCTGGGAGGCTACATTACTTGTCTGAATTCACTCAGTTATTAAATGGCAGGAATTAAACTTGGGTCTGTGGTTCCAGAGCTCATGCTTCTAAGCACTTTGCTGGGTGAGTCTCTGCTGAGATACTTTTCATGAGAAGGAACACAGCTATCTAAATAAATTATTCTGTTAATAAGATAATGGGCATGAAAATGCTGTGAGAACTGCAAAGTCTATTAAAGGTTAAGAATTAATTATTACAAGGAAATTCTACAGTGTGGGAGGAACACCAGAAAAAGGAAAGTGGAAAGGATATTGATCATGAAATTAAAAGACTCGTATCTCAGAAGCCTATCAGTGTAATGATTATGAATTTATAAAACTTAAGTATTCAAGGCCTGGAAGGAAGAAATATGGTGAAACAGGGAAAAATATTAATTTGTGGGGAGGTATGAAAATGAGGATAAATCTTTCTTTCCTTGATTCTGATTTCAATGAGATCATTCGTACAAATCTTAAAACCAAAGCACAGACTGTACGAATCCATGTTGAACACTGGACTTTCAGGACTACTGTACAGCTAACCACAGCCCTGCAAGGCCAGGCTCAGCATGTCACAGTTTTGCCACCGAACAGGAGTCTTCGGAAGGATCGCAAACACTACATGGAAAATGACTGTATTCTTTCGGCAAGGCCCCCTCTTTTAGACATCACCCTAACAAAAAGAATTATGGGTTGGAAGAGGAGAAAGGATGCAAAGTTTGTGCCTTGACCTAAAAAAGGTCATAAGCACCTCTAATGATTCTTGGAAACATTAGCTGCAGTGGATCTCAAATTCTACTGTGCAAAAGAATGACCTGGTGACCCTCTAAAAGTGTAGATTTTCTGGTTTCACCCCTAGACCATGTGACTCAGATGTCCTCATTGTTAACCTGTGCCCTATTTTAACAAGCCCTGCTGGGAGTTGGGATGTTGGTGGCCTGCACACCACACTGAAATAGAGGAATTCCCTACTCAAAGACCCCTTTATGTGCTGATTACAATCTGCAGTGAGGTTATAAAATCATTAAATCACGATTAAGCCAATGTGGAGATTGATATTTGTTGTATGAAGCTATTACTGATTGGGTTTGTTCTTAGAAAACTAGAGTTCCAGGGCCGGGTGTGGTGGCTCAAGCCTGTAATCCCAGCACTTTGGGAGGCCGAGACGGGCGGATCACAAGGTCAGGAGATCGAGACCATCCTGGCTAACAAGGTGAAACCCCGTCTCTACTAAAAAATACAAAAAACTAGCCAGGCGAGGTGGCGAGTGCCTGTAGTCCCAGCTACTTGGAAGGCTGAGGCAGGAGAATGGCGTAAACCGGGAAGCAGAGCTTGCAGTGAGCTGAGATCCAGCCACTGCACCCCAGCCTGGGCGACAGAGCGAGACTCCGTCTCAAAAAAAAAAAAAAGAAAACTAGACTTCCAGAACCGTGGCCAGGGTGAATTTGGGGCAGACCCTATACCCAGCCATATGCAAGAACTTTTATCTATAATCTCATTTCATCCTTAAAATAACTTAGGGAGATTAGTGTTACTTTGCAGGTGAGGGAACTAAGGATTAGGACAGCAGTTTAAATACCTTCAATGAGGTCACATGGCTAAGAAGTACTGAAATCAGGATTCTAAACCAACATATATATTTGACCCTTTTCAGTATACCATGCAACATCTAAACTCCTGTCTTCAAGCAAAACGTGTCATGGGTCGATTGGAGCAACCGTAATTCAGAGGAGAGCTTGGACATTATGGATGAATTGATTAAATTCACATTGCCGCAGTCCGCCCTCGGTACCTACTGCTCTTACACTGGGAATTTATATCCTAAGGACTTATTCTTTTTCCAAGTGGAATCCCAGGGTTCAGAGCCTCCACTCTGGGGTCATCCATGCTATATTTCCACTGCTGGTAACCTCTTCCTCTACTTCCCCATTTGGAACTGAAACTGATGGCTGTCATTGACCAGCCCCCACGACAAAGGATAAGCTTAATATATCCTGTATCCTGGTCTTGACTTTGTCATGATTATAAAAATGCGGAAAGTTTACCCTTTCTGCAATTATAATTATTCTTTTAAAATATTTTAAGAATATTTAATTTTTATGATGACAAAAAGGGCAATATAGCAAATAAACCACTAAATACATAGTATGTCAAGTAGTAAACATTGGTGTGGAGAGGAATAAGCAGGGCAAGAAAGATAAGGAGGGGAGAAAAACTAATGTGTATGTTATATATATATATACTAGTTATACACAGATATGTATCAATCCATATTAATATGTAGATACTCTGGAAAACATTGAACACCTTTTAAAAATATTACTCCTAGTTCTACTACATACAGATAACCACTGTTAACAGTTTGGTCTATCTCCTTTTGGGTTTTTTTTTCTCTATATTAAATTGGGATTACATCCAACTCGCTTTCATAAGATAAGCTGCATTTTTTACTTAGCATATCATAATCATTCTCCCATGTCATTAATATTGCTTTGAAAACATGATTTTACATTTAAAGGTTTGCTAAGTACCATTGTAGGAAGGCACTGAAATTGATTAAGTCATTTCCTCTGTTATTGGACATTTAGATTATTTCTCATTTTTTCACCCACATAAATATCCCACGGATGTACTTTCTTACGTATAAATCTTTATGTGTATATCTAAACATTTTCTTGGAATAAATCTGTGTTTTTGAGTTTGTTCCCCCAGGTTCTTGATGTTAGTTGCCCAGTTGTCCCCTAGAAACAGGGTGAAAACTCTGCAATTCAGTGATCTTGCCACTCCAGGGCTAGCAGATCCTTTTATAAGCTCTCCAAAGAGTTCTGTTCTGGGCTTTCATTGAACTGATCCAATCTGGTCTAGTTCTCCCAGGTCCAAGAATACTTATGTGCCACTTTCCAGAGTGATACTCTGAAATGACCCTTCCCATCCACACCCTGGAGTGGAATATCTCTTCCCACAGGGGTGCCTTTCCTAGAGACTGGAGGGGCAACCTTCGTCCCTTCCCCTATGTTTTGCTTGAGTGAGTCATAATCTATTCCTGGCCTCTCAGAGTCCCCCTCCAGGATGCTGTAATCACAGCACTAACCTGTGTTCACATTTCCCATTATTGAGCAGAAATTCCCCTGTGCCTCCACACAGCCTGGCTGCTTCCTAATGACCCCAGCTCCCAACTTCTAATGGCCCCATCCTCATTTCTCCCAAGAGCCAGCTCTTTCTGCTAGTGTTTTAAGAATCCTGATCCAGACGAAAATCCTCCCATGATGTCCATCTGGTCAAATTGAAGGTGATGTAAGCAATGAGACAGAGAGACGGGTGTGTCTGCATCGATAGGACAGAGGAACCTCCCAGGACTATCCATCTTCTGTCTCCTCCAGTGACATCCAACTGCCCTTCTCCTAGTCTGGGATTTGGGGATGACAGACAACATCCCTAATTGCCAGTGCCACACTATAGAGATGGGGTGGGTGCTGGGCTCTGAGCATAGACCCCGCTTCCAGCCCTGATAACGACCTCCTGGAGATGCTGCTTCTTTCTTAGTGTGCAAATCCTACTCAGAAAGTGGATGTTCCCCTTTGCACTTAATCATGTGGGAGATTTAACCCTTGGAGGAAATAGCAGAAGGGACAGCAAAGACTTTTGTGGATGTGGATCTGTTCCAGGGTTGGAGTTGTTTGTTCTATCTCAAGGAGAAGGCCCTCATTCACTCTTGACCTCACCTGCAGTTTCCTCAAAAAGGATAAAATGCTGTGCTGATGTAGAGAACGGCGATCAGAAGTGATTACAAAGCATGCCGCAAGCACAAACATAATGATTGTTTTAAAAAAGGAAAATGTTATCAGCACCGGACAATGCAAGCATCTCCTCTATTTTTTTTTTTTTTGGTTCCTATGAAGCCACCTGGGGATCAAGTTTTCCATTTCTCCCTTCGTTGATTAGGGTGGGATAAGGTTCACATGCTTCCATGACCAACTGCCAAGTACATGGGTTTTATGTTAGGCACCTATTTCTGGGAAGAGATGGGTGGATGGTCAGGGAGAGAAAGTAGAAAAAATGGTTTTCAGTTGCAAACTCAAGAAGTTATCTCTGAACTTCGATGAAATAGTTAACCAGTAATTAAATTATTAAAACAAAAATAGCCTTCTCTCCAAATCCCCAAGGAATTGCTAAAGAGTAAACTACAGCGCTTGGAATGACGGTAACACAAAACGGCAGCAGGACGCTCCAGAGAGAAGCGGGTGGGGAAAACTGCCTGCTGAAACTCCTGGTCACCTGGATGTTGAGCTGCTTCTAGCACTCCTGCCTCAATCAGGTTGAAGGAGAAAGTCATGTGTTAGCTCAAAAAATCTGATGATGTTCTCACTCGGTTCCAGGAATTCTGATAGAGCCTGGAGGTTCGGAGGTGAGTAAGCTAGAGAAAGTTCTTCGTTTCATGGAACTTTCGTTCTAACGGAGTAAAGGAAGATCATCAACTGGTAAACAAGCCAACAGACACCATATTCTCACAGTCTGATAGGTACTTGAAAAAAATTAATAAAGGTCATAAAATGTCAACGTTGTTAGCAAAGGATTGAGAGTAAAGTCTGCTTCTCTGCCTTCCATTCCATTCTCAGGAACCAAAGACAAATTTTTGAAGGGAAAATGTGATTATACATAATTACTGGACTTTGGCATTTCATTACTGGCCCTTTAAATATTATCTTCTTTCCTCCATGAAACTGCGCATATCGTAAAAGTGGAGACAGGGCCGCTTTTTCACTTCACCCCCTCACTGTTGCACATAGTGGGAGCGCAGTAAATATTTGTTGGATGGATGGATGAATTAAAAGAAGATCTATTTGGTAGTGGTGGAAGGGACTGCTGTGACTGATAATTAAGACAGGTGCGAGCCAATTGGTGTCTATCGAGGGAGCACCCAACTGGAGAAGCAACATGAAGCAGAACATAGGTTGCCTGTGGAGTTAGGAAACTGACTCTAGGTTTGGCTCATCATTGGCTCCAAATATGTCAACTTCACGGCCCTTTCTGCTGCAACCCCGGTGTAGAAGTGTGGATAGGTAAACCTCAGAGCAGCAATTTGATGGTATTAGGTCTAGAAGGATTTCCATTGTTAGGCCACTGAGAAGAACGGTCAATTCAATGACTTAATATTGCAATTTAGAATCCCAAGAATGCAGGGGAGATTGTAGGGTCAAGAGGAGATGAGCCTAGCCCTCAGGGGTTCTTAAACACTTAGATTACGGTGTTTATGAAGCTACTCTAAGTTCTTCCTTTATTTGCAGAATTGGCATAATCACCAAGTAATGAGCTTTGCTGTTAGTACACCTGATTCTGTTTATGCCCATTACCTTTGCTTAAACATCATATCCATATCATTCCTAAAATGGTTATGTTTCCTGTTTAAGCCAATTGGAAGTCTGAAGGCTAAAAGCTTGTTTGAAAAATCAAAGATCTGAAAGTCAAACTGGCTTCATCAGTGAATTTCCTAAGAGAAGAGAGATTCAACTTCGGGCTGGACATGTCAAGGATGTTAAAGATCAAACACTGGCAAATAATTGAAAAAAAAATGTCTGTATGACATGCTGTCTGAACCTGACATTTTGTGAGCCTGTGACACAAAACATTCATTGGGAGAGCTGTCAAAGAAGACTTTATCCTCATGCATCCATGACAAACACTTGGGATGAGGATCCAGGGGTTTTTCTAGTCCTTGGTTTTCTCATCTGTGAAAAGGGGTTGAAAAATTCTATCTTCCAGAATTGTTGTAACATTTCCAAGGGGTAATACTTAGGAAATACCAGGTTCCTAGTCAGCACTTAATAAATCTCAGTTAAATTTGAATCTGAACTCTTTCAATACAGGGGCACTGAAAGTTTAGCATTTCTCAATAATATAAGCTACCCTGAGCCAAGGCAAAAATCAGTAGGACTCCAACGTTCCCACTCCCTGATTATGGAAGCAGTGAAAAATGTGTTGATTTTATCCTTTTGGTGAGTTGTACACCCACCTAGCAAGACCAGGCCTAAACATATGGTCCCAATTTCTTGTCTCAAGGGAAAGACCAGTGTTCTTAGAGAAGCTAATTTTTACCAGTCTCTGTAAAAAGCAATTTCCCATCCATGGAAAGTGGATTGGCCTGGACAGGCTCTGTTAACTGTGCTCAAGGCAGATGCCAAGCCCAGCAGAGGGCATTTGGCTGTGCTAGCTCTACTTCTATCTACTCTCGTCTCCAACCTCTACCCTCTGTCTATCTATGAGACCTCACAGGTCTGTTCCTCTATGAAGCCTGTCTTGATCGCCCTAATTGGGTTTAAGTCCCGTTAGCACACGTTGTCACTGTGTCATGAACATACATCCTTGTGGTAGTGTTAAGTTTGGATTTGTGAAGGTTTGGGTAATACTATTTCTCCCACTTGACTGTAAGCCCCGTCTGTGTTGGCTCCCTCTATCCCAGTGCCTAGCAGAGGGGCAGAACACACTCCACAGGAATACTTGCGGAAGGGAGAAAGAATGCTCGTGAGGCTGTTGGCTGAAATGAAAACTGAAAGCAGGAGAGACCAACCATTGTGTGGATAGGCGTCTCACCGCACCGGGCAAAGCCGGGCAAACAGAGGGAGTGGAGGGCTACAACAGGAGGGATTTAGGACAGTGTTCAGGAAGAAAGCTGCTTTGCAAACATCCTTTAAAATTCAGGGCTGCCTCAAGAGTTACAGTGGGATCCTAGGGAAAACAGCCAGCAATTATATCAGCCTCTGCAAACACAATAAGCTGCTTTGCTCCAATCCCGATTTTATTTTCCATAGGTTTTAAAGAAAAGTTAGAAGATAAACTTTACGGAGAAAGATTATAAGCAGGGTTCTGGCTAGGCTTTTTAAGCTAGGGGGATTTAAGGAAAGGAGACAGTACTATCTCTCTGAGACCAAGTGAGTCTCTGGGGATGGGTGGAGCCGATAACCTCTCACTTGCTGGGCGATATTGTCTTGTGTTGACGTTCAAAAACATCCCCTTTAAGTTATCAAAAGAACCATCTCTTAGGTGCTGTCTGTTAGGATAGGAGGTGGGCATGCCTAGGTCTTCTCCTGCTTCGAAGGAAAGAAGGAAGCTAGCTGGGGCCTTTCTGCTGAGCCTGTCAGACAACAGCACAGTGAGTACAGACACGTTTCCCTTGAATACCAGGCTCAGAGCAAGGGTGAGGGTGGCACACAGGCATCTGCTAAGCAGAAAAAAGTCATGCCAGCAGGGGCTTCTTCACCAGCCAACCCTGCTCCTAGCCGGCAGGCCACTTCCCAGGCAGTTTCCAAACAAAAAAACAGAAGAGATTTCATTTCTCACTTCAAATTTTTTTTTTTTTTTTGCCTTCTGCATTCCCAGTCCCTACATTCTGAATAAACAACCTTTTGTTGTAAATGGATAACTTGTAAGCCAGAGGCACTCAGGGAGGGCAGAGAAGCTAGCTAAGGTGTGCGGAGGGGGAGGGGAAATCTGTGCTCCAGGACTGGGCCTGCCTACTGTGTTGTCACGTGACTGGGCTACATGTGTCTCCACGTCTGTCTCCGCGTCCTCACCTGGAAAGAGGAATAATTTTGCATGCCATCTTGACAGCCACAGTGGTGAAGCCATACAAGATGAATTAGAGGAAGGCACCTTGAAAAAAAGAAAAAAGAAAACTGTGTAAGAAAAAAAAAACCCACACACTTTGTTAAATATGCTCCACTTGATAATTCTTCATAAAATTAGAATCACAGTGACTTCCAGTATGCAGTTGAGTTTACATGAAGTCTGAAGTCACTTGTTAAAGAAATGCTTTTACAGGCTTGCTTCACCGGGCAGAGAACCGGCTCTACTGTCTCACAGATGTGGGAAGTGACCAGCTTCGATCAGAGTGGCCTTGATCCAGTTACTTTTCCTCTGTGAGTCGTAGTTCCCACATTAGTTGAGGAGAGGCTGCTGAGGTGGATGTGTGTTGCAGGATGAAGAGAAAATGTTCCCCAAAGATACAGAACACATATCTTTTCAACTCATTCCTGGATTCTTGAGGAAGATCCAGTTAAAATGCAAGCGTTAAATACAGTGATGGGGCCGGATGGGCCTAGGGTGATAAACATGCTTATTCTGAGAATTGGTAGTTATGCATAGGACTGTATGGGGCTGGCGTAGCCCCAGCGGCATAGGTTCTACTGAGACCTATCCCCAGATGGGAGCCATAAGCACATGGGCAATTGTACAGCCATGCAACCACACCAGTAAGTGGGTAGAACCAAGAGCTCCAAAGCTACACAGACAGGTTCCATTCCTGCTTCTGCCTCCCCTGCTCAGTGCCTCTGTTCACCCATGGGCACACCAAGCTCTAAATAGGATGAAGCATGGCAACTACTCAACACAGTATCTGGTACAGAGTAAGCCCTCGGAAATGATAGTATTATTATTAACAATAGTATTATTAATCCGAAGTACCTGGGGCTGCATACATCTCAGTTCTCTTTTCCTCCTGGGCAATTTCCATTTTCTAAAGCGAGGTCCTGCTTTTTCAGCAAGGAAACTGCTAAATGCTCCCGCATCAGCGTGGGTGTCTGTGTGTGCGTCTGTGTGTGTGTGTGTGTGTGTGTGTAGGGGCAAGGGGCTCAGGTGTTGGAAGTGGCCCAGCGCGTGTGTGTGTGTGTATGAGTGTAGGGGCTGGGGGCTTAAGTGTTGCAGGTGGTGCAACGTGTGTGTGTGTGTGTGTGTGTGTGTGTCTAACGGCTGGGGGCTCAAGCGTTGGAAGTGGTTCAGCGCGCGTGTGTGTTTGCGTGTGTGTATGGGTGTGTGTAAGGGTTGGGGGCTCAGGCACTGAAGGTGGCTCCGCGCGCGCGCGCGTGTGTGTGTGTGTCTAATGGCTGGGGGCTCAAGTGTTGGAAGTGGTTCAGCGCGCGTGTGTGTAAGGGCTGGGGGCTCAGGCACTGGAGGTGGCTCCGCGCGTGTGTGTGTGTGTGTTCAGCGGCTGGGGTCTCAACTGTCTGAGGTGGCCCAGAGGCCGGTTAGAGACTGGGAGGGAGGGCAGAGGCAAGAGAGTCAGCGGGTGCTCTCGCGAGAGTTCACCGAGTTGGTAAAGTTATTAAAACACAAAATACCCGTTCGCACCAGGAAAAAAAACAACCCCCAGCTCGTCCCGCCCTGTCCCTCCAGGCTGCGCAACGCTGGAGGGCGATGGGAGCGCCAGACAGGTAGGTCGAGCCTAGCACGTGAACCTTCCACCAGCCCGAGCTCCGGGGCGCCGCGCCCCCAGCCGCGCCCCGCCTTAAAAAAAAAAAAAAAAGAAGAAGAAGAGAAAAAGCCGCAGGGAGAGGCGCGGAGGCCGCGGCGTCCCGGGCTCCAGCCGCGACCTAGAAGAGGAGGAGCCCAGACGCCCCTCGCGCGTCATTGGTCCATCCGCCTAGCAACAGCTGCCGCCGGACCAATGGGAGCCGCGAAGCGGCCGGCCCCGCTCCAGAAAGTTGGTGCGGAGACGTTCGCTGTCCCAGCCAGGAAAACAAACCAGTGGACCCTTCACATCCCAGCGCTGACTTTTCTTTCTTACCGTACCTAGCCTCCCCCTTTCCCTTTGCAACTTGTCACCATTCCCAGCTGGTGCATGCTTTAGTCCCCAAATTCTGACGCGGACGGAGGGCCTTTTCAGAAGGTCATCTCTTCCCACCCAAGGGGGAAGTTTCGTTAGGGTCAAAAGAACGGACAGTTTGAAAAACGTTTGTCAGGTTTTCGAATCTCTCTTGTTCTTCAATTACAATAGCTTCACTTTTAATATATAGTGTGTTTTCTGCAAGATCTGTGCCCAAAAAGAAGGGCGATTTGAAACACTTATGTACCGGGCTTTGACCTCGATTTTTGTTTGTTTTCTATGCTTTATTGCATTTAATCCTCGAATTAACTGTAATGCGGAGAGTGGGTTGCCATGTCTCCGTTTAATAGATGGGAAGTTGAAGTTCAAAATGGTGAGTGGAAGTGTCAGAGAAATTGTGGTGGTTAGTACATGGTTCGACAGGATTCAAACCCAAGCCAGTCTGATTCGCAAGACACTCTGTTTTCCTGATGCCAGGTACCTCTGCAAGCACTTTTCAGAACTGGCCATCAAGAAATTCTCTGACATACCTTGTTTGATTGTACGTCCTGCCCTATACTGGAGAAGAAGAAATGTTACATAGAGAAGCTAAGAAAAATTTCGACAGGCCGTGCTGGGTTTTCTGCCCCAGTCTCTTGCTCTTAGATCAGACTCTTCTTTGTCCCATCCTATTTCTACCTGGCTATCCATGCTTCATCAAACTTAAGCATAAAAATAGGTACCCTGGGTGTCTATTTTTACCCTGGGTCTTTGGGTCTTCATTTTGAGGGCTCCCATGTCACATAAAGCTGTGATTAAGTAGATTTGTTATGGCTTTTCTTCTGTTAATGTATTGTCAATTCATTCAGCAGACTCAGATTAGAAACTTCAGGGGGAAAGTTTGAAGTTTCCTAAGGAAATGGTGCATATTGCAAAAATCGAATCCAGACTCTCTGTGTGTTATTCTCAAACCCCAGCTGGCTTTGTGGGTGTGTGACCAGCTCACATGCACAGATCCTGTACTTAGAAGGTCTTACACTTGGTTTACTGCTCTGCTGTTGCTGTTTTGAAATTCTTAATACGATTTGAAGAAGAGGCCCCGTGTTTTCATTTTGCACTGGGCCGGCAAATTATGTAGCTGCTCCTATGAATACAGCTTATTTAAATGTCTCAGAGGAATCTCACGTTTTGAGAATGTAGAACCTCAAGGAAAGGAGGAAGGTTGTAAGCTGGCCACCCCCACCCACCTCACACACGCACTTAGACTTCAGCACACACCCTGCAGTTAGTCAGTTTTATGACACTATAACTGTAATTTGAATCCCCAGTCTATTAAATGGGAGTGTATATATTTATGGCGGTGTTTATGTGTGTGTGTGTGCATGCACACGTGCGTGTGAGAACTCAGAGAGGGAATAGAGGTTTGGGGCATTTAGAATGCACAGATACGGCCCTGGTTGTTGACTCTGTCCTTTCCCTTTGGAGACATTACAGGGGATTTGGACAGGCCCTGCTTTTATGAAATACACTCTTAGGAGGTTTTGGAGTGCCTGTTAACACTGGACTGTGAGTGAGGTTGGTGTGATGCCGGCTGTCCCTGAAGGGAACAAGCCTTGAATACACTTCCACTGGGCCTGGCAGAAAAGCCACATATTCTTGCATCTGTGTTACCCTGAAATCCAAATCGTCTTTTCTAGTAAAGGTAGGCCTAGTTTTTATTCTCTGGATTGTGCTGATCTAATTCTCTAGTTAAGAGATGAAATGATCAGTAGATCACCAATGGCGTGAAAGTCTGAAATAAATGAGAAGAAAGCCGGAGTGTTTCCCTGACATTTAGTTTACCAACAAAGATAATCACACTCTGTGGCAGGTGTAAGGGACTCTAAGATGGCTTTGAAACCGTCTCCAAATTTTGGAGCACTTTATTTGGTGTCGAGGGAAACTGAGGCCCTGAGAAATAGGCTGTTACTGCAGGTTACACAGCTAGGCGGTAGTGATATGTGGGTTAGAATCCACTTTGTCTGACTTCTGACCCAGGGCTCTTTCTTGCTTTTCTGTATGAACAGAAAAATACCATAAAACATTACGTAATCAGTTCCTGTGAAGAGAGGTTATTGACTTTTAATAAATAACTACATGGGGTCACAAGGGAGGGTTATCAGTGGTTGCTGTTTGCTCCTGTTTCGTCTATATCATCTCATTTAAGAGAATATTCTGGATAATATTGAAAGAATGTAGACAGTATTATTTCCATTTAACAGATGAAGAAAGTGAGGCACAAAGTCGTGGAGTAACTTGCATAGGGTCCCTCAGCTTGTTAATGGATTAGCCAAGATGTAAACTCTGTTATTCTTCATTCCTAAATAGCAACATTAAACCATTCAAATTATCATGGAGCCATGGTAGTCCATTTTAATGACAGTATAGATTAAAGAAATGAGTCTCGTCCTACCGAACAGAATTTAACTATCACGGTCATCATTAAGCTCACTTTGGGTCATTAATTGTCTTAATTCAGTTTTGTCTCAAGTTTTTTGGGGTTTTATGGTGATGATGTGTTACTCTCCTTTGACTTTGCAGATCAATTTAAAGTGTATTTGATGTCGACTAAAAATCTCAGTCTAGCCAAAATATGAGTCTAATGATTTGCTTGGTGTTTCAGAAGGGAAAAAAACAAAAAACAAAAAACAAAACAAACAAAAAAAAAACAATGATTAGCAAGTAGTTTCGTTGATTAAACCATTTGGTTCTAGGTGAAACTGGCCAATGTTACCTGGGGTTTGTTGCAGAATCTCTGAGGTCTCAAAGCAGATCTGCTGATTCACAATCTCTTCGGTGGTACTCACACTGGGCTGCACACGGGAATCACCTGGGGAGCATTAAAACTCCTGATGTTTGAATCCCACACCCGGAATTTCCGATGGAGTTGGTCTGAAAGACAGCTTGGTCATCAGGAGTTTTAAAAGCTCCCCCGTTGAATCTAATGTGCAACTGAAGTTGCGATCCATAGGAGGAACTTGGGAAGCTGTGTGTTTAGTAAGCATCCCAGGTGATGGTTCCAATCAGAGGAGTTTGGAAACACTCCTACAACTTACATGCTCTATACAAACCAGGAGCAAGCACTCTGACAGGTTATTTAAGAAAAGTTTGTGGGAGAGAAGCCAGAGACAGCCTAGAGATCACCTACAACCAGGCTCACCTGGCATAATTTGTGTATTTTTCTAGGAAATAGAGTTTTGAATGATGAATTGAAGAGAGAAAGAAAGAACCAGTCGGAACCTTGAAACCACTTCCCATTAATTCTATCATACTCTTACGCAGTCACCCCTTCATCCTCCCAGTCTATATTTATTGATCATCTATTATATACTATGAATCACTTTAGTAAAGGGCTAGGAACCCAGTGATGAAAAATCATATAGATACCTGGGATCTTGTAATATTTAAAATGCTTTTGGCTGGCTTAAATGACTGAGGAAAGTCTCGACTGAATTAAAATAAAACAAGCAGGATAGTATATTTGCATCCTGGCCCTTTTCATCATACTTATTCTTTCTCAGAGAAAGCTTACATATAATGGCAGCAAAATCCATTGAAATCCTGATTTAGAAACACTTAGCAACCCTTGTTAACAATAAGTCCCATGATATTTTTAGCGTCTCATCAGAATTAAAACAAATAAACAAACAAACAAGCAAGCAAAATCTCTACACAATGGAGTAATCTTGGAGAGGGAAAATTATAGCTTACTGATCAAGTTTTAGGGACGGATTTCTAACCGTGAAACCATAGGCGGTAAAAGTACACGGATTCCAGCCACTCCTGGGCAAAGAGAAGTGGACCAGATTTGGAAGGCAGTGTTCCATCCTGAGTAAAGGAAAGAGGAGTGCTTTTCCTCCTCCCTTCTTATCCACTCTTCTTTCCCTGAAAGATTTCAGATTCCAGTATTCATTTTCTAGTGTATACGTACTAAGTGTCCAGTTCATACTAAGACAGTCTTTTTTTTCTTTTCGAGATGAAGTTTCACTCTTGTTGTCCAGGCTGGAGTGCAGTGGTACCATCTCGACTCACTGCAACTGCTCCTCCCGGGTTCAAGCGATTCTTGGGCCTCAGCCTCCTGAGTAGCTGGGATTACCAGGAGCCTGCCAGCACACCCGGCTAATTTTTGTATTTTTAGTAGAGACGGGGTTTCACCATGTTGACCAAGCTGATCTCAAACTCCTGACCTCAGGTGATCCACCCGCCTCGGCCTATCAAAGTGCTGGGATTACTGGTGTCAGCCACTGCACCCAGCCATACTAAGACACTTTCAACCTTAGCATGTCCAGTGCTCAAATCCTGTCTGGTGGTGTTTTTATACCTGGCTTGGAAGAAGTATTGGATAGCAGGAGGTACATAATCTAAGTGATAATTTTTATTTGCATTTGTAAGAGATTACTGGTCTTAGTTTTTATATTCCTGTGATTTAGTGCAGGGGAAGGAGAACAAGGCAAAAACTAAACCTTTTATTGAACTCCAATAAGACCTCTTCCACCCCTGCTGTCTGGAATTGCTTGGGACGGGGCATGTGTTCTGTTCCAAGGAGAGTCCGGCGTTTTCTTTTGTGTAAGTGTCTTATAGGAACAGATCTTCCTGCTCCGCGTCTTGGAATGATAAGCAGGTATGAACAAGTCTGGTGGCCCCAGGACATGGCAAGGTGTGCATACCTACATGACACTGAATGTCCTCAGCAAACCTGGGTGTTTTTGCAATTCCCTGTGTTTCAGAGCCTATGAACTATGTAGGGGTGTCCAAATCAGCAAGCATCATCCCAGTGCCCGAAAAGATGTTCTGTTTCTAGGAAAAAGCTGAAAAACTCATCATTCAGATTGAGAAGGAGAGAGATTGAGAAGGGTATGTTGGAGGCAGTATTTCTAACGCCCACTTGTTTCTCCTGGAATCTTTGTTGGAGTTCTGTGGTCCAAAACCCAAAGTGCTATCTAGGATATAGGTTAAACTCAGGAGCTATATTTTATTGTGGATGCATGGACAAGGAGGTGCTAGAAGTCAAACATCACCATATTCAACCATACCATTAGAATTGCATCTCGTTCCTCACTGAAACCCCTTCATGGGAGAACATTTGTTCTAACAGTCATTTCTTTAAAAGGAAACATTCTGGTCTTCAAGGAGAAAAGGTATTGAATACTTTAAAATTTCCACTAAAGTGCATTTTCCAAAATTACTATCATATATATGTGTGTGTGTATATATGTGTATGTGTGCATATTTATATACACGCATATGAATACATATTCATGTGTACAAAATTCGTATTTATATATAAATGAATAAATTCAGCCTTTTATTTTCTCCATATCTGAAATTAAGTAACGATGTTCTAATTTACAAAATAATATTAGTCATCATAAATTGAGCTTTCACACCTTGTGATCTTTGCAAATGATCTTTGGACATTCTAATTTCTTTCTTGTTCCCTCTTTCTCATTCATCTCTTCCCAGCCAGCTCCCTCCATCTCCTCTTCCAACCCTTTCCTGCCTCTCTCTGCCCACACAGACTTGAAGAACGAGTTTCTCTCCTTGCCTTTACTCCAAAGCCATAAACTTAAAATAAAACACATGGCCCAGAACAGGGTGCTGTCTTCAGTTTCCTTTTGCCTTCTCCTGGTACTTTGTTAGTTTTGGATTCTGCCCTGCAAACTCCAAGGGCACACTTTCTAGGTATGGAGAAAACAGGGCGTTTCCTGCTCCCCCCACACCTCAGCAGAATCTTGCTGAGTGTGTGGGATGCACCAACTCAGTGGTGCAAGATTTGATTGGAAGCAGCTGACGAGCCCCAGCCATCTGGTGAGTGTGCTCACCAAACAGCCTGTCCCTTGTGGTTGCTTAAGAAAAATATTTGTAGTCTCTGGGTCACACTGCTTCTCTTTTGTTCTCCTAAATGCTGAATTTAGGCTTGCCTTTATCCCAGGAGGATGAGACAAGGCAAATAGAAAGAGGGCTGCAAGCTCATGGGAGAGATTCCAGGTCTGTGCACCATTGTGACCTCATATCAACATTGACCTTCTAGACCCTTCCCTTTCGTGCACATGGGGATTGATAATCCCCTTCCTGCCCTTTGCAGATCATTGTCTTGGGGCCTTTTATAAGGCAGAGCTTTGGTGTTACCTTGTAGTAGGGCCACCTCCATGTTCTTTTTCAGGAGACTTTAAGCTCCCTGAAGGCAGGCACTTGCTCCAATCAGAGCCTGGCACAGGGTAACCACTTAATACATATTTTTAGGATACTTCAATGCATAAGTGAGTGTTGCCTCTTTCCTCAGCCTCTCCAACCTACTTAAAAGTGGAGAAGGGAGGTTTGATAAAAGGACACAGACTTGATTTTGGAAACCATGGTTTTCCCACTGTACAGTAACTCTTGTCTCCTACCTTCTATACTGTACTCTTTGGAAGAGAGTCACTGTAGCATATGTGTTTTTGTTCTCCAATGTGAGTAATGATGTCACTTCTCGAGGGTGTGTATTGCAATAGTTTTATGTGGTCTTCTATATGTATGTCTCCCTATACAGATAATGGATTCTCTATGTGTTTTTGATATTAGGTTGGTGCAAAAGTAATTGCAGTTTTTGCCATTAAAAGCAATGCTTTGCAAATTTTATAAAATACAGAGTTATGAGCAAGACTAGTTGTGTGTGTGTGTGTGTATGTATTGTGAAGTCAAAATTACATGCAAAAACTTAAAACTTAATAGATTTATTTCTGTTACATTTTAAGGAAAAAAAAAAAAAAGGTATGGTTACCCTGTATGTACCTAATTCTTTTAGAGTATATTTAGCTAAGAAAAGGATGGCTAAGCTGACAAGAGTGATGTAATAATGGTAGCAACCTCTGACATTTATCAGGTACTTAGTAGGACCAGTCCTGTGCCAAAGATTTTACGTGCATCTTATTTGATCTTATATCAACCTTTGAGGTAGCTGAGTGGCTTTGGATCATCCACTTAACTGCTCTATTCTTCCATTTCCTCATCAGTTATATGGAAATTACAGAAATATCTACCTTATGAAATTATTATGTGGAATGAATGGGATTGTATATGTGTGAGTCTCAGATAACTTAATAACCAGCCCAAGGTCACTCAGTTAATAAATGGGAGAACTGTGGCTCAAATCCAAGTTCAAATCATTCCATATCCATGTTCGTGAACACCCTACTATATGCTGTATGTCCTCCTGGATAAAGTACCATCTCTTTTGAGTTATTCTGGAAAAGGAAGGAGTAGGAAAGGATGAGACTGGGGACCCAAGGATGCAGTTTTCTGTTTTTTCCTATCACCACATAATTTTGGGGTAGGGTTGGCCATGAATCAGAAGCATCTGTTGAATACGTTTTTCATGAACTGTCCTTTTTTTCCTCTTCTCAGAAGAACATCCTAGCACGTCCCAAGACCATGACTTTAAAGCTGCTTTATTTTATTCCCTCCTAAAAGCTGAATTCGTGGAATCTTCTGAGTGAACACTCATCTCCTTCCTCCCTTGTTTGGCAAGTTGTTGGTCAGTCTTCAAAGAGCCCATCTTCCTTGAAAGTATGATATGCCTCTGTCACCAGTTTGATTTGGAGAATTGCAACCACTAGGCATGAAGCTTAGATGTACCCTGAAGTTGAAATGATCTCAAAAAATTCCAAGATAGGTGTGTAAAGTACCACCACCCCTGTGGGCTTATGTTGTTGACTTGTTTTAATTGTATGAAACTCCCCAGAGACAGGGAAGGAAATCATCCTTCACCTTCCGTTGCTGAAAAGCATGCTGCAGAGAAAAATGGTGTTTCTTAGCAAAGATGCTAGGGACAAAATTTCTCCTTGGAAACCCCGAGAAGCAGAAGTTCCTTCTCTTTCTCGGCAGTCTCAAGGTAGCTTGAGTTGTAAATACAAACTGGTTGTAACTGTCCTCCTGAGTGGCCTTGCAACCCATGACCAGAACTGGTCAAAGATTTTTATTTCACCTCACCACAGGGAGGAACATGAAGGCACGGCCACTAGGTGTTTAATCAGCAGGTGAAGTCAAGCCTTTTATTCTTTGTATACTGCAGTCAATAGAAAGTTATTGCTTAATTAACCCCTTTGAATGAATACCTGATAATTAATAAACCCATAAAGTATACCCTAAGGCTTTAAGTTGAAGAAGGCTCCCCTCTTCAAGTGGAAAAGAGAAGAAGAAGAAAAAAAAATCATGCTGAACTAATGGGAAAAAGTTCCAGTAGAAGGCAAAGCAATTAGGATTAGTGAATTCCATTTCATTTAAAGTTCCAAGATAGAGGAGCCATTTATCTAACAAATTAATAATGAGAGTGACTTGCCTAATATAGTAACAAGTCCTTATATTTTATTAGTGGAAATCCAAACCAAGTAATTTAATGATAGACAAGCTTCCACATATATAATTTTTTGTTAGGCTTTTAAAAAAAAAAACGTCGCCGTACTCAGTTTTAGATTTATGCATCGCTTCTAAATTAGTCCCCACTTCAGTTTGGAATGATACATTTAATATTATGGCTCTGTAGAAAAAATCAATTTTTTTTAGTGTTTTCTTTCATTTTAAAGAGCTTCGTCATCTGGCTAATTGTGTCACTGTAAAATAATAGAAGAGTTGAGGAGGTGGTTCATGTTTCTCAAGTATCGTTAAATTTGCCGTGTGTTACAAATGGGGACTACTGGGGGCCTGTTGAACGCGGGAGCTGTGGGGTAGAGCAGAAGGGAAGGTATTAATGTAGGGCCACTAAACATATCTCTCTTTCTAAATTGAGAGAATATATGAGATATATCCTGAAAAATGTTTGCAGTAGCAATAGTGTGACCGAGATCCACTGTGGTCTTGAGTTCTCGTGGAGCCTCTTGGGTTTGCCTGAGACCCAAGGCAGGTGAGGAGGCCCTGAGACTTCTGCCCCTCTGATCTTCTCCCCAGATAAGGAGGAATTTATTAATCATCCAGCAGGTATTTACTGTGCCCCTGCTGTATGTCAGATATTTGATGCTAGTCCTTGCCTTACCCTCAAACCAATGGGGGAGCAGCTACAATAGCCTCACTTGGCCTCTGCTCTCAAAGTTTGCCTCTGCATTAAATTCCTAGAGAGGAATATACTTCAGTGTGGGGAAGAGCACTAGTTGAGGGACGTATAGTTCAAAAAAATCAAAGATTTTGGAGAAAAGCACAATGGCACCCAAATTCCATCAGCCATGACCTTGCACAGAGCTGAGCCTCAGCTTCTATAATGTGTAAATCAGATATTTTCCACATAGGCTAGTTATTGTGTTGTACATAAATGTCTGATATATGGTGAACACTTAGAAGTCCTGGAGAATAAAATGAGACTGCAGTGAAAATGTATTTTGAAAGTCAAAAAAATACAGTATCAATTTAAGATACTAAAAATTTTAGCAAATGGTGGGAGAAATATATTGCTTGAAAGGCAGTTGAGATATATTTATTTATTTGCTAGCTATCTATTTTGATGCCTCTCCTTTGATTTTGCCCAGTGACTAATAGCCTTTTTCAATTGCTTCTTTTCCACTTTCACTTTCTTTACATATGCAAAATCTTAGAGGAGTCCCAAAGTTTGTAAATACCACCACCACCACCACCAATAATAATAACAGCTCAGTAGCACTAAGACCAAATACCATACCAGGCACCCTGTATGGATCTTTCTAAAATAGTTCTGACAACCCTAAAAGAGCAATACTATTTGGCCCATTTTAGAGATGAAGAAACTAAGGCTCTGTCTTTCTGATATAATCTATTACAAAGACTTTTATTAGTAATAGTGAACATTTATAGAGTATTTAAGACTATATGACAGGCAGTTGATATTTTCATCTTGTTTATTTCTCATTTATTCATTCAACAAATATTTACTGAATACTAGGTAGTCATAGTGGCCCAATCAGTATAGACTGGTCAACAGGAGAGGACTCATAAACTCAGTCAGGAGATAGTATAGAATAACACTATGAGGTAGGTGCTATTGTTATCTTTAGTTTATGTCCAAGAGAAATGAAGATATGATTCAAATCCAGATACTTCACTTTTAACCATGACACTATATTGCTTTTGAGAAAATTGCTTGGGATCAAGAGAACTGCGACCCTGGGGATGGTATGGTTGAGATGAGCCATCCTCCTCCGAGTCTATAAGAGAATTGGGTCTAGATAGTCAGTGTGACTGCAGATCATTCTTTGCCTTCTCAGGAGGGGGACCAAGGCTCTGAGGCAGCAGCCCTAGTTCCTCCATTTGCCACTAATTACCATGTAACCTTGGTAAGTCCCTCAGTTTTGCTGTGCTTCCCTCATCAGCCAAATGGGGATAGCCACACCTGACTTAGAAGTCCTGGAGAATAAAACGAGACTGTAGTGAAAATGTATTTTCAAAGTCAAAAAACACAGTATCGATTTAAGATACCAGTAATTTTAGCAAATGATGGGAGAAATATATTGCTTGGAAGACAGCTGAGATGCTTTTATTTATTTGCTAGTTACTCTATTTTGATGTGTCTCTTTTTTGATTTTGCCCATGACTATTGATGACACATATATAAAAGAAAAATGCTCACTGAAATGGAAAATAGAGACTTTAAACATGAAAGTTCAAGATAGATCAGATTGATTGTATTCATTTTTTTTTTTTTTTTTTTTTGCCTACTTCTGTTAGCAATAACTGGTCCTGTACTGCTAAATATCTAGTTGAAAATATCTTAGCAGACACATTCTACCTCTACCTAATAAATGAGACTTCCTATATAGACTGTCTGATAGTTGTACAAAGGAATCAAATGCATATATCTAACCATACACAGGTACTCAAAGATCAATTGTATTCAATAATATAATGGATGTGTTTTTCATCTTTAAAATTCCTGCAAGAGTAGTTATTCTTCACAGATTAAATTAGCAAAGTAGGAACAGATGAAGTCAATTGTCAATTGTTCAAATGCAGGTACATATTATAGAGACAGATCACAACCTTGGGGGCTGCTAATGTGAGAAGATAAATCCCTCCTCATAAAACGAGTATTAGTAGCAATCTGCACCAATGCATTTAATTTCTCATATCCTTGTAAATCTTCAGAGCTCGAATGAGGTGCTTACTTCCTATTACTTCACTCAGATCAGAAGGTTTAGAATCATCCTAAAAATCTCTTTTTATTTTTTCAAACCTGCTTCATTTCATTCTCAAGAACACTGTAGCATCAACGTTAAACAGAGCTAGTTAACAGGGGTTTTAAGAAAATTAAAGGTGCAGCCAAGTCTAGACATCCCAAAATAAGTGGATGGGGGGTACATGATTTTGGTCCAGTTATTTCGGCCACCTTCTTAATGGACAATTTGGATCGCTGCACAGTCAATCCGCTTAATTGCATCTGTGTTGGCCATTAAAACAAATTGAATGCGCTATGGCCAATTTGGTCATGTCGTAAAGAAATGGCCTATAGGGTCCATGGAGATGCAGAATTTCAGCCATTATTCGATTGTATCTGATCAATGGAGACAGTCTGTATAGGAAATCCAGGAGCTAAAGTAGATCACACAGGAGGCCCCAACCTACTTTGCCGACCATGTTATTAGGATCCACTGTCGACAGCAACAAAATTGGCCAGGTGGTTGACAAAGCATCACTTTACTTTGTCCTGAGAAGAGAAAAGTCAGTGCCCCATGACTTTGCCTAAAATATCCCGTCAGCAAACCAACAGGTCATCTTTTCCACTTTGAGTCCTGAGTAATTTGAGAAGTAGGAAAAAAAAATACAAAATGTCCACTGTCTGTGACCTCTAGTGTTGGTGTAAAAATAGACCTTATGCTGCATCCATTGTGATTAATGCTGGGTAGAGGTAATTTAAGAGGGGCCTAATTTTCTTATTTTTTTCAGATCTCGACTCCATGTACTTTACCTTTCCCTGCACCTCTGCTTGTCTGAGAGGTCTCAAGATCATCATTTGGGACCTCCACTTCTGCTGGGTCTGTCATCTTAGACCGCCTTGATCTTCAGCATCTTTGTGAAGTTGAACAGGGGAATGAGCCTTATTATAGGTATTTCTGGATAATACTTTATATATTTAAGCCATAATGTAAGGAGTAACTGTGGGCCATATTTACTAAACATTTGATATATGTTAGGTGCTATTTGGCGTTTTAAGTATATTGTCTTATCTAATCCTCATCTGACCCTGTGAGGTAGGTTCTGGTGTGTTTACTGCGTGGATGAGGGAGCTGACACTTAAAATTCTAATCGCTTGTCAAGGTCAAGGTCATTCAACAGGATCAGAATCAGGACATAACCCCTGGTCCCTCTGGGTCCAAAGCTTGTAGTCTCAAGTACTGTGTCATCCTAAGCACCATTGATGATGACTCATTTCAGGCTGGCTTAAGGGATAAGCTTTCACCAATTTGTTCTTATAAATATTTACTGTTTTCAAACCATGTGTTAGACATTGTGGGAGTACAGAGTTGAATGAAACACAGTCCTTGCTTCTAAGGAATGTACATCTAGTTGGGGAGATAAACTTGCAGTGTGACAGTATGAGTTGGGTGCGTTCGGTCTGATCAGACAGCAAAGCTCTTTCCTTGTTGCCTTGCTGAGTGATAAGCAAATCTGCTCCCCAACTTCTGCTCCCTCAGCCTGTAAAGAGAAGTGTTCTCTGCCAGGGGTTCCGTGTTTTTCAGGAACTTAGCAATGTGATAGGAAGCAAAAAGGGGCCACCGCCTGGAACCAGCAGTGGAGGTTTTGTCACCATTCTAATGGGGCCAGAGACTGTGGGAATATAAAACACTGACAGTGGACACTGAGAACCACTGTGCATGGGCCAGACAAGTGAGGGCTGAGTCCTGGTGGATTGTGAGAAACCATGGGAAAGTGGCTAGAGCCACCTCACTCACTCCAGGTACCTTCTAGCAGTCAGTGACCTTGCATGATTTGATTAGAGGATAAATAAAATGTGGCACATATATGCCATAAAATACTATGCAGCCATAAAAAGAGAAAAAGGTTATGTCCTTTGCGGTAACGTGGATGGAACTGGAGGCCATTATTCTAAACAAACTAACACAGGAACAGAAAACCAAATTCTTCATATTCTCACTTAAAAGTGGGTACTAAACATTGAGTACACATGGACACTAAGAAGGGAACAACAGACACCAGTCCCTACTTGAGGGTGGAAGGTGGGAGGAGGGTGAGGATTAAAAAGCTACCTATTGGGTACTATGCTTATCACCTGGGTGACAACATAATATGTACACCAAACCCCACCACCAGTATTTTACCTGTATTACAAACCTGCACATAAGCACCTGAACCTAAAATAAAGGTTAAAACAATCATAAATAAATACATAAAAGGCAAAAAAAAAAAAAAAAAAAAAAAAAAGAAGTGTGAAGAGCCATTATCCAAGAAGAAGAAGAAAGAAGAGGAGGAAAAGGAGATTATCTTTGGAAATATTCTCATGGAAAGAGATGAGACTTGCTTCTTACCTCCACCATCATATCCTGTTTGTTCCTCCTAGGGAACTTATCACCTTATCCATTTCATCTTTGTCAGTCCAAATTCTAGCCACCTAAAGCAAATCACCTTACCTCCTTTGTGACAATTTTTCTGATCATCTCAAGGAGAATGGTTGGAACATGTCTTCTCATTCTTTCTCAGTTCCTCATTTTCATTCATTCATTCAGTCAATCAGTCAGTCTGTCAACAAATATTGAGTGCCCAGTAGATGCTGACCATTGTGCTAGGTCTATAGCACTGAGTCAGTGTTTGCTCATTCAGTCACCCAATGACTTCTTATTCCAACAGACATCCTTAAAAGTGATATTTGGATGAGGAGAATCTACCATATGCAAGATCACAGTGCAGCATAGACAACAACTGTATATGCTAAACCTAGATTCACAGAGTATTGATATAAACTCATGACATAAGAGAAGACCCAAGGCCAAAGAAACTTCAGTTAATAGAAGAGAGTAGAAAGGGCATTTTGCATGTACTGGAGGAGCTAGGATTCTCTAATTGGTTCAGTTATTTATTTAGAAAAGAAAACATGAAGGAGAATATGCAATGCAGTAATAGTTTCTTAGCACAATATCAGGACAGGTGGACTAAACCAGTCCAGATGCCTTCTGGAACAGGAGAGGGGAGCTTTTAGGAGTGCATAAAGACCTTTACAACAGACATTAAGTTTCAGAAAGAGAAAACATTTCACCATTTTAGGACTTATTCCAAAGAAACACCATATAGCCAAATAATTTTGGAGACCATTTAAAAGAAGAGGACTGCTCCAATATGATGGTATCCATATAAGACAGGTCTGAAAGTAAATAAAAGATGTTAGAATGAATGAAGTCATTCCAAAAGAGTAAAAGGAGAAGAAAAAATCATGCACATGGCAGAAATACAGAGGCACTAATAAAGCATTTGGACTCAGTGCAGGCAGATGAGAGAGGTCTCTGGTTGGAGAATTAGATTTGAAAAGAGGAATAGCGAGAAAGGGAGATGATAAGATAGACTTATATCAGGGGGATAGTTGTATGGAGACACCAAGAGAAGCATGCTGGTTAGAGGTTGAGTGTTGGGAGAGTGGAAGCTGAATCAAGGGCAGTGAATGAGAGTATGTATTAGTTCCAAGGCTATTGAAATAACAGTTTCCATGTCATTTCCTCCACCACTAACGTCACCGCTGACATCACCACCACAATAACTATCACCGTCATTGTCATCGCCACCATTATCATCACCACCATCATTTCTACAACTACTGTTGCTACTACCATCACCATCACCACCACCACTATTAACATCACCGCATCGTTGCTACAACTACTATTGCTACCATCACCACCACCACTATCACCATCACCATTACTACCACAAACACCATCATGCTCACTATCATCATTGCCACAACTACTATTTCTACCACCATCGCCATCACCACCATCACTACCACCATCACCATGATTACTACCACCATCACCACCACCACAACCACTGCCATGCTCACCAGCACCGTTGCCACACCTACTATTATAACTACCATCACCATCCCCACCACCACAGCCACCATCATCGCCACCATCATTGCCACCATCATCATCACCACCACCACTACCACCATCATCATTACCACCATCATTATCACTATTACCAGCACCATCACCATCACTACCACCACCACCATCGTCGTCACTATCATCATTGCCATGACTGCTATTACTGCCATCGTCACCATCACCATGACCACTACTGCCATCAGCAGTATTATCACCATCGTTGCCATTAGCACCACCACCCCAAATTATTGCTCCTCTGCAGACAGAGACAATTGTACTTCTTTCTTTCTGATTTGAATGCCTTTTATTTCTTCCTCCTGCGTAACTGTTCTGGCTACAACTTCCAGTACGACATTGAATAGCAGTGGTGACCATGGGCATCCTTGTCTTTTCCTGATCTTAGAGGGGAAAAGCTTCTAGCTTTGCACCGTTGAACATGATGCTAGGTGTGGCTTGTCATATATGGCCTTGATTATGTCGAGATACATTGCTGTTGCACCT
This sequence comes from Chlorocebus sabaeus, assembly GCF_047675955.1. Taxonomy (NCBI): domain Eukaryota; kingdom Metazoa; phylum Chordata; class Mammalia; order Primates; family Cercopithecidae; genus Chlorocebus; species Chlorocebus sabaeus. Next base: position 76,441,765 of record NC_132908.1, read on the forward strand.
GATTTAATGAGCGCTTTTGTCATGAAAGGAGATGATCTTTGAATGGCTGCTATTTTTGTGGACTCTTTGGCCCTCTCTGGGTGCAGCTTAAGTCTTCAGTAAGGACTCTAATGAGTAAATTCTATGCAGCTTGACATTCTTGTCTGAATAATAAAAGTTCTACAAACCAGATGGCTCCGGTAATCTGTTTATTATCATTTCTCTTTCCTAGTTAGAATTTATCATTTTTCATGTGTGTGAAAAGGAGTCTCTTCATCATTTCTAGGCTATGTTATACTTCTGTATCCAGAAACTGTGACTTCGAGAGCCTGGGAGATGTGAGAGCATTTGACAGATACATAAGTTAATGAAAAGAATATTTAATCTAATTTTTTAGATGAGGGGTAGAGCATTTGACAGATACATAAGTTAATGAAAAGAATATTTAATCTAATTTTTTAGATGGGAACACTGAGACCCAAGAACTTGGAATGTCTATACCTAACTGCAGGTGAATTTTTTTTACAAGAGTTTATATTAAGTGCCTCATGGAGACTTAGAAGACTTACATCTCTCAATGTTTTGAGATTGACCAATTTTAAGTTAGAGTTGTTTCCAAGAAGAGGAAAAAATAAAGAAATGATCAACCTCTCTAGCAGATAGATAGTCACAGCTTTCCTATAACACAATTTAAAGGAATCACAATTTGTAAATGCACAGATTACAAAAGGACTATTCATCTTATAAACCAAGATGCTGTAGAACTAATTTCAATTAAAGTTTTGCGAGTGAATTTTAAATCACAGTGAATTAAGCAACGATCGATTTACATGCAACTTCTAGCAAAAAAATTACTATGTAGAGTAAGAGACACCTGTTAACTTCACTACCTGAAATCCATTGCCATGATTTTTACCCATGATATTTTCTTAGGACAAAGTATTAAAAGATTTGCATCTTTGATTTCAAGCTGTTTCTGGGACCCTTTTAAAGAATAAAGATGTTGTTATAGCTTCAATTGTGTGTGTGTTTGTGTATGTGTGTTGTGTGTTTGGCAATAGGAATATTTCGGGAAGAATCTCTAAGTCAATAGAGTTCAGAAGAGCAGGATATTCTGAGAGGGTTTTTTCTCTGAGTCAATAAAAAATCAGGCCATGGTTCTCTCCTTTCATCATCTAGAAAATAAAGAACATTATTTGTCTTTTAATCCTTTGGAAAGATAAAAAGTGGGTAAAAAGATAAGGGTTAGGGTCAAGAGACCTGTATTCAAGGTTTGTGCTCTGTCACTCAGTTAACCATGGATGAGTCCCTTAACTTCTCTGAATCTTAGTTTTCTTATCTATGAAATAGAGGTAACACTTGGTGCCGTCAGGATTAAGTGAGAATGTACTAACGTTCAAAGAGTATGTAAAAGTCGAACACAGTGCCTGACATAAAATCGATACTCAATAAACTAACACAAAATAGACACTCAGTAAACATGTTGAAAACGTGGAGATTTGTGTGTTCACACTAATTGGTTTAAGTCTTAAACCCAGGAAAAAAAATCTGAACTGCAACATGCAATGAGGAGTAAACCTTGTTTGCTAACTAAATGTTGAGATTTCAAAGAACACTCTCCTCCTCAAACCATTTTGCCTTTGAAGAGACCCACATATTTCTCATGTGAGCAAAATGGTTCTTTATTCCTTAACCCCACTGCTCGGAGGCCCCTGGACTGGGGTGCGATTTCTCCTTGGTAGGATTTTTTCTTGTCAAATGAGGCCAGATAGTGCATTATCAAAATGACCCATGCTGGTGCTTGGATGATGTCACGTCCCTTGAGAGGAGGGCAAGCAGATATATCAAGCCTTGGGCATCCCCAGGTCTGGCTCACTGCTAGTGAATCCAGAGCACCCAAACTGGCTAGACTGGTTCCAGAGAAATAAATCAACCTGAGCAAGCCATTGTCCAGGGATGAGTCTGGGCAAGAGGTTGACTTTTCTGGCTCCCACCCTCCTTCCAGATTGTCATTTAGAACCAGCTCAGGCATCCTGTCTGAATGTCCTCTCTGTAAAACCTGCAGCAGATCACCAGAGCTACAGAAAACCGCTCACCCTGCCAATGGAGACCCTCCTGCGAAGTTGCCGGGCTTCTCTTTGCTAACACATGGCTTCTGTGTCAATCAACCTTTCTCCTCAATGCTGCCTCACCACCCCAATTCGTGAATCGCTGCCAGGGATCTTTCCTTGCAGTTGTTCCTCAATCACCACCCTTCCTGTCACCTGATCTAATTCTACATTCCCATCAAATACTGCCTTAAACATCCCCCATTCTATTCATAAGATGTCTTCAGCTCCTGCCTGCATTGACGTTTGACATCCAAGCTCCTATTGTTGCAATTCCACCTCCGTTCTTGGATAGCTCATGCATAAATTGGGGATAATGATGCCAACATCACTGGATTTTTATGAGAATTAAACCAGATAATTTTGTAAAGAGCTTCTCAGAGTTGATAGACTTCATTGCGTTTGACTATGGAGATGGTACGTAGAAAGTGCCCAACAAATAATAGCTGGTAACAAGTACTTTAAAAATAATCGAACCCACTGTCATAGTTGATATTCTAGGTAATTTGTAGCCAAACACACGCATACCTCTGGAGAGCAAGGAATTCATCATAAACATTTGTATCCCAAGTACACAGTATGTGCTCTCAATATTTGTCTATCAACTTCTGATAACATCTGGATTTGGATAGTAGCATTTGTTTCTTGCTTTTATACGTGAGCGTGTGTCCAGTGCCAATAATAGCAGTTAACATGGACGAATGCTTACTATGTACCCATTCATTTACTTGCCACAGCAATGCTCTGGATTGGATGTTATTTTATCACTAATTTTCAGATGGGTAAACCGAGGATCCAGTTTATATCATGAGTAAACAGTGAAAGTGATGTTCAAACCCAAGCATTCTGGCACCACAGTTCAGGTTCTTAACCACAATGTTGTCTCTCGACTGCCATAGCATGGCATGGAAACCTTTTCAAGACAGGGTCTCCCCATGCTGTTTCAGATTCTTTTCCTGCCAGCCCTTTGCTCAGTTTTTTTTTTCTTCCCCCCTGTTATATGGAACCCTTAGTGGTTCTCTGGACACGATTCTCCTGTTCATGCTTCAATCAGATTGCCAGAGAAAATTAAATTTGAATTTCAGATAAGCAATGAATACTGTTTTAGTATAAGTCATGTCCCAACTATTGCATAACAAATACTTATACTGAAAAAAAAACTCATTATTTATCTGAAATTCAAACTTAGCTTGGAATTCTGTAATTTTGTTTTCTTTTGTTACTAAACCTGGCAACCTTCTGCTTTTAGGCCTTTGCTCAAAGAGCTCCATCTGCTTGGCAATTTTCTATGCCTTCTCCATCATGCACTATCTTGTTCATCCTTTTAAGTCTAATGCAAAGGTGAGTTCTCTGATGAGAATGCCTCCAGTACCTCGCTGCATTGTAAAATCCATCACTGGCATTTCCAGTATTACTCAGCATTATAAACCGAATGCTAAGCTCTCCAAGGCAGGGCCTATGGACTCAGCTCTGAATCCTCAATACCTGGTGAGACGTGTCGTGGAGAAGGCATTCAATACTGAGTCATGAACAGAGCTATGGAGAAGGCTTCCCAGTTCTGCCATTCCCTGTCATATATTTCTCCTTTATCTTTGAAATTCTTTGAAATGCACCAAAATTCCTGCATAGAAATTGCTTCTCTCTATGTCTCTGTATTATTTATTTATTTATTTATTTATTTATTTATTTATTTATTTGAGACAGGGTCACACTCTGTCAGTCAGGCTGGAGTGCAGTGGTGGGATCATGGCTCACTGCAGCCTCAAACTCCTGGGCTCAAAGTGTCCTTCTGCCTCAGCCTCCTGAGTAGCTGGGACTATAGGAGTGTACCACCATGCCCAGCTGATTTAAAAAAAAATTGCAAAGACTGGGTCTCACTGTGCAGCCCAGACTAGTCTTGAACTCCTGGTCTCAAGTGGTTCTCTTGCCTCGGCCTCCCAAAGTGTTAAGATTACAGGTGTGAGCCACTGCTCCCAGCCAAGAGTGTTTCTCTTTCTCATTTTGAGCAAAAGATATCCAGTCATTGTAAGATGTCTGAACCATATTACGCCTTGTATTAATCTCCTAGGGCTGCCATAACAAATTACCACAAATGAGGTGGCTTAAAACAGCAGGAATTTATTCTCTCACAGCTTAGAGGCTGGAAGTCTGAAATCAAGGTGCCGGCAGGGTCACACTCTCAGTGAGGTCTCTAGAGGAGGGTCTGTTTCACACCTTTCTCTTAGCTTCTGGTGGTTGCCAACAATCCTTGGCTTTCCTTGGCTTGTAGACACATTGCTCCAACCTCTGCTTCCATTGTCACGTGGTGTTCACATGTGTCCTTCCATCCTCCTCTTTTTGTACATATCCGTATCTCACATGACATTTGCCTCTGTGTGTGTGTCTCTTCTCCTTTTCTTTTCTTTTTTTTTTTTTTTTTTTTGAGGCGGAGTCTCGCTCTCTTGCCCAGGCTGGAGTGCAGTGGCTGGATCTCAGCTCACTGCAAGCTCCGCCTCCTGGGTTCACGCCATTCTCCTGCCTCAGCCTCCTGAGTAGCTAGGACTACAGGTGCCTGCCACCTCACCCGGCTAGTTTTTTTGGGTATTTTTTAGTAGAGACGGGGTTTCACTGTATTAGCCAGGATGGTCTCGATCTCCTGACCTCGTGATCTGCCCATCTTGGCCTCCCAAAGTGCTGGGATTACAGGCTTGAGCCGCCGCGCCCGGCATCTCTTCTCCTTTTCTTATAAGGACACCAGCCACATTGGGTTGAGGGCCCACCTTATTCCAGTACAATCTTATCTTAACTTGGATTGTGATTATATCTGCGAAGACCCTATTTCCAAACAAGGTCACATTCACAGGTACTAGTGGTTAGGACTTCAACACACATTTTGGGTGATATAGTTCAACTCACAACAACCCTGGACGAGTGACTTCTCCACTCCAGGCCTCCATTCCTGCATCTGTAAAATGGTCATAATCTTGCTTATCTCGCTGAAGTCAGGGATTGAATGAGATCATGCATAGTGCCTCCTGCATTGGAGGGCTGTGCCTATGACTTCTATTCCTGTTTCTTTCTAGTCCCCTGCTAGCTGTCTGCAGCATGAAATATTGACAATAAAGGAAGTTCCAGCAGGTAGAATTTTGGCTCATAGAGGCCAAACAGAAGCACAACGTTCTCTGTGTTCTTTCAGAGCTCGCTTCCTTCCAGCTGGAGGACTTTTCCTTGTAGTGTAATCCTCTGCTTAACTTACTCTCATCTGTGTAGGACGCAGGGGCTGGACATGTGAACTGACTTTAATAAAGGTTTTGGGTGATTCTAGGACACCAGGCCGAGATGTGTGTCTTTGGCAATTTACCCCTGTCATGAGTGGTTATTTTTTCATGGTCAAAACAAATAAATACATAAAAAGTGCCTAAAACCTATAGGGAATCAAGTTTCCAAACTCTGTTCTTGCGGCTGACTTCTGAATCATAGTGTTATAATTAAAAAAAGAAAACACAAAATTGCACTTGGCCATGAAACATAAATTGTACCTTTGTAAAGGTCAAATACTAGTTGTGATTAACCAGACAAGTCACACTTTATCCTGGTTAAAACAATACTGAATTTTAAGACTACTTATAGGATTTCCACACCCCTCTACCCGACCCTCTTTCTTGCAGAAGTTGACAGTTGGAATCTTATTTGAAGTGGGGTTTTATTTTTATTTTTATTTTTTCAATTTGTGAGATGATTTCCATTGGTTTGGCAATCTGCACTTGAGTGATGCTATATAGCATTATCAGGGTGCCGACAGCTGCTCTGGCATAAACAAGTGGTGATGCGTTGAGCTGGCACATCCGTATGGTTTGGAAAATAAAATAAAATAAAAACATTTGTTATCATTTGGAGTTTTTGAACACAACCAGCTTCAGCACAACTTTAATGCCTCGCATGGCTTTCTTTAAAAACTAAATAAATAATTTTAAATGAGAACATTTTGTTTCGCTAGGAAGAGTGGTTTACTGTGTGGCTGGGGAGAGAGGCCTCGGTTTCCAGCAGCTGTTGCTCATCTTTGGCCCGGGGTCTCGTGATGGGTCTGCTGTTGGCTAAAGCCCAATGCTGGATCAGTGGAGCTAATGGAATCTCCGTCTGCTTATCATCTCAGACACTGCAGAACATTGGCCCTCAGAATATCCTGGCTTTCTAACCCGCTTTCTCCCCCATTCCCTCCCTACCACCCCAGGAACTTCTCTGGAGGGCTGCTCTGGAGGCAACAACACCTAAAAATTTAACATTGGTTCTTTCTTCTAGAAAGCTAAGCTCAGGTTCAGGTTTGGTATTAGAAGACTTTATGCTTTTATGCGGTAGTAATAACAATGCCAGCCACTAATAATTATGGCGATCAGTGGTGACATTATAAAACGCTTTTTTATTTACAAAGCATCTGGGCATATGTAGCCTCATTTGGGGGGTCTCAGGTGTCAATCAATATTCCTATTCCACTTCCTAAAGATGTGATATTGGCGCCTCCCACGTCTTAAAGGCGTAACCACTCCCATTTCACATGTATAAAATGGGAACTGGGAGTTCTACCCCGAAGGCTTATCTATGACTCTTTTGGGTGACTGGCAAAACGAATGAAAATCAGACACACGCTTAGACATCTGCAACACCCACAAGATCATATAAAACGCTTTTACTTTTTGTGACAGGACTTTCGCTCATTGTGACCATATAGTTTCTTTCAATTGATCGGAAGTTCCACTGGTCTCTTTTACATGCCTTCATGCCGTTTCTTAACAATGAAAAATAAATGAATAATTGTATAATAAATGCAGATTTTAAAGTGGACGGTATCTAAACTCCATGTAGGCAAGGACCTAATTGGTCTTTTTCATCCTGTATTCCTAGTGCCTGGGAGAGTGCTGGCACTAAGTGATTCTGGACAAGTCATCTCACTTCTCTGAACTTCAGCTTTTACATGTATAAAGTGGGGACTGGATTTCCTATTCCAGAGTGCTGGCACATAATAAGGACTCAATATATGTGAATTAAATGAAGGAAAAAATAGATATATAATCTAGGGGTAGGAAGTGGATAACTGTAGATGTTAGGCAGAAGTGTGCTGATAAATTAGCTTAGTCCTGATTAGTAATCATGGTCGATTTCATGCTGCCGTTGAGAGGTTACAGAATGCTGAGTTGAGAAGAGATCTTTCCAATCAGTTCCTGTGACCTGTGGCACTCGTACTGCAGCACATCTTTGACTTGGGTGGTAAAATAGTTGCAAACCCCTGTTCCACTTCCTGTTTGTTTTCGGGAAGTTTCTCCCTCAGGCAGAAAGGTTTGGGGACTTCCAAATTGCTTGAGTTTACACAATTCCTATTCTCTGGCCAATGTCAGAGTATTTTTCTTTCTTTTGGCAAAGAAGAGAGAAGGGTATGAGTTGCCAGGTAGTGGATGCAGATGGAGGAACTGGTGGGCCCATTGGTTGACCATTGGTGGTTGGGGCCATCTTACACAGCAAGTTCATCCTCTTGCCCTTTCCCACTGTGTTAATATGGGAATGCTCCTTCTGCTGTCCTTTATGCCTGTAGTGATTAACCTGGCCATTTTTAAGTAGGCTATGCTAGGAAGCACCTTTGCAATTCCTGCTATTTCATAGGCTTTGCAAAAGTCCTAGGTTTTTGTTTTCTTCCCAAGATTCATTTCCTACCAGTTACATCTACTATTTCCCATCCTCTCTGGCAAAATTGCAAGGAGTGGCATCAGCACATCTTTGTACAGTAGGCGAATATATTTGGAATGCTTATTTCTGAGAGCTGTTGAAGATGACTAACAATTTTACACCACACAGAAGGACTGACAATAAATTTAGGAGTGGCAAATGGAACCACTGTTCTGTTTCCCTCTCGGTAAATAAATAACTGCAAAACCTGTACTCCAATACCAGAGCGTCAAATCCATGGCGCTCTGTTGATTAACAGTGAAAATGTCTTTGTGAAGATGATACATTTAGAAGAGTCCTGAGGCTCGCACCAGAAGCTGACACTGAAGGTTTATTTTAATGTAGCGCGAATCATAGCGAACGACGTGAAAAGAGTTCTGTTTCTCCTGGAAGGATGCCACTTGTTTCTACTCCCAGGGAAATGTCTTCCAAGCTCTTTACCAAATCTGCAAGCTGAACCAACTCAACTGTGGCTGCCTTGCCCACGTGAAGACCTCAGGATCCACCAGCAGCCCAAGACACCTTGAAGCTGGTGCAAGGTCAGTACCAGAAATCATGTCTGAGTGATTTGCAATGTAATGCAAAACTCAGTGGAATGAGGAGTTTTTTGTGGCCTTGTATTTTTTTTTTTTCACACCACTGAATGCCAGTGTTTATGTGGGGGCATACTTAGAGATAGAAATTTGGAAGGAAAGTCCACCACAGCATTTATGCAAATTGGGGACCCAGCAATATTATCTGTTTAACGACACCAATAGCAAGCAGATGAATGTATATTAACCACATTAGAAGTAAAACAAGAAAGACATAAGAATGATATGGAGGAGAGAAAAAGACAAGGAGGGAGAGAGGGAGCAAGAGGGGAAAGAGAAAAAAGATTGATGGATTGAAAACTTTGCCATCCTTTATAACAATGTGTTTGCACCTGCTATTCCCTTGTCTAAGAATGCCATTCCACCCTTTCTTCACCTGGCGAACTCCAACTCAATCTGTGACCTCACCTTAATGTTATTTCCTCAGGGAAATCTTCCATAAACCACAAGACTGGGTCAGGTCCCCATATTATGTGGTCTGATGAAACTGTCTTCTTTTTTTTCTGTAGCACACGTCATGATGTCATGATCATAATTATGTATTCTGGTCTATGTGATTATCTGTTACATGCTAGTCTTCCTCAAAGATCAAAAGTTCTGAACTAGTAAGTTTCCAAAAGCCTAGTGCTGGCCTTAGCTCTGAACAGGGCCTTCAAGTCACCCACTGTGTTGGGGAATGATGAATGAATGGATGTTTAAAAGAACTGCACTTTATTATCTGAGCCTTCCTCGTTTAGCATAGTCCTGTCCACATGCACATACCACAGGCCAGCCTTGTGAGATAATCAAGAAAGGAGCTCAATTCCCATAGCTTTTTAGTGCCATTTCTCAGGTCCCAATAGATTCACTGATTTGCCAAGAAGAAGCACCAGTGGGCCAGAGGCAGAGCGTGAACGGAATTCAGTCTCCCAATGCCAGGGGCCCTCCCTCAATTCCCACTCCTCAGTAGACAGGTCTCTCTGCAGAATGGGAAGGGGAGGGTTGAGGGTTTAGGGACAGGACAGTAAAAAGGCAGGAAGAGTAATCATGACAGAAGAGATTTACTCCTGCCTTCTTCTCCTTTCTTTTTGCATTAAGGACAAGCGTCGCCTGCACACGTCAGCACAAATGGGAACATGATGAGGTACCACTTTTTCCAGGGCTGTGACCAACTCCTCAGGGCAGCAGGCAAAGCTGTCCCTCTGAGTTAGCCCTTGAAGTTTTCCTCAAATCTCTTGCTGCAGGGAAGCCAAGCCAGTCAACCCTAGGCTTCCACTGGGAGCTGTATTCCTTCCTTCCTTCATTCATTCCCCAAATATTTTTCAAGGGTCCACCATGTGCCAGGCATTGTGCTAAAAGTGGTTTGTGTAGTCTCGAGTGAGGCCTGTGGGGTGACCAGCTATCCCAGTTTCCCTGGCGTGAGAGACTTTCTGTGTGCAAACTAAGACAGCTGGTTACCCTACTTTGGGTGTGTGCTTAGGATGCAGTGTAACTTTCTGTACAGAGTGTAATTCTGAAGAATCACACCGAGATCACCTTCCTTGCTAAAACGAACATCCTCAAGCTCCAGTCCACACCAGTGATTCAAATCCTCTGAGGCTGGAAACCTATGTTGAATCAATTCCCCCAAGTTATTATTATGCATATTTAAGTTTGAGAACAGCTGGACTAGTGCTTAGGCATATGAACTTTAAAGCCACTCAGGCGTGGATTCAGATTCCACTCCCACCATTAAACATCTATGCACATTTTTACAAATTGCTTAATCAATATGGACTCTAATTTCCTAATTTGTAAAATGGGTCTGATAATACTATTTTCGTCGTGTTCTTGAGTGATGCTGCCGAGAGTTGAAGGAGGCCAGGAGCACCAGAAGCTGGAGGAGGCCGGGGTGGATTCTCCCCTGGGCACTTCAGCAGGAGCACGGGCTCCTGACACTTCAGTTCCATCTCTTGTTTAAAGGCACCCAGTTTTTCATCATTTGTTACAGCAGCTTGGAAAACACACACTAGTGAAGCCCTGACCTACCCCGCAAGTGCCCATCTGAGCACCTCTTGTGGGCTCTGAGCAGGGGTGAGTACTCCTTTCATTCAGGCTTGCATGCCCAGGCCCCATGTAATGTAAGTAATGAACAGACTACATATTCTTGAAAAATCTGTAGGCCTGGGTGATAGCAATGTTTTTTATTTTATTTTTTTATTTGGAATGCAAAACAACAACAATAACAATAACAGAAAACCAAAACCAAACCTGAACTAGAAATACAAGAGAAAAATGAAGCAACCGAAAGTTGCATAGTTGTTTCTTCCTTCCCCTGAAGGTATGCCCAGCATCTTGTAGGTAGCTTGGTGACATTTCATGGTGATGTTTTACAAGTTGGTTTTGGCAATAGTCACGTCCTTTTTTTTTTTTTTTTTTTTTTTTTTTTTTTTTTTTTTTTTTGAGATGGAGTCTCACTCTGTCGCCCAGTCTGGAGTACAGTGGTGCAATCTCTGCTCACTGCAACCTCTGCCTCCTGGATTCTCCTGCCTCAGCCTCCCAAGTAGCTGGAATTACAGGTGTTGGCCACCATGCCCGACTAATTTTTGTATTTTCAGTAGAGACAGGGTTTCATCATATTGGTCAGGCTGCTCTCAAACTCCTGACCTCGTGATCCACCCGCCTCAGCCTCCCAAAGTGCTGGGATTACAGGCATGAGGCATCGTGCCTGGCCCCTTTATTTTTCTTATGTGGCTGTGAAGTCTCTGGGCTGCTTTTGGGTTCTTCCTTCTTGATTTAGCACAAATCCCAACTTCTTGGCCATGTTCCTTTCCTCTCCAGAGTTGCCACCACTACCTCCACGTCTTGCAACCCCTCTGCCCTTCACTTTGACTGCCACCTTCTTCACTGCCCAGGAAAAAAAAATGACATTTCACCATTTAAAGTGTTTCAGTGCAGCTTGCTATGGGAACACTGGTGAGTAACCCAAATGGCCAGTTGTCCTAATAGCCACCATGGATTGGATGGATGCTAACAACAGGCTCAGAACTCCCCATCTGTTGCCTCCTTTTATCCACATGAGAATCAAACAAGTAGATGCTGCTGGTATTACTGTACTTTTCTCATTTTACAGGTCAGGATGGGGAGGGTTGAGGAGGTTAAGGAAGTTGTTTGAGGTCACACTGCAGTTAAGAAAGGAAAAAGGACTTAGAAACTTATTCTTCCAACTTTAGAACCAAAGTCAGTGACCAAGGCCCTGCTTAGAACTTTCTGAAGGTCACAGCTGGCCTTCTACCTAGAGTTTTGACTTCCTTCCTGAGATAGGAACTTGAATGGCAATCACAAGAAAGTTCAGAACTTCTCTTTCGTATTTTAGGCATTCCTTTATTTTTAAAATTTATTTTAATTTACAAATACTAATTGTATATAAGTATAAGGCATGATATGATATTTTGATATGGCCACCTTGTGAAATAACTAAATGAGTCTCATTACCAAGTCTGGCACCTCACATATGTATTTTTTTGTTTGGTAAAACATTGAAAATCTATCCTTTTAGCAATTTTGAAACATACGATGCATTTAAAAAATTGTAGTCACCATTCTGTGCAATAGATCACTAAAGCTTATTTCTCCTGTCTGTCTGAAACTTTGTACCCATTGATCAATATCTCCCTTTTCTCCACCCACATCCCTCCCCAGTCTCTGGTCACCAACATTCCACTCTCTTCTTCTTTGGACTCAACTTTCTTAGATTCCACATACAAGTGGGATCATGCAGTATTTGTCTTTCTTTACCTAGCTTATTTCACTTAGCATAATATCCTCTAAGTTCATCCATGTTATTGCACATTACAGAATTTACTATTTCTAAAAGGCTGATATTATTCCTTTGTTTATATAGACCACATTTCTTTTATTCATTTATTTGTTGATGGGCACTTAGGTTGATTCCATATCTTAGCTAATGTGAATAATGCTGGAATGAACATTAATGTGCAGCTATCTCTTTGATATACCAATTTCAATTCCTTTGGGATATACCCAAAAGTGGGATCTCTTTTATTTTTGAGTGTAATTTAATTCCAGCCTCTCAGCTCTTTCTCTGAAAATCAGTGTGAACTAGTTATTGCCAGATAGAATCTATTAAGCAGGACTTTTGTTTTGGAGGCATCTCTAAGGACTTGCAAATTAGGAGAAAATGTTTTTCTGGACCTCTGCAACAACACAAGCCATTTTGTTGGCCAGCATTTCCTAGAAGTCATTCCAGGTAATAGGTGTTCCTTGAACAACAACAACAACAAAACTTTTTCATGAGCAAAGACTTGTAGGAAATCCTGCCATGAAGGTTTTATAACTGCTGGACTTCAGAGCCTTTTGTTTGCTAATGTAGTCTGAGGATCTCTAAAATGACACTGTGATATGCATCCATTATCTTTTCATGAAAGGTAGCTACATTTGGGCTTCCACAGAGCAACTTTGGGGACATGTACTTTGGTTTCTTCCTTGCAATTAGCATTTTCTTCTCTGTGACTTAGGGAGGTGTGTCCATTTCTTTCCTGAGAGATCATTATTTTCCAAGCCCGATCTATGTAAATATCAAATCACTTACAAGACATGGCAGGCCTTCCCGATGATGAAATTGTCATGACTTCATTGTTCCTATAATCACCCAAATGAGTTCTGAAGTGTGGGCCTTTAGCTGCTGAAAAATAGGAAACAGAGTCAAGTCTGGCCCTATCTTGAATTGTATGTGATAGCTCCTGCTCAGTTTCAGTGACAAGAAATGTGTTGAGCTAAAAATATTCTAAGCAGATGTGAATCTGGGACATGTGACTGCAACACACCCCTGCCTGCCATTTTTTTGACTTCTAGTGTCTCTCAATGCACAGTCGCTACAATCTCAGGCCACCATAGCACCCTGTGCATGCAACTTGTTTCTGTAAGTGTATATCTGAGGCCACTGGAGATGGCTTGGTGGAGAATATCCCTACATCAGCCAGCCACAGTGGCTCCTCGCAGGCCCGGAGAGGATGGGAAGAAATAAATTCCATCACAGGTTAGGCCTAAGTTCTTCTTATGAAAATTCTTGTGCATTTGTTTTTTTCCTCCAGTCCTCCATATCATTAACAAGAGCTTGATTCTATCCTCTGGTTTGAAGACACATTGCTCCCATGATTCTGTAGAAGTGAGTTTCAAGTTGGTCCAGGAGAACTTGATGCCTATGGGCAAAGGTGGAATCTGCCCTCCATGCAAAATGGGTGTGTGGGGGTTAGAGTCTTATGTGGAAACTGAATTATTTTAAGAAGGCTCTTGGCTCACCTGCAGAAGATAAAAGCTAATACCTATCTATCTTTTACAGAATGACAAACAATTACTATACGTCACTGAACACATCTTGTATACTATGTATAAGAGCCAATTGTAGCTACTTTTATTTATTGAGCTCTGTCATCAAAGCTTTTGGATACTGTCTTAGTGTCAAACCATTATGGTACTTTAGTGCATTGAGATGTGAGCTTGTGTTTTGGTGGAACCAATGTAACTTTTCATATCTCTTCTTTTCATCTTAGGATCTTCCAGGAATCTAAAAATGCGTGTGAGATTTCACGTGTAAAAGCTGAGTTATTCTGAATCCACATTTTCCTGAAGATTTTTCTTTGTGTGGTCAGCTTTCTTGGAAAAATCCAGAAGTTGTCATGAACTTACAACCCTGCACAAATAAATGTAATATTTCAGTTGAAGATTGAGAGCTGACATATAGGACAAGGATAACTGGTCCAATACAGACACAGGTCCTTTGAGTAAAGCAATCTGATCATCCTTAAGGAGAGCCTCAGTATAGAGCCTAGTCAGAGCCAGTGGAAGTTTAGACTCTCAAAGAGTCAGCCAGGTTCCTCTTGGGAAGCCCCTACTTGAGAATCCTGCATGACAGAGTTTGATATCTGGCTCTGTTACCTACAAGCTTGACTTCATTCCTATAATCCTCCATTTCATCATCTTTAAAGTGGCGATGAATTGTGTCTAGACAGACAGAATAGATGCGAGGTCAGCATGCCACACTGCACATAAGTACTTAGCATGTAGTGAGTACTACACAAATGGCAGCTTCCATTGCTATTGATGAGTGCGACTTGCTGGGAGAATCATCCATCTATCTTCTATGTGCTAATTGAGTGCACGTGTTTCTTACCTCTGAGTGTTAAAGATTTGTCAGGAAGAGTGGCAACATCTCAGGCTGAATCAGCCCTATCCAGGACTTGGCATTCCCTGATCTGGGCCCCAACCTATGAGTCATACAGCCTTCTCCATGTGGGCACCACAGCAAATCACTTTTCCCATAATGAACAACCAGACACACTCCATTGTGGTGACGGAAAGTAATTATGAACGTAAATGATCTAACCAGACGTGGGTTCCACCAAGGTTTAACCCCTGGTTTCCTTTTCTGCACAGTAATCACACACTGTCCCGTGGCAGCCACTGAGGGAGAATCATTACAGAGAATTATGTGATCCTTTGGCCCACTGAACCACAGGCTGGGGTGCAGGTGGGGGCATGGCACATCTGGCTTTATTTTGGGGTCTGGTGACACCAGGAACAGGGATAAATGCCCTACCTTAAGTGTGGGCTGTTCCAGATCCAGGAGCAAATATCTAACAGGCCACATTCCCCTTTTTCCCAGCCAGAATGGAGGTTTCCATTCTGACGTGATATAGCCACAATGTCATTAGAACTACCAGCACTCATATTCACCTCACTGTGATCCCTGCAGCTCAAAACACAGCTATCTAGGCTATGGTCTGCATAGGTCAATGTGACTCTAGTCATTCTGTTACTACCTTTGCAATTGCTTTTTATGCTAGCACGAACACCGCTATTAATTCTCTCGATACCATGGCTAGGCAACCTTTATTCTGCGTCAAGCACTGAGCTAACCACTTTCACATATATTTCTCATTTCATCCCTATGAGGTTATACTGATATTACTCTCACTTCCTACATGAATGGACTGAGAATTGAATGGGGTAAGGTGACATGCCCAAGGTCCCGTAGATAATACACAGCAAAGCCAGAATACCAACCCAGCTCACATGGCTCCTGGGTCGAAGCTGGTTGCCCCATATGACAACTGTCCTCTGCAGTAACAGGTCCATGTTACCAACATCAGAGTAGTTGAACTGATTTTGTTAACGTAACGCCTAGGAAATCTAACCAAGGCCATTTGTTGTTTAAACTGAAGCAAGAAGAAGATTGCAGTTATGAATAAAGAAATTAAGCAATTTTGGTATAGCGAGAGAATCCTGACATTTGTTGCCATTATTTATTTATTTATTTTATTTATTTATTTATTTATTTATTTAATTTGTTTCTCGAGACAGGGTCTCACTCTGTCACCCAGGAGGGAGTACAGTGGTGTGATCTTGGCTATGTGATCTCGGCCCACTGCAACCTCCACCTCCCAGGTTCAAGGGATTCTCGTGCCCCAGCCTTTGGAGTAGCTGGGATCACAGGTGCGCACCATCATGTCCAGCTGATTTTTTTTTTTTTTTTTTTTTTTTTTTGAGACGGAGTCTCGCTCTGCCGCCCAGGCTGGAGTGCAGTGGCCGGATCTCAGCTCACTGCAAGCTCCGCCTCCCAGGTTCACGCCATTCTCCTGCCTCCGCCTCCCGAGTAGCTGGGACTACAGGCGCCCGCCACCTCGCCCGGCTAGTTTTTTGTATTTTTTAGTAGAGACGGGGTTTCACCATGTTAACCAGGATGGTCTCGATGTCCTGACCTCGTGATCCGCCCGTCTCGGCCTCCCAAAGTGCTGGGATTACAGGCTTGAGCCACCGCGCCCGGCCCCAGCTGATTTTCATAATTTTAGCAGAGATGGGGTTTTGCCACATTGGCCAGGTTGATCTCGAACTCCTGATCTCAAGCAGTTCACCTGTGTCAGCCTCCCACAGTGCTGGGATTACAGGTTCACAGCCACTGCATCCAGGCACCATTATTTATTTAGTTTTTAAAATGAGGAGTAATGTAACTACATCCAGGTATACATAAAGTATGTTAATCTTAAGTATACAGCTTAATGAGACAGGTTATCCATGTACAAATTTTTGTAAATTTGAATGTGTATGAGTTCTCAACTTAGTGTCACTACAATAGCAAAACATTTTCACCCTCCAGAGGGCTACCATATGCCTCCCTCCACCACTGTACTCCTCCCTCTACCAATATTCAAGTGGCCATCATCATCAATTTGTTTTGCCTGTCTTTGAATGTGTATATATATATAAAACAAAGTATGCATAGATATACTTATATATGTACACTTTTATATATATGTGTATATATTATATATATGTGTATATATTATATATATATACACACACATACATACACACAAACACACACACACACACTTTTTGTCTGCTTTCTTTAACTCAACAAAATATCTGTGGGATTCTTCCAGACTAAATTATGCATGGACAATACTGTTGTACCAGTAGTTTGTTCTTTTTAATTGCTATATGGTGTTCCATCGACTGGAGAGACCGCATCTATTTATGTTTTGACTAAGATAAGTAAGTCATTTATAAACATTCTTATATAGGTATTTTTGGACATATGCAAATATATGGGTATACATTCCTATGAATAGAATTTCTGGGTTATAGTGCAGTTGTAAGGTTCATTTTAATAGAAACTACAAACAGATTTCTAAGGTAGTTTTACCATTTTATATTCTTAACCGTAATCTATGACAGTTCTTCTCACATGCTTGCCAACACTTGGGGATGTCCTGACGTTTATTTTTGATAAGCTCCTTGTACGTTCTCTGTTTTACAAATAAAGCCTGAATTGTTTCTATGAAATGAATCACACACCCGTTTATGCTTTATTTTTATCTTTTTGTGACAAAGAATTTATGAAAAAAAGTATACTGGCCTTTACAGGTCTGCCCCTGAGATGGGGAGTGGTAAAAACGAAACAAAACAAACAAACAAACAAACAATAAAAACAGGCTTTGAAAAAAGGACCTTCAAGTCAGGATGGAGCTTACATGAATAGAATTGCTACAGAAAGCCTACAACCAAAGTTTTATTTCATGCATGCATAATTCTGGGTTTATTGCAGTCCTCAAATCATATTTTATAACAAGACAAGCTTAATGACTGATTCTTTGCCATATACTTAATGAGCTGATGCCTATACCCCAAGTTACCCAAGTCATCAGATGGCAAATGTTTTATTTAGCCTAGAACATTAAATATTTATTGAGCCAGTCCATGGTTTACTCATTTATTCACTCCTTCATTCATTCACAAGACAAACATTTATTAGGCATCCACCATGGGCCAGGCACTGTGTTCAGCCTGAGGACATGACACTAAGTAAAACCAGCATACAGGTGCTGCCTAAAAAGACATAATAATACATATAATCAACACATATAATATGGCTTGCTGTGTTCAACAATAAGGAAAGGCAGTGTTTCATTATTCATTCATTCAATACGCACCTAATGATTGAGGCTCACGCAGATACATTGCTCATGTTCTGTACACTGGGGATGAGAAAGATACCTAGACCCTTCAGCTGCTCCTACAAGCTTGTAGTCCAGGAAATGAAGGGAAAGTAGCCTGAATGCTGTGGCCAGAGGTAGCTGAAGTATGGCACAAGGAATGAGGAGGGTTCAGATAGCAGATTCTAGAGTTACACCCCATTCCGAGAGACCCTTTGTCAAGAACAACCAGACAGCATGTCTTGGTCCTGGAATCCCTCCCGACATTCTCAAAGACTTGTCAAGCACAGGGACTTGGCTATGAGTTGATGCAAAGGCAAAGCCATGCTAACCATGCTGTGTGCCAGGGATTGGACTTGCCATGTACACTGGTTGCCCTGTTTTTTTGCTCTTTCACTCAATCACAGGCATTAAAATTAACATCAGTGTCAAAAACACATGCTAATGCATTTGCATGTAGAGAACTCAAGAACTCAGGCTTTCAACCCTGGATGCTTTTTATTCCCATGTCAAGAATTTTTGTAATTTTGAATGTGTGTGAGTTCTCAACTTAGTGTCACTACAATAGCAAAGGATGACCAGTCAAAATATTTAGGAAATCGATTTTTGCAATGATGAGAGTGCTGATGGTATGATGATAATGTGTATACTATCAGGTAAAAATTGTATAAATTCTGACAATCATCCATTCTTAGTCCATTTTACAGATGAGTTAACTGAGGTTCAGAGAAGCATTTTGTTGCAGAGTCATCTTGTAGGTAACATGTAGGAGAAGTGCAATTTGAGTTTAGGAGGTCTGAAATTCAGAGCGCTAGGGTCTGAAGCCACGAGGCTGTATTAACTTCCTGAGACACAGAGGATCCTTTGAAATGAACCAACCTATAATTCACATCAAATGTTTCACATACTACAGGCGAAGAGATTATTTGCCATATTCTCAGCGATACTTGAAAACTAATGGGCTTAGTTCAGATTTAGGTAAGGTACAAAGGCACATTTCAACTCTGCTATCCTTTAAACCCCTCACATTCCAGAAGAATGAGGCTGTCTCTGTTTTGTGTGATGTCAGGATTTCCCTGCTGGGCTGTGTCCACTCTGTTGGAGCTCCTTTGTCCTGGGAATCAAATGACTTAGTCTCTTTAGAGAAGTTGGGCATGGAGCCCTGGGCTCACATGGCCATTGGCCATGCTAAGTCAGAGAGCCAGGAGAAGTCATCTACATCTCCATCCCTGACAATGGGAGGGGGCTTCTGCACCACAGGTGTTCTCCGAAATGGAAGATAAATACCTTTTAGAAGTATTTTGCTGTCGAACACCACCTGCAACCCTGGTATTAAATGTATCATTTCTTTCAAAGGGATCCCCATTGTCTTTTTTGTTCAACAGACTGTGTATCTAACACGTGCTACTATGTGAAGAATGCCACAGACTTCCTATAGTTGGGTACCTTCTGCAGAAATTGATAATATCTCTCAAATGTCAAACTTTCTTAGTTTTTTTCAAAAGTGATATGAGGTAATTAAAAATAAACATGTGCTTAGAAATGCTATGAACTTTCAGATGTTAAAATACACATTTTTCCTACCTTTTTTTTTCTCACCAATAATTTGAGAACTTACGCCCACCCCAGGATTAGAAATGAACCCTTTTCAACACTCTCTGACTGTCTCATGATCCAAGTTCTAATAAGCAATATGCCATTCAGAGAGAGCAAGTCCCTAAGTGAAGGACAGGCTCTTTGATGACTTGCAGCTCTTCTCATTCCTCCTCTTTGTGGTGTGTCTGTGAGAACTGGCTTCTGGTTGCTGCAACACTGGGAGACAAAATGCAAACCAAACAAATAATCCATTTCCAAGGTTTGCTTGCAGAGAGAGAGATCTATTTAGGAAACATATATTGTTCGGTTTCAGGGGAAAATCATGTAATCATTGCAAGGGAGAAAGCATGGAAAGTGCTTTATTTTGCATAAAAATCCCCTTGCTCTATGATTTATGTAGCTGAGAGTTTTAGTCTGGGGGAACATGGTCTTCGTATCCCACTGAAGGAAGATGGAATGTAAAATGCAGAGAGAATTGCCTGTCACAACAAAACATTGGCATTTATTAGCCTGGCATGAGGGGAGGCAGTGTGTGTGTGTGTCGGGGGGTGGGGTGGGGGGTCAGTGAAAAAAAAAGAAATAAATGTACTTTGTTTGTGGGAGATCTTACAGACTAAAGAGGGACCCAACGCTATGCATCACTACTTAGAGCAGACAAATCATTCCCCGCAATTAATATTTGAGGACCCAGCTGGGTTCTGCTGAACTTACGCAGGGTGTATGGGAAATCAGCATTGATTCAATTTACCAGTTACTTAGATGCTGCAAAGAACTGCCTTTCTCTCTAGTTGAGAATGTTTTATTGCAGTCAGCACCTGTTTATGAAATGCCCTCTGGGTATCTCTCCCACTTAAGAGGTAGAGTCTCTTAGGATATCAGGGCTGGAAGGAAACTAACAAGTCTTTCAGCCCAAACACCTTATCAATTCTTGGATTTTCACCACCACATCCCAGTAAAGAAGCTAGAAAGCTTCTCCTTCAACACGTCCAGAGATGGAAAGATACAAACCTTCCAAGCAGCTTTTTCTATTTCAGATAACTGCAGTTGTAAGAAAGTGGTCTCTTAACATTGAACCCAAAATTGGGCTTCTTCTAAGAAGAAGGTTTTGTTCCTTCTTTTGCCCTCAGGACTACAGATTAAATGAAGCCTTTGACGAAGTGCATGCAGTTTGGAGTTTCACTCATGGGAATTCTTGTCACAAACTGAATGTGTAACCCAGGGTCTCTGGGTTTTTGGGAACGCACTGTGTAAAAGTATCTACTTGTAACTGTTACACCCTGAGTTGTTGTTTCAGAAAGTTCCAGGAAGAAGCTTAGCCTTGGAAAAAACAAAAACTGGTTGAATCCAGAGGTGGAGATGAATTTTGGCCAACTCTCCTCATTGCCACACTAAAAACTCTGCTCAGAGGGGAGCTTATTCACCATTTTCTATTCATGCAATGTGTGTTGAAGCATGGTCTACAACAGCATGCATGCTGCCTTCACCCTCCTTCTACATACAATGACTCGGTTAACCTGCTGAATAAAAGTCCTGTTTTCACCTTTGCTGGGGGAGGTGCTGTTTTGGGAACTATTCCCAGTGTCCTCTTCACTTTTTGCAAGTAATAGAATACCCTTTCTAAATCCTACTTGGTTGTGGTCATTGGAGTGTCAACCTGCGAAGCATTCGAACCCACCCAGGGTTAACAAATGTGGAATAACAAATGTCAGGTTTTAGGCAAGTTAGTTACTCACTCAAAATAGGAAGATATAAGTTCCATCAGTTGTCAATCATGATGAGATTTGTTCTGCTGCAGTAACAGACAATCGCAACTCTTAGTAGCTCTAAATGACCAGTTTAAATAACACCTCATCTTTGTAGTTTTGATAGCGACAGGAGGCAGCCAAATGCCTAGGCAGATAGGGGCAGGTTCCCCATGAAACCCCATCTCCAAGCCAAAGACAGTTTAAAGCCTGAAAGCCAAGCTCCAAGTTAAATCCTTGGACTGGATTGAGAACTTGTCTTCCTGTTTGGTGTGTTTTTCTCTGACTGATCCCCGCCATCCACCTATTTCATATACACCTAACCTTTTCTAATTGGTTTTCTATACTGTCATGCCCAGCTTTGAGTGGTCTTTGCTTTAACCTTCTCTGCATATTAACAAACCGATCAGCATGCACCCCCCATTCTGAGTCCATGAAAGGCTCTGGATCCAGCCACACAGGGGAATTTTCCCATCTTCAGGTAGGGAGCCAGCCCCAGCATCTTCCCTCTCCACTGAAAGCTGTTTTCATTGTCAATAAAATTCTTCTCTGCCTTCCTCACTCTTCAATGTCCAGCATATCCTCATTCTTCTTGGAAGTGGTACAAGAGCAAGGAACCACTGAAGGTGGGTACAAGTTATAACACAGGCAAGTGGGGTCACGCCAGCTCTGACTGAGTGAGGCCCAGATCGGGCATCACTGGCGAGGGATCCCTGGCTTGCCAAGTGACCAAGAAGAAAAGTCTTACATTAGTTTGGCTTGGGTGAGGCCCTGACCTCTGTTACCTTCACTCAGCCATCTCGCTGACAGAGACTCTGTATTGATAGGCACTCCACCCAGAAACTGTGCGCTCACATTTCCTGGCCGAAGAAAGTTACACAGCTATGCCTGATTTAAAATTGCAATCCTAATATGACCCAGAAGGTGAAGAGCCAGAAATATTTGATGACTGCACTGAGCCCACTTTCACTCACAGGCTTGTTTTGCAGGGTTAATGATTTAAGCCGTGTGATGTATGGTTCACAGAGTACCTGACACCTGCCAAGTATTCTTCTCCCAGGAGGTGGCAGATCCTTGAAGGCAATCTCTGCTTTAGACATTCTTAGCTCCTTCCACTGTTCCTCACGCTACGTTATCTTAAATGTTTTTGTTTTTACCACCCTGGTTCATCTCCTCTAAAAATCCTACCCAAATGTCCCTATTAATCCATGATCCACCAGAAACAATGTTCCAGCTGAATACAGAACCCAAGAGAACAAAATGATCTCCTTCCTTCTTCGAGATAATGCGTCCTAAAGTCTGACTTTTTTTTTCTTTTCTGGCAATCAGAGTGCACTGTTGAATTTACTGTCAATTAAACACTCTCCATCTCCTGTATGTATTTTTCTGTATTTAGATATGTTTCTCCAATCCCATACTTGTGTCATTAGCTTTTCAGTCACAAATAAAAGAAGTTTCACATTGTTCCTTATTAAAGAGCATCTGTTTGACTTGGCCCATACTTCCCACCAGTTATAATTACTTCAGACCAAGGTCTTTCTCATCCAACATTCAAACAAACACTATGGAATGGGAGAGGTATGAAAACATTCATCCCAACAAACAATGGTCTCACCATTTTGGAAGGCATCTTTTTTACTTCATTTTTTAACAGCTGTATTAATATATAATTGAAGTAGGATAAACTGAATACGTTTAAAGGGTACAATTTTTATGAGTGTGGACCTTTGAATACACCCGTGGAACCATGACCAAAATTAAGAAAATGAACATATCTGTCACTCCCAAAAGTTTCCTTGTGTTCCTTTCTAATCCTTCCTTCTTGCGTAGGAGATACTTGTTTTTTGTTTTTGTTTGTTTGTTTGTTTGTTTGTTTTTTAAGAAGTTATCTCTCTCTGTCTCCCAGGCTGGAGGGCAGTGGCATGATCTCGGCTCACTGCAACCTCCGCCTCCCGGCTTCAAGTGATTCTCCTGCCTCAGCCTCTGAGTAGCTGGGACTGCAAGTGCGTGCCACCACACCCAGCTAATTTTTGTATTTTTAGTAGAGACAGGGTTTCACCATGTTGGCCAGGATGGTCTCGGTCTCTTGACCTCATGATTCGCCAGCCTTGGCCTTCCAAAGTGCTGGGATTACAGGCGTGAGCCTTTGCACCCGGGCTAGGAAACATTTTTAAATCACTCTTTCTATTCTAATGACATATATAGCAACTAGCACAGTGCTGAGCACAATATAGATGATTTATACATATTGGTTGGAGTTCTTTTTTTGTTTGTTTGGTTTTTTTTGAGACAGAGTCTCACTCTGTCGCCCAGGCTGGAGTGCTGTGGCGTGATCTCGGCTCACAGAAAGCTCCGCCTCCTGGGTTCACGGCCATTCTCCTGCCTCAGCCTCCTGAGTAGCTGGGAATGCAGGCACCTGCAACTATGCTCAGCTAATTTTTTGTATATTTAGTAGAGATGGGATTTCACTGTGTTAGCCAGGATGGTCTCGATCTCCTGACCTTGTGATCCACCCGCCTTGGTCTCCCAAAGTGTTGGGATTACAGGTGTGAGCCACCGTGCCCAGCCTATCTGTTGGAGTTCTAAAGAAGTGTCCAGAATATCTGAATGCTTGTCATGGCCATATAACAATGCCCCAAGTTTGGTCCTTATGCAGAAGGTGCCATTTGATGTCATGCATCTCACCCATTAGAACACAGATGATTACACAAGGGCAGAGCCCCTCATCCCAAGGTGCCCAAGCTATGAACAGACCAGTGGCATATGGGATGACCTGGTATAGGGCCTGGTAATGCAGAAGTGGAGACATATTGTATTAACATTCATAATGCAGAAGTGGAGACATATTGTATTAACTTACGTACCTTTTATCCTATCCAAGATATATACATTCAGGTCATTCCAAAGTATTTGCTGAACAATTACTACATATTGGGTACTATTCCAGGTGCTAGGCATTTAGTAGTGAAAAAAAAAAAAAACCTGTTGGAAGCCCAAGGGAAAAGTCTATTAATGTAGAGGGAGAGTAAGATGATGCAGAGGTGGACAGAGAAGGGGAGAAAAGATGTAAAAAGTAAAGGGCGGGAAAGTCATGATCATTTGGGGGAACTCCAAAAGTGACTATCACCCTCTCAGCCTTATTACCCTGGTATATTTTTGCTTTGCTTTTCTTTAGGCAAAGAAAGTGTTATCTGACATCCTCTTTTCCACTTCAGCTCTTCCTACCCATGCAGCAATAGGAGCACATGTTCTAACGTGTCTGGAAAAACAACACTCATCAATTAATTACTAACTGTTCTCTGGAGCTCTGGGGGTGGTGCCTGGGACACAGAAGGCATAATCTTGAAATGAGGATATATCACTGTTTCTTTTGCATTGCATAAGGTAAGGGCACTTACCTACTGTCACAGCAGTGGACTGACCTCACAGAAGGACTGTCTGCTTAGTGGGAGAGCAAAGGGAAAATGATTTGAAGAAATCCAGATTCTATCGACCCATACTGCACAAGCCTTGCATTATTCAGCTTTAAGAACTAATGTATAATGTGTGCTACTACCATCAAACTTCTGTTGCAAATAATTCATGCTTGGAACTCTTAAAAGATACATTATTAACATTATCACCAGCAGAATCAGACTGCATGAATTCTTGGAATTTGATGAAAATGATCACTCTAGTATTTGATATTCTCTTTAAGTGTTTAAGTATATAAATCTCAGTTAGCAAGAACCTAACATAATAAGGCAAAATTTGGCTCAAAATTTACAAAAAACCAGTCACTGGGTTAATTACCTAATACTGATTGCTACATTTTTTCAACACAGTGTAGACTCAACCCGCTTTGTCTGTCAAAGATCAAGAGTGCTACCTGGTTAGTGACTTTTTTGTTTGTTTGTTTGCTTCTTTGTTTAATAGCTTTATTAAAGTGTAATTTTTATACAAAATGGTTGGTGTTTACATCAACAGCAAAAGTAGAAACTCATTCCCAGAGTCTTGGATGGAGGCCAGGAATGCTGCTAAACATCCTACAATGAACACAGCTTGCAACAGGAAGAATTAACCAGCCCAGAATATTAGTCATGCTAAGGCTGAGAAACCGTGTTTCAAAATGAGCCTCAGTTTTCTCATCTGTAAAATGATAGTGATATCTGCTTTTCAGGATTGTTGCAAGGCTCATTGGCAATGCCAGTAAAGTACCTATAATGGCCTGGCTTGCACCAAGTACTCAAAGTAGGTGTTCTCATGTGAACATGATGGTGATAAATATTATTTCATTTTTTATCCTGGATTGGATCAGGTCGCAAAGAAATAGGCATAGAAATGCCTTCTGGTCACCATGTATTTGGTCTTTCAACAGCAACACATGTGCGGTTTTAAGGTTCTAAAAAGGTACAACACTATGTTTGTCTTTGCAATGTGTAGCGTTTTGGGTAAGGGCAGCTTGTTTGTACTCCACTCTGAATGTGACCCACAGTCATTTCCTCCTCTTTGGCTTTGCTTTTGGGTCTTTACCATGATGAGGAAGTGGGGTCTCTCCTCACACAGGATCACAGTCCAGAGGGAGCTCCCACAGGGAATGCCCGAGCCTTTTATGAAATGGTGGTGATCTGGTGGTGTCTGAGTGATGCCACCTCCTTCCTTAGACTCAAAATAACTCCTCCCTTCTATCTCGGACAATAACCACAAAATGAATGCTACAGGTAGCCCAGCGTAAAGCGAAAGTACTGCTTAAGTCAAGGGAATGCCCCTAGAGTTGTGACTTGAATGCCGTAGGTAAATGAGGAGTTCCTCACTCTTCTGTTTCTTATCACAGATCTTCAGTTCAGATCCTAGGGGGCCTCCACTATGTACTCCCATCTCTACTTTCTTGAAAGAAGACCAGGAAGATTTCATGGCAGGCTCCTTGCTCCATCACTGAGTAATAGGAAGGGGACTACTACCCTTTGGGGACTGGCAGATTCAGAATTTTGCAGGAGCAACTCAGGGGTCATAGAGCGATTATTGTAGAAGCACTAGAAAAGCCAAGAAGCAGTGCTCGCATAACAAGCACACTGGTTTTACATAGCTGGCATGGTTATTTTGGGTAGCTTGGGAAGAATTACCGTTCTGGGGGGTTGAAGGACTATACTCCCCAAAGCACCCTGTGCTGCCACCCCTGCATGTGGATTGACTCTTACATCCTGTTTTTCTCCTCACCATCCTCAGGAGAACTTATCCCCAAATCACAGCCAACAGTCTTCTTCACACAATAGTGATCGGATTTTGGAAGAAATATGTTTATTATTTCATTCAGCAAATATCTACCAAAAAAACCCACCGTGGTAAACTCTGGCATAAACAGTCAGTGGAGCTTGTAGCTTAATAAATGTGATAATGCTTAACATGTGTACAATTGATTATCATTTTTGGTTTAGCTCTCTCGGGTCTGTTACATCATTTAATGCTCATAGCACCTCCCCCATCCCAAGACAAGGAGGATGGAGGTGATTGATCCCTTTTTGATGGATGAAGCAACCAAAGCTGATAAAAAGAGTTAAGGGGACATCAAAACTCAAATTCAAGCCTTCTAGCCCCAGCCTAGTGCTTTCAAACTAGAGACAGCTCTTCTCCCTCGTCGTTTCCTGCAACTCTCACTCATATTTTAGAAGCTCTTCTTTTGCTTTAATTTTAAAAAATTTGTGTAGGTACACAGTAGGTATATATATTTATGGGGTACATGAGAGGTTTTGACACAGGCATGCAATGTGAAATAATCATATCATGGAGAATGGGGTATCCATCCCCTCAAAGCAAACAACCAACAAAATTAAGAGATATCCCACAGAATGGGAAAAAATATTTGCAAACTGCTCATCTGACAAGGGACTAATAACCAGAATATATAAGGAGCTCAAACAACTCTATAGGAAAAACAATGTAATTTTCCAATAAAAAAAATGGACAGAAGATCTGAATAGACATTTCTCACTCTTTCTTATAGTGTTGAGAGAGTCCTAGGCTGAGTTAACTAGGCTCGACTTTTATTCTTCCTCACAAGGGATGAAAGCATGGTGTGGATGAAAGTTATGTTATTCAACCTGTAACTTTTTATCTTGTAATTACCCTCATTTGAAATATAATCTTGTTGGGTAGGGTGGACGTAAGACTCTAAGACCTTTCAATCTGATCTTTTCATTTTATGGATGATGGTCCTGAGACCTGGGGCATTAAAAATGACTAAGACACAACATTAGTGAGAGAAAGTCTCTTGTCCTCCTAATCCCAATTCACCAATGTTCTTAAGTTTTCTTAAGGCTCTTGTCTAAAGGTAGGAAAAAATAGTGATCTTAGCATCAAATAATAATTCTTTCTTTCTAATTTCATGGGAAAACATTTTGAAAACATTCTGAACTGCCGCTTGAAATAGGCAACAACTCTGCTTGCACATAACTCTCTGATGAAGCTGGAGTGGGTTTAAAATCAGAAACAAAAACAACTTCTTTGTTACCTTGCTGGAAACTTCAGGCAAATACGTATCATATATGGTCAATTCTATAAATTATCAAAGTTATTTTTGTTGAGTCACTACATGCTTCAAAAGATGTATCAACCCCTGAACATCCTGTCCATGGAACCCTGGTATTAACTTGATGAATGGGATAGCATATTCTGAAATGACACTGCTTAATTTCCTGTACCTATTGTAAAGTTTAAGTTCATTACAGCTTTGGGCTCAGCAGTGACAGTATCCTTCCACTGAAGGTGCAAATGGCGATGTTAAATTGGCTTTGCAAAGTGATCACAGTGATACTCAGTACAGTACATATACACTGAATATCATTTCTTGATAACCAATAAAGAAAATATCCAAATTAATTGATGCATTTTCTGGGGATCTTTTCTCTAGGGCTGTCCCAAACTAGTTCAGTAGTGAGGTTGGGGCTTGCTTATTTCTGTGAACTTACAGCTATCTTCTTGACAAAGTCAGTCAGAAGGGCAATGCAACTGCTCCTACTTCAGTTTTATAGCAGAATGTTGGAGAATAAAGCCTTTGGCAAGAGCATTCTACTACAGATGCCCTTTTGGGAGGCGAAGGGGAACTGTCTATAAGGTGCTCTTGAAATGTGTTTGTTTGCCTTGGTGATCTTCAAAGACACCTGGAAGATCTTCTCTAGGCAAGAAGACTTGGCATGGGCACTGCCATGTTGATTATTCATTTTGAAGTACAGCATAAAAAGTACAAACAAAAGCCAAATGCTGCTGATAAAAAATATTTTCTGCATTTCATAGATAATAGTAAGATTTGCTTGCAATGGTAACTATCACTTTTAGAAAACGAAAAGGTTACTATTTTGTGTCTTATAGTGAATATTCCTGGAAGGCAGTGAAAAATGCCCAATTTATTTTAGAAATATTCATTGAGTCTCTATGGCCTTTTAGACAGAGTGCTGGGGAAACAAGATTCTTAAAATAGTGCCTGCATTCTCGAAGAAGGCTCCCACAGTCTAGTGGAGATGCAAGGTTGGTGAACAGTCATGACGCAATCCTCAGGGGGCCTACCTATGATGAGGTGAGTTGGGAAAAACATAACCCAAAGGATTTCTATGTTTTGGCTCTGAAAGAATGCAAGGGCGTTCACTGGGTGAAGAAAAATGGAAAGGACATAGGGCAAAGAGAAGAGCAGGTTCAAAGTTGCAATAGAAGGAACGTGTGACGAATTCAGGAATCCAGAAGAAGATCTAAGTGGTGGAAATAGAGAGCTCAACAGGTAGCTTTCCCTACCTGCTGTGGGGAAGCACAGGGAGATTTGTGCAGGGGTGACATGATCCACTTTGTGATTGCAAAATATCATCACCGCAGAGGTTGGGGAATGGTGTGCATGACAAGGTGGGTGAGGAGGCCTCCAGTTGCAGAAGAGGGAATGGTGAAGGTCTCAGCTCCACCTTCTGGAGCAGGATCCAGAAGACACCTCGGCGGGAGAGCCGTTTATTTAGTCCTGTTAACACACATTTATTTTTTTGTGCCAGATATCGTGCTGGGCTCTAGAGACACAAGACAGATAATAAGACAGATAGGAAGACAGCCTTTGTCATGATTTTTCTGTCCTCGGCTCACATGTTTCTTGTGGAGCCTACTCTTAGTTGGTCCATATGCCAGACCTATTGTTAAGCGTCCCCAGAGCACATTGTCATCCAAGTGTGCACCTCTGCTTCCAACTGCCCTTTAGTACAATCGAGTATTTCATTCACTGTCTTCCCTTCCTGCATGTAATACTCATGAGAAGAGGGACTCCTATGTTTGTCTCGTTCCACGTCGTGCCCACCAAATACGTCATAGGTGCTCAATAAATATGGGTTGAATGAACACATGAACAAAAGAGCTCACAAATAACAGCAAGAGATGGACCTGATAAACCCCAGTGCCACAGTCCCATCAGTGTGCTGATAAAAGCATATACAGGGGTGGGGAGTGATAGCAGTTCTTCTCTAGGCCACTTGGTCCTCAGAGAACTTTGTGAAGGGACCAGGCTGGATCTGAGTCATGAGTCATTCACTTGGTGAATTCATCCCTGGCAATGGAGCCTTCCTCACACCTGCAAGTTGCTTCTTAATCTCGAGAGAATTATGGTTCCCTCCTCCACAGAAGCTGCCCCAACCAAGGACGTCATAAAAGCATCCCCAGGAGGGAGCTTTGTGTGAGAAATCCAGGCTGTCTCCCGCCTTCAGCTGTCAGTAAGAAGGTTACAGCTTCCTGGATAATGCCATGCCAGAATGTGGAGGCTGAAAAGGGTGAGGTGGGAGGGCGGGAAGTAGAAGAAATGGAAGCACATTTGCTGGCAGCAAGAAACTCCTCTGATCTACCCACAGAAGTAGCCTCTGTAAAATACCTGAGGGCAGTCTGCATATCATACATTTCTTTTCTCCTCTGTCTCCGGT
Source organism: Chlorocebus sabaeus (assembly GCF_047675955.1). NCBI lineage: Eukaryota > Metazoa > Chordata > Mammalia > Primates > Cercopithecidae > Chlorocebus > Chlorocebus sabaeus. The sequence continues at coordinate 76,471,865 of NC_132908.1, forward strand.
ATGTGGTGAAAGCTCCAAAAGAAAGGATATCTTGATATTTATTCAAGTCAGAAATATTCAACCAGAATCATAGGCTCACAAGTTGGTAGAACTTGGAGGAAATGTGAAAATCTTATAATGAATTGTTTATCTTTTTAAATGAAATTATACATACGTTCTTAAAATATTAATGCAATATGGCCGGGTGTGGTGGCTGATGCCTGTAAATCCAACACTTTGGGATGCCAAGGTGGGCAGATCACAAGGTCAGGTGGGCAGATCACAAGGTCAAGTGATCGAGACCATCCTGGCCAACATGGTGAAACCCCATCTCTACTAAAAACACATAAATTAGCTGGGTATGGTGGCGTGTGGCTGTAATCCCAGCTACTTGGGAGGCTGAGGCAGGAGAATCGCTTGAACTTAGGAGGCAGAGGTTGAAGTGAGCCAAGATGGCACCACTGCACTCCAGCCTGGTGACAGAGCAAGACTCTGTCTCAAAAAGAAAAAAAAAAAAGGTATGTTATTATAATATGCACTTTCTGTAGCCACAGCCACCCTTAACTAGAATATAATCCCCATGAAGATAATGCTGCATGCATGCATTCATTTAATAAATATATTTCAATCTGACCACGAGCCATTTGGTGTGATTGGCTCTGGGGATATCATGATGGATATTAGGATAATACAATTCCTGCTCTCAAAAAGCTTATACTCTAGAAGTTTTACCAGATGTATAATTTGTACACAAGCCTAGTGCTTATGATCAGAGCCCACTACATATATGTTGAATGAATGACTTAAACAGCAATAAAACGAGGCTGGGAGTAGTATTGTTATTTATTGCTCCACAAATACATTTTCTAAAATTGGACCGCAGCCGCACTGAGAATAAACCATCCTGATTTTCAGAGTCCAGATAAATAATTCAATCAGTGTCTGCTCAGACGATTTATCAATGGGAAAAGGCACTTTGAAAACATTCTCTTTGCGGGGAGGCTGGTAGAGAAGAGCTGGCAGACTTAGGAGCCTGCTTTAACACCATTAAAGTGGGTGTGGTCACTGCACTTTGTAAGGCTTCTGCAGGACTGATCGGAAAAAGAACCACCTGCATTCATGAAGAATAGCAGTTAACACATTGGCCTGATATCACACACAGTAATTGTGGGATGCTCAGGACTCTTCTTCCTTGCTTGGAGACCCTGAGTTTGTTTGGGACAGCAAGATCCTGTGCAGGACTTTGCCCATCCAAAATTCTCTATGCGGGGAGCATGGTTTTGGCCATCATGTAGAAGTGGAGTCTTCTCAGGGTTCTGAGGCGGCACTTTTGTTTTCTGAAAAATGGAAAAGATAAAGACATGGTTGACAGCTTTTCTCTCATCTGTTGTCTTCTGGTCTGGAATAAGGATGTGATCCAGCAGCCCATCTGAGGCCATGAGGCAAAGGCCAAGAGAAATGCAGAGGGATGGGCCTTGATGATATTCACTACTGGATCCAGATTTCTCAGCCTTAGCACTATTGAGATTTGGGCCAGGTGATTCTTGTTCTGAAGAGCTGTCCTGTTCCTTGTGGAATGTTTAGCATCATCCCTGAACTGTGCTCACTAGATGCCAGTAGCATTTAGCAACAACCAAAACATGTATCCCCCAGTTGTGACAAGCAAAATTGCATCCAGGCATTGCCAAATGTCCTGTAGGTATGAGGTGTTTATCCCTGGTTAAGAACCATTACATTAGACTAATGCTGGATACTACCTACCTCTGGACTTCATGCAACAAGGAAACACTAAATCTTCATGTGTGTGTACCTCTGGAATCAAGTGTTCTGTTACTTGCAGATGAAAGCATTCCTCATGATGTACAGAATACGAATACGGCCAGCATAGGTGTGGTATCTAACTACATCTAACTACTACTATGACAGGATATTGGATAATGGTGCTTTGTACCTTTTATGCCTATCCGGGCTCCTAACTTTCTTCAAGGGCTACTCTCAAGACTTTTCCTCCACCTCTACTCTAGACCTTCTCAGCACCTGTATGTTCTATTCTTATCAATGTAAAAACACAGGACAGCGCCTGGCACTCAATACTGTTAGCTGAGGGGCAGCTTCTCGTAGTGACTAAAAGCTCTGAATCTGGAGTCAAATTACTTGGGTTCAAGTTCTGACTTTTAGAAGTTGAGGCAAGTTATCTTGAGGAAGTGACTTAGTTTCTCTGAACCTCATTTATCTTATCCATAAAATAGGATAATAACAGTATCTGCCACCAAGTCCCTTAAGAGAACTGAAGGTTTTCATCCAAGTAGTGCCTACATTTTTAAACGTGAGATGATACAAAAATGGGAACATTGTATACTTGAGGATCTAGTATGCTTTCCAACCTTCAATCCGATTTCTTTTTAACTGATCAGAGGACCATCCTAAAGGATGGTCCAATTTCATTTTAATTGGATTGAAGCATACTAGGTCCTCAATTATATAATGTTCCCACTTTTATATCATCTCACTGTTAAGAATGTGGGCACTACTTGGACCCTAATCTAGTATGAGGACCTAGTGTGAATCAAGAAAGAGAAATTGGATTGAAGGTTGGGAAGCAGTGAACCCTAAGATACCAACAGGACACTCTACTTTCATGGACAATTTCTCCACTTCCACTGAAAAGGGTATTGAAGCCAGTGGAACCAACACTCTGAATTTTGTACTACAAGCATTGAACCACAGATTTATGCTTTTAAAAAAAATTTAGAAAATATTTTGGTTTTGTCACATAGCTAAAATTCAGAAAAATCGGTAAATACCTCTGAAGGTCATCAACTGTATCCTTCAGCCTACAGTGAGAATATCCTTCTGATGTACCTGGCCATCCATTAGGTGTATAAAGACATTCCTGAAACTGAGGCACTCATAGACAAACCTCTCATTGATTTCTGCCTTATGCTGTGAGGAAGCATTTTCTTTTATGTAACTCACATTTCTCATGGTGCCCTGCAAAGCCATGTTCTCTTGAACTGTCCTTTCAGAAAACAAATCACAGCTCAAGAGAGCTGAGCGCCTCAAAACCACATTTAGGATGTTAGATATATTTGGATCTTCAGGAAACAGTCTCTTGTGTTTGTGAGCTTCATATTCTACTCTCAACCCAGTGCCTTCATCTTCATTAAAGAAGACCCAGTACATACTTTTTAAAAGTATGATACAACCCACAGTGAAAGATTTCTGCAGGGATAATACCAACCATTGGTCATGTCTTAATGTAGCACAATCTCTTAAGAGAAGCAGAGTGGTTTTTCTCATCTTTCTCTTTTCTTGGCTACAGGAATCAGAGTGGAATCTCTAATAGCTGAAGTTTGTAATAATTACAACATGGGCCCTGCCATCATTTTGGTGTGGTGTGAGTGTTAAAAATGGGATTTCTTAATTTGAATTATTGATCAGCATGTTCACTCAGGCAGCCATTCTCCCCTTCAAATAGGCAGTAAATCTCAGCTCACAAGTGTTCACGCTTTGAAAAATATCAACCAATTCTGGAGCTTCAAATATAGTCAGGAGCCTTCTCAGTTGAGAGTTGTCTTTCTAAGACATTCTTCACAGAGTGTAGGTAAAAACCGTTTTTTAAAGACATTAGGAATGGAGTGAATGAACTCTAAAGCAGTATCTTTGCTGTGGTAGTGTCCTAGAACAGGGCTTCACAGACCTTAATGTGCACCTAAATCGCCTGACAATCTTGTTAAAATGCAGACTTGGATATTGTGGGTCTGGCGGGCTGGAACCTGGGAATCTGCATTTCTAACAACTCTCAGTTGGTGTTGATGCTGCTGGTCTAGGTGTATCCATTCAGGAAGCCTCTAGTACATGTCTTGGCCAATGGCAGGCCTGATTGTGTCATTGAGCATATTATTTCTATCCAAATCCTGCCAACTCCCCATTCCCTGAGTGGTAAATCAAGACAACAGCATCTTGTGTTAGGACGTTCTCAAGCAATGTGACCCAGTGAGAAGGTTGTCTCAAGGGAACCAGGCATTAGTAACTATACACACTTAGTCAACTGCTCCAAGAGATTAAGCAAAGAATGACCTCAAAACAGACCTATAAGGGCTTGAGACATAAATGATAAAATAGTAGAAACAGATGAGAAATGAGATGGCCAAACTCAGGAAAGCTGAGAAAAATAAAAAGCCTTTATAGAAGTCAATACCTTTGGAAACTGATTTGTAAGCCACTAAAGGAAGAATTGCTGACAAATAATTAGGAACAGAAAGACTGACTTGAGACAAGTGATTAAAATGTAATAATAGGCTGGGCATGGTGGGTAACACCTGCAATCCCAGCAGGTTGGGAGGCTGAGGCAAGCATATCACTTAAGGCAAGGAGTTCGAGACCAGCCTTGCCAACATGGTGAAACCCCTTTTCTACTAAATATATTATACAAAAGATTAGCCAAGCCTAAATCTCACCACTGCACTCCAGCCTGAGCAACAGAGCAAGACTCTGTCTCAAAATAAATAAATAAATTAGATAAAATAATAATAAGAGGCAAAAATTAAGAGGGATTCAAGATAAAATGACAGCAACAGAATAAAGTAATACAAGCATATTTGATATAACTAATGTATGTCAAGAACATGTATAGCTGATATATGTAAACTATACTAAAGAATTGAGAAAAATTTAGAAGACATATTTAATGACATACATCAAGAATGTTTTCCTAAAATACAATAACTTATGAATTTATGGTTTAAAATAATTAAAAGAGATTAGAAATTTATTAATGACTCTGGAAGACAAAAAAGATTAAACATAACACAATTGTATGTCTAAAGGATCCATCACTGTAAATAAAATAGAAAAAAATTCAAAGATATAATTTAAGAGAGAGCATAATGTGCTCCAGGAAAAACTGGTAGAAATTAACCAATACTAAGACATATCTTGGCATAGGTCTCAAGTTGCAAAGAAAAACTGAGAAGCTCGTGACAATCCAGTTAAGTCACCTATAAGGAGAGAAAAATTAGACTGGTTTCAGACTTTATGTGAGTGATAATTCAATACTGGAAGACAGTGGGACATTGGGTAAAATACCCTCAGAGAAACAAAATGTTACACTTAAAATTTATAGCCAGTCATTTCATCATTCGAATGCAAAGGTAACAGACAGATTTTTTTTTTTTTTTAATCATGCAACAACTCAAGAAATGTTGTTCTCCTCCATTGGATTTGAAAGTGTCTCTTCATTTGGACATTTGGGAAGAGACAATTTGGCTGTTTCATGTTGTTATTAACACATACATGCCTCCTTCTACCACAAAAATATGGAGCTATCAACATGGCTCACTATGTCAGTTAAGATAGACAAGAGACCAAAAAGCGTATAGACATGGCTGTAGTTGTGATTGGAGGTGTCTTCTGCTAGCCACATGCCATGGGTGTTTCTCCCTTTCATATAGTTGGCTAGTTTAATGGGTGAATTAATTGCTAATCACTGTGTTTCTACTTCCTGCTGCTGAGATTGGCAGCTGATCATAGCTGACTGTGGAATAAGAGGCTGTGATCCAAGCCCAGACTCAATACCCTTCCTCTTTTCACTCATCCTGATCAAAACCCACTTCATCCCAATCAAAACCCACTTCTTCCCACTCCACAATTTCAGGTTGAGCATTCTGGATCCTCACTACATTCATCCATTCTTTAAACAAATATTGTGCTAAGCAGAGATGACATGACAATGTAAAAGAGAGACATCATCCTTGAAATCATAAAGCTTCAAGAAATACAGAGAGAGAGAGCGATGGGGTGGAGGGAGGTTAATGAGGTAACTGCATACTTATTTCATTAACTAATACAGTGAAGATAAATGAGGTGAAAACAAAAGTCAAGATATTGCAGGTACACATAGAAGAGGGTCATCCGGAAGGGAAGGGTCAGAAAGATGCCCAAAGAAGAAGCAGAGCTGATGTTGCAGCTGGAAGGATTCATAAGACAGATAAGAGTTGGTCCTCTAAAGAACCTTGAGAGTATTTTAAAGGAAAGGGGACAGCTTGTATGAAGCTCTTCAGTTGGACAGGGGTATAGCTAATCAGAACACTTAGAAGATCAGTGGTCTAAAGTGTCAAGTGGTGGGAGAGCCATTAGAAAATGCTAAAGAGGGAGATGGCCTTGAATGTCTTGGTGAGGAGTTGGTTCCAATGTCTTGGGCAATTACAGGGGTTTCTCTGTGAAAGGATAACAAGATGAGTCTGGCGCTACTCAAATAAGCCATTGCACAGCCTTCTGGCTGGCTTCCCTGCCTCCATCCTCTTCCAACAATTCAATCCAAAAAAGAATTCTTAAGAAACTATACTGCTACTCAGAACGGGACACGGGCTCCATGTTGCAAAGAGAATGGAAGCTAGAACCCATCTCTAAGTATTGAGATGCTCCATGACCAAGTCAGCCTTTTCTAACCTGCTTGACTTTCCTCCCCAATACTCACGGTCCACTCCAGCCAGACATACGCATTTACCAAGCACAGTCTGGGTTTGTTCATAATTGCCTTTGCTGAGTTGCCAGAAAGCTTTCCTTTTTCTCTGAGTTTCAGAAACTTTGGCATGGGTCAAGACATAATAGCAGACAGAAGAAAGATCATAGGCTTTAGTATTGCACAGAAATGGATTCAAATTATGTCTTGCTACTTACTTAGTAGCTATGTAGCCTTTGGCAAGACCTTTAATCTCATCCTGCTTCTATTTCCCCATTATTAAAAGAAGGAAGGCTCCGTTTGATCCTACACAAAGGGGCATAATAACAGTACCAACCTTCACTGGGTGGTTGTAAGAATTTAAGTAAATAGTGGATAAAGAATGCCTGGCAAACCCTGAGCACAGTGTCTGGCACATAGTAAACAACACCTGCTGCCTTATTGTCGTTGACTCTTTTCTGGGACTTGTGTGACCGGATATCTAGTCACCCTAGGGTTGCATACTCTCATTCTAAAAGGAGCTAGCTGCTTGGTTCTCCCTCTCTTCTCCTTCCTCCTGACACCCTGGTGATGGCTGAGGTTGATGTTCACATCTGTCCTGTGGACCACTAAGGTCTGTTTCTCCCCCATACATTTTGGAGAGTTTCTCCCCTGAAGGAGGGAATCTGTTATGCACATTGCTCTGTTCCATGTGTGTCTTTCTTGGTGACAGATTGATTCCACAGGCATGAATCATTGATGACTTCAAGTGACCCAGAATATTCTTCATGTGTAACATACAGCTGTGAAGGATGCTTGTGTCAGGGGGAATCTGGCACAGATGGAAAACACAAATCTCAACATTGTCTGGGACTGTGGACAGGGGTCCTGATAGTTTTCAAGAATCTTTCATAATATGGGCTCTTCTCAGACTCCAGAGCAGTGGATCTTCACTTCATTTTTCCAAGGTGGAGATCTATTGTGGACCTCTTTGAAAAACTAATATGAAATCTGAGATTTCATATTTCATGTATTAGCCGTCCCCGTGACTAACCAATCACATTTGACTGACCAGGTGGACGTGTGCTATAAACTACTGGTATGTTTATATTAATTCATGCCACCTACTACCAATTCTGCATTTTAGAAACAATATTATGGGATTCATGGGCCCCTACTCCTGAAATATTAATTTCAATGATAAGAGGTAGTTCTTAAGCACATACTCTGCCAGACCCCAGAATTGCCCTGGGATTACAGCACTGAATACTACCAATTTGGCCCTTCGAGTTCACACTGCAGTTGAGGAGGCAGACGTTAAACCAATAATCACACCAATTCCCACATAATTAGAATTGTGATAACTGCTATGTTGAACATGAGAAGTGGGTGTAAGCACAAACAACAGAGAGGCCTGACTCAGTTTGGAGACTTAGAGAGAAGGTGGTTGCAGGTCAAGAAAAACTCACTTAGAGGAGCTACACTGAAGCTCAGCCCGAAAGGATGAGTCAGAGTCAGGTGGGCAAAAGCAGAAGAAGGATATGGCTAAGAGATGGTAGTCAAGGAGACCTCACAGATGAAGAGGAGCATGGATAATGGTGTCCAGCTTGCAGCACAGAGAAAAAGACAGCCAGTATGTGAAATGAGGCTGGAGAAGTAAACAAACCTGACCTGTGACATCCTAGTAGGCCACATGGGGAACTTCAGAACTTACCAGAAAGATAAAGTTGTTACTACAAAGAAAAGATTTGATCACATAGTCAATTCACTATCATTGTTGATTTCCTGGCCACATTCAGCTGGCAGACCTTACAACTAAACTGCAGAAAATGTAGCTGATGTCAGAGACTCACTTTTCCAGTCCTAAGTGATTCATTGATGCATCCATATACCCATCTAGCCATCCATTCATCCATCTACCCATACTTGCATGCACCCATCCATTCATTCACCTACTTTCCATCCATCTACCATCCATCCATTCATCTAGTCATTTATCCATCCATTCACCCATCCACCCACCCATCTATCCATCCACTCATCCATGCACTCACTCATTTATCCATCCATCCATCCATCCATCCATCCATCCATCCATCCATCCATCCATGCATTCATCCATCTACTCATCTATTGATCCATCCATTCATCCATCCATCTACCCATCTATCCATCCATTCATCCATCCACTCATCCATCCCTCTATCCATCCATCCATCCATCTATCCACTTATCTATCCAATCATCCATCTATCCATCCATTCGCTCTTATCATTAATTTACCCACTCATCCACCCACCCATCCATCCAACCCTCAATCTGCACACTTATGTATTTATACCTTCACCAACTATTTATTCAATTCTCTAGGAACAGAGTTGTGCTGGATACTAAGGTAACATGGTGAACAGGACACTACCCCTGCATTCAAATGTTTTCTAGTCCAACAAGAGAGACAACTAAATGGGAAAAGATAATAGAGTGAACTTGGGGCTGGGATGAGGGTAAGAACTAAGTATTAAGAGAACACAAAGGAACGAGGCGAATATTGGAGAAACCTTTCTAGAACTGAAGTCTAAGTTGAGAAATGAATGGTGAAAAGTGTGTGAGGCCAAAATGTGACAGGAAGTGCAAAGACCAAGGGTGAAGGAGATGGAGATGTTTTGACGGAGGTGGTTCATTTCAGGGTGGCTGAGTCGGAGGTTGGGATGGGGTGAAATCATGAGATTGGACTGGAGAGGTAAGCAGGGATCAGTGTACACCTATTAAAACTTTTGTTTGATTTTGCTCAGATGCTTTTGCTTTATTATTTTTGTTTGCATTTGTTTTTTTATTGATTTTTTTTTTTTTTTTTTGCAGAGGAGGTATATGAGCAAATAGAAATATAATTTGATAAATTCTGTACTTGGGCAGAAGTTATTTGATAAATATACAAAAACCTATTTTCAGGAGCCATGTAGATGATGTAATAAGAGAAATAAAACTGATTGAATGTCTACTATATGCAAGACACTTAACCTGTATTGGTTCCTTTTAATTTCACACCCTCTCTGAGGTGAAAAGGTATTCCTAAGAATTCAAGTGGAAAGTCAGGGCCTGACCAGCTGAGGCTGTTGGACAGGGCCACATAGCTTGCAAAGTGCAGATCCTGGGTGAGGACCCAGATCTGTCTGATGGTGCCGCCTTTCCATTACCGCATGCTACCACTCCACTTCTCTCCAAACTGGTCATTTACCATTGGGTGGAATCATGATTTGCAGGAATGACTTGAGGATACTCGAAATTTTACAATTATTCCAGAGGAGAAGTAAAAATGCCAAATTCCTCTCAAAGCAAGTTAGCCTGAAGTAGTTTGAATTGGGAAAAAGGTCTTACATATAAAGTATCTAGAATATATGAAATGTTCAGAGTTCATCAAGCACTATGCTAAATGCTTCTGCTTCCTTATTAGGAAGCTGACATCACGGTCCCATTTTATGGAGGGAGACATCGGAGACTTAGATGAAGTAATATACCTGTGGGCGCTCACTGAGAAATGGAGTCAGGATTAGAGCCCAGGTAGTCTAAGGCCAGAGGTCCCCCTCTTAACAACATGACTATACAACATACACCTACAATGATGCACCCTACAAGCCTCTGTTCCAACTGAAAGGAACTCTTGGGAGAGAAGTGGAGAGGCTGTTTGTAAAATTGAGCAATATACATAGGACCTCAGACGAGATTAGGAACCAGTGAAGTACTCAGTGCATACCCTGCGTATCCTGGAAAACAGCTGGAGACAAGAACCTCAGAACCACAGCAGAGCTGGGGCTGACCTTCCCTTAGCTCCGGTTCCCTTGCTTGTCTTTCCCGAGGATGGAGCTTTCTTTCTGCTAAAACAATTTTCCTTTAATCTTTTCTGCAGAAGAAAACCCAGAACAAGCTTTACGGGGTTCACTTTAGTTTTGCTGTGGATTTTCTGTGAGCTTGAGGAACTCCGGTGTTTTGCCAACTGACAGATCTGCCTGTCCTCTTTTTCCTTCTCCCCTTTCTTTCTTTTTTTTCTCTCTTTTTTCCCCCTGCGTACAATTTATGTAGAACATCTGGTTTTAAAAGTGTCGCAATTTTAAAACATATTATAATGCTCATGGGATCAGAGTATCAACAGCTGTCTATTGCGGTAAACCGCATGTCTGGAAACTGAGTTCTTGAATAAACATAAAGCATCTATAACACATGATGCTGAGCAACATGCATTTGTAAACTAAGTATTTAGACCAGATGAGGCGCAAAGGTTGGCATTCTTGGTCATGCTGTCAAAGTGGTAAGGGCATCTTCAGTTTTTTAGCTCTGAATTTATCCAGGGATCCTGGAGCCTGTGAGCTAAGTCAGGCACCTGGGGGCCCTCTTTAAAATCTTTTTGTCTTCTTCCTCCCCTGTTTATGCCAGGGTCTGCTGCTTTTTAACTTGCTTTTCTACCATTTAGTCATCACTAGCCTACAGTTTGTGGAAGTTCTTCCCCATCCCTATAATCGAGATTTCCAGAAGAGTAAATGATACTTGACTTTAGTTAGAGCCACTCCTTTCTCTCTGGCTCCTGAAGTCTTCAAGAGAGAATTCTGTATCTACACATATCCATGTGTATGTGTGAGTGGATATCCAATATTTATTGGGTGTTTATCTGTACTGGACACTTTTCTCGACCCTTTTCCTGAACTGAATGACATTATTCTTCACATAGCTCATGGTATAAGTACTACTATTATTCTCAGCTTACAAATGGGCAAACTGGAGTCCAGAGGACACACAGTGGTTTTAGACCACATGGTTTTGACCATGGCAGTGGACTAATATCCTTTATAAGTTAGGTTGGAAAACATTTCCCCATGTAATGATTAGGGTTCTACTTGAGTCGTTAGGAGAAGTAGGGCACTATGTTTTTGATAAACTCAATCAAAATATATGCTTCTATAAGGACAATTTTACTTATAGGCTCAATGGTGCAGATTTTTGGGAGAGCTCTCAACAAAGTTACACACTTTTTTCACTGAGTTATTTGGATGGTGCTAAAAGCTCCACATCCACATCATTTGGGAATAGGGTTGGTCCATGAATAGCTGAGAAAAAACACTGTATAAGTTATCTAGATGTAAATATGGATACTTAATTTCTCTCCCTGTCCTCTTTAATGGCCTATCAATAAAATGGGGCAAAAGACAGAGGGCAAAATGTTATTTTTTTGGTCTTTAAAATGAATTTCATAGATATCTACCACAGTTAATCTAAAAAAAATGTGTGTGGGTTGGGGCTATGATTCAAAATGCATTATTTTCTGTACTTGATTAAGCTTTATTTAGAGTATATATTTTGTATTCCATTTCTTCATAGTGCAACTGGCTCCTGAACAAGGAAAAGAGATGTGAACAGTTATTAAATGTACCCTCTTAGTCCTATTTATCATTAATTCCAAAGGTCATGGGTAGAGCCCCCCCACACTGCATTTGGATGAGTGTCTATAATAATTTCTGGGCTACCCTTCAGCATTTGATTTCCTTGACCTAAAGTTTTGTGTTGTGGCCTCAATAAATATATAGATCTGACTTGTACAATGTTTTCCCCTGTGGAGTACAAGGGAACTTGTGAATAAATGGCTCAGAATACTCAAACTGGACTTACGCAGCTTTACTTATGGAAACATAGCATCTATTTTGAGTTTATATTTTCACCTTGATGTTAATTCTGCAGCAGAAAGGTTCTCACCTACCTCCCCAGTGTAAAGTCAAAATCTACATTTAAATGGAGACGTCGCACGCAGTACGGTCCAGGAAAGCTAGTAAACATAAACCCTGCTGCGATTTAACTGGAAATAAGATCCGATAAGTTAAAAGAAAGAAATAATTAAAAAAAAAAGAACATGGGAAAGAAATGGCACATAAAGGAGTCCATGAATTTCCGTTGGAAAAGGTGGAAAATCAAACTAAACAAAAATGAAAACATTGACTTGGGAAGATTCCAATGAAACAGAACATTTTCTGCCATAGGAATATTTAACTGTAATAAGGCCATCTTCAAGGTACAAATACGAGGGGCTTATCTTTGTATCACAACAACAACAGAAAGAGAACAAGGGCAGATATTAGGGTGCTTTTTATACTCATATTTCCAAACCTCATAAAATATTAGTAGCTGCATCAGCTGTAAAAATTAATGACTCTAGAGTCTTTTGTGTAACCCTCTTCAATTTCATTTTATCACCATTCTTTTCTATTTTTTTCTCTCCCAGGTTTTGTCTTTCTATCTTCTGAAGTTGTTTGGGGTTCCAGTGTTTATGAGCTTTATAAGCTTGATAAGGCTTGTGGAGCAGGATTTCTAACAAAAAGAGTTGAACAAAAAAGCTCGCCTGATTCCTTTACATTGAAGTTTCTATGGTACAGTTAGATTGCGATAACAGATTGTGATAACATTGTCAAAAAGAAAAGAAAAAAAAATTCTGGTCTTCATTACCGAGTTCTTTGCAAACTCATTTTTTCTTTCTTTTGTTCTTTTTTTCTCTTTTTTAATAGCAGGAACTAAAACTTCCAATTTCCTCAGGCCTAACCTGACCTTTTAAAATGTTTTCAGGCCACTGTGAACACCAAACTCAATTCTGAATTTGCATTTACATAATATAATTTTTACCATCAATTAATTGATCACATTTAAATTTAAAAGTATCCAGTGAGTAATAACTACCCCCTGGGGGATGTAAAAAGTTAATTTCCAAACACAAAGGCCACTCTGACTTTCAAAAAGCTGAGTTGAGTTTTCCACTTAAGTCAAAACCAGTAACAAAAAAGGGAAAAAAATAAAGTTGGTGTTTCTTTGTTTTGTTTTATCTTGTTTGACCATCCCCCATGGCTCCAGAGAATCATTTGGGTTAATAAATGAAGGAAAACATTAAAGTTGTGAAGCCAGGGAGGCAAGGAAGCGCTCTGAGTGCACCACAGAGAGCTGGCTCTGGAAGCTTCTGCTTGTCCTTAATGGGTTCATCATGAGTGGTAATGTAACAGGCCACTCCTGTCTTGGGTATAGAATAGCCTCTTAACTAACATTCATAAAATGACTGGCCAGGTGACCTAGAAGACACAGCAGCTGGATATTAAAATCATGCCGTCCAATCATACAGTGAGTCTAACACTGAATGTACAATAGGTGTTCAATAAATGATTAGGATGGCACGACGAACCAGAAAGGACACAGTTCTTGGAATAAGAAGACTTGGTTCAGGGGTTCTCTTCTACCGTCAACTAGCTGGGAGGCCTTAGACAAGTCACTTAACTTCTCCCTAGATGAGAATGTGCATCTTCAGAGACTGTTGCCACAAGGCAATTCTGTTATAGATATAGAAGTGTTTTGTGAAGTTGGGGGCAAATGGGGTAAATGCAGGTGCATTCGAGAAATGCTTCCTGGTCTTTGCTTATTGGCTTTGTTTCTGACATGAGTATATCAAGTAGACAAATGTTACCACTTGTACTCAACATCCTGAAGTCAGCCTTACAGGCATCCAATTATTTCCATTTTCGGGGTAGACAAATAATAAATAATAGTTCAGTTACTAACTCGCAGGCGGTGTAAACTGGTATTTTCCTTAACCAAAGTAACCAAGCTATTAGACAATGAATTTATTTGGGATCTGTGATAGGTGTTGGCCTGGTATTTGTACATACCTGCACTATCATTATACGGGTATATATCTGTCTTTCTAACAAAACCATGAACTTCACAACGGCAGAGACTGTGTCTTATTCATCATTGAATAGTCTCCGCCTCTTCTTCCACACAAGCACCTAGCATTGGGTCTGGCTATAGTTGGTGCTCAATAAATATTTGGTGAATGAATGGACAAACGATGAGAGAAACATAAAACCAATGAGGTGGAATTTAATTCCACAGCCTGCAAATCAAAATCAGGCTGCAAATGGAGGTCATTTTCACAGGGATATATCTCAGCATCACGTGTAGTTAATCAGAACACAGCAGTTTTTTTTTTTTTCGTAAGCACAAGATAGATTATATATTTTTTCACATGGCCCCTAAATAGCATCCTCTTCAACTAATTTCAAAACCAAATGGGATGCGTGAAACACCAAATCGAATGCTGATGTGGGTTGGCGTGTGGATAATTCACAAAGGCTGAATCTTTACGGCCATGACTAAATAAGGCATGGCCAAAAAATGTAGTGGAATTGATGGGGTCTACTTGTGGCTATAAAATTGCCCCCAAATTTTCCAGCAAATTGCTCTAGCCAGGGTGCCTTGAACTGGACAGTCCCAAACACAATTCTTCTCCACTTCGACTCAACTCGAGACTATCACTTAGGTAGCAGAATGTGGAGCAAAATGTGCATTAAAAGTTATTTTGCATTTTCAGAACCTAATCGATTTAATCCAAGCAGAGTCTAGCATAGAACCGTGTGTAACTGTGGCTTCCCTATAAGTCTTTGGTCCTCAGTCAAATGCATTATCTTCATGCAGCTAGTAGTTTATTGAATTGACATAGCCTCTGAGATTGCCCCATTTGGAAGGCTACAGGAAGTTCAGTCCAGTGTCTAAGCAAGAACAGGAACCAGGCTGCCTGGGTGGAAATCTGAGGTCTACCACCTACTTACTAGTTGTGCGACCTTGGGCAAGAGAGTTAGCATCCCTGTGCATCAGTATTGCACCTATAAAATGGCAATAATATTAATAGCACCTGTCTCAAAGGAGTGCTTTCAGGACTATATGAGCTGATGTAGAAGAGGCGCCTATAACATTCCCTAGCACATAATAAACGCTATATAAGAGTTTGCTCTTATATATTAAGGCTACACTGACTGCTATATTATAAGAGTATAAGTTACTTTTAAATCTGAAATTGAGACCTAAATGCTGTTGTATATCTTCTGCAAAGCTGTTTCACAAAATAACAAATACTGCCATTCCCCAGGAGGATATGGTGATGTCTCTAAAGGCACTGAAAACTGCAGGGCAAAAGTAACTAACTAACTAACTAACTAACTAGGTAGCTAACCAACTAACTAACAACTCTTTGTGCATCTTCTCGGAGTTAAAATTTTATTTGATATCTTGAAGGAAAAAAACAAATGAAAAAAAAAAACCTTGATTTTTATATTAAAACAAAACTTGATATATTTTGGAATGAAGTGCAAGTTCTATGACTTTTCAAGTTAACAGGAGCCTTTAAAGAAATTTTACATTTGCATTTCTACTTCAGGCTCATCTATCCGCTGTCCCCCACACAGCGGCCAACAGATGTGGGAGTGGGAACCTGGAAGCTGGTAAAGATTCCTTGGGTTAATCTTTCCCAAACAATATAAAGACTAGTTTTTTAAAAAACAATTTTGTATGCACTTTAGACTAATAATAAGTTTATAAAATACAACCAACATAATTAGAAAAAAATGAAACCTACAAGACATACAAAATACAAGTCCCATTTAAAAACTATTAGATTAGGTAGTTATAAAATTACTGTGCCAAATTACTAATAAATTTCCTAAATATGCACTATCCATCTCTGTATTTATCTGGGTGTGAGTTGGTAAGGGACTCTGATGCCCAGGCCACCACACCTGAGTAGCTATTCCAGGTGACTTGTGGGTAGAATCCTGAGTCTTCCTGAGTGAGAAACGGGACTCTGGGTGGCCACATAAATCAGGTGTCTCACTAATTTTCACCCTTATGCAAAACATAGACCCATGTTGGTGCCTAGCGGTGAGCTTCCTTGACTTCCGGTTGGTGGGTTATTGGACCTGAGATACCTAACTTGCTAACATATCCTTGTTGAAGGTGAGAAGTCATCTATAAATGAACACAGAAGTGAGGTGGTTAATCTCCTTATGTGGGGAGATCACTCCAGTACGGTAGATTTCAACCTCTTTTGGACATCCCAAATTTGAGAGTCCCTTGGAAGCCTTTCTTTCTACTAGCAAAGTCCAGATACCCAGGCACACATACACACGCATATTAGTAAGGAATTCAGCAACCATCTCAAACCCATTCCAGTGTCCCCATGCACAGTTCCCCAGCTTGAGGATTGCTACGGACAGTGAACTAAACTGGGCATTCCAAACAGCCTCACCAGGAGGTACTTCCACCATCTCTTGATACTTTTATCTCCATAATTAATCAGTCCTGACTTTTCTTGTCTCTAACATTCTTCTGGGACAGTCTGATGCTTACTCCTGCCTCTACAGCTCCAGAGTGAAAGGGCTTCTCTCTTCAGGGCGTATCATGGCACCATATGATTAGCTCAGTCTGTCTTCTCATAGATTCTGAAACCAAACTGGGCCTGCCCAGTACAACCTCTTCATGGTGGCACATCCCTGAAAGATGAGCAGACAGGTGGGTCCCGGCACCCCTGTTATGAGGTAGCGTCTCCTGGAGCTGACACCCCCACCCAAACTCAAGAGAAACGTAATGATGGGCTACAGGTGGAGCTCAAGTGAGAGATAATATTACTGAGAATAGGGCTCAAGGCTACAATTTCCAAATGCTTGGTGGTACTTTGAATGCCAAGAACCATCTCAGAAACAAAGTGGTTTTTAAACCTTATTCACATGGTCAGGATGTTTGGACTCAGAATGCTGAGCTGAACAGGAGATAGCACAGCAGACACTGCCAGTCACCTAGCTAACATGTGCTGTCCTGTCTTTCCTATTGGCACCCAGGGTTTTTAAAATTATTATTATATTACTTTAAGTTCTGGGATACATGTGTTGAATGTGCAGGTTTGTTACATAGGTATACATGTGCCATGGTGATTTGCTGCACCTGTCAACCGGTCATCTAGATTTTAAGCCCCGCACTCATTGGGTGTTTGTTCTAATGCTCTCCCTCCCCTTGCCCCCCACCTCCTGACAGGCCCAGTGTGTGATGTTCCCCTCCCTGTCTCCATGTGTTCTCATCGTTCAACTCCCACTTATGAGTGAGAACATGTGGTGTTTGGTTTTCTGTTCCTGTGTTGTTTTTCTGAGGATGATGGTTTCCAGCTTCATCCATGTCCCTGAAAAGGACATAAACTCATTCTTTTTTATGGCTGCGTAGTATTCCATTGTGTATATGTGCCACATTTTCTTTATCCAGGCTATCATTGATGGGCATTTGGGTTGATTCCAAGTCTTTGCTATTGTAAATAGTGCTGCAATAAACATACGTGTGCATGTGTCTTTATGGTAGAATGATTCACAAGCCTTTGGGTATATACCCAGTAATGGGATTGCAGGATCAGCACCCAGTTTTGTTCAGACACAACACAATAGTGTGACAGCTAACATTTGTGCATGCCATGTGCATGGCCAAGTACTGTTCACAGTGCCTGGCATCTATTAACTCATTTAATCGTCAGAACAACCCTGCAAGTTGGCATCTTGCTATATCTATTATACAGATAAGGAAACAGATAAATCAATGATATGTCCAAAGCCATATAACTAGTAAGTGTCACAGGCATGATTTGAGTCCCTGTGTTCTGGCTCCTCGGTCAAGCTGCTGTATTGCCTCCTGTCCATCCCCAGCTCTAGGGGCAAGCCTTGATTTGTTTAATCTGAGCAGACCATGGCATTTTCTTGCTAACTGTTATTGGTTCAGAGTGGACACGTGACCTAGGATAGGTCATAAAGATGAAAAGAAAGGACTGTAGCTCACAAGTGGGAACACAGAAGTTCAGTGCTCCTCATTCTCACGTCGTGAGGGTAACCCATGCCAACACTGGTGATAACAGTGTAGAAAAATGGAAAAAAGTCCAAGGGTTTGCTGACATCATTGACCACTGAATCAGCTAGTCCTGGAATCTGCCCTAGTTCTGGACAGTATGTGTGATACCAAAAAAAATGTCTTATCCTGTTGCTTAAGCTAGTTTGTCTTTATTTTTTTATTTTTTTATTTTTTTTGAGATGGAGTATCGCTCTGTCGCCCAGGTTGGAGTGCAGTGACGCATCTCCTCTCACTGCAAGCTCCGCCTCCTGGGTGCACGCTATTCTCCTGTCTCAGCCTCCCACCTAGCTGGGACTACAGGCGCCTGCCACCATGCCTGGCTAATTTTTTGTATTGTTTTAATAGTGACGGGGTTTCACCGTTTTAGCAAAGACGGTCTCAATCTCCTGACCTCGTGATCCGCCCACCTCGGCCTCCCAAAGTGCTGGGATTACAGGCATGAGCCACCATGCCCGGCTGTTTTTACTACTTGTTTTTAAAAGCCTTTAAACTGACACAGATGGATCTTAGAGGCCTATCAGAGAGTACATTGATTGAAGGCCAGGATGGACATTTCAGAGAGTTACAAAATACTAGATCAGATTCAGAATGCACTTCAGAGTCTAAATTTTAAGTCTTTAGGGAGAGGGCATCCATGTGGTGGGTCCTCAAGCCACTTGGTTGATCCTGTTGTTTTTTATTTTGGCTGGTTTGTGTGCCTATGTGTGTGTGTGTACATGTGTGTACACGTTCATAGACACAATGGTGCTCCTTAAAAGGGATGGGGAAAGAAAAGATGGGGATTGGGGGACCCGCCTGCTGTACCTACTTGTAAATATATGCATCTTTTGTATTGGGTTCCTTTTGGCAACTCTAGTCAAGGATGAGTAACTTACCTGGAATCTTACAACTAGCAAGTGTCAGACCCAGGATGACAGAAGCAGATATGTGGCTCCAGAGGCCATGCAGTTAGCCACTATACCTCCTTTGTGGAAGCAGAGACTGAGCTAGGTTGAGGTACATGATTTATTGAGGGTATGCTTTCAGTAGGAAAGAAGCTACGGAGAAGAAGAGGTCAGGGCAGGGGCTAAACAAGTATGTGGCCTCCGCTGTAGTCTAGCTCTAGCTCAATGTTAGCAAAAGCTCTGGAGTAAGAATTACATCAAGTAATTGGTCCAGCTGGGAGAGGACTCTTACCCTGAAGTAGTCCTATGTTAAACAGTCAGTCAATGGACTGCCTTCTGGGCAGGGGGATGCTTTGACCTCCTTGGCAAGTGGCTCTAGCTGGCTAAGAAGAGGTAACATGGAGCCCTTAGCAGTCAGCACAGCAACTAGGGAATGAATGGTATGGCCTGGAACAGAGGATTTTGGTTGTAGCACCAACACAGTCCACTACAACTTCCATCAATATACACTGTTTCCTTTGTCTGGAAACCCCTTATCCAACTTTCCACTCACATGCGCAGTCTCACACATCTGCTTTATGACTTTTACCTTCCACTGTCCTGTGAGCTCTTCGAGGATATGGCCTGTATCTTATTTCTCTTAACATCAACATCCCAGAACTGCCTACTCTCCGTGTCCCTCCCCTGGCCAGGCACGCAGCAGATGGCTGGCATGGAACGGAGGCTTCAATAAATGTTTGTGGGATGCATGAATGGAGAAATGAATGGATTTCATGAATCCACACACTGCTAATTTGGAATTTGTGATACTTTGGAGACAGGATATTTATTGAGTAAAAGATTGGAAAAAATACTCTAACTTGGGCTTTTACTACTTCTGTAGTTCATTACTAAGGAATGCAAGCCTCTAGTCCTCCTTCCCCCACCCCATAACTTTCCACATTTTATAATATGTAGAATAATTACAACTCAAGAAACTGCATTTCTTTTAAAGGTTGGCTAACCTCTGCTATTTATTTCTTTATTTGTTTTAAAGGTTGGTTAACCTCTGCTGTAATTAGATGTCTTAGTTAAGTTACAAGAAATTTCTTCACTATCCTGTCCTTGATTCTGGAGAAGATCACAACACTTGGTTAATAAGAATTTCACTTTTAGTGTCATACTTGAGGATGAATTATAGAACACGATTAGAAAATAACTTGGTTCTTTCAAAATGCAAGAAGAAAAAAAGCAAAAATAGTCAGTAATTGAACTTGTCTCCCATTGGACGATGGTTTTAGTATTTCTCAAAGAGTCATCCCTGGGCAGCAGCAGTGGCAGCATCACTACCTAACTTGTTGGAAATGTACATTCTCAGGCCTTGCCCTAGACCCACTGAATCAGGAATTCTGAAATAGGGCCCAGGAAACTGTGTTCTAGCAAGCCTTCCAAGTGATTCTGATGCTGTCCAAGCTCGAGAGCCACTGGCCTAAGAGTTGAGTCAAGCAGACCTCGTGTGGATTCCTATCAGCCTCTTTGCAGCCTATGAATAATCTCCTTAGCACTCATTCCCTCTATTTGTAAAATGTGGAAAAAATGGTGTTGCTATGTGAATTTATGAGTCTATATATGTCAAGCTCTCAACACGGCTGGGCACAGATTGCTTCCTCTGTCATTCCTACGATTATGGGTATATGGAAGAGAAACAGAGAATAGGGTATATCCTAGCATTTTCTCCATGATTGGCTTGGGAGGCCAGAGTAGGGCAGTAATGAGGAGATCTGACTATAAGAGGAGAAGGTTGGAGTCTACAATCTGGGATAGAGAAAGGAGAGATTCCTGGGCATCCCAGAGAACACATTTGTCTGACAAATGTAAACTGAGATGTACTGTGAGTCCCTCATGGGGTTAAGGACTGGACATCAGACGTGAATGAGATGAGCATGGTCCCTAGCCCTCAGGGGGACTTACAGTGTAGCGGGTGGGGTGGAAATTGTGTTCTCTGATGCCAGCATCCCATAGAGGGTTTCAATGGGTGGGACGCCCAAGCTATTTCTCTGCAGAGAGTAGATCTATAGGTACTGATGAATAAATATCCAAGCCAGAAGATCTCTGTGGATAGGTGGGAGTGGACATGGAGTGGTCTGAAGGCTCCCATGGCCTTTCCTTGCTGAGGTCTTCAGGGTGACTTGATAAAAAAAAATTCTCCCTCTCTCTCCCTCTCTAGAGGCACTACATACTCCTCTCCCTAACAGTTCTCCATTCCTTCATTCCAGCTGCTCCCCCAAGTCCTTGATTCAGAGGGCCCATTCCAAATCGTCATGAATATGCTGAAATTCAGGACCTCAGAGAAGGAACACTGATAATAATGGTGATGAGAAGAACAACGGTAGCTCCTGACTGGGGAGTGGTGCTTCCTGTAGTCCCGATGTGAGCTATGCATTTATATGTTGCATCTTACTTACTTCTAATCACAATTCCAGCAGGTAAACAGCGCTGCTTTTTTTTTTTTTTTTTTTCTATTTCACAGATGACAAAACAGAGACTTCAAAAGATGATACAACTTGCCCCAGGTACAATGCTAGTGTGTAACACCAGGCACAGCGCTTGGGGGTAAAAGCCCCAGTTTACACCTAGGAAAATGAGCCCAGAGCAACACAGGGCAGGGATTTTCTCAAAGATTCACAGCAACCGAGGAGCATAACAAGGATTGAAGCCTCTATCTCCTGATACCCCCGTCCAGGAGCCCCGCAAAACGTGTACTTTCGTTTATGGTAGACCGCAATGCAGCAACAGTTTTGTGGCAGATGGTTAACGCCCCTTTGAAAAATAGAAAAAGATTATTAAAGCTACTGGTAACATTGGCTGAAAAGTCTTGGAATTTAAAATTCATCTTAGCCGATTTGCACAAACACCCCGGCCGTGTTTATATAGAAAACGTATGGCACACGCTTTGATTACCGCGGCTAATAAATCCATGCGCGCTTCCCTCTTCTCTGCAACATAAATCCTTTTCCTCCCTGGCTATTTAATATGCAAGGCAGATTGGAACATCAGCGGTGCAAGAGGGTAAATAATCTGGTAATTGATCTGGGATTTGTGGATTTTTACCTCAAATTTCTGTTTATGGTTGGAGGTCGTAAGCTATACAAACCTCTGTTGATCAGAGTTCTTTGTTTAAATGGAACCTACTGTATTTATTTGTGTTGCTCTTCCAAAGTCAAACAAAAAGGGCACTGATCTAGCTAAACCCCGGCATGGCACCATGGACATGTGGTCCATTCACTCGGTGTACAGATGTTTTCAATCTGCACACTTTGTCTTTCATATCCATGTGAGATGAAACAGCCTTCATTTAGCCTGGGAGACACGCCAGCAAGAGAAGATGCAAACTTAACCCTTCACAGACACGTTTCCCTGTTCCCTTTGGACACTGAGATGTGATTCTTGGGAAGCAGAGTGTCTCCCTAAAGATTCAACCTGGTGCTCTTAGTGTTGCTCCATCCATAGTTACTCTGTGTATCTAGAAAACAATAATAATAATAATAATAATAATAATAATAATAATGATAATCCCTTCCACTCCCGTCTTTGCCCCCCAGCCTCTACCTCCCTATCTTTGGCAGTTCTTCAAAGCTATCGACCTCTTGTGAAAGACATATACGATGGGGAATGGTATTCTCTTCTGTCTCTGGCCTTTTCAAACAATCCTGCATAGAGGATGAGAGAGATTTACTAAGAGTCAGTTTGGCCAGTGCCTGGGTCCTTAAAATGCAGGCGAGTTCCTATCACTAGGCCCCTTTCCTATGGTGTACTTTACTCTCTCCCATTTCTGTTTCTTTAACAGCAACGTAGCCAAGGTTTCTCAACCTTGGCACTCCTGACATTTGGGGGAGGATAGTTCTTTGTGGTGTGTGTGTGTTGGGGCCAGGGACTGACCTATGTGTTGAAAGATGTGGAGCAGCGTCTCTGGCCTCTACAAACTAGACATCAGGAGCACTGCCCACCAGAGCTATGATGACCAAAACTCCGCAGGTTGAGAACCCAGTTTCCCCCAGTTTAGAACCCTTGCCTTGTAGGGATTGCATGTGGTATTATAAAGGTCACGAGCTTCACAGCAGACGGTCGCTCTCCCACTGCTTTTCTGGCCTCCTGAAGGCTGTTTGACCTTAGCAACGTCTTCTCTCTATTACAGCTTCCCCATCAATGAGGTGCTTACTAGAAGTCCCGGCTTCCAAGGCTGCCTGCTGTGGACCCAGCAAAAAGTGGTGTGGTCAGCGCCTTAGCCCAAGCCTGGTTTGGGGGGGTACCAGTGCATGTCCCTTAGCAGCAGCCCTGGAAATAAGCTCAAAGGCAGCCCAGAGGATTTGCTGAGGGAAGGCAATGGATGCAAGAATGTGAGATCCATTCCCTTTAAGGCCCCATCAGCTTTTGAACACCCTGTGCCAATAGTAGCAGCTCTGGATTTCTGGACGGAGCTATGTGGCTTGGCAGTTGGAATCAGGATGGGTTCGCTTTTTCCTTCCACCCCTGGCTTTGTGGCCCTCCCTTCTTAGAGCTGGAGCTGAAGGCTGGCTGCTTCCAAATGCTTATCCATTGCTCTGAGTAGGTGAATGTGTTAAATAAATTGAAGTCCTTCATAAAATAAGGTTATTCTCAGCTTGGTTGGCACATTCTCCTGGCTGTTAAATCTTTGGAAATTACATATCAGGACCTGGCTATAATGTGAATGGTTTTATCTGCAGACCTACTGAGGTTGAAATCTCAGCTTAGCCACTTTCTAATTGCTAAGTGTTCTTGGGCAAGTTGGTTTAACTTTCTGTGCTTGCCAATCCCCACTGGCAAACAGGTCATGATAGTGACCTGAAAATACTGCTTTGAAAATAAATAGGGAGTTTCTCAGTGTATGTGTGGCATACTCTTGACATTACCAAACAATACTGCTATTATTATTATTATTAATTATTAAAGTGTTCTTACTGGTTGTCTAATTCATGTAAAAATTCAATATCGCATGAAGCCTACAATCCAAATGTAAGTGTTTTAAGATATTCACTAATAGATCTGTGTGATATCCAGACAGTTTTCTTTTCACTTTTCATTATAATATTTTATGATACAGCTTCAGTCATAATGTTTGGGGAGGATTATTTCCATCTCTTTCAAACTCTGATTTTCAAAGCGAAAAAGATGTGTCTAAATATAGCAAAATGGGACTTGTACGAAATGGAGAATAGACTCAGCAAATTAAGGCTAGGGTCTTTATCTGCAGAAGCACACAAATTTAGGTCCTGGATCTAGTGAAAGTCACCATGACCTTTATATAAACATAACGTTTTATAGCTTACAACTTGATCTCACATACATTTTATCACTAGATGCCCCATTTATTGGAAGGCATGAATACCCCCACCTGGTCACAGTTTTCGAGTAGGAATGATACCCTGGGGTCTCTGACTCCAAGTTTAGTTCTTCCTCCAACCTGTGCATTCATCAGCCTGATGGTGGACAAGCATTATGTCCTGGGGAGGGTGGGTCTATATGTTCTCCCTTTTTCCATCAGTCCTTAACCAAGTATTTTACAGGGTGTAAGAAGAGATCATCAGCAACTGAAAGTATCTTATGGAGAAAGGAGAAATAAAATCAAGAGACACACACACACACACACAATTATTCTCCAAGCTTTCCTACTTTTTTCTCATTTTTCTCCTCTTCCCAAGCTCCCCCTGACCCCCTCAACACTCCCCACGAATATATCATATTCCTTGTGCTTTTCTTGGGTTCGTGTTTATCTATTTTCACTGAATAAAACAGTTTGCCTTTGGGCCATTTGGTCTAGGAAACTTCTCTCTTGAAATATGTATTTTGAAACATTACAATTATATATGCAATCTACATGTAAGTCATGAAAGTGTATATAAGCAACCTGGAAAACAATGTTTCAAGAACCATAAACCAGTATCGGTGAACCTTCTCTCCCAAGCCCTTTCTCTTTTCCTCATCAAGTTAAACTATCCTAAATTTTATGTTTACCATTCTCTGGCTTTTTTTAAAAGTTGTATTTTTCAAGTAGTTATCTCTAAACTGTAAGTGTACGTGTGTGGCTTGTTTTTAACTTGGTAAAAATGTCACCATATTTTATATTATCTGGCATCACCTGATTTTTCCTCTCTGCGTTAGATTTCTAGGTTTCATTTATGTTGGTGCATGTACCTGTGTGTAGTTCATTTATTTTCCCTGCTAGGTAGTATTCTATTCCATTTATTCATTGTCCTGTTGATAGATATTGGGGTCATTTCTAGTTACCTGGTTTTTGTGTATTTGTTTACTTACAAATATTGGCTTGGTCCAAACATAATGGTGGTTTTTGCCATTGAAAGTAAAGGCAGAAACCGCCATTATGTTTGTACCAACTTAATACAACTGTATGATATTCTTGTACATGTTTTTCAATGCATGTGAATAAGAGTTTTTCTGGAGTACATATCTAGGAGTTGAACTGAAGACAGGTCAAGAGACCATAGATCTACTCCCATGACAAACTGTCTGGTTATTAAAATTTTCTTATTAGTTTGCTCCAAAGAGGACACCTTTTTTTTGCTGAGGGCTTTTTTTTCTTCCCAAAGTGTGGGTTTCCACTTCCTGACTTCCCCCAAAATGGCTACTCAGCCAGGGTTCCTGTCTTCCCCGTTTGCACACACCGCTGTAGTTTTAGAAGAAGCCCTTTGGTTTGAATCCTGGCTCTGTCATTTACCAGTAATGACTTTGGACAAATCCTTTATGTCTCTTGTTTAACTAACAGGGTTGCATTGAGGATCTTGCTCTTTTAGAGTTGGAAATAGGAGACAGTTCCTCTTCATTTTTTCCCCCTAAACCTCAACCTACTCTACCTGTCCCTGCACACACACACACACACACACACACACACACACACACACACTCTCTCTCTCTCTCTCTCTCTCTTTCTCTCTCTCTAAAAGGCGATTGTGGTTTAGAATTTATCATGAATCATGAGCAAATTGAGGTTGGTACATGGAGCAGTAGCATATTGAATCTTAAACCCCCTTTTGTTTCATAATGGAATTGACAAATTATACCTGATTTAAAATGCCATGGCAAGTTGACTGTTTTTCTCAATTCAGGAAGAATCTTGAGCCCTGCCCAAAGGCAGGAGGAGACAGACTCAAACCATCTATGGCACTTCTTGTTCTATGACATATCAAGGTTTCCTGAGGGGCTCCTGGGACCCCCACTCTCCAGCGTGGAAGGGACTTGGCTAGCTTCCATCTTGGATCTCCGCATTTAGCCTATCATCCTCTGACCCAAAGCCTCAGCCCCTTCATCTGTCAAATGGACATTATAGCAGGTAACTATTAAAAACACAACAGTCATTACAACTAATTACAGCTTTTACTCCTGTTTTGGAGATCCAAGATGAAAGACACTTCGTGAAGGTGGAATATTGTGAGAGGGGATAAAAAGCAATTAATTAAACAATTTTATGCATAATCAAACACAAAGCGTTCTTCAGTTGCTGAGAGGGTGTGTGGTCCTAGGTGTGATTATTTCTTGGAGCCCCCACCCTTGGCACCAAAGATCTATTTCACATGTACACCACATCCTATAGTTTAAGTAAAACCATCCCAGACTCTTACCTTCCAAACTCGGTGAAAATCTATCTGCCCACCACACTGTGTGCTGAGAGGTTCGAGAGCATCTTTCATCTCTCCTTACTCAACTCATCACACCCAAGGCCCTCCGAGCTCACTCCCTCCTCTGTAAAGTGAGGACAATACCAGCACCTAGCCCACAAGCCTTTTGTAGGAGAGCATTGTGAGTTAATCAGCAGGCCTCCTGGAAAGTGGGTTGAAGGCCTTGATTTGCACCCTGGCTCTTACTTATGAGCTTGTGGTTCTGAGCAACTTGTCTCATCCCTCCTACTCTCATTTTCCTCACCTGTAAAATGGGACATATACCTAACTGTTGGACTACCTAACTGTTGGAGGAGGTGCTGATGAGTAAATAAGATATTACCACAATGCCTGGCATGCTTTCCATTTTCTTTACACAAAGGGTATTCTCAATAAATGACAAGTAACTAGCACTTTCTTGGAACACAGTTGAGCAACTTGTCCAGGGCTGTCTAGGACAGCATTTTTTCTAGGGTGGAGACAGATAGTTACAATACATACCCCTATAAATTAAACAAGCCTCTCTTTTTGTGTAAATAAAACTGGTTGAATGAATATTCACCAACCTTGGAGGGCATGTTTAGAAGGATCCGGCTTACAATGTAGGCTAAGTAGTATGTAGGCATTCCAGGTAGTTTGTACTTAAAAAAATAAGCAGAATAGCTCAAACTGAGAAAATAGTAGATAGTCCATGAAACTTATTGATTAGGAAGGAAGCTGATGGTATATAAAGATAAAAGAGAGAAACAGAGAGAATAAAACAAACAAATAAAAAAAAGGCAAATGGCAGATGTCTTTCTCCAGGGGCAGGTATTGCTGTGAGAAGATGCTGCTTCTAACAGGGGCAACTCCATATGGCAGGCTGCAGGGGAGGCAGCCCACAGTTTACTTATTTCATGATGATTAATGCTTATTTTTAGCAGCTAGTTCAAAATAAATCCATAAGGAGGACCTCTAAACACCCAAATTCCTCACTTGGGTCCTGGGTTACTTATGCTAAAAACTCAGGGAGAACAGCCCTCTGTGGAGTTGACCCAGTGAGAACCCCATCCCTCTCTGTGGCAAATAGGACAAAATCAGAACACATGGAAAAATGACAATGAAAATGAGGTCCACAGGTAGCGTCTCTACTCCTACAAGGAGCACATTCGCAGCGCTCTAGAACATGGCGAATACTCCCCAACTCCCATTTGCAGACACACCCAGCTTAGGAAGTCCCTCTGCCTTCAACCTGCCACCTGATTCTTACAGTAGCACCATGAGGCAGACAGTGCTAATGCTGCTTTATTCTCCCCACTTGACAAACATGGAAACTGAGGCTTGAGGAGGCCAGGGGCCTTTCCTGGGGTAACAGGAGGCCTACAGTGGCCTGATCTATGCCTTGTGACTTCAGAGGATGTATCATTTCAGGAGCTTGGCAGTTGGACATGCCTGGAGCATTTGAGACCTGGAAGAATATGGACGGGAATCCAGAAATGGGGGTTCAGTGGAGGAGAAGTCAAAAGGGAACAGGGACTGGAGTCATCTATTCTTGTGGCAAGAAGCAGGTGGCGGGATTCCTTTCACCTTCCTTCATCTTTCTTGCAGCTGTAGCTCTCAGAACCCAGTCAGTTCTGCCTTTTGAGTGGTTGCTATGGGTGCTACATAGGAACAAAGAACCCTTTTGAAAGAGTTTGCAGGTCTGGGGTGAGTCTCCAAGGCCAGACCCCAGAAGCAGAGAAACAGGCGAGAACCTCAGTGCCTGGACATTGGTGGGCATTTGCTGGCCCATGGGGCATCAGTGAAGTAGGAAGGAGGTCAGATCTTATCAGCCGTGATGGGTGACCAGGCAGCAAGATCCTAGCGAGCAGGACCCTTTCCGTGCCTTGCTTTGTATCCACACCGAGGAGCTGCGTTGCTTGACAGTTAGGAGGAGCTGCGTTGCTTGACAGTTAGTACATGCATTTCGCTTTTTCCACAGCTGTCAAATCAAATTGATTTTCAGTCATTTTAATCTGGGTAGGATCAGTAAACCAGATCCCCTAGGTGAAAAGCTAGTTTATCAAAGAAGTCATTTATCCAATTCTTCTGCGATAGGAACGGAATCTTTGAGTGGCTTTCAGAAAATGAATAGCCAATTTCAAAGGGTGTTGGTAACAATAATAATAATTACCTTTTATGGAGCATCTTTGCTGTGTTCTTTATATCCCTTTTCTATTTCTCCAGTAATCCTTTGAGGTAGATAATAGCTCAATTCGGGAGTACTTACTTCTGTGCATTCTCTCGTGACATCCTAACAACTCTACAGTGTGTGTATTATGATCCCAATTATTTAGCAAGTGAAATGGAAGCTCCGACACTCACATGTAACTTGCCCAAAGTCACACAGGCAATGACAGAGCTGGAGTTCTGACTCAGTAACCTGCGTCTCCAAACCCAAACTCTTCCTGCCTGCCCCTTCCACCAATCACAGCTCTCCTGCTGCGTAACTCCTTTCTCTCTTATCATCCTACCATATTTGCCTTTGAATTCTGACTCAGGACTTGGGGTAGCAGGCACAGTATGGGATCTCTTTTGAAGCAGGGACATTGTAAGGGTATTGAGAGAAAGAAGAACAGAACTAACGCCTGCCCCCACCACAACCACCCAGTAAACAATAAAGTCTATATCATCCATTGTATATTCTTTTTTTTTTTTTTTTTTTCTTAAGACAAGGTCTCCTTTTGTTGCCCAGGCTGGAGTGCAATGGTATAATCATGGCTCACTTCAGTCTTGCCTCCTGGGCTCAAATGATCCTTCCACCTCAGCTTCCCAAGCCACTGGGACTACAGACATGTGCCACCATGCCCTGCTTATTATTGTATTTTTCATAGAGATGGGGTCTTGCCGTGTTGCTCAGGCTGGTCTTAGACTCATGACTTCAAGTGATCCTCCTGCTTTGGCCTCCTAAAGTGTTGGGATTACAGGCATGAGCCACTGCGGCTGGCTACGTCAGCCATTCTTCAGTCCAGCGCTGCAAACTGTAGCCAGGTGCCCTCAGCTGGATCATTACTCTCTGGCAGGCACAGTTTCTGCATCGATGCAGAGAGAAGCTGCATAGATAGAAATGAAAACAGAAAGTTTATTCCCTAGATAGTTGTCAGTGTTAAACAGGATAATGCATGTGCATGGCTAGCGTAGACCGTTGGGATGCAGCTGGTCCTCAGTTAATGTTGCTCTAGCGTCCCATTCACCAAGAGACTGGTTTTCATCTGGGGCCTGAGTTTGCACCCAGGAGACACTGGGCCATGCATGGAGACATTTGTGTTGGTCACCCAATTTTTGTTTGCCAAGTGTTTTTGGCATCTAGGGGGTCGAGGTCAGGGATGCTACTCAATATCCTATAATACATGAGACGGACCCCACCACAAATAATTATGTAGCCCCAAATAACAGCCCTGCTAAGGTTGAGAAATGAAACTATAAAGTCACTAAAAGGTCTACCCTCCCTTAAAGTGGACGTTGGGAAAATTCCCTGACCTTTTCCGGCCTTAGCTTTCTCATCCTGGCAATGGGAGGTTTGTACCAGGTGGTCACGGGGACCCACCCAGGTGCATCATTACCAGCTTCTGGAATGTTGCTCCTCCCACTCCTGGTGCGGGCTCCTGTGGCCACGGTGGAGGGTATAAGCACCAGAACTGGCAGCCCCTTGCTGCCAGTGATCTATGTCTTTTGCCTTCCTGGGGTGGGAGGGTTCAGGCAGCCCAACCCATCCCCACCCTTCCAGGACATTCTCTCTTGGCCCTGCGCTGGCATGGCTGTCAGGATAGACAGGCCCTCACCCGAGGGCCTTGCATGAATCCAGACACACCTTGGCTCCATTGCCGAAAGCCTGGCAGTGGATCAAAGAGCTCTGGTTAGATCATTTGGCAGCAGGAGGGAGATTAGCAAAATGGTCCTGCACTGGGTGCAGCCTAAGCACAGCCTTCCAGGTAGCTGCTGTCTGCGGCCTCTGAAGCTTCTCTCTGTGCCAGAGCCTGGCCTTCTCTGAACCCTTCTCCCAGGACACTATCACCTCTCTTTCCACCCTTCTGTCTCCGCCGTCCCCCGCATATCCCTAGATCCTGGTGCTGTAGAATTGTGAATGGATCTCAGGACACCACAGGAGTGTGCAGCATGACCTGTGCGCAGTCCAACTTCTCTGCTTCTTGCCCCGAAGGAAAAATAACAGCCACAACAGCTCCCATTGTAGCCAGCACCTGGGTGTCAGGCTCTGAGCTATGTGCTTCACGTGCGTTATCTCATCTCGTCTTCACCACAACCCTCTGAAGTAGATTCCATTATTATTCATTATCATTCCCATTTCGCTGTCATTTTAATAACGATGTGTTGGGCAGCCATTTAAGCCCTTTATATCATGTGACTTTTCATTAGCTCATTTGTTCCTCACAGCATCTCTATGGGATGAGTACTAGTCTCATTTGCATTTTACAGCTGGGGAAACTGAGGCATGAATAGGTGAATGTGTAATGGATCTGAGATTCAGACCTAGATCATCTACTTCCAGAGTCAAAGCCCTTAACCACTGTGCATACCGTCTCCAAAATAAACAAAAGCAGATTCAGAGAGGTTAATCAACTTGCCCAAGATCACAAAGTCAAGATATGTGAGCAAGACCAGAGGGACCCAGGTCTGTCTGTCTAGAGTCTATTTATTTTGCCACGGTACTACTTGATGTGTTGTGTGTGTGTGTGTGTGTGTGTGTGTGTGTGTGTAGTTCATTTCTTTCTTTACATATTTGTTTTTGAGACAGAAGTGACTTTAAAAACACATGTGCATATCTACGATAATTTCATCAATCATGACTATATAAAACAAACTGATATGAACAATTCATGGCTGACTGTACAATATGTGGACTACTATAAGAACTGGAAATTAACTAGTATCATCGATTATCCTCAACAGATTTAATAAGGAAGACTAATTACATGAAAATACTTTTATTTCCAGTTTTAGAAATTCGTCAAAGCAGGGAGGGCTTCCGTTCTGACAAATAGATTGAAGCCCAGAAAATGTAAGGACCAAGGACCTGAACTAAGACAAGTCCTCACCGAAATTCATCTGACCCAGAGTCTGTGTTCTATGGGTTAGATGATCCTGCCTCTTGCAGGATGAGACAAAGCTTCGAGTTTGGGTACAGAGGTATCTGGGAGCAGGTGGCCCAGGCAGAAGAAAGAACAAATGATGACAGGCGGTATCACCTCTCAGCTGGCCCCATATCCCTGTCCGGTAAGGTCTGGAAGCTTTCACAGTGATGCATTCCTCAGTGAGGCTCACAGGGCTTAATGAAATTGCAAAATATCCTAAAAAACAACATCTTATCATTTTCCTCCAGAGCTTCTCGCCTTGTAAACAGCGTGTTGGCACGTGTGGAAGCCGAGCCATGCAGCTCCGTCTCTGGCTTCTGCAAAGCGGCATGAGGCCTGCTGTTGGTGTGCAGGGGAGTGCAGGCCAACCACACCCCAGGAATGGGAAACCTCCTTTCGTTCCCAGGAGAGGCTGTGGCAGAGCCAGAGCTAGACTGTGCCTTTACGGGGCATTTGCTTCTTATGAACCTGCTCCAAAATCACTGATGAGCTCACAAAAGAAAAGCCATAAATCAGCAGGCTGGGGCTGGGTCCTTTGCTCACAGCAGGCAGAAAATGCACCATGGACCTCCCTCCAAAGGCCCTTTCACGACCACATTATCTATCCTGCCTTCCCACCTTCCCGCTGATCCTGCAGCAGCCCAGATCCCCAGCTCCTGGAGGCCTGGCGGGTGTCTGCCATTCATATGGTTAAGCTTCCCCAGACCTGCCCGTGTGGGCCCCACCTTGCCACTCCCACCTGTCTGCTTCCAGGACAGCAATTGTGCAAGAAGCCCCACAGGTGAGCGGGCATCAGGGCGACAGCCAAAGAGCCTCTCTGCCATGACGCTGGGGTGGGGAGGCTACCTGGCAGCCACTGGAGCATGGTGACATGGGCATGAAGCCTGAGCACCCAGCTCATCAGATGACAGAAAGCCTCGGGTAAGAAGAGACCTCCGTGGGATGCAGTGATGCCACAGTAGAGGCCTGCTAAGTACCCAGAAGAGTCACTTTATGTGGATATAGACCCTGAGCATGACTGCACCCACTTGGTCAGCTGTCCAGGCCATGGTCTCTCTGAGGCAAGTCTCAACTTTTCTCCACGTGCCAAAAGAAAACCATAATCTGACTGCTGAAGAAATGGAAAGTAGTGTAGCTTTGACTGACACTTTCCTGGGGAAATGGAAGAGGGGGTTACACCAAACACTACAGGGTTTCTGGAAGTCTCTTGTAAATATCCATGACCCCACTCCTCCTGCAGCTGCTGCTTCCTCCCTTTGGTGTACCCCAACAACCTCGCCTGCCGTCTCTCCTTTCTCCTGGTTCTGTGTCCCTCTCAGCTGCCCCTCAAAAACCCTTCAGCTTCCACATCTCACTCTGCAAAGTGGGAGGGTTGACTCTTGGCAACACAGAAGTCTAGTTAGCAAATTGCAGAGCAAAAGCAAGTCTGGGAAGCCTTATGTCACCCATTAATATACCCATTGTTTTTTAATTTATTAATTTAAAAAATATTATATGTTTTACTCAAACAGAAAGTGATAGATCCCATGTACTGGCCAATCTGATCTGACCAATTTTAACATTTTCCCCTATCTTTTCTTTGGCTCTCCCATTCTCTTTCTCTCTCCGTGACCCTTCTCTCTCTTTTTCTCTCTCTAAAACATATTATATGGAAGGTAAAGCCCCAAAGGCCATTTCTATTATATTTTCTCCATGTCTAGAAACAGCCCTATGCATGTATGGTGGTGTTTGGTCTGAATCCAGGATGGCACTGTGCTTATGAGCACAGACTTGGAAGCCAGCCTGGCTCTCAGCTCCAACTCTGCACCAACTAGCTGAGTAACCTGGAAGAAGTTGCTTAACTTTGCTCTGCCTCAGTCAAATAGGAAAGAGGGTAGTAAATCAATTCTATGTGCAATCATCAAATGTTGATACATTTAAAGTGTCTGGAGCAGAGCCTGGAAAAAAATAAATGCTTAATATATATTAACTATTATTATGATCCATGAATAATAAACAGAATGACTTTTTGGTGTGTTTTTAAGATTTGTCTAAAGTGTATCATGGCATTACACCCACACACCTACACACACACACACACACTTTGCAACTTGCTCTTCTCACACATTCACATTATGTTCAGGTCTCTCTATTTTGATGCATATAATGCATTCATTTTTGTTGCCATAGAGTGGAATATTATTGTTGTTTTAATTTACATTTCCCTGATTACTTATTCTAAAATTTACTTGGAAAAGTAAAGAGCCCAAGCAATTTTAAAGAGGAGAAAGAAAGAAAGGAGAGAGACTTGCTCTATTATAGTGATACAAAGACTTATACATTTAAGCTGTGCTGCCAATAGAGCTTTCTACAATCAAGGAGATCGTCTTTAGCTATGTGACCCATGTAGTGACCCATCGCCAGACAGCACAGGTTTAGAGTATCAAAACATTGTGATGAAGTCGCAGACATCAGCAGTAGACCACAGAAACAGCAGAGAGTCTAGAGACAGACACCGGTGTTTGTTGTAAGTCCTAGAAGGCATTGTAAGGCAACAAGGAAAACGATGGGAATATTTTTATCCAATGTTTGGGTTTTCTCTTTTTGGAATTTCCTTTGTCATTGAACTATTCCCCCTTCCTCCCCCCATTGTTTAGTATGTCTTTTATTTATTAACTTGTGAGAATTCTTGCATATTTGGATATAATATAAAAATAATATTTATCTTAGTTTGTGGATTTTTATTTTATTTCTGCTAAAAAGAAAAGGGATATATGTGCAGAACGTGCAGGTTTGTTAGATAGTTATCCATGTGCCATGGTGGTTTGCTGCACCTATTGACCTGTCCTCTAAGTTCCCTCCCCTTACCCGCTACCTCCCAACAGGCCGAGGTGTGTGTTGCTCCCCTCTCTGTGTCCATGTTCTCAACGTTCAGCTCCCACTTATGAATGAGAACATGTGGTATTTGGTTTTCTTTCCGTATGTTAGTTTGCTGAGGATGATGGTTTCCAGCTTCATCCATATCCCTGCACAGAACAGGATGTCATTCCTTTTTATGGCTGCATAGTATTCCATGGTGTATATGTACCACATTTTCTTTGTCTAGTCTATCATTGATGGGCATTTAGGTTGGTTCCATGTCTTTGCTATTGTAAATAGTGCTGCAATAAACATATGTGTACATGTATCTTTATAGTAGAATGATTTATATTCCTTTGGTTTTGGGTCAAATGATATTTCTGGTCCTATATCCTTGAGAAATCACCATACTGTCTTCCACAATGGTTAAACCATTTTTCATTTCCACCAACAGTGTGAAAGTGTTCTTATTTCTCCACAGCCTCACCAGCACCTACCGTTTTCTGACTTTTAAAAATTACCATTCTGACTGGCATCAGATGGTATCTCATTGTAGTTTTGATTTGCATTTCTCTGATGATCAGTGATGTTGAGCTTTTTTTCATATGTTTTTTGGCCACATAAATGTCTTCTTTTGAGAAGTGTTTATTAATATCCTTTACCCACTTTTTGATGGGGTTGTTTATTATTTTCTTGGAAATAATGTTTAAGTTACTTGTAAATTCTGGATATTAGACATTTGTCAGATGGTTAGACTGCAAAAATTTTCTCCCATTCTGTAGGTTGCCTGTTCACTCTGATGATAGTTTCTTTTGCTGTGCAGAAGTTTTTTTAATTTAATTAGATCCCATTTGTCATTATTTGCTGTTTTTGCAATTGCTTTTTGCATTTTTGTCATGAAGTGTTTGCCCATGCCTATGTCCTGAATGGTATTGCCTAGGTTTTCTTCTAGTGTTTTCATGGTTTTGGGTTTTACCTTTAAGCCTTTAGTCCATCTTGAGTTAATTTTTATATAAGGCATAAAGAAGGGGTCCAGTTTCAGTTTTCTGTATATGGCTAGCCAGTTTTTCCAGCACCATTTACTGAATAGGAGATGCTTTCCCCATTGCTTATTTTTGTCAGGTTTGTCAAAGATCAGATAGTTATAGATGTGTGTTGCTATTTTCTGAGGTCTCTGTTCTGCTCCATTGGTCTATATGTCTGTTTTGGTACCTGTACCATGCTGTTTTGGTTACTGTTGCCTTGTAATGTAGTTTGAAGTCAGATAGCATGATGCCTCCAGCTTTGTTGTTTTTGCTTAGGATTCTCTTGGCTATATGGGATCTTATTTGATTCCATATGAAATTTAAAATAGTTTTTTCTAATTCTGTGAAGAATGTCAATGGTAGCTTGATAGAAATAGCATTGTATCTTTACTTTGGGCAGTATGGCCATTTTCACAACGTTGATTCTATCTATCCATAAGGATGGAATGTTTCTCCATTTGTTTGTGTCCTCTCTTATTTCCTTGAGTGGTGGTTTGTAGTTCTCCTTGAAGAGGTCCTTCACATCCCTTGTTAGCTGTATTCTGAGGTATTTCACTCTCTTTGTAGCAATTGTGAATGGGAGCTCATTCATGATTTGGGTCACTGCTGGCCTATTGTTAGTGTAAAGGAATGCTTGTGATTCTTGCACACTGATTTTGTATCCTGAGACTTTGGTGAAGTTGCTTAACAATTCAAGAAGTTTTGGGGCTTAGATGATGGAGTTTTCTAAATATAAAATCATGTCACCTGCAAACAGACACAACTTGATTTCCTCTCTTCCTATTTGAATATGTTTTATTTCTTTCTCTTGCGTGATTGCCCTGGCCACAACCTCCAATACTGTGTTGAATAGGAGTGATGAGAGAGGACATCCTTGTCTTATACCGGTTTTCAAAGAGAATGCTTCCAGCTTTTGCCCATTCAATATGATATTGGCTATGCATTTGTCATAAATAACTCATTATTTTGAGATACGTTCCATCAATACCCAGTTTATCGAGAGTTTTTAACATGAAGGGATGTTGAATTTTATCAAAGGCCTCTTCTGCATCTATTGAGATAATCATGTGGTTTTTGTCTTTGCTTCTGTTTATGTGCTGGATTACATTTATTGATTTGCATGTGTTGAACCAGCCTTGCATCCCAGGGATGAGGTTGACTTGATCATGGTGAGTAAGCTTTTTGATGTGCTGCTGGATTTGGTTTGCCAATATTTTATTGAGGATTTTCACATCGATGTTCATCAGGGATATTGGCGTGAAGTTTTCTTTTTATGTTGTGTCTTCTCCTGGTTTTGGTATCAGGATGATGCTGGCTTCATAAAATGAGTTAGGGGAGAGTCCCTCCTTTTCAATTACTTGGAATAGTTTCAGAAGGAATGGCATCAGCTCCTCTTTGTATTTCTGGTAGAATTCAGCTATGAATCCATCTGATTCTGGGCTTTTATTTGATTAGTAGGCTATTAATTACTACCTGAATTTCAGAGCTTGTTATTGGTCTATTCAGGGATTCGACTTCTTCCTGATTTAGTCTTGGTATGGTGTATGCATCCAGGAATTTATCTATTTCTTCTAGATTTTCTAGTTTATTTATGTAGCAGTGTTTATAGTATTGTCTGATAGTATTTCGCATTTCTGTGGGGTCAGTGGTGATATCCCCTTTATCACTTTTCATTGCATCTACTTGATTCTTCTCTCATCTTTATTAGTCCTGCTAGCATTCTAACTATTTTGTTAATTTTTTCAAAAAACCATTTCCTGGATTCACTGATTTCTTTGGAGGGTTTTCCATGTCTCTATCTCCTTCAATTCTTCTCTAATATTAGTTATTTCTTGTCTTCTGCTAGCTTTCGGATTAGTTTGCTCTCACCTCTCTAGCTCTTTTAATTGTGATGTTAGGGTGTCTATTTGAGATCTTTCCAGCTTTTTGATGTGGGCATTTAGTGCTGTAAATTTCCCTCTTAACACTGCTTTAGCCATCTACCAGAGATTCTGTCCCAGAAATGTCTCTCTGTTTTCATTGGTTTCAAAGAACTTCTGGATTTCTGCCTTAATTTCACTATTTACCTAGGAGACATTCAGGAGCAGGTTGCTCAATTTTCATGAAATTATATGATTTTGAGTGAGTTTCTTAATCCTGAGTTCTAATTTGATTGCACTGTGGTCTGAGAGACTTTTTGTTATTATTTACATTCTTTTGCATTTGCTGAGGAGTGTTTCACGTCCAATTATGTAGCTGATTTTAGAATAAGTGCCATGTGTCACTGAGAATAATGTGTATTGTGTTGATCCGGGGTAGAGAGTTCTGTAGACATCTACTAGGTCCACTTGATCCACAGCTGAGTTAAAGTCCTGAATATCCTTGTTAATTTTCTGTCTCATTAATCTGTCTAATACCAACAGTGAGAAGTTAAAGTCTCCCACTATTATTGTGTGAGAACCTAAGTCTCTTTGTAGGTCTCTAAGAACTTGTTTTATGAATCTGGGTGCCCCTGTATTGGGTGCATATATATTTAGAATAGTTAGCTCTTCTTGTCTAATTGTTTCGTTTACCATTATGTAATACTTTTCTTTGTCTTTTATGACCTTTGTAGGTTTAGAGTCTGTTTTGTCAGAGACTAGGATTGCAACCTCTTTCTTTCTTTCTTTCTTTCTTTCTTTTTTTGCTTTCCATGCTTCTTTCCTCTATCCCTTTGTTTTGAGCCCATGTGTATCTTTGCATGTAAGATGGGTCTCCAGAATACAGCACACCAATGGGTCTTGACTCTTTATTCCATTTGCTAGTCTGTGTCTTTTAACTAGGGCATTCAACTCATTTACATTTACGATTAGTATTATTTTGTGTGAATTTGATCCTGTCATCGTGATGCTATTGGTTATTTTGCACACTAATTGATGCAGTTCCTTCATACTGTCGTTGGTCTTTATATTTTGGTGTGTTTTTGCAGTGGCCAGTACCAGTTTTCCCTTTCCATATTTAGTACTTCTTTCAGGAGTTCTTACAGGGCAGGTCTGGTGGTATGGAAATCCCTCAGCATTTGCTTGTCTGGAAAGGATTTTATTTCTCCTTCACCTATGAAGCTTGGTTTGGCTGGATATGAAATTCTGGGTTGAAAATCCTTTTTCTTTAAGAATGCTGAATATTGGCTCCCAGACTCTTCTGGCTCCTAGAGTTTCTGCTGAGAGGTCCTCTGCTAGTCTGATGGGCTTCCCTTTGCAGGTATCTGGCCTTTCTCTCTGGCTGCTCTTAACAGTTTTTCCTTAATTTTGACCTTGAGGAATCTGATGATTGTGTGTCTTGGGGTTGATTTTCTAGTGGAGTATCTTAATTGTGTTCTCTGTATTTCCTAAATTTGCATGTTGGCCTGTCTTGCTAGATTATGGAAGTTCTCCTGGATAATATCTCGAAGGGTGTTTTACAACTTGTTTCCATTCTCCTCGTCTCCTGCTGGTACTCCAACTAATCGTAGGTTCAGTCTTTTATTGAAGTCCCATATTTCTCAGAGGCTTTGTTTATTCCTTTTCATTCATTTTTCTTTGTGCTTGTCTTATGTCTTATTTCAGTAAGGTGGTCTTCAAACTTTGATACACTTTCTTCTGCTTGGTCAATTCAGCTGTTGATACTGATATGGTTCTGATGAGTGGACAAACACCAGGGTTCTTGGTCCTCATGCTGGTTTAGATAAAACAACACAGATACATATGGAGTGGTTTTAAGGAGTGGAGAGTTTAATAGGCCAGAAAGAAGGGAGAAGGCAGAAGGAAGAAGCTCCCCCGTACAGAGACAGAGGAAGGGCTCCAAAGCCAAAAGAGGAGGTCCCCCAAGTGTGTACACCAGCCTCCCCGCCCCCAAGTTCGGTATGCTTAAGCCAATTCCAGCTGAGAGGCTGTAAGAATCTGTGCCTTCCAGGGTTGGGACACTAGACCCCGGTGGTGTGGGTTTGTGAGTGGAATTTCCCGATCCGTGGGTTGCACAGTTCTGTGAAAAAAGCACGTTTTTCCCCGTCTGGGTAGCGCTCTCACTCACCGCCTCCCTTGGCTGTGGGGAGAGGGCTCCCCTGCCCCAGGTGACTCACAGGTGGGCCGCCACACCACACTGTTCTTCCTTCTCTCCATGGGTCACACCAGCCTTCTAGTCAATTTTGGTGACAGAACCTGGGTATCTTGGCTGCTGGTGAAGGATTCACAAACATATTACGGTTTTTTCAGTGGAAGCCTCTGAGTGCCGCTGCTTCTAGTTGGTCATCTTGGCCTCACCCCAGTTTATGGATTTTTAATTAACATTTTGTTTAGTCTCACATTTTAAATATTGCATGTAAGGATTTTACTTGATACATTTTATTTAAGAAATCTTTTCCCATGCCAGGGCCATAAGTCATACTTCAATTTTTTAAAAAAACTTAAAGTTTACATTTCAAATGGAGATATTTAATCCAACTCAAATACATTATTGAATATTGAGTGAAGCAGAGATCAAAATTAATCCTTCTCCCTATCTGGAGAACCTGTGTCCCAATGCTTTCTACTGAATCTTTTGACCTTTTCACTTGATGTAAAATGCTTCTTCAGCATTTTAGTTTTCCAAATAAATTTTAGAAAAAAAAATGTGTCTACTCCTGTCACACCTCTTTAGTTTTGTTCGAATCTTATTATGTTTATAGAATAATTTGAGGGAATTGCTATCCCAAAGGTACAATGTCTTTTGACCTTGGGCATGATATATCACTCCATTGATTTACATCTTTTTTTATGTCCTTCATTAATGTTTTATCTACTTTGACACATATCTATCTAATTTTTATATTATTTTATTATTCCCAGGTAGCCTACATTTTATTTTATTGCATTGTTTTTTTGCTATTAAGAATAGAATAGCTTAAATTTACACATTCTGATTGCTACTTATTTGTGTATAGAAGCATTCTCCATTTTTTAAGTTACAGACTGTAATGTCTTTGAACTCTTACTAATTGTATTATAATAAGTAGCCTATAGTCTCTTGGATTTTTTCTTGTCAATAACATTTCGTCTGCAAAAAATTACAGTTTTTTGTCTTTGTTTCCCTGTGTTATATCTTTCATTTCTTTTTCATGTCCTATAGAGTCGGTTACTACCTCCAGGAAAATGTCAGCCAGAAAGTGTAATAGTAACCTTATCGCAATCCTGATTTTAATGCAATAATAACATAGTTTCACTGACAAGAACGGACGCTTGCTCTAGGTTTTGGATAGATATGCGTTATTAGCTTAGGAAAATTACTCTATCCTTAGATTATAAGAATTGTTAATTCATTGTTTTTTTTTTGTCTTATTTTAACTTTACTGATTTTTTTTAATAAATCATGATTTGTGGTTTCATTTTCTTTTTCCATTTCAATCAAGATGATTATAAGTTGTCTCCTTTAATCTGCTAATATAATTAATAGTATTGACAGATATTTTACCTTTATTATTAAACTAATTTTACTCTCCTATGATAAATTGTGTTTGACTAGGATATGTTGTTGTTGCTGTTGTTACTATTATTTTTTATTGGGGTAATACATCTATACGCTTGATTTGCTAGGTGTTATTCTGAATTTTTTGTGTTTTTGTTCATAGGTAAGATTAAACTATAAATTTTACTTGAATAACTTGACATATATAGCAGTGTAGGTGTGTGTGTGTATATATATATGTAGAGAGAGAGAGAGAGAGAGACTTAGATATACTTTACATATAAAATCTATTATGTACAGATATATATATATATATAATCTGATAAAATAGGATGTATCTACATTCTGACTGAATCAGAATATAAGTTATATATATTCAATCAGAATATAAATATATGTGTTATATATCCAATCAGAATATGTATGACAAAATTATATATATTCAATACAGATATTCAAAAATTTTAAAAAATATATGTGTATATCCAATTCTTAGTGTTACAAATCCCCTTGAAATTTTCAGTTTTGTACTGGAAGTTTTGGAAATTTTTCCTATGAGAAAATGTTGGAACTTGTTTTCTTTCCTAACAGTTTGTCTATTTCATCTACATTTTAAAACGTATTATTATTAAAATGGTTCTTTTACTCTTTCGTGATTTCCAAATTTGTAATATATCCTCAGTTATATTCCCTTTACTGTTCCAAACACTATTTACTTCTATTTTGTCTCTCTCTGTTTTTCTTTCTCTCTCTAATCAGTCATGCCAGATCTGTGTCTATTTTTCCTCTAGCACAAGAGTGGCCACATGGTAGATGCCTAAAAGATATTTTTTGATGAACTGTCATTCTGAAAGGAAGAACACAGGGCTTGGCATGTAAGATTACCTGCCTGCAGTCAGGTAGCAGAAATGTGGCAGAGCTTCGAAGCTCTTCCTGTAATTATCACCCTATACTATGTCCCAAATGGATTAAACAAGGCCCCCCGTGATTTCTCCAGTCTAGTAGGAGAGTTTATTTATGTACATAGGATACACAATGAAGCAAGTCCTCCCATGGCCAATCAAAGGAGAAAAAAAAGGTGACTTCTGACTGGATGAAGTCTTCTTGGTGCAGATGACTTTTAACTAAGAGTTGGAGGTAAGGAATGCTATTATTTGGCTCATTGCAGCTCTTGGTTCTATGTGCTGTGAAGTCCTCTAGGGCTCAGGGACACTGTAGTCCAGAAAAAAAAAAAAAAAAAAAGCACACGGTAACCATGCTGGTAACACCAAAATCAACAATGCATGCAACCCTGTTCCCAAAGATATGCAATATTCAGACAAGAGTTTGGGCAGTAATTCTAGTGGTACTTTAGGGAGGCCTTATGAGATGAGTTTGGAAGCAAAAAGCACAGTTCCTCTTTTGCAAGGAAAACATAAAGCAATATTGCTGCAGATTGAGCAACAGGAGGCTTAATAATCCATAAACTTATTCCACGTGAAATGTTGATCTGCAGGCTAAATGCTCTAATTTATATTGTGATATATTGTGTTTTCTAATGTGTTCTTCACGTGTGTGTGTATTGTGTGGATATTTATTTTTTTATCGCATGTTTCCATGATTTTGCGTTTACTATTCTTTCTGGTAGAGCTACTGGTGCCCCTGCATTGCTTGGTGAGTTACTAGTAATTGTGCATACATTTTCTGAACCCTCAACTCTTTCAAGAAGCTCTCTCTGACATCCCAGTCCATAATGTGAGTGAGGGGTCTCTTCTTAGTGTTGCTCACAACTCTTGGAGCCTATCTCAGTGTACTGTATTTCTATGGCATGCTTGTGGGTGTGTTTTCTCCAGCAGACAGGAGCTTCTTAATGGAAGGAAGGGCTGCATGTGTCATTTCTCTCTCCTGTGCTTTGGGAACATAGTAAGCCTTTGGCAATATGTACTGAATGCCCTGAACAAAGGACTGACCGCACAAGCTGATGGCACATGGCTGGTTCTGTTACAGAGGTTTCTAATCTGTGAAGGGTCCAGTTCCTTAGCCACACCTGAGTTATTTGTAAGGCAATGGGAATTTAATTTGTCATAGCTGGAGAGTGTCTCCCTTTGCAAAATATGGACTGCAGGAGATAGTGAGAACTATCTTACCAGGGGTGACATCTTTTCTTTTTGAACTTGATTTTAAGTTAAGGGCAGTTACAGGCAATTGGCCTCCTTCAGAGGCAGCTGCATGCCAGAGGGTTTAGGAGAGTCCCAGCCAAAGAGGAAACTCAAGGCACCAGCCCTATACATAAGCCCTGCTGGATGACAACACTGTCCTCCTTTCATTCCACCCAAGGTCTAGATACATATTGTCTCTTCAGTCCAGAATGCTCCCTGTCATTCCTTACACACACATAAACATGTGCAAGTGGAATCACAGAAGCAGTGCATGCATGTGCACACACACACACACACACACACATTTCACCTATGTGGGGCCCTATCCTTTTTTAGATTTCTTTCACTTCTTGTGGAAGACTTCCTTATCTTGGTTATATGCTCTCCTGGAACTGTGCCCCTCTCTTTCAGATATTAATAAAAAATATGTACCCAGTGTGTAATTATAGGACCAGTAATGTGCTTATCTAGCAAAGGTCTGTCTTTACCTATAAACTGTAAACTCCCTGAGAGCAGACACCATCTCTATTTTTGTTTTTAATGTCCTATGCATAGTACAGTGTGTACTGGATGTTTAAAAGTTGTCAAATACTTGTAAAATATTAATTATGTCCCTTCAGAACACTTATATTGTAGTAACAGACTCATTCCTTTCTATACAATTAATAATGCATGAGCCACCATAGTAAAGGTATGTGTTTACTATGTAAAGGTATATAGTAAAGGTATCCTAGTCTCTATTCCAGGCAGAGGATGATGACTACATGAGGACACTGTTTCAGAATTTTCTCCTAAACTGGGTACCAAGGCACATAAAGTCAGCCTCATTAATTTATAGTCACATCTCACTTCAGACCTCAAGGGAGATTACCAAATTTTATCAGCCACTTTAGCCTCCAGTATTAGCCAAACATCTTCCAATTATTTCCAAAATAGATTCTTCCTTCTTTGAGTGACAGCAATGCCTACCTTGGTTGGAAGGTTCCAGCCAACTCTCCCATTGATAAGTGGGGATTGCTGCCCTCCTCCCGCCATTCCCATCTTCAGCACAGAGCCAGGGACTGCAGAAGAGCGCAGGCTTGGGTCTAGAATGCATGGGCTTCAATCCCAGGTCCTCTGTGCAGGTCTTAGGGCTGAAATGCAGGGTTTTGCTGCACAAGGCTGTCATTGGTCCTCAGTCAAATGGGGGTGAGTTCCTCTGTTGGAGGTCTGTTGACAGGATAATGTGGGGTAATGGATGTGTATGGTGATTAGCACGTTCCTGTACTAAGCAGAAAGTTTATCCATGAATGTTAGCACTAGAGTTGTTAGTACATGTGCTAAGTCATAAAACAGTATCACTCTTCAGCAGAGGGCTTTAAGTCATTTGACTGTGGTGGATTGTATTAATGTTCAGCAAATATTCTCTCTCCCCTTGACTCACCATTCCACTTTGGGCTTGGTCGTGTTTCCCATTTGGCCAACGGGATGTGATCAGACGTGATCAAGTAAGTGCTAGTTCAAGCCAAGTCTGTAAGAGGCTCCATGTGCTTCTGCTCATCTTCCTTGATCTGCCCACTGTGATGGGAAGAGCACTCCCCAGTCAGATGCTGCCTTTGCAACCTGGGACCTAAAAGGAGAGGCACCTGGAGCTGACATGAAGCGAAACCTGGCCAAGGCTGACTGAGCCACAGCCAACACACAAAGCTGGTGTGTTTGTAAACCACTCAGATTTGGAGGGTTTTTCATGATATCACTGCAGCAAAA
The DNA here is from genome assembly GCF_047675955.1 of Chlorocebus sabaeus. Classification (NCBI taxonomy): domain Eukaryota; kingdom Metazoa; phylum Chordata; class Mammalia; order Primates; family Cercopithecidae; genus Chlorocebus; species Chlorocebus sabaeus. Next base: position 76,516,864 of record NC_132908.1, read on the forward strand.
CCTAAGGCAGTAACCCACATTGAAACCAACATGCTGTCTCGCACCGGTGTACTTTGAAGGGCGTGAGCCTCCTTTAGATGGGTAGGTTCAGGTGCTTTCTGCAAAATAACCAGTTGCCCGGCTTCAAACATTTATTTCTAAACCGTTGTAACACACTCTTCTCTTTGGCCAACACCCATGTTGAATAAATCTTGTAACCTCTCTGAAATGCCACCGGTTTATAGTCTCAGGGAAAAAACACATGTTGAGCTCAAATTTGTGATTATCCTGAGTGTTATATAGGGGAAAATACGAGGAACCCATCTCAGAATATGAAGGTTGGGTCAAGTTTCTCATATCAGAGTAAAACATTCAGAATACATTAAAAGTTCCATTCCGTAAAAGGCAATTATAAAAGCGGGGAAGGGAAGTCCAAAGAAACCCTTTTAATGCCTATAATTTTTTTAGTACTTACATGTCCCATTAAAAAGAAAAGTGACATTAAAATAATTTTAAAGGTTTTGGCTTAAGCCCATTGACATAAGGAAATTCCCTTGCTTAGAATCAAGTTTTCATTGTCTGGCCCAGCTTGCATTAGGAATGGACTTCTGTGGAGATCCGATCTGGTAATTTGGTTCCAGCTAAGAATGGCCATGCTGAAATTATTATGGCACCAACCTTCCCATAATGGGCCCTACGTGGCTCTTAGCCTTGTAAGTCTTGTCAGGACCTTTTGGATAGAAATAGGCCAATTTTTTCCCTGCAGTCACTCTATTTGGGGTTTGTCTCTGCATGTTTTCCTGGTATCAGTTCTGGCCTATTAAGATTTTTGGCCTTTGTTATAGAAATGTGTAGATGTTCTAGCTCAGGTACAAGTCCCTGATTGACAGAAAGATTTGTAATTTTTTTTCTGTTGTTCTTCATTTCTCTTTATGTTCTCGTTTTCTTGTCCTGGTTTTAATCAGATTTCACACCTAAGAGGTAGGCACTGGAGTCTTTTGGTGGGCCATTATCTGTTAAATTGATAAAGCAATTAATCAGTTAAGTAACAAGTTGTTGGGGGGAAACTTGGTAATTCAGTTACTATGTTTCCATGTAATGGTTGGCGTTCCTCCTGTCACTGTGGCTGTTTTGCCTAGAGAGCTGCCGGAGACCAACATGTTCCTGGCTACCTGTCAGGCAGCCATCAAATGGTAATGATTTCCCATCACTGCCAAGCAGGTTCTAGATTTGAACCAATGACCTAGGAAGAAAGTCTCCACAGCCTATTACCAAATTAGCCCCTGAGCCCTTTGCTTTCCCAACAAACACCCTTTCCAATAAAACTTCATTTTTGCCATTGGACCTGTCAACATGCCTACAAATCCCTGAAGGGTGAAATTAATTGAACTACAGAGTTGGGCAAACAAGCTCAGAAGTGAGCTATTCAGAAATAGAAGCCAATATTTCAGACTTTGGTCCATTTGGAATAAATGGCCTTGATTTCCCTCTTGCGTCTTGGGAGTGGGGTTGGGGGTGGGGGAAAGTACACAGAAGTGGTCGTACAGTTTACTATTCCAAACTCTCATTTTCTTAGGGCTTCAAGTAGATTAACACAGCATGCTAGGGGCTGAGACTCCTAGAGATTAAAAGCTGAATCACTCTGGAGAATCTTTCTTCCTATGACCAGGTTACCTGGGAGTTTCAGCTTGATTGCATTAGGAAAAGAGTTTCATAGCATTTCAAACCTTCTTTTTTAAAACTTTTATCTTTCAGCTATGAACCCACTATGAGTAGCAGAAACTTCCTGTGGTAGGAAACGCTTATCTCTTAAATTCTATCCCAGCAACATCTGCATAGTTCAGACCTTATTGGAGAGCCAACGTATTTCTCTTAAATTTTGATAATCTTTGTTGTGAACCAACACAGGAAAAAAGCTAGATATTATATAAAGCTAAATGGAGCACATTCGCTTGACGTGAAGGAAGGAAGGTACCGTAGAGAGTGCGGGGACTGTGTTCGCATACAGAGTCCGTAATAGTATATTTGAGCCTCTTTGACCAGCCCTAAATTTCCAGTGTCAATTTCCTGAGGCCTTATATCCACACAGAAAGTACAAACGTGTTCAACTATGACTAAAAGTATCTGCATTTTATTACAGAATACAGTTCAGCCTTCTATGAAGGTTAAACAAGCAGGGGAAAAGTGAGGTTTGGAAAACAGTCAAGACAGATGCAAATCAACAAAGATACCATCTCGAAGTGTCAAAAGTTAAAAAGAACTCTTTATGAGTGAGACTCCGTCTCAAAAAAAAATAACTCTTTATGTATATTCAATTCATCTATTAAACAAACGTATATGTGCAACCTGCTATGTGGAGATGATGTATCCTACGCTCAAAGTCCTAGGGTCACATTCTGGTTTTCTTTTCCAACTGTGTAACCCTAGACTTGTTACTGAAGCTTTCTGAATCTCCCACTACCCCCATCTATTAAATGTGAATGATAATACCCTCGATAGGAGATGATTGTATGGGTTAAAATAGATATGTAATGGACCTACTATGGTAACTATCATATGGCAGGCACTCAGTAAATGGCTATTGCTGCATTAGTAGTGTAAATATCATTACTCTAATAATGATATTAGCATTTAAGTTAGCAAATTGATATTAGTTCTTATGCCTTAAAAACTTACCCCTGACACAGGCTTCTGGGTTATAGGAAACTCTTCAGCTCGCCAGTTAAACTAAGGGCATTTAACTGCAAGCATTCATGATTCTCCACCCAAGAGTCTTATCTGACCACTTTAGGGAATGTCAGGAGTGCCAGTGTCTTAACACCCTGAGAGCATCCATGATAGATGGAAGTTGGTGGATAAATACCTTCCAGCTTCCTTGCTCTGGACCGGTAATTCTGAAGTGTGTTCAACTCAGTGTCACAGAGATCCCAGTAGTAGTAAGCTCCAATTGCTCACATAAAAAACCTACACTTCCATGCATGCACCCTAATATAGCTTGCTTGCTTCCTTCCCCATTAAACTTGCCCAGTGCATCTGAGAACACATCCCAAAGAAGTCATTTGCACTCAAATCCTTGTCTCTAGTTCTACTCCTGCTACTTCTGACCGAAGACACTTGTGTTGAGTATAGACCTCATCTTGGAGCTATCAGCCTGGAGTTACCACGTGAGAATCAACTGGATCTCAAATCAGCCCAGGCAGTTCAGTATCTTACTTTGTGACTTCAGGGTTGTATTCGTATTTGAAAGCAGTTTGTTTTCTCTGCTTAATACACTGAATACTTACAACTTGCTTTTTCCTGGCCACAAAGGCTTCTCCTTGGTCTCAGTTTAGCTACTCTGGAAGACGTGCGATTATTTCTTGGAGCCCACACCTTTAGCACCCAAAGATCTATTGGTCATGTACACCAACATCCTATAGTTTAAGTAAAACCATCCCAGACTCTTACCTTCCAAACTCAGTGGAAACCTATCCAGCCAATTAACATAGTATAGTAGCAGATAATGTTACTAATAGAAATATGAAATATCCATTTGAAGCTCTTTTCTTTATTCATGGAGCATGCAGGGGATACAAACAATTTTCCAAATGTTTTTTTCCTTGCATAATCCTACAAAGAAGAAGCAAAATAATGACCCAGAAAAACTGAACACAGGTAATCAGGTTCATAATTTATGATAAGTGAGTTTAATGGTGCACAAATTAGAACTATTTGACACACCAAGACTGACACTTTCTCTAACGGCGTTGCTAAAGAAATGCATTTTCAATGACCTCACAGTTTTTAAAATCATTATTGCTCTTTGCGTGTGTAATTGTGATCTGGGCAATTAGAACATAATTCCTCCCTTGGTCTCTTTCCTCTGGGCTAGGTAACACAACAAAGCAGTAGTCATGGTTAAAGAAATGCACAGCAATAGCAAACTGACATAGCACCTTGATTTTAGTTCACATTAGGGAATGAAAAATGCATCTTGAATTTGTGTCAGAGACCTTGCTTTATGCACAAACTGTCATGGTGTGACGTGAACTAAGTAATGTAACCTCAGCTACCTCCGCTCTCAATTTCAACAGAAAGAAAGACTGACGTCACAGGACTGTCATGAGTTTCAATAAGACAAAATAGGAATAATCACTTTGTCAACAACATATAGAGTAGATACAAGTCAGTTAATGTTATTATTATCTCAGCTGACATTTAAGAGCTAGGAAAGGCAGATTTATGCTTCCTCTTCACAGATGAGAAACTGAGAATTAGAAAGGCTAACTTATTTTGACAAGTAAATGTCAGAGGTCAGACTTGAACCCTGGATCCTTCAGTTCTAGATGAATCTTCTTTCTTCTACAACAGTGTTCTTGGAGCTTTTCTGAGTGCTAGAATGCTGCAAGAGCTTGTTAAAAAAATGCAGATTTCTACTGCTCCCTCCCCAACTCTGACTCCAAAGATTCTGATTCTGTGGTTCTGAGATTCATTTTAGGAATCTGCATTTTTAATAAACACTTCAGATAATTCTGATGCAGGAAATCCATGCATGGAACACATTTCTAGAACAATTAGCTGTTATGACACATTGTCTATCAGGATTATGTTAAATGGTGAGAAGCCTTTGGAATTAAAGAAACTTTCTCTTGATTGGTATCAGGAAACTTGATAATTATTATTACTGATAATAATGATAGTACTATTACTTGAGTTCTTAATAGGTGCCAGTCCCTGTGTTAAGTGTTTGATGTGCATTATCTAAGTGGATCCTTATGAAGTCCTGGTGGCCCCTGGAATTGTACAACCCCACAAGGTACTATTACTCTCCCTGTTTGATATTGAAGCATCAGATCTCAAAGAGGTTAAATCAGTTTCCAGTGACTATCTAATATATAGCAAATAAAGGACTTGAACCCCAATTTTCTAAACTTCATACTCATGTGATTAGTCATTCTCTTCTATAGGGAACAAATAAATGAGGGCGGGGAAATAATTCTGTGTGAACTGAGTCTCTTATCCTGACAAAGTCACACCACAGTTGAACAAATTCGGACAGCTATGGCTTAACCCTACATGCATTATTTAACCTGGTTTATTCCAATAGTGACCGTTTCATTGTCAGGGATTCAGGTCTGTGGTATCAGGTCCCAGGAATAGGATGGAGTATTAGTTTTCAACTGCTCAATAACAAATTACTGCAAATACGGCCGTTTAAAATGACAAACATGTATTATCTCACACAGTTTCGGAGGGTAAGGAATTCAGGAGTGGATGTTGCTAGCTCAGGACCTCTCAAAAGATGCACTCAAACTGTTGGCTGGAGCTGCAGTCATCTGAAGGCTTGAGGAGGGCTGGCGTATCTGTTTCCAGAATAGGGAGAAACCCTATACATGTAATCTGTTTTGAAGATCTCTCTAACTTGAAGATCTGGAAGGAGATCTGGGAACTTTCATGAAAGCTTTAGCTCTTGAATTGACATAAGGTTGGAGACAGCAGAGTGTTTTTCTCAGGTATAGACAGGACAATGTTCAGGGCTCGCCATACTTCATAGAGGTAGAAATAAGTGATAGGAGTTGATCTGCCTTGGCAGTAGAATGCTTGTAGTTTATAGTTACTAAGGGAGGGATAGTCAGTCAATGTAGGACTGAATCTAGGTTCACCATCTACAGGGTTTATGAACTTGGAAATATCTCTTAAAATCTGAAAGCTTCAATTTCCTCTTCGGTAACTTGGGGACAGTCCTGTCACCTACTTACCTCAAAACTGTGGTTTCAGGATTTCTTTGAGCTACAGCATGTAAAGTTTTGAGGTTAATGCCTGGGGCAGAGTAAGTACTAAGCTAACATAGAGGATAATACAGTCTTTGTGCCTCTATTTCCAAGCCTTAAGGGAACATTAAGTCCTAGTTTGAAGACCTTTATCTTTTTATTTAAGAATCTTGGATTGGTTCAAAGTTTAAAAACAAAAGAAAACACACACACAGCCGTACAGGGGCCTATCATGGGGAGGGGGGAGGGGGGAGGGATTGCATTGGGAGTTATACCTGATGTAAATGACGAGTTGATGGGTGCAGCACACCAACATGGCACAAGTATACATATGTAGCAAACCTGCACGTTGTGCACATGTACCCTACAACTTGAAGTTTAATAATAATAAATAAATTAAAAAAAAAAAAAAAAAAAAAAACATTGTTATATAAGGAGAACAGAGCCCCAGTTCATTCTGGAGAACTTGGAAGAGGTAAAACACACACACACACACACACACACACACACACACACACAATACAAAATGGAGAAGACAACCTCAAAGTACCAGGGCCTTCCTGTCTCTGATACTATGATGTGTATCTGACACTACACTGTGAACATATATATTAGTTTCCTAGATATCTTTTGAAATGGCTTAATGGTAACTAATGAGATGAACGAATCTTGTGTTATCCTCTGTCTTAAAGATACGCCTGCTCTCAGCTATGGGGTTTTCAAGACCAAGAGATGACTTTAGGTAATTTCAAACAATTTTGCCTTATGTAAAGCCAAAATACACACACTTGGAAATATGAGTTAAGCTCATTTCATATGTAAAAATTCCCATAGCTGAATCAAAACATGACCTCTTTCATTCTTCTTTCCAATGTCTGGTACTAACCGACTAAAGATTCCCCCTACCTTTGCAAACTAAACATGTTCTCATGGGAGGGCATCTTGAGTGAGCTGAGGAACCATCTCTCTAAGTCCTGAGAATTGACCAGTAACAGCAATTGGTAGGTGTTGGTAGCTCTTGGTAGGTTTCACTCTTTTCGAGGGCGAAGAACATGACCTTCATGCATTGGGGATCCCAGTCTAGAGGAGTTCTTACTGGTAGAAAAGACTCAGTGTCCCCAAATAGGAAGCTTTGGATTTGGCATAACCAGAGCTTTTCTGCACACACTTTTGTTGCTCACTCCTTTTGTGCGAAAAGTCTTAACAGTCTGCTCCTCCTGTTAGCAACTCATTTATTTTCTAAGCCACAGTGTAGCATTTAGTGGGCTTGGCTTTCTTTTGCATCACTACAATTAGTTGCATGTTTGCCTGCCTCTTCCAGGCTGTAAACACCCTGAGGGCAGGGCCTGGGTATATGAGGTTTCTCTGTTTTACTCAGTCTGCAGAAGTGCACTGGATTAGCCTGGTGTAAGCAGCATGGACAAAGGCTGTCAAGAGAATAGGCTCCAACTCCCAGAGAGTGAAACCACTTAAAAGAAAGCAAGAAAGAGAGGATGTGGAGGAAGAAGAGAAAAGAGACAGGGAGGAATAAAAATCATTTGTTGCACTCTGTGGCTTTTTCTACAAAGAATCCTATTAACAAGGCCATCTCATCATCTTGTTTATTTCTTTATTAAACTTAACACATCTATAACTGTACTTAGCAACCCGTTTATCAGTTTCCTGCATTAGAAAGTGAGTTCTGTAAGGGTGGGAATTTTGCCCCAGCCCAGTAGATTCTGAAAAGGTGTTTGTTGAATGGGACAGACTCAAAGATGTTTGAATGCATGGATGAATTAGCTCTAAAATTTTTCTTCCCAGCTGAATGGGGCTGTTCTAGCAAGACCTCTCTGAAGAGCCTGGCTTAGAGTAAGGAGTGCTCAGGGTCACATGATTCTGATGGCCAAACCCACCAAAACTCTCCTTACCTGGGTACGGTCCTCAGGGGAAGTGACCTCCCCAGACCTTGTGTGTTATAAACCCAGATCACAGTGAGGAGAAAGAACCAGACAATGGCTGACAACCCTTCTGGAAATTTAACGTGAAATATAAATAATGGAAACTCCGAACTGCCACTGCTCAGAGGCTCAAGTATCTGCAGTCAGAGTCAACAAGGCTGCTTTGCAGAAATATGTGTCCAGTTCTTATCTTTCTACAAACAGTCAAGGAGTACAGTTCCTCTGGACTTAGGATGATAACAATTGAAATAGAAGCTAAGGACATTATTTATTCCTTGACATCAGAAGCATGTCACAAGTGACCAATTTTCAGAACTGACTTTGGTGGCATGTTGGGAAAAGTTTGTCCTCACTACAGTTTCTGTTTTAGTTCTTGGCATTTTCCAAGTATCCAATTAGCCTTCCCTTCAAAGCAAAATTTAAACAACAACTACAAAAACCAACACAAAACCTTACCATTCACTTTTTCTGTGTCTGGATATTTCTCATTTCAAAAGGATCCTTAGCTGGAAAAGAGGTAAGGTCCGTATGTGGTTTGTCATGTTGTTACGGACAGGCATTGTGATGACAGGAAGGACACAGGTCACGGGATTCCAATTACTCCACATAGTAATCCATCCATTCATTGAAAAAGGTCTTATGCAGCCGAACTAGATGATGGGCCTGAGCTGGGCACTGGGGAATCATTTGTTCCTTCTTAGGCCAGATGTTGTGCTAGGTTCTGATGATGCAAGCACCATGGTCCAATGCATCTAGTAGGAGAAACTGGCTTTTATCAAATACTTACCTAGCTAGGTTTATAGCTGTAGACAAGGATGCTGAAGCAAAGAAATGAGGTGTTATGGGTGCATGTAACCTGGCTGCTCACTGTGTGTGTTATGTGGAAGGAGGAAGGTGTGGGGATGAGAGTAAGCATAGCATCCAGGCAGTGGGACGTGCATATTCAAAGGCGGGGAGCATGGGAGCATTCCATGGCCTGACCATGGAATGAAAGCAGGCTGATTTAGCTGTGTATAGTGAGGTGAAAAATGGGGCATTGCATTCTGCTGGAGAAGTAGGCAGGGCCAACACCAGTAGAGTGTCTTAGGTCAAATGTGAGGAGTTGGTCTTCCTCCTTAAAGGTAACTGCAGATTGCACAGTACTGAGCTTGCAGCATAGCACAGAAGACAGAAATCTGAACCGTTAACCAGAACAAAGTATGCTGTCATGGAAGAATGGACCAGGGATCTGGAAGGGCACTTCAGAGGCCCTAAGTAGCCAATCCTGTGATGTGGTCTTGAGCAACGTCACCAACCTCGTGCACCTCCGAGAAGGTTATGGGGTGATATGTGGTGTCATGGTAGCATCCTTATCTGCTACCTTTTTTCCCCATTGTCCTTTCACAGCCGTTTGAGAGGAACATGTTCATGTTTGCTGGGAATCATTTTGTCTTCACCTGGAGTTTGCACCTTTGTTAGGTCCTACCTTTTCTCTCTAGAGTCAACTATGTCTTGACGTTTCTGGTCATGTACATTCCAGCTCTCCTAAAATAATGAAGGGCCCAGGGCTGAGGCCCCTCACTGTCAGAGGGTACACGCACTCAAAAAGTAAATGGCTATTTATTTAGAAGTTCTTGGTTTGAGTGGCATCTCAGCTAGAAACACTATTAACCTCTGGAAGTCTAACCAAAAACCTATTTATATACACATGGGCTGTTTTGCTTTGTTTTGTCTTGCTAGTATATGAGTATGCATGACTGCCCTTTGCTGTAACCCTCTGAGCAGATGTGAGACAGTTAAGATTTGGAGCTTATAAAGTTGGATTCTTTAAAAGTAAAATAATAATTGCAATAATAATAAAGAACTGGTCTCCCCACCCCACCCCAACAACTGAGTTGTCTATGTGATTATGAGTGGGTACATTTTGATTTTTCAAGCTTGCTGCAGATGGCCCTGAATTGGACTCGATTTCCCGTCGTAATTGCTTTCTGCATGAAGATGTCTTTTCCAGAACTGTCTGCGACCGCTGTTTTAATGGGAAGCTTGTCTATTTGTATGTTAATAATTTCCTCCAAGTTATTGGGCTTGTTGACGGAAAAGCCCAAATCAGATGCTTTCCTATTTTCAAGGTGTACTGTTAATCTCAGATTTTTTGTGCAAACAGAAAGCTGTTTCAACCTCCTCTGCTCTAAACCCTCTTGATGAAAGCATGAGGAATGACAGCAGGCTTCCTTTCATGAAACATGGTTGTGCTGATATACATTTAGCTTACTGGCTCAGTGGAACCTCGGTGCAGGTAGCTCCATAGGTGAGTCTCACAGGTTGCTTCACAGGTGAATTTGCTGGGGAGGACGCCATCACGGATGAATGTCTTCACGCAGCTGCTAAGCTACCTAGGCTTTGCTGAGAAAGGTCTCCCGTATCATGTGAATGGGCCTGCGCTTGTGGGGTGTGACATTGCAGCAGAGGAATCCAGGAGAGGAAACCAAGGACTCAGTGCTAGAAACGGAGCAGGCCAGCCTTGAAATCCAGACTCTACAAGCAAGTAACAGTGTAGCACCCAACAGCTACAGCCTCTCTGATTTTCAGTTTCCTCAGTGCTTAAAAAAAAATGACAGCAATCATTCTCTCATATTATTTATCTCTTATGTATTGTGGGGTTTAATCATATAGTGTCCATGAAGATACTTAATGTCCAGCAAATGACAAGCCTCCAATACATCGTTGTTAAAGCTCAGACACTCTGAATCTAGTCTTCATAATTCACTCATTTATTGCTTGATCCGTAGGGCAGCGATTTTTGCCCTTTTTGTTTTCTGTTGCTTCTCCCCAGTACCTAGGAAAAGTTCATGAACATAGTAGGTGCTTAATAAGTAGTTATGGACAAACTGCCTAACGAGTTTAGTCATCACAGGTTTATTGACTATCTGTGGTGTCCCAGCACCTTAGAAATGAAAATATGCTGTTCTTGTTCCTGAGAGCTCTTGACCTTTGAGGGATGACAGGTAGGCGGAGGTTGGCAGAGAGCGGAGATATAAATAAGTAATGACAGTAGTGTGGAGTCTCTTAAAAGAATGGCCCAAGAAGCAAGCGTCTAAATCAGAATCACCTGGAGCATGTGTTAAAAACACAGATTCGTTGGCCCCAGGCAAGATTTATGGAATCAAAACACCTAGGAGATGGGCCCTGGGAATCTTCATTTTTAAGAAACATCTCAGACAACTCTCATTTTCATTTCTGTTTGGAAACTTTTGCAGAGGTGCGTGCTGAGAGTTGGGTTTGTGTTATTGCAAGTTTCTGTGGCAGCTGCAGTTAGGGTTAAGGGGACTAAGAGAAGCCTCCCTCGGAGAACTAAGGCTTGAAGAATGGAGAAGAGACCTCCAGGTGAAGAAGGGTGTAAGGACGTCCTACTATAGGGAAAGGCACCGACCCCTCCAGAAAATGTGCGCAGAGGAGACCTGAACAATCGAGTAGAAACAAGGGTTGAGTATAATAAATTCAGATTCTTGGCTAGGCGCGGTGGCTCACGCCTGTAATCCCAGCACTTTGGGAGGCCGAGATGGACGGATCACGAGGTCAGGAGATGGAGACCATTCTGGCTAACACGTGAAACCCCGTCTCTACTAAAAATACAAAAAAAAAAAAAAAAAAAAAAATTAGCCGGGCATGGTGGTGGGCGCCTGTCGTCCCAGCTACTCGGGAGGCTGAGGCAAGAGAATGGCATGAACCAGGGAGGTGGAGCTTGCAGTGAGCCGAGATCGCGCCAGTTCACTCCAGCCTGGGCGACAGAGTGAGAGTCCGTCTCAAAAATAAAAAATAAATAAAATAAAATAAATTCAGATTCTCTAAAGCAAATGTTGTGAACGAATAAATAATGTAACCAGATCTATGTTGAATAACAGCAATCATGTGGATTAACTCAAATATATGTACAAGACTGAATTGCCATTATTGCAAAGGCATGCAAGCGAGTGTGATCTGGCAGATGCCTCCACTGAGCATACAGGGATCCCTTAACCGACACCGTGAGCCTAAAGCATTCTGGGAAATATGTGGATGGTTGTATTGAAGATGATCCCTAAATCAATACAAAAGGAAACTGAGGCAGAAACATGGGAAGAGAACTGTGAATTCATAAATAATTTCTTGCAAAGGCAATATTTGCATTTTTTAGATTCCTCTCTATTCATACTTTCTTTGAATCGAATTTTCTATTCTCTCCCTATTTTTTTTTTTCCCCCTGAACACAACCCAGGACTCAGCATCTGTCAAATGTGGTTTTAGGGTGGTTGGACCTGAGAGGCAGGATTTCGGCGGGTGCAGAAAAGGCTAAAAGTCCAGGGTTTGCCAGCCACAGCCCTGGCCAAGTCCAAGGTCTAGAATCTAGAATCTCCCAACGTCCTCATTTTATTGTGTATTAAGTGTGGATAATAAGAAATATCTCCCAGAGCTATTTCAAAGGTTGGCTGATAGAAAGTGTATAAAAAGTTTGGCATATAGTGGGTGCTTGGTGAAGAAGGGATAAATAACGGGGATAGTGGCAGTGACAAAAATCATTATAAAGGTCATTTCTTTCTTGCCCTGGGTAGCTGAGCCCAGAAGCCTCCTTGATCACATTTTTGCTTGGAAGAATTTTGGCTTGGAATAACCCAAACTGGGAGGTTCATCCCAAAAGCTGTGTTCAGGGACCAGCTCCCTTGGTTCACAGCTCCTGTGCAATGGCAGAGGCTTGTCATTCTAGTGACTCAGCTTCTGGCTTCTCCACGGAGTGGCCAGCAGGAAGCAGGTGCAGCTGCAACCTCTTCCCAGACCTGGCCTGGCTCTTGCAGCTCCTGCTTCAGCCCAGGGGAGGGGCCACCTCCTCCTACTGGGAAGTTCTCAGGGAGGAGGCCAGATCTGGCCCCCACAGCCCCTGAACTGAGCGGCAGCCCAGAGAACCTCATCCTGTTTGACTCATGGCAACTGGTGGGGCATGTCATGGGTGAACGGGCATTCAAAGGAGAGGGGGCCTGTCGTGACAAAACCATGCACTCACTGCTGAGTCACCTCCTGCAAGGCCCAACCATCCTTGCCTCTCTTCTGTTCCTAGCCTCCCCTCTGGACCCAACCGTGCCCATTTCTGGGAAGGCATTAGGCAACAGATTGCCCAGACACACTGGAGCAACAGCACCCCAGGAAGAGTTAAACAGTGATCCCAGGCCTTAGGCAACTTCTTGGCTTAGAGCCCCAATCATACTTACATGTTTGCTGTCTACAGACCCTTGAATGGGATTGGGATTGGGAATTGGGTTGGGGGTGAAAGATGACACATAAGGTGGCCAATCTGTCTGACTCGCCCAGCACTATTCCACATTTAAGACAGATAGTCTGTGGTCCCAGGAAGCCCCTCAACCCTGAGAAAACAGAGGCAAATTGGTCATCTTAAAGAAATTAGGGTACTAGAGAAGACAGGTGTCCTGGCCCCAGAGTTGCTGCCTGGAGAGGATACTCAGATGCCTATGATTTCTGTGTTTGAATACTGCCTGTGTACCTGGCATGTCTGTATATTGTGTGTTGCAAGGACGACCATCCCAAGAGGCAGGTCCTATAATGATCCCCATTTTACCAGTGAGTCAAGGATGGTTTGAGCAACTTCGTGAGGTCACAGGGGTAGGAGTGCCAGGGTCAGCGTGTGAGTCTCAGCAGCCTGGCTCCAGACCGAGTCTGCGCACACTTTCCTGCATTGACTGCCTAGGTACACACACACACGTGCACACACACACACGCATGCACAGACACAGGCACACAGATACCCAGATACACAAACACACACACAGGAACAGACACGCACAAAGAGATACACACACACAGATACATACACAAATAGATACACACAAACATACACACAGACACATACACAGTGAAGCACACAAACACACACATTCCAACACACAGACACATACTACACACAGACACACGTGAGCACCTACTTAGACATGCATGACACAAATACACAGACACACACCACACACAAAGACACACACATAGACACACAAAGACATACACAGACATATACACAAATATACCAAGACAACAAATACAAACACACACAGACACACACACACACAGACACATACACACTTAGGGCCTGCGTGGCACCATGTTGGCAGGAAGCCTCATTTCAAAACAGCCTAGTTCAGCTGTCAAGAGTAACTGAAAAGAAACAGATCTTTGCTTCTGGTGCCTGGAGAAAACGGAACAGGGCCCAGTCCATAAGCACCCTTCCTCCAATGCCTCTCTGTCTCTCCTGACCCTGATTCACCCTGCAGCCCTTGGCTTTCCAAACTTGCAAAACTCTTTCCTTTCTCCTTTTCATCCCTGTCTTTTTTCTCCCTTCTCCTTTTACTTCTTTTTTACCCCTTTACCCTGTCCCCTAGAATACACTGGAAGGCAGCAGCCCTTCTTTCCTCTCTCTCAGAGCTTCTCCAGCCCCTTCTCCTGAGCCTACCTACTAGCCTGGCACAGGACCCAGGAGTCAGGATCCAGGACCCAGGACCCAAGACCCAGGATCCAGGACCCAGGACGCAGGACGCAGGACCCAGGACGCAGGACTCAGGACCCAGGACTCAGGACCCAAGACCCAGAACCTCTTTGCTACAGCCCCCTCCCCCACATAGCTGAAATTACAGACTTTCCCTGCCGGGACACCTGGAGCCTGGGATATCCCTTCAGAGTCTGTATTTGCATCTCCATTTCAAACCTGCTTGCTCACTCCTGGTATTTGCGCTATTACATCTAATGTCTGACTTTTTGCCGAATTCTTCAAAGGAATATTCAGCTCATTTTGGTTACTTAATGGTAAATTTTAGCTCCTTCTTGGGCCAGTGTTCTCCACCCTGAGTGCACCTTAGAACTAACCACCTGGAGATCTTTTGAAACCCGTGGTAGTCCCAGGTCCTTGTCACACCGCTTGACTCAAAGAGTCTCGGATCTGGGCTTCCTGGTGGGTGTGATACACAGTGATACCCATGGAGATTGCTGTACTCAAGCCAAAGAGCGCACACTCAAGTCCAGGATCCCTGAGACCACTCAGTAGGAAATAAATTCAGTCATACCCACAGCATGTTGATATGCACAGCCGTAACTATGAGAGAAAAGACACACAGGGCGGGTTTGCTTGACATACATTTGCTGACTACCTCCTGCGTGTCAGACACCATTTCAGGTGCTGGGATTACAAAGATTTGTACAACGTATTCTCGGCCCTTATGTAGATGAGAGCCCGGGCAGGGAGGTGAGCATGTGAGCAACAGCAAGAACAAAACATGAGGGTTTAGTGTGATGACGGTCTTGGTGGATCATGGGATCCCAAGACCATGGGAGAAGGCTGATGGGACAAGTCAAGGGATGCTTCTGGAAGCAGAGGGTCCAGCAGGATGGACCAGGCATGCTGGGTCCTGCAGCCCCACCTCAGAAGAGTAGTACTGATGCATTCACCAGCATGCTCCAACATCCAGTCCTCAGGGTCAGCACCACGAGGAGAACCCACAAGCAGTGCCTGAGACACACAGGACCCCCGCCTGCTGCAAGTCACAGATCTGGAGTATGAAACTCCACCTGCAATTATTATCACCAAGAAGTCCAGGGCATTATGGAATCCTAAAAGAGGAGGGTGAATAACAGACAGAGGGGATCTCAGAGGATCTGAACTTTAAGGGGAAGGGGCATGATTCAGATGGAGAACATACATAGAGTAGTCACATGCCAGGCCAAGGGAGCTGAGCCACAAGGAAACCAAGGCATGAGCAAGGATGCAGAGTCAGGCGCAGAGAGGGATCATGGCACTGGCATGTGAGGGAGGAATGCAGATGGCCGAGTGGCCCAGGTCCAAAGTATGGAGGGGCCCAGTGAGGCCATCTCTGTTTGGGGGTCTTACTCCACTTCCTTTAGATGATGAGGAATTAAAGACAGTAAATGCTACTGTCTCCATTCCTGGAAAGTCAGCAGAAAGGCATATTTTGAATTATCCATTAGATAGGGGAGCTTTCCAAACATTTTTTACTAAAGAATGAAATCGCTAAACAACAGAAAAGTGTTTTTGTATGAAACCTTTACTAAATACCCATTACGTGCCGAGTGCTGGGCCAAACCTAGGTGAAGGTAAGGGGAGCTCAGGAGATGGGCCCTGTCTCCGGAGCCCCGACCCTCATGGGGACGTGAATATTGATGGATGAATCAACATTTAATAACTAAGGTAAAGGATGCCAGGTGTCCTGAGGAGGTGTCCTGAGGAGGCTGTGGATAGAAGCAACTGAGGTTGTTCAGGCAGGGTTGGAAGGACAGAAGGAGCCAGGAGAATGGCTGGAAGGAAGAAAGGACGCTGCAGTTCAGATCTGAAGGTTGAAATGATGTGAGCCAGGTGAGGGGAGGGCACACATTCTGTAGGCAAATGTGGGCTGGGTGCAACTTCCCAAGGCAGAGGGACTGTGCCTCTTCTCCAGTCTCTCTGTCTCTCTGTCTCTCTGTCTGTTTCCCTCTCAATCTCTGTCTCTGTCTCCACCTCTTTCTATCTCTCTTTCTCTCTGTATGTGTGTCTCTGTCTCTATGTGTCTCTCTCCATCTTACTCTCCCCTATCTCTCTCCCATTCTTTTTTTCTCTCAATCTCTCTCTCTGTGTATCCATCTCTCTGCATCTGTCTCTTTCTTTGTCTCTCTCTCTCTCCCTCCCTCTTTCTATGTCCTCCTTTTCCCCCCCCCTCTTTTTACAACATTGTTACCTTGAATAAAGTGAATATCTATATACGATTATAAGAAATAATACAGGAGGCCCTTATGCCTTTACCTACTTCTCTCCATTGTAACATCTTACATAACTATCCTATAACAACCATGAAATTGACGTTGATGCAATTCTCTCACTCTTTAAAAAAAAAAGCACGCACAAATAATAAAAATAATAATAAATAATAATAAAACCACCACTTTATTATCAATAGCTCCAGCATCAAGGTAACTAGTTAAATAGACCTCAGATAAATCTGTCTCTCTGGGTAAGGGCATGTATGCAGGTACATATATGTATGCATATATATATGTATATCATTTGAAAAACACATTTAGTTGCATCTAACTCAAATTTGGAATTATTAAATTATTAACTAACAAAAGCCTCTTCCCTCTTTAAGGAAAATTAAGTCTAGCTTCAGAGTATTGAATTGAATATTGAGTACCCCAAGGACAAGAGTGTTTGGGAGGGAACCTGTAATAATTGTGTTGAACAGCTTTGTCAGTTTTGGGAAGAAAGGCGATAGGAATATTTTTTCCTTTTTATTAAATTCCCGTTTGGCACTGGCACAGTCATCATTTTATGACAATTCCGTGTCATCCCTCTATTGTCTTTCTATGAGAGTCTCACCTCCCTCAGGATTTTTGGAAATAGATTTCAAGGAAATGGTAGTCAGTGCAATGCCTTGTCTTACATGCCAATATATTTTGCTTCTTGCTACAGGTTCAGATTCTAAGTAAAAATTTTGTCCTGTGGTACAGTTAGCTCCATTCCTTTTTCTGTCAGGAGAAAAAAAGATTGAAAAAGAGAAAGCAAAATGGAAAATGTGAATTAATACACAGGAAAGTTACAGAAATATTTACAAGAACCAAATTCAGAGTGACTTTTCATAACACACAGGCATTGCAGGCAGGCAATCTCACAATAGATGCAGTTATATGGCACCTATGAGGTGCTGACCATCAGGCTAGAACCTCCAAAAATAACTTGACAAACTTCTTCATCAAACATAAAAGTTACAGGACTGGGCACAGTGACTCATGCCTGTCATCCCAGCACTTTGGAAGACTATGGCGATTGCTTGAGCCCAGGAGTTTGAGACCAACCTGGGCAACGTAGTGAGACCCCTGTCTCTACAACAAATAAAAAATTAGCTAGGCATGATAGCTGCTTGGAAGGCAGAGGTGGGAGGATCATTTGAGCCCGAGAGGTGGAGATTGGGGTGAACTAGGATCGCACCACTGTATTCCAGTCTGGGCGACACAGTAAGACCCTGTCTCAAAAAAAATTACATAAATGAAAATTATATATTTCCTTGTCCATTTTCCAGATGGAAAACCTGACTCTCTGAAGGATAGTGTGATTGGGCTAAAGGTCACATTGAGTAAGAGAAATAACTAGGAATTCAATTGTGGGTCAGTACCACTCAAAAATCCTGTGATTTTTCCACTGCATCACAATACTGGTTTTCAGTTGACTTTTTAGGTAACTTATGGCTGAGGACAAGAGAGAATATATCACTTGATAATTTGAGCTACAATCCAAGGCCTCAAGGTTGAAGTCAACTGATAAAGAGACTGATTTTGAACCAGAATGGGGATATTTTGGTAACTTTTGATCCTTAGATGATAACTATGGATTCTTGTCCTTTCTCAGGTTGTACAAACCCCCTTGGAGTTTAACATAAAAATCTTAATTACAGATTCCCATGGGCTGTCCTGGATGGCTAGCACGCATTCGGCCTCTAGGAGAACTGCCCTTCCAGACACACCATTCTACTCACACTATGATTTGTTGAATCTGACGAGGGCGGCTGTCCCATGCTTTGCCTGTATTAACTCAGTTGTTCCTTGCAACAGCCCTTAGAGGTGAGTCTTACAGTTAACCAGTTTAAAGATGGAAACAATGAGGCTTAGGATGGTGAAGAAACTGGCTCAGTGTCACTTTCATAGGAAGTGGCCCATCTGAAATTGGAATCCAGGTCAGATCTCAGTGCTAAAAGGAGTGAACTAATGAGGACTTTGAGCTAATCATGGCAGAAGGCACCACTAAAACCTGCTTTTCTAAGATAAGGGCATAGATGGCTATCAAATAGCTCCATTTTCTACCCTCTCAAAGGAATGCTAGGGTTAGACTTTACTTCATGTTTATCCCAAGGACTTAAGTAGAGATATCCAATATCCCCAAAAATATACAGTCTAGAGCCTCATTGGTCACAGATTTTGCACTTGCAAATATGCCTATTTTGCTAAAAGTATTTGTAATCCCCAAATCAATACTGAAGGCACTCCTATGGCCATCTGTGAATACACACAGAACAACAAAAAACTTACAGTCACCCAGGATACACCACCTTCCCATCTAAGATGGCACGAGGCAACGTTCTACTCTCATATTGTAAACAATGTCCTTTGTGCAGTCAATTCATTGCCACTTTTCCCCCCCACATTTTTGTGCTTTTGGCTGGTGATTTCACTGTTGAAAATGAGCTGGTCACAGTGACTCACACCTGTAATCGCAGAACTTTGGGAAGCAGAGGCAGTCGGATTGCCTGAGGTCGGGAGTTTGAGACCAGCCCAAGCCACATGCAGAAACCTCGTCTCTACTAAAAATACAAAACTAGCCAGGCGTGGTGGCACATGCCTGTAATCCCAGCTACTTGGGAGGCTAAGGCAGGAGAATGGCTTAAACCCGGGAGGCGGAGGTTGTGGTGAGCTGAGATTGCACCATTGCACTCCAGCCTGGGCAACAAGAGTGAAACTCCATCTCAAAAAAAAAAATGACCCCTAAGCACAGTGCTGAAGTGCTGTGTGGTGCCTCTAAGTGCAGGATGGCTGTGATGTGCCTTAGGGAGAAAATACCCATGTTAGAGAAGTTTCTTTCAGGCAAGATTTAGAGTTATACTAGCCCAGAGTTCAATGTTAGTGAACAAATAACATAAACTCAGTAAGGTGTTTAATCAGAAACACATAAAATAAATTTATGTATTGGTCAGTTAATGAAAATGTGATCAGAGGCTTGCAGGAACAAAACCCCAAATTTCCCCTAAGAGATTAGTTCAGTATTCACTAATTCAGTGTTCAGGGTGACATGATAATGCATAGCCACTGTAAATAATGAGAATCAACTGTATATGCAAAAAAATGATCCATGCTACTATGTGTGTAATAGGAAATAATTGAAAACAATTTTTAAATCTTATAGGATATTTAAATTATGAGTCATCTATACAATAAAGTTAGATGCAAGCATGAAAATTAAGTTGTTAGAAGATTTGAAAATTATTACTATGTAATGGCAGATGGAAGAAGAGGAGCAGGGTATTAAGCCATGTAAATCTTATGATTCAGCACTGACAAAACTGGGATCTGTCTCTAGACACATATACACACATACACACACTCACACACATATGTCATACATTTGAAACACAGGTTGGAAGAAATGATAAGTGGTGATCATCTTTGAATAGTGTGCTTATGGATGTTTTGAAGTTTCTTCCTTATAATCTTTAATATTATTAAATTAATTATGCTATGCATATTTTTACATTATAATTATAAATGGTTCAAACAGTTTCATCATTTGATAGTCACACTTTGTTTATAAATGGGCCTAGCCCTTTTGGAATATCCTATGATTACATACATCAAGGGCCATAGAAATTTTCATAATTGTTGACCTTGTGATTTCTATTTTAAGAAAATACATTTTTACAACATTAAATGCATAAAGATGTTGATTATACTGTATTTTATTCAAGAAACATATCTGAACCAAATTTGTGTACAACCATAGTGGTATGATATCAAGAATACTGCAACATCAATGTGATGAGATATTATGTAGCTATTATGTACCATGTATTTAAGAAATGGTTAATAAGCACTTACCACGGATTAAGGATATAACAGAAAGCTAAAAATGACACATTAAAGAACTTCCGTTTCAGTGAAGAAACAGATATTAATCAAAGAATCACGCACAAAACAGTAAAAACGCAACTCTGATCATTGCTAAAAAGAAAATAGTAACAGTCCTTTCATGATTAAAAAGGGAATACTGACCAAATAAGGGAGTCAGGGTGTTCAGATAATTCCCGGAGAGATAAATGAGTCAGCAGACATTTGTTGTTTTTTATGACTCTGAAGATAGATGGATGAAAGATACATAAATAAAATAATGCAAAATAATACTTGTACTACAATTACAATATGTAAATATACACATGTAGACAGAGATGAAAAATAACTTGCAAAAAAGAAAAACTAGAAATAAACCTATTAAGATGGTAGGATAGTGGTGATTTTTTTTTGCTAAAATGATTTGTAATGTTCTTTATCAATATTTTAAATACAGCCATTTCTTAGATATTTTACTTGACCCAATTATATTTTTATATATTCAAAATTACAAATTTACATTCAAAATATTTTATAAAGTCAAACATGCTTTATGATATAATTGTTTAAATATAAATATTGTTTTTAGAGATTCAAATTAATGCATGTTTACTATTAGGGAAATTGTTTAGGGTTAAAATACTCTTATGCCTTACCCAAGTCTCAATTAAATGTTCATTTTTTGTGTGTTTTTTTTCTAACTTCTCTTCTACTCACAGTTTTGTTTGCTTTATATATTGAAGTTAAAGATTGAAAATGCCTCAACACCATGACACAGTTAAACCTGTTTCTGTTCATTGTTTCTCCATTAAAAAGATCAGTTGATTTTAATAACTGGAGAATAGGTAGACATCAACACCACACTGCTAGTGAGATTGTCATAGGTCGATATGGTCAACACCTTGCCTAGAGCATGCATTTTGTGGTCTGTGTCCAATAGGGGAGGAAGATATGTCATCTCTGTTGTTCACCATTTAATCCACAGTTTTAGAGAAGTACCTGGTGTCTAGGATGTGATCAATAAACATCTGTTGAATGAATAAGTGATTAAATAAACAAAACTAATTTTTATTGAGGACATCTTTTGTCGTGCTTGAATGTAGTGTTCCACAGTTAAACAGACAGTTTTTTAAAAAACAAACAAAAAAGTCCAAGTATCAGTGATCTAAGCTAGTGCAGGCTATGAATGAAATAATTTTAAAGTAGGAAAGAAAACAGATGAACAAAAATAATAACAACAGTGAAATAAAAACATTTAATATGAAATCCACAAAGTAAAAAGAAACAGATGGAATTAATTTTAGCAATATCTTTTACTGACACCATTATATCCAAAATACTATTATTTCAACATGCAAACAATATTAAATAATTCTTAGGGAGCTCTTTTAACCTTATATTTTGTTTTGAATGAAGTCTTCAAAATCTGGTATGTGTGTGATACTGAAGCTGTCTCCGTTCCATCTAGCCACCTTTCTATTGCCACGTGTGGCTGTAGGTCCCCTATAGGATAGCACAGCTCTATGCACGCCTTTTTATTTTAGATATCAGGACCCAGAGCCAAAGAGGCTCAAGACTGGCCCATGGCCAGGCCCCATGGAGATTGTTCTAATCAGAGACCACAGCCCTGAGTTCTTATGCCTTCAGTTGAGTAGTTTTCACATATCTAGGAACTGTATGGAGTCAGGAGAACCAGTGCAGGCTCCTTGACTGTCCTGCTGGGTTCCAGACTCGCGATTCTGTCTTACAGGGGTGCAACCTTGGACAAGTTATTTGCTACACATTGGACACAGTTTTCTCATAGTGAACCAAATCAAGTTATCCTATGAAGGAAAAAAAAAAAAACGAGATAACCAACATTATTTGTTGGTTACCAACTATTTGTTGAATATGGGCAACATGCTATGGGATAAATAGTGTCCCCTGAAAAGATTCGGTGAAGTCCTAACCCCTAGTATCTCAGAGTTAAAGGCCTTATTTGAAAATAGAGTTTGATGCAGATATAATTCGTCAAGATGAAGTCAAACTGAGGTCGGGTGGACCCTTCATGCAATGTGAATGATGGCCTTATTGGAAGAGAAGAGAATTAGAGCCACACAGTGAGAACACTATGTAATGATGGAGATAGCTATTGGAGCAAAGCCACTGCAAGGTACAGGACATTCAAGATTGCCAGCTACCATCAGGAGCTAGGAGGAAACAAAGAAGGATGCTATAGACTCTCGGAGAGTGCATGGCCCTGCTGACACCTTGATTTCAGACTTGTATTCTCCAGAACTGTAGAGAATACATTTTTTCTGGGTGCTTGTATGACGCCTCCCAGTTTGTGGTAATTTTTTTTTTGTAGCAGGCTTAGGAAACTGACACACCCATAAATAAGGTCACCAGGTAAAGTAGAAAATTCCACCATAAATATGAATTGCAGACTAAAAAAACCTCAAAATTCTTTAGCTTATATAAATCTGCCCCATGAAGTATTTAGGACATACTACTTAATTGGTGTCCTTTATTCTTGTTTGCTAAATCTAGCTATCCTACTCCATAAATCACTTTGCATGGTATCAGCCACAGCTTTAAAAAATGTTACCTATGGTTAGGATATCATTATAGCTTCACTGGAAGAGGCAATATAGGGATATATGTGTGTTGTGCATGAATAAATATATACCATCCGCAGACATTCTAATTTTTTAGGTGTTCACAAATGAGTGTGCTAATATTCATTTTAGCACTGACTGAAATCAGAGCAAAACCAAATTTGACAAATAAAAATGAAATGGAATGTCTGCACGATGAAGGCCCATGGAAAAGCTCTCTGATTTCACAAGGCTCAGAACATTCCAGTTTCACCACAACGGGGCTGCTACACGTGCGTGCCTGAATGCAGGGTGGGAGTTGCAGGTCTGGGCAGGCCCGCTGCCTGGAAATTCACTCTGTCCCAGCAGCCTGTTCCCTGCATAACTGCCAGTGTGTGCTGTTCCCAAAAGCACCAGTGGGCTCCTCCTGCTGAAGACACAGAATGACTGTGACCAACTCTGAGTCAAGCAGATGTTGTCGACATCTAGGCGATGCGCCCATCATTCTTTCAGTGGCTTGAGGGGGGCCTGTTTCCTTTTCCGCCCCCTCCTTCTCCATCACTTCCTGCCCCGAGCGGTGGGCTTCCTGCCATTCATCCAGGAGATCCCTGTTCTTCCCAAAAGACTGTGCTGAGACCTTCAGGCTAACGTGATCTGAGCAGGCAAAGATAAACTGGGCTGAATATTTAATGATCCTGCTTGTTGGGAAGAGCAGTTTCACGGCACGCTAAGTTCAGGAAGTTAATGAAAAAGAGAGAAAAACCAAAACATGGATGTTTATGGGGTGTGTGTGTGTGTGTGTGTGTTTGTGTGTGTGTAGGAGGAGGGCTATACATAACTGTTTTATTTTATATATGCAAAGTTCTTACTGGGACTTGATAAATCGTATGATTGATACTTACTCAACCCCATTGAAATTTACTGAGAACATACTATCCACTCATGATGTCAATGCTGGCGATCCAGTGGTAAACAAGAAAGACAAGCCTCTGCCTTTTGTGGAGTTTACCTACCAATGAGAGAAAATCGTTTACAAATAAGCAAACAAATAAACACCGTAAGTGTTCTTCGTAATAATTACTGGGGAGGAAATAACTAGGATCCAGAGACTAATGGGAATAGAAGATCTACTTTAGTAAGGTGTCTCTGAGGTGGAGGCTTTAGCAAGAGACCCACGTAACCAAGGGAAGCCAATGAAAGTCAAAAGGAGACTTTTCAGAAGGGAATAGGCTGGTATCCAGCGGTTCTCAGGAACCTCATTCTAGAAGCCTCTGGAAGAGCTGGAGTTTTATAATAGAAGATAATTAGCTCCAAGGTATACATTGCATGCAATGAAGAAAATTCTGTCTTCTGCATCTAGAATTCTAGAAGAATTCTAATTATTGGATGAATTTCTCTTTTCTGCATTGAGAATGGTTCTAGTTATGTTCCATCCTTGGAAGCATTGGTGAAATTCATCATTCAAATCATGTTCTTTGTTCAGTGGTTCAAATAAGGGGCTCCAGTTGAGAAAGTGTCTCAAGTTCAGAGATTATGACAAGAATCCAGGTGATGAGGGCCTAGTCAATGGTGGAGAGAAGAAGAAAGCTGGAAATAAAAATGCATGTGATTTTAAATACTCCACCTGGTCCTCAGCTTCTTCATCTACAAAAGGATGTCGTAACACCTCCCTTCGGAAGGTTTTTAGGTTTAAGACACAACACATGCCAAATTGTTCAAATCGATGCCTAAGAGCAGTTGGCATGAAATAAATGTGCATTACTCTTCCCTTCTTCTTTTTTCTTCTTTTTGCACATGATTTACTTAACCCAAATCAGAATAAGGTACATCAATCTAGCAGGCAACTGACTGCAGAAACCTTATATTCTTAGGTTTTCAGAGGGTTTCGAATTATCTTGTAACCCAGAAGGTCATTTGAAGACAAGACATGAAACACACACACACACACACACACACACACACACCCCACACTAGATCTCTTTATAGATCACAATATTATTCCCAGTAACAATCATGCTGTTCCCTCTATTCTGAACATGAAATCCACAATCTATGTCAATTTATCCATGGAGAGGGATAGGGGTGGAGTAACTGTGGCCAGAGATTTTGGATTTCAGGATCCTGTTCATACCTCTACCTCCCACCTCTCACACACATCTCCGAGGCTCCGTTTATGACCCTAGCATCGCCATTGAGTGTTCCAATGGCCAAAATTTGCTGGAACCACTTGGTAAACTTCTGTTATTTTCCAAATGCACCATAACCCAGAGTTATACACTCTTACATACACTCAGATGGACATGAGCATTCACACTAGAAAATTCATTTGCAACTAACTGCTTTACACTGCTATCACACTGAGTTAGAATTATCTGATTCCCTCGCTTGACCATTACTTGACTCTAAGCTTTGGAGGATTGAGCCTTGTTTATTTTGCTCTGCTTTGTACTGCAGTCTGGCAACAGCCATTTGTTGAATAAATAAATAAAACTGAAAGGTAAACAAGAAAACAAAACCATACTTGTATGGCCAATATGAACTCACAAACAGATCCCCAACTCACATGCCTTCCAGATCACACTCAGAGGCACATTCACATGCCAGCCATGCGTGTGAGTCATGCATGTGCCCCGGCTCATGTTTGGACTGTCTCTCAAGTTGTTCCACTCATCTCTCAGCACCCCTATGTCTCTGCATATTTTTGCTAGAGTATTCCAGGCACCTGGCTGGTTTACATTGTGGCTTCCCAGACAGGAGCAGATAGAAGAGACCACATGAGAGCTTCCAGCATCCTCTGTTCTTCAAAGCTTGCTGCTCATATTCCCAGACCAGGTGGTCAGCAGGGTCGAATGTGGTTCATGGGCCTGACTCTGAGGTCTCTTTTTTGTGAGTTCAAACCCAACATTGACCACCAGGGAAGACTTAATCTATTTAATATATACCCTTCTCTGGGGTCCCAGATGGTGATGAGGCCAAAGCAAAGGTATCAAACCATGTGTGGTCTTTAAATAGCCCTTGATGTTTGTCACAGGAGTTGAGCCTGGGGCCTGGACCCATTCCAGTTGGTAATTGATAATTCCAACTGGTAATTACGTGCTCTGGGTAGTTTCGGTTGGCATCTGCACATCCTGTCCTCAAATGGCGAGAGGTGTTTCTGGGTTTCATGCCAGAGGTGGCTCCATTTCAAGCCCCATAAAGTTTCTAAATACCTTTGGAATGCTGCAGGATAAAAGATACTGTCCTCATTAAACACATGGGCTTCTCAAAAGAAAACCCATTACTCTCTGATGATGACAGTTTTTCCTGGTCCTTATGTTCCTTGTTAAAGGAAAATGTCAATTAATAAAGAAGACACACGTAACTCTTTCCAAGAATTAACTAATTATGCCAACCAATGTCCTAAGGAGAGAGACAAGTGATTTGCTTACAAATCATTATATCCTTCAGAATATGGAGTTGTTCTAGATAGTCTTGATGCTTTTCTGTCTTTTTGATTTTTTCACTTTTTCTATATCATTAATAAACACCCTTAGATTGAGGTCTGCTCATTTCTCTCCGTATAGCTCATCCCTCCATTTAAGAAGATGTAGGCAGCCAGGCGCAGTGGCTCACGCCTCTTATCTCAGCACTTTGGGACCCCAAGGCAGGTGAGTCACCTGAGGTTGGGAGTTCTAGACCAGCCTGACCAACATGGAGAAATCCCGTCTCTACTGAAAATACAAAAAATTATCTGGGTGTGGTGGTGCATGCCTATAATCCCAGCTACTCAGGAGGCTGAGGCAGGAGAATTGCTTGAACCTGGGAGGCAGAGGTTGTGGTGTGCCGAGATTGTGCCATTGCACTCCAGCCTGGACAACAAGAGTGAAACTCTGTCAAAAAAAATGTAGGCTTGTTTCTAGTTTAGATTTCTATTCTGTTCTTGTTTAGAATAGACGTTGGCCAGAGATAAAATTGTGCTCTTCCTCTTCCTATTCTATCAAAGGAATTCCAAAACCAAATTCAGCTAAAAACCTAACGTGTCAATCATGGAAGTGACCACTTTCAAAACCCA
Source organism: Chlorocebus sabaeus (assembly GCF_047675955.1). Taxonomy (NCBI): domain Eukaryota; kingdom Metazoa; phylum Chordata; class Mammalia; order Primates; family Cercopithecidae; genus Chlorocebus; species Chlorocebus sabaeus. The sequence goes on from NC_132908.1 coordinate 76,543,802, forward strand.
TGTGGAACAGCCTTAGATTGTAATGGCCACCCTTACAGATTTCTCTGTTTCCTGAGAATGTATCACACTGTAAACATGTCTGGAAAGAACACATACTCCTATAACCTATGTGTTTAGTTTTTATTGCTATGTGACAAATTACTGCAAAACAAGGATCTATAAAATAACAGCATTTTATTCTCAATTTGTTGGTTAACTGGGCTCAGCTGGGTGGTTCTTATGCTAGTCTCTTTCAGGGTCAGAGAGATCAAGTGTTTGCAGCAAATGGTGACTGGGACTGGTATCATCTGAAGACAGAGACACTGTGATGGCTCTCATTTTCTTCATGCCATCTCAGGACTATTTCTTTCTATGTGGCTTTTCCAGATGAGTAGCTAGACTTCTTGTAGGGTGACTCAGGGCTCCCAAGAGTGAACATTTCATGAAATAAGAAGCAAAAGTGACTGTCCTCTTAAAGGTTGGGCCTGGAATCAACATTATATTACTTCCTCTGCATCCTATAGCTTAACATGAGTGCCAGGCCAGCTCAGATTTCAATTGGAAGTGATCACACAAGTGTGTGAAAACCAGGAGATGGTTCACCTTGCAGAACAGCCATTATTGTCTTTCTTGTCAACCCGCACCAAAAACAACTCATCCCATATTTGACCACAGATTCATCAAACCCTGCTCACTCAACTCAGATCTAATGCTGCTGCTTTTCTGGCCTGTCCTCTCCTCAATTTTGGTTCATATTTTAAGTTTTCATTTTCTGCTTTCCCTTCACAGCATCAACATTGACCATTTCCCCAGTTTTCAACTTCACTGAAAGCTCATAATGACTTCCACACTATTAACTTGAAATCTGATAGGAATTTGATCCAAATCCAAGCCAAATATTATTAAGTGAATTAACAAAATTGAGAAATTGTATAAGTAATATGATTATCTTTATTTAAAAGTACATAAATAAGTATGTATATGAGTACAGAGAACATATGAATTCACTAAATATATGGATTCACTCTAAATGTCAGCAGAGAGTTCCTCTAGGGCAACTTTGGACTCTGGGAAAGGGGTAACAGATAACTTTATATTTTGTCGTTCTCTAGCTGTTAAAAAAAGATTTGCAATTAGTTTGTGGTTCTTTTATAATAAAAAACTAATTTAAAAACATAACCCAAATTTAAGAAACATTTGCTGTACTTAGACCGTGAATGAGGCCTCATTCTTGGGTTAGTGTTTTTATAAGTACTAATATGTTTTTTGCAAAGAACCCCACAGCTAATTTGATGTACTCAAAGATGTACACCAGGACCCATGCACACATTCATGAAGACACGCTGCATGCACCACACACCCATAATTAAGCATTAAGTAGAAGTGTGCAGCATCCATCAAGCAATGGGCAAACCCTGCACAATGTTTATCAAATCCAAACTGGTACTGAAAAGTTAGTATTCTTAATTTTAAAACCAAAACAGCATGACTAAGCTCTTCTTTTCCCCCTTCCTTTTTTGTGCTGAGTATTGAGAAGTATCCTCTGGGATAGTCACCCCAGAGTCTGGCTCACTTAGCTAGATATGCAGTAGCTGAGAGCAGCCCAGCTAGGAACCACCTTGAGTATTCAAGTGTCTCTCACCCATTGGTTGCCTATCTCCCAGAATGCCTCTCTCTGCAAGGGGGCAGGATGCAGCCAATGGGCCATTCTGAGAACATGCTCTTTCTTGAAATGGCAATGCAATGTGCAGGAGGGATTCAGAGCTGATCAATGACTGCACAGTGCCATCAGGATGTACAGGATGTACAGTTATTTGACTCAGCTCAATAAATCTAAACTCTCTGGAGCAGGGAAAAGATCCCTACATTTTAAAAATGCTTGTTTAAAGAACCCTGTAGAGATTCTATGTCCTCTGCCCCAGCTCATTCCCCAAATGTACCACTATCATGCTATTGCTAACACTCACACGAGTAGGATAGATTGTGAGTGGAAACATATTGGCATATTGAAAAGCCCATTGATCTGTAGCCTTCACTGAACCTAACATTCAGTCTGACAAGAGCTCTGAGTACTTCTAAGCGCGTGCTTTTTATCTGCTTGCTGGAAGCCCGGTTATCAGTCCTGACACTTGCACCAGTAGAGGCAGAAGGGGTGTTAGAGAGCATCTCTCCAGTGGTTTTCTGAGATGATCCCCAATGACCCATTCCCAAACAAGAGCCTCTGTGACCACAGCAGTGGGTGAGAAGTTATCTCTAAATAGGAGAGATGGTGGCAGGCAGGATAAACAAGACATTTTGTAGGAGCTAAACACTTCACATGTGCCATTCTGTTTCTCATTGCAACAACCACATGGGGTCAGTTCTATGAATGGTCTCATTTTCAGAAGAAGAAACTAAGGCTCTAAGATGCTGAAAAAGTTTGAGGCTAGGAATAAAGCGTGAGACTTTATGTAAAACAACCATAAAAACTCCACTTGTAGGCATTCCCACCCATAATTTTGTTTGAACAAGATTCTACAGCCAAAATCAGATAGGGTTAAGAACGTCTAAACTAGTCTATGCATCTATTCTTTCCATTTTAGAGATGAAAGGTCTGATGCTTAGAGGAAGAATAAAAGAACTTCTTAAGTCAACTCAAGGCCACTAAGCAATAGAGAGAGAAATTGGAGTTAGAATGCCTGCAAGTAATAATCATAGTGGCAGCTAGTATTTGTTGATGGCATATTACGTGTCAGGTACTATGATTCTCAAATATGAGTTCATTTAACCCTCAGAAGAACCACATGAAGTGGGTTCTCTTTGAGTCCCTTTATCTCAGATGGGGAAACAGAGACATAGTGACTCTGTTACTTGCCTAAAGTCACAGAGCTACTGAGCAGTGGAGCCAGTTTCAAATTGAGGCTGTCTTGGGCGAGGGCCCAGGTTCATGAGCAGGAGGCAATCCTGTCTCTGCTGAGTCAGCCCTTGAGGATAGAACTCAGGCTCCACAGATGAGTGCAGTGCCAGGTACAAAGTAGGTGTTCAGGAAACACCAGTGGAATGCAAGGGACTTTGTATTCTAGATGGTCTTCAGAGAACACTGAAATCTATGCATTCTCCTGTCATCAGCTGACCCTGTCCACCTTGAATGTAACCCATCAGTGACCATAGACAGTTGCATGACCAGGTATCAAAGACTATGCCTTCTCCAAATTCCCCCTCCCATCTCCCTCTGAGCTGGGCTTGCTGCTTGTGACAGCAGGAGTTTCACTGACAAGCCCCTACACAGGGTTGAGGGGTGGAGAGGGCTCTGTGTCTGGGTGGCCACATGAACTTCTGCAGAATCTCCAAAAGCTCTTGTACCCCACCTCCCATAGCCCTCACCTGTTGTCCATGTCACAAGCACCATCCTCAAGTCTAGAAGTGCTGAGCAGCATGAGCCCTTCCTGCTGTACCGATGCCATGCAGGGTGGGCCCGGCGGCATTTTGAAGTTGGTAGTGGATCTCAGTGGGTAAGGACTTGGTGTACAAAGTCAAATGAACATGCGTTTTCGTACTTTAGTCTTACTTTGTTACTTTTGGATAGATGGTTTGTAATTCTAGAGGTTCACGATGACGTAAAGAATGAGATTCTTTCCATCTCGTTTCACAAATCTGGGTTTAAATGTCAGCTTTGCAAGCATCAGCCCTTGTTTTGCTGCTTCAGGCCTCCATTTCCTCATCTGCAAAATGAAGATAATATAGCAATTCCCTTGGAGGCTGGTAGTGAGTGTTAAATAAGAGGAGGCCTTGATTTTGGCACAGTTCTGGAGCATTGGGAAATGCTTAATAAATGTTAGCACCTCTTAATAACTCTCTAGTATATCTGTTCGTGTGTGTGTTTCTTGCTGTAAGATCGGCTAAGACCCAGAACCCTCCACAGGCCTAAATTTATACATGTTGAATCTTATCTCCATGCAGCCATCTAGAAATACATTGTCATCTGGTAGACACATTTAACATTGCCCTCAATGTGTCTGTGTGTGTGTGTTTGCACAATTGTTAAGTGCATATAACAAAGAGATAAGTGCACTTTTCCTTCAAGAAACTCCAATTGTTTGTAAAACCTTTAATAGAGATTAAATAGCTGATAATCAGCTTTTACTGTGTTGTTGACTCTTTCAACATTTGTCTTAGTGATCTTCTCTGAAACAATGTGTACAGATTGTAGGATTCACTTCTTTGGCCGACCATGGAAAAATTCTCCCCATGCTTTAGTATCTTCCAGGGTAAAAAGGATGAGGCAGGAGCAGTTGGCTATAAGTCCCACTCTTTGTCCCCCCAGCCAAGTCTCTCTTAAATGTCACTTACCAAATAGCGGCAGGACACTCTGCTGTCTTTATTTGTGGCCACTCCAGTTTTCTTTTTTCTTTTTCTTTTCTTTTTTTTCAAGACGGAGTCTCACTCTGCCATCCAGGCTGGAGTGCAATGGTATGATCTCAGTTCACTGCAACTTCTGCCTCCCAGGTTCAAGCAATTCTCCTGTCTCAGCCTCCTGAGTAGCTAGGATTACAGGTGTGTGCCACCACACCCAGCTAAATTTTGTATTTTTAGTAAAGACGGGATTTCACTATGTTGGTCAGGTTGGTCTTGAACTCCCGGCCTCATGGTCTGCCCACCTCTGCCTCCCGTAGTGCTGGGATTACAGGTGTGAGCCACTGCCTGGCCACCGCTTCACATTTCTATTGCTGGCCTGAGAAATAGAGGTAGTTGGGAAATAGCTTGCCCCAATTCAAATAGCATGGATAATACCAGGTTCAACATCTGCTACCTTTGGGATCTGGGGTGAATGATTCAACCTCACGAACTAATACAACCGGCAGCTAGTATTTGTTGAGAGCATATTATGTATCAGGTACTATGATTCTCAAATATGAGTTCATCTAACCCTCAGAACAACCATATGAAGTGGGTTCTCTTTGAGTCCCCTTATCTCAGATGGGGAAGCAAAGACATAGAGATTCCATCACTTGCCTAAAGTCACAGAGCAGTGGAGCCAGTTTCAAATTCAAATATTTCTCATCCGTAAAATCAGAATAAGAGTAGACCCCTTCACAGGGCTCAGGTTTGTGTTAAGACAATATGAGCCTGTATATTTGGTAATTTTTCCTTCCCTTAGACCAGTGATTCTCAAAGTGTGCTTTCCAGACCACCAGCAGCAGCAGCAGCTGGAAACTTGTTAGAAATGCAGATTGTCAGCCTCACCCCAGAGCCACAGAACTAGAAACTATGCAGGAGGGGACCAGCAATCTGAGTTTTAACATACCCTTCAGCGATTTGGATAGACCTCAAATTGGAGAATCATTTCCTGAGAGGGTTGTCACTTTGCACCTCATACAGGAAGTCCTGCTTGAAGGAAATGTCTTTTCCATGCCTCCGAGTCTTGCTCAACTCATGGATTTTCCCATGGAACATGTCCCTTGCCCTTTTGTACTCCTTCTCTTCACTGCCAACTCCCACGCAAATTTCGGATATTTATTCAGAAGTCACTTTCTCCAGGAAGCATTGCCTGCACCACTGTGGCTGGTGCCAATGTTCCTGAAGTCCCTGTATTTCTCTTCTGCATCTACCAAATGTGATAGGGCTGCAGACTAAGTTATCCATTTCCCTAACCAAACCATAAGATTCCAACAGGCGGGGCTCGTGTTAATTTTGTCCCCAGTTATGAGCAGGTGATCAGTAAATCAAGAGACAACTTTTTTGTTTTTTTTTTTTTTTTGAGACGGAGTCTTGCTCTGTTGCCCAGGCTGGAGTCTTATGGTGTGATCTTGGCTCACTGCAACCTCTGCCTCCTGGGTTCAAGCGGTTCTCCTGCCTCAGCCTCCGGAGTAGCTGGGACTACAGGTGCACGCCACCACGCCTAGCTAACTTTTGTATTTTTAGTAGAGACGGGATTTCACCATGTTGGCTAGGCTGGTCTCCGTCTCTTGACCTTGAGATCCGCCTGCCTCGGCCTCCCAAAGTTCTGGGATTACAGGTGTGAGCCACCATGCCCGGCCAAGGCGACAGTTTCAAACACCCAGCCCTAAGGAGACAGCTTCTTGGCCTCCCGACTGCCTTTCTTCATCAAATCTTTTCAAACATCTCAGCACACACACACTTTTGCCCTTCTCTGACCTCCATGCTGCATAGGATCTGACCCAGGGAAGTAGTCTCTGAGCAGTAATGACAAACCATCTCTAATAGGCATGAGATCCTTTTGATTTTTTGAAGACTGTATCCCAATCCATGTTAGAAATATCAGAAAATCAGAACCAATTTGTGATTTTAAAAATTTCTCTAATAGTTTTCTCTTAGCATCTGGCAAATAGATGTTTGGAAAAATAACGATGGGACAACATAGTGTCTAAAAGTCCAGCAAACTTTGTTATACACGGTAAAGGGAATCAGGTTGCAAGTGAAGACATAGTTATATTGGGGAAAATTAGGAGAAAATTAAAAATCCCCTCTATGTATAACCAAAACTGGGAGGGATAAAAATAAAGGGTAGATACAAGCAAATGTAACGCTGGGTGAGTTCTTCAAATTAACACAAAAAACATTTACTGAATTCATATTAGAAGTTGGGAAACAATTGATTAAATGAGTGAAAGTCATGGAAGAAATGCTATGTATAAACCACTGTGTGCTAACATCCAGGACCTGTCCTCATGGATGGCATGGTTTAGGGAAGGAATGACACATAACAAGTAATTTTAATAAGAGTTCACACCTGCACCGGCAATTATGAGCTGGTGGAGCAGAGAATCAGTGTGGGAAGGCTTCCCAGAAGAGGAAAAACATTCTGTAGAGGGTTAACAGCAAAGACAAAGGTGGGAGACATGTCACATCCAGATGAGAAAGCTGTTCTTCGTAGGATAGTCCCCAGGCATGAGCCGCTCTGTGAGATGGTGAGAGATTGAATGAGCACCGCAGGGGAGGTCTTGGCTCTAGAAAGGCAGATCTGAGAGGGGGCCCCAAGTTCTCCTTCCACTCACCACTCCCTGCTTATGTTGGGAAGAGAGCCCCTTCCTGTTGTAAGTTTAGGCCAGTGACTCTCAAGCTTGAGTGTCTGTCAGAAGCCCTGGGGGTTGTGAGGTGGTGTTGTTAAAATGCAGATTGCTAGGCCCTCCACCTAAAGTCTCTGATTGACTGTATCTGGGGTGAGGCCTGGGGATTTCACGTTCAGCAAGTTGTCAGGGGATGCTGCCAGCCCAGGGAACCCCACTTGGAGATCAGCTGGCCTTGCTATTCCCCAGAGACATCAAGTCCCAGCTGAGAGTGTTAGAGCAAGGATAAGATTGTAAAACACAGCCTGTTGCTCACCAAATCCCTGGCACAGGCCTTGTGCACACTCTGAAAGTGTGTCTAAACCACACAGTCCCACTTTTGCCTGCCAAAGTCAGGTATCCTGCAGCAAGGCCAGGGGTGGGGGGTCCCCACCCAACACTCTGCAGAGTTTCACAGCCCCAAGAACTCACCCGCAGAAAGATCGTTCCAGGCCTTATAAGGTACATCTAGATACCTAGGTCTTGGCACCTGTTAAAAGGAATCCTGCCTGCGTTAAGGATTCCACCCCAGTGAGTGACTCCCAGAGGAATCGTGGCGGCTAATTATGAAACCTCCTCGCCCGCAACCAGATTCCAGATTGGGAAGCCCTGGGTTCTAACTGTGCCATTAACTCTGATTAGGCGTGTGTGGTCCTTTATTCTTGTTGCTGCTGACATCCTAATCTGAGTTTCTTCAACTTTGAAGTGGGGATGAGGTCGCTTTATTGTTTCAGGAACGGATACACGGTTGCTGGTTATTAAATGCTAATTAGTACATGATAAGTGCAATTAGAGGGTCGGAGGGGACTGCTAAACCCCGCCCAGCAGTGAAGCTGGCCATTCTGAGCAAAACCCGTTCTCCCAGCTCAAGAGAGAATAATTGGGAAGTAAAACAAGTCTTGAAGAGCTTGTTTGTTGCTGAGGCCAAGTTCCAGCTATTTAGAGTTTACACCTTTCTACATTTTATATTTGCTTTATTTCTTATTTTTTCCTCCTCCCCAAAGACATTGACTGGAACACCTTGGGATGCAGCTTGCAAGATACACCCTGAACCCACTTGAAGAGGAGGACACAGCTTGGGACACGAATGGGCTGCCTGCTTAGCTGGTGGCTGGTTTTGCTGTAGCAATAAAAACCGTAAGGCCTGGTGGCATGCCTTGCTTCAACCACCCTGGGATCTCAGTTCTGAGGTCTCTGAAGTCTCCAAGGTTTCCTTGACTTTCCCTAATAGGCATGAGAAGGCTTCTGTGACTGGGTGTGCTGGCTCACACCTGTAATCCCAGACAGGGTGGGAGGATCACTTGAGGCCAGGAGTTCGGGACCAGCCTGGGCAATATAAAGATACCCTGTCACTACAAAAAACTAAGAAATTAAAAAGTTGTCCCAGTGTGGTTACAAGACCCTGTAGTCCCAGCTACTGGGGAAGCTGAGGTGGGAGGATCACTTGAGCCTAGGAGTTCAAGGCTGCAGTGAGTTAGGATTGTACCACTGCACTGCAGCCTGGGCATCAGAGCCTGCCTCTAAACAAAAGGCTTCTGCCACTCCAGGCTTGACGACTGCATCCCAGGCAGGTAAAGGAGAAGGAGCAGACGAGCTGAACCTGTCCCACCTCTTCCAGGAAAGTGAGTGTGTTCCTAACAGCACACGCCCTCTCCCAACAGAGTTTCCCTTAAACTTCACTGACAATCCTGTGCCATGGTTACCCCGGCTGCAAAGGGTTCTGGGAGAGTGAGCATTTCCCAGGGCAGTGAGCACCTTGCTGTTCTGGACAAAATCACAGTCTGAGCGGAGAAAGGAGAGGATGAGTTTGAACTAAGCAGCTCCCCATATCCATCCAACGGCTGAGCTCAGAGGCAGGCAGCACTAGGGTGGAAAGCTCTGCAGCCCACAAGTTGCTCAACTCGAGTTCTCTAACTTTCCAGCTTCCTTATTTGTATAATTATAGAAATAATCCACCCATACCCCTTCCAGGGGCATCTGTGAGGCTAAAGTGATGTCACTTATAAAAGCCCTCCATACAGTTTCCAGAACACAGTGTGTGTTCTGCAAAGAGTAGCTATTGGAGTTAGTGCTGGGAGTCACAACCTTCCCCTTGATTCCACCAGCCCTGCTGGGCCCCTCAGTGCTTTGCTCTACCATTTTCCAGAGCCCTGCTGGAAGACCAGGAAGAGTGCCTGAAGCCGCTGTTGTTATTTGAGCACAGGCCTTCCTGCAAGCTGGACTTTGTTCATCCCTGTGGACAGCGTATCCAGAAAGCACAGACACTGTAACCACATCGTGGTTTGACCTTTAAGCTCTGGGAGCATAAAACCTTCTAGTGTCTTGTTTTTCACGGTCAGAGTCCATGCCACTGGCTCCTCACTCATATGAGTGGGCTGAGGGCCAATCTGCTCTTCCAGAACTGGGAAGGATAGAAACTAATAACTCCCAATTGATATGTAACTTGCCCTAATATTGACCCTGGCCCTGATGACTCCCAATTGATATGTAACTTGCTCTAATATTGACCCTGGCCCTGTGGTTAGTGATTCTCATTGCAGGGTAAATGATTGGACTGTTTTGGCTTTTACCCTATTTGACATTTTCACAGCCCCTACCACCGTTTTCAACAACAAAATAAGACATCTTAATTAATGGTATGACACAAAGATGAGCCATGTTGTTGCCCTTTGGTGGATACGGTGGCAAACTTTGCAGTATTTCTTCTGAATCAACTAGAAGGTGTGACTGCCCTTCATTAAATATGACAAAAGTAGAAAGTCCCTCTTTTTCCCATCAGAGATGTATCTACATTAAACCATCCAAGTAAATAATAATAATAATAATGTTATTATTAATATAAATCGAACACTCAAGAAGTGCCTGGTGTGCTAAGTATGTTAGATTAAGAACAATCATTTATTCTTAAACAGTTACAGAATTCCAAATATCTGCTAAGCTCTGTCTTATGCCCTGCATAAGAGGTTAAAACAACACAGTTCCTGTCCTGTGTGGGGAGGCAGCAGATGATTAGGTCTAGTGTCTTTAGGGCTGTGAAGGGAGAATACTAATTACTGTTAATAGTAGTAACATTAGTGTTGTCAGGTCTTAGCTGAGGGACTCCTCCATGCCGGGTGCTTAGGATACATTATATTTTTAACCATCATCACTGCTATGACCTCTTCATGTATTAATAGATACTCTTTATGATCCCATTTTTAAAATGTGGCACCTAAAGTAGAGAGAAGGTGAGTAACCTAAGGTCATACAGCTAGTGAGAATCTGGTGGAATTGCAATCCCTTTCTGGCTGTCTACAGAGTTCACACTCTTAACACCACAGCTGGGCTGCTAAGGGCAAAAAGCCGCATTGAGGCTTGAAGGGTGAATAAGAATTATCTGGGTAGGAAAAGGAGAACAGCCTCACTGGTAGGGTTTTTATAAAGGCACCAAAGTCTGAAAAGCATGAAGAGTTTAGATGGACCCATTAACACTTGAGAACAACTAGCTGACAATTGTGTAGAAGGAAATGGATACTGCAGATACCACGGAGCTCTGCAGACAAGTTTCAGCTTCTAAAGGCAGTGGGGGAATGTTAAAGAATAGAAAGCAGGGTAATGACTCATTCCCCAGCCCTCAAAGAACAAATGATTCTAAATCCAACCCTGGGACATTTTTGGTTCTTAAGAAATGAGAACCTCACTCTGTTGCCCAGGCTGGACTGCAGTGGTGCAATCCTAGTTTACTGCAGCCTGGAACTCCTGGGCTTACGTGATCCTCCCTCCTCAGACTCCCAGGCAGTTGCGACTACAGATGTGAACCGCCACACCCTGCTAAGTTAAAAAAAAAAAAAAAATGTAGACACGAGGTCTTAGTATTTTGTCTAGACTGGTCTTAAACTCCCAGGCTTAAGTGATCCTCCCTCCTCAGCCACCCAAAGTGCTGGGATTACAGGTGTGAGACCCCACCCCAGCCTACTTTGGGACCTTAAGTCCTATGGTGGCCCATGTTGAAGAGATGGAAAATTCCTTCTTGTTGACAAAGGAAATACCTTGTCCTCCTCCCTCTCTTCTCCCTTGTCCCTGGGCTAGCCTTAGGAGGCACACTCAGTCCACTGCCTGCTACTTTCCAGCTCTTCCTGCTTCCTTCCACAGGGTTTCCAAGTCCTGAGCAAAGGCCAAGTTGGGGCTGCAGGGAAGGTAGTAAGCTTCCTAGTTACCTTCTAATCTGTGGATGAGTACTGTAGACTTCATGGGCATAGTTCATGCTTACTGTATCCTGGTCTTGAAATGATCCTTGGTTTTTAAACTCCCTGAGCTCTGAGGTCTGTTTGAGTGGGGCTGGGTCAAAATGCAGAGCTTCTACCTACAAAACTGGGAGCTACGGGTTTAACAATCTCCCCACTTTCAACAGAGCCTGCACCCACCAGGACCCAGATCCGCAGGGAAATGGCTCGCATTGGAAGGGCTCTGTCAGCTCCCTGGCCCAACGGGATCTTGCAGTTGCTTCTGTTCTCGGAAGGTGTCCCAGAGGTGGAGAGTGAAAAAATGGAGCTTTTGGTGAGCTCTGGCCCTCCCACCCGCCTGCCCGAGGGAAGAGTGTCGGCCTCCACATTTTCCCAGATCCATGTGGGCTGCTACAAAGGAGCTTTTGAGGATAAACAAATACAGAATTGAGAAAATAAGGAAGGAGCTGGCATCTGAAGAATGTGAATATTTAGAAAATGCTGGGGAGGGAAGACAGAGCAGGCTGTTCTGTTGTAGGTTAGATGCTTGATGGCCTGAGACAGGGGAACCGCCAACAAGAAAAAAAAGGAAGGAAAAAAAAGTCTTAATGGAGGCAAAGTTTCTTCAGGGTGGATTGTTTTTCACAGGCAAAAAGGAAGGATGTCAAAGCAAAGGAGATCTAGGGAACAGCACAGAGACCCCACCTCCATCATTCCACACGTTGGTCAATGTGATAGGAAGATCCCACCAGCCATTGTCACAGCATTGCAGAGAGCTTATTTTTAAATTGTTTAATGTTACATTATTTATTATTATTTATTGGTCAAGAGATTCCAGGGAGTTGAAACCATCCGTCTGTCAAGAGGATCAGAGAGGAAGCCCAGAGAATAATAGCAAAACTGCCCAAAACGTAATAGGGAAAACCAAGGGCCCAAGGAAAGGACTGGCTACCGTGTTCTTTCAGCTGTTGCAGAGAATAACGAATGGCCAGGAGCTAATTGTCGAACCTCTCCATCTGAAGTTAGCAAAGATTTGATCCTTCGTTGAAATGTCCTTGCCCCTTTCTGTGTTTCTTGGTTCAAACACCTCAGTTCATTCGTTCCTCCATCCATTCATTCAAGGCATTGGTTGTACATTTAATAAACACCAATATGCTCTACCTTAGCCAGGTTCTCTTCTACGAACTGTACATGTATTGTTTTATTTATTTTTACACCAATATTCTTTTTAAATTTTTATTTTATTTTATTTACGTTCTGTGGTACATGTGCAGAATGTACAGGTTTGTTACGTAGGTAAATGTGTGCCATAGTGGTTTGCTGCACCTATCAACCCATCACCTAGGTATTAAGTCCAGCATGCATTAGCTATTTTCTTCTGATGCTCTCCCTGCCCTCCCCCAACAGGACCCAGTATGTTGTTTCCCCTCTCTGTGTCTGTGTGTTCTCATTGTTTAGCTCTCATTTACTTTTCGTTTTTAGTTTTTTTGGTTTGTTTGTTTATGTTTTATTTTTTAATTCGGGGTTTCGGTCTTGTTGCCCAGGCTGAAGTGCAGTGCTGTGATCTCAGCTCACTGCAACCTCTGCTTCCCAGGTTCAAGTGATTCTCCTGCCTCAGCCTCCTGAGTAGCTGGGATTACAGGCACCCGCCATGACGTCCCACTTATAAGTGAGAACATGCAGTGTTTAGTTTTCTGTTTTGCATTAGTTTGCTGAGGATTATGGCTTCCAGCTTCATCCATGTCACTGCAAAGGTTATGATCTCATTCCTTTTTATGGCTGCATAGTATTCCATCATGTGTATGTGCCACATTTTCTTTATCCAGTCTACCATTGATTGGCATTTGGGTCGATTCTATGTCTTCACTATTGTGAATAATTATAGCAATATTATTTACAGGTGCTAGTATTGTCATCATTTCACAGATGACAAAATTGAGGCATAGACAGTGTATTAGTTTCCCACTCTTGCTACAGCAAATTATCACACAGTTGGTGGTTTCAAACAACACAAATTTATTACCGTTCAGTTCTGGAGGTCAGAAGTCCAACATGGATCTGCCTGGGCTCACAGTGAGGTATCAGCAGGGCTGCGTTCCTTCTGGAGGCTCTAGGGAGAAACGTTTTCTTCATTTTTCGGGCTTCTGTAAGTCAACTGCATTTCTGGATTCACGACCCTTTCCTCCATCTTCCAAGCTAGCAACAGTGGGTCAAGTTTTCTCATATGGCGTCATGACAAGACAGATTTCTTTTCTGCCTCTATTTCCAATTTGAAAGATCCTTACAATTACAATGGCCCCACCCCGATAACTCAAGATAATCTCCCTATTTTAAGGTCCGCAGGGCAGCGACTTTAATTCAACCTGCAACCCGAATTCCCTCTTGCCAAGTAAGGCAACAAAATCACAGGTCCTGGGCAATAGGATGCGGACATCTTTGGGGGACCGTCAGTCTGTCTACCACAGACAGCTTCGGTGGGTCACTCAAGGCCACAGGGCCAGTGAGTGGCAGGCCTTGGATTCCATGGTTAGTATTCTGACTCAGTCTCTGAGTTTTACCTCCTCCCACCTCTTAGGTGCCGGGACTCAGCTGGGGGCTGTGGACATGTCAGAAAAATACACTCTCCATCTCTGACCTGGTGGCTTCATATTCCACTGGCGTTTCTGGAGCAGAGTCTCATGAATTCTGGACAAGAAAACTTTGAGGCAGGAAAGGATGAAAACAAATGCTGAGCTGGAGAGTAGGCAGGAAGAAGCACTATTTGGATGGGTAAATTGAATGAACATTTGGAGGAGCATACAAGGTGGGGATGGGTGGTTATGGAGGTGGGCAAGGCATACTGAACAATAATTAAAGACAATTCAGGCTCACTGGGGACTCTTTCAGGGGCCAGTCCCTTTGCCCCAATTCTGATTGTCTGTTGCCCTCTATAAAGTTCGAGTACCAGCATTCTTAATTTAATGTATTGTGTACATGCTCATGCAGATACACTTATGTTTTCCCTCCCCTAAGGGTATGTGGCATTGAAGACAGACACACATTCACAAATCCCTGGCTACATCCAGGCCTGAGTGGCTGTGAAGCACAACCCCTTGGTTCTCACTAGCTGGGGCATTTCTTGAGGTTCTTCTGGAGACTCAAACGAAAATTCACATGGAGTTGACCCCCAAAGACAGACTCACATCTTTCCTAATGCCAGGGACCCATCCCTTATCCACACTTTTGGAATTAGAGGAGGTCCTGAATTGGAGCAGTTGACTGATGTATATCAATCTCCCTGGGCCTCAGTTTCTATATATGTAAAAATTGGGAGAGTTGTGACATCTTAGCTAGAGTTGTTGCAAGATTAGTTAAGACGAACATGAATGTACTTTGTGACTGGAAGGCATATATGAGAAAGTTTTGTTGTTAAAGCAATAGACAACAAATAGGGACTTCCTCAGGTACCTGTGATAGGCACAGCTAAACTACAGAGATGGGACTCTAGAAACAAGAGTGAGTGAATTTTAACAAATCACTCAGAAATCATGAATTTAAGTGAAATAGGTCTCCTTGGGATATAGAACAAATATTTGAGCATAATCAAAATGTTCTCATTTAATTTTCCTTTTGAACCTATGATATAGTCCTCAGTGAAGGCAAATATCCATCTTTGAAAGTACATTTGTTTTTGTTTTGTTTTTAAAGCCAAAAGACATCTACTGCCAAGTCTTGTTAATAAGGAGGAGATAATGGTTTGGAGTCAAATGTTGGATTTTCCCTGAATGCTCAATAACTGACTGAGAAAGATAACAATCCCAAGGAATCCTTTCCAAGTAATTTGTAACTAGGCAGCCTTGTTGGAATCAGGGAAGAGCTTCTAAGGGGTAGATGCATACCTGGAAACATTTGATGAAGCCAGGTTATTGGATGACTTCTTATCTTCATTCCTCACAGCAGAATTTTTGCTCAAAAGGCCACTCCATCCAGCCCAACCCAGGAAACACAGAGCTTCACGTTCTATTCTGGGCCTAGTAGACAAGAGAGCTTTAGTATTTAGGGATGTGGAATTTGACCTCCTGACGTCTAATTCTGGCTCCAACACTTGCTAGCTAGATGATCTTGGGATGTCACTGAACTTCACTTCATTGTTCACTGAACTTCACTTCATTCTTCTCCACCAGGGTTTATTGTTTCCCTGCAGCAGGACAGTTGCCAATTTCTGCAGACATTAGAGGGTGGTAGGAAAAGGAATGCTACTGATAGCTAATAGGTGCAGGCCAGCTATGCTGCTAAGAGTCCTATGATGCTCAGGACAATGCAACAGCAAAGACTGCTCCAACCCCAAATAGCAATAGTGTGGAAGTTGGAAAACCTTGTACTATACAGGAAATAGTAGTACTGACTTCCCAGGGCTGATGTGAAGAGTGGGTGAGGTGATGCATGGAAAGTGTTTACCACATTGCCTAGTTCATATTGGGACACAATAACATTAACTTGTGTTAATTAATATGAGCAATATATAAATCGTAATGTTCAATGGGCTCAGATACCCACCATCCTCCCTGTTCTTCACACCATCACTCCTACTCCAAAAATCATTATTGTTATAGCCACGTCTGGTATGCATTTTCACAGAGGCCTTTGGAGATAGAAAAGAGGGCATCCATGCAGATTAGGGGATGAATAGATTCTCAGTGTCCTTGAAAACTCTCATGCCCTGTCCCACTACTCACAAATTCTCCTTCCTGGGATGAAGGCCAAACACCGTTATGAATATTACTACCTCAATTAAACAATTGTTACCAAGTGTCGGGCATTTCATATACATTATTTAAATTTAATATTTCATATACTCCAACAACTAGGTATTACTATAACCCACCCAGATGGCCAAGGCACAGAAAATATTAACAAGCGACTTGGCCAAAATTAAATGGCTACAAAGAGGCAGTAACCAAATTTCATCCCCATCCACTTGACTCATATGTCACAGTCTAAGACTCCTCCATGGGCTGTGGAATTTGGGTAGAGACAGAGTAATGAAATTGCTGCAGTTTGCCCATAAAACCAGCACCCTGAGCTATATGCCTACTCCTTTTCTAGACAATGTCTGTGTGTTTCTCTCCAGCTCGCTAGCATTAAGGAGAGCTGTTAGCAGCATAATTAAACATACTTGTTTCAGGCATTGAAAATGGTCTTAAAGAGTTAAAACCTCAGAGCATTTGTAATCTGTCTTTCAAATGGTATTAAAAATTCATTTTCTAGAACACTGATAGAATTTTCTTTCCCCCCTCCCAAGCAACGAAATCTATGTTTTCACAATCCATAATTCAAACCCGATCTTGGAAGAAATGTTGAAATGATAAACATGTTACTTGTGATTTGTGGCTATTTAATAATGATTGTATTGAGCAAGGAAATTAGACCCATGTCAAATGTGGTTTTGAGGAGATACCTGCAAAAGGAAGAGACTTGTAAAGAGATTTTTCTTCCTGGGAAAAGTGTGTTGCTTCTGTACCTCTCTTCCTGAAGTTTCTTAAAATCACATTGCCCTTTTTCCTTCCTTTCTGACTCATGTTTCAAATGTGTGTCTATCTATTTGTTTTAAGATTTCTCTAGGTAAATGAAACAGAATTGATTATTCCTTGGTTTCAGCTTTTGTTAGTGGTGATGTTAACTTTTCATTGTGGTTATGATGAAGGTATAGGCAGGGAATAGAGGGGTGGCATTTTTGACACCTGATTGCTAAACATTCCGTCTGATTTTTTCATCTTCTAAAAGGTAATATAAATGAGATGTCTTCGTGTCTTAAAAGGAATAGATGAATAAGTGGCTTAAATGTGTTCTTGTGTTCACAAAATGAATTCATATCCCAAAAAAATCTCCATACCAAGAGCTAGACTTTCCAGATTTGTCCTGTCGTGTTTTATTTTTGTCTTTTCCACTGATTATAAAGGCTTGCTACCTTGAAGTGTGATTGACAAATCAACAACATCCACATCACTTGAGAACTTCTCAGAAGTGGAAACTCTGCGCTATATCCCAGGACTCCTGGATCAGGATCTGCACCATTATTGAAAACCCCAGGTGATCACACACACCTTAAAACTGGAGAAGCACTGAGGATAAAGTTACTTGGTCAAAGTCACATAACTAGCAGCAGTGTCAGCCTCAGTCTTTCTATTGAATGAAGGTGTGGGATATCAGTTCTCTTCCAGTCCTAAAGTTATTGACTTAACAGCCACTGAACATCTTGTCCTTGCCACTTTCCATACAAGGCATTAGGGGCATCCTTCAAGCAAGCTTCCTGTCCTCAGGTGATTTCCATGCACAGGAAACAGGCTAGCAAGCAGCATCCTTCAAAGGATGTTCTGCAACATAAGAAATGTTTTGTATTCACACTGTCCAATATGGGAGCCATTAGCCACACCTGATTATTGAGCACTTGAAATGTGATTAGTGCAACAGAGGAACTGCATTTTAATTTTATTTAATTTTAAATAGCCATGTGTGGCTGGACATTGTGGCTCATGCCCGTAATCCCAGCACTTTGGGAGACTGAGGCAGCTGGATTCTTGAGGCCAGGAGTTCAAGACCAGGCTGGCCAACATGGTGAAACCCCGTCTCTACTAAAATGCAAAAAATCAGCCAGGCATGGTGGAGCACACCTGCAATCCCAGCTGCTTGGGAGGTTGAGGCACAAGAATCACTTGAACCTGGGAGGCAGAGAGGTCATGCCACTACACTCCAGCCTGGGTGACAGAGAGAGACTCTGCCTAAAAAAAAATGATAATAAAAAATAGCCATGCATGGCTAGTGGCCCTCCTATTGAATAGTACAGCTATAAAAGGTGTCAATATGGGCTGGGTGCGGTGGCTCACGCCTGTAATCCTAGCACTTTGGGAGGCCAGGGTGGGTGGATCATGATCCAGGGTGGGTGGATCATGATCATTGAGACCATCCTGGGCAACATGGTGAAACCCCATCTCTACTAAAAATACAAAAATTATCTGGGCGTGGTGGTGCATGCCTGTAATCCCAGCTACTCGGGAGGGTAAGGCACGAGGATCACTTGAATCCAGGAGGAGGGTTACAGTGAGCTGAGATCTTGCCACTGCACTCCAGCCTGGTGACAGAGTGAGAGTCCATCTCGATAAATAAATAGTATCAATGTGGTAATGAGAGTTCAGACAGAATCTGTGGGCACACTAAGGAGAGAATAGTTTACCCATTATGTGATGGAGGGAAAGATCACTCAGAGTCTCTATCCGAGGCCAGACCCGGACTGGTCTCCAAATTGGGGACTACACAGGGAAGATTGAAGGTCCCTCCCTTTGGTGGGTTTCAAGTTCCTCCCACTCCCTTTCTCTGCTTCATCTCTCACTTCTGCCCTTTCTCCATTCAGAGCTGAAGTCACTCTTGCTTTACCATGTTCAAGTTTCAAAAAATGACCTTTTTTTCTTCTCCTGCCTAACAAATTCCTTTGCATCTTTTCAGACCAAGCCTAAAAACCTATCCATTGATTCCTCATCAGTGTCACTTCCTTTGTGTTCCCTTCTCACAGAGTTCCCCTTTCTCGGTAGAAGGCAGCAGGGCCAAAAAGGTGATCAGGAGCTCAGGGCCTGACGTTCTGTAGATCAGAGTCTCAATTCCAGTCTAGCTTTGTAACCTCAGGCTACTTTTCTAATGTCTCTAAGCTTTAGCTTCACATCTGTTCTATAAGGTGATTGTGATTTAAATGATTGTTTACATGTAACTCTCTTAGCTCTGTGCCTAGTATGTCATGAATCCTCAAAAAATACTTGTTATTTATACTATACTTATTTGTATCAATGTATCTTCAATATTGTAATTTTATTGATGCCTAATTACAAAACTATGCAATATAAGTGCTCCAAAGAATCTCTTCATGACTCTTCTCTATCCAACAAAATGTCTGGCCCAGAGTAGGTGTTTAATAAATGTTTACTGAATGCATGAGTAAATCAATGGGTGGATAAGTAGGTAGATGGATGAATGGTTACATGGATAAATTGATAAGTTAGCCCATGGAAATGTCTAGTGAAAATAACAGCTTCTCCCAGAGCCAATAGCATTTAAAAATGATCATCATACGGGAAGGTGGTCACGGTCACATGACTATTCTAATGCCCTACTCTAAATGCCATATGTTCACCTAATGCCTGGTAAAAGGAATAAGGGTTATAAAAGTAACACTTCCTTCTCATAGAGGATGAGAAAATATTAGGGGAAAAATGATAGAAAATTTGAATGAGTACAGGATTCTATCAACCACACAAAACTACCAACTCTTAACAAACTGAAGTATTTCTTTCCAGGAATTTTTTTGATTTTTTTTTTTTTTTTTTTTTACAAATTCATGGTTGTACTTGTATTTGTCATTTAGCTTCACATTCCCCCCCCCCCCCCCAAAAAAACAAAATTGGACAGAAAATTGAATTGGCAAATTTTGGAGCAACTGGGGCAGTTGTACACTGCGAAAAGGAGTAAAAATTGGTATAATCCTATGAAAAACAATTTGGTAGCCTCTGCTAATACAGAATATGTACATATCCAATAATCCAGGAACTCTACTTCTAGGTGTGTACCCAACAGAAATGTGCATATGTGATCATCAAAAGCTGTAGAAGAACAATTAGCAGCACTATACATTATGGAGAAAACTGGAAACTATTCTCAAGCTCATCAACAGCAGAATGGATAATTAATTGCAATATATTCACACAGTAGAATGGGAATCTGGAAGCTGAAACTCCGCACAATAGCATGGATGACTCTTTAAAACAAAGTATTCACTGAAAGAAGCCAGGGATAACAGAATACCCTAGATGTGGGTATTTATAAAGTTCAAAAATACACACCTGATCTAAGCTGTTAGAATTGGCTTCCCTGGGTGGAGTAATGACCAGTTGAGGCCCAGGAGGGCTTCTGGGGAGCTGACAATTTTTTTAAATTTATTTTTATCTTGGTACTGCTTCTATGTGTATATGATTTGTACACTCTTCTATGTGTTTTTTACACTTCCATAAAATCTACTTTAAGAAATCACCCCTAACTTTTTTTGTAAACTCCTTTTATAAACTCATGCCAATACCTGCAAAGCATTCCATCTTGTTTATATGTCACCATTGACCTAACTAGTTTCCTATTGTTAGACACCTTTTTCTCTTGTTTTTTTGTTTTTGTTTTTTTTTTTCACCCTTTTCAATAATGCTGTGATGACTAACGTTGTATGTGATTGGAAATGTGGATCCAGGGTTATTTCCCTAGGATTGATCCCAATAAGTGAAATTAAAGGGTTTTGAGGCTCTTGATACTATTCCAAATTGCCCATAAAGGACTACTTTGATTGTTATTCTTACTGTTGGACTGTTTATTTGTTTGCATGGAATAAGTTCACGCTGTCAGGGTTCTGAGCAATTTCGACTTTTTAAGAATATTGGATGTCCGTGAACATTAGATCATACCTCCACCAGCTGTGGGCTCTATCACACACACAAAAATATCTATTTTGAAGAAAAACGTTCTAAGTGAGAATTCACGGCTCTCGCTTAGAATTCTGTTTCCTCAGGGATGGCTTTTCCAGCATCAAGCAAGAAGGAGCCTATTCCTAGAGACCCAATTTTCCAACTCCAGGAAAAGCCAAGCAGAGCCTTTGCTAAGTGCAGAGGGTGCTGAGACGCATAGATTCCCATGCAGAACACAGGCAATTTCATGCACAAAATGGATATTTTGCTCCATTTGCTGAGCTGAAATCAAGGTGCACGCTGGAGGCCTGACAGCTCTTCAGCTGTAACAGCACAAACGTGCTGCTACAAGACTTGAAAACTGTTTTCAAAGATTTGCTTAGTTTTTCAAAAAGAATTGTCAGTTCCCGGCTAGCGTGAGGCTGGCTGCTGAGGTGGGAAAGAAACCAAAAAGATAAATAAGCATACGAATCCAAATATATTCTTAATGTTAATGCCAGGCAGATTTTGAGAGCTCAAAGCCGTACTTAGATTGATGCCGAAATACCCAAGGAGTCACAAGCACTCTGACAAGTTGAGGCTTAACACCAGAAATAGAAGGAATTGATTTAAGACATTCCCTCTCAGATCCTGTTCACCCTAAGAGGAGCTTCAGAATCTAATAATTGGTGCTGGAGGACTGAGACAAATGTTCTAATCATTCTTCTTGAAAGTGGGGGAAATAGAGCAAGGATCTTTGACATGCTGGAAGCAAATGGTTTTCATATTTGGTTTCATCAAGGAGATAAAGATTCTTTTCTGAGCACCTTTTGGCATTACACACAGTAAAGGGGATACTTTTGTTCTGCAAATTTCACTCTGATCAGAGTGATCTCACTCAATATGTGTGGTTAATGCCTGACCTACCTACCACAGCCACTGCCATGGACCCCTCGCCATGACACCCACAGCAAAAGAAGTCAGTGAATCATGCTTATTATTATGTTTTCAATCATAGATCAGTTTTTACTGTGAATAAAATTGCAAACCGAGTCAAAAGAGCTGGTTCTAAAGACAACACTAATGACCTGGCCATTTCCTTGGCGGTTTAGTGAGATAAAAAGCTGGGGTCTTAGGATGGTGTGTTTGGGAGGGGCTGGAGAAAGGGGTTGGGGAATACAGAAGGGTAGCGCAGGAGTCCCTTGGAGGAGGTAAGATACAGGGTCTGGTGAAACTCCCTACCCCTTCCCTTATGCATGCAGAAATTGGACTCTGATCTAAATCTCTCAACTATTTTTCTTATAAGTCAAATTAGAAGTGGATGTTTTATTTAGTTTAAATCAAAAGTGATTGTCTGAGAATATACATGTAAGCATAATAGACATGCTTTTTGCTGCTGTAATAACTATAGATTGCAGGAAACAAGCTGTAGGTCCGTCAATAGGAGAATGAAAAAAGCAAATAACGGAACCTCCACATAATGGGATCACTGTGGCTGTTAAGAAGAAGGGGGTAGATCCAAATACCCTAACATGAAAGGAGGTTCATGATGCGCTATGGAGGGGAAAAGCAAGTGCAGGACAATTACATGTAATATGTACTCATTAAAGCCCCTCCTGCAGGAACCGTCTTCTTGCATTTACACATTTCTGTCTTGGCTACATTTTCTTTTAAATCGAGTAAATAAGTGAAATGAAATGAAAAAAGAAAGAAAACAGAAGCAATTTCCTGGATTGTTGTTAAATGTTGTTGTTGTTTTGTGTTTTGTTTTGTTTGTGTGTTTGTTTTCTAAAGGAAAACAGCTGTTTTGGTAAGAAATCATAAATGGACACCTTTTGTGTTAAGCTGTGGCCTTAAATTTGGGGCCCAACTCCTCCTTCAAAGGAGAGTTTCATTGTTTTGTCCATGGTACTACTAGCATAATGTATCTCAATTTCAATTCTGATTTATGTGGTGTCTTTCCCAAATTCTCTACTTGCTCCTTAGCTTTGCCTGGGAGGCAGGTGTCATGACGCCCAGAGGTTTCTGTCCTGAGATCATCTTGCTGGAAGCAGTAGAACCAGTCCTCCAGTTAATACCGTCTGGCCCTAAATCCCAAGACCAGAAATCGCCCAAAGCTATTCCCATCCATTTATATCTCGAAAATGGAGGTCATAGAACCTTACTCTTTGATTTGTTAGGAAATTGGTAGCCATTCATTTTGTCTTAAGAGTGCAAGTTCAAAAATCATGTCCTCCGGTTTCAAGCCACTTCCCAGTTGCTGGACTTTGAAAAAGTTGCTTAATATCTCTGCACTAGTTTTCTCAACTGTACAAGAGGGAAAATAATCATGTTTACCCCCATAAAGTTGCTGTGGAATTAAATGAACTAATGCCCAAGAGCAGTGGAGGAGGCTCCTGGAATATAGTACAAGCCTAATAAATACTAGTGACAACTGCTCATATTAAACTCATTTTATAACCTTTGGCATACCAGGATCCTCAATTTCTTCATCTATAGAATGGGAACAGTAATGTCAATTTCTCAGGGATTTTATGATGAGTACACGAGTTCATGAATGTAAGGTGCCTGGCATCAGGTAGCAGCTTAAATTAATGAAGTGCCAAGTCTGTTCCCATATCTGACCTTCCATGTGTTGGGTGACCCTCATCAATGGGGTAATAATGACATTTCTGTGAACTGATTGTTAGCATTTTCGAAGACAGGATGCTTGTCTCGGCTACGGGTGACCTGTAGAATTATTTATGAGCCAGACAAACCGAATAGCAAAGGAAAAGCCCAATATTCTCATAGCAAAGTATTCCTGTTCCTTGAAGCATAAAGGGTGAAATGGACTAGGGCATTCAGAGAGCATTCTGGAAGCCTCTAGGCAACCATGAGGGGAGACAAATAGGGAAAAGAAACTCAACAGTTTGCAGCCTGAAGAAAATAAATTCAAGGTATAGCTACACAGAAAGTCTAGATATCTTTATTGTAGGGAATTGTGAACGTAGGTTCTTCACCCGCAGAATCACTCAGAACAGTTTTGATAAGTAAGAAACACATTAAGGAAAATGAAAAGATCCTTAATCATCACTGTGTAAAAACAAGAGCTTTTGGCTCAGTGTGCTCAAAGTCTTCGAGAAAGAAATAATATACATCAATGGGCCAAAAATTCATCCAATTTTTAAGTGAAAATGCAATCTGGGGCAATTGCTTCCCAATTAAACCATATCTGCAGTGATATTTTGCTATTTCTAGAATTCTCCATTTCATTGTTCTCTTATGCTGAACCGTTATTTTCTCTTGCTGTAAAAAACAAAGGAGTGTAACAGATAAGAACACAGAACAAGAATTGCACTTACTGGATTCGAATCCTGGGTCTATCATTTACTAGCTGTGTAATACTGGGCAGGTTACCTACCCTCTCTGTGCTTTTGTTTTTGCACCTTTAAAATGGAGCTGATAATAGTAGTACTTCCCTCATGGGGTTGTTGTGAGAATCAACTAGAAGAATGTCTGACATTTGCTCAGCACAATACTTGGTACACTGCAAATGCTCAATACATGTGAATTCTTATTTTTAGTACGATGATTTTATCATGATTATAAGACTCTCAATTTCCTCTTGTGAGTAGGTGGAGACGTGTCTTTCCAACAGTATCAGCTCTGCAGCAAATTTGACCACTTCTGCTGTCTGGTTACAGGCCTTAGTGAGATGTCATTACCCCTGTAGTTTTCTCATCTGTAAAATGGAGATAATAATATCTTGCAAGAGTCTCGAGAGGATTGAATGAAATAATGTCTGTGGAATGCCCAGCCCAGAGTAGGCACTCAGCAAATGATGGTGTCATTATTCCTTCTTTTTAAAATACTCAGCATTTTATTCCTAAGTAAGAACATCCAATCTAGAGGCGTTTTAATTTTAGTTTGTTTTTATTTACTTTTATAAGTAGCAAATCCCAAACACTTGATTACCTCAATACTGTAAAAAAATATATCTCTGGTAGGTGATCGAGGCTAGTCATAAAACAAATATTTGGCCGGGTGCGGTGGCTCACGCCTGTAATCCCAGCACTTTGGGAGGCGGGCAGATCAAGAGGTCAGGAGATCGAGACCTTCCTGGCTAACACGGTGAAACCCCGTCTCTACTAAAAAATACAAAAAACTAGCCAGGCGAGGTGGCGGCGCCTGTAGTGCCAGCTACTCGGGAGGCTGAGGCAGTAGGATGGCGTGAACCCGGGAGGCGGAGCTTGCAGTGAGCTGAGATCGCGCCACCGCACTCCAGCCTGGGCGACAGAGCGAGACTCCGTCTCAAAAAAAAAAAACCATTTTCGTGGCTTTATTTGTAATTCATGTCTAATCACTATCACAGTTTTTGTTACTTTTATGTCATTTTTACCTCATTTCTACCTCATTTTACTTATAAGCTCAAATTTGTCTTTGATACAGCTACTGGAGAGTAAGAAAAGAAACCCGCAAACACACCACCCACACACACACCACACACACATACACACACATACACACACACCACATACACAAAAACACACCCCCCCCACACACACACCACACACACCACACACACACGCCACACACACACATGCACACACACACACTCTCATACACACACACCACACATGCACACACATACATCACACACACATGCGCACACACACGCACACACATACACACACATGCACCATACACACATGCCACATCCACATACACACCACACACACACCACACACGCACACACACCATGCACACACACACCACACACACACACCACACACGCATGAACACACACCACACACGCCACACACACACACACCACACACGACACACACACACCACACACGCCACACACACACACCACACACACCACACACACGTGCACACACACACACACGCGCGCACGCACACACACACACACAGAGGCCAACCTTTAGTATACCTGTTTTTCATAGCAGAAACCTGTTACCTTAACTGTGCTTTGTATATTTTAGGTGCTTGATAAATGTTTGTTATAAATAAAGTAACACATTAAACTTACTTTTACTATGTCAACCTTCTGTCTCCCTATTTTTCTGGCCCCCACCAAGCCATGTTATTGAGAACTGATGTATTTCCTGCTCCTATGTGGGGCCTGGGAAGTGGAGTAGAGGATAAATATGTTGTATCTTTGCGAAGGGCGTGGAGGTGACAGTCCTAAATCAAAGGACATCGTTTTGGCACTGTTCTGTGACCTCGGACAAGTCATTTTCCTTCTGTGGACTTGTTTCTGAATCTAAAAAATGAAGGGCTAGATTAAATAACCTCTTTATAACTTCTTTTTTGTTTTGCTGTTAATAATTTGACATATCATGAGATATCAGGGGCAGTCGTTATTTTGGAGGGGGGGGCGGTGAGGACGGGGTGGTCGGTCCGACAGACCTGTGTCTAAAACCTTTTGCAATTACCAGCTCTATAAATGGGAACGAGTTTCCTAATTTATCTGAGTCTCAGTTACCATCATCTGTAGAACAGGAATAAGCAGATCATCTTCAAAGGATTGTTGCAAGAATGAAATGAGACGCTGGACATCAGGAACATAGCACAGGGTCTGGTACAAGGAAAGCATTCAATAAATGGCGACCATCATTATGTGTGTCTCTGCTTCTTTCCTGGCCAGATCCCTCTGTATTGAAGGTAACAGTCATAGTTCTTTCCTTCAATCCTCTCCTGAGCTACTTAAGAACAACCTCTAGGAGGGACAATGCTGATGAAGCCAATAATATGAATTCGGTGTTTTGGGGGAATGTGCAATTAGGTCACTTACAGCACACTGGCCCTTCTCCACATGCCACAGAGATACAGCATTTGATACCAGCATGAAGATCGGTTCCTTCCTCTCTCAAAGCTAGCTTTATTGATTCCCTCATTCTAATGGGGGCAGGGGAGGAAGGAGAAATGAGGAAATGTTAGCAAAGACAGAGGCTAGGTCCACTTGATTTTGCCTTCACCCACAGAAGCAGTAGCTGCAGGAAGATTGGGAAAGAGTCCAGGGTTAACTTGAGCCCTGGCTTGCCGTCCCACTCTTTTCCAATCAATTCCCAGAAGGTAGCCATTTTTAATTCTCCATTTATCTTCCTTGACTAGGGTCATGTCTGTTTTCAGGGCAAAGATTAGGGAAGTGGCAGATAAGTGGCTGATATCTCTGGTAATAAATGAATATGAGCTTCAAGCCCAGTGTAATTAAAAATGTATAAACTCACAGTTTATTCCCCCTTCAAAGTTTACAGTCTTCCCTTGAAATGCTTCTTGAACCACCATTCAACTTGTTTTTTAGTCATCTTTGCTGATAAGAAAAGGGAAGGAAATTGAAGACTCAACCGAAGACACTCCCATCTGTGCAAAATCAAACCCATATCACCAAGGGAGGCATGTGAACCTTTATCTTGGCATCTGCCGGGCCACTGGGAGAACGGATGTCACCGATCAACTTCATATTTACCTTTGCGTTATTAAGCTGTGAGCCAAGGTCCTTCTAACTCAAACAAATATCACAAGCCTCATCCAGAAAGTGGGCAAAACCCGCAAAACAAACCCAGGCCAACTTCAAATTGCGGAGTCATCAGTGCGTGAGTCAGGTTGCCATCAGCAGCATAGAACCAGCATTTGCTCAGTTCCAGAGGAAGTTTATTTCAGCTCGGGAGCTTCAGTCCATTTGCCTTACCAATACTACCATTATATGCTATTTGAGGTTTGAATGATGCCACACAAGGAGACACTCCCTGTGTACCTGCCTCTTCCACAAACTGAAGAACTCTCAGAATTCCAGCAGAGGGAATCAATTTCAGTAGATAGGGTAAAGTGAGGAAAAGAAAGAAAACTAACCAGGCCCCAGGCAGTACCTTAGCTACTCCAAGTGCATTGTTTTACTCAATCCTGACAACAGTTCTGTGAGCAAGATTATTCTCCCATTTTACAGATGTGGAAACTGAGGCTTCTACAATTGACTTGCCCCAGGTCTTGCTCAGAAGGGGAGGAGGCCTGCTTCTGCCTCTGCTTGGCCTCCCACCCCCTTTCTCTTCTGTCAGTCACCCAGGTGGGAGTGGGCTGCAGATACTGTGGGTTTTGTTCCTGAGTAGTCCGTGAACAACTCTCCACACAAGCCTGAACTCTTAAGGGAAATCCTTCTCCCTGAATAGTTCTTTTTTGTTTTTCTTTTCTTTTTTTTTTTTTTTTTTTGAGACAACGTCTTACTCTGTCACCAGGCTGGAGTGCAGTGGTGCAATCTCGGCTCACTGCAACCTCCCAGGTTCAAGCGATTCTCCTGCCTCAGCCTCCCGAGTAGCTAGGACTACAGGTGCGCACTACCATGCCCAGCTAATTTTTGTAGTTTTAGTAGAGATGGGGTTTCACCATGTTGACCAGGATGGTCTCGATATCTTGACCTTGTGATCGCCCGCCTCAGCCTCCCAAAGTGCTGGGATTACAGGCTTTAGCCACTGCGCCTGGCCAATAGTTTCTAAAGGAGGTGACCATGTTAGACAATGGGTCTGGTCCCAAAAGAAAATTGTGTGCCTTGCCTTTTCCTTTCACTCTTTTAGAAAGAGTGAAAAAAGGAGCTCCTTCCTGGTGGTAAAAATGTGAACGGCACCGAAGTGGTTACCAACCATTTTGTTCAACCAGACTATTTACAAGTAGTAACAGGGTATCTGTTTCCTGTCATCTCCATCATATATCTTAAGGCAGAGAGATTGGAAGCCCATTACAGTCTGATATCTAATCAATACACACCGTATTCCTACAGCAGGAAGTAAAAGAATAGGCCCTTGGGAACCAGAGTTCAAATTACTCTACTGTCGATTCCAGATAGCAGCTAATGATAGGCTAAGCTTGGGGTGGGGGGTGGGATGGGGACAGGGTGGGATGAAGGGGAAGAAGAGACCATAGTTTAATGGGATAGTTAATTTGAAGATCAAATATGCATTCACTTTGGCCTCATTTGAAAGCTACATACTGTCTCTTAGTAGGCAACGCTTCTGACTTCAAATGCTTTTCTCTCTGCAGTGCCAAAATATGTTTTAGACATACATATGTATCACACATTATGTTTGAGTATTAAATTATATATCCGGATATACTTCCATATAATACATAAGGAAGCCTAAACGAACATAAATATGCATTTGGTTATTCAATGAGTATTTACTGAATGCCCATGTATATATGTGACCACCTGGACATGATCATTGGCATAGTGACCAGTGACATAGTGGCCAGTGACCACATCAAGCTTTGAGCAAGTCTCGACCTCATGGAACTTATGTGTTCGTGGGGAAGATGTTATTGTGTGAACAATGTGTAACTGAGGTAGTAGGACCAAAGAGGCAGGCCAGAGAGTTGCCTTTTAATGAAAATGGAAGTACTGAAATCTCCACATTCTTGGTTTATTTCCTGCCTCTCCCATCTACCAGCTTTGGGACATGACCTCCCTCAGTTTCAAATCCTCCACTTGTAAAATGGGAACAATAATACTCACTTCTTGGGTTATTGTTAGGATAAAATAAAGTAAAAAAGAAAAAAGGTGAATTTTTTCATGTAGCCTACAGTCATTCATCAAAAAATGCCTGTTGCCTTCTGTTTTCATGCAGATACTGGGCATCCCCAGTGAGCATCTGTGCAACAGGCTAGAATGCGGTGGCACGATCTCAGCTCACTGTAACATCCACCTCGCAGGTTCAGAGGATTTTCCTGCCTTAGCCTCCTGAGTAGCTGGGATTATAGGCACGTGCCACCACATCCGGATAATTTTTGTATTTTTAGTAGAGATGGGGTTTCACCACGTTGGCCAGGCTGGTCTTGAACTCCTGACCACAAATGATCCGCCTGCCTCAGCCTTCCAAAGTGCTGAGATTACAGGCATGAGCCACCGCACCCGGCCTGTGCCAGCCTTTGTCGAGTCCTGGTAGGAATTCCGTTGTGAAGTCCTCATGGCTCATTCACATGCCCAGCTTCTCTGCAGACTTCGTGAGCCTGGGGCTGGGGCTCCCCACCCTTCAGGTTTGCAGCTGGCTCCACATTAGGCTCTGCTGATAGGTGGGGCTAGTGGCAGACTGCAGGATAATGGAGGGAGAAGGGATTTCGGCCTTCTCTTGGCTTCTGCTCCTCACAGCCTCACTTCACCTTGGCAATGACACTTCCTCCTTGCAGCAGGTGTTGACTCCAGGCTCCAGCCTGAACCACTTTGCACCTCTGTGGAGGCACCAACAGCAACAGGCAAGACCCTTTTCTCAGACTTCTGGGTCTCAGCTCCAAGGGACCCTGCCATGAGCCACAAGTCGGGAGGCAATTCAGAGGTCTGAGCCTCATCCCTACCAGGACTCTCCACTGAGCTTCTGAATTCTTATATACCTAATATCACCCTAGAGCTGTCAGCAGCTGCATCCTACAGCTATTACTGAGGTATGGCCTCCGTGTTTCCTTTTTTTGTTTTTTTTTTTGCTTTTTAAATCTTCCAGTAATTGTACAATCAGGTTCTTTTATTGAATTATTTAGCTAAAACACCTAATGTGTATTTGTATTTTCCTAACTGGATCCTTGCTGAAACAAAGGGTGAGGGTCAAGGTTGTCACAACTCATCCAAGGAACTTCATCCTTTCTCTTATTCAGTCCTATAGCAGCTTGCTTCTTCCCTTAGGACTCAACAACAACGCTCTCTCTTTCTCATTCTCTCTCTTTCTCATTCTCTCTCTCTGTCTCTCTCTCTCACACACACACACCAGCAACATGCCTGTTTCATGCCTCAGTCTTCCATTCAGAGGCTCTCAAACTCAGGCCCATGTAAAGGCCAGACCAGAAACCTCATCCATCCAGGTTCCTTCGTAGCCCTTTCAACAAACCCAAACTCCTCTTTGCAGCCACGGACAAGACACACTTTCTGTACTAAAATTGCTACCCTGGGGTCAGGAAACTTTCTTAGTAAAGTAAGCCTTAAAGAAATCCAACTAATTCTAAATAGCTTAAGACTTTTGGTTTTACCTCTGCTGGTCAAAAATGCCTTGTTACATCAACACATGGAAGAAAAAGCTGTGTTACACAAAGCAGAGTCTGGTACATACCGTCTATTAAAAGCTGAAACTTCAGCTAGCCCTATTGAAACCTCAAGGTAGTGGGTGTGGCATTTCTTTAGTTTTGTTTTTGTTTTTGTTTTAATTTAGCAGAGGTAGGATTTGAGCCCAGGGCTGTCATCTGCTATCAATGGTCATTGCATCCCCCATCATGACATTCAGGACCACTCGCTAATCATCTGACCTTCCCAGGCCATTAGCAATGTCCATAGCTGTCTCTTTTTTCTCCTGTGTTTTGCATTTTTCCTAGAATGCCTCATTCTTCTCCTGTGCTTATCCACACTCACTTGTTCATTAAGAACTGAAGGTCTACTTTCAACTGGGATCATGCATGCTTTTGACTGGTCAATCGTACGCTATCCTGTTTTAATCTGAAACCAGTCCAGGTGTAACTTAAGTGTCCTCCCACTGTCTTGGAACTCAGTTTCATTAAGGAAAGGGTCTATGCCTGGCATTCCTTTATTGTTCTTAAAGAGCTGCACACAACAATTCTATATGCTGAGTGTTTCTTTGATCTAGTTAATATAAAATATTATTTTAGAAGTTAGAAAAAATGAAATTTGAAAAAAAAGCATCTCCAGATGAAAAAACTTTTGATTTATTCTGAGAGCTCCAAGTCCCACTGTTTCTTTGTTTTGGATACTAGTAAGCTCACAGATAAGTTTCATCTTCAATCTCCAAAGCTTCCCTTAGTCTAGATTTTTCCGCTAAAATTACACAGCTTCCTTTCCATGCCCCTCCCATTGTTTTCCTCTCAACCCATATATTTCCCAACCATTTCACTTTCTGTATCTTGAACTTTTACCTTTGTTTTCATCATTTCATTATTTTATTGTATCTGTGGTTTTTTAAAAAAATAAATGTATTTTTAAGTAAATGTATTTTCCAAATATATTTTGGTAAAAAACATGAAAATGCACTTTTATGAATGTATTTTCCAGATACATTTCAGAAAGAAATGAAGTATGAGGGGAAGCTGTACATGCAAAGATTGGGTACATGAAAAGATGGGCTGTATATTCATTAATTTGTGCAAACATAATTCTTTTATAGGTAAGAGCTTTCTGCTTGGAATTACTTCCTCCAAGTAAATTATTCAATAGCCTTAATGATTATAAGTAAAGTTTAGTTTTCCAATATAAAAACAATGTTTACATTTCCATTAAAACATATCAGAAAAACACCAAGAAAGAAAGAAAGAAACATAGGCTGCATAGTTTTAGCATGTAAAGATAACCACAAGTAGGACCTGCAGTAACTTTTCATACCAAGCTTTCACACAGCTGGCACAATGACAGTAAGTTACGCATGCACATATACCCTGCCTTCACTACTAAATACATATTCCATATTTTTGGAAAACATACAAATTCATGATTTAAAATATTAGTTGTCAGAGCAACACTGAAACGGATAATAACTAGAGATTTCCATTTCTGACTTACATGAAAAAACAGGGACCAGATGTATCCTCTCACTTTAAATAATTAGAAAAAAATATTTAAACTTTATTTATTTAATTAATTATTTAAAAATGTATATGTATAAAGTTTTTCTAATCACTTTCTAATGTGTTTTTAATGTCTATACATTTCTATAATTTTTTCACGTGTATAGTCAGTAGTTTTTAGACACTTATTAACCACAGGCCTTATAGGGCTGTGATTCCTGAAAGAAGGTGAGAAAGTAATATGAACTCTGTAATTTTAACAGATTACTGCCTGGGTTCATTTACCAGGACTGAGTACAGAAATGGAGAACCTACACAGACTCAGCTCAGTCTTGCTGAGTTGCAGAGAAACAGAGGTCAGAGTTCAGAAAAGCCAAGGCAGTTAGAATTTGTGGGACAGAGTAAGAAGGCAAAGGAGGTAGATGGATAAAGAGCTCAAGAAATCCACAGGGGGTGCCCTTGAATCTTTGTCTGAGTATTAATTTGTACATGAGTGAGAGGATGGGACCCAGGAGAGAAGTAGGCAGAAAAATTCCTGGATCTCACGCAGAACTGAAAATTGTTCATCTTTCTACTATCAGTAGGAAAAGATATTGTTAAAACACAAAGCATTAAGTAGAATCCTCAGAAGGGAATTGCCTTAGTAGTAAAGCGAATTTAGCCCCAGACTAAATACTAACCTGTATAACAGTGTTTAAAAGTAAGCCTTAAAAGTATCCAGCTAATTCTAAATAACTGAGAGCCATAACAATGGATTACAATTAACAATGTATTACAATGTTCTACACTTAATTAATCTACTACAAAATTTCCACGCATACAAAGAAACAGGAAAATACGACCTGTAACCAGGAGGAAATCAATCAATTGAGGCAGACTTAGAAATAATTGCTATTATGAACTGTTATTATAAAACAATTACTATTAAAAGATTCCATATGTTCAAGAAGGTAAAGGAAAATAAGTATGATGAATAGAAAAATTGAATTTTACATAAAAAAAGAACTTTCAGAAATGAAAATTGCGATATCTTAAATGAAAAAAATTACATAAGATTAACAGAATAGACACTAAAGGAGAAAAACTTAATGAACTTGCAGATATAGTGATAGAAAGTAAACAAATCAGAAAACACACGGAAAAAAGGAACAGTGGATAAGTAATTTCCATAATAAAATATAAAGTAATCTAATATACAAATAACTGAATTCCAGGAAAAAGATGAATAAAACAGAAAAAAAAACCAGTATTTGAAAATTCTACAAATTTGATGAAAACCATAAACCTACACATACAATAAGTTCAATAAACCTCAAACAAAATAAGCCCAAAGAAAACCACACCAAGGTAGATCAGTATCAAATGGCTGAAATCTAGAAATAGAAATAGAAACTTAAAAGTATCCAAAGAAATATGACACATTATGTACAGAAGAAAAAGATAAAACTTACATTAGTCACTTTGTCAGAAATTATTTTAAAAAAGAAGATAAAAATTTGGATTTTCACAAATTAATGGAGAGTATAAGAACTTTTAATGCAACAAGTGTTTTCTCATTTTAAAAATAGTTGACTTTTCAAAGCAAAATAACAACTTCGTTGTGGGATTTACTAGATTTATACAAATAAGATATATTACAAAAATAGCACAACAGGTGACCAGAAAAAGTAAATTTTATAGTTGTAAGGGTCTTATACTATACGTGAAGCAGTGTAATATTTGAAGGTAGGCTGTAGTATTTTATATGTAGTATGCATATACAGTATTACACAGTATATATATGCATATATATAGTATTTTATATACAGTATACACACTATATATAGTATTTTATGTATAGTCTGACACCCTACCCTTAAATATTGTGCCACTCCATATCTATATATGTATGTAGTACTATAATTCATATATATATAAAAAAAAGTATGTATAGGCTGTAATACCATATATTCACATAGTACAACAATTTCTTGAAAGGGAGATAAAGAGGTAGAACAATATGCCATAATAGAGACAAAATAGAA
This sequence comes from Chlorocebus sabaeus, assembly GCF_047675955.1. Taxonomy (NCBI): domain Eukaryota; kingdom Metazoa; phylum Chordata; class Mammalia; order Primates; family Cercopithecidae; genus Chlorocebus; species Chlorocebus sabaeus. Next base: position 76,578,049 of record NC_132908.1, read on the forward strand.
TGTTAAAATACTCAATCAGTTCAACAGGAGGCAGAAAAAATAATGAAGAAAGAAAAGAAGGAATAAATATAAAACAAATGGCGAGATGCCAGAGTAAAACTCTACCATATCAGTAATCACATTTGATGTAAATAACCTGAACACTCCAATTAAACATCAAAGATTGTCACATGGTATAAAAAAGCAAAACCCAATGTATTAGTCAAAGTTCTGCAGAGAAACAGAACAAACAGGATGTATACACACACATGTGTGTATATATACATGCGTGTGTAAATATACATGTGTATATATACATATGTGTGTATATATGTGTATATATGTGTGTATATACGTATATATGTGTATACGTGTATAAATGTATATATACATATATGCATGTGTGTATATACATATGTGTATATGTGTGTCTGTTTTGTGTGTGTGTTTGTGTATATATGTGTGTGTGTATATATATATAGAGAGAGAGATTTGCTTTAAGGAATTGGCTCATGTAATTATGGAAGCTGGCAATTCCAAAATCTGCAGAGCAGATGGCAGGCTGGAGACACAAGAAGAAATGATGCTGCAATATTGAATCTAAAAGCAGCGTGAGGCAGTTACTTCTTCATTGGGGTACCTCAGTCTTTTCCCTTAAAGCCTTCAACTAATTGGATGAGACTTATCCATGATATAGAGGGTAATTTGCTTACACAAAGTTTACTGGTTTAAACATTAATCACATCTCAAAATACGTACACAGCAACATCTACCATGGCATTTGACCAAACAACTGGTACCATAGTATAGCTAATCTGACATATAAAATTAACCATGACACCTGATTATATGTTTCTAACACTCTAAACATAAAACACACATAGGGGAAAGCAAAAGGATGGTATAAGGCATGTTGAGCAAATGGTAATTAAAAGAACGCTGGAGAGACTATATAAATTTCAGAAAAATTAGACGTCAGAACAGAGAATATGACTAGGAATAATAAAGTGGATTTTATAAGGTGAAGGGGGTCAATTCATCAAGAGGACATAGCAACTCTAAATGTTTATGAACCTAAAGGAGAGCTTCAAATTTCATAAAGCAAAATATGATATAACTAAAATGAGGAATTGACAAGTCCACAATTATATTTGTAGACTTCGAGACTCCTGTCTCAGTAAATGATAGGATGACTTGACAGAAAATCAGTAAGAATGGAGAACACAGTCAACCAACTCGGCTTCCTTGACATTTGTACATCGTTCTACCCATCAACAGCATTATACACATTCTTTTTCAGTGCATATGAAATATTTGCCAAGATAAATGATATTCCGGGCCATAAAACAAGATTTAATAAATTCAAGGCAATTTTAACCATATGAAATACCTTCTTTGGCTACAATAAAATTAATTAATAATAATAGCATAATATATGGAAAATCCTTACGTTTGAAAATTAAACTGCAGTTTCTTAAATAATTTATGAATCAAAGATATAATAATAAGACAATGTAGATAGTATTTTGAAATGAATTAAAATAAAAACGTAATGTATCAAAATCTGTGAGATGCAGCTCAAGCAGTACTTAGAGGGAAAATTATATCATTAATTGCTCACATTAGAAAAACAAAAGGTCTCAAATAGGTGACCTCACTTTCCTCCTTAATAACTTAGAAAAGCAAATTTTAAATAAGGACAGGAAGCAAGGAAATTATAAAGATAAGAGCAATCGATAAAGTAGAAAAACAAAAAAAAAATAAAGAAAATTAATGAAAGAAGAGCAGGTTCTTGAAAAAAAATCTATACAATTGGTAAATCTTTAGCCAGACTGAACACGCACACACACACTCCACATGCTTGGCTATGTGTGTGCGCATAAAAGAGAGAGCAAAGGGAAGGGGAGGTGGAAAGAGGAAGAGAAGACCCAAATTATTAATATAAAGTGCTAAAATAACAGATATTTCAAACATTAAAAGGGTAAGAGAATATTATGAACTTCACTTAAATAAATTTGATAACATAGATAAAATGGACACATCTATTGAAACAACCAGTTTCTTCAAGAAGTAGATAACCAGGATAGTCCCATGTCTAGTAAAGATATTTAATTTGTAATTTAAAACGCTAATAATGACGTTTAAAAAGAAAAATAGTTAATATTCTGAACTTTTTCAAAGTTAAAATTTTTGTGTTAACAAAATCTACTAAGACTGGGAGAATATATTTGTAAAACAAATACCTGATAAAGGAATCATAACCAGAACATCAAAATAAATATTCCAACTCAACAATTTAGAAAAAAATCTCTTAAAAAACTGGGACACTTCTCCCAAAGAAGAGAGATACAAATGAGAAATATGAACGTGAAATACTCACATCATTAGTTATTTGAAAAATACAAATTAAAATCACAAAAAGATACAACTATACAATTCAGTAACATGGCCAAAATATTACAAGTCCTGTGCTACCAATATTGGTGAGAATGTGGAACTGTTGGAACATACATTCATGTAAACTATTGGAACATGCGTTTTTTAATGGCAAAACCACAATTACTTTTGCACAAATGTAATGCATTTAGTACATAACCCAGGAATCCCATTCCTAGATATTTATCAGAGTTGAATGAAAATTTATGTTAATGCAAAGACTAGTACTGCTTATAGAGTAGTAAATCAAGTAGATATCATAGATGCTTTATTCAGTATGGCCCATAACTAGAAACAACTCACACAATTGTCTACTGGTGAACAGGTGGTGATAGATCCACACAATGGAATATTACTTAGCAGTAAGAGGGAACACATTATTGATAAATGCAATAGCATAGTTGAATCTCCAAAGTATTATATTCGGTGAAGGTAGTCAGACTCAAATACAGTCTGAGGCAGTCTGAGGCAGATGGATTACAAGGTCAGCAGTTCAAGACCAGCCTGGCCAGCATGGTGAAACCCCCCCTCTCTACTAAAAATACAAAAATTAGCCGGGCATGGTGGTGCATGCCTGTAGTCCCAGCTACTCGGGAGGCTGAGGCAGTTGAATCGCTTGAATCTGGGAGGTGGAGGTTGCAGTGAGCCGAGATTGCACCACTGCACTCCAGCAGACAGAGAGAAGCTCTGTCTCAAAACAAAACAAAAAAAACAGACAGTAGGATCTGTTTATATGAAATTCTAGATTATGAAATTCTAAATACAATAAAATTAATGTCATGGAAGGTAAATCAGTGTTTTTCCAGGGCTGAGATGGGAGGAGGGAATAAACCACAAAAAGCGTGAGGGAGAAAAAGAGGATACAGGGTAGTGGAAATGCCTTATTATGGAGACGGTTACACGACTGGATACATTTATGAAGACTCATCAATTACACTCTCAGAATTTATGAATTCTATTAAAATATATGTATTCTATTATTACATACATGTATTTTACCTCAGTAAATATTATTCTAAACATACGACTTCTGTGTCAAAGACAAGTTGTATTTTTAGAATAATCTTCTTTATATATTTATACGTTTTATATATTTCCTCTTCATATAAAGAAAAAAATAAATCCCACTACTCAATAGCATTCAATAATTACAGAAATGGACAATGTACATTTAGTGCTTCTCTCTCATGCCCAGTTACAATTTTTTTAGCAAGAATAACATGTTGGCATACATAAAGTACGTTTGTACATATACTAACTCACATGCACATAAAGTAACTAATTGTTTAATAGTTCATCAAGTTGATGGGCCAAATTTTATTTAACCATTTTTTAGTTATTAGAAATTTAAGTTGTTTATGCTTTTTCTGTATCATAAACGATGCTGTGATAAATGCTTTTGCACATAAAGGGTATTTTCTCTCAGATTTTAGAGCTCCAATTATAGAGACCAATTATGGTCTCTGTGGGGGCTTTGAATAAAATAAACTCTTTCTGTTCTAGGAAAATATGGTTCAAGATATGTGGTTGCCTGGAGCCACTGAATTAATCAGTAAATGATTGTGGACAAAATAGAGGTTTCATTCTCAGCTCTGGGCTCCTATAACTGATATAAAAATGATGAGAGCTAACATCAAGGAAGTACTTCTGTATATTAGGAATGTTAATATAAAGACGTTATTAGAAGGCACAGAGAAGTTAAGTGTGTTGTGCCAGGTAACACAGCTAGTGAGTGACAGGGCTCAGATCGTGGACCATTCTGGCTTCCACTAAACTGCCTCTTGATGTTAGCTAATAAAATTTTTAAGCAATTCCACTAAAATAATTTCCACATGGAGGCATTTTTAGAGCAAAATGAAGCTCTTACCAACTTTTTCCTTCTTGTATTTTCTTTCTCTTATTGGGCACTGGGAAGCTCTTCCATTTTACTCGAAGACTTTGTGGCAATGGGCTAAAAGATAATGAGAGCTTAAATAATCAAAAGAAGAATGTGTTGCAGTCAAAATTCTAAGAAAAAGTGATCTAGCACCAGGGCCTAATAAATCCCTCCTGTGCTGGGCTTCCAAAACGTGCCGCAGTGGAGTGCTGACATAAATCCTCTGTGGATTTAGAGCTGACATTTCCCTGCATCGTGACACATCAGGAGGACAAACGGTGTAAATCCTCCTGTTGGAACTGGTGCCTTGTTTCTCTGCACAACTTACTTCTCTGAGTCCCATCCTATGACACACAAAACTTGTTTCAGACACCTGTTCCCCAGACAGAACTTCGAACTGCCTGCAATGTCTTGAATCAGCAGAGATGATTTCAAGGAACTCGCATCTTCGTAAGCTTCTCCTGCTACCATCGTCCTCTTTTTCTCCATAATCTCATCCACTCTCATGGTTTTGCATACTTACTTTCTCTTTTTCCAACAAAATATCCACCCCAAGTCCCTCTTGGATGTTCAGACCTATACATCTCTGTCTTCCCCCATCTCCTGTTAGAAGTTTATAAACATCATACATTTTACGTAAGCCAAAGAACGCTCATAATTTTTACGTTCTACCCCTAGCCTGGTTCTCTCCTATCTTCCCCCGTTTCTTTGAGTGGTATCACTCACTCATGTTACTCAGGTCAAAAACAAACAAACAAAAATGGTAATTGGATCTGATATTTCCTTTTCCTCACGTCCAGTCAAACGTGAGCTGCATTGATTAAATCACCAACTTCTATCTCAATCTGACTGCCCATTTCTGTCTCTACTGCCCCTGCCTAGTGTTAGTCACCCTTCCCTCTTGCGTACACTTCTGCAACAGCCATTTGATGGATGTGCCACATCCCTTGTCATGTTTTCTACCAATCCATTCTCTCCTGGTCATTTTGAAACACAAATCTGACGACGTCACTCCATGGCTGAAACCCACTGATGGATTCCCATTGTCTGGAGGATAAAGTGAAAATCCACAGCACAGCCCACACCTGCATAATTGGTCTGGCTTTGGACTTCCTCTGCATCCTCACCTCACTCTCTTCTAGTCAGCCATGCTGACCTCTTTCTCCTCCTTTGAATGCACCAAGTTCGCCCCTTCAAGCTAACGCCCTTTCCTTGCCTCTTCACCTAGTCAATCCATATTCATCCCATAGTTCTCAGTGTAAATGCCACTTCTGCAGAGGAGTGTTCTCTTATCACTAACTTTCCTGCCCTCATGTGGCCCATTGCATGTCCTTGTATTAGGTTGATGCAAAAGTAAGGTTTTTGCAATTATACTTTTAACCGCAAAAACCATAATTACTTTTGTACCAACCTAATACGTGATTGCATTCATCATAATGGCATAATGGCATTTATATAGTCATTTTCATACCTCTTACCTATCACCTGACTCTACCCGTAGACTGTAAGGTTCATGAAGGCAGGGTCTGCATCTTCCTTGTTTATCACTGAATCTCCAGAGCCCAAATCAGAGCCTGGCAACACAGAATGTTGTTCTCTAAAGACACGTGGAACCAATGAAATCAGAAAAGCCTTGCCCTACACAGAATGTGAAACAGCCCTGAGACTCATGACTGTTTCTGCATTGACTCGAAAGTCAGCATGGCCTTGCTTCCCGGAGTTGGTGCCAGGAGAGGTCACCTCCCTAAAAGATGCGCTTTGCCTCCTCCTGACGGCTGTTCCCCGTGGCCAGCAGAGCGTCAACTCTCCCACTCCCTGAGACTTTTCTGGGTAGAAGCATTTAGGCTCAACCCTTGCAGGAAAACTTAGTCGAGAAAGAAAAAATAAAGAGAAACCAGAATGAGAAAGCTGCCTTTATTACAGCTAAACTGTTGGCTTAACTTCCTAAAATACCGTTGAATTTTCTTTCTGCATACAGCTGTGTTTATAGAAGGCAATATCATGTATGTAAATAAATTCAGATGCCGCTCGAGTTATTTTAAAACAATCAGTCTAACACTAATCAGCTTACTCAGAGACATAATCTTACCCTAAAAAAGTGACAAATCAGTACACAGTGTGCAGAGTAAAATACATGGAGGGTAAGTCGAATATAAATGTACAAATGTTGCCAGTGTCAGAATTTGAGGTCGGTCATCCCAGAAGCATCAGGAAAGCAGCCTTCAACTTCTGCTTCACCCATCTCATCCCAGCATCCCAGAGGTATAACGTGGACAAGAGACGTTATCCATAAATCTGTTCCCAATCCTCTAGGAAGGCCACACCCTTCCCCACTGCCATGCCTATACCGTTTCCTTTCCCTGGAATGTGTGGAACCTCCTGGCCGTTCAGAAAGCAGCCTGTGTTTCAAGGCCTATCTCAATTTCTCTTCTTCTGCAAAGCACACGTTCCCGTCTCATGTGCTCATTGCCTCTGATATCATTATGAAAAATAACTGATGCTAATTCCTAGAAGTTATTCATCATGTGTGTCAGACACATCTGAATACTCTAAATGTGTATTCATTCAAACAGGTTTTACTCTATGAACTCCTATTCTTAACACCCCATTTTACAGATTAAAAAACTGAGGCAATGAGTGACTAATAGCCTACCCAAAGTCATATAGCTAGTAAATGGCTGAGTCAGGGCTAAAGTGACCCCTCTGCCTAGAGCTACTATTAAGCTTGTCGATTGTCAGACATCAAATTGTATGTCTCACTAGATTATTTCAAAGCATCTGAAGAAAAATGTGGTTGCTTTAGAGATGTGGACACTGAGACTCAGGGGAGCAATGTAATTTGCTATTCTTATTTCTCAAAAAATAAGGGTTGGGGCTGGATCTAAATCCATGTCTATTTTACACCAATGTCTGTTTTCTTTCAAGAAAAAATATGTCCAGGCACTGGTTCAATTTTCCTCTAGTTATTCATACAAATAACTTCGTCTTGAGGGCAACTGCCAACACATTATAGTTAAGCAACAAAGTTATTTGTTTTTTAAAGGGTATCATGTATGATACAAAGATAATTGTCTGGTTCCTCTTGAGACATTTATAGGCTAGCTGAGGACAAATTAATACTCATGAATTAGTAAGAAAATGTTAAGTACTAAGATTTCTGTGCTCGGGAACCCAACACAGACCTCAAAAGAGGGAGAAGTGAGGGCTGCAGGAATCTGGGCAGGTCCCTGGTGAAAGGATCACCCTGGATTGGAATCCCAGCTCTCTTTGTACCAGCTGTGTGAGTTTGGCCAAGTTTCCACACTTCCCCGAGCCTTTGTTTCATGAATAAACGTCTTGCCTCTTGCTGTTCTGCAGAGGAGTAAATGAGGCAAGTGGCAATGTCTGGTATGGTACTGGGTAGGCACAAAATCGATGCCAATCCCGCCTTTCTTTCCCTTTGATTAAACTTTTCACTACTGTCAAGGCTAATGAACAGACCAGGGCATTCATCAACACTCAGGTGTGTGTCCTGTGTGTATCCTTCAGAAAACTCACTGCTCCCCATGTGGTAGACTCCAGGATCATCTCCTAGAAGCTCTATGATCATTTAATTTTTGTAGGACAAGCTTGTCTGTGTGTCTGTCTCTCTCTGTCTCTCTCTCTCTCTCTCTGTGTTTGTGTGTGTGTGTTAGTAATTTCATAACATTAGAAATTTTTCAAAACTAAGCGGCATACAGTAATTACTACTCAATCCATCCTGGGAATCTTGAGAACATGGACTCAAGAAGAGAAGCATATTTAGCAAACCTATTTTTACTATCCTTATCTATATTATTGTGGCTATTTTCATTATTGTTACTATTAGTTTATGATATTATTACCATTTTTTTATTTATGGTGTTTTTTTGTTTTTTTTTGTTGTTGTTAGAGAGAGTCTCACCCTATTGACTAGGCTGGGGTGCAGTGGTATGATCAGGGCTCACTGCAGCCTCAATCTCCCCTCAAGTGATTCTCCCACCTCAGCCCCTAGAGTAGCTGGGACCACAGGCATGTGTCACCATGCCCAGCTGAGTTTCATATTTTTAGTAGAGGCGGGGTTTTTCCATCTTGCCCAGGCTGGTCTCCAACTCCTGGGCTCAAGCCATCCATCAGCTCGGCCTCCCTGTGTGCTGGGGCTACAGGCATGAGACACTGAGCCTGGCCTACTATTGCCATTTCTAAAACTTACTATTTTTATTTCCACCCCTATGAACATGACACCTACTACCATCATCAATCTACTAAAGCCCCTCTTCCTCCTTCTTCTCTTCTTTCTACTGCAACTGCCACCACTGCCATGCTGTTAAAAGTCCAGCTTATTCTTGTGCTGTAATAACTGCCATCAATACCACCTGATTACAACTCCTCCTCCTCCTCTTTCTACCACTAATACTAATATTACAACTATCACTCCCACCCGACTCAGCTTCCATCTCCTCCTACAGCTACCCCCATCATCTTGGAATAACTTCTCACCCTACCGCTGACATTGCTATACCTAACACTAGCATAGTATTACAGTTACTATTATTACCACTACTACAACAACTACCACTACCACCATCCTATTTTAACCCCTACTGATCCTACTACTATAACTTCCACCAACACCACCCTACCACAGTTCTTACTCTTGATACTATTACTGCTAATACTATAACTACCATCACCACCAGCCTGCAACTTCTCCTCCCTTTCTTCCCATCATGATGACCACCACTACCCTCCTAGTAATACTGCTACTAGTATCTATTAGGTTTTTCTTTTATGCTTACTAAGAACCAAGCATTGTGCTGGACACTTTGCATTCATTTTTCATTTTGCCATCATAACCATTTTGTGACGTATATGTTTCTATCATTTTCATCTGGTGGATGAGTCAATACTAGCTTGCAGAGCTGAAATGACAGCCCCAGAGCCCCACTTGGAACTCACACTAGCGTTGTATGATCTCCAGGCCTGTGCTCTTTCTAAACCTCTATGCTGCTTCCAGCCACCTTGGCTTGGACAATGTGTTTCTAACTTTTCTCTTTTTCCAAATTCTTGTGCAGGGAGGTGGGAAGTCCACCCAGTGGGGAAGGACAATAACTGGACATGGGGCTGCAGAGTAAACAGGAAGCTAACACAAAGCATCCAGCTGGCTGGGTAGCTTGTCTGCTGACCTTGGCCTCACTCATCTATCCTCCCCACATCCCCTCGAAAGAGCATGTCCACACCTGAGATAATTTATGCAGTGACATTCCCAGGTAGCTGTTTGCTGCCACTTGGATGACCACAGACTGGATTGAAATTGACACGCAGATCAAAGAGTGGATAACAAGTTGTCTTTTATTCACTCAGAATCTTTGTTGCCTGGGTCTTCTTTACCCTCCAACCTCACCCCTGCAGCAACTGAACAGGCATATTCTGTTTGTCGCTGGAAAATTTAAAAAAAAAAAAAAAAAAAAAAAGGCCTCGCCTGCCCATTCTTAACTCTATAGCAATTATTCTTCACGTGAATAATATAAAGGCAAAACCACTGGAGGATGCACACATTCATGCATTCAGTTAAACAATCATTGTTTTCAATGAAGATTTAGAAAGAATATAATTCATGCCAGAGCAGTGATGCTGAGCAAGATGAAGCTTTCTTCCTTCCTGAAGCTCGCCTTGCTCTCATGGAGAATACAGAGACAATGGCCAGTCCTCAACCACTGAGACGTCTTACCATGTGGTCCTCCCTTTAAGTCGAGAAAGGTCTCTCATCAGTGACTCGCTTTATGATGTCATGACCAAGCACAGGCAAACAATAAAAAAATGGGAGTTGGCATGGTTTTCCACCCATCCTTCTTCCCTTCTTTCTTTATTCCCCATCTCCTTTCCTTCCTTTCTCAATCTTAATTGAAGCTGATAACTGTTAGGATATTGACCCTGTGTACCCAAGTCCAGAAACTCCTACTCTGATTCATACGGATGAGATGTTTATCTTTTCATTTAGAGGAGTCATTTAGAATGCAGATTCACTGTGAGGGATTTTTTTTGTGTGTGTTTGTGTCATCTTTGGTCTTAAGGCTAAGTTCAAATCCTGACTCTGTAATCTGAGATCAGTGATTTAACCTGTTTGAGCCATAACCGCTTACTCTGTAGAATGACAAAAATTGTCGCACCTAATTTGTAGGATTGTGAAGAGGGTTAGATAATATAATCCCAGATAATGTGAGAAGTAGGCTCACCTCACTGAAGCCAATGATGCTTAAGCTTTGAGGCCTTTCTGTTGCATAGGCTCTTTCCAAGACCCTAGAAATATTTAATGTTTGTAGTATTTAAAGCTTGTTAAAATTTGTAATCTTCTCATTCTCAATAAATATTTACTTTCCTACCTAATTTTTGTATTATTTTTCCTGAAAAGAGTCCTCAAAGCCTGTGATCTTCAGGCCCCATAAAACCTATACAATGTTTAGCTGAAGACCTGGCATATGGACAGCAATTACTAAATGTTAGATGACAGCAATTCATTTTTCTAGAACTTTTTAAGAATTTTTATATTAATGAACTAAAATCATGGAGGCAAAAGAAAAGAAAAACTGTCCTGATCATGATCAAGGTTGTTATTATTATTGTTATTTGTGATGTTGTTTGAAAAATGCGATCATCGCCTCTACAGGAAGTTAATAACTGGTGAGCTTTTCATTCAATATTCTGGTGCCTTGTGGCTAGAGTCACAGGATTTGTTTAGGGTCCCCAAAATAGAGAAAGACAATGAGTGCATTAGTAGTGGGAGAAAGAGGATTTCTAATCATCGATGTCCTGCTTGGTTAGATATTTTTCCATAGATTCATCTATCTGGACGTTTCCATTAATAATAAGTGCCCCTTTGAGGACCGTTACCAAGGGGCCCAGTTGCACCTCCCACCCACGCAGAGTGTATTCAGCTGTGTGTGTGTCTCTCCATTGTTTCTCACAATTGGAGTCTGAGAGACCGTCATCTGTCCCACTCTCCTCTAGACTGTGGTCTCATTTTTCTGCAGAGTTGAACTCTGGAGATAACATTGGTAAAAAATGTGAATACTTCAGGGCACATTAGAACAGTCTTTGTTTAAATTCACTCCCACCCCATTTCTCTGCAAGGAGCCTGGTGAGGGGGAAGGCGTGAACAAAGTGAAATGGCCAAGCTGCATATTTAAAATTCCATCAGTTCGATTTCTTTAATGCAATATGGTCATTTAAAATCTTGCCCTGTTTGATAAATACCTGCATTTCAAGTAATTGTTAAGATTGTGTCTGTTTTTATTAGAACGTATTCGTCATTATTTGACAGTCGTTTCTAATCACATTTGTCATGTATTGGGTTTCCTTTATGAATACTGATAGTTCTTGGAATAGATGTTTATGAAGCCCCATTCATTCCTTGAGCACACACAGTATGCCTACCACCCAGGATACCATTTTTCTGGTCATTCAAAAATGAGAAAATGAATAGCAAAAATGTGTGGGAGGTTTATCTTTAGAAGCAGAAACTAGAATTATGGGGAAGTTTTTGGAATTTTGAGAACGGATTTCTGTGCAGTCAATTCCATCAGTTGTGCACTTGGGGAGTTTAGATATTCAGACAGTTTGAACACAATGCATTGACAAGTTTAGATTCAGAGTTGTCCACTGTATCAGTTCGGCTTGAATTCCTAGAACTGTGGGAAACTTAACTCAGCCAAGTTGTGTCTGAAGTCATTCGGTGAATAGATACCCATCCACTTATTTGACAAATAGTTATTTATGGTATTCATTCACTCTGTGGCTATTTATTCATTCAAGAGATGCTTATGTATACACTAATTTGATAAATAATTATGCTTTTTAATGGATATTTGTTAAATTTCTACTGTATATAAGAGAGAGATACAGAGCTGCACAGCAGCTACATTATTGCCACCATGAGCCTACAAATGTGAGGATAGTCCCTGGTCCCCATGTCCCCTCACAGGAAGGCCATGTGCTTCAGCTACATTATCGCATGTGGCCTCACAGCCTTTGTGAGGTGGAAGAATGTTCTGGACCATGATGAGTCTCTCTGTTAACATTTTTTTGTCTTTTAAAGTGCATGCATAGAGGATTTTCTATTTCCGAAGCTTTATACAGGATGTTCAAAACAAAAAAGACAAAGAAGACATCACTTCTATAAAAGCCTTGCACCCCAGAGGCATGCCAGACACTCTGGGACTCAAGCTTGAATTTGGGAGGGAAGTGGGGATTGAGATGAATGAATGAATGAATGAATGAACAAACGAATGAATGAATCAGACTACATTTTGGAGCCAGACCTCTGTGCCTGATCCAGAAAGTAAGACAGACAGAGAAGACTTCTAAGAACAAGTGGAATCTCACCAAGCAGCTCACTCTGACTGCACACATTAGATTCTTCACCAATGCAGGGCTTAATTATCAAAAGAAGTGAGGTGAGCATTTTCCAGATCTTCCCGTGAGTAGCATGGGCTTAGTTTTGACCCACGGTGGCCCTCACCTATCATCGCTGTAGGTACTGCCTGGCTGGATATCAACCCCTGAGTCTGGTGGAGGAGGATCATGTGCACCCAACACTGGATTGTCTGCAACTAGGAGAGATGCTGGCTTGACGCGTGCATTCACAAACATCAATTATAAGACTCAGACCCCTCCAAACACTTTCCCTCTTGCAAAAAGCTTATAATTAGGGAAGTATAATCATGAGCTTGGCACCTCTCAAAGGAGCACCTTTGCAAATTTCACACGCCCAGCAATATCTGTTAACCTGTTTGGACAAGGGATCAAGGTGCAATCTGCTCTAACTTGCTTCCTTTAAGGTGGGCAATGTTAAAACCAGGTAATATATCTAAACGCTCATGACTTAATTTCTCATGCTCTATGAGCAAGAGTGAACCACAGGGGAAAGTATGGAGGAGTTGAAGTCAAAGAGTGAAAGGCAGATTTCCAATCTTCATTCTGCTCCTGATATAAGCCTGAGCAAGCTCTCCGATGCTCAGTTTCCTCATCTGTAAAGTGGGGAGAAAGTCAAATCTACATGCTGGAGTTATTAGGAAGTTAGTACAGTCCTCGTACTGTCCCTGGAATGGCAACTGGCACATAGCAGATACTCTACAGGTGATGATGATTATTATTATAAAACACAATATCATTTCTCAAAAAAGGACACACATTCCAAAAGCCACATTACTGCAGAATTGCATGACACCTACTATTATCCAGTCCTTGCTAAACCTCTTTATTTGTCCTAAGGTTTCTTACACTCAAGTGAAAAAAGGACTCAGATGCTTCACTTGGAAAAGAAACTCTTCATTAAGATAATTTGGCATTTCAAAAGAACACAAAATCATTTTCCAGTTTGATTTGGAGCCTAACATCAGTTAATTTCTCTTTGTTCTTCCCTTCTGGCTGTGCTCATGTCCCCCTTTGTGTGTGTACATTTGTCCAATGCAATCTAAGAAACAATCACCTTAATTGATCTGGCGTTAACCTCTAACAGCTTAAGACATAGGCTTTTTATCTATCGCTCAATCCTTGCTGCAGATGTAATTCCCTATAGTGCTTACATCTTTGTCACCCTCACCAAGGGGGTCCTTCTCCGGAAAGCATTTCAGTAAATAAATACTGCTGCAAACAAAACAGACCACTCAACCAAGAGGCCCCAGTGTTGCAGAAAAGCCTGGTTATGGTTTCATGCTTTACCTGGTGATCTACATAATGATAAATCTCATACAGGTGTCACTGTTTTCAAGACCCCGGCAAGGATTGATGGCTTACAGTAGGCTGATCCATCATCCGAGGCAGCTGGCACCCTATCGGAATTTCTGGAATCTGTTCCCAATCACATTCACTGTTGGGTGACTCAGTAACGACCCTATTTGCGGTGCGTTACTGAAAATCAATGTGCCGCATTCAAGGTCAATGTACTGTTGGAAAACTCTTTAAGCACTGATGGATGGATTGTGCTCATTCAGAATAAGTGAGAAGAAAGTGACAGCTGAGCATCCCACAGCCGCGCCAACTTTCAAAGGCAGATTTCCTACTTTAGTGGGCAGTGGGATTCCTAGAGGGATGACATCACACATACCCTCTTGTTCTCTGTGGGGGAATATGTCTGCATATGATCGTGTATCTTTCCACACACAATTAAAACATCAACGTGCAGAATCTCTGTGGAGACGTTTACCAGCCCAGTGCTTTAACAATCATTGCAAATCCGTTTGGAATCTAAGTATTTGATGGGAACAAAATCAAGGCCGAGCATTAAGTAGACTATTTAAAATGTGTGTCTTTGGAGAAATAATCTGGAAAATAGCCAAAGATAAGACACTCATTTAATTCCGTTTATTCCACAAACACAACATCTCCAAAATGTACCATGCATTGAACCCAAGGTTAATGATGTAAAGATTAAATATATGGAAACTAACCTTTACTCCAGAAGTTTAAAGTTAAAGACAAGAGATAGATACACAATCAAATTATTAAGGGCAGTGAGATATGTCTATATGTGCACAGACATATGGACAAAGTTAAGTGTATAATGATATATATAAAGTGAGAGTATGAGAGAAGTTGTCCGTTCTCCCTGGAGGCATTTACCGACTGGAATGGTTGTAATTAACACCTAGAAAAGTGGGAAAAAAGTAAGCTGAGGTTTGCTTATTGAGTTCTGGTTTTCAGTATATTTAAATATTTTTTAAAAAGAGATCGTCAAAGTGGTGAAGTAACCTTTTAAGTAAGAGACTTTGGTATATAAAATAGTTGACATTTTATCACTATAACACTTTCCTCCTGGTGAGGAAACCAAGCAGAGATAATCCTTGACCAAGCTTCTCCATGTTCTCAGTGTTTTCCAGTGGAAAGTCAGAAACATTTCCTGGGGAAAAGTATAAAATATGTATTTTATCTCCTTGGATAGTGAATAAATTTTACTAAAGTTATTCTCTTCTCCTTCTTTCTCCTCCTTCTCCTTCTCCTCCTCCTCCTCCTCCTCCTCCTCCTCCTCCTCCTCCTCCTCCTCCTTCTTCTTCTTCCTCTCTCTCTCTCTCTCTCTCTCTCTCTCTCTCTCTCTCTCTCCCCCTCCCTCTCCCTCCCTCCCTCCCTCCCTCTAATTATTAGCTTCCAAAAGGAAAATACGATGTATTGCCTATGGAATATATAAAAGAAAAATGTGGTAGCTGATAAACAGTACAAGTGATTTGAGGACTATTTGGAAATGGTTAATTTAAACAAAGTGATGATCCCAAAGACATCAAGAGTAGATGCAATGGTAGACATTTCCTGGTTCTCAATAATCAGGTTGGATCAACTTAATAATATGTTTGTATGTTTTTCTTCTCTTTATAGGCAATGACTGAGTCACCTGTAACGTCTAGCGCCTCGAATGATACCTAGCATGTAATCACTGCTGAATAAAGAGCTGTGGATGAATGAATAAGTGAGTAAATGGGTGCATGAATTAGAAGGATGGATAAGCCACAAGGGAGGCAACTGTATTTTTCTGTTGTGTGGAAACTGCCTTTAGCATTCATTTGCTTAGAAGTCTTTGTGTGTGTGCATGTGTGTGTGTGCTCGCGTGCATGCGTGTGTGCATGTGCTCTAAGTTTCCTTTATCCAATCTTCCCACATGCATCAATAATTCTGCCTGGTGACATCATTTCTCTGTAAAGCTTTAGCTGTCTCATCTCCTGCTTGGGGTGATCATATGAGTTGATAGTTTCACTGTTTCTACAAATTGGGGTTCCCCAGCTTCCTTTTTATTTGACAATCTAGTTATACCTGTATTCCAACTCATATTTATTCCAGCATCCACTCATACATTCATTATTCAAGCATTTATTAGCACATATGATATGTCAGGAACTATGTCAGGCACTTGGAAGATGAAGTCTAAGAAATGTTCCCTTTCCTGAAGTTGCTCAGCCCGTAGGGGTTGGAAGGTAGGTAATAATACATGTAAAGGGATAACTTTAAATAATTCATAATTGGAAATACAACAGATAACCTGAAAAACACATGAAGTGTATTATAGGGGTAGAGAGAACAATTTGAGGTAACTTTTTACTAAATATAACATCACAGCTGAGCCTGGGTATCCCATGAGAAGGGACATTTATGGTAGAGAAGAGTAATGAAGTATGTCAGACAAGAAAACCGCATTTATAGAATGAAGAAGATGGAAAAGAGGAAGATATGGTTGAGAAATGAGGCTATTTCTGTTGGGCAAAGATTGGCAGGCAGGGGAAGAAAATAAGGTGAAAGGAGTAGATTATCACTCAACCATAAAGAGTCATATCTTCATTCACAAGACTTCAGGATTAAACTTGCCAACGATATGGAGCTATTGGCCATTTTATCTTTATACATTACTGTATAACATGCATACAGACAAATGCACAGCAAAATGAGTACATTCATGTTACAACTCTTAGGTCAAAGAGCAGAACACAGTCAGCACCTACAGCCCCCAACACATACCCATTTGCAGTTACTACCTCAGCCAGGGTCACCACAATCTTATTTCGAATAGCACAGATTAACCTTCTCAGTTTTGTACTTCATGTAAGTGGAATAATATAGTGAGCACTTTGACTCAATATTATGTAGGTTAGATTCATAATATTGTTCTATATAGCTGTAGGTCATTTCTTTTTACTGCTGTTCAGTATTTGATTACATAAATATACCACAATTTTAAAATCTATTCTAATTTCAATGTGTATTTTAGGTCATTCCCATTTTGGAATTATGACAAATAGTGCTGCTAGGAACATGCTATTAAGTGTCTTTTGGTGAACATATGTACACATTTTGGTAGGGTATATGTCCAAGAGTAGCGCTTCACTAAGTTATACCAAATTTGCTTTCTAAGTATGGTTGTTCTAATATATTTTTCAGTCATAAAATAGACTTATGCTTGTTCTACATACTCACACATCCATGAGTTTTTATTTATTCAATTAACGATCATCTTTTCAGGTAGAATCTAAGTTTTGTGAGTGTGGAGATCACAGGTGCCTTTTTGTATCTTCGTATCTTTAGTGGCTAGTACCTTGTTTGCCAGATGACAGGAGATACATGAATACACACACACACACACACACACACACACACACACACACACACACACACACATATCACCTGCCTAAACAAGTGCACAAACAAATGTTATGTTCTTTTCCAAGTCATATTTACTCCAGCATCTACTCATGCATTTATTGTTCAAGCATTTATTAGCACATACCATTTGTCAGGAACAATGTCAGGCTCTTGGATGATAAAGAAGCCTAAGATGAGACATCTTCCATGAGGTTGCTTTCTCATCTAGAACACAGACATTTGTTTATGGTAGACAAAAATTATATTTCCCTCAGATTCTTCTTTTTAGACAGAAGCAGTATAATACTCTATATTCTTAACTATTGAATCCGTTGTTGAAGATGAAAATGGAGAATTACAGGTGATATAATTAATTCTATGTTGTGCCAAAATACTCAGCAAGTTTTGTAATTCAATCCAAAAAGTAGTTAATAGAATGAGGAAGACAATTTTTAAAATTCCGGTAACTTCCAATAACACTACTGTAGCTAAAGAGCTTAGTGGGATGAAGCGTGGTTTGGAAGAAAATAGCCCGTTCGGGAGACTGTTGTCTATGTCCATTTCCTGTAGAGATGTTTCTGCATTGCCTTAAATACAGCTTATGTCTGCTTTTGAGAATTAGTAGCAGGACAAAATGTGAGAGGAAAAATGTAAAAGTAATGCATCTATGTGCTTTCACAGGACCTTATCCCAACTCCACATTCACAATCATCAATTAAAAAGCTGGCTCTCTTTCCACTGATCAATTTCCACTTGGCCATTGTTAATAAGAAGGCTGGAGAAATGTGTTTACACAGGGCAAAACGGAATGAAAAACACAGCATACATGCGTAAGTCATCATTTAAACAGCATCAAAAGTGAGAGGGTAGCTATATTCAGCCCAAGCCCTCTGACTTCCTCCCTGAACCTTGCTTGCCCGTGGAGAAACCTTTAATCGCATTATATAAGGGGTAATGAATGATGATGACACAGGCAGACTTGGAATTAAAAGCGGCTTAGTGATATATCAGTTTAAACATTCCCCATTCTTTAAATCTGATTAGTTATTTATTGCTGTGGGAAAAAAGTCATCCTGAAACTTGGTTGCTTAAAATCACAATATTCGTTGATTATCTCCCAGTCTCTGTGAGTCAGAAATTCAGGAGTGGATCTGCAGTTCCAGCTCACTGTATCTCATGAGTTAGAAGTTAAATGGTGGCTAGGATTGGGGTCATCTGGAAGGCTTTCTGTCTTTCATATCTGGGGCCCAGGCTGTGAAGAGTTGAGCAGAGGGATGCTGGAGCAGGTGGGCTCCCCAGGAATCTCTAGACTTACCCAGATTCAAGAGGAAGAAACCTAGACCTCAATTCTACATGAAGGTGTTAGAATTACATTGTAAGAAAACCATATGGGATTAGTATGATCATTTTTGGCAAATACCATCTGCCACCAACTCATTGCTGCGATATTGGGAGTATACCTGCTGTTTTCCTTGGCTATTTCCAGGTCAGTGGCGAACAGCTGAATTAGGACCCGAAAAAAATGTCTATTCATTGATGGGCTAGCTGTCTGGGGCAGCCAGTCTCACATCACTCTGAGTCTATATTGCTACTTCATGCAGAATCAAAAATCTGTCCTCCTTTGGCTTTTATCCCCACGAGTTAGGTTCTAGCACCTTGTTATGGACTGATTTCTTATGTTCCACACAAACTCATTTGTGGAAACTCTAACCCACAAGGTGATGGTATTTGGAGTTGAGGACTTTGGGAGGTAACTAGGTTTAGATTAGGTAATATACTCTCATAAGATTAGTGGTGCCCTGATAAGAGGAAGGGAAAGAAATTGCTTTCTCCATACTCATTCACAGAGGAAAGGCCACATAAGCACACAGGGAGACAGAATGGGGCCCTCACCACGAACAGAGTCTGGGGTCACCTTGATCTTGGACTTCCTGGCCTCCAGAACTGTGAGAAATAAATAATGAATTGTTCAAACCACTCAGTCTCTGGTATTTTGCTATAACCACTTGAGCTGACTGAGACACGCCTGTACTGTGCCTTATCTCTATAAGCCTATACACATGGTGGCCCATATACATGTTGAATATATGAACCAAGGGATCAACCAATTAATTAATACTATCTATATTAATTTCCTTTGGCTGTCATAACAAAGAACCATAGACTGGGCAGCTTAAACAACAGAAATTTACTTTCTCACAGCTTTGGAGGCTGGAAGTTCAAGATCAAGCTGCCTGCAGAGCTGGTTTCCCCTGAGGCCTCTCTTCTGGGCTTGCAGATGGCCACCCCCTTGCTGCCTCTTCACATGGTCATCCCTCTGTGCTGTGTGTTCCCGGCATCTCTCCCTCCTCTTACAAGTACACCAGCCACATTAGATTACAGCCCACCCTGAGGGCCTCATTTTAACCTGTCCAATTCTCTAAGGGTATTATTTCTGAAAGTAGTTACATTAGGATGTATTATGGGTTGAAATTTTAACATACAAAATTTTGATTTTGGAGAAAGGCCCAATTCAGCCCATAACACCGTCAAAGAAACCATAAAGTAAGACTGCTCCTTTATTCACATGACTATCTTGAAAACACGTGAAAACAGTGATTATATTGCTCCCTCTCAACTCCCTCTTCTCTAAACTCAAATCAATGTCCTTCGCACCACTGATCTCCCCTGAAGCTAGAGCACCCCTATTTCATCCAGGAGCTAGACTTTGGTAGAATATAGTAAGGCTGTCATTCCCCTGCCTTTGAAACTATCTCTTGTAAAGTGCTTTACTAATAGTTTCCTAGGTTTTGTTTCTCATTATCTTTCAAGAAAACTTAATTGTCCTTAAGTGTACCAGTGTTTTTATAATTATATCCTTTCATATTTATAACCATGAGGTGAATTCAATATTGTTATACCCATTTTATGGATATAAATACTGAGGATAAAAGAATTCAGCAGAGAGGCCGGGCGCGGTGGCTCACGCCTGTAATCCCAGCACTTTGGGAGGCCAAGGCGGGTGGATCACGAGGTCGGGAGATCGAGACCATCCTGGCTAACACAGTGAAACCCTGTCTCTACTAAAAATACAAAAAATTAGCCGGGCGTGGTGGCGGGCGCCTGTAGTCCCAGCTGCTCGGGAGGCTGAGGCAGGAGAATGGCGTGAACCTGGGAGGCAGAGCTTGCAGTGAGCCGAAATCGCGCCACTGCACTCCAGCCTGGGCGACAGAGCGAGACTCCGTCTCAAAAAAAAAAAAAAAAAGAATACAGCAGAGATATAGGTCTCAGTATAGTGCTTGAATATGCCCCTGAAGTTGTGTCATATGCAGCACTTTTCACTCTTCCAATACTTTCAATGGCCGTGTGAGGAGAGTGCTAGAGCCTTCCTCTGAGCAAGCAAGTGAGGTCAGAGGGGTCGGGTAATGCTTCCTTGATTGCATTTCCTTGTCTTTTCTTTGTGCCTTTTTTACACGTTTATGTATACATTTATTAAATACGTTTGGATCATAAAAATAATTCATGTCTGTGGTTCACAATTTAGAAGGTGTAAATAAGCTTCAATCGGAGAATAAAAAATCACCTATTATCCCTCTAACCTAAAATAATAGCTCAGATGTTCCTTTTTCTCTTCTAGATACATCTGAACACGTGAGTGTGAGTACACACACGTTTTATATGTATAACATTCCTATAGTACAATATTATAAAATGTTCTTCATAAACTTGATTTTTAATGGCTGCTAAATAATTCCACTGTGTATATGTAGCCCAATTTATGCTATAATTAGCCTTCCTTTTGACAAGAACATAAGATCATAATGTAATTCTCATGGTTCCATTAATTACACTTTCTTGCTAAAATACTCATTTCATTTCTCGGTAAAAAAAGAAATGTATATCTTTAGCTTATAATATCATCTGTTGGCCTAATGAGGCTATGTAGATTCTACTCCTAAACCATAGAATATTGTAGCTGAAGGGCTTGTGGAAATAACCAGCTCCAACTTCTTTATCACGTAATGCAGAGAACTAAGTCCCAGAGAAGGGAGGGGGTTTTATAAGGCCAAAACCAAAATCTGAAACTACAATTCAAGCCTTCTGGGGTACAGAGTGCAGCTACAATCTTTATGAAATGAGATGTCTTTTGCATTTCTTCACTCATTCAACAAATATGCATTAGAGGCCTGACAGGCACCAGGCACTATATATAAAGCAAGAATAAGATAGACCTGTCGCCTGCTCCCTAGAACTCCAGGAGTTGCCACATTCCTGTCTTTCACCCAGAGTCACCCACTGTTTTCCAAACACGTGGATACAGCTTCCTGCATCTCTCTAGTGAGGGAAATTCTCCATTCTCTGGAATGTGCCCAGCCCTTTTGCTAGACAGGCTTAAGTGTCCAAGAATTAACATTCCAGAAGTGACCCTCAACCAAGGATGAATGAAAGTTGGTGGATTAACATCCAAGGTTTCTTGTGTTCCCCCTCGGGCAGTGGGACAGTTCTGAGGCATTTTCTATAGTGCCTTGCAGGTCCTGGGGGATGGAGCCTCAGTGATTCCCAGAGGAACCACTCTTGTTTTGTTCACAGTACTTCCTGGGATCACTTCCTTGGATAATGAGAGAAACAAGGAAAATACAATTCCAAACTGCCCTGTGCTTTGAATATTATGGCAGCTTTGCACTAGAACATTAATTGGGCAAAGAAAAGGAAATACATACTTAAGCTAAGAAATCCATCTGACCTATGAGTCACCTGCAATGAAATGCTTGTCTCAGGTTCTGCTTCTGAGAAAAAACCAAACCAAGACATGATATCGATGTTTACCCTGTGTATTCCATAAAGGAAAAGTCATAGGATGTCATCAGAATACACCGTAGGGGAGGGAAACTCTTCCATTTATCTACTGTTCCACAACAAACAGACTGTATTCTCTTAAAACAATCAGTTATTACCTTTTATGGATCTGGGGTAAATGGGCTCAGCTGGGCAGTTCCCCTTTAGGGTCCTTCCTATGAATGCTGTCAGATGGTAGCTAAGATTAGAGTCATCTGAAGGCTTTTTCAGTCTTCTTATCTCTGGTGTGTCAGCTAGTTGGGCATCCCTCTCTACATGGAGTCCTCCACTGGCTAGCTTGGGCTTCCCTAGAGCATAGTAGCTGAAAGTTAAACTTTTTCTATTTTGGTTGTCTCCCACAAGTGCCCATTCCAAGAGAGAGCAAATGCAAGCTGTCAATATTAAAGGCTGAGTTTGGAAACTGACACGGTCTCCCTGATGCAATATCCTCTTGGACAAGCGGTCACAGCACCTGCCCAGGCTCAAGGCAAAGGGCATGAATGTCCCCTTCCCCTTTGATGGGAGGAGTGTCCAATACTTTTATCCATCTTAAATCTACCAAAGAAACTTAACTATTTACAGTGATGTTGGGAGGAGAATAAGGCAGCTCCTGTTCGAATAACGTATATTTAAGATGACACCTGAAGACAGGAGAGAGTCAGGCTGAGAGGCAAAGAGGAAGCGGGAAAAGGGAACGCATTCCAGGCAGGGGGAAAAGTATGTGCACAGACACTCAGTGTTTTGAAGACTTGAAAAAAAAGTCAACGTGGATGATGGCAGCAAGCCTGGAGGACAGATTAGGAGGGAACACCTGCTGAGATAGCAAATGCCTGGTCAGGGTGGGTCACAAAGGTGGTGCTAAGTATTCTGCTGTGTCTTTTAATAGAAATCAGCATCAAGGATTATCATAATGTGATTTATATATTTTAAAAATCTCTCTACCTCAGAAACACTCAAAGTATGAGTCTCAGACCAGCCCCAGACTGCAAAGGTTGTTATCAGGCAATTAAATGGGTATAAAATTTGAGCATAAGCATTCAGAAACTTTCTTGGTATTTGAAACTGCTGTAATATCAAGCATATATACATATATACATGCATATATCCAAATATATACGTGTGTGTGTGTGTATATATATGTATGTATGTATATCCAAGATATAAATACATTGCATTTTACAAGAATGTTGGTCCACAATGTGTTGGGGAACAAACACTTAGCCTTTTACCATAGTTTATAAAACTCTAGTTAAGGGAACTAGTGGGATGAAGGGTAGTTTGGAAGAAAGGAACCCATTTGGGAGATTATTAAGGCAGTGATGTTGACACAGGTTAGATTAGAAGTCATGGAGATGGAAATAATGGACAGCTTTAAATAAAGTTTTGAAGGGCAGATAGGCAGAACCTGGTGATGGGCTGGGAGGTAGGGACAAAAGAGAAGTGGGCCTTAGGGCTGTCTCCCAGGTCTCCCGAGAGAAAAACTGCATTAACAGAGACATCGCATAATGAGATGTGAGTTACTGGAAAAAGGAAAGCGCATTCAACTCAGAATTGCTTTGCATTTGCCATCACAACTTTTGTCTTGAAACTTCTAATGATCATTGAAAAGGAAATACATCCTTAAGGCCGAGACACATTATCTTTTTATTTTAATTACAGGCCACCTACAATACAGAAACAAGTCAACATAATTCACTTTTCTAATCAAAGAGAATTCTTTGAGAGCAGAAGAGATACAGCATCCAAATAAATGAGTGGTAATTTTCTTAGTGAACTAGGTCATCATGAATCACTGTGTGGAATCCCCCCTTGTGCTGCAGAGCCTGTGGCATTTCCAACAATGCAACACTATTTGGTAAACATTAAAGGCTGTTAGAGAAAGGGGGTACGAAATGACCTTTCAATCTATATGGAGCATGTTAATTACCAAAAAGACAGCAATTGGTTGTAAAGGCTTGTTCTGCTGTCGTCACCACTGAAGCATGCCTCCGCCTTTTGGTTATGAATTATCCTTAGAAGAAATATGGACGCACGACATTAACATTTACAGTGTCATTCAGCATAAATATTCATTCTTAACAATGTCTTTGGGCCCTGCACAGTCTTAAATATGGGTAGGTTTTTAAGCTTAAATATATTTTTGAATTTTCTCCTGGAAACTACTAACAAGGCAATATAGGGCCGTGGGAAGAGTACCAAAGGACAGTCATAGGTCCTTTGTTGAGAACAAGGAACTGGTCGCTTACTACCAATGTGAGCCAACTGGATTTTATTTAACCTATATTGTCCCAAACTTATTTAATTACAGGAACTTCTTTATTTCATAACACCTCTTGATATACCATATATTTGTAGAATTTGCGTTGGTGTAATAGTTCACAGCATGGGAATTTGGGACACTGTACCTGGTTAGATTTTCAGCTCTATCATTTTCTAAATGTGGACATGGAGCCTCTATGACCAATGTTCTTTTCTTTGTTAAGTGGGAACAAAATACTTTAGCTGCTTGAATTGTTGCTAAAATAGATGAATAAAATAAATAACTAAATAAAACATGTAAAGTGATTGACAGCGAACTAGCCAAATCATACAGGTCAATACCTAGCAGCCATGTTTTATTTTTTTTGTATCACCGGTGCCTGACACAGGATACATGCTCATGGTCTGTTGAATTCCTTCTAGGAAGATGGTGAGGGAGTTAAGAATGCGGGATAAAGAGTTAATCAGCATTGATGAAACAAGAACCCAAGTTTCCTGTGTCCCAGTTCTAAGTCTCTTTCACCATAGACCACGACCTCTCCATGCTGGAAGAGACTCCCGTGTGTAGTTGAGAAAGGAGATATGGAGAAGTGAGGAGAGAATTAAGTAAAAAAATGTTAGTATAAGAGAAAAGATGAGAAATTGAGGAAGGGAAAGGAGAAAAGAGATAGATGATAGATAGATAGATAGATAGATAGATAGATAGATAGATAGATAGATAGAATAGAAGATAGATAGACAGAAAAAAGAAGGAAAGGAGAAAGGGAGAGGAAAGAAGAGACAAAGAAGAAAGGAAGGAGGATAGGGAAAGGGTCTGTTATGGATAGAATTAAGTCACCAAATAAAATCTCAAGTCATAGATAACTGTAGTTAGACTCACAACAACTAAAGCATTATTCAGCAGGTGCTAAGTTTTTCACAATAGAATCAAATTGGTTCAATCCTGACCTGACTTTTATGGACTGGGTGGCCCCAGATGAGTTTGCCTAGCCTCCATAATGCTCAGTTTTCTTATCTTTAAAATATTATCTTTTTAGGGCTAGTACAAGAAAATAAGACAATACATGTAAAAAAAACTTAGCTCTGTGGCTGACTATGTTGACAGTTAATCAAGTT
This sequence comes from Chlorocebus sabaeus, assembly GCF_047675955.1. Taxonomy (NCBI): domain Eukaryota; kingdom Metazoa; phylum Chordata; class Mammalia; order Primates; family Cercopithecidae; genus Chlorocebus; species Chlorocebus sabaeus. The sequence goes on from NC_132908.1 coordinate 76,603,646, forward strand.
CGTGGTTATCACAGTCAGGGTGTAACCTGGGGTGCTTTCAGAACTGAATATCTCAGGGCCAGATCAGTACCAAGAAAGAAGATTGAGAAAAAAGGAGGAAATGGAGGGCTGAATTGAACATTTATGAAGTAGGTTTCAGTCTAATGTGAAGGCTCCTAGAAATAAACACTTAAATGAGATATGTTATAACAGTGAGGTAGATTCCTTGCATTTATTTGTTTATTTATTTTTGAAACAGAGTCTCACTCTGTCGCCCAGGCTGGAGTGCAATGGCACAATCTTGGGCTCACCATGACCTCTACCTCCCGGGGCCAAGTGATTCTCCCTGTCTCAGCCTCCCAAGTAGCTGAGATTATAGGGGCCCACCACCACACCTGGCTAATTTTTGTATTTTTAGTAAAGATGGGTTTTTACCATGTTGGCCAAGCTGGTTTCAAGCTCTTGACCTCAGGTGATCCTCCCGCCTCAGCCTCCCAAAGTGCTGGGATTACAGGTGTGAGCCACAGTGCCCAGCTGTATGTAATTTTTAAAGCATAGTGTTAGATGTTTTTTCCCTAATAGGTAATTGTATTAAGTCTAGGAGAAAAAAAATAAAGATGATATTTTTTAAACCAAGTATTTAAGATCAGGTATATAGGTTGGAAGGTGTATAATTTAATAGACCGACTAGCAGCCTGAAATAGGTTTTTCAAATGAGCTTGAAGATTTACACAGTAAAATTAGGAAGTATGACATACAGAGGAAGGGGCTTCCTTTGTTGATCAATTCAATGAATGCAGTCAAAATTAATTTCTCAAGATCTGAAAATGTGACAGAAATGAGCAAATTCCTGTATTTGAACTCAGAAAATTTCAGAAAGAGGGGCGATAAGGAAACCTTGCTTGCCTTTTAAATTTTTGGGAGTGTTTGGATGTACTAAAAATGAATAGAACAATGTTCGTGAACAGGACTTAGGAAAGGATAGTATAAAAGAGAACAGGCTGAGAGAATCAGAGGCACAATATTGTAATAATTATTCCTAGCAATGGAACAAGACTGCCTTGAAAGATAGTGAGTTCTGCATCATTGGAAGCATCAAACTGGAATTTGATATGGATGATGATCTATCTGTTACAGAGCCCAGAAATAAAGCCACACACCTGCAGCCATCTGATCTTTGACAAAGCTGATAAAAATGAGCAGTAGAGAAAGGACTTCCTATTCAGTAAATGGTTCTGGATAGCTGGCTAACCATATGCAGAAGAATAAAACTGGACCCCTACATTTCACCATATGCAAAAATCAGCTCAAGACAGATTAAAGATTTAAATATAAGAACTCAAATTATAAGAATCCTAGAAGAAAACTTAGGAAACACCATTCTGGATGTTGGCCTTGGGAAAGAATTTATAACCAAGTCCTCAAGAGCAATTGCAACAAAAACAAAAACTGGCAAGTGAGACCTAATTAAACTAAAGACTTTCTGCACACCAGAAGAAACTATCAGCAGAGTAAACAGACAGCTTACACAATGATATGAAATATTCTTGAACTATGTATCCGACAAAAAGTCTAATATATAAAATCTATAAGAAGTTTAGACAATTCAACAAGCAAAAAAACAAATAAAAATCACATTAAGGAGTGAACAGAAGACGTGAATAGACACGTCTCAAAGGAAGATCTACAGGTGGCCAACAAATGTATGAAAAAATGCTCAACATCACTAACCACTAGAGAAATGTAAATCAAAGCCACAATGAGATACCATTTCACACCAGTTAGAATGGCTTTTGCTAAAAGGTAAAAAAACAAGAGATACTGGAGAGGCAGTGAGAAAAGGGATGATGTATACAATGTTGATGGGAATATAAATTAATTCATTCACTGTGGAAAGCAATTTGGAGGTTTCTCAAAAAACTTGAAACAGAACTACCATTCAGGCCAGCAACCTGATTACTGGGAATGTATCCAAAAGAAAATAAGTCATTCTACCAGAAAGACACATCCACTGGTATGTTCATCTCTGCACTATTCACAATAACAAAGACCTGGAATCAATCTAGGTGCCTATCAGTGGTGGATTGGATAAAAAAAATGTGGTACATATACACCATGGAATACTACTCAGACATAAAAAAGAATGAAATGATGTCCTTTGCAGCAAACTGGATGCAGCTGGAGACTATTGTGCTAAGTGAATTAACACAGGAACAGAACACCAAATTCCACATGTTCTCACTTATAAGTGGGAGCTAAACATTGGGCACTCATGGATGTAAAGATGGAAACAATAGACACTAGGGACTACCAGGAGTGGTAGGAGGGGAGGAAGACACAGGTTGAAAAACTAACAGTTGGGTACTATGCTCATTACCTGGGTGACAGAATCATTTGTATCCCAAACCTCAGTATCACACAATTTACCCAGGTAAGAAACCTGCACATGTAGCCCCTGAATGTAAAATAAAGGTTAAAATTATTTTTTTTAAATGTGAAGAGGTGATGTCTTCACCAAACCAGGGTGTTGGATTAAGTCATCATTTCCCATCGTGTTGCTCAAAGTACTGCTACAAGATATTAATATTTATAAAAAATAAAGAGAGGCTAATTCCCAGGTCAAGTAAGTTTGGGAAGCATTAAGCCAAGTTAAAGCATATCACAGAATCTTTTGCTTTGAGATTTTCCATTAGGAGATATTAATATACGTCATTTCCAATAGAAAAATGAAACGCTTCTGCAAGATGCATTTCATGCAGGGGAAAGGGGAGGCATGTGTGTTGAAACGATTTTTAGGAGACATTAGTATCCATGATCTCCAAAACATTCTCAACTTGAAGATTCCATGAGTCTCTATGAGGAAACCACACCAATAGACCTAGCTTTGGTCAGGTCTAATGGAGCACACAGTTAGAAAATTAAGAGTACAGGCATGATAGCAAAATTAGGGACCAGTAACTAAAAGGAGATAAAAGAGAAGAATGAGGGAAATAAAGACATCAATATTGCAGAGATGTCTCTGAATAACTGGGACATGAATATAGTGGTGGACAGACATGAGTGGATTCGTAGACTACGTATGGCAAATAGAAAAAAAAAAAAAAAAAAAAAAAAAGACAATGGGAGAATGAGACAACAAAACGAGAGCCAGAAAGAACGGGAAGGACATGAAGTAGTGTTGGGTGTGGGTGTGTCTTTTATTTTTAAGCATGAGATGTACCTGGCTTCAGACCAGACCAGTGTGGACATAGTCAACTTCCTTCCCGATGGGAAGAGCCCCTCAGGAAATCCAGCCAGAAAACTTCACAGGAAATGTGGATTCAGACAAGATTGGCTCTTCATGCCAGAGAATATCCCTAGGCACACCAGTCTGATGAAACCACAGTCCCCTTCCTTCATGGGATGTAGCTGTCTGGTGAACTGAAATTGATGCACATCTTCTTGGACTAAGCACTCACTAAGAGCATGCTTGAGTCTCCGATTCTCCTTTTCCCTAGCCTAGGGGAAGTCATAATATTAATACTTTCTTAATGTCAAGCACCACTTCCTAATTCCCTCATGACTGGTCATAAGTTGTCCTCTGCAGAATTTCCCCTTCACTGCCTCTCCAGTGTTTATCTAATATCCACAGAATGTGCACTTCAGCAGCACTTCCCTGGTCAAACCTCAATCTGACCTTTGCTTCTTCTCTTCCAAGCTTTGACCTTTTGTGCAGAACTCGAGCTAGCCTCTGATAAGCAAAAAACTCTACTCTTCTCCATTGTTTTGTGAGCCCGTAAGCTGAACCTGATACGGGACAAAAGAGAGAGCCAGCTCTTTTAAATGAGCCATACCTGTCCCTTCCTGTTACTACTGTGCCAGATACCTGCTCTGGAATCTCTCAACAGCTTCCATCTAGAAGAACCTCATATTTCTCACCAAATCCATAGCTTAAGGAGTCACATTATAGCCCTTCAGTATATCTGGGAAGATTAGAGCCCATTAAAAAAAGCCTTTGGCACCAGCAATTTAATGCTTAAAGCTCTAATCTGGAATTGGTATATTTATCCTGGTCTTTAATTATTAATGTTGCTTTATTGATCTGATTCCTAAAATGCAAACAACAAAAACTGTTCAAACTAATTATTGTGGGCTTTCTACCTTTTGGGGCTTCTCTACTAGTCTTCGAATCTAAACCTTTTCGTACACCAATCAGTAGGGTTTAATTCACTAACAAGTTCTAGTGCCTTGTTTCCACTGCTTGGCAAATTCCCCCACCAACAGGAAGTGCACTAAATTCCTTCCCTGGCAATAGTTACATAGCCTATATAAATGTATTTTTCTTGGAACTTTAAAATCAAGTTTAACAACTCAATTTCCTGGTATTTTGTGCCCAATGGCTGGCCGTTGTTCGTAAAAGTCATTGTATACTTCTTGATCTTACCAGAAAGATATTATATCCGTAAGGAATCTTACATACTGGAGTAAGATGGTACTGGCATGCAGACATAAAGTGACCTTGACACCTGCTTATGCATTTTTGTTGGGCCAGTCAAAAATGTCAGTTTGGTAGAAATACATTCTGAATAGTATTTATAGATGGAGAGTCTGATGAGCTAAAGTAGGGTGCTACTTGTGAGAACTATTTCCTTCTGGGCCACTAAACCTGATTTCTGATTCATGGGCATGGCTTCTGCCCACATCCCAGGCAGCTCACTGCCTTCTCTCTTGTGCTATTGGCTATAAGGGTAGGAGGAGGTAGAAGCATGCCGTGGTCTTCTCCACCATTAGAGGAAACTTCTTTGAAGGAATTCTTAGAAAGAGAAATGTTAATTAGGCATTTACCTACTTAAATCACGGCTGGGCACATAGTAGTCACTCTGTAAATGTTTGGAATGAATAAGTGAATGCTAATTGTCAGATTCTTTGCCATTAAGAAATCTGCAGTCTCGTGGGGATTCAAGTGAAGATGCCACATTCATGCTCCTTGTCACTTATGGGAACCCCAAGGAGGGTATATGGCATTCTCTGGCTTCCATACATTCCTCTAGACCCTTTTGAATATAATTATAGGTTCTGTTTGTATCACCTCTTGGGATAATGAGGACCATATGTTAAAATTCTCAGTGGAAAGTAGGAGGACTATATTTATTTTGTTGGTTAAATTATCCACATGCCCTCAGGAAATCATTAGATTTAATATACTCAAGGTGCTACAAGAAGGTTCATACCAACAGAGTAGAGACATTTTTTTCTTTGCCTTGAGGAACCTACAATAAAAACAGAAAAACAAGTCAAACTGATAAGAACCAGATGACATGTGATATATCTTTTCATTTTATATCACCCTACATTTTGAACACAGTACACATTAAGTTTATAACTGTTAAAAGCACACATTCCTAATGACACTATTTGTGCTACCTGAGATGACACTTGAGTGATTTTTCAGAAAATATTCTGAATCTCTTCTCAGTGGTATTACCTTCCTTCCAATACAATTCAATGTGAGTTTAAAGAGATAGGCCAGGTGAGATGGCTCATGCCTGTAATCCCAGCACTCTGGGAGGGCGAGGTGGGTGGATCACTTAAGGCCAAGAGTTCAAGGCCAGACTGGCCAACATGGGAAACCCCATCTCTATTGAAAATACAAAATTTAGCGGGGCATGGTGGCAAGAGCCCATAATTCCAGCTTCTTGGGAGGCTGAGGTGGGAGGATCACTTGAACTTGGGAGGCGGAGGCTGCAGTGAGCCAAGATCGTGCCACTGCACTCCAGCCTAGGTGACAGAGTGAGACTCCATCTCAAAAAAAAAAAAAAAAAATTAAGACAAAGTGATTAAGTGATCAGCAAGTTCCAAAATGCTGAGGACTAAACCATTTGGCTATGTTCCAAAATACATGTGCCTAATGAACATCAGAAAGACTGACAGGCGTTTTCTGAGGCCTGGCATAATGAGTTAAAGATGAAAAGTGGCAATATTATATGCATGTGTTTATATATAAACCCTAGAAAGACTATAAAATATTAAAATCTTCTAAAGTAATATAATGCAACATGATGGAAGTTGATTACAAGTCAATTTTAATTATTAAAAACTAATAATTTAAAGTTTACATATTTATTAAAATGTAATATCCTCTGAATTTTTTTCTCTGTGTAGTTTTCTTTCATAAATGCATGGAGATGTTTCAGAGGATCTATTTTCTTTGTTGTGCCTCGCCAACTAAACAGAATTTTATGTAGTTTGGTAGAGAATGGCTAAGTCTTCTCTCTCTCAAGATATATGACAGCCATAAAAAATCCCAGGAGCAGAGATGATGTCATATAGAAGACTAATTAACACACCTACTGGATAATGTATGTTATATGGTCTTTAAATTTTTATTAAGGTCACTATGAAGTATGGCTTAGAACTAATGATGACGAAGAGTTTGGGCTCAAACACCACCTGTGGGAGTGAAAAATAGAGGTGGAGTTGATGTATAAAAATGATGGGATCTCCTTTATATCTTTGCTGCTGAAGTGCATTATGTCTAAAAGAGACCCCTCCAAGAGATTGAGACTTCAGGCAGTCATAGGAGGTTGTCAGGGCAACAAGTAGAGAGATGGCATTTGGGTAGAAGGAGGATCATGGCAAAGGCATAGAGGTGTGATAGTCCATGACCTGCTTAGGGAATTCCCAGTCTTTTAAAACAGGAGGTGGAATATGGTGGAAGAAAAGATGGAAGAGAGGGGGTGATATAGAAGCCATAGTGTTGCAGATACATTTTGTATTGTTTCCGGTGGAAAAGGAGAGAATGGCAGAGTAGGGATCATTTCTTATCCATTCACTTCTCATTTCTGCATTCTTGCATTTAGGGGCAACCCTGTTACCAGCTCTGGTCAATAGGATGTGGACAAGTGTGATAAATGTCACTCTCAGGCTGAAATTAATAAGAAATGGACCCGAACATCCTCAATCTCCCTCCTTATTCCTATCTCTATCTATCTCTATCATCTCTATCTATCTCTATCTCTATCTCTATCTCTATCTCTATCTCTATCTCTATCTCTATCTCTATCTATCCCTCTGCCCTGAAGAGCTACAGAACCTCCAGTTGAGAAAGCAAAACCGTGAATATCAAGTAACCACATGGAGGAAAGCTCTTATAGGGAGTTGCTGGTCCCACAATGGACTGGGCATGAGCAATAATAAACAAACCTCTGTTGGGTTAAGCAACCAGGATTTTCATGGACTCTGACCCACTCTCTCTCTTAACTAACATAGGGAGACTCTTGAGCATTCCAAGACAAAACTGACATGTTTAGATGGGCTTGTTAGGAAGACTTTCTAGGGTTGACGCAAAACAACTGAATCCTTCTGGGGAACAATGCACCTAACATCTATTGGCACTTGCAGGGAACCAGTTCTCTACATGGATGTTCTCATGTGATCCTCTTTACTCTTTGAGGTTGATGTTAAAGTTATTATTCTCATAGCTTATACAAGGTTGCAGAAATCATTGCTGCACCTAGATTCAAAACCTGTCTGTGACGCTTAAGTAACCAAACTCTTAGCACTTTCACATAGCAGAGTCCTTGATTTTCTGTCATACTCAGCTGTCACTGATGTCCTTGATTTTCTGTCATACTCAGCTGTCACTGATGTCCCAGAATGCCTTAGAAACGAGAGTATCATATTGAGAAGAGGGGTTTGCCTTTGATAGGCACAGCCCTAGAAAATGGATATGGCTAGTGCACATACGTACACACACACATACATACATATTCCCACATGCACACAAGCACAGCCCACCACACACACACACACACACACACAAGCACATACACACATGCTATGTCCGCTATGTCCAAGTGATCTTCTCTGGAATGACGGTATTGTCCAATCCTTCCACATCCCCAAACTACTTATGCTAAAGCTACCCCCAAAATTTTTTGATGTAACTCCCCAACAGTAGGCGTTTTCCTTCATAAGGACTGATGTGAGAATTATTGAATTACACTGAGTACCAAACACAAAGAATATGATAAAGGAGGCTGAATCCTGAGGGCTGCTTTAATGACCCAGTCGAAGTATCAATTCTGTCAAAAGCCAGGCACAAGGTATGCGTTTGTCACTGGCATATACTAACAGGCATCAGTTAAGACAGCTGATTTGATTCAACCAACTACGTCCAGGTTCTTTTGTGGTTCACTGGCATACTAAAACTGCGTGGACAGTTCCTGTTCCATTTCCTGCGAGTTCTGTGTTCCCTCCAAGGACTCATTCTCTCATTTTGCCTGCCTGTCTCTAAGGGGTCTCCCAATCATCTTAGAGTTCTGAAAATATAAGATGAGCACCATTTTCTCAGTTACCTCTGAGTCCTTCATTGTTGATTCCCTGTCATAGTGGTTCTCTTGATGAAGCTAAGAATGACTTAGGAACTCTATTAAAATGAAGTTTCCAGGCCCCTCCGACTCTTGGAGATTCTAATTCAGTAAGTATGGTGGTTAATTTTATGTGACTTCTCAGCCTCTGTAATTGGGTGAGCCAATTCCTCATCATAAATCTGCACTTATGCATGTAAATCTCTGGAGAACACTGATTAATACAGTAGGTCTAAGGCAAGATCCATAAATCAGCGTTTATAAGATGAAACCCAGACAACTGTGACGCAAGTAGATCACGATTTGTGGTATAAGCTGGCCACTAATGATACAGTCTGCATAGCTGGCCTCAGGAAGCTTCTAATCTAGTAGAACTATAGACATAAACACCAATACATGGCATCACAGAAGCAGTATGTATTTTAAAAATGTGATACTATTGTCAGCTGGAGTTTAGAATCACTAATAGTGGAGGCATGTCATTGCTCCTACTTAGCTAGCATTGTGGCTAGATAAATGAGCTCTAGGATCTGAAGAACTGAGTTTCATCTCAGGGATGTTGTCTCCAAGTTGTACAACACTAAACAGCCATTGTTATCTGCAGTGTCCCCAGCAAAAGGCTTGTCCCTGTTCCTGAACCTGGATACTGCAGGACCATCTTCTGTTTGCATCTCTCAGAATCTCATGTCTCACTTTGCTCTGCTTAATACAAACCCTTTGTGATGCTTTCCAAGGCACTCTTATTTGAGAAGGAAAGCGATGTTGGGTAAAAGCAAATGGATAATAAAAACACAACACGAAGGAACAGTAAATGATTAAGACTGAAGGCTGAAAAGCGGTTGCAATGGGTTTAGGCCACTGGTGGCAACAGGAAGAAAAATGTGTTTGAATCCACATCTTTCATTCTCTTCTGCCAACTGCAAATCACTAACACACTCAAGTGGCACCATCTATGGGAAGCACTTTTTTGTTCCACGCACCTCCCAGACTTTCCTTGGGATTTTGTATATACCTCTACTCATATGTGGTATGATGCTTCTCTTCCTCTTTTTAATGTTTGCTTATTTGTCTGTCTTTTCTACTGGCCTTGAATAACTTGAGGGGAAAAGCTGAGGCTTTGTCATTATGGATTCTCAATTCTGATTTGTTGTTTAAATCAATGAATTTCTGCAGTCTTTAAGGTTAACGCAGAAGTCTCACACAGAGTTTGTTTAATAGAATCTGAGTGTTGGAAGAGATATTGACACATTCGAAACTTGAAGCTCAGAAATTCGAGGGGATTTGCATGCAGTCACCCCACTAACAGAATTAAGACTTGAAATCAGGTGGGTCTTACTCTGAAGTACATGATCTTCCCCCTCAGTGCCTCTGTTCCAGCTTTTATAATCCTTATGCAGAGCTCTGAGGAACCCATGATGGTAAGATTCTAGACAATCTTAATTAAGCTACATGATTCAGAAGATGTTCATCAGTGTGCAAAAGGAAAACCAAGTACAGTGTCAACAGCCGGGATCCAGGTAAACATAAATAAGTCATCTGCAGGAGCTCATTGGTCTTTGAATTGGTTTGAACCACATTCTAATTCCCGTTCATCACCCTTTCCCATCATTTATCAGATGTTGTCTCTGGAAATTCCCATTGCTACCACAGTAGCATGCTAAATAAAGCACGTTCTTTGCCTACTTCCATGAGTGTGTTCTAGGGAAAAAAAAATGGCTTCTCTGATGATGATGTTGACTCTATGGTCTTCAGAAATTCTCATTTAACTCAGTGAGTTCTTCCTCTGTCTGTCCAATGCATAGGGTCTTCCTTTAATTGCGATTTTAACATTTGCTCTTGGTTATAACTGAACTTTTCCACTAAAAAGAGTTTAGCTTTCAATTTCTTTTCTACTTTCCACATTTCTGTTACTAACATTGTCGTTTAGGAACATCCCCTCTTCAAATACCACCACGTTGGCCTAGTGCTCCCACCTTCTCAGCGACAGTTTTGGTCAGTCCCCTGGGTCCTTCAGTTTGAGGTCATCTTACTTCAGTAGGAGAGATACTGTAGGACGCATTCTGTGGGTTTGAAGATGCTGTGAGACCATGAGTGGACCTTTGGAAGCTTAGAAAACCCTTATCTTCTACACTATTGAATATAGAGAACAATGTGGGGGAGAAAGAGGTTGGCAACAGCACCAAGTAGGGAATCAGTGCCAAGAAGATACTTAGGATTTCATATTAGGCCCCTTGCCCAAACAGCCAATGGATCTGAAATTGCCCACAAAAAGCAATAACTTGGCACAGGATAGAAGGTGATGAGTGTGCACGATGCTCGGTTATGCAAAGGAGGGAGGCAGATGGGCAAAGTTTCAAGTCATAGATCGAGACAATGTCTGGATAAGTCTCATGGAGCCAGAGAGTGTCTCAGCCGAGGACTGCAGTGTTTTTGTTGCAGAGAGTAAATAAATGTGCTGCCAACATTGTATTGAGAAAGGGAGGGAGAGAGATCCATATGAAAGAAGAGTGCTTAGAAGCATCTATCAGTAGGCTAGGCCAATGTTCTAGGGCTTAGAGGAGTTGATGAGTTGTATATAGCATGGGTAAATACTCAATGAATAGAAAGCTTTCTTTAGTTTATCCCCATCTAACACAATCTAATGTAAGCAGATGACACAGATGTGAAGTCAGGGGAGAGAACTCTTACATGGGTACAAGTCACTCTGTAATATTCTTTACCTAGATTGTCAAAATGTATTTTTAGAACAGATTTATCATGCAATGCCAATAGGCTTGTGGGGCTGGTGCTAGGGTAAGGTGAGTGGGACACTAGCTTCCACTATAAAAGTTAAAGGGGAGCCCTGGATGTGCAGAATTTGAACTCTCTTGATTCACCCTAATCCTGGTCCCTTAGGATCCTGTCTTTAAAAAAAAAAAAAAAATTGATGTTTTGATCATGATGGATCTTTTTGCATTGTTTGAATTTTATTAAATATTGCATTAAAATATTATTTATTTTGATCACTAAGATTTTTGGCACCCTCTTAGATCTTGCACCTGCAGCGAATACTGCACTCACCTCACCTTATTCCTGGCCCTGAGGCTCATTTGCAAATCTGGAAAGCGAGGCTCAGATAACATTTGTATTTTGGCCAAGGCTACATGTCTAATCAGCATAAGAGCTGATTTGAAACTCAGTACGCCCTGACTCCCAAGCCCCACTGTTTCCACCCTATCTGCTGTCTCTATTTTAAAAATTATCTATTACCACCTAGGTGGGTAACAGCACCAGGCACGATGATGCCATCCCAAAAAAGGATGTCCCTAAAGGACAATGGAATTGGGGAAAAGTGGAAGAGAGAGACATTGCTAAACCCTTTTCAATGAGAAAGTTAGAAGTTCTAAAATAACCAAGAGCCAATATTAAAATAGGAATTGTAAGAAGATCCTATGCACTGGAGAGGCAGCTAAGGAACCTACTGAGTTAAGTGAAAATTTCTAAATACCGAGTGATCATTGGCATCTTCAGAAAAGTCACTTTTTAGAACAGATTCAGAGAAGTAGGAAAGAAAAACACTTTAGGATGCTGCCGTGGCAAGAAGGGGGACTTCCAGAGACAACATGTAACAAATGATGTGCAAAGGCGGTTAATGAGAATTAGGCATGTGATTACCATTCAAAGACCAATGAGCTCCTGCAGATAACGGTATTTGTTTTTTACCTGGAGCATGACCATTCTGCTGTCTTAGTGGGAAACACAGTTGGTGGACGAGCTGGACTTTACCACCTGCAAAATGTAATGCTCAAATCAATTTTTGGTTGTCATATGTCTATTTCTGCTAATTAAGTTATGTTAAAAGATAGTTTCTGTCTCCTCTATGAGCCATAAGTTCAGTAAGGACAGACATTATGCCAGTTTTGCCTACTGTTTTAACTCTCAGGCATAGTCAATGCTTAATAAGTATTTTTGAATAAATAATGGATTTTGAATGAATTTCAAAATGTCTATCTCAGAGATAGACAATCCCATATTTCTGTCAGAGGCTAAGTAGTATTGTAGACTTAGTTAGCCCTCTCAGTAGACAGACATATGCTCCCTTGGGGCCACAGCATGCTGGCTTTGATCTGGTCATTGAAGAAGATACAGTTACCCATGCTTTGGGTCATTGGTATCTGCTCAACTACCTGCTTAAAATGATTATGAGCATGGTTTTCCCATGTCTGACATTTTTTGTTTCTCACAACTCAGCTTTCACGTTACTTCCTGAAAGAGACTTTCTCTGACCAGCTAATTTTTTCTTTTTTAATTGGTGTTTTTAGTTTTCGTTCAGCCTCCTTTCCACACTCTCCATCATTTTGATTCATTTTTTTTCACAACCACATCTCCTCTCTGCAAGGGTCTCATTTCATTCCATTTGCATTCTGGTTTACTTTCTGATTTTCCCACTAGGATCTTATCTCCTTGAAGATATACACATCATTGGCCTTGTTTAGAGCTGAGAAGGCATTCTCACTTTGGAAACGCTTGATAAATAATTTTGGACAGACAATTAAATGGGTTGATGGATGAATGAAAACGTGGCCATCTTACCATTTAGTCTTAAAAAGAATGAGGGAGACTTGTGTGAATGAATGTGGGCAAATCTTTAAAATACGTTAGACAAAAAGAAAGAAAAATATTCACAGAATAACCCAACGCAGTTTTAACTTAAATGATATACATTACTATTTACACAGAATCCCATTTCTGAGCTGATCTAAAGATAGTTATACAGGAAGCAATATGGAATCGACGATTTCTCTTTAGGGAAACGTACTTTAAAAACTTGGATCATAGTTCACAAGTGACTCTTGCTAATCCAGGGAAGGGAATGACATGTGATCCTTCCAATCACAGCAAAATGATGATTGTGATAGAGATACCAGAGACAGATCTAAATTCTCAATTCAGGGTGTTTAGCACAGTGCCAGGCACACAGCGAACACTCATTGTTTATTCATTGGGTGAATGAGATAAGGTTATCTCACGTAAATGAAAGTCGAAACATTTTATGCCTCTTGGGAAGAGGCACAGTCTTTGAGAAGCCATATGAAGGGACCTCTATGTGATGTCAAATTTGGACAGTTACATAGGCAAAGAATAAGAAGCTCCCACAAATAGTAATACAAGGCACAAATAAAGTCACTAGAGCAGGTAAACGGGAAGCGGATTCTGAGACGGAGATTTTCATGCAGAAACTTTGCTTAAAAAAGCTTTCAGGCTGGGTGCGGTGGGTCATGCCTGTAATCCCAGCACTTTGGGAGGCCGAAGTAGGCGGGTCACCTGCGGTCAGGAGTTTGAGACCAGCCTGACCAACAAAGAGAAGCCCCATCTCTACTAAAAATACAAAATTAGCCAGGCGTGGTGGAACATGCCTGTAATCCCAGCTGCTCGGGATGCTGAGGCAGGAGAATTGCTTAAATCTGGGAGGCGGAGGTTGCTGTGAGCCAAGATCGCGCCATTGCACTCCAGCCTGGCCAACAAGAGCAAAACTGCATCTCTCAAAAAAAAGAAAAAAGAAAAAAGAAAAAGAAGTGGGTTAGGCTTTTATACCATTGCATTTACCAGCCATTGAATGTGACCTGCCCCTGGGAAGAAGGCATGACTTTGAACCAAATAGCTCTCATCGGTCAAACACAACTGCAGGAATAAGTGCCTAAGTGCCTTTGTCCTGAATGTGGGTCTCATGGCACACCACTGTATCGACTAGTCCACCAATCCAATGCAGAAAATCTGTAAAATTATCCTAAGAACATGGGCATTAATAATTGGAAGTTAGAGCTAGCTCTCAGGTTAGCTTGTGTGTTCATTCATTTTGCATTGATATAGAGGAATAACTGAGGCCAGGCAATTTATAAAGAAAAGAGGTTTATTTTGGCTCATGGTTATGCAGACTCCACAAGAAGTATAGTGCCAACATGTGCTTCTGGTGAGGCCTCAGAGAGCTTAAAATTATGGCGGAAGGTGAAAGGAGCAGGCACATCTATGGCAAGTGAGGGGTCAAGAAAGATACTAGGCTTTTTTAAACAACCACCTCTCACATGAACTATTAAGGCTAGACCTCACTGATTACACTGGGGAGAGCACCAAGCCATCCATGAGGGCTTGACCTAAACACCTGTCACTAGGTTCCACCCCAATGTTGGGGATCACATTTCAACATGAGATTTGTAGGGGATAAATATCTAAACTATATCATTGGGTGAATTTAACAACTTTGAACTAAGTCTTATATCACAAAGCTCCAACTTAAATAATAATACTATGCATTAAGCCATTCAATATTTATTGAGTGTCTACTAAGTGCTATGGATATAGCAGAGGGGAGAAAAAGCAGATGAATAGTCCTCCCTCATTTCTGCTTATGTTCTAGAGAAAAGATAGAGACAAGATTAGCTAGCTAGATGAATGATGGATGGAAGGAGGGATGGTTGGCTAGACAGCAAGATGGATGGAGATGGATGGATGGATGGAGATGGATGGATGGATGGGCAGGTGATGGATTAATGGGTGGGTAGATGAATAGATGAATAGACAGATGAATTAGTCTGAGACTGTGGGCATCACATAAAGAAAAATAAGGCAGAGGAAAGAGTGAAATAGTACTAGGGCAGACATGAAATTCAGTGTTTTATAAATGATCATGCAAGACCTCACTCATGAAAAGCAGCTTTCAGGATTTTGAGCAAAGCCCCAAAGGAAGCGAGCGGTCAAGCCACATGTAAACCTTGGGGAAGATGTTCTCGGCTAGGAGAAGAGTGGTAACAGCTAGCATTTCCTGAAAGTTTGTCATGTGACAGAAACCCTCCTAGGTGTTTTACAAACTTTATCTTGTTTAATCCTCTAACAGGTAATATTAGTTTCCTTTGAGAAAACTGAGACCTAGAGAGGTTAAGGGATTGTGTTTCCCCAAGGTCAACCAGCCAGTGAGTGTGGAAGCCAGGATTCAAACCCAGTGTGAAACTTGAAAGCCTGCCTCTGAGGAAAAAGACAGAAGGGGAAACCGGGCTACACTTAGTTAATAGAAACGTGTTCCATCACTGGCCCCTCGAAATGGGTCATGACTGGGCATGGCTGTACACTCCACCGAGTAGTACAGCAGCAGAAACGTGAACCCCAACAGCCTGATTCCAAAGCCTGGGTGGCTAACCACTGGCTTCCAAAGAGCCCCAGACTGGGTGGTGCTGGCTGGTTGGTCTGGTTAAGATTTTAATGCCCTAAACAGGCAGGCCTGTTCAAATCACTCACAGAGTGCTACCTTAGCCAGGTTTCCCTGTGTCCTATTTCACAAACCAATCAACTGATCAACCAACAAACAACAACAACAACAACAAAAAGGGGGACCCCAGGGTTCAGTGAGCAGAAGCAGCAGGAACATCCCGGACTAGCATCAGCCAGACAGCGTGGCTGCCATTGCTCTGAGGGAGACCCACTACTGGCTTCATGCCCTCAGGCCACATTATATTCCATCAATCCTTTGATAGAATTATGGCCTTCATTGGCACCTGTCCCCCCACCTCCAACATCCTCTCCAGCCCCCCCAGGCTGCCTTACCCCCAACAGGATGCAGTCTCCCTGCTTGGAGACAGAGGGATTTAACTGTGGACCGTTTGGATCTCACCCAATATCTCACGTTTGGCTTTCTCACACAAATCAAGCTGATTCTGCATCAGAAAACCCTTCAGTTTTTTCTAGCAGACCCTTCCTGATCTGAGGGAGACATTAAAAAAAGGCTAAAGGAACTGTCTTTGTGTGCTGTTTCTTTCACCAGGTTAGACCTGACCCTGACCGTGGGCTTATTTCTCATAAGAGTCTTACCAAGTAGCTTGGTTTCTTTTATTTGCCTGTCTTTCTTTTATTTACCTTTCTTTCTTTCTCTTTCTTTCTCTCCCTTTCTTTCCTTCTTTGTTTCTTTCCTCCTCCTCCTTCTTTTTCTTCTTCTTCCTTCCTGCCTTCCTTTCCTTCCTCCTCCTCCTTCTTCTTCTTCCTTCTTTGTTTCTCTCTCTCTTTCTCTCTCTCCTTCTTTCCTTCCTTCCTTCCTTCCTTCCTTCCTTCCTTCCTTCCTTCTTTCTTTCATTCATTCATTTTTTTGGGACAAGGTCTTGCCCTGTCTCCCAGGCTAGAGTGAAGTGGCATCACCTTGGCTCACTGCAGCCTCCACCTCCAGGGCTCAAGAGATCCCTCCATCTCAGCCTCCCAAGTAGCTGGGACTACAAGCGTTTGCCAACACACCTGGCTAATTTTTGTATTCTTTGTAGAGATGGTGTCTCCCTATGTTGTCCAGGCTGGTCTTCAACTCTTAAGCTCAAGTGATCCTCCCTCCTCAGCCTCCCAATGTTCTGGGATTACAGGCATGAGCCAACGCACTGGGCCATGTTATTTTCATTTTACCAAAGAGGAAACTAAGACAAAGAGAAGGCAGCAACAAGTCCAGGCTCTTCCCCTCTGAATTGATTCCACAGATGTCCTTGTGAAACGATTTACTGACCTGTGTGCAAGGCACACTCAGGGACACTCAGTTCAACTAATATGGAGTGAGCATGCCTTGTCTTTCATCCAGTGAATTAAGTCTTGAAGTTATCAAGATTTAGGTTAAACACAGACACCCTGTTCTCAAGGAGTTCATGATTTAAAGGAGAGTTCTCAGTCCTGGCTGAATTGTACTTTCACCTGCAACTCCGCCCCTCCTTCTTAGAAAATCCAGGCCCAACTCCTGCAGGTGCTCATGCGGGGCCTTGTGAAACCTGGCCCAGAGCTCAGAGTTGAAAACGATGTGATCTCAACTGTCTCCTCTTCTAATCCCACTTTAAAGGCTTAATATCACTCACCCATTTCATTTCCACGACTCCCTGGTGTTGGGGCTGTTCTCACCTAACGGTTTACTTTCTGAACCTGTTTGCCCTCAAGCCTGAGCAGAATCCAAAGTTGAAACCTTAAAAAAATGCAAGCTACTAAACATTTCTGCTTCTATACCTTTAAAACTTTCTCTTGGCCGGGTGCAGTGGCTCGCATCTGTAATCCCAGCACTTTGGGAGGCCCAGGCAAGAGAATTGCTTGAGCCCAGGAGTTTAAGACCAGCCTGGGCAACAAGTCACCGTCTCTACAAAGCATTATTTAAAATTAGCCGGGCTTGATGGCATGCATCTATAGACCCAGCTACTCGGGAGGCTGAGGTGCGAGGATGGCTTGAGCTCAGGAGTTTGAGGTTACAGTAAGCTGTGATTGCATCACTGGACTCCATCCTGGGCCACAGAGTGAGACCCTGCCTCAAAGAAACAAACAAACAAAAACCAAAACTTTCTCTTTATTATCTTGTTCGATTCCTTCTTCATTGTTTTCTCTTGTACTTTTAGACTACCCCTAAATGAATGCATGAAGCCCAGTGCAGTTGGAAGTGTTTTAGAGGGATGGGGAGTGGGGAGAAGTACAGTCAGGGATAAATCAAATTAGGAGGAGATACAAACCTCCCCAGATGGGGTCTTCTGACTCCTGACTTTTTAAATTGCTCTGACGCCTTCCTGATATCTCCCGCTGTTTCCTATGTACTTGAAAGCATCCAAATCACCCACCCCTAATCTCCATTTTGCTTCCTCGACTTTGAATTGTTTAATCCTTTTTTAAAGTCTCTTATCTGATTCAGCAATCTTTAAAATATTTTGAAGAAGATGTTTTCTTTCCTACTGGAGAGTAGCCATCAAGTATAACTACAGGGCCATATGTTAATTAGGCATCTAATCTGCCGTTTCCCAAGTGGACTCTGATAATAGTTTTGCAGAAAAACTAAGTTTGAGATATCTCTTCCAGAAGACTCTGGTTGGCTTTTTTCTTTGGCCTTTCCCTGGAAATGTATTCTCTGTAGTCTTCTATCTCAGCATTCATAATATACTTGATGTAAACCCTATCCAAGCTAAATAAATAAGATAAAAAAAGACTGTTTACAAAGTTTTAAAAAAGAACACAGGTTATTAGACATTTTTCTTTTCTTATTTTTTCACTTATATCTCCTCCCCCCAAAGTTAAAATGTCTTTATACTACTGGACCCCACCCCACTGTCACCACAAATGTACCTATGTTAAAATTCCTTTCATTTCCTGATCCAGCCAGATGTTTCCTGGCCACAATTATGACACTTGCTCAGTGTCTTTTGGTGCATCCTTTGGCCAGGACGAAAGCTGTTTCCAGTCACCATTTTCTCACAGGGAATGAGTACCTTCCCACGTGGCCTTCCTCAACCTTCCTTTCCTTTCTCACCATGGCTGCCAAGAGGGGTTTTGAGCAGCCTCCACCCATCCCAAAGCAGTGAGCATGTTCAGCAAGGAGCCCCGGAGCCCAGCCGGGTCAGCAGCATCCACCATCCAGCTTCATCCTCTGTCCTCTCTTTAATTCCTTTCTCCTGTGTGGAATACCCTTTGGGTTCTGTGCCTTGAATACTGAGCTTTTTCTAAACTTTATAAATGTGATGCATCAATAAAGCATCCTGTAGGATATCTCTCCTCCACCTTGAAGTGCATTCCTCATGGAGCTCGTGGGATGTCACAGACTATATATTTTTTCCAGAAGGTATTAATACCACCTATTTGGCAATCCCCTTAAAATTTGTGATCAAACCATTCAAAGTGCTGTTGCTTATCTTACATAATGGGGAAGAAGAGAGAACAATGAAATAAAAGAGTCACCTGTCAATCCACCTTTTCTCTGGGCAAAAATGTCCCTATATTCCAACACAAAGAACTGAATCCTGAAGGGTCAGCAATTGCATTTACTATCATAATTTATTTGGATCAAGTAGATGGTATTGAATAAAGATGAATATTCCTATTAGTTGTATCTAAAGCAAATCTCATCTCCCATCATGTATATTATATGCGTGTGTATTCACATCTCATATGCACACGCCTGTAATCCATAGTATGAAGCACAGCATGCTTTAGAATAAAACAAAATACTCGAAAGTTTCAAGCAGGCATGTCCTAATAATAGGTTTTAAATAAAGAATAACAAATATTAGCCCATCAGAGAAACTATAAACGTTAGCAAGCAAAGTAAACATTCCATTGGTAATTATTATTGGAAATGAATTAATGTAAAACACTCAACATGGCAGACTTTTAAAGCAAAAGTCAATGGGCTGGAGAAAGAATGTTGAAAGATTGAACAAGCGTAAGGTTGATATAATGTTGGTTATTTTGCCAAGAAAAGGAAATAGCAATTCAAGAGTTTTTATAAAGAATTATTGCCTATTTACCATGTTTTTTAGACCACTTCCTGAATTGGAATGTAGTAGAATAGGAAAAAAAAACAACAACAACACTTGATTTTTCTCGGGTATCCACATTTTTTTTTTTTTTTTTTTTTTTTTTTTTTTTGATGGAGTCTCGCTCTGTCATACAGGCTGGAGTGCAGTGGCGTCATCTTGGCTCACTGCAACCTCCGTCACCTCCCGGGTTCCAACAATTCTCCTGCCTCAGCCTCCCAGGTAGCTGGAACTACAGGTGCGTGCCACCATGCCCAGATATTTTTTATATTCTTTTATTAGAAATGGGGTTTCACCATGTAGGCCAGGCTGGTCTCAAACTCCTGACCTTGTGATCCACCTACCTCAGCTTCCCAAAGTGCTGGGATTACAGGCGTGAGCCACCAGGCCTGGCCTCACCCATCTTTTAAAGTCCTTCTCAATTTCACCTCTTTCTGATAAGATTTTCTTTGCAGGCCAGAGCTCATATTTCTTCATTCGTTCCATGAAATCCAGTTGAACTTTTTGCCCAGACATATGACATGGGGCAGCCTAGTCCAAGTTATCTTTGTTATTGAACTAGGGCATAGAGAGGTATTTATGGGTCATCTGTGTGCTTTCCTGCCTCTCCCCAGTCTGTTCTCCCTTCTGCAGCTGGTGTCAGCCTATTAAAACAGGAATGTGTTCATATTACGTCCCTTACTTTGAACCCCTTCACTTTTTTCAATAAGTGCAATAGAGTTCAGAGATCTTCCAAAGCTCACTAGGTCCTATGTGATACACCCAATGCAACTTTACTGCCCTGTCCTTTTTCTCTTTGCTAAAGCACCACTGAGAACCTCTCTGGCCAATGAATAAACCACGCTCTTTCCTGCCTTAGAATCTCTGACGTTCTCTTCCAAATGCATGGAAAGCTCTCCCCCAATTTATTGTCAGTAGGTTTGGGTGAGACTCCAAAATCTGTATTTTTAATAACATCTCCAGGTGTTTTTGGTTTGTTTGTTTTATAAACACTCCTGCTTTAGAACAGAGGGCAGCACATTTGTTCTGTAAAGGGCCAAGCAGTATTTTTGGTTTTGTGGGCCAGACAGTGTCTGTCAAGACTACTCAACACTTCCCACTGTAGTTCGAAAGAAACCATGGATAATACATAAATAAGTAGTCATGGCTAGTATTCAATAAGACTTCATTTACAAAAACAGATATGGGAAAAAAGAGAAAAGGGAAACAAGATTTGGCTGTTGGCTGCTGCCCAGAGTTTGCCAACCCATCGGAATAAATAAGTTCTTAAGCTGGAATATGCCTCAAAATCCCTTCAGGTGCACTTTCCATAGAACAGATATCTGGTCTTCTAAAGGCATGAACATATGCATTTTTTCAAGTTCAACAGATATGTGCAGTGGTCACTGCAGGGTACCTACCTGTTTATCTATCTGTCTATGTGTATTAGTCTGCTCTCATGCTGCTAATAAAGACATACCCAAGATTGGGTAATTTAAAAAGGAAAGAGGTATAATGGACTTGCAGTTCTACATGGCTGGGGAGGCCTCACAATCATGGTGGGAGGCAAAAGAGAAGCAAAGGCACGTCTTACATGGTGGCAGGCAAGAGAAGTACAGAGTGAAGGAGGGGGAAAGACCCTTATAAAACTGTCAGATCTTGTGAGAACTCACTCACTATCATGAGAACAGCATGGAGGTAACTACCCCCATGATTCAACTACCTCCCCCTGGGTGCCTCCCATGACATGTGGGGATCATGGGAACTACAGTTCAAGATGAGATTTGGGTGGGGACACAGCCAAACCATATCTATATCTGTCTGTCTATCTATCTGGACTAAAATAAGAACTTTAAAATATGTTCTTCCATCCCATAGTAAATTGAGCTACCTTGAGAAGAAGCACCCATCCAGTTATTGGAATATTCAAGCAGGAAGCTAGTAAATCTCTGACAAAAATCACACTCAGGAATTCCCATTTACACTCATTGAACGAAATAACACTATTATTTCCAAAACATTCTATGGCTCAGTGGTGTTCTTGAATTCGGCCTTGGTGTCAAATACAACTGAGTTCAATCCCAGCTTCACCACTTGTGGGTGCTTAATCCTGAGAAAGCTTCTTAGCCTCTCCAAGGCTTGATTTGCTTACCTTTAAAATGGGGAGATTAATATTTGTCTGACATAATGCCGGTTTGGATACCTAATACATAGATAAAGAAGTTAGCCCAAGGCCTGTTCCCATAATAGGTTCTCAATAAATTGTGTGCATTTTCGGTATTGATATTATTAATGTTGGCCAGGCATGGTGGCTCATGCCTGTAATCCCAGCACTTTGGGGGGCTGAGGTGGGCAGATCACGAGGTCAGGAGTTTGAGACCAGCTGATCAACATGGAGAAACCCTATCTCTACTAAAAATACAAAAATTAGCCAAGTGTGGTGGCACACACCTGTAATCTCAGTAACTTAGGAGGCTAAACCTGGAGAATCACTTGAACCCAGGAGACAGAGGTTGCAGTGAGCTGAGATCATGCCACTGCACTCCAGCCTGGGTGACAGAGCAAGACTGTGTTTCAAAAAAAAAAAAAAAAAATTACTAATATAGCATTTACTTGTTCCTTATTTCACTACTTTGACCCTATCTCAGAAATTCCAAGTTGTACCCTGAAAAGTATATACACACAGCCATCAATGCTAGATTTACATTTTCTCATCTCATCCTCTCATGGTGCTTTGACAGGGCTATCTTTGCTAAATATCATCATTCACTTGCTAGTTTCCATTTTCTTTAACCCCATGTGTGTGGTGCCTCACTCAGTCATTCAAAGGGCCCTTAACAATTCAGTTCATGAAATGTTCGTGCAGGGCATTGAAATAGTTCTTGCAGAAGGTTCTAGGTAGAGCCCCCAAATCTAGATGACTGCCCCAGAAACTTTCTAAGGTCATAAACAGCCTTTTAGGCAAAAACATGTGGGTAAATGTTCATATTTTGTGCTCTTTTGGTGCTGAATTTGTGGGCCCCACCTTTTGTGGAATTCTTTCAACTATCAAGACCATGTGAGTCTCTGGGCTAAGAGGCCACCATTTCTGATTCTAGGACATGCAATCCCTGCCCATTCTCAGTCCAAGCCGGCAGTCCAGAAACTACCCTACAAAATATTTTGCAATACTGGCCTGAGTACAAGAAGTTATCAGTGTGAGCTTCCTACACATCCACAGGGGGCTTCTCAGTATTTCACCTTTGGAGGAAACACAGGCCCAAATCATTAGTTTCCAGAGCCACAGATGGTACAGATAAATCCCCAATCAATATGTGCACTGATAAGTTCTTATCAGTGGGAATGGATCCTGGGAAGTGTTCACCAGTTGATATTATCACGCTGAGTAAGCCACTAATAACCCTGCTTTGTATGTCGTTCCTGCATCCTATAAACTCAGTTCCATGCCTTAATGCTCACATTGGGCCTGGGTGCTTTAAATATCACATTTACCAGTGCTAAACTATAGTAGCAGATAAATATTTCTGAATTTTGGACTCTCATTTTCTGACGCCTTTGTTGGCCTCATATTCTGACTCCCGTATATTATGAGAGAATAGCAATCGAGACAAGGTTTTTACTTGGAAAGTGGATATCTCCAAGCTCATTATGAGAGATGTGCTGAGTCATTCAACGGTTTGCTGATTCATCAAGACAGCTTGGGAGCCACCATGTCCATGAGCCAGCTCTCAGCAAATTACATCCCCCGAGTTAATTAGAGCTGATTTTCATACTCCTCTCTTAGAAAGAAATCTTAAGGCCAATTTAATATAAGAAGAGTCCATTAGCAAACCTTCAGTTTTCAAAGAAGTAAGGATATGGCCTAACATGTAATAGATTGAATACCTGTCTTCTCACAGATATGCCACCTTTCCCATGGTGTAACCAATTCTTTCCAGGGCCTTGGCTTATTTACTTCATTTCTTCTAGAACTTTAGAAGATTCTATCTATACCTACATATGTGACTAAAATATATAAAGCCTTACGGTAGAATTAACTGTTGGACAGTCGTTGCCAATCAATAAAATGAACCCAGATTCCTATTGCAAAAAAAAAAAAACAACAACAACTGAGAGATAACAGTGTGTGCTGTTTTCAGCTCAGAAGTTTTGGGGCAATTTGTTATCCAGTGACAATAACTAATATAATTAACTGATGGAAGCTTCACCAAAGAAATACTGGTGAATAAGTGCCATGAGAGATGTGTGCATGTGAGAGCATGTGTGGCCATATCTTAAGAACACAGAAGCAGGTGGAGACTTCAGGACTTTGTCAAATTGTTTATGCGGAGGCTTATGAGCAGAAGGGGAGATGCTCTGTTCCATACATATTAGAAAATAACAGAAACAGGACAGTTGAGTTTCTGTTCAAATTTCAGACGTGGAGAAATTTCCCTAGACTCAAAACCTCATAGAATTTAGAAGAGGTTCTGAGTTTCCTCGTCATTCTGTTCTTCATGCCTGACACAAAGCAGGCACAATAAATAGTTATTGAACAAATGAATAAATGGAAAATGAATAAAGAGAATCCAGAAGTGATTCAGTGTGAATAAATATGTTAATATCAGGTGAAGAGTTTTAGGAGGTGCAATTTCTCAGTTGTTTGGAGACATTCACTTTACCTCGTGGGTTGGTGAAGAGTTTGGAGTACGCCAAGGTCGTGAGCATGACGGATAATGCTGCAGCCCAAATCATAAGTCAGGATGTCCCAACCTAACTGTCTGTTAAGAGTCACTGAGTCAGCGTTTTACATTAGGAGTAACTGTTGTGAACAGGAACTAGGATAGGATAAAAAGAGTTCACAGCTGAGCAGGTCACTTGACAATAAGCTAGCCTGGTGCCAGGCCTTTCCTGCTGATGTGGAGCTCTGCCGTCCACAAAAGGACCCTGGATGGGAATGTGTCATTACTGCATGACCCACGTGCTTCTGGAATCTCCAGCAGGCTCCATCTCCCCAGTGGCTCTGGATGTGCAGAGTGAAAAGCACCAGCCACTCTGCTCTGAAGCCGAAATTTCAGGGCCCCAAAGTATCAGGATGGACTGTTAGAAATGCAGATTCAGAGGCCCCACTCCAGACTTTCCCCATCAGAAAACAGGAGGGAGCAGACAAGCAGCAATGAGCGTTTTAACAAGTCCTCAGGAGATTCTGACTCATGGCCATGTTTGGTTTACGGTGAAGGGAAACTGATTTAGAGGATTCTGTAGTGGTTCAGATGTGAGATAATGAGAAAATAACCAATGGAAGCAACAGTAAGAATGGACATATGGAAGCAAAACAAAGATAGTTTATAAACATTGGAATTGCTTGGATTTGGTAATTGATCAGATGGCAGAGGATAGATGTGAAGGAAGATTCTAGACTGGCTAAGGATTTTAGCTTGGGTCTTTGGGTGAATGGATTTGGTATTGAGAGCAACAGGAGTTTCCTGGGACACTGGACATTATATGCCCAAACCAGAAACATCCTGGGCAAATCGAGACAATCACCATAACAGAAGTCCTCTGGAAATAGATATTAATGATAATTTTTATGGTCTGAATTGTGTCCTACCAAAATTCCTATGTTGAAGCCTTAACCTCCTATGTGACTATATCTGGAGCTATGGCCTTTAGGAGATAATTAAGGTTAAATGGGTTCATAAAGGCTGGTACTTAACCTGATTGAACTATGGCCTTATTAAGAAGAGAAAGAAAATATATATATATATATATATATATATATATATATATATATATCTCCCTGCCCTGTGAGGACACAGCAAGAAGTTGACTGTCTGCAAGCTAGGAGGAGAGCCCTCACCAGGACATGACCATGCTCACACCCTGATCTTAGACTTCCAGCCTCCAGGACCGTGAGAAAACAAGATGTCTGTTGTTCAGGTCACTCAGTCTATAGTATTGTCTTATGGCAACTGAACTGATCAATAACAATAAATCCATGACAATTTTATTGATCAAGCATTTATTATGTACTGAACACTATGAAATACTTCACATAAATTATTTCCTACAATCCTTACAACACTCTGTAAAACAGGAATGACCATTATCCCCAATTTAGAGATTAGTAAGTGGACTGAGCAAAATCAGGTTAAACCACTCACCAAGATTACCCACCTATTAAGCAGCAGGGTGAGGACATTTTTCCTCCATATTTGATGATACATCAGAATCACTGACAGTTTTTTAAAAATTCTGATGCTTGGGTCCAACTACCAGGGGATCTGATATAGTCAATGTACTGTACACACTGCATATTGAGGTATTTAAAACAGGCAAGGTTGAGATCCACTGTGTTAGAATCACCTAGAAAAAGTGTAAAGTGTAAAGAAACAGAGACCCACCTCACCCCAGACTAATTTAGTCAATAATCCAGGCAGTTTCATATGTGACCATAGTCATAAATCCCTTGGCTTGAGAGGTGGATCCTTGGTCTGCCTGACTTCAGGTGCTAGAAAAACTAATTCCTGGAGTTTCTTAATTTCAAATATTTGCATGAAGGAGCTGTTGAGGGTATATATTCTGATATCCAGATCTGGATAGCTGACCAAGGGTAAAACTCAAAATAAAGGTCTAAAATGGTTAATACGAGGAAGCAAACCGAAATCACGATTCTCTAAGAATTAACTCAGGAGATGGAGGTAAATGTAAAGAATTCTAAAGAGCATGATTGACTTTGCGATGTTGAAATGTTTTGCATATCTCTGAGAAAACAGCCCTCCGAGAGCAGTTGGATATTATTTTAGCTAAGATTTTGCCTGATGCATGAAGATCAATCCTACGGCTTTCCTTGACACATAGAGCTAAATAGAACCAGTGACTCTAGGTGAGAGCTCAATACATTGAAGAATAAGTGAGTAGCCCAGATTTGGGATTTGCTGCTTGGCAGTTGCTGTTCTCCATAAAATGCTTGAGATGTTCTGTGGACTTTGTGGTTTAACATCATTGATTCAAGAATGAAGCCAATTAAGAAGCATTATATGGACATGTCAGGGAAGAAACCTAAAGTAAAAGAAAAAAATATTCTCTGTGTTTACTACAGGTAATCCTACTGAAAACAAATTTATCTCTGTGTCATAATAACAAGTGAGAAGTAGAAGGGGTAGACACTTATCTGTTTTCATTTCATTTTTTCCCTTTTGTCTCTTCTATTATTCTAGAGTCTAAGTTGAGGATTTTTTTTTCTTTTCTTTTCTTTTCTTTTTTTTTTTTTTTTATGGAGTCTTGCTCTGTTGCCCAGGCTGGAGTGAAGTGGTGTGTTCTTGGCTCACTGCAACCTCCGCCTCCTGGGTTCAAGCAATTGTCCTGCCTCAGCCTCCCAAGTAGCTAGGATTACAGTCCCCCGCCACAATACCTGGCTAATTTTTGTACTTTTAGTAGAGACGGGGTTTAGCCATGTTGGCCAGGCTGATCTTGAATCCCTGACCTCAACTGATCTACCTGCCTCGGCTTCCCAAAGTGTTTGGATTACTGGGGTAAGCCACCATGCCTGGCCTAAATTGAGAATTTTATAAATTGGTAAAATATTCTATCTACTTCTTTGTCCTTAGAGCATATTTCAGTTCTTGGAGCATTGTAAATAATCAATAAATATATCTTAGATGAATTATTTGTCCAAGCTATATGATCATAGGACTTGTGTACTAAATAAATGATACAAATTGGTCAGCATTATCAAGGAAGTCTTCCAGAGGTGGTGTTTCGGCTCAGTTTTGGAAAGAATCTGATAAGCCAAACCTCTCTCTCTCTATTTATTGTTTCCTAATAATTTTCTAAATGCACACTGTGCCCCCTTTTTTTTTCTTTTTTTCTCTTCTCAGGTCTTTCTTTGGCTTTAGATACCCCCTTTTATGAATTTTCAAGATCATACTTACTAGAAAATTTGACCAAATGTCTTAGAAAAATAGTCTTGAGAGAACAGTTGATGATCACAAACTGTTGGATAAATGGTTTCCATGTCATAATTATCTAGGTGAGAATGACTCTGGACTTTCTTTGTGCACATAATCAAATGTTGTTAAATGTCAAAAATTTCTTTTCTATCAAAATCAATGAACTGGCAAGAAAAGTTCACTAGTTTGCCAGCTTTCGGGGGGCTTTTCTTAAGACTGGCAAAAGGACTCAATTGAAGAAATCACTTATTTAATGAAATTGGAGGCTCCTCAAATTCATAAATCAATTTTCAAATTGCAGGAAAAAGTATTACTTTTTAAATGTCCCTAATTGTTATTCATTATTCTATGCCTGTGAAACTTCACCAGAGTAGTTTATTAATGAGGCAGCTTTCCAAGAACATTATTCAGGCACAGAGGAGTAAAAATCTTAGAACCCACAAAAATAATAGATGGTAGGATAGACCACCTGATTTGATGTTGTTTGCTTTGGGCTAATTCAATAAATAGACATGTTTTTGCATGTTTTTATTTCTTGAGTTTCTTTTTCTTTTCTATTTTCTTTTAAGCAAAAGAAAAAGGAAATTACAGGGAAAAAAATTAAGGCAGGATTGTTGGAAACAACATTGACATCAAGTCTGGTTGTTCTCCTAAAAGTTATCCCAGTGAGCCACTGTATATATTGTTAGACTCAAAACTGGAGCCTTATGCCTCTTCCCTCCAACAGAAATTCTCAGGACCTAGCCTGACCAACAAGGAAAGTACCAAGCCTCCCTGGGAAGTACTTTCATACGTCCACCTGGACCATCCAGGAAACACCTGGAAATATCCTCAATCCTGAAAAAAATATTTATGGCTGTTTTTCCATGAGGGCATTTGAGAAATGAAAGGTCTCTTTGATAAGCCAATGCCAAACAATTCATTGTGTAGAATCCGTGAGGCCAGAGCATTGTGTGTCTGGGGGGTACATCATCAGGAAGTTAGATTTGCACTTTTACCTAAGACTTGGATAGTTGGTTCATTCATCCATCTATGCAGAGTTTCATTCATTCATTTAAGACCCGTCTCGATCGCTTGAACCTGGAAGGTGGAGGTTGCAGTGAGCAGAGATGGTGCCACTGCACTCCAGCCTGGGTGACAGAGCAAGACTCCATCTCAAAAAAAAAAAAAAAAAAAAAAAAGGCCAATCTCAAACTCAGTGATAAAAGGCCTCCCACATTGCCCTTCAGCTACAGCCCAATTTCTCTGCCCTTTTGGCATGAAAAATACTACAGGGTTATAAAAACCCATGCTCTTCCCTTCCTCAACTTTCCTTCCTTCCATATGCCACCTACACAGCTCTTGTTAAGGTCACCAGAGACCTACATCTTGCCAAGTCCAGTGGTCAATTATCTGGATTACTTTTAGTCAATGATCAATGGCTCAGCTTCATTTCACAGAGTGGACGGCTCACTTCTTCCAAAAGTACTCCAGCTTTTAAATGCCATCTATATACTGTTTCTCCTCTCAGTTACAGCTCCAACTCTGTCTTTTTCTTTGTGTTCCAGATCTGTCAATGTAACAACTCCCTCAACTTCTTCACTAGGCATCTCAAACACAATGTATCCAAACCAAAACTCTTTTCCTATCCTATTTTTCCACTGAAGGGCAAGAAGGTTAAAAGGCCACAGACTTCCAAGAGTGCCCAGGTCTTCTTGCCCTTGAACATGTTGCACATGGAGCCTGCTCTATGTGAGCATTCATCTCCCCACATTCCAAACTCTTCCTCTGCCAATTTCCTTCTTCTACGTTAATGGCACTAACCACCACCCCATTGCTCAGACCAAAAATCCTAAAATCCTAAGTCACTCTTAATTTCCAACTTTTCTTTCACTGCCCAGCTATGATTCTATGCCCAGACTATAGCTGGATTCCAAAGGTGGGCAAGATAGGAAGTTCTAGAGACCAGCGCAAAATGCAATAATTCAGGAGAGATACATGGTGTAATTTTTAAAAGCCAGAAAGAAAGAATCGTACACCGTGCCCATCTATTTGACACAGTATTCTGTGTAAATAATTTTTGAAAACTGGATTAGCTAGTTGATGATTCTTTAGACATCGGCCAAGGGCTCTGGAGCCCTGAGTGGGTTGCGCTTGAATTTGGGGTGCTTGTTGTTCTGCTCTGCAAAGCCTCCTACTTTTCCTGGCACTTTTGTGGATCTTATGTAAAGATTCACAAAAAATACAGCAGTCTCTTTTTCTCACATTCAGAAGTCTATGGCCTTTTAACCTTCTTGCCCTTCAGTGGAAAAATAGGATAGGAAAAGAGTGCAAGAATCTTATAGGTGGTAAATGACAAAAATGCAAATTCCAACCGACTTTAGCAAAAAGGGAAGTTTGTTGTTTCCTATAACTGAACACTGGGATGGGCAAGAGCTTTCTTTGCTGTGCATCCTGGCTTTGCAGATGGGCTTCGTAGTTGGGATGTCTTCTTCCCTATTCCTTGTCACCAGTCCTTTATTCTTCAGATTCCAGCTGACCATGTTGCCAGGAAGCTCATGGGAGCACCAAGAGTGCCCAGGTCTTCTTGTTCTTGAACATGTTGCACATGGAGCCTGCTCTATGTGAGCATAGTTGTCTGCAGCAGGGAAATTCTAGTGGATGTGAACCAGGCAGAGCAGAGACCCCCCATCTGCTCACTGCTCTGCCTGGTTCACACCCATTAAGAATTTGCCTGCTGCAGCCAACTGTGACCCACACCCAGGAATGTTCCTTCTGACTGGGTTGGTGCCTTGCTTGGAGCTCCCTAGCACCTTGCACTCCCTCCATGACATTTTATTAATATTGCTAACATTTTTGTCTACTTTTCCCATTTGTCTGTGACCCTTCTGATATGGTTTGGATCTGTGTCCTCACCCAGATCTCATGTTCAATTGGAATCCCCAGCTTTGGAGGTGGGGCTTGGTGGGAGGCGATAGAATCGTGGGAGGGGATCCTTCATGAACGGTGTAGCCCAGTCCCTTTGGCGCTGTTCTCATGATGGTGAGAGTTCTCATGAGAGCTGGTTGTTTAATAGTGTGTAGCATCTCGCCTCCCCGCGTCGCTCTCTTGTCACGTAAGACACCTGCTCCCACTTTGCCTTCCACTATTCATTCCTCCTTAAGAACCTCCTAGCAGCAGATGCTGCCATGCTTCCTGTACAGCCTGTGGAACTGTGAGCCAATTAAACCTCTTTTCTTTATAAACTACCCAGTCTCAGGTATTTCTTTATAGCAATCCAAGAACAGACTAATACTCCTCCTTTGTTCACTTCATGTCTCTTTATTCGCAGCACCGGAGTCTGCTGGAGACCTAAGAAGGTCCACTTAACCCCATGAATTTCTGCTCTGTCTAACATTTTGCATGGCTCGATAGGAAGGTGGGAGCCACATAACAGTGTTGCCATCTTTGCCATCAATCATAGCAGCTCTGATGATTAGGTGATAGTGTATGTGCTTCATGTTGAGCTTACGCCAGAAACTCTGCTAGTCCCTTTATGGACTTCAGGCATTAGTCCCAGTAGAAGGTTATGATCATTTACCCATTTTAGAAACAAGTTACATAGAGCTCAGAAAGCAAACAGCTAATCCTTGGCCACACAGATCATAAGCAGTAGATAATGGAAGTATTATAATTATTAGATATACCTGTCCATAAGAGTGCAGGGAGATAGTGACCCCTCACCTGATTTAGTACCCCACCTCTACAGGCTCACTTCCTACCACTCTCTCTCCGCATTGCCAGCACATTGCAGCCTCCTTGGCCTTCCCTCCATCCTAGAGCAGCCAACCTCACGACCTGCTCAGAGTCCTCCACTCCTAATGTTCTCCCCAGAGAGTTGCCTGCACAGTAGTGCTTCTCATTCTTGGGGTCTGGCCCAAAGTCATCTCTGCTGGGAGCTCCCAGGAGCTCCGAATGAACTAGGTCATTCCTCTTGTCACTCTCAACCCCTTCACAGGCTTTTCTTTCCCGAGTACCCGTAGTCACCTGTCCTTGGATGCATTATCTCTCACCTAATGGAATGCCCACTCTGATACAGCCCGGAAATTACATCTTTTATATGGGAAGATTATAAGCTGATCTCAAAAATGTGCAATTATCGTTTTATAACTGGGGAGATTATTGAAGGTATTTATTGAAAATGAATATACTTTTAGAATCTTGGTAATATTTTGGTGATTTGTTGGGAAAAGACTTCAGCTTTAGAACCTCGCTTCATGTAAGGAAGGTACTATAAATACAGCAGTCTCTGACATTTTCTCACATTCGTGAGTCTATGGCCTTTTAACCTTCTTGCCCTTCGGTGGAAAAATAGGATAGGAAAAGAAATTGAGCTATATTCCATTCTCCATATTCTGAGTAGTAATGTGAGTAAGAAGATAGACAAGAATCTAATGAGTAATTATGGACAGAAAAATGAAATAGTGCATTTTATACAGAAATAAAGGTATGATAATGATCATTTTCTTAGTGACCCATTTCAATTGGAAATAGCATCAAAATGAATATAATCTAACATTTGATTTGCATTCAGAAATCCAGATTTTTCCTAATACTGACCAACTGAATTCTGTATGCCAACCTTAGTTGTTCAGGGATGTTTTGTAACAGAAACAAAAAAGGTCATTTTAATGTCTACTTAATTTTTATCAAAATGAAAATAATAATTCAAATAAATGCTATTATTTAAATTTAAAAATAAAAAATAAATGGCAGGGCTTGGACCTCACTCACTCACTACTCTTCCTGTGGTGCCTTGCCCTTGGCATTCAGCAAGCATGTGATAAATATTTGCTGAGTGAATAAGTAAGTGCTACTTGCCGCGGGAAGAGTGATCAACTCTCCCGTGGGAATTCAGCACTGGGGATTTGGGCAGATCTGATGACCATTCTCATCCTAGGTGGACAGTGGTCCCTAGACAGGCCATGCCATGGCAGAGAGAAGCCAGGTGGAAGGGATTTTTTTAGTTAAGTGAGATGTGCATGGATCACGTAGCTCCTCCACTCCTTTTTAATATCCATGATGATTTAGCATGACTTCCTGGCACGACATCAAGAAGCTGTAGTGGGGCCAGGCGCAGTGGTTCACACCTGTAATCCCAGCACTTTGGGAGGCCGAGGTGGGTGGATCACTTGAGGTCGGGAGTTCGAGACCAGCCTGGCCAACACGGTGAAACCCTGTCTCTAGTAAAGTACAAAAAAAATTATCCCGGCGTGGTTTCGCATGCCTGTAATCCCAGCTATTCAGGAGGCTGAGGCAGGAGAATCTCTTGAAACCAAGAGGTGGAGGTTGCAGTGATCTGAGATCATGCCACTGCACTCCAGCATGGACGACAGAGTGAGGCTCTTTCTCAAAAACAAAACAAAAAAACAAAAAGAAGCTACAGTGAACAGCAGGCCTGGGTTACACATGTGACTGGGGAGGGGCCTGGGATGGTTTATTTTTTGTGTGTTTTTTTTGGTCTTGTTTTTCTCTTCTCCAAGTTTCTGAGCAATCTACATAAAACTAATCCTAGGGTGGGAAAAACGGGGAGATGTAGGTTTAAGGGTACAAACTTAGTTATAAGATGAGTCACTTTTGTGGATCTTATGTACAGCCTGGTGACTATAGTTAACAATACTCTCTTGTTTACTTGAAATGTGGTAAGAGAGCAGATTTTAAGTGTTCTTACCCTACACACATATACACACACAAAAATGGTAAATGTGAGTGGTGATGGATATGTTAACTAATTCGATTGTAAACATTAGTACACAATATATACATGTATATAATATCACCCTGTTGTATACCTTGCATAGATACAGCTTTTACTTGTCGATTATATTTCCATAAAGATGGAAAGAAATAAGCAGAACTAATTCTAACATGCCCGTTTTCACTGTTGGACAAACAAAGCAGCATTCGAACCAAGCCATGTGGCCCTGCCGCCCGCTCCGCTGCGCCAGGCTCTGTGCTGGGGCTGCCGTCCTCAATAGCCTCCTTGTTGCCCATCTCGGCCCCCGGAGGTTACTAGGGGACTCTCTCCACTCAATGGGCTCCCTCTCTGCCATTGTCTTCTGATATCGGTTTACAGTCTCAAGGATATAGACTGCATCACAATTAGTCATAATGTCCAGCCAGCCCTGAAACTTATTTGCCACACAGAGTTCATTGGCCTTTGTGACAGGGACAAAGGGAGGCTTGTTGGAAGCTGAACACAAAAGGCAAACACAATGTATGGATTTCTGAATAATACAAAGGCGGGGGATAATAGCTGCTGCACAAATGGCGATGCTATGCTATTGACCAGCTAGAGGCCCTTCCCGCAAGTCTTTCTAGCTTTTCCATGAATTTCCCCGACCTGGTCCTTCAAGATTTTTCTGGCAGCAGGGAGGCAACCTAAACTAGGCAGGTAGACTGACATAGCCAGAAGACTGACTTCAGCCGAGAGGATTTTTCTGTGAGAGATGGCTGGTGTGTGTTTCCGGAGCATGTCCTGTAGACTCTGTGGCCGATGGTAAAATGATTTCTGAGGTTTAACGATAAATAGGTGCAGATGAATACATCTGAGTGTCTTCAAGTGTGTGTGAGTGTGTCTGGGTATGAGTGCATAAGAATGTGATTGTGTGGGTGAGAGTGTGCATACTCATTTGCATGTATGAGCGCATGTTTGTATTGTGACCATGCATATGAGATTGTGCACATGTGAGCATTTGCATGTATGAATGCAAGTGTGTATTATGACTGTGTATGTGAATGTGCATGTGTCACTGTGTACATGTGTGAGTGTGTGTACATTCATGTATGTATGACACTATATGGGAGTGCATACATGAGTATGCAGTTAGAATATGCACATCTGAGTATTTGCATGAGTGTGCATGTAGGTAGGTAAAAGCAGGCACATGTGAGAAGTTCTAGGTGTGAATGTGTGAGAGTGTGGATTGGGTATTTGTATGTATAAGTCTGTGTATGTGAATATGTGTGAGCATGTATATGAAGGTATGTATACGTGAGTTTTTATATGTGTGAATACGTGTGAGTGAGAGTGTGGATTGGGTATTTGTGTGTATGAGTCTGCGTATGTGAGTGTATGTGAACATGCATGTGAAGGTATGTATACTTGAGATTTTATTTGTGTATGTATGACTGAGAGTGTGGATGTGAGTGTGTGTGAGCCTGCATGGGAGTGTATGTATACGTGAGTTTTTATAT
Source organism: Chlorocebus sabaeus (assembly GCF_047675955.1). Lineage (NCBI taxonomy): Eukaryota > Metazoa > Chordata > Mammalia > Primates > Cercopithecidae > Chlorocebus > Chlorocebus sabaeus. Next base: position 76,638,374 of record NC_132908.1, read on the forward strand.
GTGTATGTGTGAGTGAGAGTATGGATTGGGTATTTGTGTGTATGAGTCTGTGTATGTGAGTGTGTGTGAGCATGCATGTGAAGGTATGTATACATGAGTTTTTATATGCGTGAGTGTGTGCGTGTGATCCTGGGTGCTGCCATGTTGTCTGAGAAATCAGCATCAGTTCTGTCACAGGTTGATTCACCCCTCCTGTAAGAGACACACTTCAAAGGCTCATCACCTGCTGGGTCTCCCCCCTACCATGCCAGCCTGCCTGTTGGCCCTGCCATCTGGTCCAATGAACGGCGGAAAGACTGAGCAGGACCACAGAGTGATCGAAGAGAGAGTCTGCTGAACAAAGGTAGCTTGAGTGACTGCAACAAACTCTGGTCTCTGATGTGACTAAATAAATTCCCTTTCACATGTGACACCCATTTCATCTCCCCAGGGCATTTCATGAGCTCCCTCCACAAGTTTTCCAGACTCTTCCAGCTTCAATATAAGCTTATACAAATTTTATAAGTATATAATCTTGTTGAAGAATGATGAAAAGTCTCAGAAACTAGAAATTTATCTGGATACTTCCATATTTTATTTGTGTATCTATCCACCAGTCCAAATCAACAATTCTTTCTTCTTTCCTTTTTTCCTTCCTTCCTTCTTTATTTTCTTCTTTCTTTCCTCCCCTTTCTTCCTTCCTTCCTCCCCTTCTTCCTTTCCTCCTTCACCCATCCCTCCTATTTTCCCTCCTTCCTTTCCCCCTTCTTCCCTTTCTTCTTTTCCCCCTTCTTCCCTTTCTTCTTTCTCTCCTTCCTTCCTCCTTACCTCCCTGTCTCCCTTCTTCCCTTCCCTTTTCCTTCCTCCCTCCCTCTCTTCCCTCCTTTCTCCTCTCTTCTTTCTCCTCTGAAAGCATACATTTCTCATATAATCGTGTGCAGACGACTTTGTCTTTCTTCTTCCACGCTCCCATAAATCACCATATGTACCCTCGTACTAATCCTAACAGTAGCTAATATTTATGAAGATTTTCTTATATGAGTTGCTTTGCTTAGGATATATTAAGAAGTCATGATGTTGGCCAGGCACAGTGGCTCACGCCAGTAATCCCAGCACTTTGGGAGGCTGAGGCAGGTGGATCAGAAGGTCAGGAGTTTGAGACCAGCCTGGCCAACACAGTGAAACTCCGTCTCTACTAAAAATACAAAAATTAGCCAGGCATGGTGGCGGATGCCTGTAATCCGAGCTACTCGGGAGGCTGAGGCAGAGAACTGCTTGAACCTGGGAGGCAGAGTTTGCAGTGAGCTGAGATCGCGCCACTGCGCTCCAGCCTGGCAACAGAGCGAGACTCTGTCTCAAATAAACAAATAAATAAAATAAAAAATTGGGGAAATGCAGTAGTGACCCTTCCCTAAGAAGCATACATCCTAAAGGAGAGAGACAATGATAAACAAGAAAATAAATACTAGCTACTTCCAGAAGGCTGAGTCACTTAATCTCTGAGCCTTGGTTTCCTGTGTGCAAAATTTGGATTGTAGTAGCATTTACCCTCATGCAACCCTTGTGGAAAAGATACATGAAACACTCTTAGCATGATATCTGGTCAAGGGGAGGAGTCCAAACATGTTGACTATTGTTACTTTTATATAAGCGCGTTTCTGACGTTTATAGGGCCTTGCAAGTTAAATTTCTATAGGATGTAAAACCACCTAGGTAACTAAGTTATTAACTTTTCTAGGTTCGTGGGTTGGCTTGTGTTTTTTTTTTTTTTTAGATTTTTTGTTTGTTTTTTTGTTTTTTGAGGCAGAGTCTTGCTCTGTTTCCCAGGCTGGAGTGCAGTGGCATGATCTTGGCTCACTGCAACCTCCCACTCCCAGGTTCAAACAATTATCTTGCCTCAGTCTCCCAAGCAGCTGGGATCACAGGCACATACCACCACACCCAGCTAATTTTTGTATTTTTAGTAGAAACAGGGTTTCACCGTGTTGGCCAGGCTGGTCTCCAACTCCTGGCCTCAAGTGATCCACCCTCCTTGGCCTCCCAAAGTGCTAAGATTACAGGCGTGAGCCACTGCACCTGGCCATCATAAATTTAGATGGTTAATGCTATTCCTGGCTCTGCCATTTACCAGCTGTATGGATTGAACTTTCCTGTTAGTCTCTGATTTTCTCAATTACATTGGGATATCAAATAGATAAAGTGAAGTAAGTAAACCCAGTACTGGGTCAAAAATATTTAAAACCCTTACATTGTGAAGGAGAACGAGAACTGGCTTTGGAAAGCTGCAGACCTGGATTCAGCTGCTAGCTGTGATTCTTTTAATGCTGTGGTTCTCAGTTGAGTTATTTTATGCATGCTGTATCAGGTTAAACATAAATAATGCTTACCTTATAGGAAGTTGAGATATAAAAATAATTTATTTTTTAACATACAGTGGAGAATCAAATGTTCATTCTCCTTATTTTCCAGTTAATTAGGGCAGTGTGAATGAATGAATGAATGAATGAACCAAAATATAGAGCTGTATGCATTTTTAATTTCAGTGATAAGAAAAACTTGGCTAAATCTAGCTTCTATTTTTCTTACCACTTTCCTCACCATGTTCACATCATTCTACGTTTCAGATTGAATTTTTTTAAACAACTCAGCTCCATGCTTTATATAAGTGGTCAATGAACTATGGCCTTCACGTTCAACTCAGCCTACCACCCATTTTTTATACAACTAGTAATGTATACAAGAGCTAGTAATGGCTTTAATATTTTTATTTTTATTTTTTGAGATGGAGTCTCGCTCTGTCACCCAGGCTAGAGTGCAGTGGCACAATCTTGGCTCACTGCAAACTCCACCTCTCGGGTTCGTGCCGTTCTCCTACCTCAGCCTCCCAAGTAGCTAGGACTACAGGCACCTGCCACCATGCCCAGCTAATTTTTTGCATTTTTAGTAGAGACGAGATTTCACTGTGTTAGCCAGGCTGGTCTTGATCTCCTGACCTTGTGATTTGCCTGCCTTGGCCTCCCAAAGTGCTGGGATTACAGGCGTGAGCCACCGCGCCCGGCCCTGGCTTTAACGTTTAATGGTAAGAAAAAGACAATCAAGAGAAGAATAATATTTTGTGGCACACACAAGTGACATGAAATTCCAATTTCAGTGTTAACAAAATTTTATGGGAGTATAGCTATACCTATTTCTTTATGTGTTATCTGTAGCCACTGTCACTATACAAGGGCAGAGCAGATTAATTGTGACGGAGACGGTAACGCTCACAGAGCTGGAAATGTCTATTCTCCAGTCCTCCATGAGGAAGTTTGCCAACTCCTGCTCTAGTTTCCTAACTGAATCTTTGTGTTTTTTCTGCCAGTCATTTTCTTAACTACCTAAAGCTTTTATTTCTTTTAAAAATTAAAAATAATTTTTTTTTAAATGTTTTTGAGACAGAGTCTCCTTCTTTTGCCCAGGCTGGAGTGCAGTGGTGCAATCTCGGCTCACAGCAACCTGCGTCTCCTGGGCTCAAGCAGGTTCTGCCTCAGCTTTCAAAATAGCTGGCATTACAGGTGCCCACAACCATGCCTGACTAATTTTTTTTTTTTTTTTTTTTTTTTTGCGTTTTTTGTGGAGACAAGGTTTCACCATATTCCCCAGGCTGATCTCAAACTCCTGACCTCAAGTGATCCGCCTACCTCGGCTTCCCAAAGTGCTGGGATTACAGGTGTAAGCCACAGCGCCTGGCCCCTAAAGCTTTTATTTCTAAGAACTCAAATTTTTAACGGCAGAGTTGTCCTTGTATTGATGTCAGTATATCCCACTGAATCACTCAAGGGATCATAGATAAGCTGATGCGTTTTCTCTGTGAAGTCTATTTCCCTTCACATTACCTTTTCTGTTTAAATTTGTTCCTCCCTTCTAAAGGCCATTTTCCCTTAAATGTTGTTATATCTTGATTGTCTGTGTCCATGTATATTTGGGATAGTGGGAAGACAAGACTGAACAGCATTTCCCACAGGCCAAATGAGAATCCCTGACCATCTGTGGGTGGATGCATGTCCGGAATATGAGTTTCCTTTTTGGCATGTAGCAAAAGGGCTGGGCTGAGTCTGAAATTAACTTGCCTTCCTGCGGCGGGAAAGAGAGCCTATCCATAATATAATGGCATCGTATGTCACCTGGAGCGATTTGCTTCTCCATTTCTTCACATGGCTCTGGAAACCTCCTTAGTCCAGCCCTCTAGGCCATGGGTCCTTAACAGAAGGCATTTGATGGCCAACATAGGGTTCCATGAGATATTTGGAATTCCACACAAAATATGTACAATATTTGCATGATATGGCATGGCTTGTATCAGCTCCTTAAAAGAATTTATACATCTCCCCCCAAATTACTTACTTAATTAAAATGTTAGAAGTCGCATACTTACTGTGGAAATGAAGCGTGATCATAAACTGAGAGTACACAAAAAAATGCTTTACTTTATTCTAAGTCGTGAGAGCCAAATTTGTTACAGCAAAGAAAATTGAAGCAATAGATGGAAGTTGTTCTCACAATGTTTTTCAGTCCTAGATATACCAGAACTGGTTCCACGTCTTTTTGCATACTTGGTCTCCTTTGCTGCAAAGAAAGCCAAACTGAAAATGGCGGCATGTAAGTGTTATACATGAAGACAATGGGGCTCAAAAGAGTAGATGTGTGGCCCAGCTCTGTCAGGCAATCCTGAGCTGAATCAGATAAAAAGCCTTCAACTGTAGGGCTTGTTTATCCAATGGAACTTCAAGCACTTATAACTGCTTTATTTCCCCTGGTTTAAAGACCAGGGGAAATTGAACCCAGAGGAATTGAGCTTCCTGCCGTTGTCCAAGAAGCAGTGGAGAGAGCCAATCAGGCCCCGACACTTTAGTTCTGGACCTACATGTAAATCCCCAAACACTACTTCTTCCCCATAATGGCAGTCACCTTCCCTTTAATTAAAATTCCCTTACAAATGTAGACATTCCACTTTTACTAATAATTACTCGGAGAAGATTTTTAGCAATCAGCACTACATAAATATCCGAACCTCCTGGAAGACCATCACAGCTGCAGCGTCCCCCCTTCCTCTAATTTATTATTTATATACCACCGCAGATAGACATAGCTCTTTGTGGCAATTAACGTGGGCCTTCCAGTCTCTCCTCTTGCGGGTTCAGGCTGCAGATGAGCATTACTGCTTCGATCACAATTACTATTAATTGGAGAACTCTCCCTTCTCTATAAAATATGTACTACTCGAAAGTGCGATTAAACCGCCCAAGGAATATGAACTGCATGTCAGGAGATGTATTGTGAGGGCTCTGGATTTAACAAGTCATTTACCCTGTAATTACGGGGGGTGGGGGAATCCTCTTAATGGGGCAGAGGATATGTTGCCAACAGCAGGGGCTCCAGCTCCAAGTTCAAATGACTTCCCCAAGATAAAATGAACCACAGGCTAACAGCAAATGGCCCAACACACCTCACTGCTGTTTTTATTTTCAATACGGTCAGAGGACTAGCAGGGATTCTTTGGCTCATGAAATCCCTTGGCCTAGCTCAGAAGAGCAAACTTCCCATTGATTCATCATTTATTTATTTTTTTCTAAATCACAGGCCTCATCTATGCCTGATGTTTTTCTCGAATCCAGACCCTGGGACATCAAGGTGAATGTGGCATAGTCTCAGCCCTATGGAAACAGACCCTCCTGTTTGAGTGATGCTGGGTCAGTTGACCTTTGGGTCACAAAGTGAAAGGGGTCATTCTGGAGAAGACTGTCAGCTATGGGAAGAGAAAGAAAGAGGAACCACCATCTTCCTGCAGAAGTTAACACTTAGACTCCTACAAGGAAGATAAGAATTGTTCAAGGGAAAAGGATCAGTGAGGGGGATTGGGACTGAGGAAATGACATTTTCAAAGGCAAGTAAGGCAGGGCATCAAAGCCTATTTAGGATTGTCAGAGAGTCGATTCGAGAGGGTGTTGGAGGTTGGTTTGTGTGCTAAAAGTGTGCTTCAGGAGGCTGGTCTTTCAATAAGCCTGCAACCAAAACTTACCTTCTCTTTTTCTTATTGATTATGAAAACTCTGGACCCATGCAATTAACAGGCTACCCTTTGCACCAAAATTCTCAGAACAGTTCTATGTGGAAAAATTTAACCTGTGACTAATATCATGGGCTCCTAAGTTAAAAATTTGTAACACAGTGCCAATGTTCACCACCAGAGTCATGCCCATAGAGCAATGGGACTACCCTCTCCTCTGGAGGCTTTGTCTTCAGACAGACTGAGACTGAGGTTCAACTTCAAACGTTAGCTCTTACTAACTGTGCGATCTTGGGCAAGGTATTTCATCTCCCTGAGACTCAGATTCCATCTCTAAAAAATGTAGCGAATGTTCATGACTTCGTGGTCATTTTGTGAAGATGTGATAAGCATTAAAAAATCCTAGAATCCTGTCTACCAATGGCATCCCTGAGATGGTAGGTATTGTCCTTAGGCCATCAAAGCATTGCCTGTGATCAGGGTTTCTGTGTTTTGTTCTCCAGATAGTGCAGGTAAACACTGCTATACTCTTAGGGACTTGGGAACATACCTTAAAAATATCACTGCTTACAATATTCAGAAAAGGAAGAAATTATAGCGATGTACTTAAAAGAAACACATCTCAATAAGACAGTCAATGTGTTCGATCAACTTTTCTCCGGAGGAAGCTTTCTCAACTTCTCTGTCCATTGGAATGACTTTAGGGTAATCAAACATTACATATGCCTAAGCTCCATCCCAGAAATTGTGATTTTTGATTTATTAGTTCTGGGTACAGTAAACAGAGCATGGGCAATGGTGAAAAAACACAGCTTTAAAGGAGAACAGTTTAAACACATGTTTTAGGATGTCTTCCTCCTTAAGACACCCCACCCACATCCATTTTTTCTCATTAGGATGTGTTCCTTTTAAGCACATGACTATAATGTCTTCCTTTTCTGGGGACTGTAAGCAATGATATTATTAAGCTACAAGAATATGGGTGCAAAGAGGAGGCAGGTCTCAGAATATGAACTTCTTTTAAAAGGTTTGCCTACAGTTGACAACAATGTTGCTTTCTGAGATCCCTGGATCTCCTCTTAAATCATTTGGGAGCAATTACTAGGCCGGTAATAGTTAGAATAGGATAGGATTCTCAAAGTCAAAGATTAAGCCCAACATCTCAGCTTAATACAAGGTGTGTTTCTCATGCACACAAAGCTTTGTGGGGACTGGATGCTTTTCCTCAATCTAGTTTCTGTGCCAAATAGAATGCTTGCCCTCCAAGGTCACTGTGGCAGAAGAGAAATTATCATAGAGATTTCAAAGGTCTGGACCTGGTGGTAGGCAACTGTCACTGTTACCAACTTAAGGCTAAGGTAGACCAGGAAATAGGTCCTTCGTGTGCCCAGAAAGAGGAAAGGTAGAACAAACACAAATCAGTTAGCCTCTGTCACAGGCAGCTGTACTCACAGGCTTTGACTGTTGCACCCCAGGCATTCTTTCATCTCATGAATCTCAAACTTTTATGTCCGTGCACTCAGATCTCTCTATCAAAAAACCAAACAAAGAAAAACTAATGATTGGGAGGCCGAGGTGGGCAGATCACAAGGTCAGGAGTTTGAGACCAGCCTGGCCAACATAGTGAAACCCCGTCTCTACTAAAAATACAAAAAGTTAGCCAGGCATGGTGGTGGGCACCTGTAGTCCCAGCTACTCAGGAGGCTGAGGCAGGAGACTCACTTGAACCCAGGAGGCAGAGGTTGCAGTGAGCTGAGATCATGCCATTGCACTCCAGCCTGGGCGACAGTGTGAGACTCCTTCTCAAAAAAAGAAAAAGAAAAAGAAAAAAGAAAGAAAAACTAATGAAGAATAATGCTCAGTGCTCACACATGGACAGAAATGGAAATCCTATTGTACTAGTTGTCTAGAGCTACTGTAATAAAGTACCACAAACTGGGTAGCTTTAAACAACAGAAATATATTTTTGAATTGTTCTGAAGACCAGCAGTTGGAAATCAAGGTGTCAGCCGGGCCAAGCTTCACTGAAGCTCTGGGCTGCGTCCTTCCTCGATTCTTCCTAGTTCTGGTGCTAGCTGGTAGCCTTGGGGTTCCTTGGGTTGCAGCTATATCAGTTCAATTCCTGCTTCCATCATCACACAGCCGTCTTCACGTCACCTTCCATTGTTTTATGTGTCTGTCCAAATTTCCTCTTTTTATAAGGTCACCAGTTAAATTAAAATAGAGCCCACCCTAATGACTTCATCTTAACTTGATGAAAGACCCTATTTCCAAATAAGATCACATTTTGAGGTACCAGGGGTTAGGATTTCAACATATCCTTTTTTGGGGGGTAACAATTCAACGCATAACACCCACTTTTCTGAAGATTGGCATCCGTAGGCTTTAAGGCATTTTAGTCTCCATCGAGCATGAGTTAAATTCATGCAAGCCATAGCAGTGGTGAGAAACAGCATTATTTGTATGCATTCCCCATGCTTATGATGAATGCCATGGGCCCCTCTGCTACTCACCATGTGGTCAGCCAAGGGCCACAGCCCTCCTTCAACTCTAGACCTAACATTCTCAGATGAGTAGAATAAAGACCAGAAGAAAAGCTGAGTAACTGTTTTCTATACTTGTGATGCAAATACAGATACTTTTAAAATCCCTTCTTTATACACTCTGGTGGTTTTACCTCCAGATTTCCTATAATGCAAAAGCATTGTTTCGGAATTTCAAAATCTAATAAGGATTCTTTCCATTTCTCTTACTGTCTTCCATACCCAAGATTCAGACCTTGTTTCTGGCCCTCTGCTCTGTTAATTGATCCTCCGTTATGGCTGTTCATTTCATATCATTCTGTGGTCCACTGAAGTTTACGAGTGGAAACTTTCATTGGATGTTTTTGCCTATCACATTGTTTCTAGCATGTTTCCGCACCCTGAGTTGAGAGTGTTCATAGGTAAAACAATCAGACTTTTCATGGCTCTAAACCCACAGCAAACATTTGAAACTTCTTCTGGATTGCTCAGTGCTATGACAGGTTGTGGACTTTTAAGCCAGATAAGGACTTTAAAAAAATATGAAGCTCTTAAACAGACGCAAATGAGAGGTTTCAAGTAGGTACGAGGGGTAGAAACAGAAGTGTAGCAAATATCTATTCACTAGTGCCATTGGGGGCATTGTTAGCAATCTTTAACCTGAAAATCTGAATAAAGTAGAATTATGTGTAATGGAATAAAACAAAGAAAACAAAATAAATCCTGGGAGAAAATAGTTTACTTTCTGACAATAAAGAAAACAAAATGGAACCAACCAGGTATCTCTGCCCTAAATCAGGGACTTGGGAGCATGACAGGAAAGTGAGGAATCTTGCTTCTCTCTTTGAACTGTCAACCGATTGTTTTTATAAGACAAACAGCAGCTGCTCTGCCTTGTCAGCAGCCTTCAATGCAGTCTCACCTCTAATAGGATTGAACAAGCCACTCTGCAGTCCCACCTCCAACCTGCAGAATTCCTGTCTCAAGGGACTCCACCCATGGCCTGGTAACAAAAAATGCCCCTTGGCGCTATCCTCAAGGCGCATTTGAGTTACCCCTGACACTGAAATTTGCATATATCCCCAGACTGCTCCTTCCATGCCCTTGCATGCCTCTGGGCCCTGGAGTCTGCACTGGTCTTGCTGCAGCCTGGGTGCTACCCAGCTTGAAACAGATGCTACAGAGTCTGCTTCTCGGGAGGCGATTGTGCCAAGTGCCTGAGATTTAAAATGACAGGGTGTATTTAAATGTAAATTTGTCACTGAAGAGCAAGTCTCCACTAGTGGAAGTTTACCTCCCATAATCTGCAAGTTCTCTCTGCAGCACTGCTTGGGGTAAGGCCAGGGTCCCCACCCAAAGAAATGCAGACTCTACTCCATGTGTTCTTGTTTTGAAGTGCACAAAGAGGCCGTAGACCCAGAGGAGGGGAACACCTCCCACCTGGGGGAAACTTTCATCATGTTAACATTGACCCTATTCTAACCCTGATTTTTTTTTTTTTTTCCTAGTTGAGAGAAGAGCATACATACACAGACATTCTGATGTGGACAGGCCAAATCAGATACACCCTAGCATACACCTGCCCATATGCACACAAGCACATATTACACACCCAACTCTATGTGTTCATCCACATGTGTGCACCTAAACATAAGTGTAGACATGCTTACACATGTGAAGCTGCAGGAAGCAGTGCTGAGGATTGTGTATGGGCTTCTGACTGTAGCTGCTGGGCTCCAGTCCTCCCTCTCCTAAGCTGTGTGATTGGGGGAAAGTCATGTCACACCATTAAATAAGAATATCGCCTGGGCTTGGTGGCTCATGGCTGTAATCCAGCACTTTGGGAAGCCGAGGTGTGCAGATCATGAGGTCAAGAGATTGAGACCATCCTGGCCATTATGGTGAAACCTTGTCTCTACTGAAAATACAAAAATTAGCTGGGCATGGTAGCACGCACCTGTAGTCCCAGTTACTTGGGAGGTTGAATCAGGAGAATTGCTTGAACCCAGGAGGTGGAGGTTGCAGTGAGCTGAGATTGCGCCACTGCACTCCAGTCTAGGCAAAAGAGCAAAATTCCATCTCAAAAAAAAAAAAACCAACCATGCCAACCTTTTGTATTTGTTCTGAAGTTTTCACGTGAAAAAACATGGAAAGTGCTTAGGACTCCAGAATGCCCATTCAAGCATTCAAGTTGCTATCATCATCATCATCATCCATGTATTTCCACCTAGGGACACCAGTGAGCAAGCAAGCCTCTGAGCTTTCTTGCCTGGAAAGCTCATCCTCATGGAGCTGGCAGCCAATAGGAAGTGGAAATTGCCTCCAACAGACTGACAAGTTGCCCAGACAGGTGGGATTGCTGAAGAATCAGAGCCCAGCTTCTGTTTGCATGCCCAGCTTAAATACATAACAGCAATAACACAGCCACAACTGCAAAGAATAAAAGAACTCAACCTGTTTCTGCAAATTAGCTTACAAATTTTCAAACTTTCTTTGCAACTATGTTGGGTTTAGGAGAACGACCCTTATTACCCAAATATTATAAGACTAACTTTTGTACTGAACGTTGAAGACAGAAAAGTGAAAACGCTTGCCCTCTGCCCTGCAGCAGGGCATACTCTAGTGAGGGAAGCATCATCATAAATAGCTCACGATGGTGGGTTACCTAAGTGTTTGTATGAGTTAAAGTCATGGAGTTATTGAAACCCAAGGAAAGGGGTGTGTTACCAATGAGGGTGGGAGGGTGAAGAAAGTGCCTGAGGATGGCTTTACAGCAGGAGTGAGATTCCAGCTGGAATTGAGGGGTTGGATAGTCATGGGAAGAGTGAGGTGGGGATGGTGTCCCTGACTCAGGGAACAGCGCGTGCCAAGTCTGGGATGAGCTACTTGTGTGTGGCTGCAGTTTAGGGCTTGCACATGGGCAGCCCAATACTGGGAAGGCAGGCAAGGGAAATGCTGTCCTTTCTCTGCCCATGCCTGAGTTAATCAGGTGCTCCATGCAAGACACCACCCGAGAATGGAAAGTGACCTTCAGCATTGTCCGTGGTATGTTTCTATGAACTTGGTTGTGTTGTCTTTAAAGCTCGCCTCTTCTGAGAACTTTTCCCTGCCTCCTGCTTACTGTGCCTTTTCCACACATTCATGTCCTCATTGCTTGAACCAGCTGTGCATGGAACATGTGAATGTTACTCCCATCGTATACCCAGAGACACCATTTGAGCTGAAGGAGCTTGCGTTGAATGGAAAGAATTGAGTCCTTTTTAAATGGCCAATTGCTGTAGGGGGAGAGGTATTTAATTGGCTCATTGTCTTTTTAAAAAATTATTATTAAAAGCATTCCAAAGTGCAGCTCAATGTAGAGTTGCTGCACACCTTTGCAGTGTCAGGAGTAATCCAGTCCTCTCCTGAATGCCAGCTGTCAGCCTCATCAGGAGACACAGAGCCTGCTCCCAGAGCAGCTGGGTAGGGGCACAGGAGCCTCCTTCCCTCCCACCATGGAGCAGGAGGACAGGCCTTCTACAATTGTTGCCTTCACAATTGTGAATTCAAATAACCCAGTTACATAACCCAGCATCTGTGATGGTCCATTGTTCTGGCCAGCCTTCTCGGCTTTTGTTCCTTCCTCCGTGCACCAGATCCTGAATGTTCACCCGTTACAGGGACCACGCGGTACTCTGCATTCTTTTTTATTTTCTTTCCCTCAGTTGAAATAGATCTTTGCATTCACCAGTTATTTACAAATATTCCAGTTTCCTCCTCCGCAGTGGGCCATGATGTTTCCTAACTTGTTAAAATTAGAGGGCGAGGGGTATGGGGGCATAAAGGTAGAAATCACAGTTGTATGATAGCTCTGTAAATAATAGATACTTGGAGGAAAACAAGCCAAGTTGCCAAAATTGGTAGTTAAGTTGCAGGAGAGACTGCAGTCATTGTCTGGGTGTGGACGGAACCCTCCTTCTTTCCCTATATGGCAGATTTTATGATGTCAGGTTGCACCCAGCTCTAATTAAAAGATCCAGTTGCCCTTGTGTGCCAGGGTGCTATTTCACCTTTAGTATCTCTCTCTTTTTATTTTTTCAGTGACAAAACTATTTTCTTTTTACATTTTTTTCCTCCAGAAAAGGCATGATAGAAATGAACAAAAAAAAAAAGAAAAAAAAAAAAAAGGCCCTCAACATGGTGCCCCAAGCTAAGTAACATTAAAAAAAAAAAAAAAAAAAAAAAAAAAAGGAGTAATACCCACTCAATTGAAACAGGGCTTACTTTGTAGGTTTCTACCTTTGGCTCCTTGGCAAGGCCTAGAATGAACTGTTGTTGTGAATGAGGCTACTGCTGAAGTCTGGCTTTGTCTACCTGGCGTACCGACTCTATGGTTTTGATTGAATTGATGCTCCTGTTAGTTAGGGGACCCTCTCTGAGGAATCCACTCCCTGAGTCAGCAGTTTAGATGGCCAAATTGGCCATGATCCCAACATTTCCAGGAGCATCCCAGGCCGAGCCATGTGGCTCTCCTGGTTTCCAAGTGGACTCAGTATTTGGGTTATCCAAACATTTCCTTTAGGGTGTGGTTCCACATCCCATAGTCTTGCGTGGGAATCATCCATCAGGTTCGCAGATCCAGAAATGCCTGTGATCTGACCTAGTACAACATGTGGCCTGAGTTTCAAAATCTGAGAGCGGTGTTAATGGTGGTGATGTCTTATCTCCTCGCTGGAGTTTATTCACTCATGAACCCACCCAGGTTAAGATCACATGTACAGATACCACTCACTGAGTGATCTCTATTTGCTGAGCAGTGAATCAAATGCTTTGAATCTTACATCATTGGATTCTCCCAACAACCCTATTATTATCCCAATTTTATGAAAGAAGACACTGAGGCCCAGAGTGATTGATAAAAAGACTCAAGACCAAACAACTCTTAAGGGAGGAAGCTGGACTTGGACTCTGGGAAGCCTGATGCCAGAATCTGTGATCAAAAGCAGAAACCTCTAAGCCTCATCCATTCTTTTCTTCAGGAAATATATTTGGATCAATTTTTATGTTTCTTTGTTTGAGAAAATGTCAAACAATGTCCCTTGATCCAACAAAAAAGATACAGAGTGAAATCACATATAATGAAACCAATTTTGTTCTCATTAACATTATAAAGAAAGTTGAATAAAATGGTGTTATTCCAACACCTGCTTTATGTTGTTTCACTGAAAGTGGCAGTTTCCAAGAACCTCTAGGGACATTGAGTGACAACTTAACTTTATACTGAAATGTGATCTTAATGGAGATTGTCTTTATCTTCTATTTCTACGGAACAAATTACCACAAACTTAGAGATTTTAAAGGGCAATCATTTACTATCTCACAGTTTCTATGGATCAGAAGTCCAGGTAAGCTTGGCCAGATTCTCTGCTTAGGGTCTTAAAAGCAAAAGTCAAGGTATTGGCTGGGTTGGGCTCTTAGCTCCAGGCTCTGGGGAGGAATTTGCTTCCAAATTCATTTTGTTCCTTGGTCAAATCCAGTTCTTTGCAGTTGCAAGGACTGAAGTGTCAGTTTTCCTCCTGGCTGTCAGCCGGGGCCACTTTCAGCTTCTAGAGACCTCTATTTGGTCCTCATTATATGGCCTTTTTCATCTTCAAAGCCAGTGATGGCTGGTCCAGTCATCCTTGTACTTTAAATCTCACTGACTTCCCTTCTGCCTCCAGTTGGTGGAAATGCTCTGCTTTTAAAGGGCTCACCTGACTGAGTCAGGTCCACCTGCACTTTCCCTCCACATGTTAACATCACCTAATTGCATCCGCAAAATCCCTTCACAGTAGCACATAGATAAGGGTTTTTTCAATAACAAGCGAACCAGAATCTTGGGGGCTGTCGTTGGGATTCTGCCTAACACGAGGTAAAATTGAGCACTGGAAGGTGGGTATATGAGTGGGGCGGAAAGCAATGTCGGGGGGCTATGCACTTAGATGTCCCTGTCACATCCCACCCAGGCCTCCACCAGGTGGACTTATCATCATAACCGTGCTTCTTATCTGTCTGCTGGTCTTCATTTCCCATTTGTAAAAATGGGATACAATTATTCAACACCTCATAGAGATTTTGAGAGAATTAAATGGGGAATCAAATTACATGCTTGTAAAAGGTTTTGCACAGTATCTGGCATGTCATGGACGTTAGATAAACATTGGCTGTTATCATTACTATTATTATCCGTGATTATGTAATTAAAAGAAACATTATTCATGCTAATAAAAATGTAAAAATAAATAAAGGGATGGTTTTTAAGCTCGTTTTCTAGGACAATTTAGAAAGTGCCTGGGTGGGCAATTTGTTTTCAGGGGCAACCACCTAGCTTTTACTCTAACTGCACATTCCTCCAGGGGGCAGTGTGTCCCACCCAGGAAGTCCTCACACCATGCTCTAGGGATAATCAGCATAATAACAATAGCCAACTTACATAGGGCTTGCTGTACACCAGGACTCTGCTAAGAACTTTCTGTATTTTGACTCAATCTTTCGCTACAAGTTTGTGAAATAGATACTAATATTATTCCCTTTTTATAGTTCAGGAAACCGAGGCTCAGTAACGTCTCACAGCTCCTAAGAGGCAGCAGTGCAAACTCACCCAAGCCGTCTGGCCCAGCCTCAGGTATTTCTCTCTCCACTTTTCCTCTCCTGCTCTTGTTTATCAAACCACTCGCTTTTCCAGACCATACCCAGGTTGCTCATTCCTTCCACATAGCCTGTCCACTGCCTGGGCTGCCAGCTCTCGTGTTTCCTCTTTCTTCTCTGTTGGCCTTACATTTATGCTATAATGCATCTTTTTTTTGAGATGGAATCTCTCTGTCTTGCCCAGACTGAGTACAGTGGCTTAACCTCAGCTCACTGCAGCCTCCACCTCCCAGGTTCAAGCAATTCTCCTCCCTCAGCCTCCCAAGTAGCTGGTACTACAGGCATGTGACACCACGCCCGGCTAATTTCTGTATTTTTAGTAGAGATGGGGTTTCAGCGTGTTGACCAGGCTGGTCTTGAATTTCTGACCTCAAGCAATCCACTCACCTCAGCCTCCCAAAGTGCTGGGATGACAGCTGTGAGCCACCGTGCCTGGCCATCTTCTTAAGTTTTAATGGGCACCCAAATAGCCTGGAAATCAGCTTTAAAAGAACGTACTAATTCAAGTAGTTTGGAGATGGGGCCTGAAACTCCACACTTCTGACAAGTTCCTAAAGAGGCTGGCTGATCCATGGGCGATCTTGTCAGTACCGAGACTTCCATGGACTATGAGCTCCATGAAGGCAGAGATCATGGCTGTCATGTCTCCATTTTCTCTTCTATAAAATGGGCATAATATCACAGTACTTTGTCCCTAGTTTAAGTCAACATTTTAAGACAAATGATGGAAAATGAGATTCCTTCTTATCCTGTTTTCTAATTTTTCCCTTTCCCTTTCTCTTTTATGCGCATGCACACACACACACACACACACACACACACACACACACAAACACTGCTGAAGTCTCTTTTATCTGAGTTGTTTCTTTCTCTTGTATAACCTCCAGGGATCTCTTTAAGTTCTCACAAAACCTTCGTGGCTCTTTCTCTCTGATATTTTTAGTAATGAAAGTTCGCTTTTTAAAGTTGATTATAACCTGATTCAGCATCAGCCTGCAAAAGAAAGCAGGGAATCAAAGCTTTAAACGTGAAGTGGAATTCACTGCTCGACCTTGTTGGGAAAGTTCTTGCTCACTTACCTTTCTCCTTCAGCCTCTGGTCCTGAGGTTGAGCTGTCTTCGTCTTTATCTTCTCTTCCTCTGATTCTCATTTGTATTTTCTCTCTTTGATCCTGGATTTGTCATTTGTCAACTGTGTCTGATGATACAGCTCAATGATTGCATCTTAGATTGTCCCATTATAAACTATTTTCTTCTAGCTATTTTCAAATGTGTGATAGGTTAATGTTAACTATAGTCACCCTATTGATCGCTATAACACTAGGTCTTATTTCTTCAATCTAACTGTACATTTGTACCCATTAATCAACCTCCTTTTTTTTTTTTTTTTTTTTTTTTTTTAAAGATGGAGTCTCTCTCTATTGCCAGACTGGAGTGCAGTGGCAAGATCTCAGCTCACTACAACCACTGCCTCCCAGGTTTAAACGATCAGCCCCCCAGTAGCTGGTATTACAGGCACATGCCACCATGCCTGGATAATTTTTGTATTTTTTGTAGAGATGGGTTTTCGCCATCCTGGCCAGGCTGGTCTCAAACTCCTGACCTCAGGTGATCCACCCACCTCGGCCTTCCAAAGTGTTGGGATTACAGGCATGGGCCACTGCAAGCAGCCTAATCAACCTCTTTTTATCCCCCACTCCCACCCTTCCTGGACTCGGGCAACCACTAACCTACTGTCTGTCTTCAGGAGATCTACTTTTATTGCTCCCACATATAAGTGAGAACATATGATATTTGTCTTCTGTACTTGACTTATTTCACTTAACATAATGACCTCCAATGACATCCTCATTGCTGCAAATCACAGGATTTCATTCTGTTTATGGCTGAATAATATTTCATTATGTATATATACCTCATTTTCTATATTCATTCATCCATTGATGGGAGTTTAGGTTGATTTCATATTTTGACTACTGTGAATAGTGCTGTAATAAACATGGGAGTACAGATATCTTTCTGATTTATTAATTTCCCTTCTTTTGGATGCATACCCAGTAGTGGAATTGCTGGATCATATGGTAGTTCTGTTTTTAGTTTTTTGAGATACCTCCATGCTACTCTTCCTAGTGACTGTACTAATTTACATTCCCACCAATAGTGTGTGGGGGTTTCTTTTTCTCCATATCCTCACCAGTGTCTACTATTCCCTGTCTTTTTAATAAAAGCCATTTCAGCTAGGATGAAGTCATATTGCATTGTGGTTTTGACTTGCATTTTTCTGATGATTAGTGGTGTTAAGTATTTTTTCATATACCTGTTGACCAATTGTATGTCTTCTTCTGAGAAATGTCTGTTCAGATCTTTTGACCATTTTTTGATCAAGTTGTTATTCTATGATTTTAGGTTTTTTTATATTCTAGTTATTAAGCCCAGACCCAAGTTTTGAAAGAGTGTCTTGTGGACCATCAGCCTCTTAATCATTTTTAGTTTGAAACCACTGATACAGATTAAAATAGTGGCAAGATAAGGTATAATAATGAAACCAAAATGTCCTGCAAACTTGGGGCATGAGATGAAGTTCATTCTCTTTAGAAATCAAATAACATGACTTCAATTTCTCATCACACCCCTTTCTGTACTTTCTCCTTTTGTCATAGACGCATCCATCACTTACCAAGGAGCAAATCTGTTTGAGAAAGGCCGTTCTGCCAGTTCTTTAGACCCTGCACTGGACAGAGATCTTGAGTGGGATCTATTGAGCCTAGAGGCCATCACAGCTTTTCCTAGATGTTGATCCTTACATGGCACAATCATTGTTCCCGTTGTTACCACCGACACCCAGGCATGTCAACCAAGTGCCTCCACTGCAGGCGCTAGGAGCGTGTGGCTGCCTGTTATCCCAAGATTCCCATCCTGATTGTGCTTCATCTCATGCAGGAGCTAGAACTCAATCATGTTCCCCTAGAACTAGGGCAATGTAACCACTGCTACCACCAGCACTGGAGAAGGGAAGGGGGTGGAGAAGCCCACGTGAAGAGGGGACATGGTAAGTTCATTTATCTCACCCCTATGAGGCCCAGGAAATTTACCTTCAATCCTGAGTCCTAAGATAGCCCCTTTCTTCTCTGCTCTCAAAGCCTACCTGCTAGAGAAAGTTTTGCACTTTGTGCCTCCTGGACTCCTGGACCCCAATAGTCAGTACCTCCCACCCCAATAAAAAGATCCTAAAACAGTCCACTTCTCAAGCTCTGGGAAATTTAGTATTCTCATTGTTCACTTTGCTGTAAAAGTAGAACCCCAAGTCAATGCATTTGAAAAGAAAGACCCTAGTTTAGTAGTCTAGGACTTTGTTACAGAAGCCTTATTAAAATGCAGATTCCTGGGCCCCACTGCAAGTCTACGGAATCTGAATCTGCATTTTCACAGGAGCTCTGGGCTATTTGTGTGAACATTAGAGTTTAGAAATCACTAACTTGAAGATTATCAAGCTTTTCTCAACTAAACAATGTAACTCTTTTAATAAATGAAATTTTATGCAGACTCTTGGTCTACGAAAATGGGTGATCTGGTGGGAGTGAGCCAAGCACCCCACACTTTCAGTTTACAACCTGGAACCTCTCGGAAGAATACCTGGAACTCAAAGGGGTTTGGCTTGAAAACCACTCATCTCATTACATCTGAGAAAATGGACTCAGAGAGGGCAGGTGACATTCCCCAGGCACACAATCAATCAGTGGTAGGTGCAGCCTTTCCCAGGACCAAGTGACCTGACTTCCTGACTTCCTAAGTGAGTACCCGTTACTGGGCCAATTATAGAAACAGACTTAATTCAGGCAAGGAGAAGAGACAGCCTCCTTCATTGACTACCTATTTTTGAATCTCTTTGTGACCAGTCTACATAACATCCAATTCCCTTTTGGTCCAGGGCTCAGGTTTTCTGAGTGTTTTCAAAACATTATATTAGGGAGTTTCACTTGACTGGAGAAACGTTTGTAAAATTCTGGAAACAGGCATCACATCCCTTCACCCCATTGCATGCCTGGGCTCAATAATATCACCATGAAGACTAGAGCATCGGTCAGAGTTTCATCAACCATGGACATGTTTACCCAGGGAGGGGAGGCTCCTATTACCCCCTCAGTTTGCTTTTAGTTGACTCATTTGCCATTCACAGTGTGAGTCCAGGTGTGAAAAAATGATAGCAACAACAAACCAGGGAAGTATCTCGGATGGGCAAGAACTGGAGTTGAGGGTTCTGAGTTACTTCTGGGAGGTGTAGGGTCAGCTGAGGTCACAGTTACCTTGGTGGGCAGGAAGGTTTAACATGGAGGCCAAGAACATCACCTTTAATGCTGAGCTTCGCTGGCTGAATCATTCTCCACTTCCACCCACCACACTTCCTCTCAACTTCCAAGACTATCTAATATTTTTTCTGGGAAGCTGGCCTTGGCTTTAGCACACACGTCCCAGGTAAGAAACGAGTTACATGCACCATTGGTTCTTCAAGTCCAACACAAACTCCTTGGTAATTAAGTGAGCTCTTTATTTGTATACTCTTTCAGAGAAAGGACAGATTATTCAAGTGTTTTTGAAATGTCTCCTAAGCATTTTACTTTCTCTCATTTCCAGATATTCTTTAGAAGCTTTTAAAAAATTATTACTTGGGGACTTTTGTTGTTGTTATTTTTCCCTGGCCTTCTCAAAAAAACTGGAGAAAACAAGAAAAAGAAATTCCAACTCCCAGACAAAAGCCTAAAGTTTCTGCCAACACAGATGGTCTGACTTAAAGAAAGTTTTTATAGGTATATATCCTTTAAAAAATGTATTTAAGTGTTTCCCATGTGAAGCAAAGAGAAAGAGGAAAACAACTCGAAACACAGACTGCATTATCAAGTAAGAAGACCATTCAAGCACAGCAAGATACTAAAATAATCATGGTTCACTTGGGTTTAGGGGAGAGAGCCCGTGGGGCTGCAGAGTGTGAAGAGAGAGCCCCAGGGTTCCCAGTGTGACTTAACACACACACTTTTCTGTTCACCAAGAGATGGACAGTCCATTGGAAATTATGGGAACCAGCTTTAGGTAAATCCTTCCCTTGCCTCTACCATTGCCTTGAAGGTCTGCAAGAGATACATTGAAGTTGCTTTTCAAAAATCTCAGAAAAGAAACCTTCTCTTGTCTCTCCAAATTAAATCAGATGGATTGCCGACAACCTCCCCAGCCACAGCCTCCCCCTCCCACCCTCGCCTCTGGTCAAGAACATCATGTTCTGATGGCTTTGGTTTGGGCTTGACGAAGTATCCCAACTCTGAGTACCTTTGCCTCCATCTCCAGCAACCGGCAGATCTTTCCTCGTCCCCACTGCCCTAATGTTGGCATTTTCATGATTCCTAACTAGTAGTTATTCAGCTGTAATTGAGGCAGGAATCAGATCCCTGCCTTATAATCAGAGGCAACCTCTTGCCTTTTGGGGCCAACTCAGTTATCATGGGCCTCTGCAAGTTGATTCAATGCCACAGGGAAAATATATCATTCCGGGTTTCAGTTTGGACATTTAACCTTCCCCTATTTTCTTCTTCAACCTTAGGCTATTATGCAAAACATGCAGGGCTCTGAGGTAAAGCAGATCTATATTTGAACCCAGTATCTACCAATATTAGACTGGAGACCCTTGAGAAAATTCCCTATGCTCCAGTTGTCATCAAGCATAAAAAAATTAAAATATCAACCTTGTAAAGATGTTGTGAGAAACAAATGAACTAATATTCTGGTATCTACATGGAAAAGCACAGAATTATTTCTATGAATATAGCCGGCTCGTCACGTTAGTTGTTCGTGGCTCTCTCTTTACACTCTACAGCTCCAAGGACTCTCTCCCCTAAACCCATGTGCTTTTTGCTGTTGCTCTTCTTTCAGTTATTTTTGGGAAGAGTGAGAAATAGCCCAAATTCAGTGAGCTTCACGCAGCCATGAAATAAGCCATTTGGGGTATACATCAGACAGGTTGGAAATGGAGTGTTTGCATACCAGAAAGTAAGGTACACTTGCAGCATTTCACAATACATCTTCGTGTGTGCCATTTCTTTTTGGCCCAGAATCCTCTTATTTCCGTGGATAAATATGCAGTGTTCACTTAATGTCGGGCACATTTCTAGGGTATGCATTTTTGAGCAAGGATGTGACCTCATGGGGCTTATGTTTTATGTGTGTGTGAGGGTGGGTTCAGTCATGGAAAGACTGACAACAAGAAAACAGTCCAATAAAGGGATAATTTTGGAGTGATAAGTGTTATAAAAATAATTAAACAGAGTCATGAGGCAGAGAGTGACTGCCTGCAAAGGTTGGTGAAACCCACTTTGAAGAGGATATTTAGAGGAAGAGACATTTCGAAATGAAGAGCTATTCTAAAACTGAGATCTCATTGCCACAGATTGTGTGAGTATTTCTGGGAGGATCATCCCAAATAGAAGGAATAGAGAGAGCAAAAGGTGCACGCAGTAGCTTACTCCCAAGGGGGTTGCCAATGATGTCCTCCCTCCCTGCATGTCTACGCCTCCTCCTGGCTGAGAAGTGTGGCTTGTTTCTTCCTTTTTCTTGGAATCTGGGCTGGCTTTGGCAAATCACTTGACCATTAGAATGGGGTAGAGGGGATATTCTGGGATTGCTGAGGCTAGGTCATAAAAACTCCTGCAACTTCTGAGTGGGGCCCTTGGAACTCACTCATGGGATGCTCCCCTTTGAATCCCAGCTGCCATGCTGTGGGAAGCCCAGCTTCATGGAGAGGCCTGGGGGAGATGCACCATGGGATGGGCCCAGCTGAGCTCCTAGCCCCCAGCCAGGATCCACTGCCAGTTATGTGAAGGGGGCAACTGGGCTGTCCAGTCAAGCCAAGCCTTCATGCCTCTGTAATCCCAATAACTACACTGAAACTGAGACACAAACACTTTACACAAACACTACCCAAAGGATAAAGTCCATCATAAACTATTGATGGAAGCCACCAAGTTTTGGGGGTGATTTGTTGTGGTGCAGGAGATCATCAGAACACACTACAACATCTCTCTGGCCACTTAACTTTGCCAATTCCTCCTTATTTTTCAGTTCAGCGTTTACCCCCTCAGGGGAACTTTCCTGACAACCCTCACCCAAGATTCCTAAACAGTCTCCTTTCTGCTTTCATAGACACTTGCTGCTTTCATTCACAGCGCTTAAAGCCATTGATAATTTGTGTTTACTTTGTGATTATTTATGATTGTCTTCCTCACTAGAATCTATGCTTAATAATAAAGACTTACGTCTTTTGCTCCCCGTAATATCCCTACCACTGAGCATAGACCCTGGCACACAGAGGGGTACTCAATAAATATTAGTTTTTATAAAGGAATACAGGAATAAACGGGTTAGTTTAGGAGTTGAGATCTGGTGGTCCAATTTAGCAGATGTTGATAACAGACATTGTCCCTAAATACTAATTCTTTAGTGGCCAAATCTGAGCTGAGCTTCTATCAAAGGAAGCTTATAAGTTAAAATCTCAAGTGTCCAGGACATGTGGTGCCCAGAAAAATTGGTAAAAAATGATGCTGTGAAGTCTCAGAGGACCAAGAGTCCCTAACTCCATGAGACGTAATTCCATTAGACTTACACCTAAATGGAATATGAGCTGCATCCTACTCCCAGGGGAGTCTGCAACTTGAGGTTTCTTTAAACACCCCTAACTTTCCATGCCAAAGCCATTAACAGCACACACACACACACACACATACACACACACACCTCCATGGACTCTAAAACATGGCCCAGGCAATTCCTCTTGACTAACCTCAATGCCACTCTAGCAGTTCTGCTTTCCTGCCTGCTGCGTTTATATAACAAAAATACGTTTTAAGTCTTGCTACCAGTATTACGAGCTTATTATTTATCAGGTACTATGCCAAGTGTATTACACTCATTATCTCATCTAACCCACTCAGAAGCCTATGAGGTACAGAGTATCTCCTAATTACAGATGAGTAAATTAAGGCACAAATTGGTTAAGAAATTTGCCCAAAGCCATGGAGCAAGTAAGTAGCAGGGCCAGTGTTAAAAACAAAACAGGCTGGGCAAGGTGGCTTATCCCTGTAATCCCAGCACCTTGAGAGGCCAAGGTGGGTGGATCACATGAGGTCAGGAGTTCGAGACCAGTCTGGCCAACATGGTTAAACCTTGCCTCTACTAAAAATGCAAAAATTAGCCAGGTCTGGTGGTGGGCACTTGTAATCACAGCTGCTCAGGAGGCAGAGGCAGGAGAATCTCTTGAACCTGGGAGGCGGAGGATGAGATGAGCCGAGATCATGCCACTGCACTCCAGCCTGGGTGACACAGCGAGACTCCATCTCAAAAAATAAAAAAAGAATCTGGGGAACAAACAAAAAAGACTTGAATGTCTCTAAAATGCAGGCTGTTTTCTATTCTGTCCCAATGCCTCACAAAAGAGAACATGCTTTCCTTATTATTTTGTCTCATCCAGTCTTCAAAACCCAGCTCAGAAATATTAGTGTATAATGTGGCCCTGAACTGGACACACAACAGGACATGGCTAACGGAGATTGCCCACTGAAATTTAAGGCCAGAAAACCTCTGGCTGTAGCCATTGGCCTTCCCTTCCCCACCAACGCCATCCAAGGGAAGACTTCTGGATGCACGCCATGGCATGGCCAGAGAAGCAGATCCTGTGTGGCATGGTCAGGACCCTGGAGACGAGTAGCTTTAACTAAGTGCATTGTCAAGCTGACAGCTGGGGAAGAAACTTCTGTCTCAAGAGAATTCCCCGAAGCACAGGCCACGTAAAACACATCAGGTGCAAAAGGGTTTTATTCTGGGTGGGCCAGTTTTGAAACTCAAAACCGATAAACATGTCTGGGAATTTGAAAGAGTGACTCAGAAACCCCCAGTCTTTGGCTACACCGCTACGTGAGGGCCGTGGATCCCACAAGCGAGTGAGCTCTCATCTCCTTTGTGCTTCCCTGACTCGGCCCCTCTCCTCCTCCCTGCCCTGTGTGATAGCTGCCTCATCAAGTGTGAATCATGAAACCACATAAACTGCAACAAGGCCATCCTCCCGCCGACTTCTGGGAACATAAACAATAATAATGTAAATACAACTTACTAAAGGCTTAAGCCAAGTGCTTAAAGGAAATCTATATTTTTTGTGTAAACCGTCTTCTGTTTACCACTGTGGAATAGTCCTTCTGCTTAACTTTGGAATCTGAGAGCAGATTGTCATGGAAGCAAAGGGTATAACCTGGGATCAGGAGATTTTAAAGGAAAGACTGTGAAAAAGCTCACTTTTAAATGCTCCTTCCCTTTTCTGCAATGTTGGGAAACAATAGTTTTTTGGGTGATACTTTATTTGGTGATTGGGCATTCAAGTGAGATATCAGCATTTCTTTGGCATAGCTCTGACAGAGCCCTTTGGAGGTAAAAAAAAAAAAAAAAGTGTGTGGGGTGCGTGTGTTCCTCTGTGTGTGTGTGTGTGTGTGTGTGTGTGTGTGAGAGACAGAGAGAGAGAAAAGAGAAGGTGTTAGAGAATGATTTTACTTTTGGATGGTGCTCAAACCGTGGAAAAAATTTCCCACCATCCGTCTCTCTACCTTTGTCTCAGAGCTGAATATTGATCCTAGGTGGTGATCTACATGGATAGGAGATGTCAGGCAACTTGAAAATTCTTTATTGTTGCTAACCACAAATATTTGGGGTTTGTTTTATCTAGGTTGTACTGAGAACCTGCCAGGGAAAAAATCAGACATACAAATCTTTGTGTAAACTACCTTAAGAGTCTTAAGCTGACAAAAGCCAGAGCAAAGTCTGAAATTCTGTCCTCAGAGTACCCATAATTTAGGCTCTGGCTCTTCGTATAGTGTAACAGGATTCCAGCAGAGCTTGGGTTTTCCACATATGCCATGCGAGGTTTGGGCCAGAAAAGACTTACTTTGTTCTGTGGCCTTCCCAGTGTGACGCAGACACTTTTCCAATTCTTTGAAATATCTGGGAACAGCAAGGGTG
This sequence comes from Chlorocebus sabaeus, assembly GCF_047675955.1. Classification (NCBI taxonomy): domain Eukaryota; kingdom Metazoa; phylum Chordata; class Mammalia; order Primates; family Cercopithecidae; genus Chlorocebus; species Chlorocebus sabaeus. The sequence continues at coordinate 76,663,629 of NC_132908.1, forward strand.
ATGGGGTAAATGGGTTCTAACACTTCTGAGCAATGATGCAGGAGTCTACCCACTTGGGGAGGGGGTGAGAAAAGTCTCAGCATTACCTCCTTTCTCAACACTCTGGACCTTTGTTTGCTAATTTGGCCAATATCCATTCCCCTTCTGCTGCTAAAACTTAGGCCAATCCCACTTTTACTTTCAGAAGCTTAAACCTCAACTAGAACCAGCTCGTCAAAAGGCAATTGCAGCTAAATAGTATCCAGTGTTTTTGTACTAAAGAGACTGCTTTTGAATTTTTGGCTATTCCCTTCCCTATAATCTGAGGTACCCAATAACTTTCAACACACCCACTATTATATGCAAAGTTCATCAGAGTTCATTTCTGTTGCTTACATTCAAATAACCCTGACTAAATCCCCCTCTACTTCCAGACTTTGTGCTAGCAGCTGAGGATTCAACGGTGAACAAAATCTTTCTTTTGATGCTGTGAAAAAGACCAAAGTTTAGCTATTCGGTTTTTAACAAATATTTTATTTGAAGTTTCTACTATGTGTGTGTTGCTGGAATCCAACAGTAAATAAGTCAACACAACATCTGTCCTTATATGTCTTACTGTCTACTGGGGAGAAAAGGCGTTATACAAACAATCATGATACAACATAAGTATATTATGAAGAGTGCTGTGGTTTGAATGTGTCTCCCCAATTTCATATGTTGAAAACTTAATCCCCAATGTGGCAGAATGGAAAGGTGAGGCCTTTAAGAGATGACTGGGTCGTTAGGGCTTGGCCCTCATGAATAGACTGATGCATTCATGAATTAATAGGTTAATGGATTTATGGATTATCATGGGAGTGGGCCTGGTGGCTTTATAAGAAGAGGAAGAGAGACCTGAGCTAGCACACTCAGTTCCTTTACCATGTGAAACCCTGCACCATCTCAGGACTCTGCAAAGAGTCCCACCAGCAAGAAGGCTCTCACCGGATGCAGTCCTTCCACCTGGAACTTCTCAGCTTCCATAACTATAAGAAATAATTTCCCTTTGTCTATAAATTACCCAGTTTCAGATATTCTGTTATAAGCAACAGAAAGCAATATAAGACAGAGGGAAAGCTCATGTTATAGTCAGAGCACATCTAACAGGGCTAATCTCATCCCAGGAGCAGGAAAGACCCTGGCCTTGTTGGGCTCAGATGTTCTCAGGGATAGTAAATTAATAGCTTGCTTTCTCATTGAGCTCAATGAAATGGGATAAATAGCAATATTTGCAGTAACATAGGAAAATGCTAACTAATACTGATTGCGCCTCCCTCCTGTCTTGGAAATTCAACCTGTGGGAGAATGGGTCAAAAACATTCTGGGGTTAACCAGCTGAACTAGGCTGACTACATGAATGAGGGTACAGGAGTCTTCTCCTTTGCAACCCAAGAGAAAAGCCTTCAACAGACCAAGTGAATAAGCCCACCTGATATTTAACCCATTTGCTTTGGTGTACCCTAACTATGGAAGAGGAATTAAACAATTAACCAAAAAATAAAATAAAATAAGAAGTACTAACTTAAATAAGACATCTAATATGAGCCAGTCAAGTACTAATGTTTTCACATTATCTCTTTTAAGTCTTACAATAATGACATGAGGCAGGTGTTTTTATAATCATACTCATGCTTCACTGTTTTTAGCAAATAAAGCAGACTTTGGGAGTGTAGAAAACTTTCCAAGGTCGCTAGACAATAACATCAGTTTGGTTCCAAGCCCCTTGCTTATTCCACTACATCACAAATCCTCCCAGTTAATCAGAATGTATATATAATATATAACCCTAACCCTAAGAGATGATTGGGTCATGAAGGTTTGGCCTCATGATTGATTCATTCATGGATTCGTGGATCAGTAGGTTAATGGTTTAATGGGTTATCATGGGAGTGAGACTGGTGGCTTTATAAGAAGAAGAAGGGAGACTTGAGCTAGCACACTCAGTCCCTTTACCATATGAAACCCATACCATCTCAGGACTGTGCAGAGAGTCTCACTAGCAAGAAGGATCTCACCAGACACAGTCGCTCCAGGATTCCCCCATCTGAGGATCACTACCTACCTCTTAGGTGGTAGTGATAGAGGATCTATTCTCTTAGGCAGTAGTGGTAGAGGTAGGTAGTGATCATAAGAGAGGAGAATCGTCCAGCCAGCTTAACCTGAGACCTGAACCAGCCTCCCAAGTGAAGCTCCAGATTTCAAAGCAAAGCATGGGTCAGTTCTTAGGAGCCCTTGTTTTCTGGACCTGGTTTATCCCTGCCTGGTAGTAGGGAAAAAATGGAAGAGAAGGAAGGAAGGAAGGAAGGAAGGAAGGAAGGAAGGAAGGAAGGAAGGAAGGAAGGAAGAAAGGAAGGAAGGAAGGAAAAAAGAGAAAAAAAGAAGAGAAGAGAAGAGAAGGGCATAAAGTAATCAAGTCCATCTGGTCAGTAGCAGGTCTGTAACCCCAAGGCAGTCATGCAGACTGTGCTGGCTAGCCTTTTGCATAAGGCTGTCCCTGCTGAGGTTACATCCCTCCTCACTGTGGTCTGAAGGAACCCAAGAAACACACTCATTGCCTTTTTGGTTATTTTATAAACAGTGCTTGGAAACCGCCAGTCATTATCACTCTTCTGGCCAGCAAGTCAGACTTTCCATGCCCTTGTGTACGATGCCCTGAATCTTCTCAAAGTCAGCAGCATCATTTCCCTAAACCAAGAGGATTGTTTACTTTGGCCAAAATCAGGGCAGAGTTTACATCTCAGCCTGTGCTCTTTCAGCACTCAACAAGCTTTAGGGCTGCAATCCACACATTCATCCCACCATCTGTTCCTTTATTCACACATTCGTTCACTTATGCTTATATCCTCCCAAGTCTTATCCAGGCAGCTATACTTCCATATATTCACCCATCCATTCATTGGTTTATTGATGCAGAAATCTATGCATATACTCCCTTTAAATCATTCACCCACTTATCAACTCCTCCATTTAGCCACTCACTGATTCAATAACCCACCCAGTAATTTATCCTTTCATTCATGCACAGAGGCCTCCATCCATTCATCATCCACTCATCACCCACCATTTCTGTACTCAGTCACCTAATCACTTTTTTACTCAATCATCTAACCACCTATTCACCCAATCTATAATCACATATTATGAGCCAGGCACTGCTGTTAACGTTGGAGGAACAAGCATTAAAGACATGGCTATCCATTTTTCTATCCACCCAACAATGTTCCATTGATTAGCATCTATTCATTTACCCACTGTGTAGGATTTTACTTCTGTGGGCACTGATTTGGGTACTAGGTGAATCCCAGGGAGGCTGGAAGAGAGACATAGAGATTAACCCTGATTCGAGTCCATGCAGAGTGCAATCAGAGTGACAGTTGGGGAAGGCTCGACTAAGAGACAAAACCTAGACAAGAGACAAGTCCAGAGCTTCAGCTATCAATGAAAAGGAAGACATTTTGCAATAGGAGTATATCAATATGAAACATAAAAAGATTCATTCTGGTACCAGAGTTAGCCATAGAGTATATTAATAAATGGATTTGAGACTTCCTCTGAATCAGAAAAAAATTGAAAAGGTGTCTAGGTAATTAAGACAGTTTCATTTATTCATCTATCCATCCATCAGTTCATTCATCCATCTACCTGTTCATGTATCCATATTTTATCCATTCATGCATCCATAGTTTTATTGTTTAACAATTATAGCAGGGGCTTTTAACGAGTGCTCTGATGATGGGTACAATCATCTAAATTTGATTCATCCTTGCATTCCTACTGTTTTCCTTTGCTACGGACACCTGTCAAGTGTTAACTATTTGCTAAATAAAGTAACTAATGCTCTTAATTACAGCTAGGTAAACCCAGATATGAATAAGTTCACTTTTTATATGATTGCTTAATGGCCATGTGTAGGATTTATCCTATCTATATTTCAGAAATTAACATACCAGAGGGGACCATGACTAGTTTAGCCACGTCTAGAAGACACAGCTTTAGCTGTTTGACCAAGTGAATCCATCTCCCTCCCATTCTAACATGCCACTAGAAAGGGCTAAGGCCAGATTCATGCATCAGGAGCTAATCAGTCAGATCTCAGGATTCAGTAGATCCAATTATTTTTGTTTAACATCACTTGATGAGGTCACCACAGAGACCCTTAATCAAACTGACTGAGTTTGGGATAACTGCATTTATGAGAACAGAACTCTGACTTGTTCATACAGCCGGTGCCGGTTGAGGAGGATCGCTCTGTGAGTTTGGTCAATACAGTCAACTTCTTTAGACAATTCAAACTGAAATCTTTTCATTTCTTCAAAAACAGAGTAAGTCCTTTAAACTTTAACCTAGAAGCAACACAGCGTGTATGAGCAGCACGGGAGGCATGGGGGATAAAGCCAGAGGGAGGTAGGTGTTATTCCAGCATCTCACTTGGCCTTGGGCAAGTTACACTGAATGTCTCTAATTCTCAGTTTCTCTATCGGTTAAATGTGAAAAACAGCCTTCTCACTTGGATGCATCCGAGTGGACAACCTGTAGGAAAAGTCTAGCTCAGAATATAAAGGAGGAACCCAGTAAATAGTAGCTTCTAATTTCTTGATTCTCTAAATAGTTGCTTTATATGCCTATATCACATTCCTTGATTTAAAAATGTAAAAAAAATATATCCACAACTCTTTTTATGTCTGTTTAGACTCTAGACTCTGCAAAGGGCTTCCATGTACGCTGTTTCATCTGAGCTTCATTAGCACTGCCATTGTCATTATTATCAAAATGATGACCATTCCCATTCTGCAGATAAGAAAATTAAGGCCCAAGTTGAATAAGGAATTTTCCCGCTTTGCGTCAGAGTGAGGACTCGAACCCATCATTTTCAAATTCTGAGCCCAGTTATCTTTGCATCAGCAATATAGTAAAATAGCAAACTCAACAAAACAAAGAGGGTGGAAGAGATAAAAAGGCCCATGTATCTCTTGAGAGCACTCCCTAGTGGACCTGCTTAGGTAACAAGTGTATGGCTTGCTGAGAAGGCCCAAACAGATGTCATGTACTTGTCATGCACGCTGACAAAGTGAATCCATCTCCTCCATATTCTCATACATTGCTGTTTCTTTTCCCATCTGTAAGCAGTCTCTTTCAGCCCTTCTGTGACCTTCCGATAGGCTGCCAGAATACAAGATGATACTATGAGCCTGAAAAGCTGTTCTATATGCTCAGACCCCTGCAAGGAGTCTATGTTTTATTTCAGGATTTTCCTGGGTGTTCTTCTATTTTCTTATTTATTTATTTGAACCACTAAATTATCTAATTAGTGACATATATCGTTGACACATGGGCTACTATGAATATTTACTGCACACTTGTTCACGCATTTATCTAAATAGGTGGCATGCCAGAGCTATGTAATAAGGAATAATGATTCTTGAGAAGAGTTACAGGAAATTATAGAAGGGGGAAAAAGTTTTGCACAGTGGGTTGCAGGTTCCAACCACATCTATCAATTCTTCCTGAGATAGAGCAATTGCATAGTAATGACAAAAAATTTATAGTAATGAATAAATCAATACTCAGCTCTGCGGCAGTTTCAGATGTTACTTTTATGGGCCCTCCCGTGTCTATTATATATCCCTTAGTGTTGCAGCTGAGAAAGTGTGGTGAATGCCAACAGCCACAGGGAGAAAGGGAGCTGCTCAGGCTCCTGAGAAGACGGTGATCCATCACCATCGCCTCTCAAGCAGATCCATTTATATCTCTGAGCCCTAAAACTTAGCAGCTTACAGTGATCAATGACACAGCCGACAAGTGTTTGTTTTAAGAATGGAACTGTCACTTCATGTTGAGCAAAGTGGAAATGCATAAATAAATAAACAAAATAAATAAATAGGTAAGAGGAAGAGAGTGTTGGGAGAAATGGAGGAAATGGCAATGTAGAAAGAGGGTTTCGGCTCAAAGTGGTGTCTTCAAAAGCTTTTTTCATTTAGCGAGTATGTATTGAGTGTCAACTGTGTACCAGGCACAGTTCTAGGCAGGAGTTGGCAAATATTTTCTGTAAGGGGCCAGAAAGTGAATATTGTAGGCTTCGCAAGCTATATGGTCTGTGCTGTCACTACACAACTCAGTGGCTATAGCACAAAAATGGCCATAGACAGTATACCAATGAACGGGTGTGAGTATGATCCAATTAAACTTTATTTGCAAAACAAGTGGTGGGCTGGATTTGGACCACCAGCCACTATATAGAGGATATAGTGCCCCGTGTCCCAAAGGACATGGAATGTGTGGCAGTGGACTACCGGATGATTTGGTAGGGGCTCGGGCATGGTGTAAAAAAAAGTAGAATCGCACAAGAAGATTTAACTTTCATTATAAATCTTTTATAATCCTCTGATGACACCAAGGAAATAGCCTCCACTGGGTGCTTGTCTTTACTCTGTCTCTAATGTTTGCAAATCTCTTTTTCAACACAAAGAGAGGTCCGAGGTTTATATAGTGGGCAAGCAATGGTTTCTAGAGAGATTCTTTAATATTGTTTGGTTTTGGGTGAGTTTCTATTTACTTGTTTCTGTTTACCATTTATAAACAGAGAATGGCCTAGAAGAGGATTTCCTAACCTCGGCACTGTTGACATTTGGTCTGGATCATTCTTTGTGGTAGGGAGCTATCCTGTGCATTGTAAGATAATTGTTAGCATTCCTGGTTCCTACCCACGAGATGCCAGTAACACATTCCCCAATCAGGACAATCCCAGATGTCTTCAGATTATTGCCAAATGTTCCCTGGCAAGACTGCCCCTGGTTAAAAACCTGTAGCCTAGGGGTGAAGTGTGCAGGTGCTAGAACCACAGAGTTTATAGCCAACTACTTCTTTGGTGACACTGAGCAACTATTTAATTTTCCATGCTTTATTCTTATCATCTGTAAAATGAGTATGATGGTGATTATAGCTCCAACCTCATAGAGTTTTTGTGGGGATTAAATTAATTAATTCATGCATAGCAATTAGGAGAGAATTTACCCTAGGGAAAGCATGCAACAAATATTAGACATGGTTATTAGTCACAGTAATGTTTCTGCCTTAAATATATTTGTTTGATGAGTTACTTATTCAAGTGAGCCAGTTTAAAGAAAATATTATTAAATAAATAACACATAAGGTTGTATAAAGATCTGCCACAGCATACAAAGATGTTTTGTAAGTGAGTTTAAGTTAGGAAACTGACATATTCAAAGAGTGATATTTGGGCCCGTAGACACATTCTGGGTTTTAATCTTTGCTCTATTATTCAGAAGATGTGTGAGTTTGGATCAGCTACTGAACTTTTTTGACCTTCAGTTTTCTCGCTGTGAAGAAACTTACACCTCCTAAGAGAGATGTAATCAAGCAAAATCAAGATAATGTCTTCAGGTGTTACTGAACACAAAGCAGATACTCAATAGACATTACTTCTAACCCTCCCTTTGTGTTTGTGTTGTATAATGAATCACCGAAAAACTTAGTGAATTAACAGTCACTCCTTTGCTCACAATTCCATGCATTGGCAATTTGGACTGAGCTCAGCAGGGTGAATCTTCTGCTGATCTCCAGTGGGGTCATGTATATGATGGCAGTCTGCTAGTGACTTAATAGGGGCTGGAGGATCCAATATGGCAAATGTCTGGGTGACAGTGCTGGCTGTCGACTGGGCCTCCCAATCTATATGGCTCTCATCTTCCAAAAGACTAGCCTGAACTTTCATGTGGAGGCAGCCATGATCCAGGAAAGCAAGAGCAAAAACTGCAAGGTCTGTTAAGGCTGTGACTCAGAAATCACACCATGTCACTTTTGCCACATTTTCTTAGTCAAAACAAGTCACAAGGTTAGCTCAATTCAAAGCATGGGAAAGTAAACTCTACTTCCTGATGGAAGGAGTAGCAAAATCACATAGCAAGGGAGCACGTGTTTGAGGAGGTGTGATTCACTGGGGCCAGTTTTGTAACAAGTGAACACATTGTCTGCTAGAGTGGAAATCCACAACATCCTCCCCCTTTATTTTCCATAAACACTCTTGTTGGATGTCATTCACATGACTAATATGCATGCATGGCAGTGTCCAGATGTTCATGACACCCCTCCAAATTGCATGGGAAGTACAAAATACCACAAAAACTCACAATCATGACAACTATTAATGGCACCTCAGTTTAAGGTCACTCATTGCCATTTGCATTATTATTACGAGAAACTGTGGAATCTGTATTATTTTCCACCCTATTCTAACTCCATCTTCTCTCTCACATTCAAGAATAAATGGGCAACGTGAGCCAGACCCTGTGAGATTATTATAAAGATTAACTGTAAATCTGTTTGTCTTTAAAAAAAAAAAAAAAACTCACTTACGTCAAATGTTAACACCTCATTATCATAAAATTGCATAGGCAGACCTCAAAACCGATCAAAAGAGGGTCATTGCAATTGGGTAGGATTCACTAGTTCACTTTACCAAGTTATTCAAATTGAGAATTCATTCTTACCTTCCTTTTTCATTTTTTTTTTTAGTAGCCACTGTCTAAAAATAAGAAGTCAATGTTTTCTTGTTGTATTTTCTTCCTCTAGACAATGACCTTTTAGTGATTTTCCTCCAGCACACTTCAGCTATCCTCCTCCAATGACGCACTGTAACCTTGTAGATTATCAATAGCCACACCACTTCCAATATCTAGGTGTCAAACATCAGACTTTCTGGCCACAGGAAGATCACATTCTCTACACACTAACACAGGCAGGGCTTATGTCCCTTTAGAGACTCCAGACCCAGGTTCATATGCTATCACATCCCCTTTACTTCAGTTTGGATTCCACAGTTCATCCTTACAAGAATTTCATCTCCCAACCTCAGCTTCCTCTCCCTCTGTCACTGCTATTGTAAATCGCATCCCCCTTGAAACTCATTTCTCTTCTTGCTTCATGCCCATACCTGAGCATCAGAATGTGGCTAGAGAAAAATTTACAACCATGTTTATCAGACTCACTTTAGATTTATGGTCACATGTCTTAAGTGGACCTCCAGCACTACCTGAACAACTAACCACAGTTAGCTGTTCAATACCTCCTCCCACTGATCCAGATGACTGTTGACACTTCATTCTTATTCCTCAAACAGTCAATGCTCATTCTCAACAGATGAACATGATAATCACCTTATTCGGAAAATAGAAACAAGCAGAAGAGCATTTTCTCTTTTCTACCTTCATCTCTACACATAGACGCAATCTTCTTTCCTATTATGATGCCTCCAATATCTCTGCTGCTACCTGAACCCACCCTCTATCATCCTTCCAGGGACTTTACTCCTGCAGTTACTGCTCTCCATCTTGCTTCAGCAACCTAGTCAGTCATTCCCACCAACATTCAAACATGCCAAAAGGTCTCCCACCTACCAAGAAGCAAAGAAACTTGCCCTTGATTTCACAACTTTTCCTAGTAGCTCCTCCCATTTCTTTACCACCTTTTTCTGGAGGAACACATCAGAATGTCATTCCAGAATCCCTCAGCACACTTCCAAACCTTCCTCTGTACTGCTTAGCTAAAACGGTTATTGTTAAATTTTCTAATCACCTTCATCAATTCAATGCCTGCATCTTAGGCTGCGTTGTCTTTGTATTCTAGTGTCATGTGGCACATGTAGTTAGGTTACTTCTTCTTATTGGAATCTTTTATGATCTTAGCTTTTCAATCACAATACTTCCCTGGTTTTCCTCCCTTATCTCTGGCCAGTTCAATTCTTTGTCTTGTCTCAATCTTTAAAGTTGGTTCACCCAAAGATTTTGGCCTTAGTCCTCTTTTCTTCCATATTTACAACTCATTCTCTAAGTGACCTCATATGGTTTCTTAGTTTTAAATACCATCTAATTGCCGATGATTTCCAAATTTATATCTTGGTATATCTAGCTCTGATGTCTCCCTAAAACTCCAGACTCATATGTTCATCTACATACTTGATATCTTCACTCAGATGCCAAGTAAGCATCTCAAATGTTAGAGATGCAAAATAGAATTTTTGATTTCTCACCTCAAACTCATTTCTTCCCCATTTAGTAAATAGCACTGCCATATTCTCAGTTGCTCCAAGCAAAAATTAAGATATCCTTGAATTTCCAGCTTCCTCTGCCTGAAATTATCTCCCTCAAAACCTTCCAATGACTCATTCACTCACTTTAATTCATTTCTTAACCCAAATATTACCTCTTTAGAGTAGCATCCCAGACTATGCTACCTAAAGCCAACCTGTCACTCACCATCCTCATTCCTTGCTTTGTTTTTCTTTAAAGAATTCTGTATTACCTGAAATTTTATTATATACGTATTTGTCTAGTTACTCACTGTCTGTATCTCACGAGAATATAATTTTCATGAAATCAAGGACCTTGTCTATCTTCTTCTCTGTTCAGCACACTGTATGCGTTAAATAAACATTTGTTGAATAAAGGATTGATATTACTGGTAAAAAACAGTAACAGTGAGAATGTTCTCAGCACTTTGACTTCTTTGCATTCATATTAAATGCAATCATTTGGCTTAAATAAGAAAGGACACGTGAGAAATATCAGCTTGTGTGGACATCAACATTTTATTTAATTTCTTTATTCACTGCCTTTTCCCCCTTCAGATTTAGATGGCCTTTAAAGAAATGGAGGGGTAGAACCATGCAATGTCACAATATAAACTAAATCAGTAGCTTGCACTTCTTGTCTCTTGGCATTGCCTATAAGGTGCCTATACTCACATCAGACACATCAGCATTTGGAAGTACTCACTGATGCCTTCTCTTATATACAGACATATAAACTGTGTATAAATAGATTTATTTGACATGAACATTAAGGGCTATCAGTTTGTAGTGTGCAACTCATCCCAGGGACTAATGTCTGCCCAAAGAAAGATTTCCAATGCTGATCTGGCTTGTGTAACTCAGAGAAAGATTCTGGAATGGTATTTGGACATGTTTTCCTATAAAATTACCATTGGCTTTCATATGGAAAGACTATTTAGATGTGACGTCTAAGTTTTATTATTAATTATTCAAGGAGGGCTACTCTTCGGGGTCAGGCCTGCTTGAGATGGAAGACTAAGGGAAAAAGTTGCCTTAGCAATATGGCGACATCCTAGCAAGCAAACTCTTTGTGCTCACTTGGTTCTAGCCCCTTATCACAATAACAACATTCAGTGATGGAAGTGCACTCAAATATGCCCTCATGATTTTTTTTGGATGTTATAGCTTGCTTGGGTTAGCCTCTTGTCCTATTGAATCAGACATTCACCAGGCTATGCGCTTGAAAGAGCCATGTCTAATGGTCAAGAGATAAGCTCATTTTCCTCTACACTATCCTGAATGGCTGTGGAGTCTTCGGTGCTCTCCCCAAATATTTCTTGTGCCCTGTCTTCTAGACACATGGAAAAATTATATTTCTTCACTCTCTTTGGAGATAGCTATGAACATGTGACTTGCTTTGGCCAATGAGCTGTGAGTAAAGCCTTCATCAAGAAGTGACACCCATCAGTTTGGGTGACTTTAAAAGCCAGTGTGCAATTTGATGTTTTTTCCCTATATTAGTTCATTTTCATACTGCTATGAAGAAATATGCAAGACTGGGTAGTTAATAAAGAAAAACAGGTTTAATGAACTCACAGTTTCACATGGCTGGGGAGGTCTCGCAATCATGGCAGAGGGTGAAGGAGGAGCAAATGCATGTCTTACATGTCAGCAGGCAAGAGAACTTGTGTAGTGGAACTCCCTTATATAAAACCATCAGATCTTGTGAGACTTATTCACTATCATGAGAATAGCACTGGAAAGACCCATCCCCATGATTAAATTTCCTCCCACTGGTTCCCTCCTACCACATTTTGGAATTATGGGAGCTACAATTCAAGATGAGATTTGGGTGGTGACACAGCCAAACCATATTACTCCCTATGCCAAGGTGATTGTAGAAACATATACTGAGAGAAAGCCACCTTTGGCCTAGGGCTTTTATGTGAGCCTGATGATTGGAGACTCCCTGTAGGCCCTTGCTGGAGATGTAGCACAGGTAGGAAAAGAGAGAGAGAGAGAGATTTAGATTAGGTTAAGCCACTGAGAGTTTGGGGAAATGTTTGTTTGTACCGCATAACTTTGCCCATTCTGACTGCTAGAAACCTCCTTTTAAGGCTGAGGATTCAAGGAAGGGCTGGTAACTAAGCTTTGGCATTAATAATTCAGTCAGGACCATCCTGGCCAATATGGTGAAACCCCATCTCTACTAAAAATACAAAAATTAGCTGGGTATGGTGGTGCACACCTGTAATACCAGCTGTTTGGGAGGCTGAGGCAGGAGAATGGCTTGAGCCAGGGAGACGGAGATTGCCGTGAGCCAAATGGTGCCACTGCACTCCAGCCTGGCAAGTTTTAGTGTATCTCAAAGCATGAGTGAGACTCCATCTCAAACTAATAATAATAACGATAATAATAATATCTGTCCTGGAGAATTCTTGACAAAACTGGGTCTGTGATGAGGTTGGAGGAGGTGGGTGCTGAGATAGTCAGTATGAGAAACCCCTGCACAGACTGAGTCATCAGGAAATACTTCCAGAATCTGTCCAGCCTCCACCCTCATCAGAAACCAAGTGTCCCACAGAAGTCAGTGTCTCATCCTCCAGCTCCTTGAAGTTCCACCCAATCAGGGCACAAAGACCCCCAGGATCAGGCTGGTTTCAGAGTCCAGAGAAGACGATACGCAGAGTAGAAAAGAGCAGACTGGGCCACCTAGTAGAAAAGAGCCCAGACCACAGGGCTCTCAAGGGCCCTATAGGCTCCAACACAGGAAGGACAGAGGTCCCTGAGCCTCGATCCGTGGTCAAGCTTTGACATTGAACAGATTTCAGTCTGAATCCTGGTTCTTCTGGTTGTGTGGCTTTGGGCAATTTATGTCATCTTGTTGAGCTTTGATTTCTTCAGCTATGGAACGAAGACTTTGTAGCTAAAACAGGTAATGTGAGATTTTGTGAGATGCCAAGGATAAAGAGCCCAATTCTGTACCTGCAACAGAGCAGAGAAAACCCACAAAACTGCCATCTTACAGAGCAAAAATGATCAACTTCTTTCATATGGTTCAACATACACGCAAGCATCAGTTATCAGAAGCGTTTTTCACTCCTGGATAAATTCTGATAATTCAGGAAGGACCGTCCATGGCTGTTATTTGTTTCTCCTCAGACTTTGCAAACCAGAGCATGTGGAAATGCTTCCCCTTCATCGGGATCCCCTAAATGCACTATACATACCAGGCTACCCTTCTCTGAGCTCTGCCACCAAATCTGTGACTCCCCTGACGACACAGGGCTGACCTTGGCCACGGCCTTTTCTGGAGTCCAGATCAGCACCTGCCCGCAGCTTTGCATTCTTTACCTCTGTCTGATGGCATTTGTTATGGCCCCAAGTAGACTGAAATAATTCCATCATAAAGAAATCAAGAGCTTTCTCAGAAATATTTGCTCTAAGAGTTCTAAAATTTATTTTTTTCTATGACTGAGAGATAAAAATAAAGCATATGGGAGAACCATAAAAAAAAGAAGGCACTAATTTTTCTATACTGCCTGCTGGACAAGCTAAAGACATAGCCCTTCCCATTATCGTGTCTTCCAACTTCCAACCTGAAAGATTACAATGAAGTGGTAATGAATGCAGTACAGTTCAATAAACCATTGGACTATATCCTGTCTCCATGCATTTGTTCCTGCCACTCCCTGGACCTGGAATGATTTTCCTATCCTCTCCTCTCCTTCCCTCTTTCCCTTATTGCAGCTCGTGCTTTGAGATACACTAAAACTGGCCAAGTGGCTCACATCTGTAATCCCAGCACTTTGGGAGGCTGAGGTAAGAGGATCGCGTAAGGCCAGGAGTTTGAGACCAGACTGACAACATAGCAAGATCTTGTCTCTACTAAAATTTCAAAAAAAAAAAAAAAAATTAGCTGGCTGTGGTGGTGCATGCCTTTAGTCCCAGCTACTCGGGGAGCTGAGGCTGAAGGATCACTTGAGTCTGGGAGGTCAAAGCTACAGTGAACCCAGACCATACCACTGAACTCTAGCGTGGGCAACATAGTAAGACCCTGTCTCAAATAATAATAGTAAAATAATAATAATAAGATACACTAAAACTATGTACTTCATGAGAGAAGAAAACATATCTTTTTTGTTCATTGCTGTACTTCTAAAAAGGCACCTGCATTCAGCAGATATTGTTGAACTAATGACTCAGTGAGTGAATGAATGAAAACACCGAGACCAGAACCAAGTGTTTCAAAAGGATTGGCCTGAACACCTGCACTGCTGGTGGGGCTCCCCTCTTATATTCTCCTATGGCAACTCCTTACCTGTCTCAATCTTTGCATTGACAACACTGTGTCACAATCTTCTGGTGCCCAGAGCCAGAGTGTGTGTCTTATTTCCTGAGTAAGGACTCAGGGCCTGGCTTGTAAATTGCTCTATAAACACATCCCTGAATGTTTTCCTTTTCCTCTCTCTTCCTTGACCCTCTGAGAAGTCCTGAACACCTTCAGCCTCAGACTGGGAGAACAGAACTCCCAGACTCCAACAGGAACATGAGTTTCACTCCAGGAACTATCCTGGGGGAAGGGGCTGCTGCTGTTCGCAATCCATGCAGAGAGCTGTGAATTGCGTCTAAGCAAAATGGTAAACGGGAAATATAGGTCTTCAAACCAGTGATTTATTCTGTATCAGAAACGCATTTACCTGGCCTATTTTGCTGCACAGAAAAACCTCAGGTTCACTTAGTAAAACTCAATCTGAATATTTCTATCCTTTATTTCCATACAGATTAGCTTCATATGGCCTCGAGTATAAACATCACAGATTGGCTCGTGGGTTCTATGGGGAGAAAGAGGCGGCAGCGTCAAGAGGAGATCATCGCTATTTTAAGTTTCTTCATGGTTCAGCAGGCGGCTGCTAAGGGTTCTAAAGGAGCAAACAAAATGAGAAAAGTTTATTGATTAGTTTACAAATAACTGTTGTGTAAGAAAAGAAACTGAATGGCATGCTGGTTTACTGGTGGCGCGCTTTTTCAGGCCCCTTTCATTCTGTGGCCTCAGGAGCGAGCCTCAAGGGGAAAATGAAAGAAGCAAAGCAAATTCTTTGGATAAAGAAGAATTTGCACCAGGTTAAAAAAATAAATAGGAGGAACCACTTATTTATCGTTGATTTGGAAGTAGACCAATACATTCCTACTCTTCTTCATCTCTTCATGGAAAAAAAAAAAAAAATCTCTTTAAAAAACTGTTTTCTCCCCTGGTCAACACAATAATGCTTTAGACATTGGATTCCATGACACAGGTAACAAGCTTTGATACGGCCCCAGCCACTTACAAGTCGTTCACTGAGCAGTGTTTAGAAAAGGAGCAAAAGCATCAAATCTGTGCTTTTTCCTGGACTTCTATCTGAAAGATCCTGACCTAGAGGGAGAAAGGTCACTGCAGGTGAGGGAGTTGTACCTGGAAAAAACAAACAGGGGAACAGCAACAGGATTTCCACCCCAGTTCTGCCCTGCTTCCTCTTTATGGGACCTTGGCTGATTATTTCACTTCTCTAAGGTCAACCCCCTCATTCTGGGGAAGGTTTGTTGGTGGGGGGAGTTCACCAAAATGGGGGATACAAAAGCCTAGGACGCAGTAAGCACTTGAGCAATGCCACAGTTAACCACTCTGACCATCAGTTAAGTGAAACGTCTAGTGTGATACAGGGAGTGGTGAGACAGGGGCTGAGATGGGAGCTGGGCAGACAGTGAGGTGCCTTCTGAACCCTGCCAAGGAGTTTGTCCTGGCGTCCACAGACTTGCATACAAAATAAGCAAAAACAAAACAAAACAAAAAAAAACAAAACAAAAAAAAACAGTGAGATGATTTAAAGGAAAATATTAAGTAAGTAATTGTTTAGGAGCAGAACCAATAAACTAAAAATCAAAAGGGAAGCAATAACATGACAAAAGCTTGGTAAAGACGATGGTTGAAGATGAAGCCTGAATTACAAGCCATGTTCCTATAAATGGAAAGGCTGTAACTGTGTATCAAATCTTTGTGTTCCCCCTCCTCTCCCTCCCTGGAACTGCCTATTCCAATCAATAACCAAAGAACCTAGTGCAGCTAAGGAGTGATAGGAACACAGCAAAAAGCAGCAGGAACCCAGACGTCTGGCCAGAGAGGTGGCCTCATGCCCCACAGCTGGGCAGGGGAGAGGGTTGACAAAAGGTGCTAGAATTCCTCTTCTAGGCAGTAGTTACAGCATAAAAACAAGGCTCTCTAGCACCAAACCAGACGCTGGCTTTGGAGGATTACAAACTTGAATTTGAGTCATTTAGTACCACAAGGCTGCCTGGATGAGGGCATGAGAACAGACCACTCTGACACAAAGACAAAGATATTTCCTCTAGGAGAAGCCCATGCGTTCACAGACATAGGGATTTGTCCTAGACCGTGTAGCAGCGGAAGGCTTAATGTTTGAATGAAGAGAGGATGATGCAGCAGAGTATCAGAAAGACCTGAGTTCTAATGTCGGTTCTCTCTATATATTGTAAAAATAAGTGACTTTGAATCTTCATAGCAATGCTGGGAGGCAGAATTTATATTTTATCAACATTTTACAGATGGAAAAAGGAGCAAAATACAGTAAGCAGTAGAATTGGCATGTATGATATTTACATATATAAACACAGCCCTGTTGACATTCAGGAAGGCTTGGAGGTCCGCAGCAGTGTTTGAGTTGAGAACGCAAATGGATTTGTTCTTTCATAACGACATGTATATTCCATGGTGCAGAATATACACGATGTGTGTTATGTGCCAGACACCATCCTGAAGAACATGAAGACATCACCAATACGAAATCCCCGCCTTCATGAAGCATATATTCTAGGGCCATGTCCAAAGGCTCAACGTGAAAAAGAACAGAAGGTTAGTCGGGAGGCTGGAACCCAGCCAATGGGAGAGTTGTTGTTGATGAAGGCAGAGATAGGCAGGGGCTTCAGGCTTGAAGGAAAAGGTAAGGAGTTTGGATTTTATTTAGGAAAGAGAAGCGTAGGAAGCCTCCGAGGAAAGGAAAGTCGTGCTCTGATGGGTTTTCTGGCTGCTTGTATAAAACAAACAAACAAAAAAAATGTGGGAGGGGGCAGCATGGAACAGGAGTATCAGTAAGGAGCTTTGAAGTGCTGCATCCAGGAAATAATATCTTAGGTTGGGATGGTTACAACAAAAACTTTCAGGACAGGCTTCTTTTAAGAACCAGAGAGTAAATATTTTGGGGAAAATCAAGGCCAAAAAGCAGCCTCAAGACTATGAGGTACATATTTATATAATCATTTCAAACCATTTGGTTAATAGGAAATAAATAAATGTCATTCTTAGATCAAGGGCCATTAAGAAAGGGCCAAAAGCAAAAGCAAGCAGGCAACTGGCTGCATTTGGCCCACTGGCTTTAGTTTGCAACCCCTGGTTAGGGATCAAGAGGAGAAGAGATGGGGCCTTGGAAAATGAATATGGCAATTGTGTGCATGGTAGATCAGGGTTTGGAAAGAACATCATGCCTCATGATAGCTGGACTGTGTTTTTAGAAGTCCTTGTAGCTTAGCAGGACCAGAGGGTTAACTTGATTGATGTAGCAGAATATGAGTATTTGGTTCTGACCGCTCTCTTCTATCTGGAGCCACCATTTGACGTAAAATAGATTTCTGAAGATTGCATGGGAAGTGAGAGACTCTCCCTTTATATCTTTGGGCATGGAGCCATAGCCCTGTTGGCATTCAGGGAGGTTTGGAGCTCCAAAATGGTGTTTGGGTTGAGAATGCAAATGGATTTGTTCTTCGGTTATGACACGTACATTCCATGGCCCGGAAAAACCCAGCAAATTGACATTTATTGAAAGGGTGGGGAGAGGATGGAAGGGAGTGTGTACCCGTTCTATTGCCGTCTGATTTATCTACTGTGAGGTCAAAAGACCTGTAACTACCACAAGTAAAAGCTGTTGACTGGCTAGATCAGCAATAAGGAAATTAATCTGAGTTCTCCAAACAGAAATATCTAATCCACAGGGATTAATATATCACGTCTTCCACACCCGTCTAATTTTTCTTCTAAAGTACACTGGACTAAAGTTATGCATTAGCTACCCTTTGTATGTTGTTCACCATTTGCACATAAGAAGAATGTGGTACATCAATATAAAACGCTGACCACAGAGTCTCCTTCAACTTTAATCTGAGTTTACTATGTATTATATTATACTATATTTCTAGTATTCGTTGCTTTAAAACATATGTTATATGTTGTATATCACTTTTACACTATATATTCATATATATTCTAAATATGTATATATGATATTTATTATTTATAATACATGTGTATATACACACATATGTTTATGTTATAAAGACATGTTAAGTACAGAAAGTTTTGAAAATTTAATCAAGATGGAAAATGTTCACTGAATTCCCATAACTACTGGTAATATTATGTTTCATTCTAGTCTTTTACAGTTGGATTTTTTTTCCAGAGTAGAGAGACCTTTTGTTGTTGTTGATGTAGCTTTGACCCTAAGGCTTTAAAAATTTTGTTTCCATTTTAACCAACTTTATCATTTAACCCAGCATGTTAGCACTAGCATCTTCTATAGTATGGAGGACTTCAAAAGCTTTTTCAATAGCTGAATGCCCAGTACATTTACCATTTATAGACGAAACCAAATTGCATAGTTGGATTTGAAAAGTGCTTTCTGTATTCCCTTATTATAACTAATAATTTAGAAAACATTTCTCTCTTCATAACTATCTTTTCTATTTCAGATTGTGTCTTTAGCTTAAACCTAGAAGGTCCAATGTCACAAGTCTTTTAAGCCCACCTTCATGACAGAAAGCTTCCACTGATTTTTGCCACACTCATCATCTGCAGGTATCCATCCCTGTCTACCTTCACAATCCTGGAATATGCATATGTTGAAGGAAGAATGCTGTTAGTTTCATCAGTGTAAAATTTTTATCCCTTGTTTGTTAAATAAATGTATTTCTTCTACTGAATTACTTTTTAAATTGACTTCGCTTTTTTTACATAGCTCTTAAAAAGGAGAGTTATTGCTTTTTCATATCTCCAATGTTTGGGTGCTGATTAATCTGTATCTCTAAAAGTTAAAGTAAGTTACCCACAGGTTTTCTCTAGTCCCGAAAAGCAATTTATCTGCCTGTTTCAAATTATAACCACATCAGTGATGATGATGATGATATTGTCCTTGGGCATATGTGAAAGAAGTGACCCGTGAGAAGTGGGGCCAACTTGTTTTGGAGATTCCGGGACTTGTCTTTGGGCAAGTCTCCTTCCTAACACCCCCTTCCCCAGTCTATGGGGACAGATTCAGGCTTGTGTGGCATTTGAATACTCTTGATCTGCCCTTATGTAATAAGTGTGACTCATGTCCCAGTATGAGTCACCCAATCCCTCGCCCGGGGCATCTCCGCCAGGCTGTAGAGTTTCCCACCTGCCCTGATCCCTGTCTGAATAGAGATAGCATGACTCAGCGCCGGGGAAAGGGTGGTTCTCTCTGTCTAGCTGATGTCCTCAGCTCCAGGAAGCTCTGGGCTTGCGGCATGACAGCAGAGAGAAGGGCCACGCTGCTCACGTCAGCAGTGCCCCACTGAGGGGGCCCACTGCAGGAAGGGGCAGCCCAGAGGCCAGCCGGCCCCCACCACCAGCTACCGGGTGTGGAGGAAACACAGGGCAGTGTCTATTTAGATCTTCAGCAAGCTTTCCTTTCTTTCTCCACAGTCTCATGGGTAGTCAGAAGGATATGAATAATAATAACAACTGCTACTATTTTTTGAACACTGAATGCTTGCATTTGGCAAGCATCGTGTAAGGTATTTTACACACGTGAACACGTTTAATCATCACAACAAGACAATGAAGGAGCTCCTATCATTATGCCCATTTGACAGATGCGAAAACTAAGGCCCTGAGGGAATAAGTCCACACAGCTGGGTAAGACAGATCTGGAATTGAAACTCAGTCTCCGGAACTTTCTCTCTTAACCGCTACACCAGTCCTTTCAAACTGTAAAGTGTACACGAATCACCCCGGGTTTCCTGTTAAGATGCAGATTCTGATAAGGCGGGTCTGGGGTGAGACCTGGGAGCCTGCATTTCTAGCAATCTCCCAGGTGAGGAAGATGCTACTGATCCACACACCACCTGTTGAGGAACACGGCTCTGTATTATACTGCTTTCACACTACGCTTTGGGCTAGTCTTTAAGGGGAAAATACTGTGTTCGCTTAACTCTTTGTTTATCCATTCATTGTCCATATATACATTCAGACAACAACCAGAGAATCCCCACCACGAGTCAAGCGTGGAGAACATAGAGATGGACATGGCTCCAGCACAAACATGGAAAAAATCAGTTCATCAAGGAGACAAGACCCTCTATCACACACACATATAATTATAATTGTACAGCAAGATAAGGCTGAAAACAGAGGGTTCTTTTGTCCGTGGTGCATAAAGAAGAGGTGATCTTGCCAATGAGTCAGGGAAAGTGCCCCAAAGCACGGAGGTAGGAAGCCCAGGCATGATGTATCACAAAGGTCTGGTCTCCTAAGAATAGTGAGATGTTCTCCTATTTCTAGCCCAGGATTCATGGTGGGTAGAAGAGGAGAAGAGGCTCACAGGATAGGTAAGAGATGGTCTCCTCACTAGAGACCCCTCCCTTCCCATGCCCCCATCCCACGGCTACTTTTCTCCTTTTGTTTGTCTCATTCCTTCCACAAAGACTCTTCTTACCCAAACCCCAAATACTGCCCATGAGCTGGATCACTTCAAGATCCAGTCCAGATGTCCTTTCTCCACATTTTCTCCAAAGCACCCGACCTTCATGTATATGAGAATTAACTCTTGCCAGTGGCAGCTTATTTAGTGCTTCTTCTGTGCCAGACACCTTGTTAAGACTTTTGCATATACTAAGTCATTTAACACTCCAAATAACTCAGAAATATTGTAATTTTGTTATCCTATTTTGTAATGAGGAAAGTGGAAGCACCAACTTAAGAAACTTCTATCAGACCCCCCAGCTCCAGGGCGTGCCAGCTGGATTAGAAGAGAGGCAGGTTCTTAACTGCTAAGCAGCAGGGCCCTGTAGCCACTAAACCTCTCTATCACCATTATCTAATTCACCCTCTTGAATACAAGAAGGCTTTGCTGAGTGCAAACATTCCTAACTAGCTTGCAAGAGTCTTGATGACAATGCCCTGGGAAGAAAGAAGAGATTTGTGCAGCAGGAGACTTGGGAGTAGGGAAATAACAGTGGAAAACTAAGCTGAAACAGTAGGTGGGATTAAAAAAGGAGCAATGATTCACACATTTACTGTGGCTGCACTTGAGGCCTTTCCAGATAGGGGCTGATACGGTTTGGGTCTGTGTCCCCACCCAAATCTCGTGTGGAATTGTAATCCCCAGTGATGGAGGAGTGGCCAGGTGGGAGTTGATTGGCACATGGTGGGTGGAGTTCTCATGAATGGTTTAGCACCATCCCCTCCTTGGTACTGCAAGTGAATGAGGTCTCAGTAGATCTGGCTGTTTAAAAGTGTGTGGCACTTCCCCTCTGTCTCTTAGTCCTGCTGCTGCCATGTAAGACAGTCTGCTTCCCCTTTGCCTTCCGCCATGAGTAAAATCCTCCCGAGACCTCCCCGGAAGCAGATGCCAACAAGTTTCCCGTGCAGCCTATGAAACCACGAGCCAATTAAACCTCTTTTCTTTATAAATTACCCAGTCTCAGGTATGTCTTTCTATCAATGCAAGAACGAACTAATACGGGGACCTAATGGATTCAATACTGCAACTGCAAGTCCTAAAAAATTTATCATCCAAATGGCTCCTAAGCAGGGACCATCTGACGTGTTGCTGCAAAGTGAGGTTGGCCACGTGTTATTAGTCAACAGGAAGGACTCAGTGCATTCCACGTCCAAGAAACGGGCAGTCGCCTGCCGTGACCGTTACCAGAGTGAACCGATATCCTGAGTGAATGAACCCAAAGCCATGGGTCACTTGGTCCATACTTAACAAAGCAGAGTTCCTGACTACTCCAGGCCAAGAAGAAACCACCAAGTTTTCCTGCATATCTAAGGACAACAAATCATATGACTGTTCACCCAAGTACAGTGGACCCTAGTACAGTGTTTCTCAGAATGAAGTCCCTGGACACACAGCACCAGCAGCTCCTGGGAATTTATTCAAATGCAAATTCTTGGGCCCTGCCCCAAGCCTACTCAATCAGAAACTTTGGGAGTAAGGCTCAGCAGCATGTGTTTTAACAAGTCCTCCAGGTGAGGCTGATGCACGTTCAAGTTTGAGAACCACTTAATCATGAGACTCTCGTGTCAGACACCTGAGGTTTAAATCCTGGTTTAGCTAGTTGGTAACTGTTCCTTTGCTTCTAGCTATTTAGGCTTTCTAAACATGTTTCCCCTCCTGTAAAAAGGAATACTATGTAATAATTGTGACAGGATTGCTGTGAGGGTTTACAGAGATAAACTGGGTAAAACATCTGGCAGGAGGCTTTGCACACAGCAGACAGACAAAGTTGTTCTTGATTTAGATAGCAGTGGTTTTATACTATGATGGAAAGTTTGGAAGATACCTGCTTGTGCCTTTAAGGAATATGGCAGTTTAGAAAACTTCTCTAAGGGGCTCTGCTAGGCCTCCAGCAGCTTGTACATTCTCCTACCACCTCTTGTGGGGATCACGGTCTAACAATACTAAAGACAAGGGTGCCAGCTTTTTAAAAAGGATGTTAAGATGGAAATGATAAGGAGAAAAGGTACCAGCATTTGTAAAGGATTGAGAGCATGGCATGACCACTGGCTAAGAGGGGCGTAGATGTATTTTTGTACAATTGTTTAGGAGTTCTGATTTTTATTCTGTAGCAAGTCAGAGTATTTTTTTCATGGTTGTGACTTTTTTTACTTGCCTATTTTTAAAATTAGGACATATTCAAACACTCTGACATAGAGTAGAATCCCCACTGAATTATTTGAAATCAAATTTTATGTTTTAGGATTACTTTTTAAAAGATAACTCTACATTTTAAAACATAGCCAAGTAGTATTTATACTTCCAGTATAACAATGATATTTTCATCCAAAAAGTGAGGGTTGTATTTTTTCTTGTTTTTTTTTCTTTTTTTTTTTTTTGAGACAGGGTCTTGATCTGTTTCCCAGGCTGGAGTGTGGTGGTACGATCTTGGCTCACTGTAGCCTTGACCTCCCAGGCTCAAGGGATTCTCCTGCATCAGCTTCTGAAGTGGTTGGGACTCCACTCACGCACCACCACACCTGGCTAAGTTTTTTCAGTGTTTTGTTGGTCTCACACTCCTGGGCTCAAGTGATCTTCCTGCTTTGGCCTCCAAGAGTGTTGGGATTATAGGCATAAGCCACCATGCCGGGCCAAGGCAAAAGTCTTTATTGAAAAACAGAGAGACAGGAAGACCGACAAGATGTTAAAATATGACATGGAGCTGAGGACAGGTTCCTCACAGGTAGAAGTGAAGGATGCTTTCACAAGCACTCTCTGTGGTCAGAAAGATGGCTCCTTTCACCCTGGTGAGTTCTCTCACGCTTACGGATACAGATTCCAGAGTCAATCTGGGGAAGCTCTGCTTGCAGTTATAGCAAACTAGCCTATGGTAAACAAACGCCTCACTGAAAATGACCAGAAAACCCAAATGCCATTAAAGAGCCAGCAGGATATCCCAAACATCAAGGGCTAAGATCTGCAAAAAAAAAAAAAAAAAAAAAAAAAAAAAAAAAAAATTCACTGAAGCTAACACAGCACTCTACACACCATTTTCCTTTGGGGCATTCACCAATTTGTAAGAATCCTGGACAGAAGGAGTGAGAAGCCAAGCGGCGATAGATGTTTAAGAAACCAAGAAGATGAGCTGAGTTTCTGACAGTCTTGTAGAGTAGAGGAGCAAGAAACTCAAATTTAGACTTCTAAATAGTCAAGACTTGAGGGGCTAAAATCTTCAAAGGGAAGTTCAGGCATAAAAGTCTAACAGTCTGAGCTATGTATTCCCAGGAAGTGTTCACCAATTGATAAGCTCTCTAGGCCAGGAGAGTGTAAGAAGGAATCACAGACAGTAGGCTAAAGAGACAGAATTTGCAGGTGCCTCATGGTCCTGAGGAGGTGAAATTTGGAGTTTAGCTTCCAGCAAACAGATAGAGATGAGGTAAGCTCACCAGGCTCACCATCAGGACACTCTAATCAGAAAGTAAAGAGGAAACAAACCAGATCTTCACAAAGCTGAATTCCAGGCTTGAAACAGCTCGGTTCGACTCTAACTGCTTGCTGGAAGCTGAAGGCTCATCTAGGCCTTCTATAAGTTTTCTTTTCTTTTTTTTTTTTTTTTTTTTGAGACAGAGTCTTGCTCTGTCACTCAGGCTGGAGTACGGTGGCACAATCTCGGCTCACTGCAACCTCTGCCTCCCAGATTCAAGTGATTCTCCTGCCTCAGCCTCTCGAGTAGCAGGGATTACAGATGTGTGCCAACATGCCCGGCTCATTTTTGTATTTTTAGTAGAGACGGGGTTTCTCTGTGTTGGCCAGGTTGGTCTCAAACTCCTGACTTCAAGTGATCCACCCACCTTTGGCCTCCCAAAATGCTGGGATGACAGGCATGAGCCTCCACACTCAGTCAAGGTCTTCCATAATTTTTCATATTAATGTCCATGCTCAGTGCTCAGCAAAAAGTGACTAGGGCTAATAAGACACAGGAGTAAACAACAATGGAAAAAGGCTAACAAAAGAAACAGAACAGATGAGGCAAACACTGAAGTCAGGCACAGACTCTAAAATTATCAAAAGACAGAAGATTTTGTAAAGGCATTGAAATATATGAAAAAAAATGGAAATTTCAAGACTAAAAATACATTAAGAATTCAGTGGGTGAGTTTACAGCCGTTTAGATGTAGAGGAAGAGAGCAACTGGGAGAAACTGGAAGTTAGCAGAAACTCTAGACAGAAGTATGGAAGGAATAAAGAATGAAAAATAGGTCATGCATTGTGGCTCACACCTGTAATCCTGCACCTTGGGAGGTCGAGGTGGGTGGATCGCTTTGAGCTCAGGAGTTCGAGACCAGCCTGGGCAATGTGACAAAATCCTGTCTCTACAAAAACTAGCCGGAAGTCATGGCTTGTGCCTGTAGTCCCAACTACTCAGGAGGCTGAGGCAGGACAACCACTTGAATCTGGGAGGTGGAGGTTGCAGTGAGCCAAGATAGTGTCACTGAACTCCAGCCTGGGTGATATAGTGAGACCCTGGCTCAAAAAAAAAAAAAAAAAAAAAAGAAAAAGAAAAAGAAAAAGAAAAAAGAAAAATATATAAGGCACGAGAACTAGGTCTACCACATATATAATTGGAGACAAAAATGGAAGGAAGAAAGAGGAAGGCGCAGAAAGAGGAGAAAAAGGGGAAAGAGGAAGTGCAGAAGAAATATTTGAATAGAAAATAGCTAAGTATTTTCCAAAACTGATGGAAAGTTTAAAGCCACAATACTTAAGAAAAACAAAAACAGGAAACCAGAATAGCCCCACAAACCCAAGAAAGATAAATACAAATATAAACACATCTAGGAATATCAGAGCAAAACTGCTAAAACCCAAAGATAAAGAGAACTAAATAAAATACCAGTGAATTAATTCCACCAGCATATTAAAAGGATTACACACCATGACCAAGTAGGAATTATTCCAAGATTATAAAAGTGTGGTTCAACATATAAAATCAATCAATGTAACATGTCACATTAACAGAATAAGGGGGAAACAAACACATGATTATTTCAACTGATGCAGAAAAAGCATTTGACAAAAGTCAACAGCGGTTCATGGATAAAAACACTTAATAAACTAAGAACAGAAATGAATTTTCTGAACCTTTAATAAAGGCAATATATGAAAAACCCACAATTGACATCATACCTAAAAATGAAGAGTTTTTCTCCTGAAAATTCTTTACATCAATAAAGACTGGCAATTCAATATCAACTCTTTACAACAATAAAGGCTGGCAATTCAATATTAAAAATGGGCAAAATACCTGAACAGGCACTTTACAAAAAAAGATAATCAAATAAACAATATGCATGTGAAGGATACTCAGCTCCATTAGTGATCTGCAAATGGCACCACAATGATATATAACAACATGTCAACTGAAATGGTTAATATAAAACAAAATTTAATAGACGTTACCAAGTGTCTGCAAAGATGTGAAGCAGTTAAAACTCACCTGCACTGTTTTGGGGCAGAATAACTTGGTGCAATCACTTTGGAAAACTGGCAGTATCTCCTAAAGCCAAATGCATGTAACCTCTATGATGGAGCAATTCTGCGCTTGTGCATAAGCCCCAAAGAAGTGCCTGTACCAAAAGACAATGATGAGAGCATTCATGAGATCATCACACAATGGTTAAGCCTGGAAAAAATCCAAATGTCCATCAAAAACATAACAGATAATTACACTATGGTATATACTTTTAAACAAATAACATACAATAGTGGGAGTTAACAAATTACTGCTATACATGTTAGCATGGTTGAATTTCAGATATTTAGCAAAAAGAATCCAAGCAAATAGAAAAAAGCAGATCCATATAATAACAGTTACATAAATTTCAAAAACAGGCAACACTAGTCTATAATGATAGAAATTAGGGTGTGGTTACCACTGGGGATAAGAAGGTAGTAGTCACTGAACAGAGACACAAGGGAGCTCCTAGAAAGTTAATAATTGTCTATTTTCTGACCGGGGTTGTGGGTCACATGGTTATATTCTTTCGGTTAAAAGTCTTTGAACTATGCACTTATGATTTGTGCACTTTTCTGAGTATTTTCTATATATTTGCTATATTTCAATAAAGTGTTTTAGAAAATCAATCTGAGGCCGGGCATGGTGGCTCATGCCTGTAATCCTAGCACTTTGGGAGGCCGAGGCAGGTGGATCACCTGAGGTCAGGAGTTCGAGACCAGCCTGGCCAACATGGTGAAACCTCGTCTCTACTAAAAATACAAAAATTAGCGGGGTGTAGTGACAGCTGCCTGTAATCCAAGCTACTCAGGAGGCTGAGGCAGGAGAATTGCTTGAACCTGGGAGACAGAGGTTGCAGCGAGCCGAGATCATGCCACTGCACTCTAGCCTGGGCAATAGAGCAAGACTCCATGTCAAAAAAAGAGAGAGAGAAAGAAAATAAATCTGAGGTGCCAGCAATATGTATCTGCTGAATTTGCGTAAAATAAAAAGATTTAAAAATGGTTCTGATCCACATATGTCCCCAACATGTGTCTGATGAAAATTTTTCTCATATCCCATAAGTAGAAGATAATACAATTTCTCATGTACCAGTGACTGCCCGTGCTGGGTCAGCAGCCATGTGCCCAAAGAGCCCTGAGCCTAGACATGGCCTATTGTTTTCAATAGTCCTGGAGTATTGCGTTTGGTCTGCCCTTTAGCTACATGGCTTGTCATTGTCAATAGTCCTGGGGTGTTACATTTGGTCTGCCCCTTTGGTAAGTGACTCATGGTTTGGAAATAAAATTCTCAGATGCAAGCTTGAGGATGGGCCAAAGGAATTCACTGGGTAAACAAATAACTGTAGGAAATTAAATTTGCTTCCCGCCCCTCCCCCCCCACCGCCCACCAAATTTGAAGTTGGTGAAAGGTATCAAAAAGGTAGCAGTGGTTCCCAAGGCGATGACAGAAAGGCAAGAAGAGGGAAGAGGAAACAGCCTTGCACAGAGACCCGGGGTCAAAGACTGACATTTTAGGGAGAGAATAATAGTGATGATGAGAAAGAGAACAACAGTTCAATAAGAACAGCTCCCATTTATTCAGCCCTGACTAGGGGAAGATATCATACGTATTAAGTATCTGCATTTTCTTATTTAATTCTCACATTGCGCCTTCTGAAGTGCTGTTGTCGCACTTACACAGATGGAAAAAACAATGGAGGCATGTTCAACAGACCCACATTCATGTTATCTGATTACCCCAGTGCTTGCTGGAGCCAGAGAACTGAAAAGAAATAGTCCTGGGGTGTTGCCATTTGGTCTGCCCCTTTGTTAAGTGACTCATGGTCACCTTATGGAGTTTGCCAATCCTGGTAAGATTTCTAGGGAGACCTTAAAATGTCAAGAGGGTCTTCGGTATTACTCTAGAACAAGGTTTTTCTCAACCTCAGCAGTGCTGACTTTTGAAGTCAGATAATTCTTTGCTGGGTAGCTGTCCTATGCAGTGTAGATGTCTAGCAGTGTCCCTAATCACTGCTTACTGGATGCCAGTAGCACCCCAACATTTTGCCCCTAGTTGTGACAAGCAAAAATGTCTCCAGATACTGTCAAATGTCCCCAGAGAGAAAAATCAATTCCAGTTGAAAACTATTGCTCTAGAGGAAGAAAAGATTAAGCTGGTAGTTAGGGGAAGAAGGGGGTTTCAGGGAAATTTAAGTTTCATGAAACATGAGAAATCACTGATTTGCAGTCAGCTGGGAGGTTGCATGAAGGAGACAAGCTGGGATATTTGGAGCAGAGAAATCTCCAATAAAAGAATCTGGGTGCTGAATGCACTGAAAAGGAAGATGTTGGTTTAGCACAAATCTGAGGACAGAAATCGTCAAAGCCTCTCTCTGTATTATGGTGGGAAGTGAAGTGGAGCTGTTACAGTCAGAAGTTGAAGGTAGAACTTTGGATTTATGCACAGACTTTAGTTTCTCAATTTCCAAAGAAAGTGAGAGAAAATCTCTCATCTCTTACTGGCATGCTTGGAAATAAAAGTGAATGGAGAAAGGACACAGAAATCAGTTTTAGGAGCCTGCATTGTCTCTATCCCAATAACTTCATCACCATGTTGTACATTCTAGTAATTAAAATTCACTGACACACTAGAGATCCTTCCACGGCTGAGGAAGCTTGCTGGGCCAAGACAATGCTAAAGGCTGGGAGTGGGCTAAGCGTCAGAAAAATGCTGAGCAAGAGGTACTAAAGGTAACAGTGGTCTCTGAGGCTTGGGGTGAAGTGTCTTACAGGCCCACTGCAATCAATTGGTAGTGTCTACTAGAAGTGCTGTATTGGGAAAACTGCTTCTTCACTCAACAGGGGGAAAAGTGCTATAGTTGATTAGTGATGTCTGCTGGGAAAGTTAAGGGGAAGTAGAAGCGCGTGTGTATAGCATCTACCAGCACGGATTTAAAGTTCCCTCGACTACATGCCACCACAATTTCAATTAAATAAGTGAATGAATGAATGAATGAATGATTCTCGTATATTTAATTTTGTCAGAGAACAATCTAGGATATCTGCTTAGCTACTATTTGTGGTATACATAAATACAATTTCAACAATTTATTTTCAGACTTGTTTGTGAGCTTATTTATTTATTTATTTATTTAGTAATGGCACATCTTTTTTCCATTTCCACTGAGTTTATAATGTGTGTCAGGTTATGTGCTAGGCCATGGATAAATATACACCTTGTGGAATTCATAGCTTGGTGTGAGACAAAAATCATTCAAGAATATAAATAGATCAACAGGTAATCGTAAATTTTGACAAGTGCTCTGAAGAAAAAGAATGGGACACTGTAAGAGTAAATATGGGAAATGGGCTATTTAATCTGGGCCTCAATCAAGAAGTAGGAGAAGGGAGACCAACAGGGGTGATGTCCCTATGGTAGAAACTAGATTGGTATGTTCCAGAAACAAAAAGGAGACCAGAGCACAGAGGGAGAGGTGGGCGAACGTGGCCCTGGATGAGCTTGCAGAGAAGTGCAGGAGAAAGATGACACAGGGCTTTCTGTTACCTTGCTTAGGTGGTAGTGGAAGAATACACAGTAAGTTCCCTGAGGGCAGGAACTATGCATATTCTGTTAGTTTCTCCATCCTCCAGATCTCATATAGTTCCTGGAACATATTAGAAGATTAGTACATATGTGATAAGTGAACACGAATGAGTGGGAAGAAAGGTGCTTAGAGTTATTCAAGGTCTACTATGTTGAGTACTTTAAAAAGAAATCTCATTTACCCTATGAAAAAGATATGATAGTCATTGCACAAAAGAAGAAGTCAAGAACCCAGAGAGGTTAAGAAAATATTTCAGAATCAGTTAACCATTAAGTGACATGGCCAGGATTCAAACATAGGTCTCTTCAGTTTTCCACGTGCAAAAGGATTATATTTGGAATCAGAAGGCCAGAATTGAGATCATGAATTTGCTGCTCATTGTAGAATATTTGATCTCTGGCAAACTACTTGTTTCATTTATACTTGAGTTTGCTTCTCTGTAAAATCAGGCTCACTTCTGCCCAGGCTCACCTCTGCTTACCTCATTGGATTAGCTTGACAAAGAAACAGGAGAATGTATGAGAAATCTTCTTGACCTAACTAATTCTTGAAATGTGTTCAGGCTTTGCAGTTTGGAGTTATTTCATTTGGGTCAGTTTTGTCAGTGTACTGGGAGGTAAACAAAATCTGAAAAGCTTTTGCATCTCTTGAAAAATAGTGCTGCATTTACTTAATTTTTGAAAGTCTATTATGGCACAAATTGTGGTGATTCACTTGGCAAGTTCTACAATACTCAGAGATGCTTCTAATTCGGACACAAATCCTGGCTCCAGACATCATTTCAGACCAAGTCTCAGAGTCTCTGGCACGTCTCAGGTGATGACTGAAGGTGCTGTCTTCCACAAAGGACAGAGGAGGTGATGGAACCTCGGCCTTCTCTGTGGTTGGAAAGCCTAAGTCAAATTCTAGCCTGAGATTTGGAAGCAGGTTGAGAGAGGAAGAGGCAGTGAATCTTGATTCACGCAAACCCCATGTAATTTTGCCAGCTGCTGCCAGTGACTCACCCTTGTTCTCACCCAAACATCTGTGAAAACATGGTCTAGAATACGTATATGGCTTACCTGGCTGCATAAACAGGGACGGGGGAGATAATGTCCCAAACCAGCATGTCTGAGGTTAGCCATGTCTACTTGAGGAATACCTTTTCTTGAAGTGAGAATCATTTGTCTTGGTTTCATTTAATAGTTATCATTAATAAGCTACAAAGGGGGAAGTAGAAAACTGCCTTTCCATAACCAGTCTAGAGATAGGATAGGTTCGGTAGCCAACACATAACATGTGAGCCAGAAGGAAAAATTTAAAGCAGTTGTTTTCAAACTTTAGTGGACATGGTATTACTGTGAAGCTGGTTTATAGGAAACTTTCTCAGCTCCAGCCCTTCGGTTTCATTCAGTAAGCAGTTCTGCATCAGGTACTTGCAAAATTCCACCTGGGGAACACTCCTTGAAAATATTTCCTAGTCATCACCTGCTTATAACGTTTTGAGGGTTTCTTTTTTCCTTTTTCTGCCTTGGGATAGACCTACTATTTCAGTTCATTTTGAAAGACTCTTAGCAGAAAAAGACAAGGGGCTAAACAAGAGCTTCAAATAGGAGTCGTCCAGCACATCAAGAAAGTAGACATATCTGCACCCTTTTCTCCATATCTGTTCCCTCAAACCTTACCCTGTTTCTCTTTTGCTTCTACAAGTAATTTTATTTTTCATTCTGGAGCACATGCAACTGTTGTGGCATTGTTTTTCTTCTTTCCATGCTTTAAGTCCCAGGCAGTTGCAAACAGATACTATCTCAAAGCATCTCTGTTTTGATGTCTTCCTATTAGGGTACCTGTTTCATGATCTATCAAACATCGTCACTGGGTAAAGGACTGTGTATACCAGGAGGTTCCTCTGTTTCAGGTGTGTCTCCTTTGCAGTACCTGAAGAGTTTCTTTGAAACAGTAAGAATCATCTATTTTAGTCAGAAGAGGCTAGGTTGTACAACAGTAACAAATTCAATCTGAAATTTCAGAAATATTCATGAAGATTCCCTAGTCTAGATCAATAGACAACCCTGCTCCATATGATCACTCAGGGATCCAGGCTAACAGAAACTCCACCATCTTGGAGTTGAATGATCTGAAACACATGGTTCCAAGGTCGTCTCAGCAGGGGAAGACAGCAATGAAAGTTACAAATTGGCTTTCAGTTGCCTTGTTCCAAAAGTGACACATTGCTGTTTACCTGTATTCAGTTTCCTTCTGCTTCCTAGGCACAGAAGATTACCTTTCAACCCCTTGAAGTTAAGTCAGAACCACATGATTCATTCTGCCAATGAGTTGTGAGCAGTACTAATCTCTCCCAAGCAACCAAAGCTGAACAACTGGGTCACCCCATGAAATGAAACATGTACAATTTACTAAGATTTAACCTAAGTATTAGTATTAATATATCCAGCTAGTTAAGATCACCCCAACCTAAGGGTTTCAACTGAAATGCCTCTGTCTTTTTACTAGTAAGGTTAACATTTGCTGTTGATTTTTGATGAACAAGCATTAGCACGTTAAGAAAGGTTCCTGTAGTTCTGTTTTGAAGCAAATGTAGTAGCTTCGTTATAAAATATTAAATAATGAAAGATATAAAAACATGTAAATGATACGATACCTGGAAAATTGCAATGTGGCTCTGTTATTAGTTACCAAAGCCTTCACACGAATTTGTAATGAAACATTTGCCAGGTGTGGCTGAAGACCTCACTGTCACACTCCAGGTGGATCCTCTTCCTGTTCATCATATGGTTTCTGTGTCATGTAACTATTTTTTCCTAGTGCTCATGTTGATCCACATTCAAATGACTACTTCCTGGGGGACAGAAGCAATATTCTAATTGCAGAGAATTGCCAGCTTTACCCCACTTGCTGTTTAGTCTTTAAAAACCAGACAATGTCTTTCTCCAGCTTTGCTCATTGTTTACCTGATGACTTAGCATTTTTGTCCCAATTTGTTTCTGCATGCATTTACACAATGCCAAAAAAAGAATCAAGGCATTACTTTCTCCCACCACTCATCTAAGGGTCTGAGGATCCTTTCTACAGAATATCTACTACAACTGCAATGAGAAGATGCTTTCCTCTCTCTATTTTGGTAAATAAGAGCATGTTTCGGTTCAAGTTCTGCCTAGAATGCTCTCCCTAAAGTCTTTTTCTCTGTCTCCCGCTTTATTCTTTTTCTCCAGCTGCAGGAGCTGGGGATGAAAGCCTAGGTTTGCAGCAGACACGCTGACATTGGGTGTGAACCAGGCAGCCACAAGAAAATCAGGATTGCTGCTGCTGTGGTTTCCCATGCTCTGCTTGCCAGTGTCCTAACCTGTCTGCACCTGGGGCTTGGCTCCCAGGTGCCATGCTTGGCCTTGAGACAAGCAGGGACCTGGGTGAGTGAAGTTGAATGAGAAAGGCAGACTTCCTGGTGCAGGAGAAAGAACACTGAGTGTTGGATGCAAACGCAGGCTATGCATTTATTAACTGTGTGACATGCAACAAGTCAATTAACCTCTCTGAGATTAATACACTCTCCTCATGTGCAAACTGGAGACTAGGACTTTGCTAGGAGAATTAAGTGAGACATTGTGCAAAAATTCTGGGCTAGTGCCTGGTTCATACAAGGACTTCAAGAAAGGATGTTTTCTAAAAAAGGGACTCATTGATTCATCTAATTGGCTGTAAAATGTTTCCAGGTCCGTCAGCTATAATGATGAGCTTACAGCAAACAAAAAGCATTCTATCTAGTAACAAGATAATGAACCAACAAGGGGCAGGAAAAAAGTTAAACCAGGACATAGCTAAGGAAAAAAATAAGAGGCATGATGGCATATCTTTTCAGATAAGCGTCCCCCACTTTCCAAAGGAGTCCAGAAGGCTTTTAGTTTTCTAATGTATCAACTCCAAAGCATGTGCCCTGGGAAATCATGATGTGCCTAATCATTTTAGCAATAATCTCTGAGAAATTGGCCATTACTGATAGTGACCAACCATTTGGTTGGAACAGCCTGAAGCAAGATTATTAACAGCAAACATGAAGATGATTATTTTAGCAAATTGCCACTGATTGGTAAATTCAGAACACAAAGGCTTCATGCCTGGCTGGAGTCTCTGGGAAATTACTTTACGGCCATAATAAACACCTACTGCTTAGATATAAAAACCATTTAAATCGGTTTTCTCTCTGGGGCAGGAAGGAGCACAGTAATGGGCAGGGATGGGTAGGGATTTGAGGGCAGGGTGAGGTGA
Source organism: Chlorocebus sabaeus (assembly GCF_047675955.1). Taxonomy (NCBI): domain Eukaryota; kingdom Metazoa; phylum Chordata; class Mammalia; order Primates; family Cercopithecidae; genus Chlorocebus; species Chlorocebus sabaeus. Next base: position 76,697,864 of record NC_132908.1, read on the forward strand.
AGGGTGCTGGGGAGAATTTCCATCCACTCTCTAGGTTTGGGAGCCCATTTTTCCTATTTTCTGAGCTAAAGGGAAGTCCACTGGATTATAAGCCTCAATGTGGGCATAAAATAGTGGACACAATCAGCACAACTTTTGCGTTGTAAATTAGTTAGATTTTTGTTTGTTTGAAAGACAACATAGGCTCAAACCAAACCAATTTAAACAAACATGGAATATCAGGGCTTAGTTAGATGGAAAGTCCTAGGAAAGGGTTAGCTTCAGGACTGCCTTGACCAAGGGGATTACTCAGTGGCTTCCAGACTAAATTTTTCTTTGTCAGTTTCCTTAACTTTCTTTCATCTGTGTTGATCCCAGAGTGAAGGACAATGGGGCAGATCCAGATGGAATTTTTTCCATTCCAGGTTCATATCCATTTCCCAAGAGACCTGATAAGGGCCCCGCTTTCCATAATTTGAGCCCCATTCTCATCACAAAACCAATCATTGAGACTTAGGAACACAATGTGCTAATTTTCCAGGCTGGAACCAGAAAACAAAACCACTCCTGGAGCTAAAGCACAGGAATGGAGAGAAGGGGAGAAACTGGCTTCTCTGAAAAACAAAAGAGATATATTAACCAAAAGCAGGGGCTAGAAGGTGGACAGATCCCCCTTCCCCCCTCTCCCCCCAGCACCACACACACACACACACACACACACACACACATACACAGGAAACATCCACCAGCGTGAGAACAAACCCCTTGACTAGAAAAAGCCATCTCACACTGCAAGAAGCTAACATCTTGAAGTCATAGACTAATAGATGACATGCTGGCTGGTAAGAGATCTTTAGCAAACATGAGGCAGTTGCTCTTAATATCTTCATCACTAAAAAGAGACATGAAAGGAAAAAGTGACTTGTCCAAATGGTGCTTTAATCAGCTTTGCAGCTCAGGGTTTCTGAGTTTCTGCTCAATTCTGTATTCTCTCTGCTTTGTTACTACGTACTCTGGCTTTTAAACATGAAAGTGCATACAGTGCCGAATACATGGCCTTAACCTATTTGCAAACAGAAAGGGTCAAAAACTTGAGGACTTGGAGAACAAGAGCAAAGTCCAGGAAGACCAACTCCCCTACGCAGCATACACCATCACACTGTCAGGCTGTCCATTCTCGTCTATGTGGATATGGGCTCAAACTCATCCTCCAACTAGTTTCTGAGTGGCCCTCCCACCAATCAATCATAGAAGACCCCTGAAATAGAACCCACCTGTCATTTCTAACCTAGTGGGTTCCACATTCCACTGTTATTCTGTCCCAGGGAAATTCTTCATGAGCTATCTTTGCAGTACGGCTCCACAATGTGAAGGGGCTGTAGATCTCAGGGTCAGACAGATCTACATTCAAACATCAGAGACAGACCCTGAGACAAGAATTTCAGTGCAAAGAATTAGGGGGTAATTTTGAGAAGAATTGGTCACAGAGTGAAGAAGCAAGACAAAGAAGCAAGGGCAGTAAATTAAAAAGTAAAAATCAGTTTCAAGAGAATAGTCATGGTGGGTAACTGTAGGTGACCCTTCATGGGGACTCTGGGAGCCTGTGTAGAACAGGGTCCCTTGGAGTTCTCCCACATTAGGGGCAAAGGGGGCTTCCCTCCAGGCGTTGGTTGAGGATGTCACCCAGAAATAGACAGAATGGGCTTTGTTGTCCATTAAATGTTCTTGGGCAAAGAAATGCAGGGGTCAGCAGTTGAAGGACAGGCTGGTGTACAGTCAAGTATACAGGACAGGATGTGGACAGGGTCCAGGGGACATCTGTTGTTCATGGGCTCACTGGATTCATGAAACTGGGAGTATCCTCTTATTTTCTCGAACTTCCTTATCCTCATTTGTTAGATAAGGAAGCTGGCACCTTTGTAGGGTTATTCTGCAGCTCACTTGGATAATGGTGTCTATGTCTCTGGCTCTTGGGAAAGACTCCAACACCATGCTAGTGATTTTTCCGTTGTCTTGTACTTCGGCAATCTCAGAGGAGAAACTGGATTTTATAGAACTTCTAGCAGGAGGGCAGTACATACTCTCCAACCCAGCAAGGAATACTGACTTACAGTGAAACAACATCCAGTGGATTTCCTGCTTCATACACAAAACCAAGTAGATGAGGTTCTATTTGTCCAAAGTCTGTGCAAGGGGCTTCATTTATTTAGTATAATTTAATCTTCATTCTGTTCGGTGACTACTGCAGAGAAACAATTAAGCAAAATGGCGAAACTGTTCATCAAACTGAAAGAAGAACCAAGTTCAGGGCTAAAGGTGGATTCCAGAGGAGTGGGGAAGGATAAAGGGGTGGGGAGAGGGCTGGAAGCTGAGAAGAATAATCACCCTTGTTATCCCTGGTCACTGAGAACTGTCAGCATCACCTTGCCTCTCTCCATCATCTGTTTACATTCAGACTTCAGCATCTGCAGGGATTCGCATGCCTCCAAAACTCGGCACAAGCTTCTCCGTCTGCCTAGATTTCCTTCCTTCTAGTTTTCTAGATGTCTAACTTTATCTTGTCCTTCAAGACTCAGACTTCTCTTGCTGCAGGGACCTTCCAAGTTCCACAGCCTCCTGGAATCCCAGAAATCTCCGCACATCACGGTAAAGGAGAAGTCAACAGACAACAGCAAGGGATGATAAATTCCATCTCCTCCCAAACAGCTGCCTTTAAGAGAACCAAGCATTTGTGGGGTGGCACTGGTCAGAGAATAGCAAACATTGATTGTATAGGCTCTGGGAGCTAGGGAGTGGACCATGATCTCTGTGAATTCATGTTGTAAGGGATGTTTCTGGGAGAAGATAAAGTTGGGGTGGGACACTTGAGAAGTACTCAGGATTGAAACCTACTGCTCAAATGGGAGAGAGCAAGTTATGTGTCATTGGCAGGGCAGGGGCCGGGGGTGGGGGCAGGTGGTGAGGGCAACCTGAAGTTAGCAGGATAAGCAGGGCATAGCCAGTCTATGGATGAATGTTCAAGTTTTTACCCCACAGGCAATGGGGAGCCTCCTAAGTTATCAAGTGACCTGAAAAAATGGCATTTTAAGAATTTGGGGGCGATTAATCTGGTCAAGGTGTGTCAGAGTGATTGCATGCAAAGCAATGAGTTACAGAGCCGTTTCAGAGAACCCCAAGTGTGACGCAGAAGGGACACTGGTGTAGTAGAAGCACCATTGATTACTTTGAGGAATCAGTGTCCAGGCTAGCAGATATTATGGGTGTTCTATCTGCCAGGCACAATTCTACATTATTTTCATTTAATAACTCATTTAATCCTTACAGTAGACCTATCAGATAAGTACTGTTATCAACCCTAGTGATTGTTTTGTTTTGTTTTTCAGTTGGCAAAAATGAGGTGCTGAGAAGTGAAGTCCCTTGCACAAGGTCACTCAGTTACAAGACGGTCAGGATTCAAAGGAACCACAGAGCCTGTGCCCTGTGCCATCATCACAACACTAAACAGGAAGGCCTGAGTTCAAACCCCGGAAGTTCAATATATGAGTGTTGTGAGTCTGGGAGACTTACTTCTGAACCTCAGTTTCCTTGTCTGTCCAGTGGGGATAATGAAATCTACCTCGTGTCTGCAGTATCCAAATGACATCAACACTGAGCATCTTGAGGATTCTAACGAATGTTAATTCCCCTTCCATTTCAGTTTGCCACATC